>NC_041829.1:8310664-9785932 GCF_900964775.1 Scleropages formosus
AACATGGTGAGATATGTTGAAGATAGGGTGTTGAGATCTTGCCAGCTGCGGTGGGCATATGAGTCTGGGCTACTGGGGTTCCACTTCAAGGTGCCAGGGTGCTGTTGCTGGGCATGTACTGTCGATTGCTCTCAATGACCTCCCGCAGGCCCTTGGTGAAGTGCAAATTTGCTCCGATGATGATGAACCCCTATGAAATGGCAACGGAATTTACCCATTTATACAGCAGGGTGATCTTAAATCAATTTCGAGTAAGTACCTAGATCGAGGGTACAACAGCAGGATGGTGATTCATTCCCAGGACATTCGGATGGCGATGCTATAGCTTTAACAAAGGATTATTTCTCCTCTCAGGAACGCAGAATGTGAAATTCTACATGAGAGATTCCTTGTGAGGATGACCTTGCTTATGTACATTCAAATTGATGGATATTCAGAGCAAAAGTTTGATTAAAGACATTTTACAGTATCTATAGCTAGAAGACAGATACCATTAGACCAGTGGTTTTGGAGCTCATTCTGGATTTATAGATGGTCCACAAGTTTTTTTGAGATCCACTATCCATACAGACTTGTGAACTGCCAAGTTAGACTTACATTGTGATATTCCACCACTTCCTCGATGAAGTCCATCCCTTCTGGAAGTGGGATCTGAACACCCTTCTTAGTTCGATCTGAAACAGAAGGTTGCAATGTCAGACCCATGTGCCCATAAAAATAGAGAATAAATTGAAAAGTGTACAGGTACATGGATGTAGGGGTTCCTGTGGGAGAAACACAAGCACACATTTCACATGTCAATCCCACAAAGTACATTCAAACACAGAGCACGGGTGTGTTAGAGTTGGAAGACACATAGCTCAAACTTACTGTTGATAATTGGCACTATGGAGATCTGCAGCATAGTCTTAAGGGGCCCCTGGAGTGGAATGAGCTGGAGAACAAAGCACAGGTTACCACAACACCTTGGACCCCCAACTTACATTACCACAAAATAACAGTTTGGAGGGAGCGCAGCAGGACCCTACCGCCAATGATTCCAGAGCAGACTGGTTTGAGTAGATTTTAAACCTGCAAAAACACATCATTATCCATTTAATTGGTGGAGTTAGCCACACTAACAAGTAACAGGTGGATTCTACGGGTGTATCGGTACATACCTTCTCAGGTCCATGTGAACAGCCAGCTTCTTGCCCTTCATAGACACCTTGGCATTAAGTTTGGCTTCCTGCATAGACATGGGGATGTAGAAAACCAAGTCTCTTCTTAGTGAATGAACTGTGAAGTGGGCTTTTGTGTCTTTGTTCAGTCTGTGTGTATTTTATCCAACGGGGTATCAGTAACTGGCTTTTTCCCCGAGGATCTCCCAGAAGACTCTCACCATGGTCATGCTACTGAGCTGCACAGGGGTCTGTCCAGCTGGCAACATCATCACAGTCACCACGGCAGTGACGGCCACAGTGGCTCCAGACGTCTTAATGACGCAGCGCGGGGCAGTGGAGACTTCCAGCTCCAGAGAAATAGGTGCCTCCATCAGAGCTGGGTTCTTTTATGGAAGAAAAACATTGGACACGGATGAACAAAGGACAGGACACAGAATTCAGTTAGTTTTCGGCAGGAATCCCGACATCCCAAAACGAGGTGGATTTCCATCTCCGAAATGGATGAGCTCACCAGCATCATTATGGTCCCAAAGTAAGTGGTCCTCAGGAGCATTTCCAGGTCTTTTGGCATCTGAATGTGAAAAAGGTTAACAGGACAACAGGAACACAATGGCAACCAGGACTATATAACTAAAACTTTACAAAAAACTATACTGCATCAGTTAGGTAGTATATATTCTGATCCCGTAAACAATACGAGTTCATCTGTTATATACGGAAATTCTGTACCAAAGAGCCAAGAACATAATTCTCACATTACCGCTTTCCGTCAAACCTCAGGTCTGAATTATATAATCTCACCCTGTCTAAAGTCAACCCAGAAAATGCCTTTCACTGTAATGTAAAAATAATGACATACAGTGGTGCTTGAAAGTTTGAGAACCCTCTGGAATTTTCTCTGCTCATGCAGAAATACAACCTAAAACATGATCAGATTTTCACAATGTTTAGTTGCAGTTACTGCTGCACAAGGGGGTCGTAACCAGTTATTAAAAGCAAAGGTTCACATCCTTTTGCTACACACTGATTTGTAACATTGGATGGTTTTCCACAATGAATAAATGAACAAGTACAATGTTTTTGTCTCATTCGTTTAATTGGGTTCTCTTCATCTACTTTTAGGGCTGGTATGAAAATGTGATCCTGTTTTAGGTCGTATTTATGCAGAAATAGTGAAAATTCTTCAGGGTTCATAAACTTTCAAGGACCACTGCACTCATGGTATGATACTGACATTATCATCTTTTAGTTAGTCACTATCATAAAACAGGAACATGACATGTTTCCAAAAGCCTAACGTCCCACATTCAGATTCGGGAAATGTAAGTCAAGTCCACTAAACAGAGTGTTGAACAGCGAGTAGCGCTTCTCTCTCACAGCGCCTAGGTGGTGTGAGAGGATGTGGGTTCGATTCCCACTCAGTGTTTGTGGAGTTTGCATGTTCTCCCTGTGTCTGTGTGGGTTTCCTCTGAGTGCTCTGGTTTCCTCCCACAGTCCAAAGACATGCTGTTCAGGTTCCTCCATAGTGTGTGAGTGATAGAGAGAGTGTGTTCCACTGATGTATGGATGAGTGACCTATTGTAAGTAGTGTATCTAGGAGTGTAAGTCACCTTGGTGAATAAGGTGTGTGGGCTGATAACATTTAAGAAATGTGAGTAAAAGCTGGAAAAGAAAAGCAGGGAAGAGGACAGTGCCGCCCACTACGCACCCGCTCGTTGGCTATCTGCATGGAGAAAACCCCGGCTTTGTAGTAGGCGTACATCCCGCTGTCGAAGAAGTACTCAGACAGGGCCAGGTAGACCATGCGGTCATACTCCCTGACCACTGGGTATGCTGCGTAGTTCACGATGGTGTCATTGGGGTTCTCCAGCACATAGAACATACCCTTAAACAGGAAGCATTGTGAACACAGATGGAGAGACCAGAAGGAGCAGGTTTCATTAAAAAAAATTGATGAATATAAAATAATATTCTAAGTGGTTAACACCACAGTAAATATACAAGTAAAAATATTTTCTTTTAATTTTTAAAAAAAAAAAACTCACCCTGAAATCCATGTCCAGACTGCTTGAGGTCACGACAGGGTCACTGAGAAGCGCGTAGTCGATTCCTACATACTTGTCCACCGTTTGGCGAACTGTGGCAGAATGATGAAAGAATTCACCCTTTCCCGAGTGACAACATTCAGCGCAATCACTGTCGCATTTCATGACACTGTTGTATTTAACACAATACTCATTCAGTCACATTGAATAAATTTCTATATTTCAACCGCTTACGTTTATTCGCTGAGCTGACACTTTTCTCCAAACCAGCTTACAATTATTTACCCATTTACACAGCTCAGTAATTTTACTGGAGAAATTTAGGGTAAGTACCTTGCTCAAGGGTACTACAGCTGGAGGTGGGATTTAAGGTGACAATCTTTAGGTCCAAAGGCAGCAGCTCTAACCACCACGCTACCAGCTGTTCAAAGCAAGTTCCAGAGACTCTGCAAACTCTTACCTGGGACAGTGTCCAACAAGGAGTTAATGAGAACTAAACCAGCATGGTTCAGAGTCGGACAGATCTGTGAGACAGACACATACAGGGCATTTAGAGGTTCAGCTCCTGTCCAAGGTGTACCCTGTCTTCAGCCTTATGCTTCGTGAGATGTACTCCAAATCGCAACGACCCTGTTCTGGATTAGCAGTTTCTAATAAAGGGTGGATGGATGGATGGATGGATGAATGGATGGATGGATGGATGGATGGATGGATGGATAAGACACTGAGCATTTACACGTAACACACACAGAGTGCCCTACCTGCTGGTTTAAAATGAAGCGCATTCCTGTTGTCAAGAAGGAAGCTAGGAACTCATAGACTTTCCTACGCAAAAAAAATAAAGACGCAGTGAAAAGTGGGCATGCATGGATACAATCACCTCCTTACAATTCACACATGTTTTTAAAATACAAAATGAGGATCAGAAGTCTTTAGAAATAGAAATTTGCATAATTGGCTTATTTACACACAGCTGATAAAAAGACTAGTGAAAGGAATTTCAATAAAAATGAGTTTATCCATATTTATTTGCTGCTCTGCCACATTCAAAGAACATAAAACCAAGATAGCATGAGAAAGATTCATTCCATAGTTGACCTCTGCCATCATTAGCTCGAGTGCTTCAGTTTTTCAATTACTCTTTTCTTTTAAAGCTATTTAATTAATTTTCAGGGCAATAAAGTTAGCTATAAATCCCATGGATTAAAACAAACTATTGTTATGTTATTTTCTTACTTATCTGAAACCTGTATTTTAATTAGTCTTGGATCTGGACTTAAACAGGCAACCTTCCAGGTACAAGCTCATGTTCTTACTGCAATACATGTCCAGATACTGTGTTGTTGAAAGCCTGCGGTCTGCTCTCCATTTGTATACCTGTGAGCCAACATTTCTGGGAAAGCCTTGGAAATGTACCAAGATTGTAAATGTTTTCTACTGCAAACATCAAAACGAGCCAAAAGAAGATGGGCCCTTGATTTACCCCAGGGTGCCAGAGAACTTGGCTCGCATTTTGGCGACGGCAGCATCGCAGGACATGTTGGAGATCTTGAGGCGGCCGGAATCGTCCCGGGTCATGTACAGGGCCACGTGGATGTTTACCCCATCTGCTGAGGCGTTGATTGCTCCCACGTCATGGCTTTGCGGCAGAGGACAAACACATCAAGCCTGTCCATCCTGATGACGTTTCCGAAATCTTTCCTCTTGATATTTCAACAAACTGAAAAGCCCTTGATAATGGAACAAGGCCTAGAAGCTACTCAGCAAAGCTCCACCAATGACGTATGTTAGAGTCCTTGGAACTAGAGGGTCAAGAGTGTTTGAGTGTTACAGATATTATTTCCTTTCCCAGTCATAATCTACATTTGGCTTCCTGAGGAGCATATATCCCAAAAACAGAGATTAATAACCGTTTTAGTTGTTAATAATACTACTAGTTATAATAGTAATAATAATTACTGGTTTGTAACTCTGAAATGAACTAGAACATTGACCCCTGAGCAAGAGGATGTGGGTGGATAACGGTTAGGCCAACTCACAGGAACCAGTAGAGTATGTGGCGCTGGAAGGTGAGAGAAATGGAGGAGTTCTGGATATCAAAAAGCAGGCCCACATCTGGTTGGAAACGGAGGTCTGCGTAAGTGAGGTTCAGCTCCTGGATTTTTACGCTGAGGGTTGAAAACAAGACATCATTTTAGTAAGATTCTGTTACATAAGATCTTTCGCTAAGGTGTAGGTCGCTTTGGAGAAAAGCGTCTCCTAAATGAATAAATGTAAATGCAAATGTAAGATCTTCATAAGACTTCGTAAGACTTTTTTGAGGCAAACATCAACCCTCCATGAGCACAACATTAATATTTGAAAGTAACAAATACCTTATAAATGTGTTATCAAGGTTGTTTTTGGAGTTTTCTAAATCGCTAGCAGATACTGCTTCACAAAAGGTCCTTCCCTGTGGTCGAATGGCAGCCTCAGATTATAGGGAAATTGAAGCAGTTACAATTGGAGATGAATGCTGTACAAGACTTTTAAAGTGTTGGATCGGATGTGGTTATGGAAACCCTGTTAGATCTGATCTGGGTTTACTCTTGAATGGTCTACCGAAGGACTTGTAAGACCTGATTTTGGCATACTCTTAGATGATGAACTGGACATCGTAAGGCTTGGCTCAGGTTTCACTCTTGGATGGTGTATTGAAGGACATGTAAGAGCTGATCTAGGCCTGCTCTTGGATGGTGCACTGGGAGCTCTACTAGACTTAATTTCGGTTTACTCTTGGATCATGTATTCAGTCATGTTAAACCAGATTCAAGTTTACTCCTGGGCGGTATAGTTTAGGCTCCACAAACTCTAAGTCAGGCTTACTCTTGGATGGTGTACTGTAATCCACCTTCTTTGCCCTTCAGGTCTGGCACTGTGATGTTCTCCAGCTCCTCCTCCACAAACTTCTGGGTCTCGTACTTTACTGCAAGAGGTGAAGGAAGTGGAGAGGAAGAGAAGATAAGAAACGAGGTGGACAAAGCTGCGGAGGAATGCAGGAATCTGGGGAAATACTTAACATCTGTCGCTTACGCATGTCGAGGCCCTTGGAGGTAATCCGAATTTTGCACCCAGGGGGCTCAGCTGACATCATGGTGGCGAAGGCCAGAAAAAGGATGGTCAGTCTAGGCAGGAACATGGTCTCTCTTGGCCTAAGGGACATTCGGCAACAGCACGAACGAGTTGGATAGCAGCATTTATTTTAATCCTGGAGGTATCCACACACACAAAATATTATATAAATATATATACATATATATGTTTTCAGTCTGATTAGTACAAGAATTCTTCATGAATCACAGCGTGTTCTTTAATTTCTGAGTTATTTCTTCTAACAGCACTTTACAGCAATAAAAAAGCGACGTACAGGAGGAGAAAATGCTTTAAACCTTTAAAATAAAAATTGAGCGGATTTAAGATTGCCTTGATGGCATTTGGAGGTTTCCCACGGTCTTGATAAATTCTTATTTTTGTCCAGGGAGGGGCCCTTCTGCTGTTTCATTTGAGAACACCACAATATCTAAATTATTATGGTAAAGTACTTAGGTTTATAAATGGGTAATATCTGAAGGCACTTTAAATAAAATCTCTAGTTTTTTGATAATAATTATGCCATAAGGAAAATCACAAATTTAACTTTTGTTTTCAATCTTACAGAAGAGATGCTCTTGTGATTTTCTTTTTTGAATGGTCTGTTTTTGTACAGTACTGGTATGCTGGCGATCATAATTTTGCCGGTTACATTATATTTTTACTGTGTACATTACATCCCTACTTTAACCGTATCACAGACAGCACAGCAAAATATCGCCTGAAATTTTTCCCAGCTTTTACCGACCCTGGATCCGAGCTGTTAAAAATTTTGGGAGCGTTTTGCCCCTATATTTTGCCCAGAAGCGCGATCATATTTATAATGAGACTCATGCCTTAACTACAAGTGCAACCTGCATATCCACACGCAGAGCACCCAGCGCAGTGAACGCGGCCCGTTTAAAGACCCACTTCCCTCTCTCCCCGATCGTCTCAACACACGAATCGCGTATTTCGACAAACTCAGCAGCGTCAACATGTAGGGAAGAATCTCCAGCGGTATGATAGCGCCGCCACGCCGAATGCAGCTTCTGTTAAGCGCTGCCTCGAGCTCAGCTCAACGCCATGCGTCCGGTTTCAGGTCAAAACGGGTCCGTTGTCCTCATCAGTTGGAATAACGTCGCCAGGGACTGATTTCAAGATTTTGTAAACATGCGATCATCTTGAAAGCACGGTGAGATGATTACTGTGGTTCCCGCGCTCGGCGGTGCCCTGTAGCCTCTGCGCTCAGCCGCGAATCTGGCCTGAGAAGGACTCCTGCTTTCCTTCCTGTTTACCTCTCGCTCTCAGCCAAGGAGGCCGGATCCTTGAGCGGAGCAGCTTTACCGCAGTGCCGGAAGACACAGCATCCGCCTGGCTCCCCCCCGCCCACCCGCCCCGGGTTCAACGATAATCCAAAATGAAGCGAAACGAAAAAAGATCCCGTCTTGCCTGTGCGGCGAGGTCCTGGTGCGCGGTTCCGAGTCTCGGAGTGGGACAACACGACGGCGAGTGCCCCTTGATGCTCAACCACCAGCTCTTTGTCCCTCACTGTCGCTATAGCAACTCCTGACCGCGAGATCATGATGTTACCGGGGGGGGGGGGGACAAAGGAGCGAGGTCTTTTGGTGACCTTTTGTGACGCAGCCTTCTTTCCCGGTCCCATCTACAAATCCTGCATCCAACGCTAATCCCCCTCCACACCCCCACCTCCTGCGTCCCTCCACAAACACAATGTGGGGATCGGGGGTGGGTGGGGGATAAACAGTGACCTAGAGCCTCTAAATTAAAAAAAAAAAACAGCTCTTCCCCTTCGCCCCATCCCTCCCACCGAGTACCACGCTCCATCGAGTGACCTTCCAAAGCCCACATCCCCTCTGCCCTCACACATCCGTCTCCCTGGTAACAAATCCCAGCAGTCACTGGTGCAGATGTTCTGGAATGAGGCCGGAATAAGAGAGCGTGGGGTCTATCTATCTATCTATCTATCTATCTATCTATCTATCTATCTATCTATCACCATAATAGTAGTTTAGCAATAATAACAATTCTTCGTGAGCAGATCTGCCAGTTTCGGAACCTGAAAGGTGTATTTTGCCTTACTGCGGCTGTCCGACCGTGAAAAGAATTTGACCGACCCTAACTCTGCCAGTAACCATAACCCCCAATCTGATTAATTTCTATTTGTCTCACAGGGGTGTCTGATCCAAACCAATAATGTTAATGCCCCCCTAATCGCCCACTTCTTGGAAAAGCGGGCATCGGAAAGTGTATAAATCCACGTCTCCAGTGCGTTTTCGGTGTGACTCAATATGTCGACGTGTAGGAGTTAAGTATTGTGCAACTATAGGAACTTTGAAAGTAAAACAAAATGTTAGTATCAAGGTCATTATCTGAAATTAACCTCTGGGGGAAAAAAAAGTTGAAAAACAAGAAAAGGACATCATCTTTCCTGTCTTTCTTCCTACCTGTTTTAAATTTTTTAAAAATATTTATCTTTACGCTTAACCTCATCCGTTTGTTACCCTTCAGCTCCGGCAGCTAAACAAATACGTGTACAAAAACAGTGTGCAGACTTGAATCAAAGCGAATGTCACTGTTCCAGATGACTGCCTGCAGCAGGCCAGTGTGAGGGCCTGATTAATACCCCGCCACAAGGGGGCAGCACTTCACATTTTGCCAGTTGCAGGTTAATTTAATGTTTTTGGCAGATTTTTGAAATCATGCAAAAACAGAAACAGCATCATAAAAAGCAGAAAAATGTTTACAGGCAAACATCTTTCCATCCCTACTCTAAATAATGTTCCATGTAATTAACGTTGAGATAATGTTTCATTACCAGTAATAATCATGAATGCAGTATCAATATTTAGATTTCCAATTAAAAATATATATTCTTCCCATTTTCTGCCACATTTCTCTAAAGTAAGCATGACTGCTGCAATCACATTGCAACTTGACCTTTTCAAGTTTTATTTAATTAATTATTTTTATTATTATATAGTAGAAGACGGGGGGTGCGGTGGCGCAGTGGGTTGGTCCGGGTCCTGCTCTTTGGTGGGTCTGGGGTTCGAGTCCCGCTTGGGGTGCCTCGCAACGGACTGGCGTCCCATCCTGGGTGTGTCCCCTAACCCCTCCGGCCTTACGCCCTGTGTTGTCGGGTAGGCTCCGGCTCCCCGCGACCCCGTATGGGACAAGCAGTTCAGATAATGAGTTATGTGTTATGAGTAGAACACCGCAACAACAACAACAATAATAATAATTCACCCTGCCACAGGAACTGCTGATCCACTTCTACTCAGCTGTCATTGAGTCTGTCCTGTACACTGCCATAACTGTCTGGTTTAGCTCGGCTACCAAATCGGACAGAAACAGACCACAAAGAAAGACGGCTGGGAGGATCATTGGTACACCCCTGCTTACCCTTCAGGTCCTGTACAAGTCCAGAATGAGAACGAGCGGACGAGCAAAATCGCCACTGATCATCCCACACATCCTGGGGCATAAACCCTTTACACTCCTCTCCTCTGGCAGGTGATACAGAGCACTGTCCACCAGAACAACCAGATACAAGAAGAGTTTTTCCCCCTTGGGCATCACTCTCATAAACAGTTAACACTCCCCTATAGGTCTCCTGTCAGTGCAACAATATCCAATCACTTTTTTGTAGTTTAATTCTAATTTCTTTACTTTTTTTAGTATTTATACTACTATTGATACTCTTGTCTTTGTATAATCTGTTTATATGTTATTGATTTACTCTGTAATTCTGTCAGCTGTTTGTCTGTAAATACTGAAGGTACCGAGAACCACAGCAAATTCTGTGTCCGTCAGCACACTGGTCAATAAAACCCATTCTGATTCTTATTCTTATTCTGATTATTATTATTGTAATTATTATTATTTAGAGCGCTATGCAGTACCTAATCTAACCACTAGGTGGCATCACTCTGCTAAGAGCCAATTGCTCCACTGCTGAGGAGTTCAGTATTAGTGCAGCTCCTCTGACTCTGCTCTCTCTTGACACATGGTGCCCAACCTTTGGCCAAGAGAAAAGTTCCACATGGGTATACGAGTGAAATGTTCATGAAAGCAATTCGTAACTCGTGACCAAACTTTAACACGATAAAACGTACCAAATATAACCAGCAGACTCCTTGATCACCGCATTCCAGTGCGTTAAACGAGCGCTTTCTGCCGCTGCGGCGCTGCCTCCCTACCTGCGCGAATTAATGTTTCGTTATCCAAGCCAAGCCGACCAAAGGACTTTGGGAACCGCAGGAAAACAATGAGGCATTTCACAGGGGGAGCCTCTCCAATTACTGCCCGCATCACTGGCCTTCAGAGCTCCACTTTCCGCTTCTCACCCGAACCCCAGCTCTGCCACAACCTCGATGTTTAAAACCTCACATAAATCAGAGCTTTGGACAGAACCTGCATCTCCCCCCCCCCCCCCCCCCCCCCCAACCCATCCGGTCACTCACCTGTGGTGGCACCATCCTTCTGCGACACGAACGTTTCAGCTCCCAAACCCGAAGCCCAGCAGCACATTTTCATACCATGTGTTACCTTTGTGCTCAGTTTCAGCAGCAAGTCATCCTCCGGCTGCCCTACCCTACCCTACCCTACCCTCCCCTCCCCTCCCCTACCCCAGCCGCCCCGGCACGGCTTACACAACACCCTGAAATACGCACAGCGGTCAGCAGCTGGAGCTCGGCCTCGCGGTTGCGTTCGGGTGCCTGGGATCCTAGAAAGATCTCCTGCTCCTCCTCCCGCTCTGCTCTGCCCCCCTCTGCGATGAAGCACCTATATAGTATGCTGCGGGAGAAGGGGGTGTCGCCCACTGCGCTGGAGGAGGAGGTACGAGGCAGAGCAGAAGACATCCTTCACAGCTAAAGAAGACCGATAGTTCAGAAATAGGGGCTTCATAATGTAGCAATATCCCTCCATATGCAGCAAGAATACACCAGCTTAGCTTTTTCACTTGGTTTACTGCGGTATTTACATCTCACATGTGATCAAAGCATTTATGGCCTGGTGGCAAAATCATGTGCAATATTAAAAATTATACATCGTTCGAAAGTATTCAATTCAACGTCCAGTTCCGTGTCCATGTTTCTACCGTCCTGCTATTCAAAGTCCGGCTATAAAATAAATATATAATTAATATACATACGTATATAAATATATTCATACAGTGTTACAGAAAACACCACTGTTTGCACATGTCAGTGTTAGAATAACTATTGTTTTCGCTTGTTTTTACTTCCACTTCTTTTGAACTGAACCACCAGAAACTGTGGAAAGGGTTATTTTACAGTGGTTTTACCACCAGCGAAGACAAGTGACGCATCCAATACTAACGTTAAACGATGTTTCATGCGGGGTGTATGAGATGTAAACAGTAGGCTTCAGTTAAAAGACCAGTTCTGTTAATACCACGTGAAATAGCTAAATTTTTAAAAATCCATATGCGGCAAGACAAAACTAACCTTGGCTTTTCGTTTTGTAAGATTATTACTTCTCACATGTGATCAAAGTATTTGAGGACTGGATGGCAATTATATATGTTGTATGTAATGTTATGAATATAATAATAATAATAATAATAATAATAATACCCTTTTCTTAATATTTCCTTCTACCATGTGAGAAAGCACTGAAACAGCAGTAATGCCTAAAAACAGACCAAACAAAAATATTTATAAGTACTGCTGTAAGAGAGAAGATAGAAACACAGAAGATAAGCAATTTCCAAGTTTTCTACAACAGTATTAAATTTTCAAAGGTAATTGGAAAGATTTTCTGACTTTTACAATGAAATGTGGAGATGGGTAATAATTTAGATTTTTTTCTCCCAGATTTCAATTAAAAGAAGTCAGATAAGTCTGTGCTATCATAAGCATATTTTTATAACATATGCAGTTCCATTATAGGACTGAACTACATATGGCATAATTAGAACATTATAAATACGGGGGAATAAAGGAAAAAGAAATAAAAAGAGAAAACGTTTAATGCTTATAGCAAAATTACATTATCAGTGGACTAATTAAGGATTTTTACACCATTTTCTCACACTGGACATCACCTTGTGCAAAAGGAGGTAACTTGATGACAAATACTAGAACCCCAATTTCAAAACTGTTGGAACGGTACGGAAAATGTTTTCTGAAGATATACGTTTATCGGAACGTGTTGCAGGAATCAATTTCGGAATAAACGTATATCTTCATAAACAATGCAGTTGATTAGGTATAACATTAAATGCCTTTTCTTTATACTGTTTTCGTTTGAATACAAGTCAAAGTATTACATCATCTGAAACCGTTTGTCCCATACGGGGTCGCGGGGAGCCGGAGCCTAACCCAGCGACGCAGGGCGTAGGGCTGGAGGGGACACACCCAGGACGGGACACCAGTCCGTCGCAAGGCACCCCAAGCGGGACTCGAACCCCAGACCCACCAGAGAGCAGGACCCGGTCCAACCCACTGTGCCACTGCACCCGCCCCCCCCAAGTCAAAGGAAATTTACAAATCATTCCTTTTTGGTTTTATTAGTATTTTCCATACCGTCCCAACTTTTTGTAGTATTTGCCAGGAAGCAGCCCCAGCAAACAGCACTGCTTTTCCCAAACTCAAAACTGAGAATTTTGGATGCACTAGGCATTGGGAACACTGCTGTAGGAAAATACAGCCACGCCGTGTCCCTTTAAGTCCCAGAATGTTCTGACACACAGATAGACAGATGACTGAATGGGTGACTGGATGTATGACTGGATGGTGGACATGGAGCACCGCCTTTGCCTTTTGGTGGAAAATCTTAGCGATCGCTGGCCTTTTCACAGAAATTCAGGGCCCCTCTGTAATTTGCAGGCACGGGGTCCTCTCATTTTGAAATAAATACCTTTTGCTTGTTTGTTTCAAGTGTGACCGCAAACGCATGACTGGCTCGCGTTGCGGTCCAGGGCTGTACAAGACAGCGTGTGCTTTTTTTGGGGACACGATGACTCGACAGAAAGCCAAGTCGCCTTCGGTTTAAGTTTGGCGCAGGCCATCATCAGTGAAGACTGTGCCTTTTGAAAGCATTAAACATAAAAATGAAGAGAGCAGTTGATTTTTACAACATGTAATTTACTTACATTTACATTCATGCATTTGGCAGATGCTTTTCTCCAAAGTGACATAAGATTCTGAGCAAAGAAAAGTGTATTGACAGCAGACAAAGAGCTTTAGAGACCGACACAGGATTAGGGACACCAGCATGTTGCTGGTTCACATCCCTCCAGTAACTCCTATAGAAGTGACATTGAAATAACAAATACATACAGTAAATAACCATAACAGGTGGTGTTGGACTCATTTATGGCGCTGTCAGGAAATCAGGAGATAAGTGGTTGTGGAACAGATGGTTTGAGACCCTTCCTGAATGTGGGAGGGATTCATCAGCTCTGAGGAACACAGGGAGCTCATTCCACCATACACGGGACAAAACTGAAAACCAAAACTTTTGATCTTGGACCTTCATTTTCACAACTGATTGACATCTCAGTTTACGCTTCTCTGAAAGCCACTCCAGTGCACACCTTGGACACTACTTCAATGCAGATGTGTCAGCAGTGATCCGTACAGCAAATGAAACCGTTTTCACACCCTTTAGTAACTTTCTTCCATTGCTTCGTACACCCATGAAACGGACACCCTACCTAGCGATGGAATTTGCCATATAAACTGGAACTCACATGTTTCACAACACCAGACTGGACACGGGAAGAGCACCTCCACTACAGATGAGAGCGGCTCCACTACATGAGGAGCGTTCGCCAAGCGGAATCCTGGACGTCCCACTTTCGTGTTCTCGCGGAGTCAGCCCTTTGATGGCAAATAAAAAGGCTTAATTACCACCTTGGCTTGGGATTTTGAGAAGGCAGTGAAGGGGGTCACCACAGCCAGCTCCTTTGCTGCGGATGCCTTCAAGCCAAAGGGCGTTAGGAGGGCAGTGTTCAGAGCAAACCCTTGAACAGTCATTATCTCACCCCCATTGCTCTACTGTCTCCATCGCGTAGTGGAAGGGGAGGGTTGGGGTCCATTGTTCAAACCACATTCACATCGGAACACTGGCCTTCCAAGGACTCAACTTCAAACACATATTGCTGACGATGACAAGGATCAATAATGAAGATGACGTGTTGATGTCCCATCATGAACCTACAGCTGGTTGCGGTGGAGTTTGGGCTTGTTGAAATAGACGGGACTTGGGTGCGACCAAAGAAGGGACTTGAAGAGAGTGAGACATGGAAGCGGCCACAAAAAAGCGTTGATCGTGCTTCTACATGTGTTCTGAACATCATCTTAAATGCTTTCAGTGGAGGTTCTGCAGGTCACTTCAGTGTGTGAACCCAAAGGCTCATGACTGGTCATCTGTCTGACACCTTCATCCAAGGTGACATACAGTAAGAAGGTCAAAACAATACCTTGAGTACTTTGAGCACAAAGGCAGTATTCATGGGAGTGTCCAAATTTAAACACGGTACTGCTTAAGAGCATCCATTAACAAGATCCTTTAAAAAGGATGAGACCCCCCTGGCTTCTTTTCACGGAATTCCAGCAGATATCTTCTGGAGCTTTATGGCCGAGCCATAAAAACGAGAAAGAAAACTACTTCTGAAATGTAATTAAGGGCCTGGATTGTGAGCTGTTTAGATCTCTGTAATTATTTGACTTTCTACTCCAGTTGAACCAAAGCCAGAGCTCCTGGTTTCCTTGTTGGATGAATAACGATACGGATGTGTTCCACTGGGAACCCATACAGGTGTCAGTTTGTGCACCCAAGCCCTCCACATAATGAGAAAATACTCATTTCATACAGACAAGGCAAACTACAATTTTTAAGACCCGTGAAGTCCACGTTGTCTCATAGCGACCACATAAATACGAGTTTCTGTGATTGATTCCATCCATCCAGTTACTGCTCTCCAACTTCTCCTCATCACCAACTTTTTGAGGTAATTCGACCTTTTCATGACATTTCCAAAGTACAACCTCAGACTCATCATTTGCGCTTTCACTGACAGTTGAAGCTTGATTTGATCCACCCATCCATTTTCCTGCCTGTCCACGGTGTCCTTAAAAGTGTTCTTCAGCACCACAGTTGAAAGGAGTCCATCTTTCTCCTGTCCTGCTTCTTCGATGTCCCAACTATCACTTCCATATCGTGCTATAAAAATACCACATCTTGAACAAATCTAATCTTCACTCTTATGGATATGTCAATGTTTAAACATATTTACATTTCAGTCAGTGTAAGAAGTTTTTACTTTAACTGTTTTCAATTGTGTAGCCAGAAACTGTAAGAAGGGTTATTTTACTGTGGTCTCTCCTCCAATGATGGCAAGTGCCACATTGAGCACCATACTGCAGTGTCTTATACCTTGTATAAGAAATGTAAGGAGTCGGCTTCAGTTGAAAAGTTCTTTATTTTAAGAAAAAATAACATACAATTTTGTTTACATGAAAGCTGAAAATAAAAAAAATCCATATACAGCACACACACAGTGGCTGAAACCGCTTGTCCCTAGTAGGGTCGCAGCGAACCAGAACCTAACCCAGAAAAACAGGGTACAAGGCTGGAGGGGGAGGGGACACACCCCGGACGGGATGCCAGTCCATCGCAAGGCACCCGAAGCAGGACTCAAATCCCAGACCTGCCAGAGAGCGGGACCCCGCCAAATCCGCCATGCCACTGCACCACCCCGCCCACTTTCATGTGCAGCAACACAAAAATAACTTTGGTTTATCATTTAGAAAAGTATTTCATTGATGAGGTGGTCTGGTGGCATGGTGGGTCTGGGGTTCTTACAGATTTATACTTTGCTCAAAATATCTGACAACAGATCTTCTTGGGCCACTATATTATTTTTAAAGATCAAGACAGTAAAGAGTGCACACAGTGTGCACTTTTTATATACATTACATATTTACACTTTTTATTATCTCTGTTCCAATAAAAATGCAATTCAACTAAACCATCATGTCTCTTGTTTTAATAGTTATTCCGACTCCCACATCCTCCCGGCTTAATTTACACTTATTTCCGAATAATTTACCCGAAGGAAATGTTGTTAAGAACTCTAATGTTCACGACACTTTTACCAGTTTACTCCAAAAGTGTGTAAAAAACAGTGTCCTGTACTTCATAGGTTTATTTCACACTTGGGAGGGAACTTTGACACTGCCACACTAAACATGGCTACTTTCCAATGTCAAAAACCGGCGGCTCGACGAACAAACTGGCGCATGCGCAATGCCCATGCCCGGGTCCCCGATACAAGATGGCGGAGACGGTGGGGAGGGAGAGGCGGAGGCGGGTCTGGATTGAATAGGGTAAAGCCTGTACCGGATTCCCAGCAAACCTCTCCAAGGTAAGGCAATTAGCTGTGTAAGCCGGACAAGAAGGGCGAGCGCACGCGGCGGAACGCACGGGGCGTCACGGTGTGCACTCAGATGCCGCGGGTCCGCGCAAAACGCGCAATAAACAAATAAGATGATGTGCGGGGTGTGCGGCGGCTGTGAGCGCGGCGCGCGCGCCATCTTGTTTACAGTTGTTTCTCCCCCCCTCCGAACCAGAAGTGCGCGCCCAAGACGGCGTGTGGCGCTCCTGTCGAAATATAGGGCTCGTACGCGGTCTCTCCAGCCAGCATTCCCGAATTTAATTGCGCTCACAGCAACTCATGGCGGTTCTCCTTCTTTGTGCGTCCCAACGGCGCGGTTCGGAACTCTTTTTCCTACCGTAATTTCGTCTGTTTTTCCAGGTCTCCCCCCCTCCCAAGCTGGGGCTCGGCGACGCTGCCGTTGCCTTTTGTCGCGCGGCGCGAGCCGCCCGCGCTTTTTTTTCCCCTCCTTCTCCTCCTCCTCCCTCTCCTCCTCCTCCGTGTTTGTTTTCGGCCGGCTCGAGCAGCAGACTGCGCGGGTGGGCGCGCCGCGCGCGCGGCGGGCGGGCAGGCAGGCGCATGCGTGTCTTTCCGCGCTAGATTTGCTTCAAAAAACGATGGACGTTAGAAAAAGGCCCTTTTGAAAATATGTTTATTAAAATGTCAGCTATTTTGGAGGCGGACGGTGTAAATGTTCCTCCTTGGGATTTTCCTCCTAACCCAAGTTCCACGAAAACAAACTGACAGAATTTCTCTGTGAAGAAACGATGACACTGGAAAGCCGAACCGCGGATGACACAGAGCCTATACTATAGTCATTTTGAAAATAATTTTTAAACGTAATAGATGTGTGGGTGCTAAATGGACGCGGTCCCCTGACTGTAAAAACGAAAGTTTGCTTCAAAAATAAAAATAAGAGGAGAAAAAAAATGAGTTGTCAGTGGTTGTTCTTAAAAATTCTGTACAACAAAATGATTTAAAATTACTTTAAGTTCTTTGGGTTTTGTTGGTAGTTTGCTTTTTAATGTGCTAAAACTTAGTGAAAAAACAAAAAAGCAACGTTTTTGTATGTATTTATATGTATAATTTGTGGCATTTCTGAGGGGGACCTCAGTAGGCCATGTCCTTGTCATATTGCACCATACCCAAAACACACTAAACTTTGTTTACTCAACAAAGTCTATGTTTTCTAATGCTGAAAATAAACGCATTTGACAGTGATATATTGGTTTAAAGTGCTCTGCAGTAATTAACTGGCCAAAGAAAGCCATGAAGATACAGTGGAAGGTCCAGTTGAGGTCTTGTCTTTTGTGGTCGAGGGCTTCATGGCATCCCGGTGTCTCCTGCTTCTCCATGCAGGACCGATGAGGAGAAATGACGAGTGAAAACCATGGCACTCTCAAGGGAGATGCGGCGCTGGTCATGTCTCCATCTGGTTCCTCTTCACAAGGGCAGCCTCACCTGCCCTCCACCAGCAAACCCATCCAGGAGCTCCCAGGTGAGGGCTGATGGACCCCCATGTAAAGCCACTGGCATTTTCCTTCCTCACCAAGGCATTCTTCTATAAAGCCCCATCCCTGGGACCATGAGAATCCATTTGCAGTGAAGGTGTCTCCAACCAACTATGATTGAGGCATCTTCTTGAAATGTCTACAGTAGCATAGGTTTAATGTCAGCATTGTGCTGGGGAGAATCAGATTTTAACAAAAATAGATGGAAAACCTTTTCCTTCCATCCATCCATCTTCCTCCGCTTATTCGTGACCGGGTCGCGGGGGCAGCAGTCTAAGCAGAGCCCCCCAGACTTCCCTCTCCCCGCACACCTCCTCCAGCTCCTCTGGGGAAACCCCAAGGTGTTCCCAGGCCAGCTGGGAGACGTAGTCTCTCCAACGTGTCCTGGGTCTGCCCCGAGGCCTCCTCCCAGTGGGACATGCCCGGAACACCTCCCCAGGGAGGCGTCCAGGAGGCATGCGGAACAGATGCCCGAGCCACCTCAACTGGCTCCTCTCGATGCGGAGGAGCAGCGGCTCTACTCCGAGCTCCTCCCGGGTGACTGAGCTCCTCACCCTAGAAAACCTTTTCCTGTACCTTCAAAATATATGCCCACAAGTCTTAAATCTGCAACCGTTTAGGCACGTCTCATTTCTTACTAATTTGCATGGCAGGTGTTGAGTTCAGTCTTGATTGTTCAGGAGATAAATCAAGTTCATGTTATGTACAGAAAAAATGTGTGTTATATACAGCAATTCCAGTGTAAGTGAAGATGTGTTGTATATTAATTATCAGGATCTGGGCTGAGCAGTTGCAGTTGTAGAATGTGTAAAGTTGAGATGGTCTGAAGTGATGAACTTGTTTCCAGATGAGCTGATCCAAGCTGGATGGTCCAAGTGCTGGAGCAAACGAGAGAATCGGCCCTATTACTTCAACCGTTTCACCAACCAGTCGCTATGGGAGATGCCAGTTCTGGGCCAACATGATGTCATTGTGAGTGTAACTGGATGGAGCTTTAAAGATTTTCAGTTCTGGACTTTTTTTTAATCTTCTCTATGTACCCCCCATGCTTTCTTTTTTTTTTTTCTTTTTTTTTTTTTTTTGCAGAAATAACTTCCAAGGTTCTGCTTCTTTAATTGCTGCTTATTTAATGAGCTTCTAAGGTTGAGGACTTTGTTTTGGCTATCTTGCTTGTTATCTCAGATACTGCACATCTTTTCTTTTGCTGCCTGTATTCACAGTCTGACCCCTTGGGTTTAAATGCTGCCCCAGCCTCTGGGGATGTAGTAAGTGACACTGGTCTGGGAAACGGGCAGCGAAAGAGACGTCTTTCAGAGGAAACCCCCCAGGGACCTAACAGTTTCAAAAGGCCCAAGGTGTGACTTTCTTGAGATTTGTCATGTATATTTGGATGTCCAGTGTTTGAGAGGTCTTCATTGTGCTCCACTGCACAGGATTTTTACGTTCATTTCCTGCCGGCTTTGCCAGGTTGATACTCCAGTGACTCCTACAACCCCCACCATTCCCATTTCACCCAGCACACCCGGAACAAAGCCATGGAGCTCATCAACAGAGGACAAGCATGCACCACCACCCCTGCCTGCTCCTGCTCCGTACCGTCCGACAGTGTGAGTGTGTTGATTGTAGTATTTTGCAGTACACTTTACTGGATGCTTACTGTAAATGAAACTTTAGCTTCTCAATTCTGTTATCCTGGAGTAACATTTGCACATTCATTCTAAGGGATTTTGCAGAATTAAGAGTAGCTAATATCAAAGTTGACATTTTTGCCCACAACTGGTCAGTGTTGTTTCATGTATTCCTGTGGAGAGTACGTGGCTGTCACGCAGTCATGTGGTGTCCTTGACAGGGTCTATTGGGACCTGGACGTGCAGACCAATGCTGTGATCCGGGAGAGGGCTCCCGCCGACTACCTTCCCCCACACCCTGAGATTGAGCTTCAGCGAGCACAGCTCACCACCAAGTTACGGCAGCACTACCATGAGCTCTGCAACCAGCGTGAAGGTACGTACTGTGAAACTGGTCATAGTCATGATTTATACATATTATCTAGCTGCGAGGTAACATAGCAGTGGTTCTTTACAGGGATCGAACCCCCACGAGAGTCCTTCAACCGCTGGCTTTTGGAGCGAAAAGTTGTGGACAAGGGCTGTGACCCTTTGCTGCCCAGCGACTGTGACCCTGTCATATCTCCGTCCATGTTCCGTGAAGTTATGAATGACATCCCGATAAGGTGAGTACGCATAACCTCTTAGCTACATTGAGTAAAAATGTCTAATTTGCTACTAAAATACTATAATAATCTTTATGAATAGTTATAAATATAATCAGTCCGTTTTTGTTTCAGGTTATCTCGCATTAAATACAAGGAAGAAGCCAGAAAGCTTTTGTTTAAATATGCAGAGGCTGCAAAGAAAATGATTGACTCGAGGTACACCCCCCTTCCCTTTGTTGGCACCATTTATTGACATTTGTGACCGGATTTTCTTTACAGCTGTTGTTTTTTTTTTTTAATTGTTCAACACATGTTGAACCAGATGGCTGATAAACACCTGTGAGCATAAATGATTATCTGTAGTCTAGGACCAGTGTCTTTGCAGCCAGCAGTTTGTATTGGATATTTTACGTTTCTCACTGAAGTCCATAAGGGGGACGCGGTGGAGCAGCAGGCTGGGCCGGGTCCTGCTCTCTGGTGGGTCTGGGGTTTGAGTCCTGTGTGGGGTGCCGTCCTGGGTATGTCCCCTCCCCCTCCGGCCCTGCGCCCCGTGTTGCCGGGTTAGGCTCTGGTTCGCTGTGACCCCGCTTGGGACAAGCCGTTTCAGACTGTGCATGTGTGTGTGAATTCAATAAGTGCAGCTTAATGGCAATGTAATGACAACAAGGATTGACAGACGTGGTGATTTCTTGGCAGAAACGCCACACCAGAAAGCAGGAAGGTAGTGAAGTGGAACGTCGAGGACACAATGAACTGGTTGAGGAAGGACCACTCAGCCAGTAAAGAGGACTACATGGTACAGTTTCATCCCCCAATGTATGTTTTAGGGTGGTGTTCAGCAACACACATGATCCCTGCTGATGCCAGGATTCAAACCAGCAACCTTTAGGTTACAAATCCCTATCCCTAACTATTACACTGCCAACTGTCTTTCAATAAGGAAAGCCAGACCCTAAGTAATAGTATCCAAACAACTAACAAAAAAAATTCCTGCCCATTTACATATTGAAAATTGAAATTAAGGTAAAACCCTATTGCATCAGTCACATTATCTAAACTTGCTTTATTCAGTCAGTCTAGCTGATTTGATAGTTATCTATCTATGCAATAGTTAGTTTAGGATACCAAAATTAGATGGTAAGAATTAGTTGTAGTACAAGTTGCATATGTAGTTTATTCTTGCTAGCTAGCTGACATGTCTGACTTAGCTATTTAAGTGATATTCCATTGCTAATGTTGACACTGACATTCTGGTTAGAAAGCCCACGGATCTTTGTTGAATAGTTAACAACATAGCTACACAGCAAGAGAACTTAAATGTCTTTTTTTTTTTTTTTTTTTTTTTTTTTTTTATATATCGGATCTAGACTTGTAAGCTGAGATGTACAAACACTGCCAGAAATCAGAATCAAATGGATTACATTGTACATAGAAAGTTTTGGTGGATGTGTACTAAGTTTACCATTTAGGTTGCATAACTCTCGCATAACTAGACTGCTGGTTCCACTGGGATGTAGTGGTGTGCATTAAAGTTGGGGGGGGGGCTTTCTGGATTTACTGTAAAAGTAGGAAAATGTGTGTGCAGTATTCAGAAGTTAGGAACATGTTGCTGCAGTTCATATATCAGAAATTTAATAAAATGGGAGTGACTCTGCTAATAACTTGGTTCAAAAACAGTTAGGACCTTATAAAATTGTTTTCAGGATATGGGGGTAAAAAACTAGATTTTTTTAAAAAAAATATAATTAAAGATAGGTTATGAAAGGGTGAAACTCAGTACCGAACTTCGCATATTGCACAGCTCATGTGGTTACATAAGATATGCAATAGTCTAATTATAAAAGATAGTTCGCTATAAAAGCCACTGTGACCGTTCCCGGTGAATTCCATGGAAGACATCACATGAAAGTGATGAGGTCTTCACAGTAACAGTGGCACTATGGGTTTTTAAGGAGAGAACATTCATATGTTAAATATGAAAATTTCAAACTTAAGAAGAAGACAGCGAAATGTAATGGAGTAACAGATTTTTCTTTAAAAGCATACTCAAAAGTTAAAGGCATCAATGCCAAAAACCACTCTGAGAAGTACCATTTGTGCTGAAACTAACTTAAGTGGAAGTATATTTAGCTTACTACTTTGATTTAGATCTGGAAGTGTAGTGCATGCATGTAAAAAGGAATAATGTAGTTTATGGATACATATTACTCTCCATTGGCAGTGTTCCACAATATCATTATTATTAATTATTTAGCTGACAGCTTTCTTCAAAGTGATTTACAGTTTCAGGATTGTAACAATATAGTACCATTCATTGTGTTTAAATGTAGCTCCCACTGTTTGAACATCTTCATGATATGTACTGTAACAGTGCTGTCATATCCCTTTGCAGGACCGTCTTGAGCACTTACGCAAGCAGTGTGGTCCTCACGTGGCCGCAGTCGCCAAGGACTCAATCGAAGGCATCTGTACCAAGATTTACCACATCTCGGCAGAGTACGTGCGGCGCATTCGCCAGGCTCACCTGAACCTGCTGAAAGACTGCAATATCACTGGTGAGTTGCCACTCCCCCTTAAGCTTCCTCTCTTAGACTGTTTAATATAGGCTCTCAATTCTTCACAAATGACACTCTGCTGAAGTCCTGCATGATCTGTTATATCTTTACAGTGCATTATTTAGGTTATTGTAGTATAGCATATAGTGTAACTTGTTCAGAAGTCTACATTTTTGGCAGCTACGCTATCTTTTGGTATTTAGAAAAATTAACTACCAGTGGTTATATAGTAATTATCGTTATTGAATGTGGGGGGGGGGGCAGAATGCACATTTTTAATTTTTTTTCCTCATAAAAAACCATTGACAAATTATGTGATCAGCTGGGTAATGCATCCAGTTTAGCGACTGCAATTTTATTCGCTGTATTCTTGCCATCTTGTGATGTTACAACTGTATTTGGTAAGAATGAGTCTTTTTTGAGGTATTGGTGAAAGCAAGGGTAAATAAATTTCCTTTTGAAGATGGCGCTGAGGCTCCAGAGGTGCAAGACAGACTTGTGTATTGCTATCCGATACGGCTGGCCCTCCCCTCACCCCCACAGCCACGTGTTGAGCTGCACTTTGAGAATGAAATTGCCTGCCTACGCTACAAGGGCGAGATGGTCAAGGTCAACCGCAACTACTTCAGCAAACTGGTGAGGCAAAGCTTCAGGCAGCCAGCATTGACTTACATCTAAGTTAATGCTTAATTCTTAAGCAGTTAATCAAGTGAAGAGCAATAATTTTCTTTATTTTTTTACTATTTTGTTCCAGGAGCTTCTGTACCGATACAGCTGCATTGATGATCCAAGGTTTGAGAAGTTCCTCTCACGAGTCTGGTGCCTTATCAAGAGATACCAGGTAAAGTTAGATGGAAAGCCCTTGAACCTCCTTTTATTTTGTAATGCCCCGCTGCCACGTTTATTTTCATAATGTCAATTTTTTTTCAATCCTGTCCTCTACGGCCACATCTTCCATATCTGGTTTTTGGTTAATAGTTTACGCTTCGCCATGGTTTCTGCCCCATTGCAGGTAATGTTCGGCTCTGGAGTAAATGAAGGGACGGGCCTGCAGGGGGCGCTGCCCGTGCCCGTTTTTGAGGCCCTGCACAAGCAGTTTGGTGTCTCCTTTGAGTGCTTCGCCTCACCGCTCAACTGCTACTTCAAGCAGTTCTGTTCAGCCTTCCCAGACACCGATGGCTTTTTTGGGTCACGAGGGTGAGGGATATGTATTGATTTCATTTTTTAATAATGGCTTATGATGTATTGTAAAATTATGCATGCTGTCTGTCAATAAATCTGCCATATTCACTATATCTTGCTGTTGCATCACCCCTTGCTTGAAACTACATTTTTAAGAACACACTTCTAAGTGTGGTTTTGCTCCTCTTAAAGAGCTTCAGAAATTGCATTTGGCCTACCCTTTGCACAAAAATTAAATAAATCCATGATTTTTCACACACACACATTTTCTGAACCGCTCGTCCCATACGGGGTCGCGGGGAACCGGGGCCTAACCTGGCAACTCAGTGCGTAAGGGACACACCCAGGATGGGACACCAGTCCGTCGCAAGACACCCCAAGCGGGACTCGAACCCCAGACCTACCAGAGAGCAGGACCCAGTCCAACCCACTGCGCCACCACGTCCCCCTGTTAATACTTACGGTTTCATTTTATTTTTGCTTAGCTGTGGTTACTTTTACGTTTCACAATTCACCAGATGGATATTTTACTAATACAACACTTGAAAATTTAATGAAATTACACCTATTTAGTCATTACTTAAGTTACTTAACCACAAATGCATAACAGAATAAAGTTCCTTTAAGAGGTATGACCAGCATTTGTGTGTCTATATTTATGTGGCTGTGTTTGAGACTGCAGTGTGCCCTCCATCCCCCAGGCCTTTCCTGAGCTTCTCGCCCGTCAGCGGGTCCTTCGAGGCCAACCCACCCTTCTGTGAGGAGCTCATGGATGCTATGGTGACCCACTTTGAGGTAAAGGTGACAAAAACTGACAGTAACTGGGCCATCCAGTAATTTCTGCAGCACATGTAGCTCAATGGAGCTGTGTTCACAATAGAAACAAGTCATACATACACACATAGCTGTTTGTAGTCCTGGTTTCCTGTAAAGGCAAGTTTTACATTTTACACTGTTACTTTGCAGGAGGTGTCATTGTGGTAATACGTGCATTTTCACAAACATTTGTTTTGATATCATAACGTACTAGTGAATCTGTACTATGTTTTGTTCTTGCTTTTCCTATTTTGGCCATTATTTTCAAATGCTTACAGGGATTCTCCTTGTGCTTTCTGACATCTTGACTGTGCTTTAGGAGCTTCTGGAGCGCTCCAGCGAGCCCCTATCCTTCATCATCTTTGTCCCAGAGTGGCGTGACCCCCCAACTCCTGCCCTCATCCGCATGGAGTCCAGCCCTTTCCGGCGCCACCAGCTGACCGTGTCGGCGTTTGAACATGAGTACCGCAGTGGCTCACAGCACATCTGCAAGAGGTACAGATGTAATCCTGAACTACTAAACATCAGCTGGACGAAAATGATTTTGAGATGTGACATGCAAAGGCACATGTTTTCTAGCAGAAGAACGAAATAGAAAGGTTTTTATGTTTAGAAATCAATCTGAGCAAAGAAAACAGAAAAGGTTTGCTTTGCCAAGCTGACATACCCCAGCTGCTGTATTTGAATCCTTACTATGCTGCTTGGTCCTCTCTCTCTATCTCTCACGGTCAGGGAGGACATGTACTACAAGGCAGTACACAGCACGGCCGTGATCTTCCTCCAAAATGCCGCAGGCTTTGCCAAGTGGGAACCCACCCCTGAGCGGGTCCAGGAACTGCTTGGTGCCTACCGGATCTCCGGCCGCTCCCTGGCCTCCCCTGGCCCCTCTTCCACTGGCACTGGAGGGGCAGGAGGTGACAGGGATTCCAGAATGAGGCAGGATCAGGGTGGGGGCAGCCCTATGGAAAAGAGTGGCCTGGACACCTTGAGCGTTTAGGCTGAGTGTGGTGGTGGAGGGGCGGCACTGGGGACTGAACCCACGACAAAGGACCACTGTGGCCTGTTGTACTTGTAGCCACCCACTGCCACCCTTACCCGGTTGAAGTCTACTCTTCTTGCCTGGACTTAATCTTAGTTTTACTAAGTTGTCGTTCTTGTTATCGTTCCCGTCATTGATGTTGTTGCTGTTTTTACTATTGTAGCAGAATTAGTCATAGTATTAGTAGTTGTTGTTACTATATATATTATATATATTTTCTATCATTGTTATAGCTGTCATTATTAATCTGGTTATTCTGTTGGTGGTTTAATGGCCTTTAAATCTAGTGCTGTAATATCTGGCACTGCTATCTAGTCAGATTTACAAAGGACAAAAAAAAAAAAAAAAAAAAAGATTTGGGAGTGAAATCTGGATGCGTAGAGAGAGTCTAGCCAGAATGGTGAATTAGTGGTTGTACCTGATCTCCATGTGGTCCTCATCCCCTTTAAATCTCATTTCTACAGCAGTGTCACAAGCTGCAGTCCTGGTTCACACTGTGTAATTCCCTGAAGTTGATGTTTCTGGGTGGATTAACTCACCCTTTTGTGGGTCAGTAAATCCACTTGTCATTATGAATGAAAGTAAAAAGCACTTAGATTCAATTTTTCAAAATGACTGCACAGTTAGTCACAATATAATTGATTTTAGCTGATATCCAGAGTGTGTGTACACCAAGGAATGATCTCAATACAGATTCGGTGATGTCACCCATTGCGTCCCACCAAAATAAGAATGTGATCTAATCCCACCCGCTAAAAACTGTGTCTGATCTCTCGGAATTCAAATCATGGTGACTAAATTCAAGTGGATTAGGGAAATTCAGCACCACAGTTGGAGATTAAAGCTTTCAAAAGCAGGAGGTTTCTTTCCAGGCAGCTATGATGTCATGTTTTTTGTAAATGATTCCCCCCATAATCTTTCAAAGTCCTCCTGTACATAAGAGTGCAAAGGCAGTGATCACACTGCTGTATGAATGTTCAGTCCAACTCAAGTCGATCAGCTTGTGTTGACTTTCTGTTTGGGCATGAGGAAAGACAAGGTTTTTTTATTTTATAAATCTCTTCACCTGTGCTTCAGGAGGTATAACTCCCCCCAGTACGTGCACCTGTGTCCTATGGCCACAATTGTAAATCACACTAAATGAAGCACTTGCTCCCACAGCAGAAAAATGGTGGAATGTGAGTGGAATACCTTTGCTGCTGTTACATGCTCATGTTTTCCGATGAGTCCTTAGTTTTCAGTGAGCAAAGGCTGCAACGGTCGGTTACCTTATGGCCGTGTCCTCCTATGCAGTGCATAGTCCCTGCTAAAATACGTGCTGTTTCGGTTGACAGGGCCGTGCCATCGTTCCGTGCCACCCCACCCAGTTCACCGTGGTTTTGCTGTTGATCACTCCAAACTACGCATAATCGAGTGGCTCCTTTGCTGCATGCAAAGTTGGAGGGGACATAGATTGTATTATCGCTCAAGACATAATCCAAACAGTATAGCTATGTTTTTGAAGACTTTTTTCCCAGTTTTGTTGCATTTACCTTCCCCCTTCGACATACATTACAAAATGCGTGTTTAGTGCCCTGCCGATCCCCAGCAGTATCATATTCCATATCTTAAGTTTCCCTACACCGTTCCTTAAATCTGAATAGGTTAAATTCTAAAAACGAAGTCTGAAAATCCTGGATTCTTGGTAACATGATTCACACAAATACATGAAGCCTTAAATTGTCCACACTTTGTCACAAAATATAGATTTTTACATTTATTTATTTGAAGAACTTTTTTTGCAAATAGTTACACTTCCCATTTTGTATGTCATGGAAAAGGTACATATTATGGCATTAGAACCTTAAGTTTTTTATGTTATCTGTATAGATGTTTACAAAGGTATGAGATTATCACTGGGCAGCATTATGAATGTAAAATTTTAAACTTATTTTTTACTAATTTCTGGATTTTACTCTAATTTGTTGTCAACCTCCTAGTGACAAATACTCTATTGAATTATTTTGGAAGATGAGTGTTTTAGACTAGGATCATTTGTGTTAGGGAGGGAGGATGGATTTGTTTAAAAAAAAAAAAAAAAAGTTATGAATTTTGAAGCAATGTGCTGTCATCTTGATTTATTTCAGATGTTTTCTATTGATTTCCCCCCCCCCCCTCCTTCCCGTTGGGAAAGGCTTAGATTTGTTTGAGCTGTAGGAACGGCATTGCGGTGGGCATTTTGACTCTGCACTTGAGTCCCCTCCCGAGGCATTTTGTCCCCTCCACACCAAGCTGGATCACGTGTGTCCTGCTGGCGCAAGGAGCACCACATAGCTATTCGTCTCCCAGCGTGTCGCTGTCACCAGCAAAACTGTAGATATTGTACAGAAGTTGATTAAAACAAAATCCCTCTTTGCTACACAGTTGTATTCAGCTGTTTAGAAGATGATTTTTACATTCTCATGTCTTTTTTTCAAAAACAAAAATTTCTTTAATAAAAATGTAACTTTCAGTTATAAGATTTATGAAATAGAAAATGTTTTAAAACTAAACCAAAGTGTTAAGCGGAAAAAAAATCTATCTTGTATGTAAAAGTATAATTGTTTATGAATGAAAGAGTAATACACGGGTGTAACCAGCAAATTACCCCTGGATTTTATTTTTATAATTCGTTTTTTTTGGTGAATTTTTTTTTTTTTTGTCTGACATTTATTTTGCATGATCTTTTTTTCCACTCACAACGAATATAAATATGACATTACTTTCATATGAATTAGTTCTTAGGCTGTCTGTACTGATGAGTTAATTTTATTACATGTATCTTAATTTTTTTAATTGTGTGATTACATGTATATATAAAGGTTTAAGGTGTGATATGTTACATTTTTCTGTGTTTCTTTCCTCCTCAAGGTATTATATTGTAGATGGGTCTGTAGTGGCCATAAAGGTTTCTCTTAATGTGCAACCAATGGGACACAGCAGTGGTAAAAGGAAATGATGTATATGCATATGAATCCTTTCAGTTACGTCTGTTCTACCAGAGTAGACCACCAGTGTTGTGATATTATTTAGCTTTAGACTATTAAAAATGTGTTGGACCATACTTGCTCTAAGTGAAATATGTAACTGAGCAGCCCACCCTCTGCCTCGGGCTTAGTAATGAGGTAGTCTACATTGTTTATTAATGGATATTTGATATCTTTAATCCAAGGCAATTTGCAGTGATTGATAACAATCTTCATAGTCATACAGCTAGGCATTTTTTACTGTATCAATTTAGATTATATGCCTTGAGCCTGGGTATACAGTAGGACTGGGATTTAATCCCACACCTTTCATATGGCAGGGGAACAGTGCTAACCTCCAGCTGGTCCTATGTTAATGTCATTAATTTAGCCTTCCCTACAAACAAATTAGAGATGCAATGGTCTTTTCGTGCCTTTATCAGTAGAGGTAAACAGAAGTATTTCGATGCCACTGGCCGCAGTTAGTGTTTTGAACCGATGGAGAGTAAAAACAGCATAAATGTTAAATGGATGACTGAAGACTGCTTTTCAGCCCACCCATCCTTCTCCACCACCAAATTTACAGCATAAGAAAAATAAAATCTGAGTGGTATGCATATGTTGTAAAGGTGTACCTGCTAATGCCTGAATATTTCTACATTTTTCCCAGATCCTATTTACTAGTACCTATTAACTTCAAAATCCCTAACCTAATATGTTTCAGGCACAGAAATTTCTGCAGTTTCCTTTGGGATTCATAAAGCTAATATTCTTGTCTAAATATAGAACAAAATGTAAAACAGATGGGAAGATCTTTTTTTTTAGTAGTTCAGAAGAATGTGAAAAAAAGTGATTGTCTTGCAGTTAGCTGTTAACGTTGTGGGTTTCTTCGGAATTATTTCTAAGGGTGTGATACATTGGCATAACAAAAATTTAGAAGGCCCCAGCGAGATTTGAACTCGCGACCCCTGGTTTACAAGACCAGTGCTCTAACCCCTGAGCTATGGAGCCGCCACGTATTTTCCTACTACCGTAAGTACACTAATATGTCTTTCTACGGTTACTGCATTCATTCTGTCAGTTGAAGTAAATTATCTAAGGCTGCATTTCTGTTCTCATACACACAGACTGATAAAATAACTATTTTTGTAAAATATATTATACTTAATAGACTTAAACCGTATCAAAACCTATAATATTAACTGTAATCCCAAGCACGCAGAATACGATGTCGATAGAATAGATGGCCTGTTTTTTTTCAGGAGCAGAATCCAGTATGGACATTAACAGAAAAACGCGTTTATAAAAGTTTAAATACGTCCAAATGTAAGAAATCTTAATTATAAATGTTATTACAGAAAATTCACACAAGATAAAACAATACGTAACACTTCAACTTTCAGCTCTGTAACAGAGGTACTATTATTTAACATCACATCCTCTGAATGAAACATGACTCGTTTGCAGCTTTGACGAGATGTCCTTTCCCGTCCACCTTTTGCAAAAAAGAGGTTTAATTATGTGCTTAATATTACGAAGCTGTGTTCATAATTACTTGCCACCAGGAGTTGACCTCAACATCATGGCCGTCTTTATTGGAAATAAGACAGACGACGATGATACGATGAGATAATCCGTTTGTGCTATGACTGCTTCCTATTCGGAATCGACCTCATAATCATGGCCGCTGTTGCCGGACGCGAAAAGGTGAAGTTCGCCACAATGAGGCAATTGTTTTTGTTAAGTGATTACTGCTTTTCGCTCCGAATTTGACCTCATAATCATGGCCGTCGCTCACGGACGTGAGGAAGTTAGGGCCGCCATGATGAAGCAGTTCTCGGATTTGATGCTTTTGACTTTGCGTGAAGTGGGACGTGCGTCCTGTTTTCGCTGTTTTGTACAATTCCGATCGAATTATATTTAATATTTCTGATAGTATTTACACAGTGCAGCGTCTTTGTTACCAACGGTAGGCAGCGAAGCGACTGGCTCACTTTGAGCTGTAGAATCTCAGTCTGAGTTTTGCACTTTCCTTTCGCTTAGGACTCAGGCTGACCTACCTACCTACGTCGTACCGTGATAATTAATTTTGCCTCAGGAAATCATTCTTCGGTGTCGTGCACCACGTACGGATAAGAAACTTCAAAACTCTTTGTTTTTGGTGAAAAGTTGATTTTAAGCAGACTTAGTTTCATGGGTGCTCACCGAAGCGAGGGCCGACGGGACTGGCTTCAGCAGGATGCGCAGGAACAGCAGCTCTCCTATGTAAGTTTTCATAAATTATATCTCCCTTTTCGAACCCGCCCACTTCACTCTGTCGTTTAGAAAGGAATGAAGCACCTGGATTATACAATCATCGAAACTAGTTCTTGCACGATCGAAGTGCTTGCAGGATCAGTCCAGCTTGAGATTCAAACTCAAAGATATTTGTAATACACATATATTTGTTGAAATTCTTACTGTTTTAGAATGATTTAAAAAAAAAAAAAGACTACAGGAGGATCTGCAATCATTTGAGGCGTAGTATTATTTCAAGATCATAGTTGGAAGTAGGGGGTAGGTGTTTGTATCTATGGGTTATTCCATGCCAAATGCAATTACGCATTTGCCTAAGTATATATTTTTTTGTGTTAAACCATTAAAATAAGTCTGTGATGCATCATTGTGTCTGACATCAGCATGTGTCATCTCTAGGAGCCAAGGTTTGGTTTCAGGTACCAGTGACATCTGGCGTAGAATGACTCATGTGACTATACATCATTCTGGAGTTTGAGCCCAAATTATGTGTTTCGGGTCAATTGGTGACTCTAAATTGCCCTTAATGTCTATTTGTGAGTGAATTAGTGATAGCCGTGCATTCCGTCTAGGGTGTGCCTTGCCTCACACCTTTTACTTCCAGGATAGACTGCAGGCCACTGTCATTCTGTACTGGAGAAGTGGTTATTAAGGAAAAATTGATGGGTCTGTGTCAACAACTGCATCCAAAACCTTCACCCAGTGCCTCTTCACCAACTGTGTTGCGATTGATTTCCAGAACCCCTGGAATATCATGATTAAGCACAGACAAGTGCAACGCAGGGGTCGGCGCTCACAGATGAGCGTGAGGTAAGACAAAATGTTAAGTTATTATTAAGCTTTCTTTAACTGACACTTTGTTGAAGGCAGCTTACACTGTACTACCTGCTGCCAAAATTCACTGTGACTGTACATTGTTTAGACACCTAGGTATTTTCAGTCGGGCTCATAATTGCGATTATTGAAGTAGTTTACCATAAACCCAGGAATGTGCTTTTATTTACACTTTGTGCTGTACACACAGCAACATTCATTAAATGGTAGCAGTGATTGTTCCATGACTGGTGGGGCATCATGTTCTGTGCTGTTCAGTAACTACTCTGCAATTTACAAAAAAAAACTTCAGTAAGTGTGATTTTCATGGGTTAGACTTTGAAATTCCCTTGTCTAACAGACTCTGCATCCTCAGCACAACATTATAGTATAGCGCATCATGCTTTGAGTTGCAGGTCTGCAGCCTTCCTCCGCTGTTGTGTTAGAGCAGCAGATGACAACCGGAGGCGCATACCATCTCTGCTTGCTCTCATGAAACCAGAAACGTGCTGAGATGCAGCAGATGGGTGTGGGACTGTGAACTTTACAGCACTTTACCGCCCTGTGGCTTAATCATCTCGAAAGACTCTTTCTGATAACTGCTTTTGTTGATTCCTGTTACATCCTTTCACAAGTGTTGGGTGAATGTTTGATGTTTTCTTCCTTTTGAAAGCTGATGTCATCTGTTGTCATCCGTTGTTTTGTCTGTGCAGTTACACAGACCCTGTGATTTCCATGGACCTTTTGCGAACTGTTCTGCAGCCAAACTTTAATGAAGACATATTGGCTGTGTTCCGGAAGTACATGAAGGTAAATAAGCAATTTTGGAGGGGGAATTTTGGCATAATCACCACTGTGTACAAGCAACAGCTTATTCACAATGTGACACATGGCAGAGCATATTAGAAAATGTTATTTCCTGTGGTGTTAAAGATTCACACTGAGTTCATACAGATATTGTGTGTCATTAAAAATGTGATTGCCTGCTTGTATTTTTTTTTTTTTTTTTTTTTTATAAAAAATACAAGTATGCACATTACCAGTAAGCAGTAGGGAAATCTGTTTGGAACAGTTGAAATTCAGGGTCGCTCTTAGATTTATTTAATTAGCAGATGCTTTTGTATACTTGTAGAAAAAAGTTTAAGCATTGAACTATACTTGGTGTTGAAACAGTTTTTCAGGCTGCTTTAAACAGACTGCATGTTTGAATCTCACCTACTCTTGTAGTACCCATTAGCAGGGTTTTTGGTCTGAATTGCTCCAGTAAACAATTAATCCAGCTGTATAGACATGTAATCACTGTAGGTAGCTTGGCATTATAAGTCACTTTGGCAAAAAGCATCAGCTAAATGAATGTAAATATGAATAAATGTTCTAAGTTTTCAGCAGTTTATTTACAAAGTATGTTGGAGTTTTGATCGCGGTCTTTTCCTTGGGGTGTTTGTGGTTCAGTTCTTTGAGAAAGCAGCTAGTAACGTGAAGGAGAACGTTGGTGAGGAGGTGCAAGCTGACCAGCTGATCAGGGAGACCTGTCGCAACTGCCTGGAACAGGTGAGAGCGCTATGCTCATCTGGACACGCACTGTTTCCTCCTGATTGTAAAACGGGCAAATCATTGACTTCTGTTTCTTTCACAGGCAAAACTGCTGTTCTCTGATGGTGAAAAAACAGTTGCAAGACCAGCTTTTGAACCTCCAGTCAAGGTAAAATGTGTGGCTTTACAGCAGGAAGTGATTTTAAATGAATCTGTAGGTCCTGTTATGACAGACAATGTCAATGAAGTATGAGTCCACCTGAGTAGCACCCACTTGGGACAAACTGGACAGAAGAGTGAAAGCATAGCCATATGCAAGTGTCCTGCATCTTTGGGAATTACTGCAGAAGAGCTGGGAAGATACAATGCCTGATCTTCTGGTTGAACTTAACTGAAGGCCCCGTGAACAATAAGTAGTTTCCATCAGTGTACTTAAACTTTTGACAGGTACTGCTCCATGACTTGGAAACTTGGACTTGACAGTAACACACACTGGGGCAGCAGTTAGTGTAGTGCTTAAGGGTACAGTGAATATGCCAGTTCCCTTGCCTGAACTAAGTCTCTCATCCTCATATAGATTGTAATTTGAATATTAACAATAACAACAGTAATACAATAATAATAAACAGTTGAGAGTAGCACTGGTGCCAAACAGCTACTGAGCTGTGAGTTTGGATGTTGGTTTGAGTCCAGCTCAGTTTGTCTAGAGTTTGCATGTTCTCCTTGGCTTCCTCCAGCTGCTCTGGTTTCGTCCCACAAGACAAACATGGCCTGGAGCCCTGACCCTGCATTGGACAAGTAGTTATGCTGGATTGGATGGATAGATTAGTTTTGAGGATGTACTCTGTGACCTGCACTACTCATTTCTCCTCCTTCCCAACAGCGTGCTCGCCACATGGACGATGACTCCAGCCAGAGAGGAAGTCCTGTTCCCCGGAAGGTAAGAGAGCATTTCCTGTACCCTCAATCTTAAACATATCATACTTTTGTGTTTTTACCGTGGCCTGTGTGTCTTTGTTTCTGTTATTTGCAGAGAAAAGGTCGGCCCCCTGGGCCCGTCTCATCGAATGACCGAACAGCTTCCCACAGCAACCTGTGAGTGCACCCTCTACCCAGTGCAGCAGTATTAGACACCCCCCCCCCCCCACCAGTGTGGCTCATTGTATTACGAGAATCATGATAGTCACAGCCTTGAAAGATGGAAGCCATGCCTGTTGATTTTTATTATATTGGAGTAAATATTGTGTGAATGAAAACACACATTAGCCACATCTGTACCTCAGAAGAAGCAAGTGCGTTGCTGTACTGCAAGGACTTATGGTCAGGCCTCTGCTTGTGCCAGCGCTGATTAATGGCCGATGGCTTTGCTCCATTTACCACATCAGTATGCCTGTAGGCGCAATTAGGCTCAAGTGCCGATATCAATCATGTGTGGCATGTGCAACAGATTCTTAGTTGGGCTGCCTCTGTGTCGTTCAGAAACTTAGTGGTTTTTCTGCTCTTTAAGGACCAAACCGAAAACATCAGAGCCAATAAAAAGAGATGGTCCCAAGGTGAGAAGCTGCCCCTTTATCAGGAATATACACATAACAGGAGGGAAAAATCCATTTCATTAGGTTTGAAATACATATGTTTACATGTGAAATGTCACACAAAGTGCTGCCCTAAACAGTTCATAGAGCTGGTAGGAGCTGGGGTTAATCATACTCCATCATACCTAGCAGCCCTTAGTGTAAATTCCTCGGCATTTCTGTGTATGATTTGGTTATTATTAATCTTTTTTTAGTTGACACCTTTGTCCCTGACACCTTATACTGTTAATCAACCTTATGGTGGATTTACCCATTTATGCAGCAGGTTAATTTTGATTATATTAGTTCAAGGCAAGTACCTTGATCAGGGGTAGTAAAAGACTTGGGGTTACTGTGTTGAATTAGGCCTCATTTTAATCTGCTTGCTGTGTTTGGACCCTTAGTGTTTATGTTTAGAAGGTATGAATGAAATCAATTATTTACCATGCTGCTATGCGGTTTTTTCAGTGGGACCCTTCAAGGCTGTCTGAGAAGAGCACATTTGTTCTGGGATCAAGAGCAAATAAGTAAGTAATGAGAGCTGAGGTTTCGCAAGTATGAGCCAGCATATGTATTAGCATAAACTGGGTGTTGTAATCAACCAGTTACTACCTTATTCCTTATTTCACAGAACTGCCACTGAGTTCAGGTGTGATAATTTAAAATGTATTGTGAGACTTATGAAGGCAAACTGATTCACTGTTGTAAAATTGGTGAGTCTCAATCTCGTTTTTTGTAAATTGTATTGCATAATACTCTCACGATGGTCAAGGTTGTCTGCCAGTTGAGTGATGTTAATAGCCAGAAATGCTGTATAGAGTTGCAGATGGGTTATTTTTGCACACTGTTGCTATATGCCCACATTTTTTCACTCTTTGACTGTTTTTCATAATTTTAGCCCTCAGTCACCTTTACAGGCCTTGTTGAATGCATCACTTATGTTTGGCTGTGCTCATGTATACCTATGTTTCAGAGCTCTGGGGATGGGCGGAACCAGAGGGCGGATTTATATCAAGCACGCGGACCTCTTCAAAGTGAGGCCAAAGCTGAGTCACACGCTAACAAAAGTTTTGTTTAGCAGAATATGGATTTGCATGGAATACCATCTGTTTTTCTTTAACAAAAGAGAAGAGACTCACTCACTTTAGGTTTCTTTTTATTGTGTTAGGCAGTAAAGTGTGTGTGTGTTTGTGTATGTGTTGCAGTATGCCGCTGATCCGCAGGACAAGCACTGGCTGGCAGAAAGGCAACATATGAGGGCTACAGGTGGAAAAATGGTGAGGTTTAAGGCTAGTTGTCATGCTCTGATTTGCTCCTACTCGCAGCATACAAACGCATTTCTATCTTTGCATGTCTTATGTGTGCAAATGTGTCCACAGGCATACCTTCTGATTGAAGAAGATATTCAGGAGCTGGCACGGAGTGAAGACTACAGGTGGTACTTCCTTTTGTCCTTTTATTCCTTAGGGCAGCTGTTAGCATTACAGTTAGGGATTGAAATATTGCATTGGTTTTTTTCGTGTTTTACATTCATTTATTAGACACTTTTATCCAGAATTACGTAGAAGTCCGAGTTAACAAAAGTGCATCAGTAACAAAGAGCTTTAGACACAGGATTATGGACACAGCTTGTGTGTCTGACACCATCATGTTGCTGGTTCACATCCCTCTGGTAGCTCCTATAGAAGTGACATTGAAGTAACAAATACATAATAGCAGATGGTGTTGGACTCATCTATGGAGCTGTCAGGAGATCAGAACAGAAATAGGTGTCAAAGAGATGGGTTTGAGACCCTTCTTAAATGCTGGAGGGATTCAGCAGCTTTGAGGGAGCTCATTCCACTGCATCTGGGCCAAAACTGAGAACCTACATGCTTTTGATGTTGGACCTCATGTAATGGGAGCACCAAACAGTCAGACGTTGGAGCACAGCGCTATTGCTGGAGTGTTTAATGACGTGTTTCTGTCAAAACCCCAGGGACTGCCCAGATGTCAGAATGGAGGAGCTGAAGCCTTTCACTGTTCCACACTGGATGATCGAAAAGATGCAAAAGGCAATGGAAGCGCAGCGGTTTGAGAAGGATTAGGATGCAGCTACAAGGAAAGGAGATAAGCTGAGAACCCCTAACCATGTTATCGAGGGGGAGGTGCAGTTGAGTCTTTACCAGCCAGTCTTCCACACAGCACTGTCAAATGTCCCTGTGAAAGTCCTGAACAAGTGGCCAACTTATATACATTATGCCTGCACAGCAAACTGAAATATGTATTTTTCCATATTTAAATTTTAGGCACCTGTGGCACATTGTAATATCTTACCATGAAGTATGTGCACAGTTTCTTTACCACATCTGAGAAGTTAAAAAAAAAAAAAAAAAAAAGAGTAGAAAAATTAATTGGTGTGCGACAATCCTGCCTCAAGATTTTCATTTGTACGCCTGTATCCTGTATTTTATTAATAAAAAGACAGCTGTTACTTTTTGTAATTTGACAATGCATTGCTGGTAGTTATTTTATTGCAGTGTTTTATCCCACACTATCTGCACAAAAAAGTGCAACTTCTGCCCCCTCGTCAAGTATGTGCCAAGTCAATGGTACTTTATATAGTAATCAAGTATTCCTATTAATACATCAGTACAACTGCTTAAGGTGTGGATTATGTTTCCAGTAGCTATTTGAACCTATGACTGTTGGAAAGGTTCCTTTTGTATGGATGTTCTCAGGACTTCTGATGTCTCAGTCTGGTGACTTCTCATTCACAACTGTTCTTATTACTCTTTAATAAAGGGTGATATGGAAAATAAGGGGTATAGATGATCCTGAATTCATTTTATTGTACTTTTTGGCTGTGATATATGGAAAAATACTGCATTGGAATTGCTTTTTAGGGGTATGATTTTCACCATCTATATGATAGACATTTAGTTTTCTTTACATTAGTCAGTTTTTTTTTTTTAAACCCTAATCACAAAAAAAAAATTTTAAAGTAAGTTTAATGGTTTATAGTGGGAAAGCCTGGACTGGTTTCACATGTATTCAAACAGTCCTGGAGGACATGTTTGTGCTTCTATACCAGTATCAAATGAACATTAAAGATGTTTTACCTTTCTTTCTAAGCCACTCATACTTCACAGTCATGTGAAAATATAATACCAGTTTTAATGTTGAAAAAATGGGCATTTATAAAGGCTCTAACAAGATTAAACTTCAGTAAGTGGCTCTTCATAGATTCAGGTTGTAAAGCCAAATACAAAATAAGGTTGGTTAATGTAAAAAAAATGGATGGAAACAAATACTGTAAATCTTGCTGTCAATTTCTAGCATAGTTTCTGAAAAGCTACTGTTTCACATTCAAATTGTTGAATATTTTGATGAATTGGACTACGACGTGTCATTCGGGGGTACAGTTCTGAAGAAGTAATGATTTCCACCAAAAAATAAGTAAACCAGATGGATAATATTTTCTGTACGGAAGTGGAGTTTAATAAATTATGCAAGTTTGAACTTTGATGAACAGCAATGCATTTATTCAGCTAAGCTGTAAACTGAGGAGGCTAAATTATTTAGTAAATACAATTTAATTCCATTTTGAAACAGGATCTTAATTAAAATAAATACTTAGCCCATCGTTGCTATAAGTAATTTTTTGGAAAAAAAAACTTTTTCGTCAAAGCGAAACTGATGCATTATTTAAGCGTTTCACCTTTAACCTAGTTGAACGAAAACGTATGAATATACAATACACGTTTTTTGTGAAAACAGTACAATTTCTTATCTTTTCCATTCTGTACAGTACGTTTTCTACTGTGTACACGCGCTCACGGCAATGAACGGCAGCGACTTGACGCACATCCGTAAGTTATCTAAGACCCACTTCCGGCACGGTACCGTCCAATCACATTAAACTTGAGGCTAAATCGCATCATTCCCACAGGGTTGCTAAGACGTTGCTTTGTTTTCAAATACGCTGCTCCGATTGGTCATCGGACAAATATGGGTGGGGAAAGAGGGGACCGACGAAAAAGTTTAAACGGTGGGGCGGGCGGAATATTGAAATCTGAGGAAACCTTTTAACGGCCGTCTCTGTATGCAGCGTTGGATAGACAGTTGTTAGCTGACAGGAAGGATTTAGTAATAAAGTGTAATCAAGAAAATACTTTAAAACATAGTAATACGTATTTTGTTTCAAGGTAAGGATTTCCGTCTTTTTTTTTTTCTTTTCTTTTCCTGAGGTAGTAGGTTAGTTTGTTTTGCCTCAGTCTGGTTGGGTTAATGCTGAGATTCAGATTGTCGTCGAGGTAACGACATCCCTTTCCTACTTACCTTTTTATCTAACTAACTAGCGTAGCGAAAGGGAGGTAACGGTAGTTTTGTTATTCATTAATATTCCAGCTTTTGGTAATGATGTCGACGACAGGACCAGGTTGCTTGATAACGACGGTTCCGCCGGCGTACCAGAGATACTACTTGCTTCCGTTAGTTTACGTCGGTTTTTTAAGGCATTATTTAATCTTTATTAATATCTCAATCATTGAGTCAATGTCTGTAATTACTGACGACAGTCAGTTTTGTCGGTTATTGTAATTGCTTGTATAGATTCGTATAAATAATGATATGTGTGGGGCGCCGCGTTAGCTTGCGCTGCAGTCATCATGATGATGCCGCTCTGATCGCGGACCTGCTGCTGCTCTTCCGGATCTTTCCAGAGACAGAACCGCTGTTGTTAAAGGGCCCAGTCGTGTTGGTGGTGTTCCCGAGCAGAGCGATGGCTTCCCAGAACATGGACCCGGCGGCAGCGGCGGCCTCCACCACGGCGGCTCTGAAGGGCGGCGAGGCCGGCGGCAGTGCGGCCCGGGGCTCCGTCTCAAAACGGTCACTTGACTTCTGTTGCATTCCTTTTCTTTCCATTCCTTTCCACTTGGCCCATCATGATGTCTCATCTTCACATGATCGCCTATTAACTCTGTGCCTTATATGAGCCGCCCTTCCTTGTGCTTTTTCCAGCCACCCGACCGGCTTCGAGACATGATGATGTGTTGGAAGAGCTTGCGAGCCTTTAAGGACATTAACTGTACCGTTAGCACGACCATGTGGACTCGCTGTAGTTCATGTCTCGTGTATTCTGCTTTCAAGACGGTTGGAATGGGCAGACAACAACATCATGTACACACACATAATGTTAATTCAGTACCAGTGTGGAGTCTGCATATTCTCCCCTGTGGGTCTCCTCTGGGTGCTCTGTTTCTAAAGACAGGTTTTGGGTGAATGTGTGGTTCTGAATCGCCCTTTGTGTGCGATTGCTTTGCGATGGGCCAGTGTCCGTCCGGGGTGTATCCTGCTGCACTTCCTATGCTTCCAGGTTAGGCTGTTCACTATTGCAATTCTGCATCTCTCAAGTGTTTTTTGAAAATGGGTGTACAAACACCTGATGGGTAACAATAACTAACTAGGCACTACCAGGTTACTCGGATGGCTCTTATTTTGACACCACAGTTAACTTAGATTTGCACATTTCATCCTAAACATCTTGTCTTATTTTCTTGTTTTCTAGACTTCAGCAAGAGTTGATGACACTAATGGTAAGAATTGACTGATGGATGTCTGATCTGTACATATTGTGTTTTCACCCCCCCTCTTTTTGCTTGTAATTTGGCATAACTTGATTTGTTTGACAGATGTCTGGAGACAAGGGAATTTCCGCTTTCCCAGAGTCGGACAATCTCTTTAAGTGGATTGGGACGATTGACGGGGCACAAGGAACGGTAGGACCAGAGCACTTCACCTCTGAAATGATGACTCATGGCTCCGATTCCTTCTATGCAGTTTCTTGTAGTCTACACTTATAAGAATGGACATCTTGATTATTCTTGTGAATGAAGCTTGGCAAAAAAATTGAGGGTGTTGTCCTTCTAGAAATTAAAAACTTGGCTAATCATAATGTCACATGAGTCACATCTGTATTAAGTGTAATTGCTCAGTTTTCCCTTAGTCCACTATTCAAAACTCCATTCGATCATGAAGTCAGTCACTTTTACCCCTGAGTCACAATCGAAAGCTTAATAGTACAAGATGTCCCTTGATTTGAAGGATTTGAAGATTCATCCCATAAATATATTTCTCATCTTTGTTACTGATGACCAGCACATGGGAACACCAGCTGTGAGCCATGAATACTGAAAGTAATCTGGATGACTTTGGTCCAGTGCTCATTGTGTCTGGGTGCCCACTACCACCAACTAATACCTGGATGTGGAAGTGCACATTACTTGGAATTTTTAGAAAATAAATGGGCAAAATGTTTGTAAATTCTTAACTTGAATGTTCATAACATCAGGAAGCTTCACACTTCCCCAAGAGATCTGATTTCAGCTTTTCTTTAGGTATACGAAGGCTTGCGGTACAAGTTGTCTTTAGAATTTCCCAGCGGTTACCCCTACAAAGCACCACGAGTAAAGTTCATCACGCCATGTTACCACCCCAATGTAGATGAGCAAGGCTTCATCTGTCTGGATATCCTGAAAGAGAAGTGGTCAGCCTTGTACGATGTTAGGTCTATTCTGCTCTCTATCCAGAGCCTGCTCGGAGGTAAGGAGTGCTTAAAGATGTCCTGCTGGATGTTTTCTGAAATACTTCATAAAGGATTAAATTATGTTTTCATGCTTTAGTGTATTGTCTGTTCAGTGTGTGATTGATTGGTCCACTGGTCTTTAGAAATTTTAATATTTGTCTGCAGAACCCAATAATGAAAGTCCAATGAATGCTGGTGCAGCAGAACTGTGGGAAAACCAGGAGGGTAGGGTTTTGTTTTCCATGCTAAATATCAACTTTGTTTTTATGGGATTTGATTGAAATCGATTGACTTGCTTCTCCTTTCTCAGCTTTCAGAGCCCACTTGCATGCAACATACAAGAGTTAATCGGAGGAGTTTGTCAACCAGCCTTTTGTTTGTCTTATTTGAGTGTTTTTTCTTATTTTGTAAATGTCCATTGTATGTACAGTTTTTGAATTTGTTGTATGAAACTTGAATAAAGCTTGTTTCTTGTAAACTCAGTACTTGTCCTCAGATGTGAAGGTTTGTTTTAAAAACATTTATTACCATTTAATGCATAATCTTTTTTTTTTTTTTTTTTTTTTTTTGTGTGTGTGTATTTGGCTGTTTGATTAAGGATTCATTATACCACAATAGGGGGCGCAGTGGGTTGGACTGGGTCCTGCTCTCCAGTGGGTCTGGGGATCGGATACGGCTTGGGGTGCCTTGGGACGGACTGCCGTCCCGTCCTGGGTGTGTCCCCTCCCCCTCCAGCCTTACGTCCTGTGTTGCTGGGTAGGCTCCGGTTCCCCGCGAGCCCGTATGGGACAAGCGGTTCAGAAAGTGTGTGTGTGTGTGTGTGTGTGTGTGTGTGTGCGCCAAAATATTTATGTAAATGACTTCCTGAAGTGGTGCATAAGCTATTACCATTTTAAGTTCATTGAAAGTTACTGGGGGGTGCGGTGGCGCAGTGGGTTGGTCCGCAGTCCTACTCTCCGGTGGGTCTGGGGTTCGAGTCCCGCTTGGGGTGCCTTGTGACGGACTGGCGTCCCGTCCTGGGTGCGTCCCCTTCCCCCTCCGGCCTTACGCCCTGTGTTGCCGGGTAGGCTCCAGTTCCCCGTGACCCCGTAAGGGACGAGCGGTTCTGAAAATGTGTGTGTGTGTGTGTGTGTGTGTGTGTGAAAGTTACTGATGGTAAGCAAAACTGGGAGTTGTACACAAGCAATAAATGAGATTATTCACTTAGTGCTGCCTTTCTTCTAGAGTAATTGAAGTATTAAGATACTTGAAGTTATTTTCCCATTTGTACATATGGGGTTTTTTAGTAAATATAGTTAGGTTAGCCAGGAGCAGGAAACTGAACCCAGGTCCTTTTGGTGCAATGATTAACATACCTGCTGGTCCCTCTATGTTTAAAGGTTAAATTTCTAAGATTAATGTGTCAATGAGAATGCCATATATAGTTTCCTGGGCAAAGGAGGAAACTGTATAGTGCTCAGTGTAACATACACAAGATGCGACATCCAGGGTAGTGACAGCAGCCAGCCAGCCTTCCGCCCTCCGTAGTGACTGTCTCCACGGACATCTCCTCCACGACCTCTTCATCGTCCTGCTCATTGTCGCAGCCCTCGGCCCACGCCTCCTGGGTGGCTTCCACAGACCAGAAGGGCACGTTGACCTTTCGCAGCATCTCCTGCGCCATGGTCTCTAGCTGGATGATGTGCGTCCCCAGGTCGGGGCAGGGACCGGCCTCCTCCTTTGGCCAGGGGATTGGAACCCCGGCCACGCGCGCCACCACCTGCCCCGAGCTGGACCCCTCGCTTGTGCCCCCAGTGTTGACCAGCATCCGTCGGTCACGGGGCTGCTTTAGTGGGAAGAAGTCTTGAAGGAGGACAACCTTATGCAGATCCTGCTGGAAGATCTCCAGCCCGGACAGGAAGAGTACCCACAACCTCTCGACTCGCTCGCGGTCCTCCTGCACCAGGTCACCTTCGGTCAGGAGGGCTGTAAGCCTCTTCTGCAGCCCTAATGCACAGGCGGACGCTGTTGTTATTTCAGCTGTTTCAGGGCATAACATCTCCTCTTTCAGACTTTTACCAAAACAAAGCAGAGTTGAAGACATTCATTCACAGTCAACATCCATCTCCCCGTTATGATGGAGATATGGAAATAATATAGTGTACACATTTCTGTTCATAATTTAAATGGTAAATTGGTTAAAAAGGTAATTGGTTTCAACGTAAATTTATTGTATTTAATTACAGGTTTTCTTCCTAATTCATTAAGTTGACAAAGTTGTCAAAATAATTGCCTGTACTTTTTTCATAAATCCTGCAAGATACTAAAAGCAACCATATATAAGTATATATTTAAATTTTTTGCAATCTAATGCTGTAATATGTGTAATTTCATATTAAATTTAAAAGCATTTGTAGGATTTATGGAACCCAGGCTTGGGTGGTTTTTCCTCCTCGTGTTAAAAAGCCATAAGAGGTGTTTTTGGCAGGACAGTTTGGAATCTGGTTAAACATTTTAGGTTCCAAAAATACTTCTATTGTTACAAGCATTTGTTTAGTTTCTGTCTATACTTTCTTCCATAATCTAGATTTTTGGTGTAAAGCTGCATGGCATTAGATCTATAGTTTAAAAAACTGCACGTATCTGAGACACACGTGCCGCCTAAAAATTAGGTTAAGTGCTTCTTGGCGTTCAACCCAACAATCCTCAGATTAAAAAGTCAGAGTCCTTAAACACCCTGTTTCCAGCTGTCCTTCATCACGTAAGCAATGACACCCCCTCAAGCAGCCTCCCTCGTCAGCCTATGATGCCATATCATAATCCATATCTGCATCTGAATGGACATTAAGATTAACCTGTTGGGGTCCAGCTATAAACTAATTTAAGGCAACTAAGATTTAATGTTTAATGCTGCTATTTCCATGTTACTGAGATATGGTCATATATGTTCACATGCATCTCGGTCAGCAATTGTGCTGCATTTTTTTTTTTTTTTTTGCATCTTTTTCATAATTATTTTACTGCATGGTTACCCTATCACACTGATGTCACGTTACCCATGCAGAGGTTGTGAGCCAAAGCCCTGGTGTCCTCCAGCTCCTCGCGCAGCCGGCTGCAGTCGGAGCTGCTCCCCACACATGTGGCCAGCTGCTGGAAGCAAGCGGTCACCCTGGAGAAAGCCACCTGCGCACGGGTGCATTCTGCCACGGCCCGCCGCCGTGCCTGGATCTCCCCCACCGACTTCCGCCAGCGATTCATCGTCACCTGCAGGAAGAGCACGGGAACTCACACCTATTGATCGTCTCCTTACTGGAACTCCCAACTACTGATCATCACCTTGCTGGTATTACCAGTTCTTCATGATCATTTTAGTGGTATTCCCACTATTCATCACCGCTTACGGAGAGACATCACTAGTAGTCCCCACCTATCCAAGATAAAATGAATTCACCTAAATTATCTGTTTTCCATTTTTGATGGCAAAATCACTTAAAGTTTTGGGGATCTTCACAATATTTTCAACTTTGTGGAAAGAAATCTTCGTATCCTCCCGTTTGCCTTATTTTTGACGCAATTCATTTTTCATTTAGAATCGTAATAGCACCAGTTTTGCTGCCATCCTTCTAAACTGTGTGACGCAGTGTGTGCACCTCCCACTGTGCCACAGTGACTGTGCGTAGCGTATGCCAGTCATTACGAGCCTTACCTCAGATTAGCGGGTCCGCCGTTGTCTCGTGGCGTTCAGGATCGCAATGTTTACTGCGGTGCGTCCAGCTGTCCGACTGAATATTTCCTGCTCACACTAAAAGATGTTGTCTGTTCCACTCATTAGCTGAAGCCCAACGCCCAGTGTTACCCAGTCCCCCCTCCACGCAGAGCCTCCGCCCTCACGATTGCATCAGTAAGTGCTGCTCCACTGGGAGCCTCCATATTTCAATTAACCGAGGCCCTGGCAGCTGATGCTCAGGGAAACCCTCTATGCACGTATGTGGCGTGTGTGTGTGTGGGCGTGTGTGGATCCAGTATTGAAATGGGAAGAACTGATTTATTGGTGCACAGGTTGAACTGACCCTGACCTACTCTCTGTCCAACCGTCTGATGTCTTATGGGGGCATGGAGAAAAGGTGCCTTCATGAGATCTGGGGGTTCTGGGTCCCACTGACCCTGTGCGTATGCTGGACACCGGCTCCCTCGGTGTTCCTCTCCAAGCTGCGGCTTCTTAGAGACTTGAAGAGTGGCGCCGAGCGGGATCTTCGATGCAACAGGGCCGTCTCCCACGTGCCTCATCTCCGGAGCAACTGCACTAAAATTAGCTCAATGGAGTTGTGAGCAGTCAGTGTCCACTGCGTCGATTCGCAGGGCGTGACGGCCTCCTCAACACACGATCCGCAATAGAGGCCTTCCGGAAGCATCCAACTAAACATGCTGCTATGGAAAAATCCTCATGTTTTCCCGTATTTTCCTCTCATGTTAAAGTTCTTAACACGCCATCATATGTGTATAACATCTAGGATGTCATGAGCATTCACAAGGAGGGCTATAACGACTTTGCTAAGTTTGTTTCCACATTTTTTACCTATATTCATTCACTCATTATTGATAACCACTTATCTGAATGTAGGGCTTTAATGGTCCAGAGTCTACTCTGGATGTATTGGGCGTGAAGCAGGTTTCACTCTGACTGGGACACTAGTCACAGGACAATCACATACACACACAACGGACAATTGCAAACTGGACACAGACTGAGCTGGATTCAAACCCACATCTAAACCTACACTGTAGGAGACGTGAGGCACCGGCATTACCTGCTGTGCCACAGTGCTGCCCCATTTTCCCCTCATTTTTACCTTATATTAACATGCATAGTTTTTTGTGAGTCATGATATCAGAGTTTGAAGCAGATTTGTTCAGTGCCTTGTTGTTTGGCGGGTCTGAGGTTTGCGTCCTGTTTGGTGCCTTGCGATGGACTGACGTCCCGTCCAGGGTGTACCCCCCCTACTGCCTTCAGCCTTGCGTCCAATGTTGCCGGGAAGGCTCCGGCTCACCGCGACTCTGTTCGAGACAAGCAGTTATGGACAATGGATGGATGGATGGATGCATATCAGAGTTAGTCTCTGCTTATGGTGATTTCTTCCTATTGTGAATCGAAATCTAAATAAGAGGTTTTATAAGAGTTTTTTTCATCAGTATTCAACAATCTTACACATTTGTGCAGTAAAACATTTCCATATAAATACGTTTTGAGGTCTTCTTCAAAGATGCTTTCAGCAAATGTCAGTGTTGCACGTAGTATACAGTAACGATACAGAGAGATGAACCCCAGAATTCAGTGTTGCGAATTTTTATTGGAATATCAGTAACAGTTTTGACGGTTCTGTGATTTTTTTCTCCAGTCTCATATCCCATGAAAAATACACAGGGTTACTTCTGGGTCACAGACATTCATTACAGCAACTTAACCTTTAGGACAAAAATAAACAAGTATTGTATAAGTACCAGGAACAGTTTTTACGGAGTGATTGGCTGTGACGCAGTTGGGACAAGAACTCTACCAAGCAATTTCACACTGTATGAAAAGAGAGAGTAGATACACACTTTTGGTCGTCACTAACAACACAGTTCGGTGATCACAGTTATGTCTGAAGCCTATCTGTTGGGAAGGTCGACCGCGCTTTTCAGTGATCAGATCTTGGCAAGCAAGTCTCCGAGAAGTACACATCACAAAGGAGCCACAGTTAATCATGCATCTTCGAAGGCTCCCTATCAACCAGCTGATGGGAAAACTGAAGGAGTTAACATACCACCAGACCGGGACTGGTTGAGGTCAGAGGAACCGTAATTGGGTCACGAGACGATGTGGGATGATGAATGGGTGGCGCTGGTCGTTGTTCCGCAGGCTTGGTCGTTTCGGCGCACTGAGATGGGGTGTAGATGGGTCATGTGGTGATAGACTCCATGATCTCATGGCACAGGCACTGACAGAAGCCGTAGAAGACGCAGAGGACGAGGGTGGAGGGCACCAGGCTGACAAGGATGACACCCAGTGAGAGCTGCTGGATCATCAACAGGTAGATGCCCAGGGGCAGGGAGCTGAAGTAGATGAGACAGAGGAGCCCAATGAGAAAGCGGGGGAAGGCGTGCGATGTCCACATGCGGCACTTCTGCACGGGCAAGTGGCAGGGCAGTGAGTCCAGGCTGGGTGGCCGGTATAAGCGCACCATGTTGAGCATGCTCATGGTCTCGGAGGACTGCGACTCGCCTGGCATCTCCATGATGGTGATGACCAAGCAGTCGGAGGAGCTGTGTGATTGGTCCCCACTTGTGCCACCCTCGCCAGCCAGACCACTTGGTGTGAGTACCACCTCACCGTGACCCGTTGAACCACATTTCCGGGCACGGTCCTGGTAAGTTAGGATGGCCAGGATGTTGCTGTCATCTTGGAGAAGCCAGATCTCCTCCTCAGGAACATGAGTCTCGTGGCGGCAAAAAGGGCAGCTGATGATACTGGGCGAGGAGTCACCCATCTCCACCATCTTCTTGAGGCACCTGGCGCAGACACGGTGCAAGCAGCTGAGCACCTTAGGCTTGCGGGAACGTACATCATAGCGGTTATAGCAGATCTTGCACTCAAGTTCCTCGATGGTGTACACCAAGGGCTGAGAACCCTCTATCTCGGAATCAACCTTTTGGCTCATCTTGGCCAAGGGTCCAAAGCAAGAAAGTGAAGCCCAAAAAGAATGATTCCGGACAGCTCCAGGTCACCCCTACTGACTGTCCCTGGTGCACACTCTTAGAATCCTTGACCCAATGAAATGTGTCATATAAACGTGTGCCCAGGAGGGGTGGGCAGCCACTGGCACTTGGACCCCCAGAGATTTTTTTTTCCTCCCTCAGCTTTCAGTTTGGAGTTTTTGTTCCTTTCCTCTGCAGCCAGTAGGCATACTTATAGCTTTATAAAAGCATTGATAATGTATTATGCTAGTTCTGTAGTTTCTTTGTTTCCTTGTCTGATGTATTTATTTCTTTGCTCTATGCCTGTGTTCAAGCACTCTGTGTCACTGTGTGCTCTATAAAAATAAATTGAATTGAACTGAATTGAATATTTCTGATATAAAGCTTTCGTTGAGGTTCTTGAAGCTACACCGTGTTACTTATGTCTGAATCCGTGGCAAAGAAAGCATAGCCTTATCTGCAGGCTATCATGGTGACTTCCCAACATCCTAGGGCTTCACATGCACTAAGGTAGCACATTTAAATAGCTTAGCATGATCTGAAATAAATTCCCATTGCTCCAAAAATGTCCAACAAACTCAAGTAAAATAATCATACAGACTTTTGCAATCACAGCTGACACTGGTAGATCTGCAGACCGAACTCGGGGTACCTGTCGGGGGTGGATACTTGGGCAACCAACTTTTCAGAAGCCTGAAAGTGCCCAACCCAAGATATCCCTGCCTATAGACAGAGGTTCTCTTTCACACCCCACGGCAATCCCACAATCCTCTGCGGACATGTTTTCCTTTGGCCAGATGATTAGATTTCAACAAACACGTATGTGGGCTTTTTCAACCTCTCAAGCCAGCTCAGCGAGGGTTCGATGGTGCCACTCCAATTGTAGTCTTTGCAAGAATCCTTCACATGTGACTTGGGATATTATGGAGAAAAGAGACTTTCCTGGTCAGGTAGGCCGTGCCCGTTGACACTCTTTTTTGGACTTAAGCAAGGCTCACAGTTTTGGTGAAAAGTTTTTAAAAGCAGTCTAGTTGGTACCAGCTGGTTTCCTGCTGTTCTGTGGTCAGCTGTTAGCTTAATGGACGGGACAGGAGGTCCACAACAGGCAAGTCCACAGTCAGCTTGCTTTCTGCAGCAAAAACAGAACAGCACACAATTATAAAGCTAGAAAAAAAATCACACTTTTCACACAGTGGCAATACTAGGAATAAATAACTGGAACAAGAAAAATACTTTAAATTGTTTAGAATATCATAGCTGACATGCATCACAGCAATACTCTTGATACAGTAGGCACTCTTGACAGAGGCAGGTCATCAAATGCACCCATGCAGATCAAGACATCAAGAAATAGCTATCTTTAGCAAAAGATATAACAATGTAAGCAAAATAAAAAAAGCCATTGTCCTTGCTTAAGTGAATAGAAGTATATCTTATCCCAGTTTGTTTTAAGAGTACAAAAATGCCTTTGCATGCTGGCTAAAATTATAATTCATTCTTTTCTGTTCACACACACTTCTTCCTTCTTGATGCCATCAAGGGTATTTGTTATAGAATGTCATAACCATAAAATGAATAAGCACAATTACACATACAGAATTGCTCCAGGACTCTATGACACACACACACACACACACACACACAGATGCCTAAAAAGATATGGTATTTACCTGGAAAAAAACATTACTATATCTGCTGATTACTGTTTGTATTAATTAGTATTACTGCACTGTAATATAAAGGTCAACATCAGCTCAGCAGTTTTGTTTTGAGCTTCTTAACCATTTCTAGACCATGGACCCCTTTAAAGGATGTGAATAAAGTTAAAGACCACATCCTACAAAAATGTCCATAGATTTGGAGAAAACATTACAGTCAATGTATTACACAGAAAATGCATTATCTTTCATGGATATCAGTAGCATAGCAATATTTTATTTTATTTTTAACTTTTATTTAGTTGTGCATAGCAGACCTCTTACAATTTGCGACTGCCACAAAAAATCTCAGAGAAAATAGAATATATGTATTACCAAAAACAAAAACATTAAAACATATACAGCTCTTTCAATGCCTGCTGCTCCTAAAAAAAAAATCAAAACTATAATAAAGCAATGCGACTTAACCACAGTTCCACAGTTATGTCATAGGTAGTAATAGCACAGTAATATTTTATTTTATTTTTCACTGTTATTTCTTTTGCCTGTGGATCACAGACCCCCAGAAGCCCATCTGTGGACCCCAGGTTGAAAAGACCTGGTACACCTGAATGCCAGAAAAAAAAAAAAAACACATTGAAATTAGTAGAATATGTAACGCCAAGAACAAATACATGCATTTACACAACTATTTTGATGGAAACTCACAGTGATGCCACTGAACCACCGAACAGAACGTTCCTTACTGAACCCAAACACACAGCTACTCGCGGCTCCTTGCGGGTAAGGACGCGTGGAAGACGGAGACAAAATGTTTCCAAGACATGTGTTGCTTTCTCACGTATGACACATCGGCGCATCCTCGCTGGGCGCGCTCCTCAGATGCTCCGCCGCAAGTGACTTCAGCGTGCAACCAAGTGGACGGCACCCTTTACTTCCGTCTTACGCAACTCTCTCTCTCTCTCCCTCTCTCTCTCTCTCTCGCTCTCTCTCTCTCTCTCCTTCTCTACTCCTCTGTGCTCACAGGCCGTTCAACAATCTCTGCTGCGGCTATAAATAGGATGCCCAGCGTGCCGGAGGATGGACAGCTAGCTTTATATAATACCCCCCCGTAGATAGCGCCAACATCAGGAGTCACAGTGGTCCCTCCTGCTCCGCCGAACGAGAGGGGAGACGGCGGAGGAGAAGAGAGCTACAAAAAGATTGTGACAGCCCCAAGTCCCCTGGGGTCTCAAGTGAATCATCAGTCTCGAGGATAGAAATCGCAGGGAGCAGCCCTTCGAACCCACGACCGACACTGAAGCCCTGTTCGTTTCACATACACCACATGAAATGTCCCGTCCATCACTGCTCATGCTCATGCAGCAGGTGGCGCAGTGGCTGGAGGCGTTACCTTACAATCAAAGGCCCTGGGTTTGAGTCCCATCTCCTGCTGTAGTACCCTTGATCAAGGTTCTTTCCCTGTATTGACGATGTAAAAATGACCCAGCTGCAAAAATGGGATAAACCAGTGTAAGTTACTTTGCAGAAAACAAGGTGTTATGATGTTTATCCATGTGGAAAGAAAAAAGTGCTTTCCAGGACTATATGTTCACAGTACAGTGGTGTGTGGCTTCAGATGTGTGTGTTGCAGTAATGAGTGTGCAGACCGGCCATTTCAGTCAGTTTTAATCTGCCCACTTGTAGGAAACGCAGCGCGGAGATCCTCGGCTATCGCGCAGGTTCTGCAGATAAGACGGTTCATTTTATTTTTACGCGGTCCACTTCTGGCATAGTAGCTCGCAGCGTTACGCAGCGCTCCGTCGAGGTGGGAGGGGGGCCAGCGCCATGGCAGATAAACAGGCAAACACCATCTGTCCCCCCGGCCACTGCCAAGGACGAGCTGCGCAAGGCGCCCGTCGCGAGTGACCACCATCATCTGTCACCCGCTTCCTCTCGAGTCCCCCGTTCGGCGGGGGCCAGAATCAGAAGCAAAGAACAAACTCGGCATCAGTTTCCAACGGCAGGAAGGGAACATCGGTGCAGGACCCGCTGGACGATGTATGAATGTTTCTCGGCTTGCCTTACCCGAAAAATCAGAATCGCCACATGGCTGCATTTACAGCGTAACTGTAGAGGCAGCATAGTAGTTAGGGTCACCGGTTCAAATCCGACCTCCTGCTGCACTACCCTTGATTGAGGTACTACCCCTGAATTGATAGAGTAAAAATGACCCGGCTGTATAAATGGGTAAATCACTGCAAGTGTCAGATAAATATAAATTACTTAGCAGGTTGCATTGAGGTTAAAGGCACGGCTTTATAAACTGCACTTTGCAGGTTCGGATCCCAAGGAGCAGCCCTGCTGCAGTAACCTTGAGCAAGATGCTCAACCACAAACATCTTATTAGATGACCCAGCAAAACAGAGCTTTCTTCACATCAACCTGGAAAGAAATTTTGGCTGAAGAAAGACTAAGCTGGGGTTCCGTTAAGAAGCACAAACCGGGCTTTTATTTATTTCTGCTCTCGGAAACGTCTCGCTCTCTCAGGTTCTCCGAGGATCTCGGCTCTTGTTTCTTGTCACTCAGCGGCCCTTTCTTTCTAAGAGGTGACTTAGACATTCTGACATATTAAATCAGTGGCGTGATGGCTCTGCTCCAAAAATGACATATAAAGTCATACATAATGTCGTTGCTGCTCACAAAGCACTTGAGGGGACTCTGAATATGTAGTATCCGGGAGCCCGGGTGGAAAATTCGGGGATCAAACACTTAATTGCGGAGGACTCAACGAAACCTTATTTTCCTACTTTGGCTGCACACAGTGATGGGTTTGGAGTAAAAAACTTCACAAAAGATGGATTTACATAATATTTTTAAAACAGGAAAAAGAAAGAAAAAAACAACCTTGTTCTGCTTGACCCCTACACATCACATTAAATTAAATTATTAATATTCATAAATTATTATCCTTTGTACTTTGCTTAACCGGGGCTTCTCTCTTCCTTCTATCATTCACAATCTGAATGTCCTCTGTCCTCATACATCCAGTACTGCAATTTACACCCTTGGGTCTAAAATTACTTGTGTCCTTCCTTTTGGCAAAACTCTCCTCCAGAATGACATACTGACTGAATATCATACGCTTTATTTTTAATGTTCACCTTAACACTGCCAGCAACAAAACAATCTCCTTTTTCCCTCCAATTTGTGTTTTTTTCCCTCCTCGTCAGATTGAAAAAGATTTTTTTCCGGACAGGAACAAGGATATTAAGCTCTCGATCGCTTATTACCCTTGGTTATGTGTCTCCTTAACCAGTTATACTTGACTGTGCATCTTTTACTCAACCAAAACACAGTTCACCTGTTGTGAAGTGTGTATGCTGGGCAAAGAGACCCATTTGTGGAGTATTTTACTGCGGGACACAGGCCTTCTATGATTCAGGTTTCTATGGCTGCGCAACAAACTGTTCTCCAATATTCGATTCCCTCTCGAGTCTTTCTCACATTGCTCTCACCTTGTGTCCCGCTGCGGCGATGTCCTTAAGCCCCCTTGTGCTCATTGTGTTCAGTTATTATTGTTCAGCACTACTGATGCAGCTAGCACTTTTCTCCAAAGCAACTTACACTGATTTACCCATTTTTACAGCTGGGTAGTTTTTACTGCATCGTTTCAGGCTAAGTACCTCGATCAAGGATACTAAAGCAGGAGGTAGGATTCGGACCTGGATCTTTTCCTTGCAAGGCAACTGCAGTCCCATGTTTTGAACTGTGTTGAAATTGTAATTATTATTAGTTATTTGTTATGCTGATGCTTTTCTCCAAATCAGCTTACAGTGTCAAGCTACTTTTGCATATTTACTCCTGTATATTCCAGGGTATTTTTTTCTGCCCCAATTCAAGGTAAGTACCATTATCCACGGTGCTACAGCAGGAGGTGGGATTTGAACCAGGCTCCTTTATGTCGAAAGCAGCAGCAGCTCTAACCACTACGCCACCTGCTGCAATTTAAAGTCAAAGTCTGCTTGTAAACTTTTCAATGATTAATAAACCAAAGAACAAACAAAGAAAAACAGCACTGCTGATATGATCGGCTTCTGTGTCGTATGCCCTCCTCAACGAAACTATTCACTTCCGAAATCCATTCATGTTAAACATGCATTTTGGCGGCAAAATAATCGATATTCTCACAAATGGGCTCTAGCTGCAAAATGTAGCATTTCCCTAATTTGAATTAATATTCGCATCTGTTAGTCTAGCTAGACCGTAACTGACAGTAGACGGTATACTCTATACTTTCTGTCTCTTGCCACATGAAGCCAAAATCATGGTAAACCTCTGAATTATTTAACAGTGAGGAGAGTCTTTGGAGGACTCAGCCTCCTGTGGTCAATGAGAAATGTCAAAGTGGCAGAGTGTGATGGTCATGGTGGGGAAGATGGGTTTCCTGCATCAAGCACCACAATTTCTTCATCGGAAGATGAGGCTGCTGTTACTGTCACTCAAAGTGAAGTCAAGTCCCCATCTAAGGCTCATCACCTCCCGTTCTGTTCGCTTATTCCAGTGCAAAATTGAGCTTGGTTAACCAAGTTTGTAAAGAAGATTAATGAAAAAGTCCTTTGCTATTCCCCCCTTACTACTTATATATTTATATATATATGTATCAGTGAAACAATCTTTCCATTCATTGACAGGAACCTCTTGTCCAATGCATGGTCTCAGGGATCCACAGCCTATCCTGGAAACATAGGGCATAAGGAACGAACCACCTGGACGGGACGTCAGTCCATCTCAGGGCAGCAAATGAGTAAATAAACCTCTAAAAAGTGCCAGCTGAGTAGTTTTTTTGTTTCCTTCTCCCTGTCTCATGTCCTTTTTTTGACTAAAACTACAATAGATTTCAAGCCCCTGAGCTTTTATTAAAATGGCCCATAACCTCAATAATTATGAAAGGTAACCAGTTAATTTGAAAAACTTCCAAATTCTCACCTCATGCATCTCTTCCCCTGCCCTGGTTCATCATTGCTGATGACAACACGAGATAGAAAAACATAATCATGATTCAGAGATATTACCATATTATTACCATATTACCAGAGATTTGTACCATATACTTTACAAAAACAGCTGTGAAAACGCAGCTCACTTGTTTTAAAAATGAAGTTCAGCTATACTGAAGCATTAGCTATATCACATTCTCAGTATATTTTGTGTCTTATATAACCAGAACATTCTTGGTTATAAGTAAATTAATAAACAATTTTCACCTATTTTTGCGACTGCCTTGCAGCAAAAACTGAACACAGTTTTGTGAATAAAGGCACAGAGTCAATATTTGATTAGCCTGAAATAACCATTTATAACTTTTAAAGGACTATTCCTCAATTTTGATTACATTTTTAAACAGCTGCTTTTAACAGTGCAGCAGCAGTTTGTGAATCTGAGTAAGTCGCGAACCCCATGAATAACTGTACATATGTATTGATAAACTAAAACACAGATGAAATACAACAGCTATAAATGGTGTATTGAAACAAGCACCACAGCGTTTATAATTCACTGTGATGTAACATTTTAAACACTTTTTGGAGATTGTTGGTGGCCCTGACACTGGCTGACACACACTGAAAATGTATTCTATTATCATTTTACTATATCCTATCTAACACAGAAAATATCATAATAAACAGTTGATGATGATGATAACAACAACAACAATAATAATAATAATAATAATAATAATAATAATAATAATAATAATAAAAAATGAAGGTTATTAATGCACAGTGGATTCATCTGATGACACATACCAGCCAAATGCTGTTTGTCGGCCTTATTTTGGGAACACCTCCTGAAATGTTGGAGAGGAGCCTCCTGCTTCTACCCCCCCTTACCCGGAAGGCTCCCCCCCAACCACCCACCCATCTGATTCCCTGACTACATGCAAATCAGCTGGACGCAACTCAGCTCCAAGTTCTGGTGGACATTTTACATCTCGCTGTTGCTGTACCGCCCCAGCTGTCAGTGTGACAGCACCATGGTCTCCATCATCCCCCCCTCCGCCCCGCCGCCCCCCGGCCCCCCGACTGCACGAGAACAGGGGAGGCCTGAGAATCAATAAAGTGCACATGAAGATGACCGTATGCAGACATTCTGAGGACACTTGGCTTCAGGCAGGCCACTTGATAAGCCGTTCTATCAAAGAAGATGGGTGCTGTAGATGTCAAGGGCTCGGGTTCGAATGCTCCACTGGGCACAGGTTCACTAATGACATTAAAAATGGACTCCAGTGGACGAATCTGTTTTTTAACTACCCCCCCCCCCCCCCCCAACACACACACATTTTTTGATCACTGTGGTCACATTCATTTCTGACAATTTCTGGATGTGAGTCAGAGAAACGCAGCTCGAAAAACACCAGAGGGGCATCGGACGGCGTCCTGCCCCCCGCGGACAATCAGTGTGCGCGAGGAGCGGCGGTCCTCCCTGTTGCTCCGATCGCAGCGCAACGTCCCGGGTGGGAAAAGGCTCCTTCGGGGGACGGAACCCACGTCTCTGCATGTAGGACACGGAGCCACGTTCGTGGGCTCATCTTTTCCCGGCTCTAGAGCACCGGCGTCCACGAGACGCTTGTGATATTTCCGAATCCTGCGCCTCGGCTCGAACGGAATGGAAACACTTGTAAACACTACTAGTAATATTGCAGACAAACAAACACCGTTTGCACGCGATCGGATCGATAGGGTCGCGATCGGCCGTTGATGGCACGAGCCGACGGTCACGGCGTTCGCTCACCCTGCGGTCCCGGACTGCCGAAAAGCCGCACCGTGAGCCCCCGGCCGAAGGTGCGACGCGCGCCGCCGCTCATCTCCCGGCTCCGCGACCCCGCTGCTCAGCGCAGGTGACTCACTGGCGACGCTCGGCTCCCGTCTGCGCGCCGCATCCTTCCCAATGCGGTAGCGCTCCCGCAGCCGCCGAGCGGCACCGCCAGCATCATCATCATCATCAGCATCAGCATCAGCACCGGCGCTCCAGAGCGAGCGCGAGCGCGCATCCCTCCCCGGGCGGTTGCTGTGGCAACGGCCGACTGCGCGCGAGCTGCGACCGCACGAGCTCGAGCGGCGACACGTTAACGGCTGCGCGTCTCTACTTATGCGCGCGTTCTAAGTGTGGTGCACGTTGATTAAAAAATGTTGAACGTTAAAATAATTAGGGGCGCAAAGACCGTCGAGGCCGGCAGCTATTCGCACCTGTAACGCAACCTGTCGGCGGTCATTAAATGGTCATTCTAAACGACCGGCGGATCCTGGGGGGGAGGGGGGGGGGGCGTGGGCAGTGGGACGCGTCCCCCGCAGTGTCCAAGCAAACCCAAAGTGCGCTCCCTTCCCCCCAGTATTTCTGTACAACTCATGTATCTTCACACTGTTAATATCGTTTTTTGGCCACCAATATCAAATATCTCACACGTTATTGTTATGCCACTAGATAAACCGGTCACCAGTCATTGGGTTATAATTTCACCTGATCTGTACAACATGAACTGCAATATCTCTTGCATAATAATGTATTTCCGGCATTTCATGCCAAGGATAATACTGAATGCACCACGATAGTGACAGATCAGGAGGTGGATCAATGTTTTACTGAGGTTACCATTTATTCTATTTAAATTTAAGATAATTTCAATATTGTATTGCATTATTATTATTATTATTATTATTATTATTATTATTATTATTATTATTATGTTAATGTATCGCGGTATGTTTGGCTGGTGCCCGTTGTGTGGCGGTCTGGGGTTCGAGTCCTACTTGGGGTGCCTTGCGATGGACTAGGGTCCCATCCTGAATGTGTCACCCCCCCCAGCTGAGCACCCTGTGTTGCCAGGTTAGGCTTCAGTTCGTCGCAACCCGGCTCAGGACAAGCAATTGTAGACATTGGTTGGTTGGTTGGTTAATATATTTGCTCCTCCCAGGGACCTGGAAAGCTGTGTTCTGGAAGCTCCTTCTCCTGCTGGCGTCCCCCTCTGAGAAGTGGTTCAAGTTGAGGAGTCAGAGAAGAAGTGATGCAAACGGTGATTCCCATGAAAGACAAAAATAGTTATTAGCATCTTGTCCACACTAGGGTTTTTGGGACTGTCCCTGGGAGCCAGGCCTGGGGGCTGGGTGGACCCTCGGAGGACTGGGTACAAATTGCCTCCGAGAACATCACGTAATATTTCAAGTGTTATCAGATACGGCTGTCCAAGTGTGAAATGTCCAAAAATGTGTCCAGAACTTGTGTGTTTTCATACAGATAATTTTTTTTTCAAGCATAAGAAAATGAATCACTTGTGTCACCCATGTATTGTTTCTACAGTGGGAACTTGAGATACAGACCACATCAACAAAATATTGCCAATAAAGAAATAAAGCTAACAACTGTCATTATGTCATGACTGCACCCATAGCTCAACCAGCAGCACCTGGCTCTGATTAAACACCTGGCTGTAATCGCAGCACTTGGCTATAAAAGACACTTCTCAACCTCTTCCCACTTGTGGAATCTCACTCAAGACAACTGTCCCTTCTGCGGTCTCCAAATCACCGTGCTTTGCAGGTCCCAAGTTCCATCCCTCATCGTTCCCCAGTCCTGCGCCACGTCTCTTTGGTAAACGACCACCCGCCTTGTTCCCCGACCATGACTTCGGATCCTCAACTCTGTTCTGTTCGCCAATCGACCGACCATTCTCCCGTCCCCGACCACGAAAACACGTGTACTCCTTTGCCTTTGAATAAACGATTCTGCACTTGGGTCCAGCCTCCTCCGCCCCCTCTGTTTGCCATGACACATTATCATTTTCAGTATGTGGCTGATCAGTTATTTTCTATTTATTTGGATATTTTAACATTTATAACTCCTCCTACCTTTAATTATATTGATATCCCAGGTAATAATTTTAATTAACCTGAAATTATTTAACTGAAAATGAACAAAACAGTAAAATAATGATAATTTAAGTAAGATGTAAAACAACAATATTATAACTGTGACAATGCAGTTTTTCCAGTTACTGGGGGATGTAACTGATCCATGGGGGGGCAGAAGAACTCAGTCGTGTGGGTATTTACTGAGGGTGAGGACCATTCCTGCCACATACAGAGCAACTGCCCATCCGGGGTGGGTGCTTATGGCAGAGGGGACAGTAAAAGGCCTGGCACAGTCCAGCTGCCCACATCCACTCATATTACTCATGGCTGCTTTTCATTTACTGACCATGAGGCCCTAATAGAATAAACCTAAAAGCTTTTGATTGATTGTTTCCTGAAGAGCTGCTCCTCAGCTAATCCACGAGGTACATTTTCAACACGTTAAGTTGCCAAGTGAAAAGACGCGAACTGCACACCGTGCAGCCGAACTGATTGAATTAGCGTGCAAGGGGATCGCACCAATTTCGGGAGGTTTGCTTAGAATTATTGACGCAGCCACCATAATTCTTTTAGAGCATCAGCTTTTATTTAGCCCTGGAATTATCCCAGGAATGACACTAGATTTGAAAACAGTAATGAATCACACGCCTTTTCTCAAACAGCTGACACTCTGGGTAAAGTACATATAAGCAGCTAGATAAAAAAAAAAAAGCTTAAAGTGTTCAGTGACAATCATTCTGTGTCACACAGTTGACAGTATTGCCTTATCGTGTTCATGTAAAGATAAAATCCAGACTAAGATGATGATGCACTAGGGATGCAAACCAGCAACATGATGGTGTCAGAAACTGTTCATATGTTGTTGATGCAGTTTACTCTGTTGACTCTGAGTTGTACTTTGCTTTGGAGAAAAGTGTCAGATAGATAGATAGATAGATAGATTCTGAATCACTTCTCCAGTAAATTTGGAAGGAATGACGCACATTTTATTGTCGGTAACCAAGACGTCCGCTAGAGGGCGCTCACGTAGCAGTTCCTCCCCGTATAAAACATTCACGCATACAGTAACTACAATGATGAACAAAACTGTGAATAAACTTGTATACAACTCTAATTGCATTTTTCCCCCCCTCAGGTTTTACACCCATAATCTTCCACAGAAGTTTTACAGTTCATACAAGTCAACAGTGCAGCTTGCTTTCTTAGTCATGTTGTGAAGTGAACATACAGTGTATATATGTTCACTTAAATTTATATACTGTATATACACCATTCACTTTTCGAAAGGGCAATATTTATTACATTTACATTTATTCATTTAGCAGACGCTTTTCCCAAAGCGACGTACATCTCACAGAAAATACAACGTGTGCATTACATTAGGAGAAAAAGACATAGTTGCAGATGTGATTCTTAAGCAGATACTTTGTTTCCTTCCACCGTATGAAACAAATGTTCATCACACGAGTAGCTGCATAAAACTTTACCAGAATATTGACGATTCCTGATCACCTTCCTACAATTTTAATTTTTGAGATACACAGTGCTGTTTGTATGTTATTAAAACACATATTTTTGATTCATGCTGTTTCGCTTAAACACAAGGGGAAGCAGATTTTTATCTCTGCGAAATTCACATTTGCTTAATCCATGGGTTTTTCATTTTCCCACCAGAATATTTCACTACAAATGTGTTGTGGTCTCTCGTCGTGGATATTATGGGTAATTTTAAACTTAAAGGAAACCTCTTTACTTTATTAGACCAGACGATCACGCCTCTCACGTTCAGTAATAATTTCTTTTAATATTAACTTTATTTTTGTATCTGGGACTGACACACGTGTTAATTTTAATTTTACACTGGTAAAATGAGTATGGAGAAACGTATCAATTACGTTCAGGCGAAAACAGGTCCTCTAAATAACTTCCTGTGTTACATGTTTAAGAAGTCCTCCATAGGACACGATAAGTTCAGCACAAAGGATCCTCAACATAACTTTCTGTGTTGCGTTTTTGTAGCTCTTATAAAATAAACACGCAGTACTTATATTGTTAGAGGAAATGTTACACAAATAAGGATGAAACGACAAAGCGGGCTATATGATAGAGTGCATTAAAAAACCCAGATAAGAAAAGGTTTGCCGGGGACAAAGCGGAAGTGACACTTTCTACTTCCGGATAGTCTATCTCGAAGGTCCCGACGGCGCTTAAATTGGGAGCCCGCGGATCAATTTTTTGCGTTTTGTTTAACGGCATCCGAGTTTAATCGGGCCTCTCAAAACCGTAGTCATGGTAGGTGTTATTTTCGTTACTTGCTGTGGAGTTCATCTGCTGATATAATCCGTTATTTTTGTATTTTACTTGCAAGAGCTCATGATTTGTCCATTATTAGTGAAGGCGTTATGAATAGGCCGCTGCGCACTTTTACTGTAGCTGGATCTCGGTTTTAAGTAGTAACTGTTTTGTAATGTAAAATATGTAACGTGGAAATGTTTTTTTTTTGTCGGTTATGAGACTCTTGTTTTAAAGCAACTCGCCTTAGACTAGTTTAAAGTTAAAAGCTGCAGGATTTAGCCTTAGGAACTGGTCATGTTCACTGTGCCTCAGTTTTTTTTGTTCTGTAATTTTTAAGATGAAATTGTGGAATAAAAAATAAATATATAGATATATATAGATATTTTTTTTTTTTTTAGGCAGACTTGCAAAAGATATTAATTTTGCACATATTCACATATTCTCAAGGTTCACACACTGCTCTCAGTTTGGAGAAAGGCTGAAGTCAGGTTGCATGTCATGTAAAGTCAGGTGCTTTTTGGTTAAGATAATCTCTAATGGGCTGCAATATAGACTCTCTTGTTCAGTTGATTATTTTGTTCCCCCCCTGCAGACGGTGGGAAAGAGCAGCAAGATGCTGCAGCACATCGACTACAGGATGCGCTGTATTCTGCAGGATGGTCGCATCTTCATTGGCACCTTCAAGGCCTTCGATAAACATATGAACCTCATCCTTTGTGACTGTGATGAGTTCAGGAAGATCAAGTAAGTAGCATGGTGGCACTCAACACTCACAGAGTGTTTTTCTTCCAAAGTTGTATCGTAAGTGTACTTTGAAGATGCTCTATTGCTGGTGCAGAGGTGGTTTTCAGCTTGCCTGAAGCATCTCAAGACCCATGACACATTCTTGATATGGGGTGTTTTTTAATTTTTATTTGTTTACCTTGTGTGCTTTGACATGCATGTTACTTTTGTTTGTTGCAGGCCCAAGAACTCGAAACAGCCAGAGCGTGAGGAGAAGCGAGTGCTTGGCCTGGTACTGGTCAGAGGGGAGAACCTGGTGTCTATGACTGTTGAGGGACCTCCACCAAAAGACGTGAGTTCTCGTGGTTGTGTTCCTGTTGTTGAAAATGCCCCTACTTCAGTTCCTCTATTGTATTTAAACTAGATAATTTGGTGCATTGTTCCAAACAGTTTTAGACCGGTGACTTGATACATGGTTGATGTTAAAACAAGCTATTAATTTGCTGTTATATAATGTATGTGTGTATGTCTTCACAATGACACAAATTGTTAAGAAGGAACCTGGGCCAAATAATACATTGTGTAGAACTGCTGCCTTGAACTTGAACAATGCACAGAATACCACCTTTTGCTGTAGTACCCTTGGGCAAGATTCCCTGAACTGCTGTAGTAAAAGTTGTTCAGCTGTTTAATGGGGTAAATCACTAAGTAGTTTAGCATTGTAAATCAGTTTGGAGATAAGTTAGCTATATGTACTTCTCTTCTTAGACTGGCATTGCGCGTGTCCCCCTGGTTGGCGTGGCTGGAGGCCCAGGTGTGGGCCGGGCAGCAGGAAGAGGGGTCCCTGCTGGCGCCCCAATGCCCCAGGCTCCAGCTGGCCTGGCCGGACCTGTCCGAGGGGTGGGAGGACCCTCTCAGCAGGTAACGTTTCAAATTGAATAGTCTTCTTTTGGGTTGCTCCGAAGAGGTGTATGGAGTACCTGTCCAGACTAACATGTTTATGTAGTCAGTCTTTTTAGCCTGAGAACAAATCTACAACTTGAACTGTTCACTAAAAATTGGTTTCGGAGTGGTGACCAAAAGGTTGTTTGCATATTTTAAGGATCCTTTTTACATCCCTGCATGTAGCTGTAAATATAATGTGTGTGTGTGTGTGTGTGTGTGTGTGTGTGTGTGTGTGTGTGTGAGATATATTAGAAGTTAAACTGCTTTGCTGTCGGGGCATGTTGGGTTCCCAAAGCCAGCTGATGAAATTTTGTCAATGCCATGGCCCCTGTGGGAAATCCAGAGTCCTGGTTAACTTGTTTGCTCTCGTTTCCAGGTAATGACCCCACAGGGTAGGGGAACAGTAGCAGCTGCAGCAGCTGGTGCTAGCATTGCAGCTGCACCCACACAGTACCCCCCAGGAAGGGGAGGACCCCCACCTCCTATGGGCAGAGGAGCCCCCCCTCCAGGTATGTCTGGAGTCTTCCTGTTGAGCTTTCTCAGAGGCCGAACAGACTGTCCAGTATATGAATTGGAAGGCAAAGTGGTTCTGTAGCAGTGATGACTTCATGTGAGATCTGAGCCTGATGCTGAAGCCTGTTAAAGCAGGATTACTCTGAGCTCTGAACCACAGGTCACACTGAATCTTTGTTCTAGATGTATGCACAGACAAAGAGAAAGGAGTTGACTAGTCAGTTGTGTGTTCACTTGGCTAGCTTATGCAAAGTGGCAAGTGGTTAAGAGTGGGGGGAAAAATGGTTTGAAATCATTGACTTAATTGAAATTTCTTTATTAAAATGAACTTGTGTAAGCATTGCTGAGACCCAATGAAAACTTCCTGTCTCATCCTGCAGGTATGATGGGACCACCCCCAGGCATGCGGCCTCCGATGGGACCCCCCATGGGCATGCCTCCAGGCCGTGGTGCTCCTATGGGCATGCCTCCAGGAATGAGGCCACCACCCCCTGGTATGAGAGGTGAGCTTAGAGTAGCTATGAATGTGGAAGGGCATAGACCTTAATGGATTCCCTTCCCTGTAGATTAGGCTAGCCAGACTCTCTCTCAACAAAATAATGCTGCTTCTTTGAGACCAACACTGTTTGGAAAAGTAGTTTTCTCACTGGCTGGACAGTGATAGGATTGTTTATAAATTGGACTGTGCAGCCTCATTAATGGTTGAAGACAATCACTTAATAGTGACCACCCCCTTCTGCCTTCAAAGGCACTGTTGCAGGCAGTCCCTGGGTTACAAGCGTCCAACTTGCATACAACCTGTAGTTACGAACCACCCCTGTAAAACCTATTATATTGAAAATTGAGTTAAATACAATAATTTGTAATAACGGGCGCTACTTTGTCACCTGCATCAAAACATTGCGCGTCTACAGCAGTTCGTCAGCTTGTGGGCGGGGCGCATGAGCCCGAGGTAGGACAGACTTCCTTCTTTTCAGTCTGACCTTGGTGCTGTTAACGTTCTTGTGTGTTACTGTATTTGGCTTTAATATTTGTTTCTACCCTCCTAACCATGACACCAAAGCATAAATGTGGTGATCAAAGAAAAACTATCACAATTGAAACTAAAGTGGAAATACTGAAAGCAAAAGGTGAAATGCCAACGAACACTGGAAAAGCAAACGGTTTGTTTTGCGCTCTCTCTCTCTCTCTCTCTCTCTCTCCCCGAGAGAGCACCCTGCTGTAAAAGGCACTTCTCAACCTTTTGCCGGTTGCATTTGAGACAGCTGTCCCCGCTGCAGTCTCAAACCTGCCTTGCTTTGCTTTTCCAAGTCCTGTCTCTCATTGTTCCACATCTCTTTAACAACTGCCTGCCTTGTCCCTCGAGCATGATTTTGGATCGTGGCCTCTGTTAGTTCACCAATCAACCGACCATTCGCCCGTCCCTCAACCACGAGAACAAGTCTACTCCTTTCATTCTGAATAAACGATCCTGCACTTGGGTTCAGCCTTCTCTGCTCATCATGACAGTAACATTTTGTCTCATTATAAATTGTATTCCTCTATTATTACTTAGTAGCACTGTGGCACAGCGAGTAGCACTGCTGTCTTGCAGTGCCTGGGTGGTGCGAGAGGGTGTGGGCTTGATTCCCTAGTCTTTGTGGAGTCTGCATGGGTTTCCTCCCACAGTCCAAAGACCTGCTGTCCAGGTTCACCCGTTGTGTGCGTTCGTTCATTCGTTTGTTCCACTGATGTATGGATGAGTGACCCAGTGTAAGTCACTGCGGTGAATAAGGTGTGTGTGTGTGTGTGTGTGTGTGTGTGTGTGTGTGTGTGTGTGTGTGTGTGTGTGTGTGGGCTGAGAACAGAGTTTGTTGGAAGTCACTTTGGAGAAAAGCATCTGCTAAGTAAATGTTACACTAAAACACTTAATGTATCTGGAAGTGTGGGGGTTGGGGGGGTTTAAATGCATAGAAAGGAACACGATATACTAAGACAAACTGATGTCACACCATACCGAACTGTTCTGACTTATGTCAAAATCCAAGGAAAGGAACTTGCTTGTAATCCAGCGACTGCCTGTGCTTTTTAAAGCATATCTGTGGGGTACAGTGTGCAAATTCTAAAACTAACTTCCCCCCCAGCAGCTTTCATACCTGCTCTAAGGTGTAATGAACTTCATTTTGGATGATGAATTGTGTATTGCGTGCCCAGCTCATGCTGTCTGTCCTGTGTTTTAGGCCCTCCACCCCCTGGAATGCGCCCTCCCAGACCTTGAGTTGCCCTCTCCACTGCAAGTGTGTGTGACCTCAGAGCTTTTCAGTTCAGATTGTCAGTTCAAGCTCTTGTATAGTTTTGTTTTTATTTTTTAAATAAACCGCTCCTGGACAATATTTTGTACTTGCATTCATCTATGAAGTCTACACAGTTTGCTTAATTGGGAACTGTAGCTCTATACATGTTGAGTAAGAATGATTGCACATGTGGATTCAATCCCCCCCACCTTATTTGTAAAATGTGGCATCCTTCAAGGTAGGATATTTCTGTGAATGTTCCAGATGTACAAACATTGCCATGGTGTGGTCTTTGTGGGAGGGAGATCCTCATGTTTGTGTGCAGTAGTGTACTGTGCTATTCTGAGAGAAATTGCTTCAGTGTAGTATTTTCATTTAACATACAAAAAGTTGTCAGTTTCTTCCTTCCTGTGTGAAAAGTCCTCTACATAATTACTAATATTTCTTTTATCTTGGTCAACATGTCAGTAGTCGCTCTAATGAAAACCACTTCATGTCAAAGTATTTCCCCAATTGCCTGCTGAGTGGTATGGTACCTTACACTTGGAATTTAAGCATAAATGGTCATTTTAGATGTGTCATTACTGATATTTTTGTAAATGTTTCCATTGGGTGTAACCACAAATCACTGCACTGTACCAGCAGTAGTTTTTAGTTGATGCTTTTCTCCGAAGTAACCTAATCCTAATTCAAAATTATTTACCCATTTCTACTGCTGAGTAATTTTACTAGAGCTATCTTCGGGTAAGCACCTTCCTCTAAGGCACTATAGCTGGAGGTGAGCTTCAAATTACAGTACGATTACCTTCCTTTACTGAAGGCCTTTTAAAGTTAAGGTTCTGGTTCATGATGTGGGTTTATCACCTGTAATATGGGCCGCTAGATGGCGCAGTAATCAGACCCATTGCCTTCTACTCGAAGGACAGTCCCCTTGAACAGAGTACTCACCTGAACCGATACAGTAAAAGCACTCATCTATACAAATGGGTAAACGATAAGCTAGTTAAGTGTACAAACCACTCATTGTTAGCGTCTTTGGGGAAAAGCGTCTCACAGCGAACAATTCGCAATAAGGTAAAGTAAAGAATGCAACGAAGCGGAAGGTTAGCTATGAGGGTTGTTTTCGTCACCGGAAGTGCGGAACAATAACGCGGTTGCACTTTCCGGTGTTTGAAACACGTGTGTCGAACGTGATCGGAAGTCTCGCTGGACCGCTCCGTGTTTCCCCAGAGCGACGTGTCTCCAGTTCTGGCGGACCGAGGCGCGTTCGCGATTCACGATTCGCGATGCTGTCGGACCTGGAGCTCATCGGCACTATCGGGGAGGAGGACGATGTGGCCCTGGAACCCGAGTCCGAGGACGAGGACGAGCCGGTAGGAGTGGAGAGTCACACTCACAGTGTGGGAAAGTCAGAGCGCCAGACGCCGGGCAACACAGCTCAGTACTCAGTACTCAGTACTGTACACCTGCAAGAGAGTGACACAGATGACAGAACATTCACAAACTCCAGATCCAGTAGCAAATGAACACAGTAAATAACCATGCTCTGCAGTGTACAGTAGTCTACTCTGAGTAGAGCTGAAAACAGTGACCATTACCTCACAAACAATAGTACTAATATTACTAATATAGCAAAAATGAATCATAATGTTACGCCCCATCTAGGATGTACCCCACCTTATGCTTCCGGGATAAGCTGTGGATCACGACTCTGCACCGAACAAGCAGTTATTCATAAGGGGTGGATGTATCGTATGGAAGTTATGTATAGGGATATTGTTTGTGTATCACTCATTATAAAATATATTATCTTCATATGGAGCAATATTTTCAGTTCCTTTATTTACCTTGTTCCTGAGCTGTGTCTGCATTTCCACGGGAAGCAATGTATAACCCTGACGTACCTCAGCTCTGCGCATCGTGTCACCCACCTCGTCCGCTCCATCCCCCAGGAGCAGCCCGTCCTGCTGGGCCGCAAGTGGAGGGAGCAGCGGAAGCGTGGCGCCGGGGACTTCAGCGCCAATTTCGAGTTCGCCGAGAGGGACGGGCTGGGCGGTGATGACTGGGCGCTGGCCGACGTCATGGCCCAGCTGAAGAAGAGGGTGAGTGACTCGACCGGCCGTCCGGTCGGCACACGCGTGTATTACACTTACATGGATGAATATGAATGTAGCACCTGTACAGTGATTATTAAGTAGTATTTATTTATCTGATACCTGTATGTGAGGTGAGTTACAGTGGTAGATACAGTACAGTAAACTCCCCTGGGCATTTACACACACACGCGCATGCGCACATATACACCATGGGCAATTCAGAGCCACCGGTCCACCTGAAACACTTGTCTTTGGACAGTGGGAGGAAACCAGAGTGCCAGAGCTGGAAACCGATGTGAACGTGGGGAGAACGTGCAAACTCTACACAGACTGAACTAGATCCGAACCCACAGCCCGGGCAAAGCATGCCGATGGGTATAATCGTGTGAGACACGCGTCTTGCCCCCCAGCGCTCAGTAAATCAGTGTAAAATGGTAGTTTCACATGCAGGTGTAGGAACTGCACCTGTGTATTTTAGTGTGTTTACGTGTGAACTGTCTTGCCTTGCAGAAAGCCCCCACCACCTTGGATGAGAAGATCGAGAAAATCCGGAAGAAGCGGAGGACAGAGGTGAGTCCTCCTGTGCGCGACTCCGCACGGCTACTCGCCTCCTGCTCTTTAACTTGAGTTCTCACCAGGTAACCCAGAAGGTTGGGGGTTTGAGTCCACCCAGGGACAGTAGTTTTCCCTCTCAGTTTGGTGCGGCATAGTGGCTGGAGCTGTCATCTTGCTTTCTAGCTGAAAGACCTGGATTTGAATCCCAGTCCTCTTGCTCATTAGATATTCGGCACTTTTGTCATTTTTAAAAGTACATGCAGTTATGTGGCATTAAATTAGGTAATTAAAATTAGTATATATTAATTAATAGTGATTAAGTATTAATAACCACAGATGGTGTTCTGGTTACAACTGTGTCTTTGCATTTTGACGGCCTCTGGTCCAAATCCCCGCTTCCTTACTCTTGTGCAGGAGAAAGCGTCAAAAGTCGCTAAGAAGATGGGAGACCCTGAGTGTGGAGCTGCTGATGACACAGCATCTGGAGCCAAAGACGAAGAGGACGAGGAGGAAGTAGGAAGTGGCGAAGCAGAAAGCGAGGGGACAGATGATGATGAGGATGAGGATGAGGATGAGGATGATGACGATGGTGACGCCTTCTCCTCAGCAGATGAGGAGGTTCTTACCAAAGCAGGTAGGAAGAACTCTGTTCACTTGGTCTGAAGAGCAGGAGGGTTGATTGCAAGTCTGAGTACACGATTCTTCTGTTCACAGACACACTGAGGGAGAAGGACAAGAAGGGCAGGAAGAAGGGGAAGGAGACGGAGGTGAGTGGGCAGTGGAGGAAAGACCTGCTGCCATCAGATGCCTGCAGAGGGATCACGGGACTCTCGGGGGCGGGGCTACAGCCTTCGTGGTTCTCATGAGCTGTGGGGTGTGGAAGTCATTGCTAATGGTGGTCTTTGTGTTCCTTTGTTCCTCACCCGCAGCCCCCGGAAGCCTTCTACGAGGATGCCTCCAACTATGACGAGAACCTCACCTTCCAGGACATGAACTTGTCCCGCCCCCTGCTGAAGGTGCGAGGTGGATGTCAGCTAGCACTCATCCAACGAGTTAGTTCCTCTCCCCTCCCCCTGTCCCTCTTGCCCGCTCATCCTCTTCCCTCCTTTCCTCAGGCCATCACGGCAATGGGCTTCAAGCTGCCGACGCCCATCCAGAAGGCCTGTGTGCCTGTGGGGCTTCTGGGTAAAGACATCTGTGCCTGCGCAGCCACTGGCACAGGTATGGGGACGCAATGAACAGTTGCACCGTGGCGGTGGAGTCGCTGCCGAATTTGATGCAGGATGGAAGACTCTTTTCCCTTGTCCTTGTGAAACATGTCCGTGCAAATCACTCTTGCCTCCTCTCTCGAACCCAAATCCAGGCAAAACGGCTGCCTTCATGCTGCCCGTTCTGGAACGGTTGATCTACAAGCCTCGGCAGGCGCCGGTGACGCGCGTCCTGGTCCTGGTGCCCACACGTGAGCTGGGCATCCAGGTGCACACCGTGACCCGACAGCTGGCCCAGTTCACCAGTGTCACCACATGTCTTGCTGTCGGTGAGCGGAAGACCACCTCCCCACCCCCATTTCCCTGACCTCTTGACCATCTCCCCTTGCCACTTGAACCGTTAACGGTTGTGGGTGGGTTGTGTGGTCCTTCGAAACTGGCTTCACATCTCATTTAACCCCACCCCTGACCTGTGCTACAGGTGGTCTGGATCTGAAGTCCCAGGAGGCGGCGCTGCGGGCCGGGCCCGATGTCCTCATCGCAACTCCAGGGCGACTCATTGACCACCTGCACAACACTCCCTCCTTCGAGCTGAGCCACATCGAGATCCTCATTCTGGATGAAGCCGACAGGTGTGTAAAAGATTAATAACACAGACATCCCTTTATTTACTGCTTAAGTTATGGGTTCTGACAAGGTAGAGTATACATGAATATACCGTGACCGGAAAGTTTTTTTATTTGTAACAGACTGGTTTTCCAAAGTCTGTAGATCCTTGGAGTCTCTTAGGAAAAGCATGTTTTATGTAGGGTCATATTTGTCAACCATAGCTGTGTTACGCATAGTGCAACGGTATATGATGGATGACCAAACCGTGAATGAGGCAGGGTCCTAGAGTTGGTCCCTGGGGAACCTTGGAGGATCATCACTGGAGGCCCCTGCCGGATCGCCGCTCTGGTTATTTTAAAATGTCCTCATTTCTGTGCACTTCACCGCCAATCACACACTCGTTTCACACTCCGCTCTCTGTGTTCCAGGATGCTGGATGAGTACTTTGAGGAACAGATGAAGGAGATCATCCGGATGTGCGCCTACCAGCGTCAGACCATGCTCTTCTCTGCCACCATGACGGAAGAGGTATTTCCTATGACTGCTGTTGTGGAATGGGAGGGTTCACCAAGAAACTATGATATTAATAATAAAATCTTTTGTATTTTATGTAAAATAAAATACAAATAGTTATATACATTTTTTTTTTTGCCAAAATGAATTTATATTTTAAAGCCAAACAAATCAATGTAAATTGTAGGTTGTGCACGTGTAGATATAGCCTCTCCTTACTGTATTTGCACTTTACTGTTATGAATGGTTACAATACTGTGTGTGAGATATATATAAGAAACTTTGTATTACATTACCAACAGGCCCCCTGGGGATTAATAGCTTGCTGACGCCCATTCTCATACTCCGCCCCCTTTTTCCAGGTGAAGGACCTGGCTTCCGTGTCCCTGAAGCAACCTGTGAAGATCTTTGTGAACAGCAACACAGATGTGGCACCCTACCTCAGGCAGGAGTTTGTGAGGATACGACCAGCCAAGGAGGGCGACCGGGAGGCCATCGTGGCCGGTGGGTGGTCCGAGGCTTCCTTTTCAATAGCTTATGATTTCGCTTTGGTAATTCACGCTTCAGCACTGGGCTGTGAAGTTACGCGACTTGGTGTTCTCTGGCCCGTTTCAGCCCTCTTGACCAGAACCTTCCAGGACCATGTGATGCTCTTCACCCAGACCAAGAAGCAGGCCCATCGCATGCACATCCTGCTGGGGCTCATGGGACTCAAAGTGGGCGAACTCCACGGGAACCTGTCCCAGACCCAAAGGCTAGAGAGCCTCCGGTAGCTTTTCTTTCTTCCTTCTGATGTTGTGTGGGCGATGTGGGTGTCCTTTTCGTTTGCCTTCCTGTCTGTATGGGTCCTTTGTTGCACTCAAGCCACCTCTAAGGCCTTGGAGAATGGTGGAATCCAGAATTTTGCCAGCTCTACTTAGACCACTTAGAGCTCAGAAAGGGATTTAGATGAGGATTGAGACCGCAGGTTGAATCAGGCACTTCTCTGGATGGAGATGAACAGATTTTCCAGGATTCCACTCCTGTCCACAGTACTGCATGTTTAACTGGTGGAGGGTTCTTAATAGATTGCGGCGGAGGCACAATACTGTAAGACCAGTTCAGCCACAGCCTCTTTTCACAAATTCACGTAGAGAAGTGGAGAAAAACTTTTTATGACCAAGTTCTTTTGGAGAGACTTGACACTGCTTACTGTTCTTCAGGCGTTTCAAAGACGAACAGATCGACATCCTGGTGGCCACCGATGTGGCTGCGAGGGGTCTGGACATCGAAGGGGTCAAGACGGTAAGGAGGACTTGCGGATTGATTTCCTGTACCTGCGTTTACCCCGGAAGCCCCGTACTCCGCCTTCTCATCTTACAAACACCTTTGAGGCCGGAAGCTGCTAATTTATTTTATCCATAACTCCAAACTCACTTTTACTGATAAGTCATAGTCAAAATAACAGTTAACAACACTTATCTGTCCATTTACTTGTGAGGTAGGCTCTGTAAAAATGTCAAACAGAACTAAAGTATAAATACTTTTGTAAAATACTTTTTTAAAATTTAGAATTCAGTATTAAAACTAGTTTAAAATGACTCGGTAAAGGTAGTCTCCGCGATATTATTCAGGGCAGATTATTGACGGGTTCATCCCATAATCATGTGCCACGTTCCTCGTCTTGTTATTGATGACCAATAGTCAAGAACACCGGACAGCAGCTCTAAACACTGTGCAAAAGAGTGGAATGAAGGCAGCCCCATACTCCTGTTCTGCTAGAGTGCTCTTTGCAGCCACATAATGCCTCTGTGGGCGAACACAGGTTGTTCGCTACACTGTGGACAGAAATCTTAGAAAGACAGAAATGGGGGGAAAAAAAAAATCTTAAGAAATAAGAAATTGGAAAATGTCACTTTCTTTGAAAATTTGCAGTTTGTAACACGAGCCAATTTTCAGATGACGGCAGATTTGGGGTCACCCTTTCTTTGCAGTAGGGATACACGTCAGTCAGGTGTTTCTTTTACAGTTCTTTGTGTTTATTTCTGCGTTCATTAGGAGAAATTACCAGCATTTTTAAAAATTCAGCACTTTCTGACCCGTGAGATTTGTGATAAAATGTCCATTTTTCGTATGAGAAGTGGTGAGCATCCGCTGTGCCGCTCCCTCCAGGTGATCAACTTCACGATGCCGAACACTGTGAAGCACTACGTGCACAGGGTGGGGCGCACGGCACGCGCTGGCAGGGTAGGCCGCTCCGTCTCGCTCGTCGGCGAGCCCGAGAGGAAGATGCTGAAGGAGATTGTGAAAAAGGCCAAGACGCCGGTCAAGGCTCGCGTGCTGCCGCAGGGTGGGTTCCCGTGTGGCGTCGACCCGCCGTCCGGTCGGCTCTCCGCGCATCCCGCTCACCTCTCCCCTCCTCCTCCGCAGAAGTGATCCTGAAGTTCCGGGACCTGATCGAGAAGCTGGAGAAGGATGTGTACGCCGTCATGAGGCTCGAGAAGGAGGAGCGAGAGATGGCGCACTCTCAGGCTCAGGTAGGGACGCGTACATAGGTGTCGCTGAGCGTGGCCGGCACCAGCGTTCTGGACATTTCACCTGAAGCGCTTCATGAGGCTTTTAGCACAGTTCCCTTGATTCATTTATCTGACACTTTTCCCTAAAGCGACTTACAGTGTTAAGGTACTTGCACCAGTTTACCTATTTGTGCAGATTTTTACTCTATCAATTCAGGGTAAGAGCCTTGATCAAGGGTATTACAGCAGGAGGAGGGATTTGAGCCTGGATCCTCAGAGTGCGAGATTGCAACTCTAACCACCGTGTCACTTGCTGCCCCTCTTGTTCCTTTAAATACCCAGCTGTGTAAATGAGGCAAATACAGTTGCTTTGGGTAAAAGTGTCAGCTAAGGATCTCATTAATAATCCAAATTACTGTGTTATTGCTGCTGTCTGGCTCACGTACAGTACATCAATAAGTGAACGCGGTATAGAATCACTGCAGCCCAAGCTGGTTCTCGAACCGCCAGCTCTGCGCAGTTCGCTCTTTCATGGCCCTTTGTTCTGCAGATAAGCGTGGCTGAGAAGCGCCTGAAGCAAGAAAGCGAAGAGAAGCAGCCACAGAGAACGTGGTTCCAGACGAAGGAGGAGCGCAAGAAGGAGCGCAGTGAGTGGGGGGGGTTCAGTCATATACAGATGAACTTCTCCGAACAGCCACATCACCATACATACACAGATGAATTCTTCTGAAATCTCTTTCCAATAATGGCTGATGGTATGGGGGAGGTTACCAGCGACGACGAGCGTCACGTGTGACGAGGTCCCTGCGTCCTGCTTGTGTTTCAGTGGCGAAAGCTCTGCAGGACTTTGACTTCGCGCTGAGGGGGAAGAAGAAACGGGAGAAGTTCTTGAAAGACAGGAAGAAGAAAGAGCTCTGTGTACGATGATCTTTGTGCCCTTCTTCCTTTCGGAGGTTTCCTCTCTTCATGTATCTACACTTAAGAGTTAAACCTGAGTCGTAGCTTCTGATGTCCTCCAGTGGAGATGTGACATTTATTATTATTGTTGTTGTTGTTGTTTCCTTGCCTCGCGTTCTCAGTCGAGGGATTTGGGTCTCGACTGAGATGCCTTTTCTCCCGTGGACGGTACCCGGCTCACCTCCCGTTTAAACCCCAGAGCTGGACAGTCAAATTCAGGGCAGGTTGTTTGTGTTGCCGTTTCAGGCAGAAGACAGGGCGCAGTTCGAAATCCTCAAGGCTCAAATGTACGCGGAGAGGGCGGCGAAACGCGAGCGCAAGCACAAACGAGCGAGGGCCATGCCTGAGGACGAACCCGCACAGAAAGGTCCGGGAATCACAGGCAACTTTGGCTTTCATCAGCTGCCATTCTTCTTGTCGCTGATGTTGTTTCAAGCACAAGGGCCAAAATAAGCACGGCAAAGAACCCCGTGTGTTTATAAGAAATTATATCAATAAATATGTCCAGTTTTAGTCTGATGCTCAATGTTTTTCTTTTGATAAAGTGTGAGATGTTATTTCAAAAAGATGAGTCGACTGTAACGGGGACCATGTCCACTGTGTCGCACCGTTAAGGTTCGCGTGTGCGGTTTGAGAAGCGTCTCTGACAGCACTCTGTGTTCACTTGCAGCTGGGCAACAGAAGGGGTCGCGACCCCCCAAGAAGTCGGTGTTTGACAAGGAGCTCACCAACACCAGCAGGAAGGCCCTGAAGCAGTACAGAGCCGGGTACGTAGCACGGAGTGCCTTCTGTTGACCAACGTAGGGTGGCTTTTGACTGGTTTCCGTGGAGACCGCTGTTTGACCGTGCTGCCTTGTGCCCTCATCCACCCAGGCCTTCATTCGAGGACCGGAAGAGACTGGGTCTCCCCAAACACAAGAAAGGAGGGCACTTCAAGTCCAAAGCCAAGTGAGTCCGATGCGGTAACACACACGGCCGAGTCGCACTTGCTGGGTTCTCACCTACAGCACCATAAATGGAGATTCTTGTGGGGTTCGAGAACGGCCTCCGAAGCCTGATTGGATTCTTTACACATGACATACTGTTACTTTTCTTTACTGAGGTGATCCCTGTTGTATTTTGTACATTTCAGACAGTGATGTGTTACCAGGCCCTAATAAATACCTCATTTCAGGTTCAGGAGGAAGTGAGATGGCGGTCAGTTGGGTGGAACGGGAACCACGGCGTAGAAAAGTAGCGGTCAAAGTGAACGGCTGGTGCTTTATAAGCAGAATGTGAGCAGTTCTTGCTGTTACCTAGTGGTCTTCTGGTTGTGTTTTGCAGCAGAGGGAACTGGGCTCTCACTTTATTTACAAACACTTTTATTCTTGTGTAACACAATAAAAATAGAAAACATTTTGCAAAGCGTGTTCACAATTTATTGGGGGAAGGGTGACAAATCCCCCCAAAAGGTGTTTGTCGGTACTTGTGAATGGGAATGGATTTTAATAACTTCCAGGTAGCTGTTAAAATATCTCCCATCTGTCATCATCTGTTCAATGCTTAGTGATTTACCCACTTATATGGGAAGGTGATTTTTACTGTACTAATGTGGGGTAAGACCCTTGATCTCAAGGTGCTGTAGCAGGAGTTGGGTTTGGGACCGACGGCTTTCAGATTGCACAACAGTTCTTACCACTACACCACCTGCTGGTGCATGTGCCGCAGTCATTTAGATGAATTCTTAGTTACCGTAGTGAATTTGTCCATGTGGTACATAGAATTATATTTCAATACAAGATACAAGGTACATAACTGCACATACTTTTAAAAAGATTAATATGATTAATATTGAATCAGCTGAACCTTTTGTAGGTCTGAAATCTGGGTTTTTATGTAAACATATTGTTGGGACACTAATGCAATGAATGGTTCCTAATCCCATCCATAATGAAATGGGAAATAATAATAGTGTACCGTGGACTTGCGTCCCCTTCTGTACACACCCTGCCTCCAGAAACAGGCTCCAGATCACCGCAACTCCGCATGGACAAGTGGGTTTTTAAATATGGCTGTGTTCTGATATTCATATATTGTACCTTTTTAAATGCTATGAGTTACTGTAGCTGGCTTTTGACTTGTTACCTGTATATTTCTTCATGGTAAAACGCTTTAAGAAGCTGCTTTAAAATGAGTGATGATAATAAGAGGAGGGCATGTGTAAAAGTATCCACATTAAATTAAACAGTTACCGTTTGAATGAAGATTTTTTTTGGCTAGGTGTGTATTAATAATATACATAAATTACAAATAACGTATTATTAACATTCTTATTATATTCCACATAGAATAAAATTTATTATTATTATTATTATTATTATTATTATTATTATTATTATGCCATAGAGCATAAGCGAGCAGTTTGCGCGCTTCTGCGGAAAGGAAAGCGAAAACCGAAACCTGGCGGTCCGGCCCTTCCCCGCGTGTCTGTATATATAGACACGAAGGCTCCTTTGCTCTCATTTCGTCAGAACTGGAGGAGGAGCTGCCGGAGAAGAGGAGTACACCTGAATACACAGCTCACCTGAACCACACGACACTAGTAATACACGGTTCACACTTTTGATTAATTTTATTATTATTATTATTACACCACGTACTATCACTTCCTCACTGTAACGTGGCGGTTCTGTTCGTACCTGGACCTGCGAGGAGGAGGAGAGCTGAGTGAGCAGCGCTTGCTCTCGGACGGTTGTCAGAACGCAGAAGAAGAAGAAGACCGGAAACACACGGACACACGCGCACAGGTGGGACACACGGTGTGTATGGTTATCGTTTTCACTTGATCCACGCAACTGCGACTTTATCAGATGTCAATGTCGGCAAACGGTTGGCTCAAAAGCTGGGGTTTTGTTTGGTTATCGATATGATTACATTTAATAATGGTCTTTCATGGCCAGAAAGAATGTCGGACACGGCGCTTCCTCGATCTGTTTGTAAACATAAAAATAGTATTTATACTGCGGTGGCGCGGTAAAACCACAGTTAACGAGAACAAACACGCATGTATTAGAAGCGTTCGGTATCCGGGCTGACGCCGATGTCACTCCCCTTCGGGACTTTTAGGCCCGATGTTGTGTGACACTCATCTGACTTCCACTGAAACGAAAGCGAAACCGAAACTCACCTCGCTGCGTTTGCGCGCGCGTAAACACCGTAAACATAAACACGGTAAAGCCGTGTTCGCACTCTCTCCTGCCGGTTAAGTCATTTCATCATTTGTAAAAACAGGGTTCAATATTTTGCACTGTTGCAGGGTGTGTAGCCTGTAGGTGATACATTAATAACGTTTTCACAAACTGACTGTTGAGATAACATAAATAATATAATATAATGTAATATAATATTTACACAAAAAATCTAACATAAAAAATATGACACCTATTAATTAATAGTGGTTGTCTTGCGAATCTTCCGCGACTAAACGCAAAGAAGCTGAAATCTCTCGTGTCGTTGCCATGGCAACCAATAACAGCGCCGCCCAAGCACAACAAGTAAGGCCGACGGGGGGCTTTAAAGCGTACAAAGTTACAAATTCCGGCGTTGCTTTATCTGTTCTATTGGACTGATATCGTTTTTATCATAAATGTACTTTTTCGACTATACAAAAAATCTGCTTCAGTGTCTTGAGAGAAAGTGTGTGGATGTAGAAAGTTTCCACCCAGTTACACGGTGTTTTCCAGATTTTTTGATATGTACTGTGTATAATTCTGTAATATGATAATAAGAAAATACAATAGATTTTACACTTTTTTGTCATCCCTTTCACATTAAAAGAATAAATTTTGACTTTCACATTATTTGATATACTTAATCACTAACAATAAAGGTTTAATTCTTTCTTTTTTTCTTTAAAATTAAATATTTATCTGTTTATCACTGTCAAAAGCCAGATTAAATTCATTTAATGTTGTAAAAACATGCATGAAATGGAGGGTGAGTGCTTTTTATAGGTACATAGATTTTCCATGAGTAAAAATTGTATTGAAGGTCTTGACATTGCCAGTCGTTCTGCAGATGTAACTTTGCATTTTTACCAGGATTTAAAATAAAATAAAATAAAATAAAAAAAAAAAAAAACAAACTTTATGGAACATGTCATGTGGGAAATTGAATTTAGCTTCACAGAAAAGGTAAATATATAAAGAGGTGGGTAAAGTAGTCAGAAACAATGGTCAAGTATAATTTTTGAAGTAAAAGTCCTTGAGTAAACATCTAAAGTATTGGGTAACGTTAAATCAAAATAAGCTTCTTAAAAATCCTAGGTGGCTGTCCAGTGGTAGACCTCCACTGTGTCCATGACCATTCTATGTAACCCCAGCTGTATTTTATATTCTGAAAAATCCATAATTTGCAATGAAAAAAGTAGATTGTCGATTGTTGGCTTTGCCAGTTGGTACATCGACATTCAGATGTTGTGGTGCCCTGAAGCCAAGAACCTCCAGCTCTACAAATGAGTAACAATGACAGTAGAACTAGAATTAAGCAACTAAACAGTAATGTATAAATATTCTCAGAGTGTACTGGACTATTTGCAGCCCCATCATGCACATTAACATTGATTGTTAAATTTCTGAAAACTGAGGAACTGTCCTACAGGTTTCACACCCTTCGCAGAGCTCCTCAGCATTACTCAGTAAAACCTGAGTGTTGTTTGTTGGGCATGATGGGAAATTTAAATTTTTATTTCAGATGGGATACTCAATTTAAATTCTGACAGGTGCATAGTGTCATTTATTGGGATTACTATTTTTTCTTTCTGCTTCTTTAGTTTGCTAGCAAGATATTTTCCAAATTTGTCACTCCAGTCAAAGTGGGTTGTTCTTAATCTTTGCATTAGGAATTGTGCTTTCCTATGAATAATATCCTATTAGTAATGCAAATCTGCAGTTTCTTGCTCGTCTTTAACTTGGAATAAAACCCTTATCTGAGAGCACTTTAATCCATCATTTTCCTTTATTACTCATTTGAAGCACCAAAGTGCCACATTTTGTTTCATTTATCCATTATCTTCATACAGGTTTTCCATCAGCTCATTGAGACATGAACAGACGTGGAGGACTGAGGGGTGCAGGTAGAGCAGATGATGGACAGAGGAGAGGTGAGGCCCATCCAGACATGACAGGAGTACTGCGACTGTATTGATAAGCCTGTACTTTTAAGGTTCCAGCTCCCACTTCCATTATTTCCATCTTTGTGTTCCTAAAGGTGCTGAAGATGGTCCCAGAGAAAATAACTGGAGACATCCTGCAGTTAGAGGCAGAGGCAGAGGGGACTTCAGAGGAAGAATCTGGAGAGGTCAGCACAATGATAGAAGAGGCGAGAACTTGCAAGACCACAGAGACAGAGAAGAAGGCCCGGGGATGGAAAGAGAGAACATGGGTGGGGCTAGAGGTGGAGCCAGAGCCAGAGGTGGGGCAAGGGGTGGGGCAGGACACAGGGGTGGGGCCAGAGGTGGGGCAGGGGCTGCGGGCAGGGGTGGAGGTAGAGTTGGAGACCAGGGTAGTGGGAATGGAAGAGCACTACCCAGGGGTGAAAAACCTGAGGTCCGGAGACTGGGACCCAAAGCCCTGGAAGAGCTGTTGGGGAAAGATGCGTCGGAAGTGGCCATCACTCTGTCATCTAGTCCAGGGCTGCAGGCTCTGCTGGATGAGAAAACAATGGGTCACATCCTAGTGCAACTGCTCTGTCAGGTTCTGAGCAAAGCCATTAGTTCCAGAATTGATCGGCGAATCGTGCAGCACTTAGCTGGAGTAATTAAGGACTCCACTTTCATTCGGACAATACTCCCTCACTATATCGCGGGTATGATGTCGGACAGTATCCCGGCCCGCAGGGCACAGTACCCCCAGCACTTGGAGAACATAATCAGCCTTCTGTCAGATGTAGTCAGGATCTTCCCAGCAAGTTCTGTCCAAGTTATCTCCATGCTTGTGGCGCTCCTGAAGCCGACCATCAACGAGTTGCGAGCCTCCGGTGTAACAATACCCAACAACATTGAGGAGAACCTGGAGAAGGTAGATGGCTTGATAAATCACCTGAAAGAAAAGGCAAGGGATGGTACTCTGAGGTCAGACAACTACACTTTCCTTGCCAATGAGGATGCTGCACCACCAGGAGAGGGACATTTCCGGACCATCACCATCTACCCATCACCGGAGGAGATCCATCAAAATGAAAAACCATTCCTGCGGCCCAACATCACCACCCGCAGCTACCTCAGCAGCGAAATCTATCTGGACACCCACTTCCGCCTGCTGCGGGAAGACTTTGTCCGTCCTCTGCGTGACGGCATCAGGCAGCTGTTACAGAGTTACCAAGACGAGCGTCAAGGACTGGCACCCACGAAGGCCCGACGCTTTGATGAGATTAGGATGTACCTGGATACTCGCATCATCGTACCTCTGTGCACTCCAACAGGAATTGCCTACAAAGTTCAGTTTGACTCTCGTCCATTAAAGGTAAGGAGTTGGATTTGTTGTTCTGTAGTTTTGCTGAAATAGTGACACATGGTTATCTCAACAAGTCCTGCCTCTGTTTTCAGTTTGTTCGCTGGCAGAACTCCAAACGGCTGCTGTATGGCTCTCTGGTCTGCCTATCTCGGGACAACTTTGAGACCCTGCTATTTGCCACGGTGTCTGATCGGTCCCCGGAGGACCTGCAGAAAGGGCTGGTTCAGCTCAGCTTCTCTCAAGACAGCCGGCCCGCCCTAGCTGAGCTGCAGGTGTCTGACTCCTTCCTCATGGTGGAAACTACAGCATACTTCGAAGCTTATCGCCACGTCCTAGAGGGCCTACAGGAGGAAGAGGCAGAAAACCTGCCCTTCCAAAGGTACATGCTGTTCAAAAGTTACATCATAATATCATTATCACCTTCCTCACTTCTGTCATTTTATTTCTGTGTATTGATTTCTTGTTTCCACTGTTGTGAGCCTATGTGTTTTTAAAGTAAACAACCGTTCCAATAAAAAACTTATTGTGAAACACGTTAGAAGAGCATAAGTAAGATCTGTTGAGTAATTTGCATATGAAAATATTACTCAAATTAAAAGAGATTTTTCTTGTCAGGTACATAGTGGAATGCAACAAAGAGATCCGATCTCCTGCCTACCTCACAATGGGGGAGGAGTTTGTCTTGAAAGCCATTGCGGCTAAAGGGTTTGAGAAGAGCATGAAGCCCTTCAGTGTCCTGGACCAGGGAGCCTGGCCCAGCATGGAGCAGCTGGGACTGGATGAGTCACAGATGAGGGCCCTCAAGCTGGCGCTCACCAAGGAGCTTGCTATCATACAGGGGCCACCAGGCACAGGTACTACATCCAACTCCTCCACCCCTTTTGGTGATAAAAAGAACATTCTTTGGTGATCAGTACAGCTAACTGTACTGTCAGCTGTTGTAATTTTTTGTGTTTATGGAACAAACTTTAGTTCCTGAAGCAAATTGATAGAATTATAATTATTAACAGAGTATTTCAGTTTTGTATATGCAGGATTTTTCGGGACTAATCACAGTCTGAAGTCTAACACAAGTCTTATTGTCTGGAGTAACATCCCTCAAAGTCTACCTGTTTTACAGGTAAGACACATGTTGGCCTGAAGATTGCCCAGGCTCTCCTGACAAATTCTCATGTTTGGAAGATGGATGTGGCCACCCCACCTGTGCTGGTGGTCTGCTACACCAACCATGCTCTAGACCAGTTCCTGGAAGGTGGGCTTTCTGCAGACAGGACATTTCAACAGTACCTTCTTCTATACAAGAAACTATAAAAAATCAACACATTTTGATGTGTTTCACTTGATATAAATGAGTTTAATTGTAGGACTGACATAATTTTGAGTTTATTAGTATGTATTTTAACTTTGTTGCTGTCTGTAGTCGTGAGATGGAAGACTTTGATTTAATCTGGCAAATTACTTTGGCACAGGGATCCATGGATTCCTGAAGGAAGGCATTGTGAGGGTTGGCGGGCGCAGCAACAGTGAGGTCCTGAAGCAGTTCACTCTTAGAGAACTCACTGGAGGCCCGAACTTCCGACGCAGCCTCCCTGCCCACCTGCGCCGTGCCCACTTTGAAGTGAGTCCCCAAGGACACCGTTTAACAGCTGACCCTGCTGCAACCTTTCCATTCCCTCTAGCTTTAGTTAACTTGTCTTCATTAATGTCTTTTGAAGAGACCTTTGTTCACTTTGACTGCTGTTAGCACTGCTAGTGACATTTCCAAAGCTTTCCATGAAGAGAGAAGCAAGGGGTATCAAGAAACCCTGAAGACACATCACCACTTTCAAAACTTTAATTACTGAAGCCTTGTTTCACATCATTCCTTCCAAAGATCAGCACAGGTCTAGCACAGGCGGAGCAACGCATCCTGGAGCAGGCCAGCCAGCTTGAGTGCAGCCTTCGTGGAATCCTCCGTGAGGAGTTCCTAGAAAAGTTCATCTCTGAAGACCACTGGGAGAGCTTGAACAACAGTCCTGTAAGGCATGATTCACAGTGGATTTCGATCAGTAGTCCTTCAAAATGGAAGTTGGTGAAAATCTCAAATTATATTTCACTTCTCCACTATTCTTCTCCAGAATCCTATTTCAGCTTGATTTTAGAGTTCTGTGACAAAAGGTTTTATGATATGACTGTATGTTGTGTAAATCTTGTAAACGAAATTGGGAAATATGAATGGACTTATAGCTTCCTGGCCTACATAGACCTAAGAACGACTCACTTGTTATCTTTAAGGAATCGTGTAACATGGGAAACTTAGCGTCTTTGTGTGTTTGACCATGCAGATGTCAGATGGCTTTCAGACCTACGGGAAGAAGACATCCATGATCTTGGAGTGGCTAGGCTTGGGTTCCTCAGCTTTTCAGCAAAGGGCTCCACAGCCAGGTGTCATCGATGCTGGTAGGGAACATCTTAACTTAAAACAGAGAAGTCACAGCTTGATCTCACCAGATTAAATGGAGTGTAAATTAAACATCTTCTTAGTTAATTACACAGAAAAGGCTAGTATGCTGGTAAGTAGTTACAATAATTTGATTAAGACAAATCTGCCTGTAAATGTAATAAATGAAGTAAGTGGATTTGAAAAAGAGCATTGATTTTTTTTAAGAAGACACATTCTACCTCCAGAAGCCAAATGGGGAAATTTTGTATGATCTGATGAGACCAAGGTGAAACTTTGTGGCCTTAATTCCAATAGATGTTTGGTGCAAAGCCAACATGTATTTAATATAACAGAGGAGGACGAGGAGGAGGAACAACTGCAGGAGGAAGAAGAGCTGGTGGATGTGGAGGAGGAAGCAACACTAATCCAGAATGAGCGAATCATTGAAGACTCAGAGTTGCATGAAAAAGTCCTCCAAAAGAAGAAGAAGAAGAAAACAGACCTGGCAGTGAAGGAGCTGGCCAAAGTGATGCTCACGCTGAACCTGGACAACAAAGATGAACCTGTCCAAAACCAAGATGACTGGCAGGTAGTGATTCCCCACGAGGTCAAATCCCCTGCGAAGCTCTCTGACCATGATTTAGTACTTGTTTTGCAGATGCTTAAATCCAGAGTGTCACAGAACTTAAAACTTCACGTGTTTACACAGCTCAAATTTTTTTATAGAAGCAGTTCAGGTTTACGTGTCTTGGCGAAGGCCTTGAGCTGACAGTTTGGTCACAAATTTAAGTCCTTAATTGCTTTCTTTCTGCCTAAGTTAGGTCACTTTTGCTTAGCATTGATGGATCTGACAGCCCCTCCAACCACCTGAACATCCTTTCCATGTGGCATCTTTACGTAGATGCAGCGTGATCAGAAGCGTAAGCTGAAGCAGAGGATACGCAAGGAGCTGGCAAAGACCACGGCCTTGAGCGAGGAGGAGGAGGCGAGCATCTATGACGTGTGGACTCTCAGTCTGCAGGAGCGCTGGAAACTCTACAGGTAACCTGCTGATTTCAGCACTGGCCGTAATGGCACAGCTGACTGTCCAGTCATATAACAATATAGTGAACCTATAACATATAGGAGCAAAACTAAATTCATGGCATGGACTTCCTACAACATGCTATTACATCATAGATTCAAAGAGTGATGAGTTTTGAGGTCCAGTTGAGTTTCTCTTTATTAATTTTTTTTATTATTAATGCTTGTATCTGCTACCTTTATCCAAAGCTGCTTATACAAGTTTACCTGGCCGGGTACTGCGGCAGGGTCCCTTTTAGACTACAAGTCTGCATCCTTAGATGTACTGTAATGCAAGCCCTCAACAGATTTTTACTCATAGATAGGGAGATCTGTAGTCAGAACATGCTGGAATGAGCCGATAGGTATATGAGAGGGTTGTGGTGTTTGTCGTGGTTGCAGGCTGTGGGTGATGCGCTACCGGACAGACATGCGCACCCGGGCTCTGCAGTCGGAGAAGGTCTACCAGGACGCAGCCGAGCGCCTGGCTGAGATCCGAATGCGTCAGGACCTGTGTGTGCTGCAGGAAGCTCGTGTCATTGGCATGACCACCACCGGGGCAGCCAAGTACCGGCGGGCCCTGCAGGAGGTGCGCCCAAGGCTGGTGATTGTGGAGGAGGCGGCCGAGGTGCTGGAGGCCCACATCATCACCACCCTGAGCAGAGCATGTCAGCACCTCATCCTCATCGGGGACCATCAGCAGGTGGGGCAAAATGGGTCACTTCCTGTTCCAGGGCATCTTGGTCAGCCTCTGATGGACCTCTTCTTACTGGTTATATAGAGCAATGAACCCTATCAGTGCTTCTCTGCTGCAGTCCCTGTTTGCTTTGCACATCGCTTCCTGTTTTTGTCACTCATAAACATAAGCTCCATTCTAGGCCCTTGTTCTGACGGAACAGTCAGATAAGTACAGCTTTCAGAAATTTTAACAAGTTATAAAAAACCTATACCGATTGACTACTGTGCTGTCAAGTGGTTGGTTTAAACGCCTCTTAACGGCTACTTAAGAACTTTAGTCTGTTTGCTTCTTGTTTCCAAAAAAACACAATGCATTTCAGATTTTTCAGGTGTGCTCTCCCAGATTCATGTTCACTTTGACTTTTGACCTTGCGTATCCATAGTTGCGACCCAGTGCCACCGTGTACGAGCTGGCCAAGAATTTCAACCTGGAGGTGTCGCTCTTCGAGAGGCTGGTCAAGCTTGACTTCCCCTACGTCCGACTCAACTACCAGGTCAGTGCGTGACCTGTGATCTGTCACCTTGTAGTCTTTGGTTCCTCATAATCTCAAGTGTCATTCCCTGTGGCCCACATGTCTTCCCACACGCATTTATATTACTGGGAGTCGCTCAGTGACTCGTAGTTTTCTTTGGTATTCATAAATATGACGGTAAATCTCTTGGTTACTTTGTGTTCACAGCACCGCATGCGGCCAGAAATAGCACGCCTGCTGACTCCTCACATCTACACGGAGCTGGAGAACCACCCGTCTGTTCTGGAGTATGACAACATCAAGGTCTGTTTCTCTTTGCCTAACAGCTTATGACATTCTCCGTGTGAACTTTCTGTTTGATCGCATTGCTGAGAGAGATTATTAGATAAAAAAAGTATGTAAGTGCAAAGCAGAGTTAAATTCTCTTATAAAGTTGGTGGAATGCCGTAAATGGGATTTAACGCAATTAAATATTCCCTTGCAGGGGATTCTCTCAAACTTGTTCTTTGTGGAGCATGAATTTCCCGAGGAGGAGATCCAAGATGGACGCAGCCACCAGAATCGCCACGAAGCCCAGTTTGTGGTAGCCCTATGTCAGTACCTCCTGTATCAAGACTACAAACCGTCACAGATCACCATCCTCACGACGTACACTGGGCAGCTGCACTGCCTGCGCAGAATGCTTCCAGCCTCACGGTTTGCTGGGGTCAAGGTTCATGTGGTAGACAAGTACCAAGGGGAAGAGAATGACATTGTCTTGCTGTCACTGGTGCGCAGCAACCCGGAAGGGCGTGTGGGATTCCTGCAGATTGCGAATCGTGTCTGTGTTGCCTTGTCCCGGGCCAAGAAGGGTCTGTACTGCATCGGGAACATGAGCATGTTGGGCCGAGTCCACCTGTGGAGCAGCATCTTGCACACGTTGCGGGAACACGGCCAGATGGGCCATCACCTGACGCTCTGCTGCCAGAACCATCCGGAGACACGCAGCCTGGTCTCTTGTGCTGAGGACTTCAAGCAAGCGCCTGAGGGGGGTTGTCGCCGAGCGTGTGACTTCCGCCTGCCCTGCGGCCATGTGTGCACCCGTGTATGCCACCCATATGATCCCGAGCACAAGAATTTTGAGTGTATGAAGCCTTGCCCCAAGGTGCTGTGTAAGCTGGGCCACCGCTGCCCTGCCCGGTGCTACCAGGAGTGCCCTGACTGCCCTGTGCTGGTGCAGAAAGTCATCCCATCCTGCCAGCATGAACAGATGGTACCCTGCCACCAAGACCCAAGCGATTTCATTTGCCAGGAGCCCTGCAAGAAGAAGTTAAGGTGTGGGCACCCATGTGTCTCGGTATGTGGTGAGCCCTGCACCACGCACTGCATGGTACAGATCACAGTGGAGCTGGACTGTGGGCATTGCCAGGAGGTGTCTTGCCACCGATCTGGGCCGGGTGTGAGGCCACCGGCATGTAAAGTGCCGTGCCGCGTGATACTGAAGTGTGGTCACCCCTGCCTCGGGACCTGCCACAAGTGCCATCAAGGCCGTATCCACCAGGCCTGTTCGAAGCCCTGCCGCCGGCCCCTTGTTTGCTCACACCTGTGCCTGGAGCCCTGCACGGATAAGTGCCCCCCCTGTCAGATCCCGTGCCAAAACCGCTGTGTGCACAGTGTCTGTCCGAAGCCCTGTGGCAAACCCTGTGCGCCCTGTGCGGAGCCCTGTGCTTGGCAGTGCCCTCATCAGCGCTGCACCAAGCTGTGCCATGAGCCCTGTGACCGGCCACCGTGCAACCAGCCCTGCAGCGAGATTCTTGATTGCGGACACCCCTGCATCGGGCTCTGCGGTGACACATGCCCTGAAAAGTGCCGCATTTGCAACCACGATGAGGTAACAGAAATATTCTTTGGCATGGAGGATGACCCCCTGGCCCGCTTTATTGAGCTGGAAGATTGTGGACACATCTTTGAATCAACTGCTTTGGACAAATACATGAATCAGGATGAGGAGGCTGTGGATGACCAGGACCAGCTCGCCATTCGCCTTAAAGAGTGCCCCAAGTGTCGTACTCCCATCCGCAGGAATCTCCGCTATGGTGCTCACATCAACCGCTGCCTCGCTGAAATCGAGAAGGTGAAGGCAGTGCTCAATGGTTGTCCAGAGGCTCTTGGGAACGAGAGGAAGGCCCTTCTGGACCGTCGGCAAAAAATGGCTGTAGTGTCTCTCTATGATCTGAGGAAATATGGCGACTTGGCAAAACGGCTCACAGAGGGTGATCTGAACTTGCAGAACCTGTGGATGCTTGAGAATGAGATGGCTTTCCTGGATAGATTTGATAAGGTCATCAAGCCAATGGTGAAAAACAAATCCAGTGTGCACTGGGAAGTCTTTGCTTTGCGTCTTGAGGAGTTCCTGGGGTGGCTGGAACACCCTAACCAGAGATTTTTGGAGCAACAGATCTCTGACTTGCAGGATGAAGCCCAGAGGCTCATCTACCTGGCCAAACTCAATATATGCTGTGACAGGGCCATGTACAAGTTAGAAGATGCTACTTTAAAAACAAAAGTACAGGATCTAAGGAAAATTCTGGAAGGAACCTCTCCGTTCACTCAAAAGGATGAGATGTGGGTGAAGGAGGAACTGAAATGCCTAGAGAAGAAGCTGCCAGGAGGGCTGGGCATTACCAGTGAGGAGAGGGTGATGATCGTCCAGGCCATGCAACTGCCTAAAGGCCACTGGTACAAGTGCCCCAATGGCCACGTCTATGCAATCGGGGACTGTGGGGGGGCTATGGAGAGCCGGAAATGTCCGGAGTGTCCCGCCACCATTGGTGGTGCCAACCACACTTTAAGTACAGGAAACGCAGTGGCATCAGAGATGGATGGAGCTCAACATGCTGCCTGGTCGGACGCTGCCAACCTTTTGAACTATGACTTGAACAGACTAAGACTGTGACCTCAGAAACACTCAACACGGAATCAGGGCATTTTTTTTCTGATTGGATTCAAAGTAGAGTCTGAGTGGCATTATAGTCACTGCTGGTACAATATACAGTGAAACGAAGCAACGTTCCTCCAGGACCATAGTGCTACATAAAAAAACAACACACAGTTACCTACACAGACTACATAAAGTGCATGTGTTCAAGATGCGTGCAAACAGTGAATCACAGTACAGTATTTCCCAAACAGGACAACAGGCACAGTAAAGGACAGTTCAGCGCCGATCAGTATGCAGTTCTGGTGTGGAGTAAAGTGCAAGAAGATATTACAATATAATAATAAATGCTGTAAATATAAAAATACTAGTTAGAGAGAAATCTAACTACAAATCATGATACAAGATGCAAATGCTAGTCCTGCTCATTAGAGTCATTCAGTAATTAATTAATTAATACCTCCTTCCTGGTGGATGAACGTTTGATTTAGAATGAATTGGTCAACAATCAACAGGAGTTGTGTGGAGACAAAGATTTTATTTTCAGTGATTTTTAGATGTAATTTTAATATAGTTTAAAGTTGCTGTACCTAATAAGTAGAAATAAATTAAGGGATGTCTCTATATTCATCCCTCAAATAAAAGGGTCTTGCACAATGAAAAATTGCTACAATGGCTTGTAAAAATATCTTTCTCTTCTGCTTGTGTTTCTGTTATACTGTCAATTCATGTCCATATGTGTCTTTAGCACAATCATTAAAAAGGCACAACATGCAGTACAACCACACGTTTGCCCTCAACCCCACATAGGTGGTTACCTTATCATTCAGCTAAATAAACATGGAATAAATGCTCATGGAAACGGTTAAGAAAAGTCCAGGGCACAATAAAGTAACTATGCAGAGAAACTTAGTAATGCTCAGTGAGAGGCTACTCAGGAGAACAGTATCCTATCTTAATGAAATTTTCAGCCATGAATTAATGTAATATCACAACTGAAATGGGAGATTTGATAGCATGCATTCCAGTCATACAAAAAGCTTTAATAACAAAATAAAGTCTTATTCTCACGGGTGGCACGGCGGCACAACATTGCTGTCCCACAGTGCCTGGGTGGTGCGAGAGGACGTGGGTTCGACCCCTCCTCAGCCTATGTGGAGTTTGCATGTTCTCCCTCCTGTCTGCCTGGGTTTTTTTCTGGGTGCTCTGGTTTCCTCTCACAGTCCAAAGACATGCTGTTCAGGTTAACCCACGGTGTGTGAGTGACAGAGTGTGTTCCTCTGATGTATGGATGAGTGATCCAGTGTAAGTAGTGTATCCAGCAGTGTAAGTCACCTCGGTGAATAAGGTGTGTGATGATAACACTACTTCATTGGAAGTTGCATCTGTTAAATAAATGTAAATGATTGAATGAGAATCGGGTAACTTTAAATGTTTGTAATGCTAAATGGTGTGAAACTGTCAGGTATAAAAAATACTCTCCATTTCGGGTTTTTCGTTTATTTTGGGTGGTGCATTTTTGATCTATTAACAGATTTTTTTCCTATAAGAAATTTTAATTTTAATCCCCTCACAGTGGGAAAACACAGAATGAGTTGATATCAATTAACCAATTAAGCAGGGGGTGGGTAAATTATTAAGTGGTAAAAGTGAGGCTGCAGTTCTGAACAAGCTGCAGATCCCAGTTGTGGTACTATGCTGGGTTCAGGACTGGTTACTTGGTTCAACTTGAGGTCAGCTGCACATTAATTCCAAGGGACTCATGTGAACCTGAATTCTTCTGAGTCAGCAGAATGCTGGTTTGAAAACGTTTGACAGCCATGGTGATGACTGCGTTAGATCATCTTCCTGACATTTAATTTGAGTTTGTCATTGCGGCCGATGCTTTTTAAATGCATATCTTTGTCTATAAGTGAATAGATGTATCTCCGTCTCTTTGCATATTGTAGACTTATTCCTATATGAAGCTGCTCTTGTTTTGGCAGTGAAGGATCTTCTTCCAGGCTTTCTAGCAGTGCAATATTTTTGCAGATGATGAGTCAGGAATTTTGCGTTTAATTTCTCCCATTTCTATGATAAATTGTACATTGTGATAACGAGGCCTTCCGAGCAGATGCATCTAAGTAAATATTGAGATGGCCCATGGGTCTTCTGCTGAATTGACTGCATGTTTTTCCCCCTCCTCAGCCAGCGGGTGGCAGCGCTACATTGTGAATGGAAACGCGTGGGGAAAAATCGGAAAAATTTCGATCGATGGCAAAGAAAGATGTCTTTCCTTGCGATCGGTCAGAATTTTTCTGACTTTCCTTCATGTAACATCAGCAGGAGTTTAATCAGGCTTTTTTTTTTTTTTTGTATACATATCACGTTTTACATAATACAAAATATCATTTGTACTATTCCAAAGAAAGGCCATACGTTTCACTCGAAGGGCCATTTAAAAAAACGATACCTGCTGCATTCCAATAGCTAGTTAATTGGATTAGTGTGTTAACTGCTGTTTATTTTTTTTTAACCCCCCCCCCCCCCCCATATTGTTGGCATCAGGTGTAGAACAGGCCCTTCTCCTCTACTTGGGGGGGCCGTCGGGCCTGAATTTCAATGCGCATTGTCGCAGTTCCCATCACTTGATTGTATGATATATGTAGCCTTGTCTGAACCTTACCTTTAAGTGTCTGCTCTGCAGAAATCCGGGGTGCAAGCGTAGCAAGTTATATTTAAACGGATACCGTGCTGCCAGTATTTATGACTTGCAGATTCGGAAATGGTCGGTACTACAGGAGCCACTGCGGAGAGATGGGATTAATATCCCAGGGGTGAGCGGGCTGTCTGTCTCAGCAGTTCCTTTTTAAAAGATGCTGTATTTTCCCCCGTGGGCCCCGACTGGTGCGGTTTAACTCGCATGGAAGGAGCCCCTAATGTTCCCACATCTTTCTCCCCCCGTCGGAAAAAGTAAAACCAGGGTGACAAATAATGCGGCGATTTAGCGGTGCTGCACGTTCCGAGGCTCTCGAGTCGAGGGTGACGAAGAGAAACAAGGAGTCGAAAGGGATGAAGTGTGTATCGTCCTAAAAGGGTTGTTCGCGATGGTGGCGGGGGGGGGGGTTTCATCGTCCGATGAAGCGCGTCACCGACCGACCGCATATAACGCATAAGCAAAGACATTCATAAATTCAATAGCGCCTTACAGCCGTAGGGTCCTGGTTCATATCCCAGTCCTACTGTAGCAACCTGGAGCGAGGCACTTACAATAAAAATAGTAAAATTACTCTGCTGTACGACTGGCTGAATAACTGTAAGCGACTTTGCAGAAGTGCATCAGCTAAATAAATAAATGTAAAGCCCCTTTAGAGATGCCTTGATGCTGGAGACATGTGAATGCCGTCATACGTCGGACTTTTACAAACCCAGCGCTCATTTAAGAATTCAAATGTACCCTTAAATTGTAGCAGGAAATTTCATTAAAAATAATTAAATGGTGCACTGGACCTTCTGGTTTACTGTATCTGGCATCTGTGATTAGCTGTAGGAGGGAGAAATCCAATTTACACTGGAATAACTGACAGGTAAACAAATAAAGACAAATAAAAATTCTGGAATGCTCGTGTTTTTCTGCTTATTGGTTTTGCTTCTCAAGGTTGGCCTGGGGGGGTGAGGGGGGAGACCTTACACAGCACCCAGAGCTCTACGAGCGAACTGAATGCTAGTATTTGTGTGTGTGTGTGTGTGTGTGTGTGTTTGCTGCATTTAATCTGACAAAAATCTGCGATAAATAAAAGGTTTGCTTACCTTTCTGTTAAAATATTTGCCGGCTGAGCCTGGGTGAATTTAATCAGAAAACATTTCTTAATACTGTTTACCGAATGAAATCGCGCTCGCAATGTCGGCGTGTCACGGACGCATACGTGCAACACGAGCCCTCATATGTTAAACATATGTTTGTCTGCGGACGTGCTCCAGTCTCCAAGGTGATCTTTGTTCTTATCAAACAAGGAAACGAGCAGCTTGGGATTTCGCGCGAGGTTCATTTCACGGAGTCTTAAAGTGCGGTGTAAGCCGGCGTTATGATGGCGTGTGAGAAAACCATGCGGGCCAAGTTGAGGACTTCCTTTTTTTCTCCAGGGTTTTTTCCCGGCGGCTGTGTGTGTGTTTTTCCCTCTTTTTAGTGCGCAAATATGGCCAATGTACCTCCTTAGGAGAAGGTCATTTTTCCAATATATCACTGATGTAGAATATTATTAACTTGGCCACCCCCAATCTACATATTCATCAAGTGCTGGATTAATCATCTGCATTGGCGACCTTGACTGGCAGGTAATGTTATTGTCTGCCGTGCAGTTATGCACCTGCTATTGTATCGCCGGCATTTTAGGCTCAGCATCAACACCCGGGAAGTGAAATAACTATGCAAATGAGGGGTTGAGATCGCCCCGGGCTACGGCTTGATGTCCGCCCCACGTTTACATCACCGACTCGAGGGCATGCCTCGCCTCGGGTCAGACGCTGTCACGGGCCCGTTCCTAGTAACAACATGGTAATAGCTCAGCCCCGGTGTTTACGTGACAAAATTGCGGTGATTGGGGGGGATCAAAAACTGATCAATGAAGAACAAGGTAAGCCCTATGAAATAATGACCTGGTCATCTGCTCTAAAGGTTAGTGTAGAAAAGATATCCAGAATTCTTTTCTGTGTGCTGAATTTGCCTTCTTTGATTTCTTCATCCGCAGGCTTCTTCGTTTGACTATGTGGACCTGCTGGACCAGGAACCTGGAGAAGGATGTGACCTTGCAGGTCAAATTAATGTGAAGTCATATAGCAATAAAGGTATAAAACTTGGGGGTGTGGTGGTGCGACGGGTTTGGCCGGATCCTGCTCTCCGGTGGGTCTGGGGTTTGAGTCCTGCTTGGGGTGCCTTGTGATGGACTGGCGTCCCGTCATGGGTGTGTCCCCTCCCCCTCCAGCCTTACGCCCTGTGTTGCCGGGTTAGGCTCCGGTTCGCCATGACCCCGCTTAGGACAAGTAGCTTCAGCCAATGTGTGTGTGTGTGGGTATAAAACTTGCCTTTCATACAGTATTTCCCTCAATTTAATAGCAATCTGTTCAGTATTAATAACTACTTGTACAGTGCTGGGTCCTGGAGGTCAAGGGTCTATCACATAAGCATAGGGAATGAGGGAGGGCACATCCTGGATGGTGCACCAGTCCATCAGAGGGCAGTCACACACACACAGAAAAATGCCAAGTTGGCGTGAACAGTCTAACTGAAACAAGTCTTTGGGTTGTGGGAGGAAACCAGAGTGCCTGGAGGAAACATGTGAACACAAGGGGAAGATGCAAACTCAGAACGAACTGAGCTGGATTTAAACTCATGTCCTAAGACGAGTGTGTGTGCCACTAGCACTACCCGCTGTGCTGCTGTTCTGCCCCTCTTCCCTCAATGGAACATTTTTAATTTTCTTAACTGTCTTTCAAGTAGTTTTTGCTTCTGATTGGTACTGAACTGCAACTGTTTGCTGTGGAATAAATAATGAAACAATAAGGAAAATGTAGAAAATCCAATGCGTCAGTTGTTACAATGCAAATAAGGAAGGGACAAACTTGTGGCCGTGGTTGAGAATCCGCAAAAAAAAAAAAAAAATCACAATCAGACAAATTCTGCGTGAGATGCAAAGTCCGTGGAAAATCCACACAAAGGATGAAGAAAAGAGCAGCATCAGTGATGAAGAAGCGAGCGCTGCGGATGGGTGTGCTCCTCCTCGGGGCTTGCTCCGACACGACAGAACCGATAAGGAGGAAGTTTCTGTTATCAGAGCAGATAAGGGGGAAAATCACACTGTCAGTGTAAAGTTGAGGTGGAGGCTCGATAGCATCTCCTTGAATAAAGTTTTTAAATTAAAGGTCACGCATATTATCTTTTACCTCTTTGATAGGAAGAATCAAACATGAGCTTCTTGGCTGTCAGTCGGAAAGGTCAATCGAGGTGTTGGGTTACAGGTAAAACACTAAAATGACGCCCAGGGAAGGCGGTACAGGGGTGTAACTAATGGGGCAGCAGGGGGCGCAGTGGTTAGGGCTTCCAACCTCGGATGCCGAAGACCCGGGTTTGAGTCCCACCTCCTGCTACAGCACCCTTGACCAAGATACTAACCCTTAACGGGCGCTGTGAAAATTACCCTGCTTTTTTATAAATAGGTAAATAACTTGGTAGATTAACTCTGTAAGGCGCTTTGGAGAAAATTTTCGGATGAATTAATGAACGTAAATATAACATGAGGGAAAAGGACTTTCGGCAGCGGTGCCTGTGTGTACGGCGCAGAACAGACCTTCTCCTAGGCGGGGTTCATAAATTCCGAGCTCAAGGTGAGGAGGCAGCCGTCTTCTAATCAATCATCTCGTGAACTTGTTGGAATTACATTCATAATGTAACAAAGGGCCCCCAACAGCCTGAAATCCATTTCTCTGAATATGAAATATGTTGTAAACTGAAAATATAAAGCATATGGGCTCCGTGTTTAAAATATGTTACACGAATAATAAAAAGCAAATGTCTTTTTCTTTCTCCGTTGACAGTATTAGTGATAAATTCATTAAATTAACATTTGATTTCTGTGTTTTATGTATTGAAGGACATGCTGCCCCATGCCCACAGTGGCTGCACCTGATCTTCTAGGCTATAGCCTTGTAATGTGAAGGTTGTTGGATCAAGCCCCAATCCTTACTACTTCTGTGGTACCTTTGAGCATGGTACCTTGAATTACACATTTCCATTCAGCTGCCACTCATCTCCAAGGCAGATTTATGCATTGACAGAGAAGCATAATTTTTACTGGCAGTAAAAATCAGGGTAAGTACCTTGATTTAGGGTACCGCAACAGGAGGTGAGATTCAAACATGGGTTTTTTGAGTACAAGGCAGCCGCACTAACCATCGTGCCACCTGCTGTCCCCATTATTCCTGGATGAAAGCATCAGTGAAGCAATAATGAAATGACTGAGCCTTCATTTAGGGGTGACAGGTACTGAACAGGTGTTGTTGTGCAGTAGTACCACGTGTTCACCACTAGGGGGCGAGTCCAGAAAAGGAGCATGCTCTAGAAATTAAAATAAATAAATAAAACGAAATAACAGGTTCTTCCTCTTGAGTTAGATAAATAGCACCTTCAGATTTCCTTACACAGACAGGCTAATTGCAATTTTGGTGAGGGAAATAACAATACTCATAGTGACAAAGCAGCTTGTGCCAAACGGTGTTCCTGAAATGCCACTTGTATATCGTTGTACACAAACGCTAATGAGTTGAGCAGAGCTGGAAGTTTATAAGGCAGCGATGTACCCATAATCCCATCTGTCCTCGGTCGTGTCACATTCGGATTTGAAAACGTAACACCCTAAATTATTTTCTGCAGTGTATGTGGATCCAGGCCCTCCTGTGGCCTCCCTGAGTCATACAATAAGAGTTGCTCCTGATTTTGCAATAGTGCTTTCAAGGGGTTGTCCCACATGCGATGGCTTTGCTTACCATAGCAACCAGGTCTCGGATTGTTGATCGGCGATGAAATCATGGTAAGAATTAACCGCAATGACCGTTCAAGAAGCAGGTCAACCTGCGATGATTATCTGTATACAGTGCAGCCGGGACCCGGAAGTCCATTGGTGTTACATTTTAAAAAGTGTCTAAATGTATTGGACACTTTAGCCAAAGTGGTATGGTGGCACAGTGATTATTGCTGCTGTCTCACCATGCCTGAGTGATGTGGGAGGCTATGGGTTTAATCCCTGCTCGGTCTGGTTGGAGCTTGTATGTTCTCCCCGTGTCTGTGTGGGTTTCCTCTGGGTGCTCTGGTTTCCTCCCACAGTCCAAAGCCATGCTGTTCAGGTTCACCGATAGTGTGTGAGTGACAGAGAGAGTGTGTGTGTGTGTTCCACTGATGTATGGATGAGTGACTCAGTGTAAGTAGTGTATCTAGCAATGTAAGTCACCTTGGTGTGTGAGCTGATAACACTACATAGAGTTCATTGGAAGTCGCTTTGGAGAAAAGTGTCTGCTGAAATAAAGTAACGTATAGTGTTCGTACTATCTACCTGTGGCTGAATCGCTACCATTAACATGTGGTGTAATCTGAATATAAATGAGCAGAAGCGTTGTTGCAGGAGTCATGTGTTCTCCCATGTTCCCTTTATAAGGTCAAGATCTTATGTTCGTGGGCAATAAGATGCATCTGTGTGCTCATCTTGATGGATCTTCTCTGGGTTCCTGAAGGGTTTGGCTCCAGACCATGAAATGCATGAATAAGTGTCTTTAATGTTTAAACGGTGCCTACAGTGTCGCCGTTTTTCTGCCTGGAGCAGCTCCTACTGTCTGTTCCTCACCTCCCCAATGCCCTTCGATGGCCGTTCAAGAAGCAGGTCAACCTGCAATGAGTACGTGTGTACAGTGCGGCCGGGACCTGGAATTCCACTGGTGTTGCATTTGCCCATTTTTATAAATTATCTCACACTTCACCCAAAGGAACATAAAGTGTTAAGCTACTTAGACTCTTTTGCTTATCTATACAGTAGGGTAATTTTTACCATATCTTTTCAGGGGTTAGTACCTTGATTAAGGGCAGTACAGCAGGAGGTGGGATTTACATTCAAACCTGGGTCTTTTGAGCCTGAAGGTGGTGGCTCTAATCACTGCACCCCCTATTGTCCCCACACCACCTGTTGGATTAGTGAGGACAGCCTTCTCTTTGTGGGGGCATGGTGCCCTCAAGCTTACAAATCCCTCCTTTCGATCCCGAGCCCCTACAGCAGCCTAATTCTGTTAAATTGCCCTGCTGCTTTTGGGGAGAAAGTGTGTGTGTGTGTGTGTGTGTGTGTGTGTGTGTGTGTGTGATGCCTAATCTTCTTGCCATCAAAGTTGTACCACTTTGGGGTGTGACTTCACCCAAATTTCCTCTGTTTCCCTTTTCGGCACAATGCGCTCACATTCATCCTTCAACGTGACGCATGAAATTACGTGTCACTTTTTTCATTTCTTTAGCAATATGAAGCAATCGGTGATGTTCGGGCTGAGGGAGTGAGAGAGACAGCGACGCTTTCATCGCTCATTGCCGAGGACAAGTAAAGTGCTCGATCCGAGGCCTTAGCGCCTGAACCTTCATTTACCCCTCCGTCGACTCAGTCTTCGGACCAGTACTCTCATTAATAAGGTATTTATTCATTAATTAGGAAAAAAAAAAAACGCTCCTGCATAATATTGCTTTCCATTTCCCAAAAACTAGATGAAAACACATTTTACTGTTATAAATCTTTAAATTCTGAGCAGGATGAGCTGAGGCTAAGTGAGCAGAAGCTACTTCACATTTAATGATTCATTTGAGCAGCACTGGTCTGAAACATACTTTGATGATTTATTATTTAGGGTTTAGAACAACTCCGACGCCCAGTGATGTAACTCGAGGTATAAATTTTTTGTTGATTGTAGGGACAGATGCTCGGCAACCGCCGGTAAATTTTGCTGCGCGTGGCACATTAAAACATGGTAAGGAGCTTCTCATGAACATTAAATGACTTGAGGAACGTTGGGCGGAACATTCTGGAAACTGTCTGGAAACTTTGCAGACACCTTAATCAACGCTCATATTCCTTCCCTAAATTATTTTCTAGTATTTACTGAACATGCATCTGTTGCGAAATTGGGCTGAATAATTGTCCATTGATGTCCAGAAGTTTCTAAATGTCATATTCCGCCGTTCAACTCGATTTTGCGATGCATTTTGTTAGTGAAGCTGCTGTTTGACGGAACGACCCGGAAGAGGAACACCTGCTCTGGACACTGGACAGCTGAGACAGACTTCACCACCTTTGGTCAATATGCAGGTAGTCATGATGTGTAATTTTTTTGAACTTTAATAAAAAAAAAGATTGTGCATGAGGTCTTTTGCTTTATTGCAATAATTATTGAGACCTTATGTAACTTCACCTCATGCTCCAGGTGTGGGAAAAAATAAAAAGAAAGAAGAAAAAAATTATATATAAAAATACCATCTAGTGTTTACCCCCCTCAGCTTTGCATCCAGAACCTCCAGGATAGGCTCTAGACCCCCACGACCCTGACCAAGACAAGTGGTTAATAACAACAAATCTATAAATACATACACAAATGACTGCTATCACCTCCATATGTACATGCGATCCCATACTGTTATTGAGCAAATGCCCAAAGGAGAGTTTTCTCCATTCACTTACAGTTATTTCACACTGGAGCAGTTCTAGGCCCAGCACCACAATCATTGGTATCACAGTTGTGCCTTTCCTGGGATTCAAACCTACATCCTCCAGGTCACACACCCCTCCAGGTTCCTTAATGGCTAAATTTAGCACTTATCGATGCACAGATGCTCTTAGTGTGGATACCTAATAAGACGTGCTGGAACCTTACATATGCATCGGCTGCGCATCCCAAATGTGATGTGGTGGAAGAGAATATATACTGGAGTGACAGCATGGAATGAAGAAAATGAAAAAGTGTAGGAATTTGAGCTCGGGAAGAAGGGTCTTGCATTATCTTCTCGTCAGCCGTCGTCTCCAGCCTTCGGCAATATCAGTCAAATCCTCCGTGCCGTCCTGAAGGGGCACGGTCTCGACTGGAACGCTTCTTGTCAGCTTCCCAAAATAACCCGTCGCCCGGCGAGCGATGGGGGACGTCGTCCGTGATGTCGGGACGGTCAAGCGCACGGCCGCGAGGCCCGGAACCGAGAACCCAGGAGCACAACTGCCGGTAGGAGCGACACGAACAAAGGTCACCAGTTGCGTAGAGAGTAGTGTGAGGCTGACCTTCTCACCAGCAAATAAAACATCTCCAACACGTTGTGTTTCCTTCATCCAGTACAAGTCTCCTCCATCCTGTACAGAACGGCACATGTGGCATAGCTGCGTGTTCCTGCTATTTGCATCATTCGTAGATAACAGTAGCTGGATTACTGCCTTGCAATGGACTGGCGTCCTCTCCAGGGTGTCCCCTTCACTGGTCTTGTGCCCCGTGCTTCTGGGATAGGCTCCGGACCCCCCACGACCCTGACTCGGACAAGCGGTTCAGAAAAATGAGTGAGCGGTTGAATTACAGAATAAAAGCTTTCTAATGTTGTGCATCGCGCTTAGCTAGGCCCCCTCGACTCGGCTGTCAAGCTAAAAATAATGTATTTATTCATTATACGCTCTTCCCGTATTTTTACATTTACATTTATTCATTTAGCTGATGCTTTTTCCCAGAGCTGCTTACAGTTTTAAGCTACCTACAATTATTTACCCGTTTATAGATTTGGGTCATTTTTAGTGGAGAAATTATGTAATTACATAGTAAAGCCACATCAAAAATGTATTAAAACTAATAAAATACACAACAGAAACAAAAACAGAATAAAAACAAAAAAATAAAGAAATTGGTAAATAATGAACATTTATCCTTTTGTGCGAGAACATTTTTACTTGGTATTCAGTCATTTTACTTCCTTTGCAATTGTTTGTATCAGACATTTTTGGACAGAGATACACTCAACGTCTCAAACCCAAAAGCATTTAGTTTCTCACTGCTGTCAGTTTTTACATTTATTCATTTAGCTGATGCCTTTCTCCGAAGCAACTTACAATGTCAACACACTTGGAATTATTTACCCATTTATACAGCTCAGTAATTTTTAGGGTAAGTACCTTGCTCAAGGATATTACAGCTAGAGGTGAGGCTCAAATCTCCAACTTTTGGGTCTAAGGGCACCAGCACTAACCACTATACTACCAGCTGCCCTAGTTTTCTTGCGAAATCCGCGGTGTTGACGTATACACTGCTATAGAAAGAGTGACAACTAGTGTAAACAAAACTTTAAAAGCTGTGATCAGATGACGATCTTCTCACATGGCGCTCTACGGCACCTCTATTAGCACAGTGTCCGCATGCATTACAGAGTGAAAGACACAGGCAGTGATGCTGTGGACTTGTAAATATTCACAAAATAAAATCGTCAATAAAACTGCAAAAATCAGTGGCAAAGGCAGACCAGAAAAATAAACTGAAATTGTATTATACTGTATTAAGAAATAAGTCAGAAATATCGATATTACAAAATATATTGGTGATAAAGTATATCATCGCATGTTAAAATAGCCATGAATTTTGATCACAAAATGAATTTTAGGTAGCAGTTTTTGAAAGGAAATCATTTTTTTTCCCACAGTAAATAATGGTAATTTGACCCACTAAGAACAGAAATTCACCTAATGAGACAGAGGTAAATTTCTGTTTTGAGTAGGTCAAATGACCATCTTTTAACCAGTGTATCAACCCCATTATATGAGGGACAGGTGTAACAAGTTAAATTGTTTGGAATTTTTTCCCTGGAGTGCCTGCTAACAAAGGATTTTTTTTTTTTTTCAGTGGTTACTTGTATTTAAGTCACATTTATTTCACACCCTAAGAGTATAAGAGTGGTGCATGGAGCACCGAAGGCTAACTAGCTGTTTGCCAAATGAGTTCAGGATTCTAAATGTGTTTTCCAGCAAGACGCGCATGAGAAGGCACGCAAAGGTCCCCGGAAAAGGTTAGACACACTTGTTTCAGGAGAAAAAAAAAAACATGCTGGTCCATGTGTTTGACTTTACAGTTCAGAGTTTGAAAAATGAAATGCTGTATATCTCTTTGCGTCAGAATTTTCCAATTATGGGAAAATTCCAGAAACTTTCCAATAGCTGTAACTTCCCCAGATTTTGGCATGTTGGTTTGTCTGTGATCGAAGATAAATGAGCCCATAATATGCATTAAAAGGAAACGAGAGGAAAGGGCAGATGCATTTGAAATCAGGCTTTGTGTAGGCGGAACATTCTGGTGATTTCTTGTAGATGCAGATTTAACGTACATGGCTGAATGTAGGATACGTGATTTTGTTTTTTTTTTTTTATTAATGTCCTGGTAGCCTTATGGAAGTGTGGACTGAAGTGGCTCAATTAGGAGAGTGTCTGCTTGAAAAAGTAGGGGTGCCCAGTTCCAACCTGGGGTTTGGAGCACCAACTTTGGGGGGGGGCAACAATATAACAATCAGTGATGTTGACTTGGGATCTGAAGGTCTTTGGTTTGAATCCCACCCCTGCCACTGCTGTAGTACTCTTGATGGTGGTACTTACCGTGAATTGCTCAAGTAAGAATACCCTGCTGTATTAAGGGCAGGTCACTGAAAGCAACCCAATAAAGAATCTGCTAACTACGGTGTCAAACTATAATTAAACAAAAGAAAGCGGCAGAGGTTTGATTCATAGTTCAGGTTTCTCGACGTGTTTTCCAGGAAGGCACTGATGAGAAGACACGCAAAGGTCCTTGAAAAGGTTATCAGGAGAAAATGATACAGGTCCTCGTGTTTGATACCGCGGTTCACCGTGTTTGTTCGGCGCAATAAATAGCGGTTCATAAACACGTCGTTCCCAACGGTCCGATAAACACTGACGGTCCGCGATGTGCCTTAGCTGTCATATAAAAGTATGAGGGGTCAGTGAGAGCCAGAATAAATAGAGCACTGTGGTTCAGGGAGAGTGCGACACTGCATACACACCAGGAGATGTGCAAACCATTGAGGGCAGCTTCAGAGCACTAAATGGAAGGGAGCTGAAGGGGAACTGGAAAGTGGCTGAAAGTGAGAGAAGCTTTCGGTAGATGGAGGCTCCTGCAGACGTTTAAAAATTCAGTATGTGCATTGTGTTTCTTTAAGTGTCGCTGCATCCGTTTCTCCCCCATGTAAAGCTAGTATAGCTCAGTCGGGTGAGTTAGACAGCAGCTCTAAAGGTCCCTGGTTTGATCCTGAGTTCCGGCAGGTTGCTGTGAGAGCATCAGGCGTTCGCACATCATCATCCGAACCGCTCGTCCCATACGGGGTCGCGGGGAGCCGGAGCCTAACCCGGCAACACAGGATGTAAGACTCGAGGAGGAGGGGACACACCCAGGACGGGACGCCAGTCCGTCGCAAGGCACCCCAAGCGGGACTTGAATCCCAAACCCACCGGAGAGCAGGACCTGGTCCAACCCACTGTGCCACCATGCCCCCGGCTGCAGCAACCTTTTGGAGACAGAATTGTTGTAGTAATTTGTGATGTTGCCTTATAATGCAAAGGTCATTGGTTCACATCCCACTCCCACCGCTGCTGTAGGTGGCCTCGATCAAGAGGGAGACCCTTGATATAGTTGAATACCCAGCTGTACAAATTGTTGTATCACTGACATTCACTTTCACAAAGGCATCTGCTCACTACAGGCATCACACTAACAGCGATAATAAATGAAAACAGCAAAGATGGAATTAATTGTGACAATGAACAGCAATAATGCCATTTATGCAACAGGAGATAAATACATAGTGTTAATAATAACAGAATAACGTGGGTTGTCTTATCGTGTGTGTGTGTGTGTGTGTGTGTGTATTTGCAGTGCTTTTTCCTCTGTGAGTCGACGCCAATTTCCTGCCAGGAATGAAACTGATGGATATCGATGCTACGTCATGTTTGCGAAGTTACCCGTACTGAAATGTTTTGTTTGTTAATTTATTTCTTTTGACATACGAGCCCAGTCTCTGACTTTAAATGAGCGGTGGATGGGTGGCACGGGTTAGCCAATGGAGACGACCTTCGTATTTTAATTCGATATTAAAATATTCACCTTCATTAGATTTTATTCTCATTTTATACTAAAACAGGCATTTTCTTTTTCAGTGAATATCTTCCCAATATACAGAAACCGTGAGGTCTAACAACGGTTTGTTTGATTACACTTTTTAAAATTGTCATACATAATAGTTTAAAAACTCATCGATTCCTTCTTGGAGGGGGGCGTGGTGGCACAGTGGGTTGGCCCTTGTCCTGCTCTCTGGCGGGTCTGGGGTTCGAGTCCCGCTTGGGGTGCCTTGTGATGGACTAGCGTCCCGTCCTGGGTGTGTTCCCTCCCCCTCTAGCCTTATGCCCTCTGTTGCCAGCTTAGGCTCTGGCTCCCTGTGACCCTGAATGGGACAAGCGGTTTCAGATGATGTGTGTGTGTGATTCCTTCTTCCCCTGGACTGGTTAACTTTTTTTTTTTTTTTTTTTTCCTGTGGAATCCATCAAGATCGAAGGTAAAGGGCTTTTTGGCTACCTCTTCAACAAAAACACTATTTCCTTTTTTTTATAGGGAAATCGCAGGAGAACATAACTAGCGCAGCAGGCCTCTGAATACCCACTGCTTTTATTATAAATTTACCTGTATTTGTCGTTGATGAAGGCTACGTTACATTCACAGGTGGTTCATTTTTACTATAGAAATGTGGAGTTTTAAAGCACTGCCCCACCAAGAACACATTCGCTCGTTCTTCCCCTTTTTTTGTTCCGGAAACATTATTTCTTTGCCTCCCAAAGTGCTTCCACCGCAGCGTGTGCCAAAGCGCGTGTTTGCACTGCACGGCACTGGATGGATCCTGCCGTAGAGAGAAAAACCATGTGAAGAATGAGTGCGTGTTTGTGGATTCTAATTAGTCCCATAACATTATTCATACAAAATTAAACTCGCTAAACATTTGTCTGTTTGTGTAATTATCCAATCTCGCCAGCGCTGGGTAGTTAATGGACGAAAGTTGCGTGGAGTAATAAGCCTGCGGCGGCCGTGGAAGCCGTCAGCCGGGATGATCTGCTTTCATTACATACTTTATAGATTTCAGATCGCATCAGGCTTGCTGAGATATAAGCGGTACCGGACGTCACGGAGCGTCACGACGATGCGGCGGCACCGCCGCTTTGACCGCGGCCTCATTAACGCCAGTTTAGCGCGTTAAGGAAGGCCTCACGTGGCTGTCCCTAGGCTTTAGAGCATCGCGCAGATCACGTGTCGTCGTTCCGACACGCGGGCCCGAACCGGCTCCGCCTCATTTCTCACTTTGCAGTCCATTTTTAATTTTAATTTGTTTTCATCCCCCTCCTCGACAGTCCCTTGACATTTGGCATAACCGAGAGATGTATTTTGCCCAGGTAAGCATATCTGCTTCGCTCATGATTCTAAACTAATTCTGAATACATCTCAGAAACCCAATTTGGCGTAATTGAGCCTTACTTTGTGAACATCTGCGGCAGCATTACCGACTGACATTAAGCTGTTTTGCTGAACGGGCCTTCAAAGCAGTTTATTGCTTTGGATTTTATTTACCACGTTTAATGCGGCGACGCAGGAGCCGTGCCGCACATGTGGTGCGGCCTTCGGTCTGTTAGCATAACTCAGAAATATGCAAACGAGGCCTTCCCTTTGCACTGCTTTCTGAAGACATCGGTACCCCAGTGATTGTGATTTTTGTTTCCATATAAGTCCCTTGACTGTTATGTTCCTGAGAAACCCTTAAGCTTACTATACCGCGGCTTTTATTCACAAAATCCATGACTACCGTGGGTAGCGGTTTGAGCTGTTGCCTTGCACTGGAAGGACTCGCATTCAAATCCCACCTCCTGTTGTAGTAACCCTGACCAAAGTACCTAACTGGAATTAATAGACAAAAAAAGACTCAGCTGTATAAACAGGTAAATCATTGTAAATTGCTTTAAAAGAAGCAGCAATTAAATAAATACAACAACCACACAAACACAAATCTCATCAAATTAATAAGACAATAAAAATGGCTTTTGAGCCTTAAGTACCAAACCGCTTATGTATTTAATAATTCAGTACTTTAACGGCTGAAACCACTCCAGCTCCTTTTTATAAAAATTATTAAATGGTTGATTGGCCGCACCTGGTGCTCATTCGCACTTAATGTGATACAGCTGTCAGTCTCAGACAATGGGCATGGTGAGTCTGTGATGCCTATTACAAAAAAAAATGCATGGAATCTTCCCATCAGAAGAGAACATATTAGTAATTTTTCACATGGGCATTACGCCTGGTCAAATGGGTACAGAGGGACATGTAAGACATGTTGGCGTGGCCTACCGCGTTTTGTATGCCCGTGTCGCCGCCTGGGTCCGTGCTCGCACCGGCGTCTGATTTGTGCACTGCCAAACCCATCGATCCTCTCCAAATTAGAACAATTACTGCTGCCCGGCTGCCTTTTCGCTGCCTTTCATTAAAAATGGCTCTGTCGATAGCGCTGTTTATGCTGAGATTAATGCGATCTCCCGTTGACAGGATGTCGTTAGGTGATTATTTCATTCAAGAGCGGCAGAGGGAAGGTAGGCAGCTTTAAAAGAAGGTCGGCGAGACAGCGGCCCTCCGATGAATTCTTAGACATTCATGGGTGCGCTAACCCTTGCAGGGCATTTTAGCGGTGCCTACAATGGACATCAATCTTCAGGGCGTGAACATCTTACATCTGTTTTGCTGCATTCAAAGATGAAAACCAGTGTTGGACCAAAGAACAAAAAGAATTGAATTGTAATGCAAATGTTTCTGCTCAATTATAGGTATGCACTTCAGACTGAAAAAGCAAATTTCGTGTATTCAGAGTAACATAAAGAGCTTGAAATCTACAGTCTGGCGCACAATCAGTTACCATCTCTAGTATTCCGAATGTGAGGTCAACTCATCAGTGCTTTCACTTTGCGATCAATCATTCACACACTCAGTACTTCAATATAATATAAAAAGGTATTCGATAAACCAACTTTACAATGACACAGCTGAAAAGTAATATCCGCGGGGTTGCGTTCCCTCTGACTGAAACAAACAGATTTTGACAGCTCAAGTCGGTAAATGAGATGTTGCAAGAAAAGAGGCAGACACACAAAAACATTTTAAACATTTAAGGTACGTGGACAAAATTTCATTGGCAACAGAAAAACACTAAACATTGTCATTTTTTTTCATCCATCATGTCCTTAGTTTTTTTTTCTTTCTTTTTTGTCTTAAGACAATTATTTTTGACTGCTCGGTTGCCGGAGCGAGACGAAAGAACAATGCCACAGGTAGGTGTAACTGTAGGTACGTATAAAATACGAAAAAAAAACCCCCTCCATACTTCCAAGTCATTAATTTTGCAACAGCAAACTGCTTATAGGCCTTTGAAAAAGACAGAGTGTGAGCGGTTTTTTTTCCACCGTTCAGAAGAATTACGCTAAGCGAGTCGCCGCACACCCTGGGTGCTCCGCGGCTGTAGCAAATGAATTTAGACAGCTGCACAGGCGCAGATAGGGACATTGTGCAGCGACAGCAGAAGAGCCGCAGGAAACTGGGTCTGGGCTGCAGTGGAGCCCCCCACACCCCCAACTCCCCGCCCCGCTCCGTTTTCCCACTCCTCTCGGTCCGGACCTTGTCAGGGGATTGTCACGCGGAAGCCCTGCACCGCCGCGCCATCTGTCTGCAATCGAGAGACAATTAGGCATGAGAAAAAGATCAGTCACACACACGCCCCCCCCCCCACCGGCCTCATCCACTCTACTCCCCCAACTCTCCATACCTCAGTGAACTGTAAAAGCCTGTGTCGTCGCTCTACGTGGGGCGATGCTGTGCAAACAGTCGTCAGCCCTTTCAACAATCCCTTGCATTCTTTACTGCCAGCTAGCATCTGCAGTACCGGAGATCCGAGGACCTGCAGTTTGACCGTAGAGTCAAACAGACTGGACTTCGTGAAGGGTTACATTGTTTCACGTTACGTGAACTTTACGCGGCTTGATCATTTTCTGTATTCATAGTTCTGCATTCATATTCATAGTTTTTACAGTGTCGTATTGCGACCTGAAGATTGTGGGTTCAAGACTCGGCATGGGCCCTGCTCTCGGCGCTCATGAGGACAACATTCAACTTGCATTTCTTCAGCAAATGTCCAGTTAAAGCATATAGCAGCAACATATAAAATTGTTATGCTGCGCTTGCATCTGAAAAAAGTGTCTGCTAAGCAACTACAATGAATAAAGCAATAAGTAAATGTCGATGTTTGGCCTGTTGGGGAGGGAGCGCAGTAAAATGAAAAAGTTCTCCGGTTAAGAGACTGCTGTTTGCCTAAAAGACACTTCACAAATGGCTCGCAGGTGGACAGTAACTGGACTGCAACCCGACTCGTGTGTTCAAGTGTGGAGAGGCCAAGAATCAATAATGTTAAGCCATGTGGCATTACTTCAAAATGAAAAGTACCTTATATTCTTGACTGCTTGCATAGGAAAGAAAGCGCATCTCGTGACTGATGGAATCCCCACATACTTCTTTGTATTTGATTGTGCCTACATTGTCTCCTCCTAGCAGAGTATAATCATCTCTATTTTTCGCCAAAAATATCAGCTTGCAGTGAAGATAGGGAAAGGGAGTAGGGGGGCGGACACTGAGCCGGTGAAAGGCAGAGCATTAGTGGGGGTTGAGTGGTAGCAAAGGCCCGAAAGATGCTGAGATTGAGAGATTGAGAGACAGGGGGTTATTGAGCAAAGTCGCTTAATGTCGACGGAGTGGCGCGGGTACCGGCAGCTGCCCCGCATCTTTACAATTAATCTTGTCAGAGCGAGCCGGGAGGCAGAGGCTGCGGGGGTTTGAGATCAGTGGTGAGAAGAATACCTTGGCCCCTAGCTTCAGGAAAGGGGTCTGTTGGAGAGCCTCAGTCAGTAAGTGTTGGCCACAGGCTGTTTACAAAGGATACCGCTGTGCCCGTGCCGAAGGCAAGAGAAGCTGGGCTCGGGACCTGGGTTCTTTGTGGACTTCAGTTGCTGTAAGATGTGAATCTTGAAACCTGTACACTTGGAAAAACTGGATCTGGAAGCTGGGGAAAAAAAAAAACCTTAGTGTGTGTTAAGGATCACAGACATGCTACAGTATTCATACTTTAGAGCTAATATTTCAATATCCAGCCACTGAATATGCATAGAAAGTTGGAAGTATGGCATATGTAAAATTACAATTTATTGTAACTTAAAGATGTAATAACGGAATCTGGTTCTCTGACCAGTGTCACACAGGACTGTGTGCACAACTGCATCCCAAAGGTGTTACACCTGTACATCTGTTAACTATGGATACAGAGTGATAAAAAATAAGGCTTTCGGTCACCAATAAAATATTCTAAGTGTATTTCAATGGATTATTGCATTATAGGGGCGGCACAGCAGGTAGTGCTGTACATTCGATCGTTTGTTCGAGTTGGGCTCAGTCTGTGGGGAGTTTGAATGCTTTTCCTCTAGGAGCTCTGGTTTCTTTCAATAGTTCAGAGACGTGCTTCAAGTGGATCGGTGTCTCGAAACTGCCCGTATTATGTATATATTTGTGAGAGAATGAGTGTGTCATTACCTTGTGATGGACTGGTTTTCCATTCAAGGTGTCACCTTCCTCACACCCTATTCTTCCAGGATAGACCCTGGACCACTGTGGTCCTGCATTGAACAAGCAGTTATTGACATGGATGGATGGATGATTCATAAGATAGAATAAAATGAAGGAAAGAACTCATAACACCTGTGAGTGTATTTTTACTGTATCAGAATGTATCTCCCTGCACTTCATAACCGAATCCAGAGAGGGAATGGAGAGGCAACACACATGCAGCAAAACGCATCGATGCATCAAACGTCAGGCAACAGCGACTAACAATTCACAAATACATCTTTGATACGGAGCAGCGAGAGACCCCAGACTGGGGGGATACGCAAAACGATCCCGTGCCTTATATTCATGCTTCCCTCTTCTTCTCGTGTCTGACAACAGCTCGTGTGCAGAACAGGCTTGGAGAAGGAAAGGGAGCCGCGCAACGTGCGCGACCCGCTGCAGCTCGAGGTTAATTGGAAAGTGCCCAGGAAAAGGGAGCAGGTTTCCGTGGTGTCAGGGATGGGAACACAACTCGAGTGCTTTGTGTGCCGTGTGGCCCACTGCAATTCTGTTTCAACTAATCTCCCACTCAAAGAAACCGGCATTACTAATCTGTGCCAGCGCAAAGTGCTCTGCATTTTAATTGCCTCCATAACGGCTTTTTTTTACTTTAAGTGTGTGTCTAATTTTTTTTCTTCTTGCTGGATATGAGCACAGGTCAGATAAGGCCACCGTTTGTCACCTGTAACACGGTGTCACTGGTAATTAATGAGATGACAAGGTTTCCTGTGTTTTCTTTTTTTTGCATGCAGCAACAAAGTAATTGCACATGTTAAGTGATCGTTCAGTTAAAGGGAGCAATCATAGCTTCACGGAAACTAATCTGGTTCGAATTTACATAAAATCAGTGGCACTGCATTTTGGAGTAGGGGTCATTGGTTTGAATTGATAAAACTGGTGCAGCCAAATTAACAGTTTAAGGCTGCCATTCATGACTGAATTTATTAAAAATATAAATAGTGTTCAAATTAAACAAAGGTTTTCTTTTTAGCATTTGATTTCAACCTTGAAGGTAAACATTGTTTTAAGTTATGCAGACACAGTAACTGGATGTGGAATACTATGTGACTTATGTGTCAGATAATCAACTTTACAGTGATTTATCCTTTTATACACCAGGGTAATTTTTACTGTGTCATTCCTGGTAAATACCTTCATTGAGGGAACTACAGCAGGAGGTAGGGTTCAAACCAGGAACCTGTAAATTACAAGGCAATAACCCTAACCACTATGCCCCCTGCTGCCACAGATGAATATGGATGAATAGGGTTAACTTGATCAATTCCTGAAACACGGGTCATGGAATTTGGCAAAAATGGCATTCACATTAAATCACAGGCTTAGGTTCACATGTTTCAAAATAGAAAATGCACATAGCACTGCAATATTATAAAAGAAGTGTTACAAATGGAATTGAGAAATGAGAGCTGAACTACCTTTCTTGCAGCATCACGCTTTGCACTGAATATATCACTTGATATATTTTGTGTGTTCTGGCATTACTGTAATATTACATAACGTATGTTTTGCACAAATTCAAAAACAAGTAATTAAGTGTTGCAATGATTTTCACATTTATATAGATGCATACAGCACATCTTCCATGTTGTTATGTGGTTAGAAACCATAATATAGTAGAAATCTCATAAACGTGCAATAGCCTTTATATATTTAACATCATTTGCTCTTCTTCTATTTATTTTCAGGCAGAAATGCTCAAAAAGACTGAATAGCTTAAATACTTAAACAAAAAGTTTGCCCTTTGCGAATCATTGCCCTTGACCAAGCGAGAACCATAAAGACCCGAAATCATCTCTCCTTATGGAACATCTATGTTTGGAAGCGGAACCTGTCGGCTAATTGGCTGCTCTGATCGCAAACCCTTGACTTACATTATTGATTTTTAGATTTAACATAATATTTGAAATATCCGCTCCAGACATCACTGTCACGCCTATTTAAAATAATGAAAATGAAAAGTAGACCCATTTAATCTGACATTTTAAGAAATAAAATCAAGACAAAGTCCCCTTCAAGTACAATTACTTTGCTGCTAGATGAAGTTTAATTTTGAAGCTGCATGATAGACTTTGTGGATTTAAGAGCTGTTCAGCCTACTTGTCATGTTGTGTCACTTTACTATGGTAATGCTAAAAGCCATTGGACAGACTGTATACTTCATCATTACCCAAGGGCTCTGAGATGATACATCAGTGCTATTTTTATAACTCTTAAAAACCACTGGTTAATTAACTGTAGCATTAAATTAATGCCAGTAATTAATTTGAAGTCTTTATAAGCTGAAAAGAAGCATTGAAAGACAATGTCTTCCAGCTGATTTCAGCAACACAGGAATAAATGAGCAGATGATAACAGAGAGGATTTTAAATACACACATTGAAATGGAAACGTTACTGAAGTGACATTTTAGAGTTTTATGAAGTCACTTTAATTCGATGTACGTTTTAACATATTTAACTTTTTTTTTCACATATTCCTACATTCCAGTTGGAGACAAGATAATTAAAATATAACGGCATGTAATATATGTGTTAGGATTAGGTTAATATTTTTATTAACGTAATTAGTGAAGTCTACAGTTATGCCAAACCTTATTAATTTATCAGACCAATGAAGCTTCACTCACAGGCACACAGGTGTAATAAGGCCAAGAAATTTCCAGGTCAAAAATCATAGAAAATACAATCATATAGCTGTGCCTTGTTTCTGATTGTACAAAACTAGCAACTTAAACTCGGTATCTGTTGTTCTGCTGATGTTTGTGTCTACAGGGATTTACAGTACTTGGCGCAGACAACTCTATAATTTTACTGCTGTAATTCAGAGAAAGTACCTTAATCAAGGGTATTATAACAGTTTCAAGGAGTGGCGACTGAATCAGTTAGTCAGGTTGCACATCCATATCCATATTCATATCCATAACTGTCACCTGCTACATTAACCTTAGGCAAAGTAAGATAAAACATATTAAATACATCACAGGGCAGCCACACCATTACATTTATCTGACACTTTTCTCCAAAGTGACTTACAGTGTTAAGGTTACAATTATTTATCTATTTATACAGCTGGGTAATTTTACTGGAGCAGTTTTTGGGTAAATACCTTGCTCAAGGGTACTACAGCAAGAGGTGGCGATAGAACCTGCGACTGTTGGAGCCAAAAACCTTAGCTCTAACACTACACCACCAGCTGTCCCATAGACATAATATAAACAAATATACAGAATAAATCAATGCAAGTCCTCAGGTTTCACTGCATTATAACATGCATTAATATATTTGCCAAAATATTTAATTTACTGGAAAATGTTTTCTTCTAAATCAGGTGTGTCCATCTAACATGCAGACAATGGACAGTTTTGATTCAGTTTGTCTTCATATTGTTTCCAAACATCTGATACCATAGTACAAGGCGATTGCATAGTGGTGAAAATAATGTAGCTGGATATATAGACACAGAAGATTCAAAAGGCATGAATCACAGCTCTGTTGAACAAGATATGACCTCCCTCGGGCACCTTAATTGCAGGATAAATAGCATTTCATATGTCACATTTATTACTTGTCATTCTTATTGCATAAACACATGTCCTACAGTGATGTGCTTATCAAAAAAAAAGGTAAATATCTGAAATGACTCAGCAGTCATTGCCTGGTCCATGTGGCGAGAATTTTGCATGCAACAGATTAAAAGCAGCAGCCAAGAAGTTTCCAGTTTTTAATTTTCATTATCAGTTGGCCAAAGTTTAAATGCCACAAGGATTAGAGAAATTACAGACTGTCGCTCACCGTCCCCATCTTATCCTCACTTGATGCCTCTTTCTCTTACACCTCCCCATTGGCGATCCCCCCAGCAGTGGCTAGCGGCACACCCTCTCATCAGCCCTGGAGCGCAACGTCAAGAGTGTCGCAAGAATTCACAGGATCCTCAAGATCTATTTCAGATGAGACTACAGACATGCTCATCTGGCATAAGAACTGACAGATACCAACTGTATTGATCAGTTGATCACCTCCCCCCCCCCACAAGTAGCAAGAGTTTTTTTTTGGCCCCACTTCGAAATGGTATAATGAATTCTGGTAGCGAGTGCCAGTGCTAAAGAGGGTCAGATGGGTTTGGACAGTGGACACCCTGGACTGGAGCCTGGCCTTTCAAGAGGGATTAACCTGTCTTAAGTCATAATAACTCAGCAAGGTTTCTAAAATGTTCATTTTCCAACTCGCGTGGAATGGTGATGGGTTAAAGGGCACGACCTCGAAACACGCACTCCATCTACTCCATGCAGCTCAACTCTGGCACGTTCGTTTCAACTGTTGGTCTGCAGCCCTGCAGCTGTGAACGAAATTCGATACGTGGCCCATCTGTTGACAATTAACGGTCGTTTTCTGGAGACGAGCTTCCCGCTGTGCCTCCAAGTTCAGGCGCTCCTCGGAGCGATGTCCTGTCTCCCTCCTGATCGTATCGTTCAACCGGCTCGCGCTAGTCGGCCCGCAGAAGCAACGATCCGGCAGAGCGATATCTGATCGAAACAACGGTCCGACGGAAGGAAAAACAGCTTTAGTTCACGGTGGACAGTTAGCGATTTAAGATCGTTTAAGCCAGCAGGCCCCCGTGTGATGTTTTAGCAAACAAACCCAATTTCTAAATTCCTTCAGCATTATCACCATCAAGAAAAAAATGTGTTCAGTTGTACCCCCCAGTGAAACTATCCAGTAATATTCAAATGCACATTTTCATACATGGAATTATCACTGTTTCTGCTCTGGTTTCTACATTTCATGTGTGGAAAGCAGCGCAGTGCTGATCAAATCATGAAATGATACCAGGTTCTGGTTATTTATTGCTCGGAAAAGAGGGGGGTCAGGAAAGGTAAGCAGGAACCCTGCAGCACGCGTGTTTTGTGTCAGTCGCTGAGTGCTCGCGCAGCTCCATTTCTCCGCATGGTGCAAAGCAATTCTGACATACCACATGCAAATAGGCTCCTCTTGCAGAGCGCTACGTGGGACGGAGGTGCGTGGTTCACCTACTCAACAACCGTCTTCATCTCCAGTCTTATGAAATATTGGCGTCACCAGTTAAAATGTCTGACATTTTCTGTTACGCACTGGATAAATCAGGAAAGAGGTGGACAGTTACTCAAGATGGAGCCCATTACGTTTATAAAATGAACACAAGAAAGTCAAAGATAAGCAAATTTGTATAGAATCTGACATCACACAGGATTAACAGCAAATGAACACTGGAAAGATTATATCTCTGGTCTGGCATGGGAATGCTTGGGGACCACCCAAGGAGAGATGGAGACTGGGAAAAGGGACGTGTTGTCTGCCCTACTTGACTTGCTGCCATTGCAATCCTCACTGGGGTAAGTTTCTTGAAAATGGATGGATGGATAGATGGGAGGATTAGATGGATTGGTGGAAAGACATATGGAAGAGAATAATGGATGGATGGGAGGAACAGATGGGCTGATGATGGCTGGACCAACAGATCCCTCGGACCAACGGATCCCTCACAGTAAAATCAACAAAGGGTCGTAGGTTAGTTAAGGAATTAGGAGTGAGCCGTTCAGGAAGACGGGTGATGGTCACGCGATGCGAATGAATTTTGCCGTGTCGACACTCTCAGCTCAACACCTTCTTTTAATTAGGCACCAGATCTCTCGTCCGGATCCCTCACAGTAAAATCAACAAATTACCACGGGATTCTTGTGTGAGACTATAATCCACATGGTCACAATGCCACTCCCACAATGAAAAGAAAACTAACAACACATGAACTCCGGAATAAACAGATCAGTGAGTGAAATGAAAACTTGCTGTCATTTATTGTGAGATTCTACTGTTGTCATGACTCCCCCAGTGTGTCTATAGTAATAATGACTGACTGCATACTAATAAAAGAAAATTAACATAGCGACAATTAATTAATCTAATATGAAAACAGAGCAGAAAACAGCATGTGAAACATGACCACTTGGTATTCATTCTTAATTAAAACAATACGACATCCGTAAATGAGTAAGCAAAGTATGAGAACCCATCTGTTTCATTCTCTGTATTTGCAACGTTTAAAACGGATTTTAAACCCAAGGTGTCTAAACTACGTTGCCTCTTCAGACTTTTGTAAGGACGTAAACAATATTTTGGTTATTTTATGGATGACTTTCATTTTTTTGGTATTGACACCTGGAGCCTGATTTTCTATGTAAAACAGCACAAAAACATAACGGCAAGAACTTTTCCCACAAATGACCCTACTGTTCTACCCTTGGGCAGGTGCTCAAACCGCATTGTTTCATTAAAAAAAAAAAAAAAAAAAAAAAAAAATTAAAACAAAAAGCTGTATAAATGGCTAGATTATAAAATTGTTTGTTAAAATTGCTTTGGATAAATACGCATACAGGATAAATAGCCTGATGAATATGAAGAGTGAAAACACCTCGCTGGGCTCAAATGACTTCTTTCCACTACCAGCACCTCCGCTCAACCTTGGGGGCCCAGGAGCGATAGACACAGCGTCTGCTATTAATCTACAGCAAAGCGTCCCAGGCGCCCGGGGAAGCGTACTTAAGTGAGAGAAATGCAAATGGGAATATTTTTAGAGCAAGATTACAACACAACAAGGGACTGGTTTACATCGGCATGTAGGCCACAGCGGTGGGCTGAATAGCAATTAGCTACAAGAGAGGAGGGTAATTGTCAATTTACGAAAAAGAGCGGCATTATGTATTGTGCCAAACCCGGGAGTGCGTGCAAATTCGCTGTTACTTTTTATTTAAAATATTGTCCATTTGCAATTTTATGGCTATATATTTGCATGGGCAGTTTGCACAGAGCGAGCGTGCAGATTTGCATTTTTAAAACTTCAGATTTTTATTCTTTTTTTCCCCTGCTAATTTGAATGCATTTTTGTGTCTGAGAACAAACTAGAGCCACAAACATTATCAAATACATTCTGTCAAACGACCATCGCATTTTCAAGCGATAACCTAGTGTTTGATGGAGGGGCTTCAAATACAGGGAAATTATATTATCATGTCTACCTGCACATTTGTGCTGTGGAATTTCAATTTTTGCTAATGCTTATATATCATGACAATATATTTGTAAATTTTATTGCCCATTTGTGCATATTTTGTCTCCTATTTCTAATGTTCTATAGGGTGCTTATTCATGTTAATCTATTTTATAATTAAAACATTAAATGCCATCTGCTGCTTCAGTGTAATTGTTTTTATAGCCATTTTTTCCTGCTTATGTTTATAATCAATTCTTTTGTACATGTAAACTTACACTAGACTGTTTTCTCAGCACTTGCAGATTATATAATTGCTTTGTTGTAAAAACTGAATGACAGATATTAGGTGATTGTCATGAACCAGACCTGCAGATGTTAATGATTCTTGCGCTATTTATTAGATAACTGGCTATCTACAGCATTTCATGCTGCATGATATTTTCACATTAATGAGAAAAGATCCATGTTTGTATTTGTAATATAATCTTTCTTATTGCAATGTGTGTTTTTACTCTTTTCCAGCTTTGAAGGAGTTTTTCTGACACTGATGTAGGCTTTATTAATAAACAACATTCAGCATTTTCACAGTTTTGAATTTACTGCACCTTCACACACTGTGCTCTTCTCCTTGTGTACTTTTATTTGTTTGGTTTCCAAAAGTATCTAGAGAGGCAAGTGTGGTGTCACCTGTGCAGTAACGGTGAATCAAAGCCAAGTGAAAATACTGTCCCGTTTTTTTTCCCCCGCATCAAAAAAAATTCCTCCTTTTCCCCTTTTGGCTGACGCAGCCAGGACTTAGAGCCATTTTTCCAGAATCTCTTCTTGTTTCCTTTAACATCTCACTTAGAGATACAGCGTAACATAAGGGTATAATTCAACTTAAATTCTTAATAACTAACAATTGTCCTGAAATGTACCCTCTGTGTTCAGTCCCCCCCCCCCCCCCCCCGAGCTGCTGAAAGTGCCCGGATAAAATGTGCATTATTTCTGAAAATAAATCACAAAGCTGGAACATGTTGCTGGATCGTAACCTGGCGTGTTTTAGGGGTTTTTCAGCTAGATAAGGTGTGGAGTTCATTTGTATGCATAATATCCTATTAATTTCTATTATACAAACAATATGTATTACTACAGTAATATGCATTAGCACAATAAGCCCATTGAAATAGATTTTAATACCAGGTCAAAATGCTGTGGATGTGATGGGATTTACTGGGACACTGATCTTAAAGTGGCTGACAGGATGCTGCAATTTTACCTGATGACCCACCGCAGCACTTGGCAGCCATTTACTTTATGCCATTAAATCTCCCACTTTCCTAATTCCGACCTTTCTGCGTAAGGGTGCTCTGGAAAACCTCACAGTTAGTGCCATTTGTTGAATGTTAAGTGCGGGTGTTCAGACCGATGACTGATTCATTAAATACTCAAACTTTTCGGAGCTGTTTTGGAAGCAGAGGCACGTGGTCATCTAGGTAGTGGTTTAAGGCGGAGTTGTTCCTCCGGGTGGCACACGTGTGCTGCAGGATGTGTCGAAGGTTGTTGAAGGAATTTGGAGCGAGCAGTTCAGGTAGACGAGCGATGCTCATGCGATGCGAATGAATTTTGCCATGTCGACATTCTCAGCTCGACTCTCTTTTAATTAGGCACCAGATCTCTCGTCCGATTGAGGAGAAGCGCCATTTTGCAACGATAAGGGAAGTGTGCATCGTGACAGATTCTGATCTAATTTAATTTTAACAGAGATCTTTTAAGTGTCCAGCACACTATTATCCGCTCAGGTATTTTCCGTTAGCCATTAAAGGGTGTCCAGTAATAGCAATCACCCATTGTGAAAAATTTTGATCGCCCAAGTTTTGATCGCCTAAAGTGTCCCTGACAGTTGATAGTTCTCTACACCACACAGCGCACCCACCGGCCTATGCTCGAAAGAGAAGAGATTGTTAGAAAGATTGTGTGGTCACATGGGCCCTGCTAATCGGGCTATTGTTCTTATAAAACCAGAGTGCCGCGAGCAGCCCCATCCCAAAGTGAACAAAATCCAAAACCGATAAAGCTCTGCTTCCCTGCCAAAATCCCACACTGTTTATTTTATTTAATCACACAACGGACATTTTCATCCAAAGTGACTTACACAGCTTATGCTTGAACTTTTTACTCATTTATACACACAGGTATATATTTCCATTGTAGCAGCAAGTACCATCCAGTAACTTACAAAAGGGTTCATTCTTGGTCCTGGCAGGGAGTCCCCAGCGTATGCAATTAGGGTTAGGGTTAGTCTCTGTTCTTCGAGGTACCTAGATAAAGATACTGAACATTGAAATGTGTAAACTACAGCCCCAGTTCCATCACTGAGGGCAACGGGAAGGTTCGACTCGCTGGGCAGGACAGATGCTGTGAACCCCAGGTCTTTGCCTAATTTTCAGTGTCAAACACCATCGCTCACTGGAGAGTCATCAAGGCTCCAATTTAAAGTCTGCCCAATTCCAACAGTAACGTTTAATGGCAATGTGGGGTAAACCGGGCACAGCTACCCCCCGCTGCAGACGGCACACATTTAATTACAATAAACCATGTGCGCCCCCTGTTATAACACAGATGGCGCTGGCCTGCTAATGGCAATTTTGATTTCATTTCAATACTGCTTGTATCTTGTATTGACCCTTTTAGATCTCCTGAGTGGGAATATGGGAGTTGTTTGTGCACATCTTAATTCAATGCTTTATTATTGTCTCTCTTCATTCAGGTTTACAAGGGTATGAGTTCTATCACATAATTATTTTGTGTATTTTCAAGCAGTCCGGCATGGTTATTTCCAAGGGACCTTTTTGAGAATGGGCTTATCAGCAGATGAAAACAATTGAAAAGAGACATTTCCATGGGAATAGATGGTGCAGTGCTCTAAACTGGAGCCCTGTCAGTGGTATAATATATACATTATTTAATCTAATTTCTGGCAAGTAACGAATTGCGCTAATGAACAACAATGGTGTGCACAAAGAAACAAAGTCAGTAGGTGTATTATCATTGTTTTGTTATCCAAAGAGCCTGTTAGCATTGTTTTGGGCTCTCTGATTATTCCAGTATTAATTTTATTAATTTGTTGATTTACGAAAAGTGTGCTTTAGTGTCGTGACAGTGTTGTCAACACAAATGAGGCTGATAACCGAACTGAAAGTGCTGCTCGATCATGTTTCGGCATAAAATCTGGAACAAAACTGAGGCTGATTATAACAATTGGCAACAATCAGGAATACTGGAACACTGGCAGTTCACAAAAAAAAAAAAAAAAAACTTTTCTCCCTTTCTGTCCCTTTCTGTCTCTCTTTTACTGCCATGTCATTGAGCTGGAATAGGCACACTGATTAAATGGGTCCCACGATTGACCCTGTATGGAGGACTAACACGGCTGGCATAAACTGGTATTAATCAGCTTATTCCTTGACCACAAGGGGGTCCTGGGACTTGTAAAGCTTCTGTAACTGGAGTTCAGTGATTGGCCCGGTGCTCCGCAGAGCTTCCTCATTGCAAACCCGGCTGCAAGATCCAATCTTGGTATTCCTCGTCCATGTATCTCCCGTACAGCTCTCTCTGGTAAAAAGAATAGAAGCAATCTTTCCCATCCTAATAACCAATTATCCAGGAATGGCTGTGACGATCCAAAGTCTATTCTAGGCGATATGGAGTTCTTGGAACACACACAGGGTCACACACTGCACTGTTACAAGAAACGCTTCCTGTAGTGATTCCTGCCAAAGGCCATTAGGCTCTATAATGAGTACTTTTAGTTTTGGGGTCCTACTAACCGCTTATTGACATCCATCCATCCATCATCTATGTATGCATGCATGTATGTACATATGGACAATTTGGAGATGCCAGTTCATCTAAAGAGCATGTCTTCAGATTGCAGCAGGAGACTAGAACACGTGGTGGAAGCACCTGGAGAACCTTTTCACAGACATACAACCAGATATCCGGTCGCAGAGCTACGATACGCATCTAGGAATTTCTTCTATGTAAGCAAATTTTAAATGATGATCATGTGACACTTTTCTCCAAAGTGAATCACAGTGTGAGGTTTGCACATGAATTAATTGCAGTTATCTAGCCACTTATGTAGCTGGGTTTTCAAACTGTATCAGTTCCAAGTAAATACCTTGGATCAAGAAAACTACAGGAACTAGAATTCAAACCAGGGTCCTTAAAATGCAAAGTGGTGGCTCTCACCGCTACACCACCAGCTCCCTGTACATATTAAACAGCGTCAGCGTCGAAAGGTTGTTAATACCGTCGTGCAAAAGTTTTCTAGTGGCTGTAAATTTTGTTTACATAGTTTGACACAGCTGCGAAATCCATGCGCGGTTTTAAATATGGCAATGACCTAAAGTTACTCCCACTACCCGTCCTTCCTCTCGGAAACAATTACATTTTTAAATGTTTGCAAAATGTTTACTTTTTTAAACGAGACTGACCATGAGACCTGCTGATGGGAACGTTCTTATTGCTTTCTTGAACTCTCCTCTGTTGTTTATGATCTTGGTGTGTTTTAATGAGATTTCCAGGGGAAGCACGTCTCCTGCTGCTTGCAGCGTTCCTCTCGTTCCCGGGCATAGTTTGTACAGCGGTATTAATGGGTGCAACGCCCTTGCCCTGCTGTGGCCGTATGGAGGAATCCCAAACGCAGTCAAGAATGCCTTTGCAGGACCCCGTGAACTCAAATTTTTGCTTCCTCATTAATCGAGATGGTTCTCCCACCTGGAACAATTTACATATTTTATTTGTTTTTTAGATGTCTGTATTCAGGGGGACTGACCTTGTTTTTTGTTTCACTCTTTTCCGGTTTGATTTTCTACTAAAGCAATTTATGTTGACCCCTCTTGACAACCTTTTCTTTGCAAGGCCATTTTTGCAGAAGTTCCGCTATATTACAATAATAAATAAAGTATTAAAAAATCCTTTTCAAAGAGAAACTTTACAAGAATATCAAGGTAAAGAGAATTTCCATTGTAGTTAACATGACTTATTCACGCAGTTTGAACCCCTTGTCCCATACGGATTTGCGGGAAGCCGGAGCCAAACCCGGCAACACAGGGCATAGGGCTGGAGTGGGACACACCTAGGATGGGACACCAGTCCATCACAAGGCACCCCAACCGGGACTTGAACCCCGGACCCCCTGGAGAGCAGGACAAGGTCCAACCCACTGTGCCACCACACCCCCCATGTGACTCATTCAGGATTTAGAAAAAGAAAATAAATGAAACATATGACAAACATGTACCCATGTTGTGAAACGTAGACATAGTGACTTACACTGATATTATGCTTAACAGATGTTTTGTTGTTTACATTAACAAGGATCTAAAATCATTTGAATCATAAAACATTTTTGTTTTCAGAAAGCAGAAGCACATAAAAGCACTCCCCTACTTATCATCTCGACAAATGCGTTGTGGAAATCTGTTTTTGTATAAACAGCATTAAATTTAGCTAATCCACAGGGACCAGCGGCACAAATGATACAACACAAGACACTTTTCTGTGCTGCGCTTCAACAGCCAAAAATCAGTCTTTGGGTGTTGAAAGGCAGCAATTTATTAACTGACTGTTTACAGCTCATTTCATTTTATGAAGAAACAATATATATGTGTTTTATATTTTGGCAGGGGGGTGGGTCTCTGAGTTAACTCTCTCAGCCAGTCACAGTGTATCAGGTGATGCCTTTGACTAAATTCACTCTTGTTCTTTAGTTCTTGTTCTATCATCCAGTGGCACTGACCCCCATTGCAATGAAATGCTTTGAGAGGCTGGTGCTGGGACACATTAAGGACACCATCCCAGACATTTTGGACCCACTGCAGTTTGCCTACCGCCACAACAGATCCACTGAAGACGCAATATCGCACACACTTCACACCATTCTGTCTCACCTGGATAATAAAAACTGCTATGCAAGGCTATTGTTTGTAGACTATAGCTCAGCATTTAACACTGTCATCCCAACCAAGCTGATCCACAGACTACTAGGACTGGGACTAGGTGCCACATTGTGCAATTGGATCCTGGATTTCCTCACCAACAGACCCAAGCATGTGCGGATTGGCAGTAATACTTCCTCCCCACTGATCCTCAACACTGGCACTCCACAGGGAAGCGTCCTGAGCCCGGTGCTGTATTCCTTGTTCACACATGACTGTGTGGCCAGGCACAGCTCCAACACCGTCATAAAGTTTGCTGACGATACCACCGTTGTGGGTCTGATCACCAACAATGATGAGACGGCCTACAGAGAAGAGGTGAGGCTCCTGGGAGAGTTGTGCCAGGACAACAATGTGTCTCTCAACATCAGTATTATTATTATTTATTATTTGTATTTTTTATAGAGCGCTCTTCTCACGTAGTGACACAGAGCGCTTTAACACAGGCATACAGCAAGAAAAAATGATACAAACAAAGAAAACAGTCAACTAATGGCTACCATAAGAAGAATTTATTATAGAGCTACAAGTATACCTACTGGCCACTAGGGAAAGGGACAAAAACTCCCAACTGAAGGTTGAGGGAGAAAAAACCTCCGGGGGTCCACGGGCCAGTGGTTGCCCACCCCTCCTGGGCATTCTAGAAAGTAACAATTTGTAAGCCAGTGTTTAACAAGTAATTATAATGTTGGTAAATGGCATCTTGGATCCCCAGCTCGGCATGGGATTCGTCTGTCACCACTGGCCAGCCTCCTCAGGTCTTATGTAGCGAGGTGGTGCTCAACGAGAAGATAGGACAGAGTTAGTAATTTGTTACTTAAGTAAATTTAAAATGCATTTTTCTAAAGGTGATAAAATAAACAACCAAGGCAGGTCGAATTACATTATGAGGTGGAATGCCTGAGTGAACATATAAGTCTTAAGTCGGGATTTGAAAACAGGAACAGACGGGGCATTTCTGACAGTAACCGGTAGACTATTCCACAGTTTAGATGCTCTATAACTAAAGGCGTGACCTCCTACTGAGGTCTTATTGATCACAGATACTTTAAGGTAACCTGCATCTAATGAACGAAGATATCGTCCTGGGATATAAAAATAATGATCTCACAAAGGTAAGCCGGAGCAATGCCATGTATTGCCTTATAGGTCAAAAGTAGGATTTTATAATCAACTCTATAAGAGACCGGGAGCCAATGCAAGGATTTAAGTACCGGTGTTACATGGTCGTACTTCCTAGTTCTAGTAACAATTCTTGCAGCAGCATTTTGTACCAACTGTAGCCTGGGTACAGTCTGGTACGGACAACCCAACAATAAAGTATTACAGTAATCCAACCTGCTGGAAACAAAAGCATGAACCAGTATCTCAGAACCCCTTCTACAAAAAAATCGCCGCATTTTAGGTATGCTTCTTAATTGAAGGAAGCACGACTTAGTCAAGGCATTTACATGCGATACAAATGGCGGCTTTCCGTCCAGCAGGACACCCAAATCCTTGACACAATCTGGACGCTTGAAGGTAATACCATTTGTTGTAAAGACTGAAGTTGGTGATTGACTTCAGGAAACAGGATACGGTTCATGCACCCTTCTACATAAGAGGGGCGTTGTAGAGAGGGTCAGCAGCTTCAGATTCCTAAGGGTCACCCTCGCTGCCAAACTCACATGGACTGAACACACAGCATCAACCATCACAAAAGCCCATCAACGTCTCCACTTCCTCAGGCGTCTGAAGAAAGCCAGGATGTCCACTACAGTCCTCGCCACTTTCTACAGGTATGCTGTGGAGTCCGTCCTCACAGGGTGTATTACATCCTGGTGTAGCAGCTGCTCCGTACAGGACAAGAAAGCCCTACAGGGGGTGGTCAAAACGGCTCAGGAAATCATTGGCACACAGCTACCAGCAGTGAGGACACCTACACCACACGCTGCCCCAGAAAGACGATGCGCATCATAAAAGATCATAGTCACCCCGCACGGGCACTCTTCCCTTCTCTGCCATCTGCAAAGCGGCTCAGGTCTATTCGAGCCCACACTGCTAGGTACAGGAAGAGCTTTTACCCCACCTCTGTAAGAGTATACAACACTAACCAACGTGCCACCTTTAGTAACTAGAGCTGGACTGCTCCTCCCAAACACATTGGTAAATTACACTGCCACTTTAAGCATTCTCATTCTCATTCTCTCGTTCTGAGTTCTCTGGCTGTCAACTGGTATTATTGTTATTACTGTTACCATTATTTATTGCTATTGCTGTTGCACTGCTCACTGTCATTGTTTTGTTTGTGCAGTATTTCTCTTGTCTCTCTCTTTGTCCATAGTCAGTGGAGAAGAATTCAGGAAGAATTTTATGATACTTGTACATGGTACTTGTACCTATGACAATGAACTTGAACTTGAACTAGTGCCATCAAGCTGATTTGGACTCTTCCTAATCACATATATAGGGCACCTCTAGAATGTTCTGTCTTCCACTTACGTCCTTGAAGTTGAAATGGGTGTGTTCACTGTCACTGTCACTGAGTCAATCGATCTTTGTGCTCCTCAGCCTCTTCCTCCAACTTTTCCAATCAGCACTGGATTCTCTCAGTGATCTCATGATGCGTCCAAATTATGATAATCTTGGGCTCATCATTTGCGCTTTCACTGTGAGTTCTGGCTTGATTTGATCGAACATCCATCTGTTTGAGTTCATAGCTGTTCGCAGAAGCTGTAAAAGTCTCCTCCAGCATCAGAGTTCAAAAGAATCTATGTTTTTCCAGTTCTAGATCCTGAAAAAGCACACAAATGAATGCATTTCTCCAATATAAACACTCCAGCAAGGTCTCCTGGGACTTGAACCAACAACCTTTTGTTTCACAAAGTACTCCTCATATAATGGTAGATTATCTGTCCAGTCCTCATATAACACCTCCCATATATACCCCATATACCCCCACCTTTGAACACCGTTGAAGATTTTGTCCATACTGTACATACTTGCTTTTTCATCATTATGATTTTTCCTTTATTTCTGCACTTCATTAGAACAGCACTGTTCTTCAACAAAAAAGGAGGCTTTTTCTGTAAATATATAATTATTTACAATTACTGATGTGGTTCACTTTACCTATTTATTACAGGTCACCTTCTTCCTTCTGTCACGCTCAGAGTGGAATCACAGTCAATTCTTTCGCAAATGTTATCTTTGCCGTTACAATATTTGGTCTTCCAGAGTGTCTCCGTCAAGGAGCAGCCAGGCAAAGCGAAAACTACACAAAGCAGCAGAAAAATGTTTGATTTCCAAGTATTCATAACCGAGCTGAACTGTGAGACTGGCGCTGTGTTCCGCGTCGGGGTGCCTGTCCTCAGGACTCTGTGAGATGTGCACAGATTGAGACATGAAATATGATTCTGTCAGGTGCTGTCACGCTCCAGCTTGTCACACAGCTCTCCCCTTTGCATGTCGAGAATCGTTCCTTCTACTCGCTGAGAATGAGTCAGACGGCAGTAAAAAAGAATTGGCGAACAAAGTTAAAAAGGTAAGTAATTACAATAGGAGATCAGGTGAAGAGTTTGCAAGGCATCGTGCCTCCTACTGCGGTACCGGTGTGGGCTCCTGGAGGAGATTCCCAGCAGTTAGACTGGTTGAGCGACAGGATTTCCACGGCTGTGGCTGTACTCAACCTTTATCGTGATTCTGCAATGTCTCTCTAAAGCACCGTCCCTCCGGCCCAGTCATCTCTCACCTCATCCTGAGTGAGAAGGCCAAATCAGGGAGACCTTGTGCGATGCAGGCTCCGCCCCTTCACCCACTTCATCCGGGAGCCATGTGAGCCGCACGGGGGGTCCCGACATACTGCGGATACTTCAGAGAATTGTATGGGTGGACGGGGGTGTGTTTGGAGACGCTTGTTCCGTCCAACAGCGGCTGATGCCCGATAAAAGTAATCCGGCACTTTCCCAGCACCTCTGGGAAGATTCAGCCTTTGTTGCGCTCGGGCTTTCAGTTTGGAAATCGAATTGCTCGCTCTTTTACGCCTTTGTCTCTGGATTTACAGGGATGTTCTGATCTGCTTTGCCGTCACTCATGGAGGGCCCTGCTTGCTCGCAGCACTGATGAAAGTCCCCCACCATCTTCCTGCATCTGCGGACCCATCTCTCAGCGTCCCCGTGATTTAAGCTCGTTTGACGTACCCAAAACAGACCTTGCAGTTATCAGAAAGTCGTGTGCGAGCCGCATGTCTGCACAAGTACACGCCATCAACATCTTTAATATTAAGGAAATACAAACATTATATACCTTCGTTATATCTAGATATTTGTTTCACATCCGTTTATACTGACACTTTTGTTTAGTATCTCTTGCAGCATTAAGTGACTTACACTGATTTTCCTAATTATCCGACTGGGTAATTTTTATGGTATGAGGTTAGGGTAAGTTCCTTGGTGGAAGGGTACTACAGTAAGGAGGGAAATTCCTGTCTGGTTCTGCATCACCTGCTACTCCATGGTTTAAAAATTATGCAAGTGATGATGTGGAGATTAAAATGTGTATTATTTCTGCATAAGGCACCTGAACATTCTGCTGAGAATAAGAAACCAGTGCAATGGTTCCACATGGTAAACCACAATAATTTATAAAGTGCAAATTCACCAGGTGTTGGACTTCTGACCCCACAAGAAACCAACACTTGGCAAGAAGAGCACATGAGAGACAAGGCAGAGGAACACTCGAACCCACAACTCACCAGTATGCAGCTGTGTCCTCATTAACGGGGCTCCTCTGATGAAATACAGGGTACATCCTCTGAGTCATACATTTATTAGAAATACCAAATATCCTTTAAAACATCTGCTTTAATCCAGTAGGGCCAAGGCTGAGTGTAATAATAGGGTTGGTAATGTATTCAAGCTGATTGTATTGCAGACAATTTTTAATAACAAGAAAGCATATTACCCGGTGTAGAGGGTGGGCAGCGGCAATTTAGATCTGACTAGCGTATTGCCTACATAGTTGACAGTCCTCATTAGTGTTATTAAAAATAGAAAGTAAATGGCCTCGACTTTCATTAAGCATGTTCTCTGTTGTGCACATATTTGGAGAAGTTCATTTATAGCAGCTTTTCGAGGTTCTTAGCACCTTGCATCACATTTCTGCTCGTTCTTGAAGCAAGAATCTAGAAAGGGAAGTGAACATTGCCATGCGGAGCTCAGATCAATGAAGAACATCGTAGAAAGCAAACAATGCATCCTCACGCCGGCTGTGTCCGTTTCACGGTTTGTGCAAGTGTGTCATTGTCACGCTTGGGTTGGCGGTGGCGTTCGAACCAGGGAACGCCTCAGCCTGAGTTGTCCTGCAGTCTCTGCCACCTTGATGGTCCAAGACACCCAGATTTCCCTGTGCCATTGGTGGTTGTGACCACAGGGATTAGATCCCCCCCCCGCTTTTGTTCTTCCCTGCGTGTTTTTTTTTTTTGTTTCAGATAACACCGAAGGTTTTGTGTGTCTTTTGTCGTGGCAACAATTTACAAGCTGTGCGCAGCGCACTGCCAGGATGCGATATGCCAAGTCCTTTGTTCTGCACTGCTTTATCTCCCGAAAGCCTAGTGCTCCTCCCTGGAGCTCTGCAGCCGGAGTGAGTGCAGAAGAAAAGGGTGAGAAGCTTCACTTCAGTCAGGCATGTTCTCCCCATGTTCGTGTGAGTTTGCTCTGATTTTCTCGCACCGTCCAAATACAGGTGAGAGCAAAGCCTCTTATCAGGAAAACCTAGTAGCTGTTGTACATTGTACGCTGCGGTGGATTGATGTCCCATCCAGGATATATCCTGCCTAATACCTTATGTTTCCAGGATATGTTCAGGACCACCGCAACCCTGCATTGGAGAAGAGATTGATAAAAATGGACGCATGGTTAGATGGATGGATGATTGAAAGAACACGCATAAGAACGGTACGAGGTTGCTGTAGGTGGTACTGAAATTCGCAGTACCCCCTTACATAAGTGCCATTTGCACAATCCACAATAACTTCAGCCCTATCTGTCTGAGATCTTGTTGGATTTGAGTGGACTTCCTCAAGATATCCTCCCATGTTTTGGGCTTGTGTGAATGACCATCATCTTTTCAAGTTAGTCAGTGCTTTCAAACTGCTGGCTCCAGATCTCTCTGGCCCTAACTGGATCAATAGCTCCCGAAAATGGAACGGTGACAGCCATTTACTATGAAAATTCATTTTCTTATGCTGCATTTAGACATAAATATGAGTCAGCAGGTAGGATTATGGTTAGAGCCCTTATCTTGTAAATTGAATGTCCCTTTCTGCATCCCACATCTTACTGTAGTACCCTCAGTGAAAGCACTTACCTGGATTTAATGCAGTCAAAATATCCCAGCTGTATAAATGGGTAAATCATTGTGAATATTTAAATATGTGCACCTCATATTCTAAGACATCCTATTATTGCGAGCACATGTCATGACATATTTTTGTGCTGAAAACTTTTTGTATGTCAATATTTTTTCTGTGTCATGAATTTCATGACACTTTATTATTACTGTGTTCCTACAGCAAACACTGTTAACTGTTCAAAATGTATTATACATGATATTCATTTTGTAGCTGTACCATTATTCCAGTGTCAGCTCTTGTGTGCTGTTTAACTGGTCATAATACAATTTCTGAACAGCTGCTTCTCACAACTGACTTATAAATACCATGAAATCTGTAGATGCATGATAAATGAAAATAAATGATTCACTTGGTATTTGGATCTAACAGAATTTGTAATTTTATTAGCTGGATGTTTCAGCTCACCTCAGCTGCTGTCAGTGTTGTCAGTACACAGCTTTTTGCAACACTCTGAAAAGTTGTAATTATGTTTATTAAGATGGTCAAAGTTATGGAGTTAATATAACTTGGGACAGGACATGGTGTAGTGCGGAAAGATTCGGGATTGTAATCTGAAGGTTACTGTTTTGCATTGCACCCCTCCTTATTTCTGTAGTACCCTTGACCGAGGTACTTAACCAGAATAGCATGAGTAAAAAAAAAAAAAAAAATATAAATATGAAAAATCTGTAAATCACACTGGAAAAGAATGTCAGCTAAATAAACTTAACCCAGTCATCCACGAAAGACTGCATTCATTTCCACAATTGTGCAATATCCCATGTGCAAGTACTGTTTGTTCATCTGCTGCATTTTTCTTCTGCTGCAATGCATTTCTTTTTTGCTATCTTATGTGTGCAAAATTAAATCCAGCACCAAACTCACACAACAGTTTGACATTAATAGAATGGGGCACATTTTGAATTAGTAATTAAATTGAACTTTGCATCATGGATTTTTTTGGAACAGTAATTGAGAATAAAATTAGTTTCTTTACATTGTGTTCAGTGTTTTCAACCTAGTCAGAGGAAACTAACAGTACTATTCCAAAAGTCTTCATCCCTCCACCCATCATTCATCTATATTTCTACCAACCCACTCACTTTCTGTTGCATTCATTTAAGAGCATAACCTGAAAATTGTTGGAAGACACTCTAAATGAAGATAGGAAATCTTGGGAGAGAATTGAGGGAATAATTTCCTCTGGCTGGTGCTATGCTATGAACCCAGACTGCCTTCCTCATTCAATTTAGCACATTCACATTTTTTTGTAAAATGGACAAAATGCAAAATCACAGTGCTTATAAGAGCTTCAAAAAAAGATAAATTACTGTGGACCAAGAATCTCTCCAAATTCATCCGCTCTTAACCACCAACAGAAGTAACTGAGAAATCAGCAGATGGTCCGTTTTGCCGCTGTCTCTGTGGAGCAGAATAAATACAATTAAAACGACCAAACGTCCATGCTAAATTATACCTCAAGAGCATGTCAATTTATCACCTGAATAAATGGATGAAAGGCTTTGACATCTTTTGTGAACTTGCAGAAGTGCCCAGTATTATACTGTTCTCTCTACTGCTTGCCTAAACAGAAGCTAAGGCCGAGACTGCTGGTGCCCATCTAGTCTTTAACCATGTTGATTGGGGCACATACCATATGCTCGTCTTTTCAATCCCTCACTCTCACTGGCCATCTACTGCTGCCCAGAACACTTTCAGACCACTGGGTCTGACATACTGGGTATCATGGAGCTCAAAGCCCCAATAATTACCCTTCCTCACTGTTGTTGTCAAGTGTTGTTGAGTCAAAGTCAGCTCTTGTTGACCTCATATACACAGATCAGCCACAACATTAAAACCACTGGCAGGTGAAGTGAATAACATTAATTATCTCTTTACAACGGCACCTGACAAAGAGTGGGATATATTAGGCAGAAAGTGAACAGTCAGTTCTTGAATTTGATTTGTTGGAAGCAGGAAAAACGGGCAAGTGTAAGGATCTGAGCAACTTTGACAAATTGTGATGACTAAATGACTGGGTCAGAGCATCTCCAAAACAGAAAATCTTGTGGGATGTTCCTGGTATGCAGTGGTTAGTTCCTACCAAAAGTGGCTCAAGGAAGGACAACCGGTGAACCGGCGACAGGGTCATGGGCACCCAAGACTCACTGATGCGCTTGGGGAGCGAAGGCTAGCCCGACTGGTCCGATCCCACAGAAGAACTACTGTAGCACAGATTGCTGAAAACCTTAATGCTGACATGAGAGAAAGGTGTCAGAACACACAGTGCACCGCAGCTTGCTACGTATGGGGCTGCGTAGCCGCAGACCGGTCAGAGTGCCCATGCTGACCCCTGTCCACTGCTGAAAGTTCAAGGTGTTGACTTGGCTTCCAAATTCTCCAGATCTCAATCCAATCGAGCATCTGTGGGATGTGCTGGAAAAACAAGTCCGATCCATGGAGGCCCCACCTCGCAACTTACAGGACTGCTGCTAATGTCTTGCTGCCAGATACCACAGGACACCTTCAGAGGTCTTGTGGAGTCCATGCCTTGACAGGTCAGAGCAGTTTTGACAGCACGAGGGGGACCTACACAACATTAGGCAGGTGGTTTTAATGTTGTGGATGATCGGTGGACAGAGGCCTTCCAGAAAGTCAGTGTTCAGCTTAGTGTTGAAAGGGGTGTGTCCACTGTCACTATGTTTGAGTCCATCCATCTCACTGTTGCTTGTAATCTTTTTCTTTTTCCTTCATCTTCTCCAAGCATTACAACATTCTCAAGATAAGCTGATCTTATCACCACGTGTCCAAAGTTCTCAGCTGTCACATGCAAAATGCCCCACACACTTGGGCAGATATGGTCTCCACCCTGCTTTTCATAGAAACATCCCCAGGCCCTTACTTTGAGTGTGAGACCCTCCAGACTGTAGCCAAACTGTAAGCACAGAGTGGCCATGCACCGGATGGATGAGGGTAAGGATCGAGAGGAATGGGGTCTTCTTTTACAGTAAAGAATCACACTGTCTGGGCTAATTTTAACTTTTCAAATTACAGGTAGCATGGAATATACCAAAAAAGGTACTGCTGAAAAGTACTGGAAAAAACCAAAAAGGGCTTCAGGTGGGCAGTGGCTAGATTCATCATATTGCATTTAAAGGGTCCAAATTCCCATTTCAGCTGTAACACCTTTGATAAAGGTGTTTATCCCTGAGTTGAAACAGTAAAAATTAAGATGCTGTATAAACAAGTAAATCAGTGTACAAACTGAACATTGGAAGACATTTTGGAAAAAAGCCTCATGTAAATGTATAAATTAAAATGGTCTCTTGCTATTCACTTTTCACATCTTTTTAAGCACCATTTGATAGCTGTGACAGTTATTTATTTATTTTTTTTGAAAAAAAAAGACCTTTAATACCTTCCTTAATAATGTACTGAACCAAATCACTCTGTGCTGTGAGTGTATCTGTCAAACAGCAAATAATCAAATGTCAAAAACTGTGCCAACATGTTTATTTTATGTTTAGAGCAATATTCCACAATTCTATAGCAAAGTTTCATGGGAAATGCGGGTCCCAGTATGATGCTGAGATGTTCTTTGGTCTGGTCCATTAATAAAACAGCAGAAGCGTACAGTGCCCACACCCTTTGAACAATAACACATTTATTTTTTGTCATCTTATTGTACTTCTGTTGTCTGAACTTGAATACATAATGAATCATCTGAAGTACTTAATGCACCTCATGGGGGTTCCATTTACATGCTAATTAGGCAATAAAAAACACTTAATTTGCATCTTTTTATGTTAACCGGAAAATGAAGCGTTACCAACATTAGTATATTTGTGATACATTAAGAAGATAAAGACAGGGAAGTTAATGTTATAAAAATAATCTTAATAGATATGGAAAAAAGAGTCCTTGAGTTTTAATTAAACAAAAAGATTAACAGACACCGAGTTTTATTCATCCCTTCATATTCTGTTTCTTGGCAAAGCTATGACGTGAAAATGGAGAAGACACCCTTGGTGGCGGTGGACTCGTAGCTCCCTGGCGTGTGGAGTGTGCATGGGTCCACTTTGCAGTCTCCTCAGCAAAATAATGTCATTTACGCAGCGGCGTCCGTAGACGCGAGTCGTTACTGAAAGGTCACTCCCGTTGAAATGCAAAGAGGGCCTCGGCCAATCGATACGTCTCACTGCTGGTGTCCCAGGTGACCCCTGACCCCCTACCCCACCACTCTCTGTGATGTGTGTCACTCAACACAGTGACCTTCATGAATGAGTGGACCCTTGACCTGCGCTGTCGCAGTGTTCCTGGGTGAAGGATGTGTTTCCGGAAAACAGAGAGTCAACGGCGCTGATTTCTTGGATGAAAAAGTCACGGATACAGAGATGCAAGTGAAGTGGTTTAATGTTTCTGGAAAGTATGCTGGACTATTTATAATATTTATTCATCAAAACAACAGGTCGGTAACACAGATTGGCGTTGTGCATCTCACCCCTTTGAACAGTTCTCAGGGCCTCCTTACATACCATAACCTGCACTCCTTTTAGACCATACCATAATGAAAATCATCTCCATACCAAAACGCATAATACATGAGGTCCTCAAGTTACAACAAATGAAACTTATGATGATCCAGATTTATGTAAACCATCGCATTAACCATCGCGACCTCGCTTTGGACAAAAGCGTCTGTTAAATGATTAAACGTAAACGTAAATGCATGAACTTCATTATGTTATCTTTGAGTTCCGACGTTTGGCCGTATTTGTCTAACGTTGACCGCTGCATCTACTGTAAGATCACATCGGCTGGCCGTACCACTGCAAGACACTGTTATTGTTTGGGTCTCAGTCGGTGTTTGTGTGTCTACCAGCGACTGCTTTTTTTTTTGCAAAACTATTCGTTTGCAATTCCCTTCAAGTTACTTTTTATTTAAAGTGGCTAGCAAGCAAAAAAGTATTAAAGAATACTGTACCGTGTGACTACAATAATCATAGTTACCTGTACTCAGTTCCATTTAATAATTACTGTATTTATTTAGAATTACTAAATATTGCATGTATTTGCAATATTTTATCTATATATATATATTTATACTGTATATGCATATATATGCAATTTTGCTTTAACTTGAATGAAATGTGAACTTGGGTAAAAAATGAAGTTCTATGAAACAACAGAGCTTGAAAACATCAGTTCTTCATTTGGACATGGGCAGTATGGTGGCACAGCGAGTAGAGCTGCTGTCTCACAGCACTTACGCAGTGTGAGAGGACATGGGGTCAATCTCCGCTTAGTCTGTGTGGAGCTTGCATGTTGTGAGTGAGTTTCCTCCGGGTGCTCTGGTTTCCTCCCACAGTCCAAAGACATGCTGTTCAGGTTCACCCATAGTGTGTGAGTGACAGAGAGAATGTGTTCCACTGATGTATGGATGAGTAACCCTGTGTAAGTAGTGTATCTAGCAGTGTAAATCACCTTGGTAAATAAAGAGTGGGCTGTTAATATTACATAGTGTTCACTGGGAGTTGCTTTGGAGAAAAGTGTCTGCTAAATAAATGTAAGTGAAGCGGTTCAGAAAATGTGTGTGTGTGTTTATATTGCTTGTTTCATATATTACATTCTACAGGGATTTTTGACTTATGACAGGGTTGTTGGAACAGAACCCTATTCCATGAGCGGTGGACCAGTTGTACTTGCAGACATGCATTTGACATGTATAACTTAATCAGATGACAAAACGGATACATATACCAGCATTTCACACCACAACTGAGAACACTCGTTGAACTCTCCTGCAATAATGGCCCATTCCCCAAGGGTGGGCGGTTCCCATGAGGCTCTATAAAGCCAGTTCGAAGAGGCTGGGTCTGTTTGGTAGTTAGGAAGCAGTATTACCCCCCCACTTGGCAGTTTGTGAAAACAGCGGGAAGAACTTCCAGTAATGTGGTAAAACCAAAGGTAAGCACTGCAGTACAGCATACTTACATGGTTACTGAAACAGCAACTGAATTTTTACCCAAGGCTGAATGATGATTACTGTATTGTTATGGTCTAAAGCTGTGTGTGTGTGATGTGATATTGTAGTCTTTTAACTTTGCCTTGTTACCAACATTGATGGAGTAGGGAGGGCCCTAACCTAAAACAAACACCTAACCAAAACTCACTTTACAGCTGTGAAGTAGAAGATGTGAGTTAAACACTGGTGGGCGGAGCCATCCTTTCCATTGGCTCCACCCGCTTTCCCTGATTGGCTGCTTTTGTTAGCTGGTCAGGTCAGTCATGCACTTCCTGGCCAGTTTTTTTGGTTATTTACCGTGTTTGTCAGTCAGCCTCCCTTTAAGCAATTGGTCTAGTGCTGCCTTTGGGGAACAGATGTAGAGATATGGTCATTACTTCTGCCAAGATGCATCAGAGCACGCTGTTTTATTATGATGTTACTTAAAATGTGGGCCCTAAAAGTTGAAATATTGCACGGGTGTGGAGGGAAACGTGGGGGGGAGCAAACAAATTTTAGTCGGCTGCAGATGCAAACGAGGCCGATGCATATGCGACTGGTGGGTGTTTTGACTGAGATGGCAAAATACGAGCGGGATGCTGTAATGCAAATTAACACCAAATGAGATTTATCACAGCTGTAGGGAGCATGACTGTGCAATTATTTTAAGACGTTAGCAGACAGTCACTGCAGTCCTTAGCCAAAATGCAAATTGAAAAGTAAGTAAAGTTGCCGCCTGGCAAATGTTCACAGCGCTGCCCTTTATGGCATCTTTCTGAGTATTTTATCTTTTTTTTTTCCCCTAATAATAGCAGTTTTGCCACTCTTAAGTTGCAGGCTACTTGTTTCATAAGAACATCTTATTAATTTTCTTTCCAACCAGTAGAATGACAGCCGTGATCGGTCAAGAGGATGTAGAGAAATCTTTAATTACTGAAATGTTGATTTTACTATATATATATATAATATATATAAAACTTCTTGTACTTTGATGACTTGTGTTGAGTGTTATTTATAGGCATCTAATGTAGACATGAAATGAATGTCTATAACTGTACAGCTGATCTTGCTTCTGAAAGTCATTTCCTTGTTAGAACTACTGTATGTTACACATAAAATTGTGAGGAAGAGAAAAAAATCACAAGGAAAAATATGAATAAAGAACTATTGTATTTAGGCACAGAATATCAAGTTTTTATTATTCTAAAAACTTTCTTCTCTGTGATCTTGTTTCTTGTACTTTGCTTTTCATAATCTTTGCAACAACAAATATAGCTTTCTGTAAAATATATTACTTAGTAGTTGTAAACTGTCACCTGCTGTATGACATCAGTGGGTACTTTTTATCAACTTTTTTATCCATTCATACAGCAGGGTCATTTTTATGTTATCGATTCAGATTAAGTACCTTGATGAAGGGTACTGCAACAGGAGGTGGGATTCAAACCCAGGACCTTTGGCTTGTAAATGCGTTCATGGTAAGTAAATACTATTTGTAACAATGTAATGTGCTGTATACCTAGGTTTAAACTGCCCGTAAGGGCTGGACATTGACATTTAGTTTAAGTTCTGACACTTTCGGAAGAGGTGCAAATAGAAAGCCAATCAGAACTCTGCATCTGAGTTGTTGTATGACAGCTTCTGGGAAGGTGCCGTGGTTGAAAGAGGCCCATGTAACAAGGATGTCATCTCATTTCGGCTGTGTAGCTTCCACGTCTCCGCTGTGTTGCTCGTCGAACCCAGTTACTGTTTCAATTGTACAGCAGCAGGAATTGTATCCTCCTCCTCGTTTAGGCTCCGAACACAATCAGCAGGTGGCGCCGCTGTGGAGAAGTGCTCCGACTGCTTCCGATCCGGAGTCTGCAAATGACTCTGGGGGAAGCCGGTCGCTGACAGCCCTGCATCATGCTGTGAATGTTAAATTACCGTTAGGTGCGTGCACACACACACACACACACACACACACACACACACACACACACACCGTTCAGCTGTTGCTATGTAGTGAAGGTCAGATCACCCAACATGCTTTTGAAATAATTACCAAGATCATATTTTTTTTAGAAAAAAAATCATAAATAACAAATATGCAGTATGTCTACGTTTGGGTACACCTGCTTGAAGCCAGGTTTCTCGATTATTTACACTTTAATCTGTGCTTGTGAAAAATGTGAATTTTAAATAAAAATGTACATCTTGCACATCGATGAAAGGGTCATCCAAGAAAAACCCACACAACATAAAACATTGCCAAACATGAAGAAACTGTATATGGTCCTATATTAAAAAATATGTAATGTCTGGTACAATATAAAATATTATATGGTACTGCCACCACCTGCTCGGTTGATCCGATCCCGTTGCCACTCCTACGGAACATTTCCTCACAACTCTCCACCTTCCTCTCTAAGATCATCAACTCCTCGCTTTCCTCTAGCTCTTTCTCAGCTGCCTTCAAAACTGCTCTCATTTCACCTCTGTTAAAGAAACCCTCCTTGGATCCCAGTCTGGTCCACAACTACAGACCGGTCTCCCTCCTCTCCTTCCTGTCTAAAACTCTGATCAACTCTCTGATTTCCTCACCCGGAACCATCTCCTCGATGGATATCAGTCTGGTTTCAAAGTTGGTCACTCCACTGAGACGGCACTTCTGGCGGTGTCTGATGCTCTGTCTGATGCTCTCTGGTCGGCTGGAGCCGCCTTCCTGTCCTCGGTCCTCATCATCCTCGATCTATCTGCAGCATTCGACACTATCAACTACCGGATTCTACTCTCCTGTCTTCAGTTTCGTCAGCTTGGGATCAAAGGAGCGGCACTAAGATGTTTTGAGTCCTACCTATCTGGCAGATCCTATCAAGTGGTCTGGCGGAGCTCTTGTTCTTCTCTGCCTCTCTCAACTGGTGTCCCGCAGGTCTGTCTGTCACTCAAGTCTGTCTTTCTCTCAGCACACTGAAGCCACTACCTGTTCCTGCTGATCTATCCTACATAATATTTGTACGATCCATCTCTACCTCAAAACTGACTGTCCAACAACTTGTCCAGGTCATTGTGACATCCTGTCTGGAATACTGCAACTCTCTCCTGTGTGGCCTTTCTGCTACTGCCATCAAACCTCTACAGCCGATACAGAATGCTGCTGCCCGAGTTTTGACTTGCCGCCGCATTCCCATCTACCTCCTCTACTCGTTTCTCTCACTGGCTTCCCATAGCTGCCTGGATCAAATTCAAGACCCTGGTTATTGTCTGTAAATGCATCAATAACACTGCTTCCAGCAATTTACAAGACTTGATCAACCGCTACACCCTAGACAGACCCCTTCGCTCATCTAATTCTGCTGGCTTGGTGATCCCATGCACGAAAGCTAAAGCACGGAGGTTCTCGGTTCTGGCTCCGTTGTCGTGGAACGACCTCCCCCTCTCACTCAAAACTGCAGAAGCTCTGTCTGCATTTAAAAAGGGTCTGAAAACTCACCTTTTTAAGACTCACTTCACCCAAGATCTCTCTAGCTCAGGTATGGTGTAAATGTTCATGCACCATTACTTTATGATCATCCCTAGATAAGCTTTTACACAGCCGCTACTCCGGCATTGTATGTAAATGTTTGTGTACCTTTTATGAAAAAAGTGTAGGAAGGTTATCAGCATTCATCTATCCTGCGGTTTATGCACCTACTTGATCGATGAACATCGGTGCATCAAGTGGAAAGTAATGAACTAGGCTTACTTAAGAATCACGTCTGCAGCTATGTCTCATTCTCCTAATGTAAAGCACAAATTGTATTTTCTCTGAGATGTACGTCGCTTTGGAGAAAAGAGTCTGCTACGTGAATAAATGTGAATGTCCTGGAAGTGCTACTGCAGAAATATATATTTGTACAAACTACCAGTCAAACTACTGGCTGGTAGTTTGTAGAAATAAATATTTAGATCCATTAGTACGAAGTGTGGGAATATACATCTCTGTATGAATTTTTACGTGCTCCAAGGAAACCTGCTGGGAAGGTGTTCAATGAAAATGAGTCAGTGATCTGCATGGACGCTGGTATAAATGGTACAAATTAATTACCTGCTTGGTGAACTGCTTAAGCCAGGGAAATGGATCAGAATGAAGACAAAATCTATAAGGAACAAATCAACCCTAAATTAGGAAAACAAAACCTTTCTAGTTTTATGTCACTTTAAGTGCATCGGGGCCTTAAAAAAAAGGAGATGCACTATTCGCCCTCCTTGAGGCCGAGGGGGGGTCAACTGAGGTGACGCGGCTGGCGGCCTTGGGCGCGCGGACTCGGCACCTGTCTGCTCTCAGATCTTCAAAGTGAGGGAGCTTCCGCGCCCCCCTCGGCCAGGGTTTGAAATGCAAAGGCTCCCCCCGCCAGGAGCGGTCAGTTGCGCCACGTCCACCCCGTTCGCACTCCCTTCCTGCCTTCAGCTGCTCCCAGAATCGCATTAATCGCATTAGCTGGGCGGCTCGGACGTCCGAAAGCGGGCCGCTTTAATTGGCCACTGCAAAGCAGCCCCGTTTGCGGCAGGGATTCAGCGCGAGGAAGTGTAATGAGCGATTACGGAAATATTTCACTGTTGCTCAAAGGCTGGTGAATAAAAAAGAAATGTCTTAGCAGGTTTAATTATTTACTGCGGTGTGTCGGCCTTCCAGACCCTCTTTGAGCCCCCAGTTCACGATCACACGCAAACATACACTGCTGTACTATGTTTTGTGCCTCTTTCGGGGAGTGAACATTTTTTCTTAAATGTATTTGCTTATTTTTATAATCAAAAGACGCAGGAATTTCTGCCGCTACTTTTTCAGGAGGCAAATGCTGAACCTGTGGAGTTTGTGGACACCTCGGTGAAGTTCACACATCACCTCCAGGGGGCGACATATATCGCACCTCAGTAGGACCCCAGGAGGGACTCGAGGGATATGATACCTCATTATTCAAATGAGTGAAGGGATAATCTTGACAGGACACATTTGCCGCGCTTGTTGCGAACACGGGTCGCCGAGTCGGAGATTTGCGTCCCCGTCGGCACACGGTGAAGCCGAGCACCGTTCCCATGACAACGCTGAGAGCGTCTGCAGCAGGGGAGCGGCTAATGTTCATTGGCTCAAAGACAACGGCGCCTCATTTGAGTCAATGTCAGTTTCAGGCCCCGAGAAATTAATTACATGGCATTTTCACTCTAAAAACGTAGCATTTTGTTTGTGAATTTGGAATTTCAGTGAGTCAACGGTAACAGGTGCAGAAGAATTTGCTTTGGCAGCAAATTATTCTAATATTTTTTTCATGGTTTCCCTTCAATTTCTAGAACCTTCTTTCGATGAGCGAAATACATTAATTTTAAGAGGTGCAGAAGACTTTATAGCACTTTACAACCACCCTTTAATGAGCATATAACTAAAAATAAGCATAAAGAAGATTCTGGTGATGGAATATTATCCAGCGAACAGATATTTTAAATGTTAAATATTCATTAATATATCCGCACACCACAATGTACTCACACTTAAAACACTTAAAATGCAGACATAAAACACCAAACCTTTTAAGTGTCACTGTTCCTGTTAAATGTGCCGTATATCTGTCCATTTGCCATTCACCTACCTGCATCGGTCAACACCAAAGTCTCTTCCGCTTCAAGGTAACCGTGCAAATGCAATTTATGACTTTCTCATTACCGCATTATGTCAATATGCTATGGGTGAAAATTGATAATTGAAATTATTGATCATGCAACTTCATTTACTCACAAATGCAATGTTGTAAGGCGCTTTGTAAAAATGAACACATTTCTGTCCACTATCCAGCTGAATGAATAGGTAAAGGCATCAGCCACGTGATTTAACTCACACGTTCACAGTTTCTAACTGCAACACTGTATATACACACACACACACACACACGCACACAAGTACACACACGCGGCAGTTAATGTTAAGGTTTTTCAACCTTTCATAGACCTCAGGGGCTCAGTGCTGAGGTCGCTTATCATTCAGGGGTGTCCTATCATGTTTCATTTTCCATTTTCCAAATAAATGCTTGCTGGGGGCACATTTTCATGCCATAAATCCTAATCCCACAAAGTGGGAACTAGCAGAAGTGAGTGTATAAACAGAATCCATATTTTGGCATGCTTTCTCAACAGAACCGCATTAAGCCAAAGGAAGTTTAAAAAAAGAAATAAAAACACCCTGTTGTCAGTATTTGTTACATGAATGTCAAACGTATTTCCATTTAATTGATATTGAAAATGAGCTAACTTTTAATTGAAATTTTTTTAATGATTGATCATCAACCAGTTGTTTCTGATTACCTATTGTTCAATGATGAATTGTGCCTTTTCTTCCATGGAAGGAATTTTAAGTAATTTTCAAAATTGTTTCAGTGATAAAGAATAGTATTTTAAAAAAATATGGTTGTAATGACAACAATAGCGCTCATTTGGGTTTTCCGGAACCTGCTAAATATACTGTTTCAATAAATGAAATGAACCCTTTAGGACAGAATTCTAGATTGGGTACAAGCCTGATACATGCTTAATTCATGAAAATAATGCTAGAATACTCAACTATTGACAGTTTCATTTCTTTCAAAATGCTTTATAATATCCAACTTCTTTTCCTGCACTGTAGTCTTACTGCATCTCTGATCTGACCACCAAGGGGGCGCGGTGGCGCAGTGGGTTGGACCGGGTCCTCCTCTCCGGTGGGTCTGGGGTTCAAGTCCCGCTTGGGGTACCTTGCGACGGACTGGCGTCCTGTCCTGGGTGTCCCCCCCCGCCTCCAGCCTTACGCCCTGTGTTGCCGGGTAGGCTCCGGCTCCCCGCGACCCCGTATGGGACAAGCGGTTCCGAAAATGTATGTGTGTGTGTGTGTGTGTGTGATCTGACCACCAGAACTTTTCTCGTAGTTTCGGTCAGTCATGTTTAACCATAGTTCAGCAGATTAAAAGGTGTTGCAAGTGTTTTATTTCTTGGAATGTGGTTACATTATTCCCAAATCACACCGGCAAAAGTTATCATTATGTAAATGGCGTTCATCGGTTTATTCATTGCGTTATATCTATACGTCATAATTAAGACAGGCCTTACAGCAGAACTGACTGTATACAAAACTGTGCACTGAGTCATTTTCACTTTCCAAGGTAAACGCATTTAAGACATTTCACAATAGATTCAGCTTTGGGAGTTCAGATCTGAAAAAGGCACGTGATATACAAGGTGCTTATGATTATGTATCATTTAAAAATACAAAAAAAAAAAATCATGATTATAATACAAATATAATGATATGAACTTATACAGGTACCGCTGGATGTAATTGCAGGGAAGTTTGTGCTTATTTGGGTGGCAGGATACACAACCAAGATTACGTAGTATATTCTCGTTATTTTTGGCTTTTTAATAGTGAGTTTAGACTTCTCTCCTTTTTTTAGACTTTTTTAATGATCAACTTAGGAAGCGTCGACTTGCGGGCCCTTGTCAGAAACTCTCTCGACTTTTCCAAACGGGTGCTGACGAGCATTTTCATAGCTTCCCGACAAGTAACGCTTGGAACAAAGGAAACTAATTACTGTGTTTGGCCTATGCGGAGAGGTCCGCGCCTCTCTGAACCCCGCCGAGGCATTCTAAAGACCGCCCGTTAATTGCCGTCCATTCACGAAACGTATATAATGTCACGATGAGCCCTCTCCCCTCGCTTTCTGCTTTCCCTTTCTCCGGGGGTGTACAAGGATTAACTGTATACCAATTAGCAGCAGCAAATGTTGTTAAATGTCAGTGGCGGGGGAGAAAGAACAAAGTCAACTTTCTAGCATTTTATATCCACGCTAGTTAATTTCCATTAGCATTTTAGCATAACCTATTCTTTCCATTTACTCTGAGGGAAAAAAAAAAAAAACTTCATAGCAGTGGGGTTCGCTGGCTAATTGTGTTCAGTGCTTTGTTGTCAAGGTCTTTTCTGTAAGTGAAGAAGGGAATTAGTGGCCAGGCAAGGGGTGTAAATACCGCGCCCATCTGTTTGCGCTGAAAGGTGCGCCCAGTATTAATCACCTTGCTCATTCAGCGTTGGAGTCATTATATTTTAGGCCTCGGTTGTTCTTACAAAGTATGAAGAGTGTTTGACAATTTGCAGGCTGAAATAACTGTATACCAACCATGCAGTGACTGCATGCTGACCATAATTTAACAATGTCATGAGTGAATTATTACTTTTACATTCATTCATTTTGCTGACATTTGTCTCGAACTGTTTGCAATTTTACATCTATGCATTTAGCTCATGCTTTTCTCCAAAGTGACTAACAATGTTAAAGTTACAATTATTCACCCTTTTACACAGCTGGGTAATTTTACTAGAGCAATTTAGGGCAAGTACCTTGCTCAATGGTACCACAGCTAGAGGTGGAGAGCAAACCTGCGACTTCTGGAGCCAAAGGCAGTACCTCTAACCACTTACACTACCAGCTATGCCCTATATTTAATATGCAAATATATGCAATATTTGGGTTATACTAAGTTACTTACAATGATTTACCAATTTATGCAGCAGGGTAATTTTTAGAAGGACAGTCCAAGACAATTCTCTTGATCAAGGGTACTGTAGAAGCAGCAGAGATTCAAACCTGGATCCCATAAGTGCATGGCAAGTGTTTTCACCATTATGCTACCTGCTTACTGCACGTGAGCTGTTAGTTGCCAAAACCTGACAATATACTGAAAGAACCACATATGCTTACCGTACACTTACCACATACTGACTGTATGTTAACCAAAGAATCATTATACTTTGCTTGCACGTTCACTGACCACACGGCAAACAATGACCTTGCTCTTGTCAACACCACAGTAGCAGTTATTTGCAAGAATAAGGGGGCCAATTTGCACCAGGAATCAGCACGTAGAGCATGTTCTCAGCAGCAACAAGACCAAGATCAACCGAGTCCTTCCCGCAGCATTATCAAGAGCACAAGACTGCTCATTTAAAAGTGAAAAAAAGAAGAGGCCAAGAGACCGATTTCCCAAACTGATTCCTGAAACATGATGCAATCTGACCCTAAAATGTGGCAACTGCCCAGTAACACGGTAATGTACTATGTTGGAGCTGCAAGCAGAATGTACACGCCACATTAGGGATCTATTCCATTCTTAGCATGCACATGGAGAAGAGCAATATCTTGAATGTAGGGAAATGAAAATAAAGCAATGACTGATTTGTACAAAAGGGTGTGCGTCGCCTCAATCCAAAAAAGTCTTTCAGTGGATCTCCTTCACAGCCTCCTGTGGCTCATGGTGGACTTGAAGACACTGAACTTACACTTAGCAAGAGAAATCGGTTTTGTTCGTTCTGTCTGATTTTAATTCCTGCAATTGCGGTTGACAAAATCGGCAAATTTTCCCTGTGAAATAAGTTCAATTCCTCACGAAGCGTATTGGAGCTCCTCAGCCGCTGCTCTAAATGACTTTATCTACGATGAGTTCCCATTGTGGCCTCGAAAGAAACCACCACTATGGGTATGATAATACCATAATGACCATACCAGTTCACGGTTTGACCTCTTGATAAGTGTCCAGTCACGTTAAAAGCATATTTGCCATTAGCCAGCACACATGCCCAGAGGTAACTGGCTGGCAAGGGGACTCTGATATTGACCTCCTTGCTCTGACCCCCTGTAAAGTGGAAAGAAAGAAGTTGCAAGAGCACAGCAGGAGTGAATGAAAACAAAGAATTACTAGAGCAGCAGGGAATCGGGCTATCCATGTGTCCCTGCATTCATTGCCTGGCAATTATTGATGTCGCTGTATGAATAAATCAAGAGTCCGCCTTGCCTGTAGTCTGCGTTCCCCTCCTACGCGGTGGCTGCGGCAGCCATGGCCAAGGAGAACATGGGAAAAGTATGACTTTGTCCTCCTGAAAACGTGTATCCCGATACTGAGAAGACTTGGGTCAGGGCATTTCACCTCGCTGTTGGAGCGAATGGCTCTGGAGGTGAAAGAAGGCCTCTCGATCAGAGCCTGTAGACGTACTTAACGCAGATAATCAATTGAACCAAGCACAACATTTGCCTTCCTGTTCATTCATTTGATAGGAGTGTCAGGATATCTAGGCAATAGAACAAAATATACAGTGTACAGGTTGAAGAGCTCATTTAATCATAAAATTTGTGTTATTTTACAGAATAAATTGTTGTTAGTTATTGTCAATGGTTTAACTGCTATGGTACCTGCTGTCCTTAGGTACACTTAGTTTCATACCTATAGGTACATTTCATACTTCATATTTCATACTTCACATCAGATTTATTTTCTAATATTTATAGGTATTTTAATTTTGAATAAGGGGATGAAGAGAAAACAAACAAATGTAATGATTTTTAATTATGCTATTTCCTCAGTGTAACAGTAAATTTAATCCTTCTTTAGAGGAGTAAATAAGGAGACTTGGCAAATATCAATTTATTTTCTAATTTGGGTGTTGGTTTGGTGGTGTTACAAACAATATATTTCAAAAGTTTGACTATTGTTACTGTAATACGTGGAGTTAGTTTTCTGTATTAAAATTACATTAGCAGATGTATCTAAGTGTAGTGATTATTACTCATGTTATTGCGATTAATAACTTTTACCAATTCCTTGCTGATATCATTAATGATTGGATCTGAAATCTCTGTTTTGAATAGTGGTTTTATTAGCTTCATTAGGCTTGAATTTAATTTGTTGTGACAAATCAAGAGGGTTGTTTGAACAGCACCAAGTCACACATTTCGTATTCTTTCTCATGAACTCTGGCTGCTGCTGTGCTGTAGTGGAGAAACTCAAGGTTACCTGTGTGTAATTCAAAGCTTTTGTACTCGTACAATATGAGGAAAAATTGTCCTATAGAAATATTTAAACTCGTGCATGGTTAATGTTTTTTCAGAAGCACTTTGGTGTGGTGTTTAGCACACTCACGACTCATGAGCCCTTTCCGACAACATGTGCAGTCAGATGTAGCGGTTGACAGCTGGATGCCCGTGTGAAGCCTGGGGGGGCAGCGGGCACCATCGGTGCCAAGCCTCTGCCAGCGGTCTTGAGCAGCTGTCAGAGTTGACCAGCGCCATATGTGCCCTCGCTGTTTTGATCACCTTTAGCAAACACACAGGTGGTCGAGCTTCCTGCGTGACAGACTCAACCCCTCCAAACCCCACATCCCACCTTCACCCCACCCTTGCTGTGCATCCTAAGCAGGTGGGTAAACTTTCTCAGCTGAAGCTTTCTGAAGGCCAAACAGGCCCCATCTGGTCATCAGTGGCGCGAACAGTTTGCATCCCAGCGCCGTCCTAAAGCGATACCTGGTTCCACCGCGTCTCTGACCTGAGCGACACATCAGCCCCCCCCCCCTTGATGGGCTGGGTTCCCCAACAGTGGCTCACTTCTTTCCCAGAACGGACAGGACCTGCAGATGTCCACTAACCTCTTCTGTGATTCAGGGCGGCATTTTTTTCAGAATCAAAGTCACTCATTTCTTCACAGATATAAGATACTAACCTGTGAGTGGATGCACTCTTTCACATTGTCGATATACTGTTTACATTGCTACATATTAAATGCTTAGTTCTCTTGTGTATATTTTTGATTTCCATTATAACAACGTCTTATGTCAGTAATAAAATTTATTCTACACTTAAATTGTAATGTCCACGCCCACAACTCAACCGACAGCACCTGACTCTGTTCCAGCACCTGATTAATTGCTTGCTCACCCTTTAAAAGACCCTCCTCAGGTCCCATACCTTTGCGGAATCTCGTCAGAGACAACCGCCCTCCTTCGTGACGTCCGTTGCACACTCAACCCTTGTTCTCAGTTCTCGTCCTCCGGTTTTCGTTCCTTCGCCTTGTTCCCCGACCACGTCCACGGATCTTCGTTTCAACGCCGGCTGCTGATCGACTGACTCTTCGCTTCGTCTTCTGACCTCGTCCATGGATCCCTGCTCTGACCCCGACCGTCGATCGACCGATCATTCGCCCGTTCCCGACACCGAAAACTTGCCTGATCCCCTGAATCCAAATGAACGACTCTGCACTTGGGCCCTGCCGTCCCGGTTCTCTCGGCCGCCCATGACATAAATTGTTTAAAGTCATATTTGACAACTGTTGGTAAATTTCTTGTTTAATTAGAGAATAATTTATAATTATCCTGAGTGGTGTGCAATTTAGCCATCCATTGTAATATATTTCAATTTTCTTTGAGGACTGATTCCCCTCCACACCACAGCTTCAGAGTCACAATTTCAGAGTTTGGACAGGACCTCAGTGATCTGACAAACCTGATGAGGCTTAAAAGATAGCTGTCCATCAGGAACCACCCTGACCGTAGGTGAGTTCATGAGAGTGGACAGTCACTTCGTTTGCTTGGGGTTGCAGGGTAAACCAAGCTACAGGACAGTTTGGGTTTTTCAATAATTCTTCAGAACTTTATTTTGGTGAGACAAAGTGAATGAAATGGTGCGGATGGTAACAAAGTGGTTACAGCTATTGCCTTTGGACCCACAGGTTGCAGGTTTGAATCCAACCTCCAGTTATAGTATCCTTGAGCAGGGTGCTTGTTCTTAATTGCGCTGATAAAATACCATACCATATATATCCAACTGTATAAATGGGTAAATAACTGTATGTTGCCAAACATTATAAGTTGCTTTAGAGAAAAGCATCAGCTAAATGTCATTAGAGATCTGAGATAAAAGATGATTGGTACCTCAGGTGTTTGAATTTTTGTTGGTTGCTGATTGGCAACCAAGCCAACGCTGTAAACATTTAGAAAAGTGAGAACAGGGAGTTTATGCAAGCTTTGACATGACCCCGATCAATGGATGGTCCAGATCAGCTGATCAGTTTATGTATGACCTTGACCCTTAGCTGTTGACCTTTTTGGGGTTCTGGTTGTGTTGAATCCGTTTGCTGCAGCCGAGCCTCTGAATTAACTATGGTTAATGTCTTGCAGTTTCAGCGCAGATGCTGTTCTGAGAACCTGGAGGCAAACATTACTTAGACCTGTTTTTGAGAAGGCTGTGGCATAAAGATGGAACACGTTTAAAGAGGGATTTCACAAGAATTGCAAAATGTTTGTTATAGTGGTAGTTATCTAGCTATGAATTTTCCATAAATTATCCAGTAGTTGGTTAAACCCTTTCATCTATGTGGTATTTATGATCTTGTGGTACAATACATGCTGAAAAACACGACGTTTGTCAGACTCTTACAACACTTAAATTGCCCTGATTCTACAGTACTGTACCCTCCACAGACCCAACTTGAAAAGGTCTAAGATTTCTATGCTGTTCAAGCCAACCCCACAAACAAGTAATATCATTTAAAAATATAGAAAGCCCTCTATATGGTGCATTAGGTCTCATTGTTGTATTATGTACAGCTTAGGAAATGTGCTTAAAGATCAACAGTGGACGAAAATGAGTAGCTCAGTCATAGGGTTTAACTACCTTAATTTATTTGGCAAGTGGTGCACAGCACTAATTTCACGAAACAACATATTTATGCACATTTTTGTCTTTTGGGCACTATCATACACGCTGAAAATATAACCAAGTTATGGCACAAAAGTGCCTCTTATTATATTTTCCTTTTTTTTATAGTTGACACATCGAATCCTCTTAAGCACAGAAATGTGTGTGTCTTGTATGTCTTTAAGCACCTCACTAGTGTCGGGCATGACTTACATTGTAGAGGTGACAAATGGCTCTTTGTCGGATTCTTCTACAGGTCAAACAAAGTCAAGCTGCTTCTTTAGAACGGGCGTCATTGCGGCAATGTTGACCTTCAAGGAAAGAAGTGTTTTACTTCCGCGCACAAGGCTTACCCTGTTATTTGCAAGGCATTCTAGTCAAGTGGACAGGGAACGCAAGGTCAACCCGAGACAGGGATTCAAAAGAGCGTGTGAAACACACGCTCAGACAACCTTCCCTTCCATCTCATTTCGGGACTGCGGCAGGAACATGTCAGACGAAAGCTGCACTTTCGAGGGAACCGGGTTGGGTTTGCCATACAAACCGCTTCGTAGAGATCTCTTTCAAGTGAGGCTGTGATTCATGACGTCCCGCCACGCTGCTCTGATCGCGCATTCCTTAGCAGAGGTCGCTTACCTTGAGGCCTGTGATGGAACTCCCATCATTCCATAAATAAATATATTACAAATACATAATTGATCACACAATCAAAGCTGAGCGCAGAACGTAGAAGAGGGCGGTCGCGATCAAAGGTCCCAGTCTCTTTTAAACAGAATTTCGTATCAGAAGTTTTTTTGGAATCCAAACAAATGTTGGCAAAGTGAATTATTTATTGTGTTTAAACAATACAGTTCACAATTGAAATCAATAATCCTGGCAAAATAACCATTTTTTTCTGAAAAAAACATGCAGCTGTACTTCATGCATCAGAACATTCCATTAAATGGATTTAGTTATTTAAAAGTAAAATGCACAATTTTTTAAAAATAAAATACATCTCCTCATTTGTCTGACACTCTTTTCCAAAGCAACTTACAATTATTTACAGCTGGGTAATTTTTACAGGAGCAATTTGGGGTAAGTACCTTGTTTAAGGGTGCTAAGCTGGAGGTGGGATTCAAACCTATGACCTTTGGGTCCAAAAGCAGTAACGATAACTACTACACTACTGGCTGTCAATGGTGGGGCAGGGGAACTGCTATGAACACCTCAATATTTGTGCCCACATACTGCAGAGCAGCAGGGAGCATTGTGCATCTTGTAATGTGAAGGTTCTGGGTTCAAATCCCACTCCTGCTGTAGAACCCTTAACCAAGGTGCTCATTCTGAATTCATACCATAAAAATGCCTGAAGTATATAAAGGGATAATTTCAAGTGCCCGCAAAATAATTATGTAGTGTTTAAGGTTCCAGTTCCAATATTACATTACAGTTTGTAATCAATACGTGGCTCATCCTAATTAACATACACTACAGATATTAATGCCTTTTATATGCTTTTTTACACGTTGTGCTTTTTATGAACCATATGTTTTGGACTTTATTAGTTGTGGATCTAAGCTGGGCAGCTGGCTTGTTTGGGCCAATGATTTCCTACTTTTTTCCCCCTGATGTCAACAGCATGTTCCTCTGGACATTGTGGTCAAACCACAGAACCACAAAACCATGACCAGGCCGGACCGATGGCTCGGAGGACTATTTCTCCGTAAACATTTCTATACGACCTCCTCTTGTTACTGTTAAATGTTTCTTCGCTGCAAAGTAGCGGTTGGGTTGAACGTATAAGAAAACTGCGAAGTGCAGAGTTAACGGTGTGTATGTTTTGTATCGGTGCTTCGGGGGTAGGAAGACCGACACTCTTTAAAGCAACAGCAGCCTCATTTCTGCGGGACGGAGCCGAATTTGCTGCTCTCTGTCACTTGGCGGGAGGGGGTCGGGGGGGGGGGGGGGGGGGTGAAAGAGAAAAGGTTAACGGTTCCAATGTGTGGTGCTCTCTATCCTGGCTGACCTCCACGGCCTTTTCATGGCAAAGAGCTCCTCGGCGAGGCGGAAAGATTGAGACCAAAGAGTTATGTAGAGAAACCGTCACCTCGTGCCCATGACTCTTCTCGGCCAAGGAATGCGATCAACCTCCTCAGCACTCGGCTCCGGTTCCTTCTTTTTTTAAGGATGTTTCTCTATTCATCGGTGTCATGGATTTTAATGAAACCTCCTTTTTCCCAGGTGTTTATTCTAAAGCATTTGGTCCTTTACACCACGGAGTTGATCCGGCAAGAACATTTTCAAAAGCCGTGCACTATTTTCAGGAAGCACTGAACTCGCCTTGTCCGTCAAGTTTCAATTACACAAATTATTTTTTTTATTCGTTTCTTCATTTCATGATCCACAAATTAAATAATAAGCAATTTTTAGGCAAACCTTTAGTCTTTGTTCACCTAATTTTAATTACATTTATTCATTCAGCAGGTACTTTTCTCCAAAGCAACTTACAATGGATACTATGTAGTGTTACCAGCCCACACATCTTGTTCACCGCGGTGACTTACACTGCTAGATACACTACTGACAATGGGTCACTCATCCATATATCATTAAAACACAATCTCTCTGTTACTCACACACTATGGGGGAACCTGAAAAGCGTATCTTTGGAGTGTGGGAGGAAACCAGAGCACCCAGAGCAAACCCACACAGACACGAGGAGAACATGCAAACTCCACACAGAGCGAGCGGGGATCGAACCCATGTCCTCTCACACCACCCCGGTGCTGTGAAACAGGAGCTCTACTCGCTGTGCCACCCCATTTAATTATAAATCATAATAATACATACATTATGAAAAACAGTATTATTTATTTAAATATGAGTTTAATGTATTGTTTTTACATTTAAATTTTTCTTTTTATATTAATATTTCTTTTACTGTTATTAGACACTAAAAATGTATGCAATTATACTAAGATATCAGTGACATCTACAATATCTTCATTACTGATGAATTATTTGGTGTAGTTTTTGTGTGAAAAATTTCCTTTATGACGTAAGAATCACTACGGAGCAAAGTGAACGGTTCAAAGAACTTGAACAAGACACTTTTACTTAACACACATGTTCCCCAAGGAAGCCTAACAGGACACCCTTCAGTATGGAATTAATTGGCTGCTGAATTAAACCAGCGAGACGGTAAAAATCCCTAAATGCCACACACACATATATAAGGCAGTATCTTTAATGGACAGGCATAGCCAGACCTATTACTGACCATAACTTCCAGATGTAGAACACATAAACCACTCAGGGACTGAGCAACACTTTTAATTTCGTGTTTAATCACCTCTCAGGCCTCACCGGGTCCAGGGTGGGTGGATTTAATAACGTCAAACTCAAAATACATTTCAATGACACCACAATATATCCAGTACTGTGACGCTGCAGAAACAGGATTGGTTGTCTTACAATTGCTTTCGAAGGCTTTTCCGTACCATGTCTTTACTGTATTAGCTATTTGCATAACGTAGTGCCATTAAGCTTCACATGAGTAACGGACTGGATTGTAGCAGCAGTGAGTGGAGTCGGGGCCGATGGGGCCGATGGGGACGAGGGCTGGTTGACTGATGAAAAGGCTCCTCGTTATGAGATCTCAAACCAAGGGTCTTAAAATTAAGAGCCGGGTTCCGTAAGACAAAGAAACAGCCTTTCGGTAAGATGGAGGTAGGAAACTTACTTCTGCGGTATTTCACTGAAGGCCCCTTAATGCTGCCGCTGTCATTAACTGGCCGGTGCAGCAATGACAGTAGAGTTAAAGTTAATAGTAAGTAGGTATATGACAGAAAAGGTATAACAAACAGTACATTTTACATTTGCATTTATTTATATTACATAATTATATGAGAATGCAAGTTTAAAAGCTACCAGTTAGGAAAGTAAACTAGTCAAACTGTTTTCTGAAGGTCTGGAGGTAATCTGAAGGTTGTTGGTTTCATAGTAAAAGTTCTGAACCCAAAACAAATGCTGGCAAAAAAAAAAAATTACTTATTTACTTAAACCAATAACCCTAGAAAAACAACCTGCTTTTCTAAAAAAAAAAAGGGGACCGACTTCACGCATCACAACAGTTCACTGAATTAAAGTGATAATTTCAGGGTTAAAGACATTTGTAAAAAAAAAAAAAAAAAGTATTTTGAATCCATGAGTTAATTTTTCTGCCCAGGCTCTTTCTAGAAGGCATTGATCTAGGCAACAAGAAGCATCACCGTTTGTGCATCTGTCTTGTAGTATGAAGGTCCTGGATTCCAGTTCCACCTCCTACTATAGTACCTTTGGTCAAAGTACTGACCCTGAATTGATACAGGATACCCTGCTGCATAAGTGGGTAAATGAGTGTAAAGTGGCTTTTGATAAACAGCTCAGATACGTAACAAATACAGCAAAACTACATTTTGTCATCATGCGGTGAACAAACTGGGCCACTGGCCAAATGGTTGCAAGGTCGAGCCATGAGCAGGGTACTTTCAAGGGTGTTTATTTACTTTTCATATTAATTTAACTCAAACCCTTTGCTTCAACGCAACTTTCCGTATTAGGATTGGATACTAAACTACTTACCATAATTGATCAATTTTTACAGTTGGGTAATTTTTGCCATATCAGTTTAGAGTAAGTACCTTTATTAAGGATACTATAGCAGGAAATAGGGTTTGAACTTTGAATCTTCAATTGTTGTAGTAGTAATAATAATAAAAATAATAATAATAAATATGCAAAATTCACAGGCAATCTTTTTCAGTGTATGTGGGATTAGTGCAGGTTCTCCTGCTGTGAAAATATGAGCACGCACTGCCTATGTACACACACACACACACACACACACACACACACACACACACACACACAAGTGTGCATGTGCGTGTGTTGTGACCCAGCAGTGGTTGGCAGTGTGGCAGCTGGCTGATGTGTGCAGTGACTCTCTTAGCCTCCGCGAGTGGCATCAAGGCACCTTCCCCGAGGGCAATTGTTGTGCACTTGCAAAGAAACCCGTTTTTTTTCACCCCTCATTTCAGTCAACAGCTTGCAGGCAGAAGCGTTACACTGCTAATAGCTTTATATTTTATCTCAAAGCTGTTGTGATTTTTGGCTCTGGTTGGCCTTACTCACGTATGTTCGCCACGATGGAGCCGAGCATTAAAATTGTACAGCGCGGTGTCACATTCATTTCAGCTGACACAGTTTCATACATGTTCCAGGAGGACGCCGAGAAAGTTTCACCGAGGGTGTTTACTCGAGTTTGATTTCACAAGCTTGATGGACATCAGCAAATGAGTATGAGTGCAACGTGAAGTTTTGGCCATTGGTTCAAAATCTTAAACATGAAGATGTTTCAGACCCCGAGACTAAAAAAATGTATGTTCACTAATGTCATGATAAATGGCTAATGTGTGCACTTCAGCAGTAGGATTAAAGACAAATTGACTTTTATTTTTCATGATTTCTCTAAATGTTTTAATGGACTCCAGCGCATTTTAAATTTGATGCAAAATGAATGCAAATATTAAAAGGGAGCCAGTCTTCCAGATGATTTTATGTTCTGGAGGGGTTTCTAAGAGCATTGTGTGCTTGACATTATGAGGAACAGCTTCTCGGTGTTGTTGGCACTTATGGCAACACGGCTGAGTGATGAGTGGCCAAAACGCACAGATCTTCAGGGCCTGATCAGGGTGGATTAATACCACTAATAGTAAATCAGCACAAGGGGCGTGGAGGAACAGCTATGCAAATCAGGGTCGGCCCTTTGCCGAGGCAAACCGGGCGGATACTGCCTGGGGCCATGAGGATGCCAGGAGACCCCCGCGGTGTGCAATGAGTCAACCCAACATCTTTATAAAATGTGTGCGGCGGACACGTGCATCCTCAGTACACCATGAAGCAATCCTGCGTTGGAAATTCGTAAATTATAAATACAGTTAAAATAAATATACTTATATAAAAAAGTGTGTGCTAAATCAATAAATATAAATGTAAAATTACAAATGTTAGTCATATCTGTAAAACGTATTCGCAAATAAATAAGTAGTAATTAAATAAACCTTATTGCTGATACTCTTTGACTTACTCTCCTATAAGAAATAGAGCGTTCCTAAAGATCTTGCTGACGGAAGAAACACGTATGATTCTCAGAAAAATTCACTAAGAACTGGGTTTTACAGAGCACATTGATCCATTGAAGATAGTCTGATTTTTTTTGTATGTTCTAGCTATTTGCCACATAGTATTAAGATGTTGTTAAGCAGTAAAGATGTTTATTTCAAATGAACACTTATAACACATAGGCCTACTGTCATCGTGGAATAAGCAGCCAAATAAACCTAACAGCCAAAATATGGCTTTTGTTGTAATTCGATTTTTGCCTTCACAGCATCATCTAAGCAATATAGAAAAAAAACTTAAAATCTGGGTTATATATTTGTTTCAAATCAAGCCAACACAGAATTTATATTTTAATTTAATTGCCCAATGACTCTGACTTAGGTAGCTAATATTATGCAATGTAATACTATCCTGAAAACATTTTAAAGGTATTTTTTCTCCTATAAGTTAGCAGCTACTTATGAGAATATGCACTGTTAAATAGAAATAAATAACTTCAGATGTAAATATTGGTAATTATTTTGGCAGGCCTCCCCTGCTAACATCCCGCTTTAACCTGTTTTATCCGAAAGCAATAAACAAGTTAATGTAATGTTAATTATCCATCACTCTGTAGTAAATACCCTGTTTTTCTAACCCAGATAGGAAACACAGTTTCTCACAAATCAATTATGGATAACATAATGTATAAATTATATATATATATTTATATATTATAAATATATTATCAATTATAAAATAATAATATATTATTACTAAATTCTCACAAATCATTAATTGATAATACAAAATTTTTTTTTCAAAAACAGACTATGGTTTATGTTATCAATTAATGATTGTGCTTCGTAGCTGAATATTTTTGTTTTTTCAATTTCAACATTAATTATGTGGACCAGCTATAAAAATAAAATGTGTGGCCCAGTTGTGATGTACAACGAGATTTGTTATCGTGAACGTCGATGATGTGGGGGGCCCGCGGTTGTCATACGGCATCGTAATAGATAGTTTGGCCCCTGGGAAGTCGACACCAATCGAGGCGTGGAGCTGTTTGAGCTCAGAGAAACTGTTTCATCTGCTAAGCCCTGCTGGTCTCACCTCCGTTTTCTTATTGCAATTTATCTTCTTTGAATGTGGTTTGTTTTTGATTATTTTTAATGTTTAGCTGATGTTGTGGTCTATAGCAGCCCCTTTCCCAGCTCTAGCTGTGGGCCCTCAAAAGGCTGAGGCTGGCCCTGATATAAACCCAAAAAAGAATCCCCGCAGTGCAGATTTTAGCATGATGCTAGGGGAATTTCATTGATCTGTTTTCTTAAATCAAAGTACATAAGAAGGACTACTTTTTTTACATGCCAGTTATGGAACAAGAAGTACCCTGGGTCCTCTGAAGTTCGGAGCCAATCACCAGTCAGGATTTTTATTTTCAACATCATTGTCATTTTTTAATTTGGTAACTTACAACGTTTTAATTATTTACTCATTTATTGACAACGGCAGGGACAGGAATTGCTGTGTGACACTTTTAATCAGTACTCCACCTACTGGCCCGCACCTGGCCACAAAGGGGGGATGCAGGGAAGGGGTGGGGTGTTGAAATCTACTTAGCTGCATGAATCAAGGGGTGTTTCTTATACTTTTTGCTCGCTGAAAAACTCAGTCTACAAATTTCCTCTAAAGTACACTGGAATTGCACTTCACCTATGATGATGTCACCACCTGCACTTGGTGTCACTTGTCCACCAGGAAAGCAGTAAATGGCCTCAGTGCAGTTCTTGTTATGATTAGGGATTTTGTTACAGCCCCTCTAATTATGATCGTCTATGTCCTATAATTTAAACCTAGAAATTGCTGTTTACAACTGCTTTCACTTTCCATCTTTGGAACAGCCATTCTGCTCTATTACTCCCCAAGTGTGTAGGGGAACTAAGACAAATTTTAAGCTTTAAAAATAGTTCAGTTTCCCCCCAGAAACCAATTAATGAGCATAAATATCACTTTTAGCGGTAAACATGAGTCATGAGGCGTAGTTGGCAAGGATTTGGCTCAGGTTATTAAGAATGCGTTTTGTGGGAACCTCCAGTATTTAGCTTAAGTGAAAATATGGGCGTGAAGTTAACGAGTTGTTGACCTTGTTGTGTTTGTCATAGAGCCGGGCCTCAGGTTTGCAAGGGTACGATTTTCTGCGCGGAAGTGTTGGTGTCACCTCTGTCGAGGGGTTTTGGTGGGCAGATGAACCATGTGTCTAACGCCTGTTAAGATCGGGGTGTCTTTCGGCTCCCGCTTGGAATGCAGCTGTGACCACAACAGATTTGCGACTGATTCCTTGTAATATCATAACAACATAACAAATGAGTCAATAAATGAGCTTTAAGCTGGACTGTGCCTTATGTAACACCAACCAGGAAGCAGCAAAAGACTAATTTTGCTAAATGGTTTGACTCTTCCCCTACATTATAATAATAATAATAATAATAATAATAATAATAATTTCATTGCTGTTACGTTATGCCAAAAAACTCTTGTGTTTTTCCAGTCTTTTAGCTCTTTCCGATACAAACCAGGGTTTGAGTCTCTCATGAGAGCCACTGCTCAACAGTGATGGACTGTAGAAAGGGAACCTTTTCACGTGCAGGTGAAGGGGCTCCACCAGTCAAACACATCTGGCAGCAGCCAAACGCGTTGTTCCAACTCGATTTTTCCCCCACATTTCAAAATTATGTTATAGCATCTCTTCTCTAGTAGAAAACTGCAATCTTCTTTCCTTCAGATTTTTCAGCATTATTTGAGTTTAATAAGATGTGTTGGGCTGAAAAGTACAATCTGTGTCCCCGCTGTTAAAAAAGAAGAAAAATATAATGTGTTAATAAAACTTAATAAATTAGTAGAAAAAGAAAAAAAAGCATCTAAAAATCAATATATTGTTTGGAATTCATTCAAAGAATTATTGGGGGTATTTTAAAAGTTGTGTAAATATATTTGTAAACCTTACAAAGGGCCACACCTCCTCTTAAGGGTGTCATCAAGTTTTTGGTAATTTTCTTATTATAACCGTGGTCTCAGGACCAGTAGTCATCATTTGAGGAAAGACATCTTCTCCTGAGTGGATGAGGTTTAATCAGGTCTTTTCTCTTGCTTGTTTCTCCCTAAACAATGTTTCGTACTAACAAGATTAACGGGTCCCAATAAACTCCTGTGCTACATTAGCTCTATTTACAATTAGTGTTCTTCAAATAATTCTGAATTAAATGGCTGCAGAGTGAATAAACATAAAAAGAAGCGTTTCAAGACTGCAGAAATATTAGTAACGCATTTTATTTGTAGAAATATTTTTAAATAAGTATTGCTATAAAAGTCTGCATGGTTATTTGGTCAGTCAGTATACAAAGGCATCCAATTAACCACTTAAAATATATTCAAATACATGGCAACTTCCAGCAGAGCATGTTGTGCTCAAGTTGTTGATTTAATGTATTTATAAGGAAACAATATATAGAAAAATGTGGCTTAATGTTTGTTTTTCTAACCATTATCTAGTAAAGCAATTTAAGCAGAGTAAGTTGTTTGTATGCTTTCAGACATCTGCATCTATGCCGTAAAGTGCTAGTGGAGAGATTCTAACAGCTGTTTTCTAATTATGAAGACCGGGTGATGGTGTGTGCGTGCGTGCGTGTGTGCGTGCGTGTGTGTGTGTTATCTTCATGCAGGAAGTGGGTATTTATTAGCGTGATGTATGACAGCACAGACAAATTGATTGGACCCCAAGCTTAATCTTCCCTGCTGGTGCAGGATTCTTCAAAGCTTTTCCCCGTCCCCATCCCAGCAGGACGAGTAGGAAATAACAGATAAGCCCCCCCTGCCAAATCTGGCCTCCCCCCTCCCCGTTTCTTTGAGTTACTCACCCCCGGAGAGTTATTCAAAGCAACAAGGGCTTGGCGGGATGCTCGGGACGATGCTGCGCTGGGGCCGGGGAAGCGCCCCATCAGAGGTGAAAGACTCAGAGGACAAGCGAACTTGTAACCGGATTGTGGCTGCGTGCGTCTTTCTGTGAGCCGCATGCTTCCGGATTGTTCCTGCTAGAGCTGACCTTCATATGCAAAAATGGTTTGTTTTTGTTCTTTTTTTTTAATGTTTAGGGAATGGTGGGGGATATAGTGGTGGGAGTCATTGCTTGCAATCAAAGAAACCCACACTCCTGCAGTAATACCCTTCACCTATCAAGTGAGTGTACTTACCCTGGATTAGTGTAGTAAGAATACTGTGCTGTGTAGATATGTAAATCATTATTGATGAGGTAACATTATAAGTTACCTCGGACGAAGGTGCCGGATAAACAGTAGATAGATCAATAAAAAGATTAATAATAATCGGAGCGGTAGAAGGACTTTTCATATATTTCAGTCACTCTTACTTTGCCTTGGGATATTCTAGAATATGTGTAAAAAAAAAAAACAGGCTTAATGTGATTAAAAACTGACATTTGACTATAAAACATATCAATAATTTTTAGCTCTTTCCAAGGATTGCTGATGTAAGTGGGTGTAGTGGTTCGAGTCATCAACTTCCACTCAAAGGACTTGGGTTTAAATACCACCTCCTGCTGTAGTACCCTTGAGCAAGGTACTTACCCTGAAAAGACACAGTAAAAATGATCCCGCTGTATAAATGGGTAAATCACTGTAAGTAACTTACTATGCAAACCTAACGGTGTAAGCTGCTTTCAAGCAAAGTGTCCCACAAAAAATGTGAGAGGTTTGACTGAGAAGAACTATATTTAAAACACTGAAAGAAAAAATAAACACAAGTCATGTCCCATATTCTTCTAATATATTACTGAGTGGATGAGTCACTTTGTTAACTACTTTCAATAAGTGTGTTCTCACTCACACACCATAGTCTCCAGTCACCAGCAGTGACTGGGAATGTGAGAAACAATAACGAATCCAGCGATACAGAGATTATACCTGCGTACGGAAAGTGCCACTTACGGCATGCCGCTCTACTCAGTTACTTCTCGACAATCAAAAAGCCATTGAGTGTCTAATTAGAGCCAATACGAATGTGAGTAATGCGCCGACGACATCTTGTGCTGCGATGCTGCTTTCTTCCCACCTTCTGGGCCACGTGTGGGCCGACCAAAGGTGACAAATGGGAAAGAGAGGAGTGTCACTGTGCTCCACGGGCAAAGGAGACGTGGAAGATGATGTGCTTGGAATTTCGAAAGGAGCCCTGCTGGGGGCAGGGAGCAACGGGCAGTGACTACAGTTGGAGCAAAGTGAGCACTTTGACCACGCTCCCAGAGAGCAACTGGAATCAGGGAGATGAACCTAGCCTCTTTTTGCCGTTTTCTCACATGATTCTCTCCATTTAGTGCCATTTCCAGGAGGTTCTCTACTATTGCTGGTCACAGTAACATATATAAACATGTCCAGGCAAAGTCTGTTATAGTATTGATCAAGATTTTGCCAGCTGTCCAAAGATGCGGCTCAGGAAAGGACCCTTAGCTGACATCTTTAAATGAAACTCAGCAATAAGTCCCTCCCTCTCCATATTTTGCAAAGGTCATCATAAAATCTCATTCCCTTTGCACTAGTGACATAATGTACAGTAATATATGTAAGATGATGATAGATTTATTAGTCACCAGTTAAAGCCATTCACATTTCATCCTGCACCTTATTCTACTTCTATTCTCATACAACTTAGATATGTTCATACTTATTCCTGTACATAATTGTACCATTTGTTTAGAATTAATTATGTGAGATTTTCTTCAAAATTGGTTAATTTATACTTACTCTATTACTTTTATGTTTTTTTTATGCTAAATGTGCTTGATGGAGCATGAAATTCCTTGTATGTAATCACACTTAACCAATAAAATGTTATCTTAAGTGACTATTGTAAACTGAATGATTTGCAGTGATTTGCACATTTATACAGCTGGATAATTTTACCATGTCAATTCAGGGTAAGGGTACTGCTGCACTCGTAAGGATCTGAACCCAGATGATTTTTACCCCTTTGATTGCAAGGCAAGGCATCAAATTACCACACCCCCTGGTGCTCAAATTCTTAAACATCATGCTACTGTACCTCCGCTGAACCATTCAAATGGACCAATGTGACTGTGCACACTGTGATATTTCTCAGAAGTGACAGAGTGGTGACAAGGATGTAAAATATTGTGTTGCTTAGGGCAGGCAGTCCTCACCAGGAAGCATCTGAGAACAAAGCCACGGTGTCGAGTGCGAAACGTGGACGTGCTTTGAGAGATGCACGCTACTGGTTTTCCTCACAAAGCCACGGCAGGCAGGTACACCTACAAACCGTTGTGTAACAGCTATGTATCAGAGAGCTCTCCTTCCCACCACTGGAGTCCGGCTGCTTCCACAGAGGGCATATTTACAGTGATGAAACAGGCTGACGTGCTCAAGCCGCTTTGTACTTGTTCCAGCTTTACAGAAGGGATATGACATAGAGGATGATGGAGCCTTTGCTAGAAAAAAAAGGAAAAAAAACACACACTCACATCCACACACACTGAACTAAACTGGACTAAAACATGGTTCCCAACTTTAGCTGCGCAACAGGTAGTGCTGGCTCCTCACAGCATCTGGATGGTGTCATTGATCATGTATTCAATGCCCTCTCGGTCTGTGCAGAGCTTGCATATTCTCCGTGTGTTTGTGGTGGAGTGGTGACTGTATTGCACATAGTGTGTGTCTGGGTGTGTGTGTATTACATTGCTCTGGTATCGATGGGTCAATGACGGTAGGAAGTTTTTTGTACTGAGCATTGAACAAAGCTCCTGGCAATATAGGCATACAGCAGTTACAGTTGATTGCAGAGTAAGCCAACTGGTGACTGAGGAGAGGAAAACAAAAAACTCTCAAATGCAAAGAAAGGGAGGAAAATTTACATTGTCTCCCACAAAGCAAACAAGCAAGCATATAAATATGTAAATTAAGTGAGGATATGCTCTGTAAATTCCTTCAGTTTGGGATTAGGGGTTAGGCTTACCTTAAAATCCATGCTGTGGAGAATTGTCCGGAACTGTGTTTCGACTTCAGTCAGACAGCTGATCAATGATAACTGTGAACCTGTAGCTGTAATTATCATATCAGTCCACCAGACTGCTTATTTTCCTCTTTACTGCTGACCTTTGACCTCACGAAGCATGATGTCTTTTTCTAATGACCCCTCCCTTCACATGATGTACCCAAAGTGTGAATGTCACAAAATAATCATCTGAACTACCAGGGAACACCTAGGTTTTATCACATCCCATAGTACTATTGAACAAATATTAAAATAAATAAATAATAGGAAAAGCTCTTGGTAGTGAATGGACATCCAGCAAACGCAGGTTGTACCTGTTGTACAGGTGAGCTTGAACTCAGTTCCTCTTTTTTTCCACCCTTTTTGTCATTTACAGAGTAATACCGCAGGGGGTATAGTTGCCTGAACAGACTGGGAGTGGGCCTGCGCCTAAATAACTCAGGACTTCCAGGCCTCTGTGGTTGGTGCCAGTACTCCAGGTGCAACTTGCTCTCCAATTAAAATGCGCTACGCAGCTCACGGGACTCTGGCCCTTTAAGAGATTCTGCTTCAAAGTCCATCAGAGAGACTGACGGATGAGAAGTGAGAGCACGGTGCTTCGGGGGAAGGTCACCGTCAGCTGCTGATAGACTGCAGAGCGAGATCCCTGCAAAATAAAGCAGAGAAGGATGCCGTCTTTGCACCTAGCCGTTCGGAGGCTGGGATCGGTGCACGTATCCGTCATCTATCTAGTAATCACAGCGTCATAATGATTTGGCCTCCTGGCGTGTGCCTCTGGACTCCAGTGTCGCATAAGTGAATAAAACGTAAGACAGTGGTTGCCGGACTGCATCTTGCGGTTTCAGTTTAATGGGACGCAGTCTATCCCGCCGGGGCCTTTAATTGGGCTGTGCACTTGTGGCCCTGTGATGCATGCTGGGATAATGACACAAGATGAAGCTGCGGTCTTTCCTGGAATCAGGCAGAGAGAGAGTGAACTTGGCAGGGTGGGGAGGGGGACCAACAGCGGGAACTTTTTGGGGCCATATTGTCACAATATATGTACTAGAAGCAGAACCTCCGACAGTGTCCGGGTTGGCCAGGGTTCGAATGGAGACGTGGTACCCTGTGGGTGGTCCCATGTGGGACCGGGGCAAATGATCCACCCACAGGGCTGCCGTGGCAATTGGCAAAGCAAATGCAGAGAGTGTAAGGAGGTGTCCAACAAGTTTGTAATGGCAGCGTACCCTGAAAATGCTGTTTTATGCTTGTGTGTGTGTGTGTGTGTGTGTGTGTGTGTGTGTGTAAAGATGGTGGACTCATTATCTGACATTACAAAACACCTTGGACAGAGGGTGGATGATGTCTGAAACCATTATTTTTATTTTCATAGCTCACACTCATATATTCAACCCTTTCATACAGCAGTCTTTTAATTAAGTAATTAATAACTATTAAATAAATATTTAAGTAATTGTACTACCTGCCATTGCCTTCTCTTTACAAAGTCTTTAATTTGAAAGAATATTTTTTCTGAATAAGTACATGTATTCATTGTCATTGACATCTGTCTGTATATATAGAAAAATTTTAAGTCACTTTGGGCAAGGGAGTCACCAGAATGAAAATATTTAAACATACATCATGTGAAAAAGCATGTGCTCTTATACTGTCAGTTTAGTTTATTTAGTTTCCTTTTGCTCGGAAAGTTGCTCTCTGCGAAACTGTTTTCCTGTAAAAAGCTGCAGCGTTCAGTGCAGAAGCCCCTCTGAAAGGATGCGGGATGCTGAAGAGTGAGTGGAACCCGTTGTGAAGCGGTTGCTAGGCAGCGAGGTCACCATCACCTGCACTGCGCTCCCTCTAACTTTTTGGATTGCAAGGAAGGGGCATCGGAAAAGTTACTCCGCCGGTTCTCCACGTGGACTGTGACATCTGTTCTCAGAGGTGGGCAAGACAAGAGTCAGTGTGTGGTATGAAAATACAAAAAATATAAAGTTAAGCTGCGATCTTAAAGTGGTCCTCAAAAATACTTTAATTCTTAAACATATGGAGCTTGAAACAAAAAGTCCACTTTATTTCTTCCAACTTGAGTGCATGCAGAACAGTGTTTTCCAAAATGTTTTATATTCATTTATTTAGCTGACGCTTTTGTCCAAAGTGACTTACAATGTTAAACTAATTACAGTTATTTACCCATTTTTACAGGTGGGTAATTTTAGTGGAGCAATTTAGGGTAAGTACCTTGCTCAAGGGTACTACAGCTGGAGACGAGAATCAAACCTATGACCTTTCGGTGCAAAGGCAGCAGCTCTAACCAGCTGCCCTTGTATATAACGGTCTCCAAATATCACTCTTTTTTAAAAAGCAGCACAGCTGCCACCAGATTCATGCTTTCTGGACTTTTCTTTTCCTTTCAATGGCGTATGAATTTATTATTAGAAATTTTCAGGAAATGTCCCTTTCATCCATTACCAACAACTGCTAGTTAAATGCAGGGTCATTGTGTTCTAGAGCTTGACCTGGAAGCACAGGGCGTGAGGCAGGGTACACTTTGGATGGAATGCCATCACAGGGCACTCACACACGCACTGACACACAAGGGTGATTGAGTCACCAGTTCTCCTAAAACGTGTCTTTGGACTGTGGGAGGAAACCAGAGCATTCGGAGGAAACCTGCGCAGGCACAGAGTGAAAATGCAAACTCCACACTCACTGAACTAGATTTGAACCTACATCCGAACCCACAGCCCAGGATTTGCAAGGCACCAGTACTACCTGCTGTGCCGCCGTGCTGCTCGCGGAATTTCATTTTATTGACTGTAAGTGTGAAGATCTGTCTGGCTACAGGAAGAAGCGGTGAAAGAACAGCTCAAGGACAGGCCAGGTCATTATTATGTGTTTCCTAGTGGCCCTGCGAGGGGCTGAGCCCAAGGGAGGCCCTGTCAGTGATGCAGCAGAGCCCAGATGGGAGGAATCCAGGGGCTTCCAAATAAACAGCTAATTTTAAATAGTTTATTTTAGCCTGGGTCAGGGTGATGTCTGCTCACATATGACATGTCCCAGCATCTCAGAGCAGATTTCAGGTGATGCGACATGACATGCCCCCCTCCCCCCCTCCCACTTTGGCGTGGTTAACGCGTTGCGGGGCGGGGGGGGGGTTGGTTCAAAAACCTCACACGCCTTTGGCAGAGGTGAGAAATTTTTCATACCTTAAATTTTCCAGTTTGGGTGACTGGATAATGCTGGAAAATTACACCTTATTGCGCTTTCATTCAACTTTTCAAAAGATTTCAGGGCGTTAAGTGGTGCTGATTATCTGAGATTATTCCGTTAATCATTCATATCCAGAGACCAGGTGCACTGGGAGGTATATTTTACTGCACTGTAAAATTGTCATGTGCTGCATGTATTCAGGGTAACACAGTGATGCAGGTACAAATAGATACTTACCTTGAATTACTATGGTAAGAATACACTGTTATTTGAATGGATTGAATTTATGAGTGAACTGAAAAATACTCATTTTTCGTACATCATTAACCCCTGTTGACCTGATACCTTTGAGTATTAACTCACTCATCTTTACCACTTATTCAGCTCATGTTTACAGCTTCTACTGCATCGATTCAGGGTAAGTACCTTGATCAAGGGCACAACAGCAGGAGCAGAAATTAAAACTGGGTGTGGGGGGCATGGGCAAAGTGGGTAGGAACCCATGATAATAAATATGAAAATATTTCAGCTGATGATCTATGATGAGAAGTAATCACACGGCTAATGTCTCGCACACTTTCACAGAGTCCCACGGACAATTTTTGAGCCCCAGCCGAGCTGAAACAGCCCTAAAAAAAGTGCCGGCAGCAGAGTCGCGTTGCGTCACGTCCATAATTGCAATGCAAGAACACTTAGATTGCTGACAAGTTTCCGAGCAGAAGGACCGAACGTCGGCTTCTCTCCGACCACCTGCCTCCCTAACATCTGAAATGCAAAACAGGAAGAGGACGCTGTGCCACTGGGGAAAAGAAAAAAGTTATTTTGGGGGTCGGTGCAACCCATTGCTGATTTTAACAGAATTTTGAAAGATTCCTATTAGAAATAAAACTTCCGATGGTGGAAATACAGCCTTGCCTTCTAGGTCCATCTTAACTCATTACTGTCTGAGGCAGCAGGTGGCGTAGCGGTTGGAGCTGCAGCCTTGCACTCAAAGGAACCACTTTCACATCCCACCTCCTGCTGTAGCACCGTTGATTAAGCCACTTACCTGGAACTGATGTGGTTAAAATTATTATAAATGGGTTAAACAAGTTAAGTACTTCATCATCGTAAGCCGCTTTGGAGGAAAGCATCACCTCGGAAAATCAGAGTGACTGTCCGAGGCACGGCTCAGAAGAAACCCGTCTTTAAGGTGTATCCTCGACTGACCTGCCCGTCAAGCTTTGCGTTTGATTAACTAGCTTGCTCTGCTTGTGTGACATTTATGTAAAGTACGCGGCATCATATTAAACGCCGTTATTAGAAACAAGGCGGGCAGGTATTCAATGTCAAGTGCCCAGTTGTCTTTTTCATCATCGTCGCAATAGGGTGGTGACAAGACCATGGCACCGCAGACTATGTAGCTCACTAACAGCAAAGCATCAGCACTATTACAAATATCAAGATTCATCTACTAATTTTTTTTTTTTTTTTTTATATTCCACAAAAAGAATTTTTGGCCACATAACTGGTTTCAAGCATAAATATAGTTTGAAACCTATTATGTTGCTGAAAATGATATATTTACATTTACATTTATTCATTTAGCAGATGCTTTTCTCCAAAGCGACGTACATCTCAGCAAAAATACAATTTGTGCATTACATTAAGAGAAAGAGACATGGCTGCAGACATGTGATTCTTAACAATATGTAATATTGTTAGTCCACTGTGAGATTTTGATTATTGGTATGACCATTTTTAACATTGCATCACTGCTGTGCTTAAATGATGGATATTTTATTTATAATCTATATTTAATGCATTGTCGGTGCGTTGTGATTTGGGCGGTGGTCGGGGCCGAGTGCCCGGCCGACCCAAACCTCGGGCGCCAACTCTGGTTTTTGGGACTTGGAATGTCACCTCACTGGCGGGGAAGGAGCCTGAGCTGGTGCGGGAAGTTGAGAGATACCGTCTAGATATAGTCGGGCTCACTTCCACTCACAGCTTGGGTTCTGGAACCACTCTACTCGACCGAGGGTGGACTCTCCACTATTCTGGCGTTGCCCAAGGTGAGAGGCGGCGGGCTGGTGTGGGCTTATTAATAGCCCCCCAGTTCAGCCGCCATGTGTTGGAGTCTACCCCGGTGAATGAGAGGGTCATCTCCCTACGCCTTCGGGTCAGGGAACGGTCTCTCACTGTCGTTTGTGCTTATGCGCCTAGCGGCAGTGTAGAGTACCCGGCCTTTTTAGAGTCCCTGGGGGGCGTGCTGGAAAGCGCTCCCACTGGGGACTCTGTCGTTCTACTGGGGGACTTTAACGCCCACGTGGGCAGCGACAGTGATACCTGGAGGGGCGTGATTGGGAGGAACGGCCTCCCTGATCTGAACCCGAGCGGTGAGTTGTTATTGGATTTCTGTGCTAGTCGCGGTTTATCCATAACGAACACCATGTTCATGCATAAGGGTGTCCACCAGTGCACTTGGCACCAGGACACCCTAGGTCGGAGGTCGATGATCGACTTTGTAGTCGTTTCTTCTGACCTTCGGCCATATGCCTTGGACACTCGGGTGAAGAGAGGGGCTGAGCTGTCAACTGATCACCACCTGGTGGTGAGTTGGATTCGATGGCGGGGGAAAAAGCTGGACAGACCTGGCAGGCCCAAACGCATAGTGAGGGTCTGTTGGGAACGTTTGGCGGAGGCCCCTGTCAGAGAGGTCTTCAACTCCCACCTCCGACAGAGCTTCAACCAGGTCCCGAGGGAGGTGGGGGACATTGAGTCTGAATGGACTATGTTCCGCTCCTCCATTGTCGGTGCGGCGGTTTGGAGCTGCGGCCATAAGGTCTCCGGTGCCTGTCGCGGCGGCAATCCCCGAACACGATGGTGGACACCGGAAGTAAGGGATGCCGTCAAGCTGAAGAAGGAGTTCTATCGGGCCTGGCTGGCTCATGGGACTCCTGAAGCAGCTGACGGGTACCGACGGGCCAAACGGAGCGCGGCTCTGGCAGTCGCCGCGGCAAAAACTCGGGCTTGGGAGGAGTTCGGTGAGGCCATGGAGGAAGACTTTCGGTCGGCCTCAAAGAGATTCTGGCAAACCGTCCGGCGACTCAGAGGGGGGAAGCGGTGTTCCACGAACACTGTTTACAGTGGAAGTGGTGCGCTGCTGACCTCAGCTGAGGATGTTCTCGGGCGGTGGAAGGAGTACTTTGAGGATCTCCTCAATCCCTCCGACACGCCTTCCGTAGAGGAAGCTGAGGCTGGGGACTCAGAGGGGGACTCGTCCATTACCCTGGCTGAAGTTGCTGAGGTAGTCAAAAAACTCCTCGGTGGCAAGGCTCCGGGGGTGGATGAGATCCGCCCCGAGTTTCTCAAGTCTCTGGATGTTGTGGGGCTGTCTTGGCTGACACGCCTCTGCAGCATCGCGTGGAGTTCGGGAACGGTGCCTCTGGACTGGCAGACCGGGGTGGTGGTCCCTCTTTTTAAGAAGGGGGACCGGAGATTGTGTTCCAACTACAGGGGGATCACACTCCTTAGCCTCCCTGGGAAAGTCTATGCCAGGGTACTGGAAAGGAGAATCCGACCGATAGTCGAACCTCGGATTCAGGAGGAGCAATGCGGTTTTCGCCCTGGCCGTGGAACACTGGACCAGCTCTATACCCTCACTAGGGTGCTGGAGGGTTCGTGGGAGTTTGCCCAACCAGTCCATATGTGTTTTGTGGACCTGGAGAAGGCATTCGACCGTGTCCCTCGTGGCATCCTGTGGGGGGTACTTCGGGATTATGGGGTTCGGGGCTCGTTGCTACGGGCTGTTCGTTCCCTGTATGACCGGAGCAGGAGCTTGGTTCGCATTGCCGGCAGTAAGTCAGACCTGTTCCCGGTGCATGTTGGACTCCGCCAGGGCTGCCCTTTGTCACCGATTCTGTTCATTATTTTTATGGACAGAATTTCTAGGCGCAGTCAGGGAACGGAGGGTGTCTGTTTTGGTGGCCGCGAGATCTCGTCTCTGCTTTTTGCGGACGATGTGGTCCTGTTGGCTTCATCAAGTCAAGACTTGCAGCGTGCACTGGGGAGGTTTGCAGCCGAGTGCGAAGCGGCGGGGATGAGAATCAGCACCTCCAAATCCGAGGCCATGGTTCTCAGTCGGAAAAAGGTGGATTGCTCCCTCCGGGTTAGGGGGGAGTTGCTCCCTCAAGTGGAGGAGTTTAAGTATCTTGGGGTCTTGTTCACGAGTGAGGGAAAAATGGAGCGGCAGGTCGACAGACGGATCGGTGCGGCGTCCGCAGTAATGCGGTCATTGTACCGGTCTGTTGTGGTGAAGAGGGAGCTGAGTCGTAAGGCGAAGCTCTCAATTTACCGGTCGATCTACGTTCCTACCCTCACCTATGGTCATGAACTCTGGATCATGACCGAAAGAATGAGATCGCGGATACAAGCGGCAGAAATGAGTTTCCTCCGCAGAGTGGCTGGGCGCACCCTTAGGGATAGGGTGAGGAGCTCAGTCACCCGGGAGGAGCTCGGAGTAGAGCCGCTGCTCCTCCGCATCGAGAGGAGCCAGTTGAGGTGGCTCGGGCATCTGTTCCGGATGCCTCCTGGACGCCTCCCTGGGGAGGTGCTCCGGGCTTGTCCCACTGGGAGGAGGCCTCGGGGCAGACCCAGGACACGTTGGAGAGACTATGTCTCCCGGCTGGCCTGGGAACGCCTTGGGGTTCCCCCAGAGGAACTGGAGGAGGTGTGCGGGGAGAGGGAGGTCTGGAGTACTCTGCTCGGACTGCTGCCCCCGCGACCCGGCCCCGGATAAAAGCGGAGGAAGATGGATGGATGGATGGATTTAATGCATTGTCATTCTTATAAATTTTATCAGAATCTTTTACCATTTTTTCCTATCATGCTTCATGAATCTCATAAACAAGCAGGATGAAACACTACTCTTTATTCAAGTTGTATGCTTACTGCATACATTTGACCAAAGCTTTTCTCGAAAGTGACAGGGATGCTGGAAGGGATTCAGCAGCTCTGAGGGACAGAGGAGTTCATTCCACCACTTCAGGGCCAAAAATGAGAACTGGCATGTTTTAGATGTTGGACACTCCACGAGGAGGATGAGAAGGCAGTGAGAGGTAGAGGAGCGTAGGATCAAATGGATTTTAACGTTACACCAGTACTGCGACACCAACCATCTGCATCATGGCATCAACACATGAAAGCAGCATGGGAGGATTTACTGCAGTAAATGAGCAGCTGTAGAGCTGGCAGGCCCTCAGCCAGCGACCTTCTGTGTGGAGGGATGCAGTGGTTTACACTGGAAGTACATTTTATCGTGTATACTAAATGGATAACTCGTACATAACCAGCAGAACATCTTGTGTGCTTAGATCAAAGATTCTTAACCTTTCCAAGGCCCTCAGACACCCCTTAGAGCATAATGACAGCTAAGGATCCATCCAAGAAAAAAAATCCATGAATAAATTTGGAGAAAATATTGACTGAAAATCTATAACCTTCACATAGATACTAACAGCATAGTAATAGTTTCATTTCATATTTAACTTTTATTTAGGTCCTCTGAGGAATCCTTGGGCTTCAGATTCAGAACCCCCGACTGTCAGTAACCTCCAAAAAGCCGACAGCATCTTGGATGCACTTTCAAAAGGCGTTTAACTAACGGAAAGGCCCATAAAACACATCCTAGACCTCAACAACTTGGGTTACTGCACTTGACAGATACACGAATGGATCTCAGCAAGGAGCAACGTACCCGATTTGTGGTCCCAAAGGGTTGTTCTACAAGGATCGGCTTAAAATAATTGCGTTAAATCTGTTTCAAGCAAAAACAACTGGGGGAAGGGGTGCAGTATCCGAGTTCGCGGAAGGCCGAGGGGCAAAGATAACGTCAAGCCACACGATTACTCCGGGACACACTTTTCTCAGGGATTCGATTAAGAAAAGCTTTGTAACATAATATATTCGACGAATCCTAAGTAGTTCAGGGGCTGGCAGTGCGCTAAATACCCCAAAGAGTGAAACGGCACAGATTAAAACACTCGCTTTTAACCTGGGCTGAAGATCGAAAGCCCAAGGAAACGAATGGAAGTGTTCCACCCCGTGAGCCACTTTTGATGTTGCTCGGATATCAAGGAGGTGAGATGGATCTGAGCCGAGATTTTCTGCTTTGAAGGAAAGTGGAGTTTGTTTTTTTTTTTTTAAATTCTCTCATTTCTTAATGGAGACATATATCTCAGCTTCTTCCCCTTATTCACCAGCAAAGAGGAAGAAATGAGGTATAACGTCAATACTAAGAAATGGGCCTCAGCCATGCATGGAAAAGCGATTCATTTGTCCGGAATCAATCTTGCTTTGTTCTTATCCCACCAACACTCCTGTCTAAGTGTTATTAATACAGTTTTTTTTCTTGTTCGAGAGCAACGTGGACGAGATGGCTAAGTGGTTGCCGTTGGAGACTGCTCTCCTCCAGGTCATTCAAATTTGGGTCCCTGGAGGTTCGAAAGGTGTTTGAACTTATTTTTAAAATTTACTTTAGTAGAATAGCCTATCTGCTTGCAAATTTCCCCGTAAAAAGTCCATGATCCATTAAGAGTTTCTGACAGCCTTGGTGTTTGGAGGCTGCCGTCGGGCTGTAGACTCGACCACGCTCAGGTTTCCTCAAACACAACATGCCCGTATCGCTAATTCTAGCCCGGCAGCACGACAACTCGACACTTTTGGATGAAGTTACTCTTTTATTTTAATTGAAACAAACATCTTCACATTCATAGGTCGATTAGAAGTCACGGGTTTTAATACAAAGATGCATTATTATTACCCAGAATTTTTCCAAGGAAATATATCATGTGAGGCTTGTACACTAAGCTACTTACAGTGATTTACCCACAGGTAAAGCTAAGTAATTTTTAGTGTATTTTTTTTCCTTTTTTTAACTAGGGAATTTTTACTGTCCTTCGGCTGCAGGGTTTCAGCTCTAACCGCTACCCCCCCTGCTGGCCTCTGTGCACAAAACTTCTGTTTTGTTGATAGACAATAATGCTGCTTTGACTTGCTCTATAAACTACAACATCACTAATGAAATGAATAAAATGTAATCTTTTGTTTTTCTTATTCCTGAGGTATCTTCTGCAACCTCATACATAAGACAAAAATACAATAAAAGTATCAGATGGAATTTACAATAAGAAATGACAAGCAGAAACAATTTTGAATATCACATGTTAAGGTAGATGTCATATTGTACAATTTAATATATTATAAGTAGAAACAAGTGATGAAACAATAAAAGGTGGGTGAAAAGAATGAAGCCACATATGAGCTGGAAGATGAAAAATCAGTGTGTGTGAGACAGAAAATGTTGGTAAAATCGAAGGCATAAAAAGACGTTAGAGGAAACAGCAGGAGGACGGGGCGGCTCTGCCTCATTTTATTTTAAGGGTGCGAAAATCAAAGGTTCTGGAAACATTCTGTCTTGTTTCCTTCAGCATTTTCATAATAATTTCTTTCTTGCTGTTTATACCCCATTTTTTCTGTGCATGTTTGCAAGGCAAGAATAATCAAGACTCTGTGCTTTACACTAGTTTAAGGCATGCATTTGAAATGACTGATTTGCATATACAATTAAAATTATGACAAATGGCATTTTAACATATGTTTGTATGTTAATGTGTGTTCACAAGGCTCATGTTTTCGAAGTTTATTAGAAGATGATTCTACATGCTGAGGAGTGGCAATTATGAATTTAGATGATTTTCTAATTATTTAATAAGCCGAAACTGCCGTCTGATGTGACTTGCACTGCTTAGAGCTTTTGCAGGTTGAATATGAACTGTAGCAACTCACATTATACATCTTTAAGGGCATGACAGCAACAGCCAGAAGACAGGGGGGTTAAGGATCCCTGTTGGCTGCCGGTTCAAGTCTTAGGTAGCGCTGTGATTTTACCTCATGCTTCATCAATACATCCTAATGTCAGATGACTTAAAATATACCTTATTATATTACATTAAAGTAGGGGGTGCGGTGGCGCAGTGGGTTGGACTGCAGTCCTGCTCTCCGGTGGGTCTGGGGTTCGAGTCCCGCTTGGGGTGCCTTGCGATGGATTGGCGTCCCGTCCTGGGTGTGTGTCCCCTGCCCCTCTGGCCTTACGCCCTGTGTTACCAGGTAGGCTCCGGTTCCCCCGTGACCCCGTATGGGATGAGCGGTTCTGAAAATGTGTGTGTGTGTGTATTACATTAAAGGGGAGTGCGGTGGCACAGTGGGTTGAACCAGGTCCTGCTCTCCGCTGGGTCTGGGGTTTGAGTCCCGCTTGGGGTGCCTTGCGGCGGACTGGCGTCCCGTCCTGGGTGTGTCCCCTCCCCTTCCAGCCTTATGCCCTGTATTGCCTAGTTAGGATCTGGCTCCCCGCGACCCCGTATGGAACAAGCGTTTCAGACTGTGTGTGTGTGTGGGTATATTACGTTATTACTGAGCTGTTATTATTTAATGTACGCCAAGGCTACGGGTTAATCACATCCTTTCGACCAATCAGATTCCAGCATCTATCTGAGTCATTCCATGAAGTGTATTAATTAAGCAGAGTAAAAAAAAGGGAAAAAAAATCCACTCAGTCATCCAAATCAAGAATGACCTGGAAATCCAAGTCTGTCACAAAGCGAAGCGTACACCGTGTTGCCATGTCAACTGTGAAATTAAAGTTGCACAAAGGCGGAGCTCTTTTTTCCAGGTCCCTCTTCATTCATTCAGCTGAAAGGAAGGGCAGCCCTCACTGAGAAGGACGGGCTTGTGAAGTCCTTTAATAAACAAACTCTGATGACAAAACCAGTCAAAGCTATCTGAGGACAGGTCTGTCTGTTGGCCTTTGTGTTCATCTGCTTGGATGTAAACAAATACCCGCCTGTGTCCTCATGCGACCCCCATGAGTGCGGAAGGAACGTTTCCCTACCAGGCGTGAGGCCGTCTGCTGACCACCACAGTTGAACATTTGAGGACATGCTGCAGAAGCTCATGGATGTGCGTTCCTGCGTGATGTTCAGGATGTGTCTACATCTATCCTCGTGGGGATCTGTAATTGTAGAAACTAGGGGGTGGGGCTTATTTAATGGAGGAAAAGGGACAGGGAGAAGTCGTCCCACCAGCCGTCTTGGTGCGTACCGAGCAAAAACCCAAATGGGAAAACCCAAAAGTAAAACTTCTTGACCCTGTGTATTCGGCATCGCATCCAGATGTCGCACACGGTTGCGACGGTGAATGGGACTCTGAATCAAATGGTCAAAGTCCTGCTGGAATCTTAAACAAATCTAATGGAGCTGCTGATGAATAATGCACTTCACAGATATTAGATAAAGTGTGTCTTGTGCGCATGGGGGTGATGGTGGTCTGTGTATATCTGTGTGTGTGTGTGTGTGTGTGTGTGTCTGCGTGTGTCTGTGTGGGGGGGCAGGGTGGACAGGCAGATAACGCTTCCTTCTGCCTCTTTGAAATAAGATAAATGAGCATCACTCTGCGAAAATGATTGTAATTTATATTCCGCTGTTTTCCCCCCTTTTTGCCGCGTTTCGGACAGCCGATCTAATTAATCCGCCGTAGAGAAGGCGGCGAGCGAAACTTGCTGAGAGAGAGGGACGCCGCTTGTTTTACCTCAGATCGCGGTAAACTGAAACATTTGTCTCCCCCGTGCTGGCCGCTGCGTTGCCGCTCCGCTGATTAAATCCTGGGTGACAGAAGCTCTTCCAAGACGAGACAGGGCCCTTTTAAATGCGTCTGAAAAATGGCTTGGCAAAGCAGTGTTTGCCGTTTGTTTTCGACTCCCATTACTCTCCACAAGACGCATTATTCCACTCCCACCAGTCACTGGAAGCCATTGGAGTCGCAGCCCAAAGATGATGATGGCTCCAAGAATGGGGTGGCACGGCATGGGGGGGGATGCTGGGGTTGCCGCTGTATGTATTCATAATTTCAGCTGAGATTTGCAATAGATTGTATCATGTGAGAACCTTCAGTCAATAAGAGCTCAGAACAAATTAACAAATATGGGGATATTAATAGGGATTGCCAGCAGGGTGTTTGCTGAACGGGCTTTTGTTGGATTTGTTGGTGCAATTAGATCTTTCTTCATTCAAGAATCGTTCGAATTGCTGCAGCATTGTTGGTTATTGTTGTTTGTTCTTTTGGCTGATGCTTTTCTGCACGGGAACTTACAATTTCGGTTTCGCACACTAAGCTTCTTACGGATATTCATCCATTTATTCAGCAGGGTAATTTTTACTGCGTCAATTCAAGGTGAGCACCTTCATTAAGGGCGCTACAGTGCAAGTGGATTTTCATACCTGTGTGATGGGGGTTGCAGGGGAATCCGTGCAAAAGAAGAAGATATATAGAAATGAAAGAGCTCATTTAACTACTCAAATTTTCAAATGCTAAAACTCACCAAAGAAATGTACAATGTTAGGTTTGCACAAAGAGTTTCTTCTCATTGTTTACCTATTTATTCAGCAGGGTAATTCGTCAGTTCTGGGTAAGTACCTCACTCAAGGGTACAGCAGAAGGAATGGGGATTGAAACCCTACCTCCTCAACTGCAAAGTAACTCTTGTAACCACTACGCCCTCTGCTACCCCCAGGTATTTGTTATAGTAATGAAGGAACACCCAGAACCAGAAGAAATGGAGCAGCATCTCATGTGGCCTGGGGCGAAAGGGCGGGTCGAATCCCACGCCGGAAGGAAAACTTGGGGAAGTTCACAAGGACGCCATTTCTTGAGGAGTCCTCCTTAATGTATGTAAAGTGATGGAGACTCAGGGACAAGGAGAAATCTGATTAAATGATCCAAAGAAAGCGAGGTGGGTAGTAGGAGCTGTGACACACCCGAGGCGCTGGAGGAAATCCAAGTCGGCTGGAATACACAGCGGGCTACATGAAGCAGGGTGTATAAAACACTGTAGAAAAGTCAATAAATGTAAAGGAGCTTTTCAGAGTGGATAAGAGTTTTTTACATCGCACAGAAGTGCCCTGAAGGGGAAATGGATTTAGATGTTGGGCAGAATTTATCGCCGACATCTTTGCACCGCCGCTCCGGGATTGTTTTGGGTTTAAAGGAACGGGTCGTCGAATTATCCGCCAAAGTCCCTTTCCATGATTCCAACAATGTGCGATGGAACCACCGTGGCCGCCCGAAGTTCACGAAAGCCTGGATCTCGATTTGAAGTCAATTAAATGTATTCCTCTGGACATTTTACAGGGGCATTACAGAGGGCATTTTAGAATTAATAAGACTCCAAAGGAAGGCTCTCCTTTTAGAACTACATATGAGGCTTAAAATAAAGAAAGGGGAAGAGCCACAGAGGAACGGTCTGAAGAGGAGGAAGGAAAGTTAATAAGTAATGGTGTAAAAAAATCGAGAAGCGAGGACAAGTCCAGTGGGAATTGTGGCAGTGCACCTCTTTCCTTTTCCTGGATTTCTGTTTTGTTCAGATGCAAGCAGTCCCGCTGCTGCAGTTGGTGTGCGTCTTTCGATGACGTGCAAGTATCGCGGAAGGTGAAGTTCGCCGTATAATTGGGTGACACCCCCGATTCGCTAACGTTGAGCTACAGGGGATGGATGTGCCCGATCCCAGCTGATACATTTGCCGGACTTCTCCGCCGACCCCTCGGGATCAGCCTCTTGGGGCACAAGTGGGCTGGATCCCGAAGAAAAAGGTTGGCGGCAAAAGGTCACCCCGTTTTTCAGAAACCTGGACAGGCAAAAAAATAGAGAAAACAAAAGGAGGAGAATAGAGAGCACGGCAACCAAAGCTCTCAGTACGAAACGTCAGAGCGACGCCTCCGCGATTTCCGCCGGTGTGTCTCAAGGCCAGCGAGCGTGCTCCATATTTTTTGAAAGTTTGTGAGAAAAAAAAAAAAAGATATCTTTGGGACTTCTATGCTTCACAAAACACTGCAGGCCAGTGGGTATTGATTAGTTTAGAAAAGGCAATCAATAATAGGGATCGAGTTAAGAAGCAGCTTGGGGCCACGAAACGAAAACAGGAGCCGATGGAATTCCATCATCGCGAATTCATGGCGCAGAAGTTTTAATGCACACGCTAATTCCGCTTCGAATGTATTAAATTATTAAGCGCTGCTCTTGCCTGCCTGCGCCAGTGTCTCCCCATAACTTGTTATCTGAGTTCGCCAATGCCTCATGCCATGTAGGATTCCTTCCCACACTAAAAATTAACTTTGAATATTTAAAAAAAAATGGGAGGGGGGACTTTTATTTCAAGGGATGTAGATCCCATTTATTCCAGAGTTTTTCGTTTGAAGCCCTAACGGGAACCTCCACTGGCAAAAGCTGGCAGGTTGTTAGAAGCCTCTGGTTAACTTGTTTTTAGTCTCCTTTTATTTTTTCTATTTGCTCCTCGTTGGCTTAACTGTCCGAAGGATGCAGAAGTGTAGCGAAGAACTCTGGATTAAAAGAAAAGGTCCTGCTGTTGGACCTTCGAGAGTGGAAACTGAGGTGTTCACCCGTAGCTTCAGTGAGTCACTTTAGATTAAAAATAGAAGATGGAAGGAAAATTAAAAAACAGTAAATTAAAAGCTAAAAAACATGCACATTTTCCTCTTGCATTTTTCAGATTCGCTGTTAATGTGTAAATCCAAATCAAGCGCTTAAATTCAGTGTAAATAAATTCAACGTTTCCAAGCAGCTCAATAAGAGCTTCATGCTAATTAAAAAAATGATTAAAGCCATTTTCTTCCAATTTCCTGTTCATTAAAGCCCACATCTAACCTTTTGTCCCCCTGTAAAAGACTCGGTTCTTGCTGTCCTACTGCTGTATATTATAGGACAATATTTGACAGTAGAGAAATGCTGCAAAATGCTTCTGTTTTGTAAATGTCATTGCCGCCTGTGTGGCGCACACACTGCGACCATGCTACGTCCTGTTGCTAATATTTCGCACAGGTCACAGGGTTTGCTGATATTTTCCAGTCCGTGGTAGGAAATGCACATTACTGCTTTGCTCAGGAGTTTCCCATTTCCCCTAGATTCAATGTACTGTAGCCCATTACTTGAAAATGTATTTAAAATGTCAAAGAAGGGAGATAATGTGATAAATTGCACGTATACGACAGTGTTTCGCTTAGCAGTAGCCCACCCCAGACAGCAACACGCCGAATAAACAGCAGGGCGCTGAACCACAGCCAGGGTCATTTTTTAAGGTTAACCAAATAAATGACCTAGTGTGTATGGCTTAATGTGTGTGGCTTGTGTCACGGTTTATAATGCCCAGAGTATGCAGTTCCCAGCATGCACTGCCACTTAGCCACACCGTGACTGTCATGTTAAACAAGTTCAGGGTACTTATCCAAAATAACACCGTAAAAACACCAAAACGTGTCCGCTGGAATTTTTGGGGCAACCTCTATTTAGTACTGCCATGATCACCTGTCCACACCGCCGCCCTCCTTCACACAACATTCCTTTCCACGGTAAGGGTTTGCTATTTTATTGTCTATCGTAACACTTTTTTCCAAAGCAACTTCCAGAGTTTGGTTTGCATACTAAGCTGCTTATAGGGCTATTTGCACAGCTGGGTTATTTGCACTGTATCAGTTCAGGGAAAATACTTTAATCAAGGGTAATAGAGTCAGAGCAGGATGTAAACCTGGGTCCTTCATGGTAACTGCTTTAACCACTACACACCCTTCTGGCCTTCAGTGCCAAAAACAAACTCCAGTACCAGAGTATTATGTTTTGGAATTTCAACTGAATTCCCAGCGGGCATTGCTCGCTAAGCTCAAAGCACGAGAGTGCGCTGTATTGCCTTCCTTGTCGTAGACTCCCTATAATAAAAAGTCATATGTCAATAGACATACTGCATAGACAAATAGACAAGATACCTTCAACGCCTATGGATCTTCCTTCACACGTTAGAGAACATCTACTCTTTCTGTCCCTACTGACCTCTGCAGTTCATACTGATCTACAGTATGTTCGTTAAACAGATTTAATGATATACAGATATCTCAATATACTGTATATATATATATATATATATATATATTTTTTTTTTTTCATAGATATATACAGTATATTGAGATTCATTTCATATATGCAAATATCTGCAGCACACGTTCTCCCTTCAGGTCCCTACGTGTCAGATTTCTATCGGAGACAATGAAAGTACAGTTCTGATACGTTCTGTGACTTCCCTCCTGAGGGTCGGTGGAGTGACCGATAGGTTAGGTGCCCTTTGCTGTCTATGTTAATGAGAACTCTGGAGACCTTCATGGGATGTGGAGTGAAATATTCCACTCTCTTTGCGTGTTTGTGGCAGTGTTCGACATTCGCTGTGTCTAAGAGCCTATGCTTAGTCACAGTCCTGTCCTAGATATGAGCCAATCCTGCAGGAGGGCCAAATCTTTGATGTAATTATTTCATTCTCTATAAATGCTGGCGAGTTGCTTATACTTCCAAGATGATTTACAGAAAAAAAAAAAAAAAAAAAACACTTTGCTTCCTGTCTGAGCACTTCTTAAACTGTGGTATCTCGTCCCTCTCAACTCCAAAAACCCAAAAGTGCCTCATAGTGTGTGTTTGCACCTGGACTGGTCTTTTACACATGCAATCAATCATTGTTTGTTTCACCACCATCCACCTTTGAGGATTCCAGTAGAGAGAATTATGCTTATGAGAGAAAGATTTCCAGAAATGACCCTGAAGTCGTACCCTCAACTTGCGAGACCCTGATCTGCTGGCTTTCTGACCTAATGCAGTCTCATTTAATTGCATACTGGGTTTCTGAGAGCATGTGTGTAGAATTCTCTTTTCTTTCCTTTGTTTATTTTTGTCTCCAACAGCATGCAGCACATTCAACACTGCGTCCCAATATAAAACATTCCCATGGGGCAAAGTGTGGGGACTTGGATTTATCTCAAACTTGCTGGAACAGCTGACCATCCTCCCCTCGCCACACACCTGGGAGTTCCATCTCTCTCCACGTTCCTCATTTTATTCTGTCACCTGACGGGTGATATGCTAATTGATCACATGATGAGGCTCATCCTCTCTCCTCCGAGGAGCTGGGTGCTGGACGCACAGCCCTCTTTTCCATCACTCATCCTGCCACAAGGCTGTATTTATAGGTACCACTGTGAACCGCATACATTGGCAGAACGCCCGGGATCCAAACAGCTCTGCAGATGTTGGTAACTACTTGGACGACAGTTTGACTGACCCTAAACTCCCGAGAAACATATGAACTGTGCTCTGCAAAAGACAAGGAGCGATTGCCTTTTCTTTGACGTAAGCATTTTTGTAGCTCTGCACACATCTCCCCCCACACCCTTAGAATATAATCACTGAAAAAGCCAACTTGTATTGCTGTCCCATATGGAAGAGAAATATATCTACATATTTAAAAAAATTGCCCAAGGTTTCGAATCTGATGCTTTTTGCTTTAACATCTCAGTAAGCATTAAACAACAGATAAAGCACTTTAGACACAGACACAGGATTATCGACACTCCACTTCTTTGTCTGTAATCATAGTAGATGGTGTTGGGCCTATTTATGGAGCTTTCAGGAGATCAGGAGAGAAGTGGCTCTGAAAGAGATGGGTCTGAGGCCCTTCTTGAATGCTGGGAGGGATTCTGCAGTTCTGGGGGATATAGACTGGTTCGTTTTTCCACATCAGGGATAAAACTGAAAACTGAGATTTTCAGCCTTGGACCTTCATGAGAGGGATTACTAAGCAACGAAAGCCGAGCCAGAACTTATGATAAATATAGTTGCAAATAAGATGTAAAATGTTTTACTATATGATTTGTTCTTTACAACATGGCTACACTTTTCTACAATTTATTGCTTTATGCCAGATGCATTTTTGATTGATTTCCAAAGATTTACATTTGTTGAAAAAATCATTCCATGTTGTATTTCACAGGCCATCTAGAAAAAAATGAATCAGTTTATTGGGAAGGCAGACAGAAAATGAGACAGCTGTACTGACATTATATCAGGATGAAAGGATATGCACCTGGCTGGATGGCAGCCATCCCAGCCAAGGGGATGTGTACAAAGTGACTGGCCTTCTAAGAAATTTAAATGATACGAATTACTGTATGTGTTACAGATATTAACACCGTAAGCATGATACAAAAAGCTATGTTAACAAATGACCTCTTAAGGTACACATCAGTTTACATGTGTAGTTCCATTCTGTTTATTTGAGTGCTCTCAGCAGTGACAAAAAGTGCTGAAAAACTGAGCACAGATGACCATAATATTAGAAATAAAAGCAGCAGTAATGTTAGAAACAGTAGACATGTAAGCCAGTTGGTCGCTGAAGAGAGGAAAACATAAAAGTCCCAACCACAAAGTAGGACAGAAAAATAAACCTCTGGCAGTCCAGGAACAAGTAGTTACCTACTGTTCCTAACAGATAGTTAACTAGTAACAGAAAAATGGAATGTTGAATTTAGACAGAGTATTCCAAGAACTGATTATGCTTAATGAATTCATTTTCTATTAGTGGGAATGAATGGGTGAGCATTACCAAAGAGATGTGAGAAAAATCACATCTTCTCTGTCCTCTACACCAGAGATTTATGATAGTAGGAGAAAGGCAAGCATAGGGCCCTCTGTTGGATGTGGGGGTGGAGGCTGGAGCTCTGGAGCAATCATTTGGCATGCCTTCAGCTGCACCATGCTAGACAGAGCCATCAAGCCATCAAAAGAAGAATACATCAGTTATTTCGCGGGGACTAGGAAAACAGAGGGCAGGTTAAAGAGCTGAAAACTCGCCTCATCCATGAGTACCAAGGTGTGTTATAAACTCAGACACTCAAGAATGACATAGCCTGAGGTTCGCTTAGGGAATAGGTCTAGAACCATGATCAGGTGAAAACATATGGTTCATATGGTCAGTCGTTTGTTGAACACAGAAAGAGACTGTATACGTGCACATTTTAGCAGAAGCTGAAAAAAAAAAAACAGAAAGATCAAAAGTATGTAATACCTCCCTCTGGCAATATCACTCTGTGATAGAAAACAAGATTTAGTCGTATGCTTTGGCCTGCGTTGCTTTCGGGAAAGAATCCCCTTGGTTCACGTCAGCCCCACAGTGCCCGTAGACTGGGATTCTAAGCTATTTCAAAAGCTCAACAACAATCAAAGCATTTAAAAAAGTGTTCTTTTTTCTCTCTTTTTTAATATGGGTTTTTACAGTTTATCACCACATTATCAATTCTCTTTGCCTGGATTCTTCCGTTCTAGAGAAGAATTACATTTTTGGTGGATCTTTGTGGCTCTAGATGTAACTTCTACTACAGCTCCTTTTTCTATGCTATTGACACACATTGTTTGATTATTTCAAATTAGTTTTGTGACTAGATCTGCAGCCATAAACTTGAAGGAACCAGGTTTGAATCCCACCTCCTGCTATGGTACCCTTGGTCAATGTGCTTACCTTAAATTAATACAGTAAAAATTGCTCTACAGCATAAGTAAGTAAATCACTATTAGTCACTTTGGAGAAAAGCATCGAGAACACGAGTAAATTATTAGTTTTTGAACCTTTCTGCCCTGCATCTCTTTGCCATTCTTTAAATTCAACATGAAATACTTGTATTTTAGACACCTGTTAAATAAGTTCTCCTTATCAATACATGGAGAGTGAATACATGGAAATGCCACATTTAAAAAGCTCAAAATTACCATTACGAAGGGTTGATACATGGGTGAGTCATATGTATGAGAATATCAGTTACCAGTATGTGTTTCTTATGAAAAAGGTCTGACCCTCAGCATTTTAAAATATGACTTTGTAAAGCAGCATTACGGTGGTAACAGGGTTTGATAAAGGGGTTAAAGAGCTATTGCCAGAACTTCAAATGCGTCAGTGATAAAATGTGTAGAATTCTATTAAGTGGGATATCATGGACAGATAGAAGAATAAATAAATATACTAAGGGGCTGGTCAAAGGTGCTTCCGTTGGAAACATTACACAAAATCAGGAACGGAGCATCTCTGAAAGACTAGTATCATGTACCTCCTACAGAGACTGTACATGGTGCTCCCTTATACCTCCCTTCTTTCTAATTCACTCCATCTTTCTTCTGCGAATGAACTGTTGGGCAGGCAATACAATGTTTTTTTTTTTTCCAGACTTTTATTCAGGATGTGTTATCTTTGGGATTACAGCCACATCCCCGATTAGATTTACTGGAGCCTGGAGCACCTGTAAAGCTGCTCCTTTCAATTTAAAATCAATACAGTTATTAATCTTATGAACACCTGTAATAAAAATGACCTTACAAGGGTAACAAAGTGGAATTAAATAAAGTCTGTTTGAAAAATGCCTTGTATAAAGACTAAAAAATGCTATTTAGGTCATTAACTGCAGTTTTTCCAAGATAACTCACCTGCGGAAACACAAACCAGTTTAAATATGTACCTTTTTTTCCCCTTTTCAGGCACTGAAGTAAAGCCAAATGGCCACATCACAAACTTAAAAATATCAACTCCGGTATTGTTGGGGGTCAGGGTAAGTCAGGGTGCCATCACAACAAGATTTAATAATGGGGCCAAGGTCTACTTTTACCTTTTGCAGAACTGTAAAGGACAGGTTCATGGAAAGGTGGATTAGTGGGAATAATTCCGAAAATCCTGCAGATGCCTTGAGGACATAATGCCACGGTGGAAGCGGTTGCCAGCACGGTGCTGTGAGGGATTCTTGTTTTTTTTTTTTTTTTTTTTTTTTTTTTGTGAAAGTGCTCATATTTATACCCTCATATGTTCTTACAGCATTAGCTGAAAGTTAATACAGTTTCAGTGGATCAGCAAATAAATAATATACAAAACATCTTTGAGCTCAAAAAGGAATTATAAATGTTATTTGAAATGAAAAATTAAAGCTGTAACTTCTCTCCATGACCTGTCATTTAAAACAATAAAAGCAGAAGCAACTAAGAAAAATAAAGCAGCATCTGTGGAACACTACTAAAGTAATCAGTCTCTGCTCGCAACAAGACAAACCTTATTCAATTTTACATTGATCTTGGTGAGAAAACGGAGTAGAGACTCATATTTGTTGAAACTTTTCATTCCCCTTGTCTATTATGAACCCCTTGGAGTAAATAGTGTATAAAAATGCTGGGAACAGTTTACAGGCTCTCCTTGTTCACCAGCCACTAGGCCAATGTCCATCAACCTGCTGCATGTAGTAAATATTTGATTTGAGGTGCTGAAGCCTAATCTTCCCATACTTCCACCTGAAGTTCTTCATGATTGCATCTCTGACCTCCCCTCCAAACTTTTACATCTCTACCACACTCTTTCATATCCAGCTGTTTAATCCATTGCTGGACTGTGACTGCACAGGGAATCAGTGTTTCTTCTACTTCTCTGAACTTTTGTGGCACAGTTTTTAACTATATGTATCCTGTAATAACATTGTGGCAGGATCTGTCCCTAATAAGGGCTTGTTAGGAGGGAATGAGCACCAGGTGTGGCCAATTTAGAAAAATCAGGACTTTAAACAAAACTGAAGCAAGACCCTTTGTTTTTGGAGATGGATAGAAAGGTCTGGGATAACATTGCTCTGTAAGATGTTTGTTTTTAATAGTTATTTGTTGGAAGTCTTGTACTGTACTTTTGCTTGAGTTGTGTTTGCTGATAATCTTAGCTGTTTGAGTTTTGGTTGTTTTTTGAGTTATTATTTTAAAGATTATGGAAGGCAGAGAATAAAGTCTGATCACTATTTGAACCCAATACACCCTGGTATGTCAGAAACATGTTAATTTATGTGTTTTTGACTGCTTAACCTACACTTTGACTAAACTTTACTTGAGAGGACAGCAGCAGAGTCTCTCCTTGGACTTTCACTACCAATCTTCATACAGCAAGACTGCTTTCCTGCATTTATATCAGTGTCATTATTGGTTGACCACTTTTGGTTAGTCATTTGCATAGTAAGAGCACCCAAACAGAAGCAGGTACTGTACTATAGCACATTGCAGGTTTTTAACTCAAGGAAGCCTTTGTGCATATGAAAATCAGCCCAATGTATGAAATTAAAATTAAGTGATGGGGGGTAACCCAGATATGGTTCTAGCTTGTATGTTCACTTTCTGAAGCTCTAATAAAGCTTCATAATTTTAATATGTAGTTTGGCTGAAGCTGTGCCAACACATGTTGGAACAGGTGCAACTTATGCCTGATGTCAGTTTTGCATTTATTGCAAATTGATTGGGGTTTGGTTTGGGGAAAACTGAGAGGAAAGAGGGATGGGAGAAATGGAAAAAGTTTCAAGACCCTTCTAGAATGGTTGGAGAGAGTGAGAGTTCTAGGGAGTGCTCTGGAATGTGTGGAGGTCATATTTTCCGGTTGCTCAAAAAACAACCAAAGAGAGAAAATATAACTTTAATTGTCTAGTATGGAGGGTTGGCGATACGTTTCCGTGGTGTAGTCGTTTATGCTCAATGAGACATTTTGTTAGGAAACTGAGTTTTCAACCCGGCACATCGAGCTGCCACGATGACTGAGGAGGAGACCCATAGCGCTTTGTGCTCCTGGTAACGCGTGAAATTCCTTGGGCATCATTGGAGGTTCACCTGCTCCCGAACGAGTGGTGGGCTGACGAGGTAAACTGCAGGTTTTTTTTGTCTTTACTTGCGAGAGTGAACCGACCATTTGTTGCTTATAATATTTAGTACACTTGTAAAGTTTGTATGTCTTCAAGTTCCTGTGTGTTTGATTTTATTTTAATCTCTGATGAGATTTTCGGGCCTAGTAGTATTGTGTATTGGCCAATATAATCTTTGAATACTTTTTTGGGTTTTTATTTACAAGGTGTTTGGAGAATTTAATAAATTTGTTTGTTCCGTTACTGAGCTAGGGGGTGTGGTGGTGCAGTGGGTTGGACCGGGTCCTGTTCCCCGGTGAGTCTGGGGTTTGAGTCCCACTTAGGGTGCCTTGTGATGAACTGGTGTTCCATCCTGGGTGTGTCCACTCCCCCTCCAGCCTTACGCCCTGTGCAGCCCCAAATAGGACGAGCAGTTCAGACAGCGTGTGTGTGTGTTACTGAACTACTTGGGTTATAATGTGGTTTTAATTCTTAGAATAGAATCCAGAGCACCACCCTCAGATAACGGAAGGTGGCGCTACACACAGTACTGCATTTAGGATCAGACTTCTCATATAAATGTTTGAAAGAGTTCATTACAAGTGAATTAATGAGCTCAAAGGGGAAAAGTTTACCAGATCTGTCTTACAATTAGGTCGTTTTTTCAAGGTGTCTGGGAGTTGGGTATTGTCTGGTCTAAAAACTTTTGTCATAAACTCTGACCCATAGGTGGCCTTGGATATATAGCAAGCAACAGTAACAAAGCACAAGATAAAAATACAGCAAAGCCAAACAAATGCCTCTGGGCCCTGAAGCTGGGAAAAGAAAGAAAAAGCAAAGGGCTTTAATCAACATGGAATGATGCCACATATTTTTCTGGCTTTGTAAAAACAGCAATATCACATGACATTGCTGTCAACATCTCATTTATATAAATTAACAAAGGAGCAAATATACTTAAGTGCAGTAACAAATGCCCATGTAAATTTTGATTATACACTGAAGACTGGATTTATTTTAAATAGTAGAATTAAAAATGAGTTTAATGAGCTAGCACTTCACTGCTAACATAAAATTGCTGTAAAAGAATTGCCAGAAAACTTGCAAAAAAGGAAAAAAGCAAGCTCCTAGTTGATCATGTTCCTTCTGTCAATGTGGTAAATTTTTAACATTTTGGTCCAAGAAATTTATTCTAATGCTATTATTTAATTTTGTACTCAGGTGGCCGTAACCCAAATTCATTTTACTCGAATGAGTTGGAGTGTTGCAATAATTGACAGCTGTATACTCACAGGTAAACTGCAGCTCTCTTCCTGTTAATGACACCCATTTATCTCTAAATCATGACAGCCTCAAGATGGCTGGACAGAAGACAAAAAAAGATAAAAGATAAATAGCATTTGTACTACATTGAAAGGACCATATACTGGACTGACGACTATGACAACGTCAAGGTTATTTTACACAGTAAACATAACTTCCACATGTGTACAGCTTCAACAAAGGAAGATGTATCTAAATGAGTTATTCATTGTTAATTTGGAAAATGTCAAATATTTCTTGAGTGTAAGTCAATCTGTTCATGGTAAGACCTTTGGTGGAGAGGAGATGATCCTGTTTGTACAGCCTGTGGGATGAACCAAAGGCCTTTTTTTTTTTTTTTCCAGTTTCAATTTTTTTTTCCTCATGTTGCTGTGTGAACTTCAGATGACGACATGTTGTTTGAGTCAACAATACATAGAGATCCAGCATTAATAACTATTCTATCTGAAATGGAGGCAAAGCTCTGAACAGGGTGAAGTCTTAAAAATCTTAATGATAAACCCATGCTTAAGAGAAAGGTGTCCCTCAGGGTTCAGTTTTAAGGCCTATTCAACACACTTGTTATGCATGGAGGGTGTTGTTAAGTTTCATTATATACTTGAAGATACTCTGAGCTGTATCTCACAGCATTGAAAACTCAAGACAGTGAACTATAACATTTTTTTAAATACCTAAATTATCCATAAGACTATATGAAAGATATTATTAACCATAAGAAGGCAAACAGCATGGTGAGCAAAACCAAATACCATGTGAAGACCACTAACATTTGGGCCACAGTGTGACACAAAAAGTTGCTCTCCTAGAGGGGTAAAGCATAAACTGGTGTGGTGAAAAAAGTGCTGGACAATTCCAAGGCCTCAAGCCCACAAAGTAAAGAAGTGACTAATCTACCCTTCGTACTGTAGCTACAAGCATCTCATAAGTGACATAGAACGAAGGAGCAGCTCAGGACAAAATAGTAACATTGGAGCTTAGTGTCTCTTATTTAGTGAGATGTCAGATTTTATGCAATTTGGCATCTACATTTCTGCTCAGTTGTAGAAATTTGGTAATTTTGAAGCTTTAAGCCATTTTGTAATGTCGCTACACATTTTGGCTATACATAAACACATTCTAAGCTAAATCGTACACAATGATACCGGGAAAAATGCTGAAGGGGCTCATTTGATATGTTGCAGGTCTCTGAACACCAAAAAACCGGTTCTGTCATCTAAACTATTGTGCAGCTGAGAAGATCCCCTTGTCAGCCTGTGAATTTGTAACTGACGAGTGATGCTTTCCTGTAATATTCCACACTTTGCAAAATATTACAGGAAAGGTTTTAATTGAAACAATTGCTTTGAGTATGAGACTGGGAGCTGTGTGATGGTTGGAAATGCCAGAAAAACGGCAAGAACAATAACGCGTCAGCGGCAACTCCGCTGAGAGGGTGCGAGGCCTAGCTCTTGTTTTGTGGGGAGGAAAACATGCTTCCCTGTCCAACCTGATGCAAACCTATTCATTTGCAGCTTGTTCCACTGAGACTCACTGGTGACGACCACTTGTTTTGATCTAGCGACATGAAATCGGAAAAGCAAAAAAAATATATATACATTTCCGAGACGGAGAGAGTGGAAATAAAGTTTAATTGAGCAGTTCCACCTGTCTGATTTTATTCAGACGGGAGTGGAGGAAAACAGCATGTTTCTGGTAACACTCCATCATGCCAGGACAACTCTCTCCCCCCCCAGCTTCTTTATTGTGCTCTAGGAGCTGCAGGAAACAGAGGAAAGTAAACATTTAAGGATCGGGTACAATTCAGTGTGCTCTAGTTGAAACAGATGTGAAGAGATATGTCAGCTGTAGACACTCTTTGCCGATGGAGCTGTGCTCTGAATCAAGTCCAACTAAATCCTTCCGTTGTACTACAGAAACCAATCACAGACCTGAACTGTTTCAGCAGAAATATGGCAAATGTAGTGCCATAATCATAAAAAACAAGTTGGTGAAAAGCTAATGTGTGTAAAATGAGTGCAAGTTATTCTGGTTAAAAAATAAGTAACTATTATAAAGAGGACGATGAACAACGTAGAGATTATAGCTGCTTCCTTCCATAGTATCTGTGAGCAAAGTAGTTAAACTCAGATTACTCCAGTAAAAAAATAAATAAATAAATACCCAGCTTCATAAATAGACAAATAATGGCAGGTATCTTATTATATAAATCGGACATCAAGTTGCAATGAAGAAGTCAAAAAAGTATTATCTAAGTAGATAAAGTATATAGTATGTGTGAAACATGACAAGAAAGGATAGTTAGGAACAGAAAGATAGGAACCAGGCTCCTGATCTCTGCGAATTCACTGCTATAATTACTGAGCGGATGACTGGACTCTTGTTCCTTGCTAATGTGAGCAGCTGGGAAATCCTTTTTAGAAAATGTTCATGCCATAGGGAAGTAATACAAATCCCCTTAAATGATGTGACAACGCGTGGTTGAAACTACAGTGGTACAAAATATTGAAGCGGATGGCATTTGGAAGGGCATCATGAAGCATCTAGACATGAGTGGCATGTTCTCTGAAATGTGAAGATCAGAGCCACATCAAGCTGAATGATTTTTCGCTGGGCATGGGTCAGATCAGCCCAAAGCTATTGTGATTAGAAGAAAATACGGGCAGCAGGAGGCGAGTTTAATGTGGCTCCGAGAAGAACGTCACCGATTTAAGAGGCCTAATATTTTCCATGTATTACAGGCAGGCTTGCTTGTGCGTTTACCACTGGGCTGGCTGAGGAACACGCGACGCGCCTCTTTGGTCACAGCTGATAAATCCGATCAAGCGAAGGCCAGCAAGAAGGTCCCTGTCGAGTGTGATTAAGGGTCCCATGTGGGCACAGAAGCCAAATGTTCCCAAGAGGGACTCACACTTGTATGGGGCTGGCAGGGGGCAGCTGGGAGGAGGATTACGGGCATGTTGGCGATCCGTTCGGGAATTGATCATGGGAAAGCCGGGGCAATGGGGGTTTTGCGGAGGGGGAGATGGATTATGCTGATGTGAGAATCAAGGGGAATTTGAAGGTCTGCTTCAGCAATGTGCTGTGAAGGCAGGATGTCGCCCCAGTGTTAGTGAGTGCCTTTGTCGACCTCTTCGATAGCTATGGCGGTCACCAATTCATGTTGCACATGCTGCCGAAAGTTTAAAACGGCAGCCGGTGATCTTTATTAGGCAGGGTGCTGTGTGTTATGTGTGTCGCTCCATCTACCAGCTGCCCCATCTCATGACTTTTCCTGCACAAGCAGATATATAAATCAATGGTATGAATTTCTGCTTTTTTCAACAGCTGAAATTAACTTACAGAAGGCAGATAAAGTACATTTATGTCTCTACAATATCTTCAGATATTGTTTACTTGCTTTCCGATTGAGTTTTTTTCCCTCCTTAAGAAACTCTGACCTTCTCAACAGGACACTTGTACATTTATACGGCTGTGTATTTATAGAAAGTGAATCTGTGCTGTGTATTTACCTTTAAAAAAAGAATTTACACTTATTATCCTGTATCTTTACAAATGTGTACTATGGTTAATAAACATACTCTATGTTCACTTAAAATGTCAGACTTTTAGGATAAGGACTTATTAGAAGTGATCTACTGTGCACTTTCATTTATGATATACCACTGTTCTCACACGTTTACTTTAACATTAGTGGTACAATAGGAGAGTCCCCACCTTAGCTTATACCATCAACCCTCAGGGTACAAGGTTTTAAACCCTATTCTATGTGCAGGCCCTGTAACACTGTTATAAAGTATGACAAACATAGTATAAACTTATGTCTGGTGTCATATTTTCAATTCAATTTTATTTTTGTTTATTTAGAGAGACATTTAAAATCATGGCTCAAAGTAAATAAATGCAGTTTTTCAGTTGTTCGTTAAAAGTGTTATGTTACTTCATTTTACTTCTCACCTCGAAGCAGTCCAAACTTTTCAACCTTATTAAATACCTACATTGTCTCAAAGTAAACAGCTTTAACTAAAGACAATGAGTTTTGGGTTTTCTTTTGTTGATGGACAAAAAGCTGAAGTATTGATATACTCCAAATATAGTGCAATCAACATTCAAAGGGGCATTTATTTTCCTGTTAAGTGTTTTTCTGTTTGCTTCTTTAAAATTTTCTGTCTAGTGAAACAGCTGTGATTTGTTTACCCTTCAAGCTGATGGGTGGCAGTAGGGAGCACCCAAATTAAGAGTAGAATAAACTGGATTCAACTCACTTCCACAGTGTTTACAGCTCCTGTCTGGTGTTCCTCAATGTTGGTGATCACTAACTTAATGAGATCCCCTCTGCATGTTTAAGGGATTAATCACCTGTCATTTTACATTACATTTTAATTAAAAAGTCTAACAAAATACTTTTATTACAGCTGTAGCCCAGATGCACAAATAGGGATGTCTTTATTGTGGCTAAGGAATAAAAATAGCCCCTATGTTGCAATTGTTTTTATTTTGAGGAGCCAATGTATTTCATTTTAGTCTGAATTAATTGATTGATGAAAAGTGACCCCTGTTATTTTCATACTTTCAATCATCACATGAAAATATATTTTCTAAAAACTCAATGTTTTGCACTGCGTTTGAGAAGTTTTGAAATTAGACACCTATTTATAGCTCAGCATCTTTACAATGTGCTACAGGTGTCTTTTTTTTACATTCACCTTTTTCTATGCTAAAAATGTACCACATGCACTGGCAGTCAAATATTTTACAGAAATAAAATCAGAACCTGGAGTTTCTGGCATGGCTTTATTCTGCTCTTTAAGTTTAATGGAAGACCTTTTTGGCAGACAGTCTGGGCTATCCTTGACACCCTATCTGGATGTCCTTTAGCTTTAAAATGACTAACGAGAAAAAAGTGAAGTGAATGGAAATGTTGAATATAGTCCTGTGGCTGGTGGGAAGGACATGAGAAATAGGAGAAACTTTTATGGTTAAAAGGTGTGTGATGCCTCTTTGACCTTTATCTGTATAAGCCGATTGAGAAATGAACGGAAGGATGTATAAGCAACTGTCTGCTCTATGAGGTAAAAATAGAGAATCCTATAATCGGAATGGAGATTTTTTGAGTGCTTGTATAATGCCTTTCACACTGAGCACTCTTATACAGCAACCATGCACAGTTTTTTGTGGTTCCTATTGCTTTTCTTTGCAGGATTTAATTTTTCCACCTTGGTTGACAATATAGTCTGCATTGCACTTTGCCGTGGCGTACTTGACTTGAACAGGACAGGTTGTGATATTGAATCCAACCACAAGCGCTGTAAAAACGGCAATTCAGGGAACGCCACTCAGTTTGCTGAACTTGACATCTTGGCTGGGCTGTGAATCTCCTGCCATGCGCCTTCTTCACCGCTCGGTCTGTATAAATCCCCCTCCTGATTTCTGTGTTTCAGGACACTCAGTCACATTTCCCCATGTAACTGGTTGCTGTGACACCCAATAGTGACGAAAACCTTTTTCTTCAAGGAAGAATACTGCAGGTATTGATTACTTGGACATTCAGTTCTGTAGTAAAGCATCATGTACCTCATCAAAACGATTTGGATTTCAGTCCTGACACACATGCTCAAATACACAACAAACACTATATGAAGCACTGCGAAGTGATTATACCCATCAGCGGATGCTTATAAATGCATCCTCACCTGGGTTTTTAATCCGTATTCACTATCTTTATGAGGCTGAGCCCTTTATAACTGTGCATCACAGCACAGCACTGTCATAGCTGCACAGCTTTCCTTGAAAGATAATGGTGTCTTATGCTTGTTAATGTGTCCCCTTTGTTTCAAAGCAGCTTGCTGTGCAAGGATATCGGTAGCGTTTAACTTTATCTGCCCAGAGAAACTAATTACTCAAGTTAATGCAGTTATTTCTGTAGTTTCTCTCTGAGTAATTAAAGTGATGCATTCGCTGCAATAAAGATTATGTGAATGGAAGCCACATTTATGTAAGAAGCGGTCACCTATTCGTGATTAAGTGAAGCCCATGCCCATTAATTAGAATTGTGCGTGGCGGTGAACTATTTTATATTCTTTGTGTAGATTTGCCTTTATGTAATGATTAATTGATCAGTTTATTTTAAATGCAGTCAGACATTTTATTTGAGTGAGGTAATCAGCATGACACATCTGTGGCAATAATTTTTATGTTTTGTCAACAATGAAATCACATTTGATAGTTATTTCATTTTAAGGTGAAAGTGAATAGTCTAAAAATTCTTTCCAGCTGTATATAATGTATAAACTCAAAATTAATGAGTTTGTCAATATTATTGCATAAAAGTAAACATTTCTCAACACTGCTGGTCTGAAAGTGAAGCAGAAATGTATAGAAAGTCAGAACAATGTTTTCAATAGTCTGTATACTAGTATAGGCTGACATTTTGCACACACAAAAGAAAAAAAATAAGTTATTGGCATGAAAAGAATACACTTGTATTAGAAACCGACAAGTAAATAATAGCTCTTAAATAAGCAGCAAATGATAGAAACACTGGGTTATGAACAAAACACAGAGGTGGTATTTCTGGAGCTGAGGAGAAAAGGTAATGAGACTTCAGTTTCATTACAGCACTGGAAGAGATAAGAGACTACGAAGATTGAGATTTATAAATGGTACGAACAAAGAGATAGCAGACGGTTTGTCTGAGGGGAAGAAGACACGGCCTCTGCCGAAATGTCACAAGAGCTGACAAGAACGCAGAGGTCAGGAGGTCGGACGAGCAATAAAGAGATTATAGAAATCAGGAGTTGTTTGAAATGTGTTCTAAGTAATGGTGGATTCCTGTAGGCCTGACATGCAAGAGCACTTTAAAAGGAAAAAAAAAAAAGCATCCCTAAGAGCATGTAGATAAAGAGTATTGATGATTGTCCCAGAGAAAAGATATACGTGCTCTTACCAAAAGGGCAGCTAAAAAAGGGATGGGGCAGCAGGTGAAGTAACGGTTGGAAGTGCCACCTTGCCTCCAGAAAGGATCCAGGTTTTAATCCCACCTCCTGGTGTTGTAGTAACAAAAACAAAATAACCATGCAGTATAAATTGGGAAATCACTGCAAGTAGCTTAACACTGTAAGGCACTTAGGAAAAAATTGATAGATGAATAAAGGATCAGAGATCATCTGTTAATGGAACAGACTGGCACTGTTCAGGGAAACACCAGGGCAAATTTATATTTTTTTCAAAATTTTTCCAACGTGCTTGTCCAAGGCGACTTGCAATACAGTCATGCGCTGCTTAACGACTGACCACATATACGATGATGGTCCCCTAAGATTGTAATGGAGCTGGAAAATTCTTATTGACTAGCAATGATGTAGCAGCTGTAATGTCATAGCACAACCTGTTACGTGTTCGTGGCGGTTCTGGTGTAAACAAACCTACTGTGCTGACAGTCGTATAAAAGCATAGCACATAAAATTATGTACAGTATATAATACTTGATAATTACAACCACCTATGTTACTGGTTTATGTATTTACAATACTGTACTTATTGTTACTTCATAGTACTCTTTCTACTTATATTGTTTCACCGTAAACTTTTTTACGCTGTGTTATGCTGGCAGCAGCATCATAAATCTCGTGCTTACCGCGTCTCTTCCTAGGACCATTGGGCTATACCATATAGCCTAGGTGTGTAGTAGGCTATACCATCCAGGTTTGTTTAAATCCACTCTATGACGTTCGCACAACGACAATTGCGCAACGACAGTTATCAAAACGTATCCCCGTTGTTAAGCGACGCATGTCTGTATAAGTAGCTTATGTTATGTTGCTAATTTTAATTACTGAGCTATATAAATGGGTAAGTTGTTACTGTTGCAATTAGGGTGAGTCTTAAAAAAGATCTTGCTTAAAATACCTGTCCCCTACAAAATTCAAAAGGGAATGAGACCTGAAAATCAGAAAAAGGTTGCAGACAAACCATAATCACATTACAGAAAAGTGTTCAGAAATAGCAGTCAAGGAAGGAGTACAGTGAAAACAGCATCAAGGAGAATCTAGTTAGAAGGTGATGAGCTCAGAGGTAACATTTCATAGAAGAGATTAATCAGCGAGCTTACAAGAGAAGCCACTACGAGTGGCGTGGGAGTATTTCTACACTAGGGGAGCTTGAAGAAGGCCAATAAGTGGTCCACACAGTATGAAAAAAACAACAAAGTCAGAAGATGCTGAGATGCTGGATGAATGTTCAGACTATAATCAGATACCAAACCCAAGTGGGGTCTGTTCAACAAAGGAAACAATATTTTAAATCCAAGTGATTGGTTGAAAAGCACTGATTTGTCATAGACAAAATTTTCATAAAAGGATGATGAGGAGGAAGGAAAGTAGAGAGGAAGGACAGTAGATTCAGAATTCTGACTTAAACCTTAATTTGATATTCAGAAAAGTTTTGTACAAGTTGCTATGAAACTGCATTCAAATTGCCGGGAGCACAGAAGAAGGTTATGCAAGAGAAAAAAAAGTGATATGCGACAAGGATGAAATCCAATAGGTTTTGAAGGCAAGCAGTAACTCCCTGGCCCTTGGGCGCAGGGATCAGAATCAGACCAAGAAAGAGAACTTAAGGGGAAGAAAATCTGACAAAAATCAGCCAAAACCAAAGATTTAGTAAGACTTGATAAGAAGGCAGCAAAGTCAACAGAAAACTGAGATGTGCAAATGGGTCACCATTCAGATATTGGGTGCTGAAATCTAGATAGATCAATTTTTATTTTTTTTATTTTTAAATGTTGTATATTATTTGCTAACCTGTGGTGCATAAAGGGATCAACATGTGTAATTTTTTTTATTCCAAGGTGTATTTTTTTTCCAAATTTGTGGCCTGTTTAGCTAAGGCTGGTCTAGTAAGCGTCATTTTTATGTTGTGACAGTTTTCACTTCTGCTCGGTCTGTGTATGATCACATCAGTCAGGACAGAAAATGAAAATCCCTGACAGCCATCTGACACAGTGTCCATCACAGATGGAAAAGTTACAGGGGCCTCATAAAACCCAAAGGGCATGACCAGAAAGCCAAAAGTGGTGCACTTCTGTATGGAGGCCTGTTTTGGTCAGTTTATCTTTTTCGAACACATGTCCTACACATGTTTGCTCTAAGCACTGGCCCTGGTAGACTTCTGTGCATGCAGATTATTTTTCTTAATCTACTAGTTGTGATTTAGTGGTTGAAAGAATGAACTGTATGATTCAAACCCCAATTAAATGTGCAAGCTGTATGCTTTTCCATGTGTACCAAACAAAATTTTTGTTATATGAACAATGTGCGTTTGCACCAGTAAGCTATTTCATTTGTCATTTCTGTCATGAAAAAAAGTAATGAATTAGTTTTGTCATGTTTATTCAGTTTCATTCCTTAATTATGCAATTGAAGATGACAAGTTGAATGTTCATTTCTAAGAACTGTTTAAAAGAAAATTGGGAAAGGTTTTCACTTTTGTGGATATTGCTCTAAGACATTTAACATAGATAGATTGATAGTTATGTTATTGGAATTTGTCAATCAATAGCTAATTCACATATGAATATGAGCTCTGATGGAATGAGAAGCAGTATGTGTAGGGTGAAAATAAGTTATACAGAAGTCCGCTTCTAACCGGAGTACTTCTGTTGTACCCTTTACAGAGGTACCTATCCTGAAATTTATAGAAAAATAACAGTAATCCATTTCTAAAGCATATGATGACCAGCTTTGTAGAAAAATTAATTTGTCACGTTTAAAAGCACTACCACCTGATTAACAGCGTTCAGTTTTTGTTTTTGCCAATAAAAACTCTAAAATGTTTCCAATTACTTGATCATTTGTAACTCTTAAACACAACACAGTAAATTAGCAATTACTTTTGTCCAATTTATCCTTTTGTTACTTGATTAAAGATTGATTATATAATCAGTATTTAATTAAAGGACTGAAATCTTCAGGTGGTGAGGGTTTTCAATGGCAACAGCAAATTCAACGTTTACAGTAAGAAACTGCCCCCATAAAATACATGCACAACTTCAGGTATGTTTCTCAGTAAAAGTAAAGCAAAAATTGAAGTAGCAATTTTTTAATCTTTTTACAGTATTGGACATTCAGAATGTAATATTCCTGAGTTCCATTTTGCTAAGGCATTACGTAGTCTGTAACTAACCCACTGAATAAAAATTACAATGTTCTTTGGTTTGCTTCATTACCCCATGTTTTCTTCAGTTCATAGAGAGGTCCAATTATTTTCAAACTACCAAAGCATCTTCAGATCATCATTGGTGCCCATGCCCCAGCCAGGACTCTTTACTCAGCAACCTTCAGGCAGAGGAACCAGCCCAAAGTAGATGACAGTACTTCTGCACTCTTTACCCTGTTCCATCTTAGACTCAAAGACCAGCCCATTCAGCTTATTCTTTTGGCCAGAGTCTGAATACTTGTCTTAGAAATTTTACATTACCACTCTGAGGGGTTTTGTAGATGAGCACATATACACTGTGGTTGCATATTATCTACGCTGGTTCTTCAGTTGACAACTACGACTGGGACCAGAAATCCCTTTGTAACTTGAGTCGCTCATTCAAAGTCACTTTCATCGCAATAAAAACAAAAAGCCACAAAAGTACAGTACCTCTATTTATGGATTAGGTTCTATGAAATTAGCTTTCTTCAGGGTACGATAGAGGAGATCCTGCTCAGATTTGAATTATGGATTTTGTTAGTGGTGTCCTAGCTGCCGCCTTCAGATCCTGCTCCACCTGCATGATGTAATCTGTGTAGCGTTGGTATTGATGCTGGCACTTCTTCCTCTTATTGCTGCTTCCATCATGATGTCTTTTGTGATATATACAGATGATTATAACAGGATAGGCCACTGTGAGTTTACCAAGTCTTCAGATTCCGGCACTAACTGAAACCACATAAAAATAGAACCATGAGAACAGGCTTGGGGGGTGCAAGGACAGGTTTGCTGACAGTGGTCCGGTCAACTAATAGATCACGGACAAACAGAGAGTGGAATGACAATCATCAGATTCAAGGCAGCACTGTTTTGTCACCCTGAACTTCAGATATTTGGATAACGCTTTTCAAGGGCCTGTAGAAATTGCTACCTCGATGGATCGCAGCGGAGGGAAATCTATAAAGGGTTTTAATGTCCAGGCTTTCCTGTGATTGCCGCGGCTTTTATCTCCATTTTCCAAATCACCGTGTCACATGCTCTATGTACCTCTGACAGCGGAAGGTGAGGGAGGCAGAGAAAGCTGGCGAGCTGTGCTTAATGGCGCCTTTGCTTCTGGGGGATTTTTCTTATTGATACTAATTGTCCCACTTGACAACACTTACTCTCTCACACCCTCACTTACTCAGTGGTGCCGTGAAAGGGACTTCAGAAAAGGGCAATACATCCAGTGGGGAGCTGCAAGGCTGAGAGGGACCAACTGATGTGTGAAGAGTATAAGGGTCAAATGGACGGGGTTGAGTTTTCCAGATTTTCCATAGAACAGGCAAAGTTTCAAAGAGGAGGTCAAAGTCTGGTTAAATGCATGTTGTGTGATGGCACTAAAAAAAAGCTCTCGGCTCAAAAGTACTCTATCAATCAACAAAACTCAAATTTTTACCCGTACCACAAAACATACAGCAATATGATAATGAGTGAATTGCGTATTAATCACGGACATTGCCTCGCAGTGAGCGAATCAGAGAGCGAGAGTCCCTCATCCTGCTGTAGCACCCTTGATCAAGGTACTCGCCCTTATTTAATGGAGTAAAAATTACCCAGTTGTTTTAATGGGGAAATCAGTGTGTGTAGCTATGTGTACAAACCATAACATTCTAAGTTACCATGGAGAAAAGCATCAGGTGCATAACGGTTTGTAATAAAATATCTAAAATGTATTTTTATAATGTTCTGTGTAATAAACTGCTAATGTCCAGTTCTGCTGAATATAGTTGAGTTTTGTTCTAAGATTTTACATTGGAGGAAATCTGCCAAAAGCATAAAGGTAAATGATATGAATGCAAAAGAGGCAGTAATATTCTCTGTCTGGAGCTCATCCGCTGCAGAAACCCCTGCTGACTCCCCTACACAGGTGATTCAAAGCCGTAATCATTTTTTAATGGATCAGGAAGCACCAGGGAGCATCCTCACATCTTGGAGATCTCCCCGTTCCCCTTACCAGGGTATACAAATGGGTGTTTACACGGCAGCAGCCCGATTTGAGCCTCATGCTCAAGAGTACAACGGCAGAGACCAGTTTCCAGCAACTTGGTGCCCGGCCAGGTTTGCGGAGGCGTCCACTGGTGGCTGGGGAGTTCCCATTCTGTCTGAGTCTGCTGGGGGCGGGGGACTCGGAGAACCAGCCTGTTTAATTTAATAAAAGTCTCTTAGCGCTGCGGGCCGCGAGCCCTCCTCCGCTCGCCGCACGGCGCTTTGAAGTGCATGGTGTGACGGGCGAGGAGCACCAGTTCCTTGCAGACAACCTCACCCCTCAAGGGCCCTCCGTCCCCCATAATCCTCCCCTCACCTCCGTCACTAATGCGCCGCGCTCTCTCCACAACAGTTGCTTGGGCATTGTTTCCCACAAGCCGGCTGCACGTTTTCCCCACATCAAAGGCTGCAATGGCGGTTTGTTTAGATCCTCCACCAAGTGCCCCGGGTAGTCTTCGCACGAAGCCAAGCGCTGGGATGAAGTCGAACACTGTTGCTACAACGCTCATTACCGCCAAAGCATTTTTCTGGCATTTATGATGTACCCAGTAAACCTTTGAACAGAGTAATCATAATTTTCAAGTCAAACACACGCTGTATAAACTCGAACGAAGGAACTTAATGGAAACTTAAATAGTTCCACTACAATGGCCCGAACAATGGATCCCCATATGTACTGTTTCGCCCGAGGCTCATTGGGAAGATTGTCCGACCTACGAGTTAATCCGTTCTCGAGCTTTCGTGCAGACGGTGTGAGAGTGCGCTGAAGCATCGCGCCCGTGGGTCATTGACTTAATTTCTTCCAAATCAATCTATTTAACGTCAAGCCTTGGCCTTTAGGTTCTAAGATGTTTGGATGCGGCGCATTTCTCGTCTGCATCTTTCTGGCACGGTTTTGCTGTATCGTACTGTTATCGACCACGTCTTTTGTCGAAACCCTTAGAATCGAATTGGGAGGAACGAACATCAAGTAATCAGCAGATACAATATAAGATGATGAGTTAATGTGAGTTGCTAAGCTTATGATGGAATGTCTGTTTCGGACCCCAAAGTACTTTAGTTATATGCAGGAAATAGAACGTTCCCCGACCCAAGGAAACCACAGCCATCGAATAATTTAGACTATGTAGAGAAATCAGGCACAACTTCAATTTTAACATCACACACACAATTTTTAGACCTGTAATTAAAAACGCAGAATTGGAATTGTATGTTGGCACGGCGAGTAGCTCTGCTGTCTCACTGCGTCTCGGTGGTGCGAGAGGACGTGGATTCGATCCCCGCTCAGTCTGTGTGGAGTTTGCATGTTCTCCCCGTGTCTGCGTGGGTTTCCTCTGGGTGCTCTGGTTTCCTCCCACAGTCCAAAGACATGCTGTTCAGGTTCACTCATAGTGTGTGAGTGACAGAGAGAGTGTGTTTCACTGATGTATGGATGAGTGACCCATTGTAAGTTGTGTGTCTAGCAGTGTAAATCACCACGGTGAATAAGGTGTGTGGGCTGATAACACTAGAGTTCACTGGCAGTTGCTTTGGAGAAAAGCATCTGCAAAATAAATAAATGTAAAATGTAATAAATACAGATTCAAGGTTTTGTTTAGCATGTTTTCTTCAAAAGCCTGATCTGTGTCGTGTGTTTCACGTACGTATTTTTGGTGCGTAAGTTTGGTTCTGTAGTATTTGTAGTATCATGGGAAATGTAAACATAAACAGCTGATCTTGGCTGCACCGATCTGACTTGTGATTGAATAAGAAATTCCAGGGGAACTGGGGGGTGGGGGGGTGCTCCTTCAAATTAATTTGTTTTTCATTGATGGCCCCAAAGGCATATTCCTCCACGTCCTACGTGGCAAAATAAAATATGAATTAGCCCGGTGTGGGAGAAATCTTTAATGTTGCCTTCATCACTCGGAGCACCGCATAATGGCCTGACCTGCTCTCACACGGGTGAAACGGAGATTATAAAATAAGCCGCCCGTGCGCTTGGCGGTCGCCAAGCAGCTTGTCGGTTTGGAAATCAGAGGTCAGGGAAGGTCGAACATGACAAATGTTCTCGTAAAAGGCGCCGGGTAGGCCACATAAAACGCGCAATCTGGGTTGATTAATATTGCTCACAAGCTGCAGTTTTGCCATCTCGCCATCTGCTCCCAATTAGCGGCCGTATAACGCCTGGTGAACACGCTGCTATCTTTGCTAATGCATCGTGCAGTTTGCGTGCCATGAGCGTGATGGACAGGTTCCGGGTGTCTAATATGTCATTCGTATCCCAATAAAAAAAAAAGAACGACAGGTTTGACCAGACAGCTAAAAGCGCTCTTCCTGTTGGTATATTGATAGTTCAAAGGCAACTGCACCGACGTTTAAATCTTCCAAAGCATTTCATACCCAAGGGATTCATTAAAGAGCATTTCTTTAAAAAATTTTTAAAATTTCAATTTATGGAAAATATTTGTAAATAAGATGCATGAGAATATACCATTGAAGTTCAGGCATGAGCCGCTTTGTATATAAATCTATTTGTGCTTTTTGTCTTGTTCCAGATTCTTTAATATTTGCTAGGTATGCAGAATATTCTCTCATGGTACAGGATATGGAAGTTATCGAAAGCAAAACAAACATGAAAAAGCTTGCTTTTCATGCCCTGAAACAAGGAACTTTTAACTCAGAGACAGACTTCTCTACGTTGCATCAATTTACTTTGCAATTACCCTGTCATTACTGCCATTTTCACTTTTTTTCCCATTCTTTTTCAAAAAAAGCAGACTTTTACCCCCAAAGTTCACTAAAGAAATAATAGGCAAGGAATGAATAATTCTTCCTCCTTGTTTGTCTTTTTGGCATGTTGAGAGAATGCGAAGCCCTTAAACAACTTTAAAGGCCATTTTTTTTAATATTCTGTGACTGGATATAATAAGATCTTAAGAAAGAGTTGCTGGCAAATCAGTCGACATCTATTGAGGATTGACGAAACGACAAATAATGTCTTTTCAAATGTGCATAGTTACTAAACAGTAAATACTGCCTTACTTTTAATGTCTTCAGCTGAAACAAATAAAACAAAATAAAACTTTGTGTGAGAATGGCGTTCAGCTACTGCAAGGGCTTCATTCACGGCATTTATAAACTGTAGAGATAAAATGCTCAATTGTGGTCCCAGGTCAGGGATCTTTATCCACTGCTGTGATGAGCTCAGCATTGTGGGTACCTTTTATTAACCTTCTCTTGAGGCAACATTTATCTGGGCTGTGGGAAGTGTGATCACCAAATCTCGTGGACTGGGTCTTCTCTTGATTGTTTGGCATCTAGAATTGCATCAGTGCCACTGTGTGATAAACCTGAACCCAAGTTCATATGGCAATGGTGCAGATGGCATCGCTGAATTCACCCTCCCATCCATCCATCCATCCATCCATCCATCCATCCATCCATGACCACATGTCCAGTTCAGGATCACCGGATGGTCCACGGTCTGTGCTGGAGGCATAGGGTGGTATAAGGTCAATGACACAATCATTCACACACACACATTCACTCACACGCATAGGGTCACCTATCCACTTGAAACACATTTAGACTGTGGGAGGAAACCAGAGCACTCAGGGAAAATCCACATGAGCAGTGGAGGAACATATAAACTCCCCAGAGCTTGAGCCAGATTAAAACCACTTCTGAACACACAGCTCAGGAGCTGTGAGGCATCAGTGCAACCTCCTATGCCATCTCCCTAAGTAGTTACATTGTTAATTGGAAGCTGTCACACTTTGAAGGACTTCATTCACAGTAGCATCTGTAGCTTAAGCCCAGGTGGAAATTTAAAAGAAGCATTCCAGGTTTAGTGTCTCTCTCAAGGGTACCATAGCAGGGACCCCCCTGGGATCTGAAACCATCTGCTGGTATCCATCAGATATGCTGAATCAGCAAGACCAATTTCCAATGCAAGAGAGCAAGTTTAACGTTTATTTTTACATACATTATTATATAATGCTTTTTCACGGAGTTTGACAGTTGTGTTCCCAGCTATGGCCATGTGTCACCCTTCTTGAACATAATACACAATCACATTTTTAAAACCGCTGCAATGCACGTCTGGTATACACATTATGCTGTACTCATCTGTCGAAACACTCACTGTACATCAGAGGCTTTGTAAATCACACTTGATAAAGCATCTGCTCATTTGAAAAAATAAAAAAATAAATGTAGATGTAAATTAGTGGAGCAAATAATGTACGTAGTTCGGCAACACAAAAGCAGTTTTTTTCCCCAGTGTTTGAGTTCATTCAGTTTTGTGTTCTAGTGCTTTAATTAGCTTAATGTTCTGTAAAATGAGATTTTAAATAGGGCAGCAGATTTTAAATGGGACGGCAGGTATCCTAGCAATGATGGAACGAGATTTGTGACCCAAGGGATGTAGTTTAAAATCTGGGTGGGACGCTGCCGTTGTACCATTGACAAATTCATCTTAAAAGCTCCAGCAGAGGCATAAAACTACAGAACCGCATGCTATGCAAACACCGCCGACTTTAAACAAACGCAGCCTGACACAGCTGTCAGTCAGTTTTGTTTGCAGATACTATTTATTTATTGATGAGCCAGTATTAATAGATGGCCCATAGTCAGGGTAGATGTTCCTTTGAGAGCCCTTGAACTTAGTGGTCTGTACAGCTTGATCATCATCCTTCCTCTGATTCTTCACATATTAACCCCTTGAATACAGTAAAATATTCAATTTTCTTTATCAGGCTGTTTTACATATGTATTTGCTCATTATCGTTTGTGTCTTTGTTTTACAATGGCAGAGGTGCAGGTTTCGACGACTTTTTTTGTATGAGGAGAAACCATTGAGGTGCAGAGTATTTAAGAGCAAATTCATAACTTCTTAGTTGTATGAAGCATAAATGGTTATAATGTAAAGCTCGTGGGATTAACACAATCCACCTTTTTTAACATATCCCTATGTATCTGCAATATGCAAACACTACTGAAGAAGAGTTACCACGGTAAATTTTGGTGGTAAGCTGTATTACCGTGCAGAAAATGAAAAGGTCTAAGTGCGAACTAAGCAACAAAATACCAACGGAAAGAAAAACAAAAATCTATTTTGTACATACAAATTCTAATTCTGATATTCCCAACATTGAAGCTTTTGACATTGAAACATTAAACATGACTGTTCAAACTGTCAAAAATGTACCGTAACACACACACAAAAAAAAAAACAATTTGCTGAGCTACTCACAAGGCATTTAAAAATAACTTTTTTCGGTACACACACATTGTCTGAACCACTTGTCCCATACGGGGTCGCAGGGAGCCGGAGCCTAACCCGGCAACACAGGGTGCAAGGCTGGAGGGGGAGGGGACACACCCAGGATGGGACACCAGTCTGTCGCAAGGCACCCCAAGCGGGACTCGAACCCCAGACCCACCGGAGAGCAGGACCGGGTCCAACCCACCGCACTCCCGTACCCCCCTTTTTTCAGAACGTCATTCAATATATTCAGTACATTCAGAATGTCATTTTATCTATCTTACTATTATTGTTCCTCCAAACTGTATAGATTGGTATTTCATTCTGCCTCAATCACCCCCAGAACATTTATGTATAAGATTAGTGTACCTTCCTTCAACATTGAAAACAGTACAGTAATAAATTGAACCAAAATAAGTTTTGGTCTGTGATCACATTTAGGAACAGAAAACACCATTAATACCATTATACAGTTTCAGCAACTGAACATATTCTCATAATAATTATTTTGTTGGAAATGTGATTCGTGTCTGTTTATAAAAGAGCCAAGCAGCCTTCTTTTCTTTTTTTTTTTTTTTTTTTTTCCTCTCTCTCTTTCCCCGTCTTTAAAATCACTTTAAATCACTGACTTTTGAATGGAGGGAGTACAGAACCGGGCCAAGTTGTGCGCAGCATACAGAGAGGGAGTACAGAACAGGCCCCGTGCGGCCTTCCTCACCACTGACACATCATAATTAACTACATTTCCCACAGCAAATTCACAGAGGACTCCGTTTTATCAATCTCAATTTTTGCTGTAAATATGGGCCTGTAATATGCAGTTTTTAAAAATAATTTTAAAGTACCGCATCCTGGACAAATATAGGATGAAGCACATATTTATTCACATGGACGAAAGCAATTTACAACGTTTGAACACTGAGCTACTGACACCGATTTGCCCATTTATTCAGCGAGCCAATTTTTACTGTGTTAATTCAGGGTGAATACCTCGAAGTGTATCATAGGGAGAACAGCACTTTGAAACCTCGTTGTCTGATTTCAAAATTGTGACTAACCACTATGCCACCTTCAGGTAGAACTGACTGACATTTTTATTAATCGATGTTACTTCATCCCAGGTAGTGAAATACAGTAGCGTTTCGCTGTGAGTGATGGGATATGAAAATGCGTCTTGCGCTTTCAAAAACAATCCCTTATAACAATGTTTCACAATCTGTACACAGCACCTGTGCATGTTACGATTACTTCAGGAACATTCAGTTTGCATGAGTGACAACTGAAATAATGGTAAATTATCAGAGCCATCTGTTTATGAAGCATTTATTCTATTTTCAGGACAACTTAAGCCTGAAAAACAACTGTCTTTTAACTAAAGTGACAGTTACCACATGACACCATTATTAGTCAGTCAGCTGTCAGCTCAAATTCAGTTTTCTTAGTCAAAGTACTAAGAAGACAGGTCAACGGTGTTTAATGGTCGTGAGAGATGCCCATGGCTGGTAGGTTTTTTACTTAACTGATGATCAGGAGCATGAAAAGCAGTCGAAGCCCTAGCGGTGATTTGTGTAACTCGGCTGTGAATAGTTCTGTAAAAACAACTCTGAGAAAAGACTTAGCACATAATGGTAAATCACATAATGATAATGGGTTTAACCGAGCAAGCTGGCCACAAACAGCCCATTATGTGTTCCGTCCAATATTGACCTGGCACGGCTTACTTTTTGAACCAACAATTTTTTATTTTTTTTAAACTGTCGCACTAGACCAACTTGTGATTAAAACACTTTCATTCTTCCAAAAGTACTGGATTGGACTGAAAAACCATTTTCACAGCACACTTTTTTTTTTTTTTTTTTTATATCTGTGTATGTAGCCATCAGATATTTTTGTTGTGTTGCTGTGTAGCCAACACTTTCATATGAAGGTATTTATTTAATCCTTGGACTGTGTTTGAGTCTAATTTCTATTTCTGGGGCTTCCATCCAGAATTGGTGGCCCATTATACCTGTTTATAAAGCAATTATAAAACATTAATCCATAACCTAGTTTTGTGTAACACCTTTCAATCAAATTAATTTCTATTCATTATCTCACAAGTTCTATACTGCTTTTTGGAATTTATGGTCTGTAAACCCAGGGCTGGATTTTGGCTGCCATTGGCAAGAATCAGTCCAGCTCCCCTTAGACTTCTCTCTAAATTTATGTTACGTACACCTGTGTGTGTGTGTGACAAAAAAGATGTATTTCTAGCTATTGAATATAAACATACTGCTCATGAAGAAGGGTAAATAAAACTTGAGCATATACGTTATTTTTAATGTATTTCCAATAGCATGTATGTAAACATATATGCAGGCAACACAAATATATACTTCAGCAGCAAACAGACTGGAAGCTATATGTCATTTCAAGACTGAAGTTTGAGACTACACATACAGCAGATAGACAGTATGCAATGCATGGAACTAGAGGTCATTTTATAGAAAATGTTGCAAAGTTTCAGACACAAGGCAGTGATGCATCATACAAAGTTATGTAATGCATAGAAGCAGATCTTCAGTTTTCTTATGAAACTTTCTTTATTATGCAAGTTTAACATTTTTCCCTCCCAATTTATGTTCCGATTTTGTGACCCAAAATGAAAAATCCAATCCTGTATAGACCTCATTTTCTTGAAGTAGAATGGTGTGTGTGTGTGTGTGTGTGTGTGTGTGTGTGTGTGTGTGTGTGTGTGTGTGTGTGTGTGTGTGTGAGTGAGACCCGACCTTCTGCATCATTTGATGTTCTAATCCTTATTAGTCTCCCCCAGGTCTGACAAACCATCACAGACATACAAAATGTAATTAAAACATGTAAGATACAATGAAACTGGTGATCATTAATGTTATGCTCAGATGCCTGGTATGGAGGACATCATGAAGCTTGATGGCAATTAATATGTATGATAGATAAAACTCATAAATGAGCAAAATTCGACCATAACACAATCCGGTGGTCAACCTGTTTACTTTTGCAACACCCCTGGGTACCTAAGAGCTGGTAAGTTCAACAGCACAGCTCCTGGCATGATCTGAACCTGGATCCTTCTGGTTGAAAGTCTGTTTCTTAATGTCTGCTGCCCTCTGAGCCAAAAAATAATGAGACTTTCACCTCTGTCATAAATGACTGAAGAAAATCTCAAGGGCCAAAGTTTTACTGTGTGACAGGTAGCCTTCAGATCTCACCAGATACCTACTTCTTGCCTGCTGCTAAATCTTTATAATAAGTGTGACTCAACGCAACGAGTACCATGTTGGATGGTTCCTATGAATGTCGTTTCTGTACAACACACACTTTCAGAACCGCTTGTCCCATACGGGGTCACGGGGAACCGGAGCCTACCCGGCAACACAGGGCGTAGGGCCAGAGGGGGGAGGGGACACACCCAGGACGGGATGCCAGTCCGCCGCAAGGCACCCCAAGCGGGACTTGAACCCCAGACCCACCGGAGAGCAGGACTGTGGTCCAACCCACTGCACCACCGCACCCCCCGCATCTTCTGTACAACACTCATTATAAATTCACCTTCTCTGTGCTGGACCGGTGCCTCAAACACGGTAATGTTCAGCACACTGTAAGTGGGTGTGTTTTGGAAGTGAGTAGAGAAAAGTGGGCTATGTGCAAAGTGGCACTTCGCAGCATCTCTAGACCGAAAGAAGGAGATGCTTGTAAGTTCAGGTCTTCTGCTATACCCTTAAGTGAGCTACTGAACTTGATGTCAACTTGATTCCTAGCTGAATATGGACCTGGGATAAGCTGTAAAACTGTAAGCTGTGCATGTGGTTTGGATGAAAGTGTTTGCAAAGCAAAAGACGAGTTTAATGTAAAGAAGGAAATGGAGAGGATAGGTCTGGTTAGAAGTGGTTTTCCTCCAAACTGACATACAACTCGGTGTAAACAAATGTACATTGCAGTATTTTTGTATTTATAAACATGCATCGGCAACTGAAACAGAGCTTTAGACCCACACACATGATTATGGGTGCACAGTTTATGTGTCTGACACCACCACGTTGCTAGTTCACATCCCTCCAGTAGCTCCTATAGAAGCAACGTTCAAATAACAAATACATAGATAATCATAGCAGATGGTGTTGGACTCATTTATGGAGCTCTCAGAAGAGAAGTGGCTCTCAGAGAAATGGTTTCAGACCCTTCTTGAATGTGGGAGGAATTCAGCAGCTCTGAGGGACAGAGGGAGCTCACTCTTTGCGCCTAGGGCTAAGGAGTGAACCTATGGGTTTTCGGTATTGGAACCCTTGAGTGGGACCACGAAGTGGCCAGAGGCAGAGGAGCGCAGCGCTCTTGCTGGTGTGTCAGGAGTGCTCATCACCTGTAGGTATCAGGGTGCGGATTATTTGACCATTTTGCAAAGCTGTAACCGGAGCGTTGACGTGTTATGGGCAGCTGCAGAAATCCAGTGGTGAGACAAAGAGGGGAGGGCACATGGGAATGCTTTCGGAGCATTCTGGATAATTTGTAGAAGCCTGATGACAGAGGATGGAAGAACAGCGATTCCCTTAACTCACCTTCCTGTGATATCAAAGTGAGGGCAGTTTGGAAGATTTGACTCTTCACCTTCCTGGCCTACCATCTCTGTCCGAACCTTGGGAATTTAAAATAGAAATTCTGCGGGAATGACAATCCCCCATCCAGCGCTGGCAGGCTCCACTGACGTGATAAAGATGGCCACGTGTTTCTGGGTTTCCCACAGGAGCATCCCCGGCACGTTCAATCATTGTAAATACGGCTGGATATGGCAGAGGGTCCCTGTAGCCGCTTCCTGGGTGAGGTCAGGAGCTGCTGAGGAAGCGAAGGCCTCGTGGCACAAGCAGCTGGTATAACACACGATAGACCAGGGAGATTCCTATCTGATCCATGGATGGATTCTTGTTGTTCATCAATGTCCCACAGACAGTTTCCATGTCCTCCACAAGACCCGAGAGGCCTGTTGTGATGGGCTACCAACTTGACCTCCATTCCTCCGGCTGTACTTGCTGTTGTGTGTATATATATATATATATATATATATATACATGTATGTTCTGTTACAAATTCCACAATTTTGTATGCAGCCAGGATGGCTTCTGTAACCCATCCCACGATTCCACATCTGCTACTGTGACCGGAGGCCATCACCCCGAACGCTCCGCATCTCTGACCGAATAACTGTTATTAAGGAAGAAAATGCCCAAGAAAGTTTCTGGGTCCACATGCGTCCTGCTGACGGTTGAAGTGGTGCCAACATGTGGCTGCATGGCTGACCTTTAGAATGAAAAATGGGAAAAGTGGGGGGGCACATGTACAATGGTTGCGTAGACATTCTGTGCATGCTTTTAAATTGTTTGCTGAAACCATTTGCATTAAAATTGCAGGAGGCAGATATTTTCATAAGGGATATAATTTTATAAACTGATAAAGAACAAAAATAAATACAGCTGTAGGATCACACTTTAAATGTGTGAGTACCGTTAGAACTGTTTTGGTGATGAAAACATAGAATAGATATTCAATAGACCTTTTCCGTCTTGTACTTGCTAAAACGTGCTTTAACTTGGGTTCAAATCACACCCCAGTTGTGAGTAAGATGCAGTACACCCTTGAGTAAGGATGAAAGGTATTTTCCAAGCACTGATATAATAAAAAATTACCTAACTAAACAATTTTAAGGGGGTTGACATCCAAACCTAACGCTGTAAGCCACTTGGGAGAAAAGCATTATTTAAATTAATAAATCAGTGTGTATAAATCCAAAGGTCACAAGATACTAAAATACCTTATTTACGTTAATTGCAGACATCTGTAAAGAATGTTAGATTCTACCCATATTTCGTTGTTTAGGAAGTTTCACTCTGATTCCGTGGTTCTGCTACTGAGATGATGAAGCTTGCAGATATTTTCCCTTAGTCACTGTCTTGGCGTCTCCGCAGCTCCACCCATCAGACATGTCTAGTTTTGAACCGGGTGGGGACAGGGTTGGCCGCAGACACCGGGGTGATGCACTTGAACGCAGGGGGGTCGAGCGACCAAAGACCCGGCCGCAGTTAATTAAAACATCGAGCCTAGAGAGCGGCCGTGGCCCTGCTGCTTTCAAAAGGACCCGGCAGCCGCCGCTCAAACTACCTCCCTTCAATTACTGCATTAAAATAATTGAAAATAATTGCTATCATCATTAGCGACATGACTCAGTGTGCGTTGGGGTCTTTTTGGGGGGCTTAATTATTCCGACATACAGAGGGAGAGAGGGGGGCTGTGGGGTTACTCTCTGAGTAGCTGGGCTTTTCCGGAACAGGCAATTATGAACTTGTTGGATTAGAGGGGGGAAAAAAATGTTTGGAAAACAGACTCGCAGATTAGGGCCATTAAAGAGGAGCCTGCCTCATCATCACTTATTTCCATTTGGATTACTGCAAGATGATTTATCATTTCTTACGAAATAAGTTAGAGAAAAAAACTGCCATTTGGCAGCAGGTTTTTGGGTCTCTGGGCATGTGCTGCTATGACAGCAGTTTTTTAAATTTATTTATTCATTTATTTGTTTTTTTAATGAAATTTGCAAACGCAAAGAAAGTGGTCAACAAATAACAGCTCAGCCCTGTCACTTTGTACACCGCAAGGTGACATTTTAATGGAGGCAAAGGCGTCGTGAATATTTCTTCACCTCTCATTAGCTGCTCTGTATTTAATGGCCTACTATAGCTATTTAATATGCATTCCTTAGGTGTAGTGGTACAGTACAGCACACTGGCAAGTATGACTCTTAGAATATGTAAGAGGGAAGTTTAACTGCTTAATCTGTTTTCAGCAGAAATCTAACATTTCTCAACTATTTTAATCACAAGCAAAATGAGATTCAGTAGTAAGTTAATTTGGTTTCCACATTTCCAGATTTCCTCATTTCAGTGTTTTACACATTAGATGATCATCAACCATTACCACAAGGCCTTGGCTTTCATCTTTAAATTATGGTTATAGTTAGCGTTGATGTTTGATAATTGTTAAAATGATAAATTTTAACTTTAAATAATGCCTCAAATAATAAGAGGTAACAAAGTAATCAGGGGGCGTGGTGGCGCACTGGGTTGGACCAGGTCCTACTCTCCAGTGGGTCTGGGGTTCGAGTCCCGCTTGGGGTGCCTTGCGGCGGACTGGCGTCCCGTCCTGGGTGTGTCCCCTCCCCCTCCGGCCTTACGCCCTGTGTTGCCGGGTAGGCTCCGGTTCCCCGTGACCCCGTAAGGGACAAGCGGTTCTGAAAATGTGTGTGTGTGTGTGTGTGTAACAAAGTAATCAGTCCCGTTTTTTTTTTTTGCAAAATACAGATACCCCTCTACTTATAGAAATTTGACTGGAGTAAATCCCAATTTACGTCAAAAAATTCCTGGCATAAACATTATTTACAGATAGCGTTTTTATTGTACGCAAAACATCTTAAACGTTAAGCACAAGTTGGCATGGCCAGACAAGGCAGGATGCTTCATCTTACCAGTTCCCGTTAGTTTTGAGACGCGAACACATGCCATCTCATTAGTGTAGTGCTTTTTTCGCACATTTTTTTCCATTTCTTTACTCACAATACCTGGTGGTAAACGTGCACTTGTCGGAAAACGAGAACAGTCTCGCAAGCGTACAGCAATCGATTTGGAGATGAAAATAAGGCAGTATGAAGGTCGACAAAGATCATCGTCTGTAGCACTGGAACCCGGTTAAGCCGTATCAACTGTGAATACGATAGTGAAGGATGCTGCACGTATAAAGGAGCACGCGATCATGCTGAATGGTGGGGAAGGAGGGGGAATCCGACATGTAACTTTTGACTTAGATAACGGGTTGAAGAATGGACTATTTGCGTAAGTCGAGGGGTGTCTGTATAATCAATGCATAAAATGTTCTAAAAATATTTAAGAATGTGTGAGGCATACTGCAGCTGAACAATGAGATGAGGTCCTTTACTGTGAGCTGAGAGGGTGTTACAGCCCAGCCTAGGGTTGCACAGCAACACACCAATTCCTTTAGACTGCCATGGGGGCTGCTTTATTGACCACTGGCAACTCATAAACCGTCTCTCTGGTTGAGGCATGTCAACACAACAAACAAAAGTGAACCCTACCCTTTGTGATACAATCTACCCTATCAAAATAAAACAAACTAAAATACACTAGCCTATCTTGACTCTTAACTAACGAAAAAGAGGAGAAGACTGGTAGAAACGAAAATGGCACTCACCCCCTTCCGGGAGTTGCTGATATATTGATTTATACTGATTTACAATAAACTATTGACACATATTTACACAAAATAGACAGCTGAGGCTTTACCACTATTTATGAAGCCATTACACTTCCTATGCACGTAAGTGGAAGTTCTCATTCCCAAATATACAGTTTAGCTGTAGCACCTCAATAACAAAATCGCAAAATCTTTCTAGTAGAGCCAGCCTCTGTCTGGTACGGTGGCCATGTGACTTTTCACTCTTCCCTTTCTACTGGCCAGTAACAGTTGGATGTCAGTTAGTCATCCCAGTTTCTCCTGTGAAGAGAGAGACAGACACATACACATAAACAAAATATTATAGGCCGTTGGACCAAGGCTGTAATGGGTGGTATCTTTGAAAAGGGTAAAAAGGGTGATTGGGTTACCTTGTATTTCTTTCAAAAGAACAGCTATGAGGCAGGAGTTTGTAAGAGGTGCCGGTTCTCCTGCGGTCTGGAGGACTGAAGTATCAGCGCTGGATATCAGTGAGTACCCTCCAGATCAAGTCCTGGGAGAGACTTTCCCAGAAAGAAGCACCTGATTCTCAGTCTTTCATCTTACTGTCTGTGTCACTATTTAGCAGCTGGACTACGACCGTAACGTGGCTCCTCAATGATGTGCAGAGATTGTCTGTTTCTTGCCGGAAGGAAGCGCTCTTGCTGTTGCGAAAGGTTTTCGTGAACAGCTGGAAATGCAGTGATTGTTAACTGCCCTCCTGGGTGTGGATGAAGTGAAAAGGTCAGGTCAAAAGTGATCTTACATGTCCCGCAGTTCTAGTCATCAATTAAGACTTAAGTTTTCGCTGACCCTCAATTTTGTGGATGTTCCGAAGCATAAAACAAGCTACAATAAAAAATAATAGTAAGTTTTAAGTGTTGTTGTAGCTCTGGATTCAAAACAATTAGAATATCTGTGGTTTGCTTGACTGACTGCAGTATTATTCACATAATGATACCTTTATGTAGACTTGGATAAAGAAGATCTTTTGCAAATCCAAAATAGGTACTATGAAGCACATCTAAATTGAGATTAGTATTGAAAATCTTTATTTGAATCTTAAATGTTAATTTAATATTAGATGTACTATCTGCTACAGAATTTCATCAAAAAAACCGAATCATGTAAACACCTTTTCCGAAAGTGCTTTTCTATTTTAATTTTCGAAAACAGTGTTTTTTAGAAGAAAATCAGAACAATTAATGTGATATTATATATGCTGTAACTGTGACGAGTATAGACCTTAAAATATATATAGAAGAAATAAACCTTTATTGGTGGAATTTTTATTGGTGCTTTCAGTTAAGATGGATGAGCAGGTATCTTTAATTTTTTACAGCTTCTAATGTGTCTTTTCATTAAATGTTGCCCACAGGCAGCTACGCACCATATTGTTTATAGGGAACAGTGGATGGAAAAATAATATATATTCCAGAAGTAAAATGCACAGCAATTCCTCAGTTTTACTGTGCAGGGAAATTTTTAATTAAAATACTGGTCAGTCCATTTAATTTAAAAAAAAAAGAAAAATGTGTGTGTGTGTGTATATATATATATATATATATACACACACACTTGGAATTCAGAAGGCTTGCTATGAGAGTGGCATACGGATAACACATATGGCGTTAGTTTTATGATGGGAAGCCCTGTGCATTAGCAGCAGTGCTAAATGTTTAGGGCGAGCCAGAGAGATGGTGGAAAAATTCCTGTCGGCAATGACTCGGTCGTTATTATTTTTGGGTGTGGTAAGAGCTGAAAGAGCATTGACTCTGGTAAGAGGGTTTTAGACTTGACCATTTGCAGTGGTCACATTTTTCGTTTCGAAAGTCACGTCGCCATGGTTACCATGACGATTTGCCAAAATGACAGCTAACGACTTGAGCGCGTTCGAGGGTGATGTAGAGCTTTACCGAGGAGCAGATTTATAATTATAAAGGGGATGTAGCTGTAGGTATGAATGGAAATTATTTACAAAGCCCATTGCAGACTGGTCGCTACGGTGACTTTTAGACATAATAAGCATCATGTGGAAATGCATAGCAGGCAAAGCAGCATGTCTTCATTCACAGTATGCTACTACAGCACCAATGGTGTTATTTCCTCAAAGAACATTGTACATTGGCAACATATTCTTTGAAATGGGAAGGAAAAAGGGGAAAATAAAACAAATGACATTGATGCTCCTGAGCAGCAGGTGACGCAGTGGCCAAAGCTGCCAGCTTTTACTCAAAAGAGTTGAATCAAACCTCGTGCAGTAGTACCCAGGCAGGTACTTAGCATAAATTGCACCTGTAAAAACTTCCCAGCTCTGTAAAAGGCTAAATCACTATGTCCCTTTGCAGAAAAGTGTCAAATAAATAATGTGGAACTAAGTTGTTTTTTGTTGGTGATGGGTGTCAAACTCACCAGGCTCTAGATAATGGAATCTGGAGTTAACACCTCTCAACTGGCAGTTCAACTTGACTGTCCTTTTTGTTGGCCATTTTGGGCCTTTAATCACTTAATTAGCAGTGACAATAGACACACCCTGTTCGAATCTAAGGATTACAAGTAGAGGACAGAACATTCCAGAGAAATGCAAAATAAAAAAGGGAAAAGTGAAAAGATAAAATTATCCAGCTGTATAAATGGGTGAATCAATGTAAGTAACAACACTCCCCAAAAATATCAACTAAAGATAGAAGCAAAAACAGTATGAGGTTTTCACATTGAATTTCTTTTATTTATTTACACATCTGGGTAACTTTTACTGTATCAGCCAGTACAAGGTGTATGCCTTGATCACAGGTATTGATCTACTGCCCCCTCTTCGGATGGATGTACCTAAAAAGATACACCATACCTGCTCCCATAGTGCCATGGTGTGACGTACTACGGTAAAACTTCGGAACAATGCGCGGCCTGTTCCGTATCAGTGTGGAGAAGCCCACTGCACCAGCGTAAAACCAGCGCGCATGGACTGCGTGGTGCTGATTAAGTCTCAGGCTTGTGGGAGGAAACACAGCGGGAAAAATGTGGAAATTAAACGCTCAGCTGAAGTGAAAGGAATGATCTACAGTTGCTTGATGCTCGGTGTTACTTTCTGCTGTGCAGGGTCTGAGGACTGTAATAACACATTACATTTATTTTGCAGATTTTTTTTTTCCAAAGCAACCTCCTGTGGATACTATATAGTATTATCAGCCCAAACACCTATTTCTCCAAGGTGACTTACACTGCTGGATACACTGCTTTCAGTGGGTCGCTCATCCATACATCGGGGAACACACTCTCTCTGTCACTCACACACTATGGGAGAACCTGAACAGCATGACTTTGGACTGTGGGAGGAAACAGGAGCAAGCCCATGCAGACACGGGAAGAACGTGCAAACTCCACACAGACTGAGCGGGGATCAAACCCATGTCCTCTTGCACTACCCAGACAGCAGCGTTACTCGCTGTGGCGCCATGCCACCCGATGTGATATGTTTAACTTTCCCCGAGTACCCACAATGCTTAGGAAACACACACTCAGACACGCACGCAACAGCAGCAAGGAAATTTAATCCTGCGAGGAAGGTGGAGTGGTGTTTGTGTAAATGTCAAAATAACGGGGGTGAATTCAAGATGAACACATGGATGAATATGCTACTTGGAGGCACCGTCTGCGACATCACGTGAATGAAGCGTGATTCAGCCAATCGGGGCCGGGTAACATCGACTAGGGGAAACTGACCAATGAGAGGAAGGTGCTGCGACCAATGGGAGTTCAACGAAAGGAATTATTTCTACATTGCTTTAAACATTTTTGGTACATCCATTCAAAGCTTTTACTGTTTTCTGTTCTCAGCTTTTGTGGTTCTATTTTTATTTTTTGCAGACAACATTAATTTGTAAGCACAACAGCAGCTATGAAACTACTTGCGAGCAGAAAAGGTAGAGGGTGAAGTCTCAGCAGAGACCCTGTTTATGTACTGCTGAGCAAGGTATTTAATCTAAATTGCTTCAGGACCTATTAGGTGTATGAATGGGCTAGAGTAAAACTGTGAAATGTGCATTTATTTAATTCTATTTTTCCTTATTGGCAATGATGTATGTGCTTCATGTGTCTGTTTACTCTGGGGATGAAAATAGATTTTTTTTCCTTTTAAATTCATGTGAGTCTTAAATTTTATTACTGAATAAATGAAGTCGCTTTGCCTAGATTTTGGTAAATGCCTATTATTGTGTTGCCAGGAGAACGATAACATTTCATTTTACTTTTCACAAAAGACCTGTAGGAAGGCATTAACAGCAGTAAACAGAGCCATATTAAATTTAAAGCATCATCAGTGATGATTGCTTCTGTTGAGAGGGGATTCTTTCGTACTGGTGCAAATTTTTCTTTTTATTTATTTATTTTTTTAAATCAAATTTCGGACATTGTTTACACCTTAGTTGTGTTAGTCGCAATAAAAAAGGACCTGCAATTCATTTCTCTCTCTTTTTTCCCCCCTGGTTAAGCAAGATTGCTATGTATGAAAAAGCACTTGAGCGCTGCCCTATGCTGTTAAGCAGATGCGTGTCCATATGTGAGAGATTGTCGCGCTCAAGTGTCACACGTTCTCGTCCAACTCGACAGCTCAGCGAGGAACGTGTGACAACGGACTGCAGGACTGTCTGTAATACACGGAGGGCTGAGGCACCATTCAGCCACACAAGGAGGCCAGGGAGAGCGTTGTAATTAGCTCAGTAGCACGCTTGCTCTCTGGGAAAGCCCAAATGTGGCACAAGTGTCATCCAGCAAATGGAGAGTGACACGGAAAATAAAGAAAATGCTTATTCGTGTAGCTGATACCTTTGTCCGAAGGGACTGGTAACGTGAGCTTTGTACACTAAACTGCTTCCACCTATTTACACAGGCCGATCATTTTGCTTAATTCGGATTAAGTACCGCGATCAAGGGCACTACTACAGGTGGGATTTAAACCCGGGACCTTTGACTGGAAGTCGACAGCCTTAACCACTACACCACCTGTTCCTCCTTAATAAGTTGATGCAAAATAGTTCTCCCCTAGTGTGCTGTTGTAGTGTTATTTCAACATGTACCGACAAACTGAAGTGGCGGGAAAAAAGAAGCGTAGTCAATTTGTGCAACAAGAACAAATGAAGGAAGAATTCCAGATAATTCCACCAGTCTATGAGAAGTGTTAGCTGTATAAGTGGCCATTTTGGCCGTACTGACTATTATTATTATTATTATTATTATCATTATATAGTTCCTTATAGCTCACTCATGCACATACAATGGGTACTTTTTTAACTTGAATATCCTTTTAAAGCATTTGGGAGAAGGTGTCCTTGTTTTTAGGACTGTCACCTTGCACCTGAAAGTCTTGGATTCAAATTCTCACTTCTGCAGTAGCACCTTAAATACCTTCCCTGGTTTACTCCAGCAAGAATACCACACTTCGTAAATTGGTACATCACTCTGAAGTTGGCTGTCCAACATTGTAAATGGCTTTTGACAAGGATGTTTGCTAAATAAAAGGTTACAATATTAATTATAATAACAGAGCTAGCTGGAGAGAATGAGGGAGAAGGTGATAAATGTTAATATATTTGTGAATTTAATTCCTTCACTGCATGAAAGTTTGTACAGTTACTACATAGTTTTTTTTCAAAAGGGGGGGGGGGGGGGTATCCTATGGTCAGCTCCTTAAACCAAAAAGATTGAGTGTTCTCCTTCAAGTGAGGTGACTGGAAACTGAAAGTCAGGACCGATGAGCCCTTTTCTCTTCAGTCAAGTGTGAACATGAAGTAAACAGATCCCAATTATTGCAGCATAGTGGCTGATGGTTTTTTGATACCAGTGGAGAGGCACTGCGAATCCAGAATACCACTTTCAAGAGTGCAGGATTTGCATGAAGCTCTTGCTTGATATGACTCTGTATATTTGAAAGAGACGTTAGGTTTAATGAACACCTCGGGCTTACCATAATGATTAAGAATGGGGAAGAAGTTCTTCTTTTTCCCTAGTAGAAAAGTATATGTTGTTGTTCCTGCTATCCTTAAAAATAATGCATCTCAAAATGCAAGTAATTCTTTCTTAGGTTTTTCCTGGAATTTAGAAATTGTTCTTATTTTGGAACCACTCTGGCCAGTGTGTGCCTTTGAAAGCCAGCGTTGTAGGTGTATTCTCGACCATTATTTCAGTCTGAATGTTCTGCTTTGCATGTAATGCAAAATAATGTTTTTTGAAAGTCGGCCGTACAAGCCATCACGAGCTATCCCAAAGTAACCCAAGGAAGCAAACAAAAACAATGTTGGGGATGAAACCCTTCTATTGGACAAAGGCTCGGAGTTGGCCGGAATCCCAGCCATGGCTGATCCAGATTGGATTTTTATGAAACGAGGAAGAAAGAACTCGGCTGGGTGGGAGGTGAGGGGTTGGTTCTCAATAAGCCACCAGGATGGCTTGAGTGTGGGAAGGACCAGAAAAGGGGGGCATTTGGAGGGAATCTCATGTCAAAGTGTGAAATGCAGCAACAGAGAGCACATTAGGTAACCTTGATTACATCCACCACGTTCCTGGTCCGTTAGAGTTAAGCCACAGAGAAGATCATTCGATATTTCTTGGGCCGAATCCTGGGACCTTCTTGACTCTCATGGCTGTTTCACGGCCCTACCCTCAAAACCCTCCTTCACGTTGTCCTTTGTCCCATATTAGCGATGAAATGCCGAGCCAAGGAAAGAGAATAATTCTTTTCCTATATATGGTCAGTGGGTAGCACTGGTGCCACACAGTTCCTGTGCTGTGGGTCCTGACGTGGGTTAGAATTTGGCTCAGCCCGTGTGGATTTTGAATGTTTTCCTCTGTTTGCATGAGTTTCCTCCATGTGCTCCAGGTGTTCAGACATGTTTCAAGGGAACTGGAGACTTTGAAGTGCAATCACTGTGTATGTTAAATTGGTTTGCTGGCTGAATGCTTAAGATAGATGTATATAGCTTAGTATAACATATCAAGCATTGTAAGCTTCCTTGGATAAAGCCATCAGCTAAATACAGATAATGATCCATTTAGTGTTAATTCATTTACCATATTTGAAGAAAAGCAGCAGCCTGAGTATCATAAGTTCAGAAACATGTCTTTATGTATCCAAGTCTTTATACTCAGCTGGTTGCTTTTAAGTTAAGCTGGTTTTTCATAAAAATGAGTATAATCAGTTATATTTAATGTGGTCACTTTCTGCACTTAATGTCATGATTCTTCTTGTGGCAATTTGAAATATGTATGGTACAGATTTTTTTTTTTTTTTTTTTTTAAGATTCATGAATTATTTCTCTTAGTTTCTTTGAAAGTCGGATGACTACATCCATCCTGTCTGAAAGATGGATGTCTTCCGGTCAATTTTTTTTTTTTTTTTGCTACATACATAAGATTGGTCGAGAAGAGTCAGTAGATATTAAGACCAGACCAGACCAGACTGAACACATGCAAATGAATGACACTGTCATACAGAGATGCTTGACCAGGCACTGACTAAGGATCAAGTAGCAAGAAATGGATGACTATATTGGACTTCTTCACTAGCAGTGAATGTAAAACACTTAACAGAACTCTTTGCAAAAAATGAGCAGTATTATAAGCACTGAATAATAATGATCTCACACTTCAACAAAGTACACATGAACAAATGTGATGTTGCCAACTTTTGTCTATATTGTTTTGTCAATATTGAATGCTTCCAAAATTCATACCCAAATATTCAGGACTCCCTTCTCAGAGTCTAGTATTTGTAGTATGCAGTCTTTCGAGAGTATTGGCTGCACCTGGTGCTTGTCTCATGATGTGAGCAGAGGTAAGCAATCAAAAAAGACATTGAAGTAGATATAGTTATTGAAACAAAAGTATGAAGTCTTCATTAATCTTACATTCCTAGTTTTTCAGAATGTTAACAGTTTCTATACACACTTAAATGTAAGCCTATGCATCTCTTCAATGAATTAAATATTATCATGCAATACATTTCGATTGTGTCAATAAGGGCTCCAACTGGCCACAGACACCACATGAGTAAACATGTAAAATCTGATAGATCTGAAGTCTAAAAATAAATTTGTGACACATTATCCGGAGAGGGGAAGCAAGTGTACTCAAGCATGGCCCAGTTTTGACTGCTGCTGCATTGATGTTATTTGCTTTTGTTGACAAATTGAAACTGGATGATGTGGACAGACGTGCCTCTGAACCTCTCTGGCTCTTTCGTTGTCGCGTTGCAGAATTGTAGAGAAGCATCTGGTCGGTGTGCTTGTAGACCAAGCGACACTCCTCTGCAGGAGTCCGCCACCTCAACTCCATCACAGAGCATCTCCTTTGAGCCTCTTTGATTCCCTTGAAACAGATCCACCTGTAGGATGGCCACACTGTCCCTTTGAACATGGATTCATGGGATATATTAATACATTTATAGGAAACAGATTTCACAGCGAAGCCATGTGCGCCAGATAGCTATGCCTCTCCAAATTGGTGTCGCAAGTTCAGTGATAACACTGGCGAAGTGTATCATTTACAGCTTTGAAGGAAGTTCTCCCTGGGTCAAAAGCCTAATGGAAACACTTTGTAGATGCTAATGGAATATTTTCACCCCTGGTCTGTGAATAACTCACCTGACGATACAATCTGTAAAGACATCTACAAATGATTTCACAATTTCCTGCTTTTGGACTCGGATTTTAATTTCATAAATTTTAAATATGATGGTCCGCTTTGAAACTGTGAAGCTGCCATGAAAACACTATATGATTACAAAGTAATGGAATCTGATATTCAAATTGGGGCAAACTGTGCCGCAAAGCATTTCAACAAATCAGGAACACTTATATGCTTCATAGTCTCTTTCTGCTCGTATCATATTGACGTTCCAATAATATGTAACATATCTCTCCTTATAATATGAAGAACTTTGAAAAGGCACTATGTAAAACATTTCATTTTTATCACTACTTTTATGGTTCATACTGTTTCTCTTAATATTCAGTCTGTATTCTGCTGATATGTATCCATACATGACCTGCGTGTCGGTTTCTCCATAAAGTGGTATTTATAGGCACTATATTAAGGTGTTGTTATTGTTTTCATGGTTTATGGCACGTTTTTATTAATCTATTCTAATTTTTAATTTAATTTTATTCTGGTATTTTACAAGACCCCTGAGTTTAAAGATAAAGTGTGATGTAACAGTACTCCTCCTAGGCCCAGAAAGTGCAAAGTGGCGTTGGGTACGCCTCTGACAGAAGACCCTCGTTTTGCTCACTGAAGCCTGGTAATGGTGTGACTTCTGAGGAGCCAGTGCATCGTCCCCTTTTTGACACACTGGTGCGAATGACTTACATGTGGATACTTGATTCTGGTCAGGATTGCCCTTTCTCGGCAAAACCATCCTGCCATTGACTCCTTCACCTTGTTTTATTCGGGGGTCCAAGCCCAAAGAGTGACACATGTGCAGGCAGATATACCCTAAACGCAATTTGGTCCAGTCTGACTGTCATGACATTTACACTTATTTATTTAGCAGACACTTTTCTCCTAAGCAACTTCCAATGAACTCTATGTAGTATTACCAGCCCACACACCTTATTCACTGTGGTGACTTACACTGCTAGATAGACTACTTACAATGGGTTACTCATCCATACATCAGTGGAACATACTCTCTCTATCACTCACACACTATGGGGAAACCTGAACAGCATGTCTTTGGAGTGTGGAAGGAAAACCCACACAGACACAGGGAGAACATTCAAACTCCACACAGACTGATTGGGGATCAATCCCATGTCCTCTCACACCACCCAGGCACTATGACAGCAGTGCTACTAGCTGTGCCACCACGGCGCACCAGGACTGGTGAAATAGTCGGGTTACGCAGGCTGTCATTTTCAGTGCCAAACAGTTCACAGCTTTGAGGATCCCGGTCGTGGAAGTGAACAGTTCAACCTCAGGACTAATTGGCCTCTGTTTCTCACTGCTGATTCAATGCAGCTGCTGCAAAGTGGCCTTTGTGAATCTATTGTGGAGGCACAATCAGTGCTGACCTCCCCGTTTTCTCATCTCCTTCTGCTCCTGCACCCTGTAGCACCACCTATGACACACACTCAAAAATAATTTGTTTATAAATGTCATTGTTTCAGCCACATATTCATCTTGCATTAATTCCCATATTTCATAACTGGTTTATTTTTTTTTTCATATTGGAAAAGGTTGCAATAAGTAAATGTGGGGGGGAATGTTTTCATACTGAAACAGCAGATGGGTCTCTCAATCAATATATAAATCTCTTCTATTGGTTCCAGTTGAGTGACCCAACCAGGGACAAAGTGCTGGGCTATTACAAAAGCAAATTGTTCAATGGAATAAATTTTTCTGGGGAATACAAATAAACAAACAAATACACACACACATTTCCTAATAGCTACTAAAACATCTTTAGATTTCATTAGCTGTTCTCTGCCTGTATCTCTTCACTTTCCACAGCAACTTTAGTACTTTTTTATTCTCCATTGAGGGACCTTTTGGTTATTTTCGGATAAAACGAAATGACGTAAATCGTTGAGCAACAACTGTGCTGTGGAGAAAGTTAATTTGAACATGGTCCTCTTAGTAATGGTTACCAACTGGGCAACTTAACCTGCTTGCGTCAAGTATTAGTCGGGGAGCAGTACAAAGCCAAATATACCCTCAAGATTACACCCACTGTTAATTTGCGCACTGAAGTCTTTGAAGGCCGTAAACTTCCGCCTCGGACATATGTTCCTCTTGACGGTATTAGCTGAGATACAGTAAACGAGGTGTCGGCACCCTTTTGGACTCGAGTCGGAGCTCTTGTCAGCTAAACTGTGGCCCATGACATCCAAGCAAAACGGATTTATTCTTCTGAACCAGAATTAAGGAATCTATCTCAGGCCTCCGCAATCAGTTTACCTTGATTCAGTAACTGACACCTTTCTCCCAGAAAGATTACAGTGTTTGGAGTGCTGTACTAGGTTTCATCGCCAGGGCGTAATTGTTGTACAGCTGGGCCTTTTTTGGTGTATGAATTTATCGTAAGTACATCGATATGGGGCAGCGGGTGGAGTTGGGGTTGCTGGTCACTGCCTGAGAGAACGGTTTACGTGACTCTACTTTGGATCCCTCTGAGCCGCTGTGTATTTAACCACAGTACTGACTGTTCTGTTAGTCTTACTGTATCAGTCACTGACATCATTTTAAAGAAATTGTTCTTCCAGCTGCTGAGTTGGCACCATCAGTTAAGGTTTGGGGTACCAGCAGTACGGTGCTTTCAAAAAAGCCCCCATTGCAGCACATATGGGGTCCTTTTTCATCGAGGGGCTTTTAGATGGTGAAGAAAGTGGTCTCCTGGGGCCCTCAATGTCAACTTACATCTGCATGAGGGCCTTCGTTCGCTTCCACCGCTGGGTCCTTATTAGGGTTTGCGCTCAAGCTCATTTGCCATTCTGCAACGCTCATTGCGGACGTTTCCATCTCCTGCTCGGGACCGAAGGTAGACGAGCGTTGCGGTGAGCGGTGACAGACGGGACGAGTCCTGGATGTTGGGACGTCAGCAGTGAAGCCTGCCAGGGACGATCCGTCATGCTGAAGGCTCCCCCCCGCAATTGCAGTGCAAATATACTACATAAGCTGTGATTTAGCAAAGACGGCATGCTGGTGGCAAAGCATCATGGGATAGAGCAACAAAGGAAAACTCAGGTTTCAGTTTCTGTTGGGTTTTCTTCAGCTAAATACTGTGTGTGTTGCGGATTTTTAGAGCAACTGCATGTCACAGTAGTGTTTGTCAAAATGAAGTCTATTTATGTTTATATTTTGCAGAGCATATATGCTGTCATTTAAGATATTTTTCAAATGACCAACTCAATCTACGAATCATTTTGTTAATATACAATTAATACATAAAATATATGAAGAAATATATGCAAAAGGTGAAACATGCAATATTATGTTAATATCAACACTGTCCAGCATTTTTCAGTGATTTCTAAACTGCTGTGAGGTTTTAAAGTAACTGTTTTCATACATTGTATTTTTTGTGGCACATTTTGTATATTTTTAGTGTTACACAGGAAATTAACATGTTCAGAACTTCAATATTTTTTCATATTGATGCTTTGGATTAACTTGTATGTCAGGTTTGGAGAAGACAAGAATGAAGTGTTCACTGAAATAAGTCAATATTGAATGTTATAACAAAACTGACACTTTATTTGGATCAAATGCAACACATCTAACTCTTTTATAAATGTCATCGTTGGGTACTGAATGCCACAAAAATTTGACTTGTTTCTTTGTGAAGTACCAGGTCATATGAACAACAGCTCGTCCCTCCTCACAGTGTAACCTGGAGCTTTTTTGGAGCTCTTAGTGTCTTTAATATCTGCGGACATCCAGTGGCCAGATAACTAAATAAACAGAAATTAATCGCTAGGGCAGAATTTATTTGTGTGTCGCGGGCAGCTGATCACAACATATGCAGATTCAGCTGCAGACTGAAAGGGTCATAACCACCTGAATTATATCTCGACGTGAACGTGGAAAGAAAAACATGGTCAAAGGATGTAATGCACCTCATTATAAGGAAAAAGGGAAATGTGTAGCTATGCCCCTTTACAAAGGCAATCAGTTAAAACTCTAGGGAAATTATATAGGCTGAGTGAAGAGTTGAGAATCAGCAAAAACACTAATGAAATATTAGACCACTGACCATTATAATATGTTGTTTAAAGTCTACATTTTTCTGGTGTCAGCAATAATTAAAGTAAAGATGTGGTGCGTTTCACGTGGACCTAAGGAGATGTGGTGGAAATACAGCATTTTCCTCAGTAAAACTGTAGAAGAGATGAGAATGATGAGATATAACCAGGGATGTGATGCAGGTGGTTTCCATATGACGATGCTTCATTCAGTCTCCGTTTTGATTAATCCTCTAATTCGTTCACTGTCCTGCCATATACACTCAGAAATTGTACTCTACAGTTGAACTTCCACCTTTTACACCTGTAAATTAACTGAATACATGTTTCGGGCATATAGGAATATAAAATCCCACCTTTTCATATTTATTTAAGTAGAAAATCCCCAGAGAGCGATCTTCAGGTGCTTCCACCAGACTTTATATTTTGCTCATTGATTGCAAACAAGAGTGCCGGCTGGGTTGAACAATCGAGGCTGAGCGCATCACTCGGGGTACAACAGGAAGTTTCCTCCTGAAGCTTCAACCTGTATCTTTTTTCAGTGCCAGGTCTGGCTCTTTAATTAGTACAGTGCCCTCAGAAGTCCCAAACCACTACTGCTGTGCATCTAAGGGAGAAAATGGAAAAAATGATGCTCAATCGTAGGATGCAATTATCCAATACGATACCTCACCCCAGGAAACTGTGCCTCGTTCGCATTTCCCCCTGAGTATAATCCCTTAGTGGGATATATTCAAAATATTTTAAAACGCTATCTATTAAACATTTTTTTTTTTTCTTTAAACAAACGTTCTGATCTGCTGCTGTACAAACGTTGTCTGTTTTGTGTTAAGGTCTCCTTGCTGATTATGTAGGACGAACCAAACGGGTTCTCAAAATTCGTCTTTTTGAGACTGGCAAAATGGCAATTCGCACTGTAAACACAGATTATATGATCATGTTGCCCTGTGCCCATAACAATCAGCTCAAAGGCGGAATTAAAATTCCGAGGAGCGGAGCACATCTCTGCTTCGCTTTGAGGTGGCGATATCTGTAATGAGCTCCTTTGCTTGGAAACGTAATACATTTTTACTTGGGTGGCCCTGGATTGAACTGGGAGGGCTACAATGAAATGTTTTGTTGCTTTATTGTTCTGCATTTGATACGAATACTCAAGCACTGTTTGGAAGGGAATTATTATTTTTTTTACTACTACATACTTCGACATGTGGGGTGCACCATAGCAAGTTCAGTGTTCCCCCTCTGTGCTGGGTATGTGGCAGTAAATATTTACCTATAAGTTGTCATTTGCATAAGAAATATCCTATTTTTATATGTATCATAATGTTTGGATCTTTTTACTGTAAATTAACCACCCAGTTTTATATATATATATATATCCGAAGACAAGTTAATTCATTCATTATGAATAACAATTTGTCCAATACAGGGTCATTCCAACCAAAACTTTCAATTTGCAAGCTGGATCCTGCTCTATTGTTTGCTTTGATGAGTTTTTTTTTTTTAATATTATGAATTTTACCCCCATTCCATTGTTTTTATTGATTTGTATTTACTTCTATGTACTTGGCATATTCTTTTCTTCATAATGATGTACAGCTTTTCGTGAATGCTAGGAAGGCTTCAGTAGCTCTGAGGGACATAGGCGGTTCATTCCACCACATTGGGGACAAGTGTAAGAACTGATGTATTTTGCCATGAAAAGACACTTTTGTGAAATCTGTGCAGCAAATAGACTTTCTCATCTAGATTGTGAGAAACTCTGGACTTGTTCAAGCGCATGTTACCCAACCCCTACATTACAAGCAGACTGAATGCTCCCCTTTGGAGGAGTTTCTGGAGGGTGAGCTGTTTTATTGGATTCCTGGCGGTTGCTCTACTCACACGTGGATTATCAAAGAGTTTAAAAGGTAACCCCATCAAACAGGGCCCTTGGTCGGCTGGTAGGAGAGAGACTGCATGCCGTGTGAATGGCTGCTTTGTTTTCCAGGCAAAAATCAGACAACAGGAGGACGAGCCACGGTTTCAGGATGAATTACAATAATGGCCTTTAAAATGGAAGGAACCGCAACAGGACATAAAGTTGACATCAGAGGTATGCAGCACCATGTGATTTCCATGCATAGGTTGTCAAAATTACTTTCCTTTGCAAAAATAAATAGCAGGAAACATTTGATTTTGAAACTTTGGAGTGGTCAGGACATTTCATAGCTTAGGGTAGTGATAATGTTTTGCAAGAGGTTTGATGCAGGTTTGACTCGCAGTGGACATCAAAAAACCTTTAACAAAAATTTTGAGCCCCCCATTTTGTTAAACTGTAGCTGGTACCCTTTTTTTTTTTCTGATGAAGTTATGAAAGGAGATTGATGGACCGAAAGGTGGTGTGAGCAGATTTTTTAATCCTTATTGTCTTATACAAGTGTTTGGAAACGTTTTGCATTCACCTGTGCATGGAGGTTCATCATTTGTACGGTTTTCCCAAACCTCATTATCGGTTTATGTGCCGGGTGCGAGGTACGCCTGACAAAGCACTAGGCCCGCTCTCCCGAAGGATAGCTGCTGTTGTGTAGCGCGCTCCTCTCGGATCAGGGCTGAGCAGCTCATCTCCTCATTTCCCGTTGTCCAAGGAGGATGTGCTCATTACCGTGTCGCTGAAGCAGCTTCCTCTGGTCCTGGGCGACCGTAGACAACCCCGTCCCTTCCCAGATTCATAGACCCCCTGCGGTTCTTTTTCAATGTACCATCATAAAGATGTCACTCTTGGTCCTTTGCTTCAAGAATAGGGTGTGGCCCATTGGCGATGCACCGCATGACAGCACTGAAAACCTGCACCAACTAAATGGATGACATCTACTGACCTGATTATTTTTGAAAATACATATTTACTTATTTTATTTATTTATGCTTGTTTACTTACTCATTTAATTTTTATTTGTTTTAGTCACTGGAATGGGGGATGTGGTGGCGCGACAGGTTTGGTCAGGGCTTGCTGTGTGGCCGGTCTGGGGTTTGAGTACTACTTGGGGTGGTTGAGTACTACTCGGGCTGGATGTGTCCTCTCCCCTTTCGGTCCTGTGTTACTGGGTACGGCTCCGGCTCGCCCTTTGGGACAAAGTGTTGTTGATGGATGGTTGGATGGCTGGATGGATGGATGGATGGATGGATGGATGGTCACTAGAATTTTTTCTTTCTTTTATAATTTAGATTTACTTTAAATATTTGTTGCATAATGATGGTCAAAATGAAAAAAAAAAGTGTTTTTAATTGCTTCTGTAATACTGCTGAGTACATTCCAGTAGCTATTTGACGCACTCAGTTATTTATCCCTGAAATACTGATGCCTCCGCTTAAGCACGCAGTCTGTTTGTAATGTCACTTTTGTCTTTATATTTAGGTTCTGTAAACACTGTGGAAGTGAGTTGAATTAGTGTTCCTACACAATATGCTGTTTGGTTGCAATTTGCTGCCATCTGTTGGCTGGGAGGTTAAAGGCAGAATGCAGTTGTCGTGGTACAAATAGGAATTTAAAACATTAAACAATATCTAACTTTGTTTTGTGGGGGGGAGGCTGGAGGGAGGAAAGAGAAAGTATCTTCAGAGCTTTTGTAAGTGCATTAGCATTTTTTCGGCAATTAATTATCACATGGTGAAAAGTCACTTTCACCATTTGTTTACTTAAATAACTTGTAAATTTTATTTCCAGAATTGGACCATTGTTTATAAAAAAGACAATACTTTTGTCCTTGTTGACAGAGAACTGCATCGAGAAACAGACGATTCATGAGTAAAATCTAGAACCATTTATTTACAGTTGACTTACATTGCTGAAATGGCATTGTTGAACTGACAAAATGTCAATATAAAATTAAAAAAAAATCATCCCAGACGATAGAAACTTTTGTCCTTCTTTCATCCTTCATGCTATTTCTAAGCATGCGTCTTTCCGAAAGAGTGCTTTTTAATTTCTGGCGGTACGTGGCTTCCAGCAGCAGTGTGAAGGCTAATGACAGTGGCAAACAAAGCGCTCGCAATAGGTACCCAGTTCTGTGCTCTCATTCGCACCACTGTCAGAGCTGCCTGAACACAATAAATACCGCGTTATGTATGGAATACGATTTTACAAGAGATCCATGTGGACAGAATCTCTTGATGGATTTCGCTCATCATCGCCACTGCTCGTCGCTCCGCATGCAAACACTTCGGTTGTGCTGTGAATTCTGCCTAAATTCACTTTTTAATTACCCCTGGGGCCTTTCGCAGGCCTTCATTGTACAGTGACATTATTAAGTAGTTTCCTGCTAAAACACATTCCTGTAAATGAGAGGTGCCCTTAAACCCCTGGACATTTCACTGTGTAATTATACTTTTCTGTTAATGTCCTTCTAAAACATTTCAGTCAACATTTTAATAGAATTTATGTACATTTCTCCTCTTGTTGGTTAACACATTAGTCCAAAGCAATTTACATGAATTTATTTCTTTATTTATTTATTTATATCGCTGAAATCTTTACGTTGACCATCTTGGCTAAATATGCAGATTCAGCCGCCATTTTTGGGACTTAAACAAACTTTCTCGCTTTTATGGCAACAATTTCACAGTTGCTGCCGTGAATGCTTGTCCTTCTCCTTTATGAGCTCATATAAACATGAGCATTCTCTGTTTTTATAGAAAAGACTTATCTCCGTTTAACGCATTGCTTTATGAACTGTTAACTTATGTATGATAAATCAACCTTGAAGGAAGTGTTATATTAATGGCAGTATTATGTTGTTTTCCCTTCCCTCTAAAATTGTCAAGGCTCTCAAATTTAACAAGAGACAGTAATAACTGGATCCAATTCTGAAAATGAATAGATGACAAGAAAATAAAACTTCAACAGCATGTCTTAACACAGTTATGATTTAGACATTACCTTTGTATGCGCACATATTTGATTTGCTCTTGTAAAATATCCTGCTGCATAAATTGTGAAAATTATAAATCACACTGGATAAAAGTGTCAGTGATAATATTTTTGTTCGTGGAGGTGATTATTTTTATTGGATGTAACGATGAAAAATCTCTGTGCTCTTATTGAATGAAGAGAAAAAAAGGGAATATTTTAACTCAGCCTACCTTGTGATGATTAGAAATATTTTAGTCATATGGTTTAATATTTCTTTATAGCATATAAGGACATGAGGTGATGTACTGGTTAAAGCTGCTGGGTTGTAACTGAAGGTACTGGGTTTGAATCTTGATTCCTACTGTAGTGTTCTGGATCAACAAGCTTGTCCTGAACTGAAACATTAAAAATGATCCTTCTCTATGAATCAGTAAAGCAGTGTACATCACTTAATATGTAAATTTCACACTGAAAGTTGATTTGGATAAAAGCGTCAGCTAAATGAATAAATGATGTTAGTAAAATTTGCCTACGTTGGCACATCTATTGTGTATAAATATATTTTTTTTCAATATACCTAAAGTATTCTTTGCAAAAGCATACTGGATATACAGCATATAATGAATATGGAACAGTTACACCATTTTTCCACTCACCCGGTGTCATTTATTACAGAGCTGCTATGTTTGTGCTAACATACTATGTGTGAGCTTCTTCTTTCATAATGGTGTCTTTCTCCTGCAGAAGAGCCTTCTTTTAAAATGACCTTTGTATGCAGACCCATGTTATCATTCTGTCCACCTTTTAAATGTCACTGTCACCAGGCTTTTTATCTAACCTCTGTGTGAAGGCCAGCAATGATGATTTTTCACTTTTTTTTTGTCATGTTTAATTTGGACTCAGTAAAAAGGATGAGTGATTAGCTAACAACAAACGAGGACCCTTGCTGAGATGATGAGGGGGATGGAAATTGAAAATTAAATAAGGCACTTCTGAATTATTGGGGTGCTCTTTTTTCCCCCAGCGTTTGAGAAGTTCAGCAGGCTCGATCAGCAAACACTCGTATCTTACAGAGCCAGGCATGCAATGGGGGCGGCTGTTAGTGGGAAATAACTGTTTAGTTTTAGCTCTGTGCTCCTCTGTATTTGGAGCTTGAGGTGGAACCAGATCCAGATCCCCCCTCCCCAATTATCAGTGCTGGAAAGGATCATAGTAATAGTTTTGTGACTAAGAGGTTGCAGTATCTTATCCAAAATGTCTGTTTTCTGTCGCCACTCCATAACAGCCATAAATAATATTTCCACACATTTGTTGGCCTACAAGTAACGTATGCAGTTCCCCAATCCGTTCCGCAAAAATTACAATGCAATTCCAGAAATGATCAACAAAGAATAAATATTGAAATGCATCTGTCAGGCCAATGAACCATTTACAAACTATATTAGGATTAGCTGAATGGACATTTAATTTGAAATGAAATGGAGTAAAGCTGATATTGTAGTGGTTAGAGCTACTGTCTTCAGACTCTGATGCAGCAGGTTCGATTCCCACCTCCAGCTGTAGTACTTCAGTAAGATTTTTACTGTAAAACTGCTCCAGTAAAATTAACCAGCTGTAGAAATGGGTAAATGACTAAGTAGCTTAACATTATAAGTTCCTTTGGAGAAAAGTGTCAGCTAAATGAATGAATGTAAAACTGGTAAGAGTGTCCGGTTAATCTAGTTTAAATGCCCCTCCGCTAGTACCTTTAACCCTCATATTTACCCAGAAATAATACAGAAAATCATTGTAAAGTTACTTGTCTAACAAGTCAACTCGGATAACAGTGTCAGCTGAATAAATGCTCATAATAATTAATGGCACATTTGCTTTATTTCTTAACATTCATTGTCCCACGGAGGTTTCTAATAGTAATTATTTTCCAGCAGATAATTTTTTTTTAATTAAACTGGTGCCCAGAAACAATAGTTTTTGTTACTCACTCCTGTCAGTAATAGTTCTTCACTTATACCTTATGCTGAATGCTGAATAATGCTAAAGTAAAACCAGAAAGAGTTCAGTCCATCATACTGTAACGGCTGAAATTCGTGACCCGTCGGCAACCAGCCAAGGACGATGAAAAGAAGAGCAGCTCTCTGCGGTTTGTCAATTCAAAATACAGACATGCGTGAAAGCTCATGTTATGAGTATGGTTTACCTCTTGCAAGGGAACCAAAAAAAGCATAGGACTCTGCGCAGAACCCTGTGGGACTCTGTGTCGGCTCAGCACAAATGGAGAAGGAGGATTCCTTCAGCTGCTCTTTGCTGTCTAAGTGCAGAAGTGCTGTAGACACTGCTGTCTACCTCTGAGTATGAAAAAGTTCAGTAAGTACTGCCACTTGGGCACATGCCAAACAAAAATTAAATGTTTAACTGGTTCTTCAGACAGACATACAGAGCACAGTCCCCAAATACTCCTCACCTAGGTCATATTTACTTGGCCATTTGCCATTAATCTTGGTAACCTAACTTCTTGTAGATATGTTCCATTTCTGTCACGTACATTCTGACATGTACCCACTTCTTAAACGACAGGTATATGAACGTGACTGATGCAACTCATGTTGATGCAACACTTATTCAGTGATTGATGTTTGGAGAAAAGCATCGGCTAGACGAAAGAAAGTAAACCAGTATTTAGGTGACACCTTTCTCCAAGGTGACTTAGTGTTAGATACACCCCATGGAATTCTCCACAGTCATTCGCACATCTATACAGCACAGCAAGGTAACACATTTACACTACAAGCAAAACAGAGCCCAGTCCACCTGAAACAAATGTCACTGGGAGGAAACTAACACAAATTGAGCTGAATTCGACCCTACACCCTAAGAGCTGAGAGGCACCAGCGTTGACCACTGAATAACTGTGCTCTTAACCGCTGTGTCACTTTATGCAAAAGCATCTCTTATAATTATAAAGTAATCCAGCGCTGTTAGGTCTAAGGACATTGTGAGAAAAGGAAGCCTCTCCAGACATGTCAGAGTCTGGAAATAAACCTGCTACCCTGGATTTGCAAATCGAGACCACTAACAGCTGAGCCTTCAAACCTTTAGCTACTATTTATTTGCTGACAAATAAAGAAATAATCTAAACTTGTACACATGACTCTTGTGCACCGGTACAGACACATAACAGCCATGCAAGCAACGGTCCTGCGAAAGCATCGTTGAGAGGAGGAGAGACGATGATGAAAAGTGTCAATATGACGTGTGCCAACTGGAGAAAAAAAAAAAAAAGAACCTGAAAATTCTCTGTCAGAGGGAACGGTGCTTATTGACGAACTGACACCGCTGTCAGAAATAAGACCCTGGCCTTCGCTGCTTTTCTGGAGAAGCACGTATCGCTGCAGATGGACAGAATTTTTTATTTGTGAATTTATTATTATGTATCACTTAATTTAGCATAATTTGCCCGATGATATAGCCAAGTATATCGGTATATTTATGAGATGGTAATACCTGACAGCAGGAACCAGCTCCGTTAAATAGTAAGAATATATAATTCTAATGTGTGCTTTTGAAATTTGGGAACTGAGAACATTAAATCATTTTTTTATAGCTACAGTATATGCTTAATTATTTCAGATAATATCTGTTAAGTGGGGAAAGACTTCAAAGCCTATTTTGATTCACATCCTGTCTGAAGACATTCCGAAGCTTCAGATGTAACATAATGCGACATCTTAAAGGTTCATGCGTAAGAAGATTTAGTGTGTTGTTTTTAAGCTGGCGCCAATGACGTTACCACGGTGACCAGACAGCTCGACATGTGCACGATCGCTAAACAGTGTCCTAAAACGTGACCCGAGACATGTGCCCACCCGCTGTGAAATTTTGGCAGGCCATAAATAATGTCTGACACTGCAAGTTAATCACAGAAATGTTCATTTGAGGTTTCTTATGAAGATATGAGAAACTTTGCCGTGTACAAAACTTTTGCTGTCTTAGTGTGGCAAAACCAGCTGGAGGTTTTTCTGATGGAGAAAACAACCTTTGGTCGTTCATTTCATTGACAGGAACGAGCCTGCCAGTTTTATTGACTGACATGTTGACTGTGCTGGGCAAACTCAATATCCTAGTGCAGGGAACATGATCATGAACACTGTACAAGACCAATCTTAAAGTACAAATGATAAAAAATTGTGTTGAACAGGTTGCACTCACTGCAGCTGAGCAGCACATTATCTTCCCTTCCCTTCGGTATTAATAATGAGCGAGCAACCCGATCTCGACATGCTGGCCTCGAGGGCATCGCTGCTATAAACTTATACTGTGACCGGGGATGGCGTCTGCAGGAGGAGCAGTGTTCAAAAACCACTTTGGGTTAATGATCAAGTGATGATAAAATGCGCTTCGGCCTTGAAAAACTATTCCCAGGAAGGTGCCAGAGAGATAATGCAAGAACGTCACTCGCCTACAGGTAGTTCTGGGGGGACGATGCTCTTATTTTTGGACTCATAAGTTACCATGTCTGCCTCAGCAAATTGCGTCACTCGATGCCCATTCATTCCCCGAAAGCGACGCCGAAAGCAGGCACTCCTCCTGCATGGTCCATCGAGGCGTCGTCTTCGCCTACGTATCTACATGTGACACCTGGAAATCAGGCTGTTTTCATTTAGGACGACTTTTTTTCTGATCTCTGTGTGTCAGAGGAAACATTCCGAACATTTTTTTTCCTGTAAGCCTTGGCAAAAAGATTGATTTCGTATGTGCTTTATAGGCCCAACACATTAAAATAGCATTTCTGGACAAGCTGGAGAATCTGATGACCCAGCACAGCTAAAGTTAGACCACAAACACATACTGGGGACTTTCGGGAATGATGTTCCCTGTTTGCTTTAGCAAATGTACAAAATATATTAACGGACAAGTCTAATAATAATAAATTTACTGAATAAACAATAATGATTAAATATTCAATAAAATTAAATTGTATTAAAGAATTTATTAATATTTTAATGTAATCATATAAATAATGATTAACACATATTAGTTTTATTAATTGATATGAACAAACTGACAGGCTAATATATAATAGGTAGTAACATATATTAGACTTTGAGTAATAATTCATCATTATTTATTACTGCCTACATGTTTTGTGGTTTGTTAGCAATTCTTTATTAGCAATATTAGCAAGAAGAGAGAAAATGAGGTGATGCTGTTTTGAGGGGTTTTGCTGCATCGCGTCTTCAGGAGGAGCCACGGCTGAGCTGGGCGTCCAAGTCATGGCCAAGTCACAGTGACATTCATCAACAGGCCTTGCTTTTGACCTTGTGCCATATTGAACTCAACCGGAAAGATGACCACGAGCGCTGGACCCTTTTAAATGCACTAAAATAGCCGTTTGACTGTCAGGATGTCCACATAGAGCTAAATGGAGCCAAATACCCTGAATGAAGGTCACACATACGTCAAAAGCGCATACTACTTTCCTGGAAGGATCTCTACGGGTTTTGAAAACTCAAAAAACAGGTGATGAAAACCTTGTTTATTGAAATTATTTGCATTTCAAACACATTGTTTTAGCACGGCTAACTGCGTTAGAAAAAGTGCACTTGTAGGAGCCTCTTGAAGGCGACACGAGACCTAATAGAGCATCCATAACCATTTGTCCAATGCAGGGTGGTGGTGGTCCCGAGTCTATCCTGGAAGCATGTAGGCAGGTGTGAGGCTGGGTTCGCTATGCACACGACATTGGTCAATCTCAGGGCAGTCACACACACTATGTTCAGTTTTGAGTCACCAGTTCACCTAAAGCATGTCTTTAGACTGTGGGAGGAACCCAGAGCACTTGGAGCAAAACACACACAAACATGGGCAAATTTGTAAACTGCGCAGACTGAGTTGGGTTAGAATCCCGGTCTGAGCTGAAAGTTCAGGAGCAGGGAGGCACCGGTGCTACCTGCTGAAAAATTCTGAAAATATGATGGGTTTATTTTGATTTTTGAAGTCGAGAGAGAGAGAGACACCCCAACCCCAACAGAGAAACTCCACGCATTCTGTGCAGAAACACAGGTTCGAGATGTTCGTGCCTACGCTCTGCCATCTAGTCGCTGACCGCACATATACAGCCTCTCCTTGGCGGCACAACTGACACATGTGCTTTGCAAAAACCGTCACTCAGCACTTGACAGCTGTCACTCTTCAGTTCTTATTAAGGCGGAAAAGAGAGGCGAGAAAAGTTTACAGTCAAGATTCGCCTTAACTCTTCATGAACTGAAAAGAAACCGATTGTTAAGCTAAATTCACCTGTTGCTCACTGTTATATATGAATATAATGCACTGATAACAAGCTCTTCAAATCAATGTATACATTATTCACCCTGTTTATAGGGCTGAAGCACATGGTGTTAAGCTTGAGATATTCATCTGCTTTAATTTTTCGTGATGTGGACTAATGAGGATATGCATGAACAAAAATAAGTGATGAGAATTAGAGTAAAACAAGAATATCTTTTATAGTGATTTTTTTTTCCTTAAATGTACCTTGGGTTTTTATTAATATTTTGAGCGTGGAATATTGTCCAGTAATTTTTCAAATGCATAAGACCTTGTTTGACCCTGTCTGCCAATGCAGACATATGACCAAATTTGGTTTAAAAGCTGATTTAAATAGGAGAACATGTATTTGGTGGCTTGCATGGATGAAAATTACTTTGGGGATAACATTAATCCTCCCAACAGAGAATTGCGGTATGTTGTGAACTTCTGATTTGGATGATAAACCCAACCATCTGGCTTGCTGCAAAACCAATTGTGTATTGCCACGTCAGCGACCCCACGTCTTGAGCTGACAATGGTATTTCTGCAGACTGAAGACCTGAGTTTTTAATAAAAAAAAATTAAAAAAAGTAAAAAAATCTGCTTCATTATTATTGGTGTTCCAGTGCACCTCTTTTCTAAGAAAGAGTGAATATGTATAATAGAGTGGAATGTGTATATTTATATTAATTTGTAAAGCCCTGTACATTTGCACCTTACTTATAATTCTTTAGCTGTATCGAGACAGCTCTGGAATCAAAATGTTTTACCTGAACTGACGTTCCGGAATAATTGGTTTCCTAGCATTTATTTAAATTATGAATGTTGCAGATTTGTTCACACTCTGGACATCGGGATATGAACAAAACTTTGTTTTAGCATCAGAAAATGACTCTTTCTTCTGAATTATAAGCACAATTTATCGGTTTTCACACAAATTTCAGACAAATTATTATGATTACTATTATATAATACCCTTTTATGTGACTAAAGGTAGTCATGTAAGGAATGCGGGTACTGAGAGAAAGGATTTTAGAGGTGGTTTGGATTTTTGCTTTTAGATGTGAAAGGGTTATCAAACTGGACCTGTGTTGCAGTGACATTTGAAGACCATGATAGAGAAGGAAAATTGGCTCTGAATAGTGTCACTTTCTCACAGATTTTTCAATTTTGGCAGGATAATTTTCGAAGTCTGTGAATGGTTGTCTGTGTAGTGTAGTGTATTACAGGAGGTAAAATAAAACTTAGACCTGAAGGTTGCTAGTTCTGTCCCCTCTTCCTTGTTTTTACTGTACTACATTTGACCTTACTTACCCTGAATTACTCCAGTAAAAATTACCTAGTTCTATAAGGTTGATGATGCAACAGATGCATTTTTTTAACTTCTAAAAAAATTTTAATTAAATGTAACCTCACATTTTTTGCTGCTGTTTTGGTTTTTGCTTTAGTAACACTCAATATTTAGTTCCTCAGTCTGACACTCATTCCTTCTGCTGTCATGGCTTTATAGGGTGAGAAATCACTCCTAGGAGATCAGCTTGGTGGAGAGCCATTGCCAAGGAATAATATTGTTGTTAAATCTTTAATGACTCAAGCATTAGCATTAAATACATTTCCCTCCTTTCATTTAGTACTTTTAAATATTTCTTTTATTAAAAACTGTCTTGATTGCTTTTTCTCTTTATCTTTCCTCTATTAAAAAAAAATCCAACACAGCCCCCAAACAGTGCAGAGCTTAATGTATGCATCTCGTTTTATTGTTGTAAGGCGCATGTACATTGCAGTTTTAACACTTTTTTGCTATTATTAGCACTGTCTTTAATTTACACTCTGAATTAACCATTCACCCACTACATGAGGAACATGATGCTTCTGTTTTGTAGTTGCAGAAATATATTAAACATGCTGATCTCTGGAAATAAATAACTGTACATTAATGGGATTTTTTTTTTTAACGTAATAAATGCACTAATAAATACACATTTTAAATGAAACATTACAAATTAGGAACACTAGCTGGCCTGCAATAATGTTGAGATCACACTATTGTCACCTGTCCATATGAAAGATGAGTTTGAAGTTGTCTTGGTCACCACACTGCGTGACACTCCATACAGCCTAAACTACAGTAACAGCTTTTCATTGAAGTTAAAAAGCAATTTGGAATGACTGTGCATATCACTAATGGAAATGGCCTTCAAATATTCTTTGACTTAATTAACTCTCTGTTCTGTCTGACTGAGTAGTTCCCAGTGTCGCGCCCTGTGTCACATTAATTTGGTAAACAAGCAGATCTGTTTTGGAATCTGGATTTAAAAAAAAAAAAAAGAAAAAAAGAAAAAAAAATCTCCAAAATTAAAATAACAGAATTATGCTTATTTTTTATGATTTCCATGCATTTGACCTTTAACCTGTTAGTGTCGGCTCACAGATTGCTCTGTATAACCCCGAGCCCTTTCTGAAAGGTCCCCGTCCTCTTGATGCTGTGACTCACGGTGGAGGTCGTATGGAAGAGCTACTGTTCTACAATTTCTGTTCGGCTCTAACTTAAACAAAAACCTTGGTAGTTTCCTTGTTTTGCAGCTTACTGTACCCCAGTACTGCAAAGTGGGAAATGTACCATGGTTATTTTTCCAGGGCTGCAGTCCCTAGGGGTTCCTTCCATGCAGAAGTTTTATTTATTATTTTCCCCCCCCCCCCTGCCACAAAGGTTTTCTCTAGAAAGGTTCGAAGGTTCTTCCACAGGGGATAGAGCTACCCAGGGGCCCTAGTGGAAATTTACAATTTAAATAGACTTCAGTATTAGGAAAAAAACCTTTCACGGCAGCTGCAAATCATCATCACTCCATTTATCTAGTTATGCTAATTTAAAGTTCTCTATAAAGATTGCTAAGTGGTCTCTCACGTGGTTTAAAATAGAATAATTTTGAGAAAGCTATAAATTGTTTTAATATTCATTAATTTATTTCTAATAGACCTTAATTGTGTCCTGCATTCTCTTGGATTTTAAAGACACTTCAGATGGAATTCAATTAGAAACAAATTAATGCTTGAATGGTAATAAGTCCTTGATGGCGCTTCTCAATTTAAACAGATGGTATCTAAACCTCTGACACAAACGATTACAACAAATAATTAGATTACAATGTGACATCCAAAGAGAGTCTTTCGATTCAAATGTCAAGAACATTCTGGGAGCTGCTAGTCCTTTGTGCCATCTCCTCACATTGCTGGTTTTATCTGTGCCACTTTTTATTTGGTTGCATTATTGCAGCTACGTTTAAAGAGAAATATTGTTCAGTGATAATTTTTTCAACAAGGAATCCAAAATGGAAAGTCTATAGGTTTTCATTTTTGGTCCCAATGTGGTGGAATGAGCACCCTGTGTTCCTCAGAGCTGCTGAATATCTTCCAACATTTGAGAAGGGTCTCAAACCCTTCTCTTTGCTTCTCTCCTGATTTCCTGACAGCTCCATAAATGAGCCCAGCACCATTTGCTATATTTATCTGTGTATTTGTTATTTCTCTGTCACTTCTGTAAGAGAAGGGATGTGAACCAGTGACAGTATCATCACTGACAGTATCATGGCAGTATCATAGAACCCTGGAACTATAAACTTCTTCTGTTGATGCAATTTCGTTTCCTCTGAGTTCCACGTTTCTTTGGAGAAAAGTGTTTGCTAAATGAGTACATGTAAATGCGTCCAAAAATGTAAAACCATATGGGGATTTAACCTATTAACAGATATTATTTTTCAAACACAATCACCAACAACTTTTGAACTCACACTTTTCTCCCTTCAAAGAGTTCATATTCAGTTCCTGTCAAACAAACAGATGCTTATACCACTAAGGTCTGAACATTTCATTTGCACCCAGTATCCCTGGAAAAGAGCACCGCACAATTAAATCTAAGAATTTATGTATGTGACTAAACTGAGATCTAAATCCATCTTCATCTCTTGCAGTACTTTAGAACCCTCAACAGGCTCATGTTAAGCATTCTGAGGATACTGAGAGGAAAAAGCCTTAAAGACATTTACATATTTAGCTAACACTTTTCTCCAAAGCAACTTACAATGTTAAAGTCATAATTACTACATGTTTACAATCATTTACCCATTTATACAGCAGGGTAATTTTACTGGAGTGGTTTTATGGTAAGTACGTTGCTCAAGGGTACTACAACCAGAGGTGGGGATCAAACCTGTAATCTTTGGGTCTAAAGGCAGTAGCACTAACCACTACGCTACCAGTTGTCCCCCCTTAAAGAAGGGAAAAAAAATCTTCATTCTACTTTACAGGAGGGTGGACTAAAGGCACAGAACTGATATTGGATTAGCTACTGTGAATAATAATGAAATTTTAATACAAGTCTCTCGGTGCTGTTGTGTACATTAAAATATTAAGAAAACGACATTGTAATTCATGGATATATTGTCTACGATTTTAAATTCCCAAACTTGTTTGGTCAGCAGTCAATAGTCATTTTTTCAGATAAATTAAGGAATATTTAGACAGATAAAAAAGATAACCAGGCGACTTGACAACATGCCGATTTATTTTGCCTACGCAACTAAAAATGGTCATGTCTCTTCAATAATGAATTGTATGTGTAGCAGAATTAATATTTTACCTAATTCATCATACTAGTGCATGTATGCATGCTATGTTATGTTATAACCTTCACTGTTGTGCGTTTGGAGATAAATGTTGTGTCCCATGGAGCCAAGATCATAATTACTTTGCTTTTGTAGCTATTACTCAGTCAGTGTGTTACACCAATCACTGTATATGTGTGCATTTTTCCTACCATTGCAATGAATCACATCTTGGTGGGCTCCAGCTTGATGGGCCTGAAACTTTGTCCACTGGCAGCAGCACAAAAACATTTCTGCTGTATAAAAGGGTGGAATTATTTTCCCTTTAAAAGTTCTGTTGTAACCATGTCATTAGTGCTTCCTGAAGAAGACTGATGTCACAATCAGTTGGTCATTCTCCCGGGATCCACGTATTTTATTTATTTATTTATACAAGTATATATACATGCATAGTTCCATATATTTCAAACACCCAGCCATTTAAGCAAATAAGTCTCAGTCTATGAAACTACATTTTATGTATCTTATACTTTTGTTCAAAGGAACTTAGAATTTTAAGCTAATTATGAGTCACCAACTTGCACAATGGGGTAATTTTTATTGTTTCAGCTCAGGATAATTACCTTGATGAAGGGTACTACAACAGGAGGAATGATTCGAACCAAGGTCTTTTCACGTGTAAGGTTATGCATCATCCGAACATAAAACGAACACGGCTGTATTTTACAGTACCGTCCAGAGATGGACGTAAAGTGCAATGATCCCAACCGCGGAGTGTAAATACAAGTGCACAGTGCTAACAGGGAATTAAAGTGCATGGGTGATACTACACAGAGTAGAGAGACACACAGACGGTGTTATACAGTAGGTAGGTTACACAGACGGTGTGCGTAAACGGCGCTCATACAATGAGGCGTGGCAAATACAGGGTGATGCACAGGATCTGGACAGAGTCACGATGGACTGGCGTAGACAGGATAGGAGCTCGGCACTAGAACAGTAACGTGAGAAACCGGATCAGTGAACAAGAGCCACTAGATAATCGCAGTAAAGAGCTTCATCAAGAATCCACAAACTATTGCAATGACTTCAACCCCTTTGTAGGGCTGGGAACTGATCATGTTAATTGACAGCAGACGTGTTGGCTTAATTACATGGATCACAGGTGGTGCCTCTGGTGACCTCAGGGCTTTTGCTTGCTGGGGTCGTGATGGGTTGTAGATCTAACCACTAAGCCACGTAAATAATCATGTAAAAAAATGAACAGTAAATACACCAGTAACCAACGAACTGAAGAAACACAAATGAGGAATCATTAAAGTAACATCTGAACTTTCCATTGCTTTTTGGGTGTCCGTGGGCAGTAGTCTGCTGTAACAATTTCTCATGAGGTTTTTGCTCTGCAGGCAGGATATGAGCGGCACACCCCCTTCAGAACCGCCACACCTACACGGATGATACTGCGGCATGAATTTTGCTTACTTGGGTGTGTGAAAATGGTAATTGCACATGTAACACAAAAATCACAGTCCGTTGCTGGTATATCGACCAATTCCACACCCTTTGCTACCATCAATGCAGGGTCCTATATGTCACTGACCCCATGAAATACGTTTCTACATATTTGGAATTAATTTGAGAAACCAGCAGTTTAAATACTTAACTCTGCTGCCTGTACAACACTGGCCTGTTTTCAGAATGCTGAGCACATCCTGCTACGTTTTAAATAGACTAGCTATTGCACACGAAAGTGCAGCTCCATCCCCCGTTTCCCAAGTGTATCGAGGAGAAGGTGGTTTTGTCGTTCATCCAAAAATTGATGAGATCAAAACAAAACTCGAGCAATGTTGAGAAAGCACACAAGTTTAAAGAAAGGTATATTTTATATAATGGGGAAGATGCCTTCACCAGTGTCAATCCCACAACGAAAAATATAACTACTATGTACTATTTCGTAACTATTTTTTTTTTGACAAATAAAACTGCGTTGGTAGACTCTTGTGCTGTCCCATATTTTGCTTTAGTTGCATGTATGCCAGGGGTTCTGAGCATGCAAACACTTGATTCTATGTTACTGCCATGTGGCTGGTTCACATCCCTCCTCCTATAGAAGTAACATACAAAGCCTGATTCTTACACTAAGTTGTGCATGTCTTGTGTTTTATGAATATAAGATCAAAATGAGTAATATGTTGCTGCTAAATATGGAATGATCACTTCTACACCGTTGGTATGTGAATTATACTGTATATAAATAGCTTACTCAAAACAATAACCAATCAGCCTTTTATTCATATGTATGCTACAGTTGTGCCCTTCAGTGGATTAGCGATGCGCTAGCTTGGCTGATGATAATGTTCAAAGCAGCCAAGGGAGTCTTTCTGACTGACCCCACTGAGGTCCATTGATCCTATAAAAAGAGCTTAGAAAGTTGGCGAGGTCTCCAGACAAATTGTCGGTGAGGGCTTTTGATTCTCTAGTAATGACCTGGCGAGCATGGGAGGCCCCTGACCGGTTGCGTGGTGAGTACAGTTAATCTTATCAAATGGCGAACTCCCCCTGTTCTGATTTAGGACTTTAAAGGTCACAGATACTTTTTGGTGGTTGAACTGATGCACAGTCACTCAGGACAAGGCTGATATAGGAAAGACGTGCTCATGTACTGAGGACTCTCCGTTCCCAAGTCAGACGTATTCTTTACACTCTCCTTCTACTTCTTCCTATCAGTCATCCACCTCGCCAAAAGCAGGAAGTAACTTTGCTAAAAACAGTTAAAGATTTTGTCATGCCAACGTCAAGCACATACAACAAAATTGGGATTTCAAGGCAATTAGAATTTAATGCTTGTCAATCCACGTGTCAGTCAAAATATTATAATGGCATTTTAATGATAGGTTTGTATAAAACTTTAAAAAATCTGAGTGTAAAACACTTCAAGGTGATGTAAAGTCATAAATAGTTTATGTTTTCCGTCGGAATTCGTTTGGATGTCATGGTAATATTTGCTCTGCACCATTAGACATTTTAAAGTATTATGAAGTCATTTTAATTACAACTTGGCATAATACATGATGCAGAATGTAAAGTTCCTCTGTATTAGGTTGGATGCCATATATTGTCTTGACTATTACAAATAAGATTTGACACTGAATTCACATTTGAAAACCAGATAGTGAAACACCTTCACTCTTCTCATATACATTATTTATTTTTAATGTTTACAATAAATACCTCAAACGAGGCTACACCTGCAGCGAAAAAAAAAAAAGAAGCTTTCTCGGTCTTTCAAAAATCTAGAGATGTACTCTGATAGAATTTGTAAAGGATCGCAATAGTGAGGCTAGTAAACAAGAAATCACAGTATGGTCTCAAGGGTGAGAGTCTAGTATAAAATGATATGCAAATAACATACTGCATAAAGGAGGGAGGAGAAGACGACTTTTCTGCAATTTACTAAACTATACAACAGATGTTGTGCAGGGATGCTTGCAACTAATCTGAATATACCCCCGATGAATACATTTGACGAATACCTACAGTGGCATAATGCTGCACAACTAATGTAACCTCCCAGCAACAAATGATTGCAATGTATTACCAAAATAAATATTTTAACACAGGAAATGAAAAACTTCAACATGTCATATGCCATTAATGAAATAATATCATTAGTTACACAAGAGGTTTCTCAAATAACTTTTCATCTGTTACATTACATTTCACATTTTACTCATTTAGCCGATGCTCTTAACCAGAGCAAAGCGCATCGTCGTCGTGGCGGAATCCAATACATTAAATGCAAAGAGCGACTGACAAAGCAGCCCTGAGTGTATTTATATTAATCGCACACTGCATTAGTTTTGTCTCTCACTTGCATTAATTAACTATCGGGCCCGACATTCAGAGAAACAAACCATTGTATCGACATGGTGCTAAATCAACATTTCAGAGCACAATGATTCTTCTGTTCTGAGATAACCATCGAATAAGAGAAACACAGCAGCAGGTGTTGAATTAGCAAAAACACCAGCTTGTAACCTGAGGCCCTGATCAAGATTCCTGTGATGAACCCTTGGGGAAGTTGCCTGATATGAACCTTTGAGGGGGTTCTTGGAATGAACCTTTAAGCAGCGTTTCTGGGATAAACCCTTGAGAGACATTCTTGTGTAATGTATTCGATAATATATTCAGTAGTATAATCAATTATTCAATATTCAGTGTATTCCAAAACAATAATGACAATAATACCCAACAGAGTGCGGCAGAAAGGATGTGTGTGTCTGTGTGTATTATGTATGTGCAGTGCATGCTGTCTGCTTTTTAATCATCATGAAGCCATATTGTGTGTATTCAATTTCACAATACAAGATTAGGGGTCTGAACGCAAACCCTGACACGACTGCACAAACACGGACCGCACAATGTGCTTCTACATGTATTATATGTAATCAAAGAAAATCAGAAATAAACAGAGCGGCTCCGCAGAAGTAACGGGGGGGGGGTCAGAGAGTGGGGGGGGAATGCTATTTATGTTCACCCCATCGCCTTGCTTGCAACTGGCCTGGAAAAACAAATCTACATAGACCAGTGTACAGCTGCAGCGTAAATTTTCCAAAATTGATTAATCTTAGGAATTAACAAGCGAATTTGCTGAGTGAGTATATAATGTACAAAGTAATTTAGTTTTGAGCATTTCTCAAAAGGCTTATTGGACTGCTGTTTTACACTTAGATGTACATTTATTCATGTAGTAGATGCTATTCTCAAAAGTGACACTCAGAGGAAGCAGAAGGGCAGTAAAAACAGATGAAGAGCTTTAGACGCAGACATGTTTATCAAAGCTCAGCAAATTGGTGATTTTCATCTCGAAAATGGATAGATGATCATAGCAGATGGTGCTAGACTCATTTATGTAGCTGTCAAGTTCAAGAGAGAAGTAGCTCTGAAAGATATCGGTTTGCTGGGTTTGGGTACATCCAGCAGTTGCGAGGGGCATGGGGAGCTCATTCCATGACATTGGGACAAAGGCTGAGAACTTATGGATGGAAACACACTTTTCATTTTAAACCCCTCATGAATAACCATTTTAAGACTTTTAAAAATTATTTTTGAGTGTATCATTGTAAACTCAGAATTTACCAAACAGAATCACCCATCAAATAAAGATTAGTATAGGAGAATATTTTTTTTAAAAGAAATCAACATTGAAAATTATGAATAGATGCCATAGAAACATTTTTTTTAAGCTAAAGCAAACAAAAGTGTGAGAAAATTCCATTTCTTCCAAGAAGCACTGCTGGGCTGCAAAGAAGCAGTTAATAGACTTCTATATGTGGTATTTTCAGAAGCTCAATGAGTCTTAAAGGTAGAAAACATTCTGAATTGTGAATTCATATATAACAATAATGAATCAGTGCGGAAAACTACAGACATTTTCAGCTATGCGTACAACTTAACAAGGGAGAAACAAAACCCCAGCCATCTACAATATATTCAGTAACCCTTAATGAAGCATGCTAGCACGTTCATGTATGATGGAGATGAGGGGCTACATTAGCTGGGATGTGTTTTGGAAAAAAAATAAGATGAGTTTTATGACATTGTTTGCAGGGCAATGCTTTTAGAAAACGTGTATTTGTGCAACAAGGTCTGACTGGAATAAATAATTGGTGAGCTGTACGTGTTCACCTTTCTGCAAATGGCACTAGTTTTACATTAAAATTTGATAGGCAGCTTTTAATTCATTAAACGATGTCTGCTACGGGTAACCATTAATTTCACTATGCCAAATTATACATACAGTAAGGACCCTTTATTTAAATGCCATACTGTTGTTTGTCTGCAGGTCCAGAGTATCCAGCTCCATACCAACAAGTAGTTAGAGTTGAAGGTGATTTGATAGCCAAATGACACAGCACAAATACCATCAAAATACCACTTCTACACATGAACTAACTGGAGCACTGGAGCAGAGCACATCCTTGTTTTCGATGTGACGTGAACAGAGGTCCATCCCATGTAGGATCAGCCGTTGTAGACTTGGAACCACACCCATTTCCAGTTGGACAAGGAGACTTAACCAAATAGTCCATATCATCCTTTTTTTTTCTTATTAAAAAATTAGGGAAAACAAAGAACATACGTACACTTCAAGCTAGCACATTCCCCACATTTTTCTTTTAAGCTCTGACCCTAACCCATATGACAAAAAAAAAGGAAAAAAGAGAACAACATTTACTCATGTATCTAATGCTTTTTCCAAAACGACTTACAACATAAAGCTACTTACAACTGTTTACCCTTTTTTTACAGCGGGGTATTTTTCACTGGAGCAATTTAAAATAAGGGTTTTGCTGCAGGGCACTATGGCAGTAAGTAAATTTCAAACTTAGGACCTTTGGATTTAAAGTCAGCAGTTCTAAGCACTATGCTATTTGCTGCCCCCGGTGGAGAAAGTATGCAGCTTCATGATTAAGAAACACTTGTTTTTAAATGTCAAGAAAACATGGCCTTGTGTTCTTTAAGAAAAAAACCGTTACATTTTTAATCTTTATTAATTTTGGGGATCAGTTTGCATGTTTTCAAAATAGTACAGCATAGGGCCACAAGTCTCATTAAATGTTTTATTTGACCCTTTTGGTAGGACACTGAATCCTTTCTAATTTAATGAGAAGCATTTTTTTTTTTTAAGTGCAAACCTTATGTTGTGATTATGTAACATTTTTAGTCTAAAAAGAAAATTTCTTAAGTGGCAAATAATGAATTGGTTTTTGGGATATTTGATTTCTGTCTTTTCTTCTCACATTTGCTGGTTTCTCCTGGCGACACGTCAGTAATTAAACCTCCTCTTTGCTGACCCTTGCTGCAGTAATTAGCCCAGAAACTTGCATACAACAAACAATTAACAGTTCTCCATTTCCCTGCCACTGGGTTACAAATGGCTGCAAACTGCCTCCCCTGCTCACTTTTATAAATAGCAATTCTCTACAGGGTTCTTTGGGAGCCGTGAGAGACGGCACAATGAACTTGTGTCTCCATGCACAAAGGAATGTGTTTGAGCTCGAGCAAGAAAAGGAAAATAGAAAAAAAAAAAGAAAAAAAAAATGTTTTTAAAGACAAAAGCAGAAGAGATTGTCCTGACAGTTCAGATATATTCTAAAGCAAAAAAAAAAAAAAATGCCTTGGGGGATTACAAAAAAAAAATAAATAAATAAAAGAAGTGTTTCTCTCTAAATAAAAGATATTTCTATTACCATTTACAGACAGGTAAAAACAGATTTTAACCTCATTTTTGAGCAGCTCTCTAATGTCACAAATGAAATGAATACTGCGGCTGAATTTAGAAGTAATCAGTTTGGAATGATCATATATGCATCATTATGCCAAGATAATTAAAACTTAAAAGTATGTAATAACGTTTGCTTTGACGTTCTTGTCTCAAACCATGAAGGGAAAGGATCCATCTCACACAATGCAGGTCAAGTGAAGCATGAAAAACAAAGGGATTGGAGCGATCCAACCCAGTGATCCATTGAAAGCCAGAAAGCGGGCATTTAGATGTTGGTCTTCGCCAGTGCTCTTCAAGACTTCTGTTCACCACCTAAGACACGCAGATTGCACTAGAAGTTTCCCTGAACATGCTTTAGATCTATGGTGTGCAGCCAGGTCCAAAATAAGGTCATTGTGTCTCAGAAATTGAACTATTCAAATCTTTCTCTAGAATCAAAGCAACAGCACCTGTCCTTAGGAGGAAAACATTAGGGTCTCACCAAGCATGAAAGTGAAATGATGATGTAACCAGTTTGCCTTGTTACAAATTATGGAATAATTACTACTTATACACCAGTTTAGATATTTTAAAATATAGATAATTATGGATTGTGGTGGTTAGACTTGGCAAATCTCTACTCAGAGGTCATGTGTTTGAATCCTACCTCTGCTGAATCATGCCCCCATGATTAAGGTGCTTACCCTAAATTGCTCCAGTAAGCATTACCCTGCTATATAAAGTGCTTTAAGATTCTAAGTCCATTTGGAGGAAATCATCAGCTAAATGGACAAAAGTAACACTTTGCTGTATTCACTTTTCATCGGTACTATGTATTTAACTGCATGTGACCTTAAAGGTCAACATTTCCATAATCCTTGACCAAATCTGAAGGTGTTTCCAGGATTTTTGCATCCCCTGGTGATAACTGAGACCTGAGAAAAACACAACACAAAGGAGTGAAACACACTTAAGATCGGGGACAGATGTAAATGTCAGGTCCAAATGACCCATTAAGCACAGAGCCCAAGTATATGGGAGGGGCTTATCAGTGGCAATGGGGGAGGGCTTTCATATGGCATTAGCTACCTACATGGAGCAAGGAACTTTCCTTAATTATGCTAAATCAACACACTCTTACAAGTTGGTGGACTCTAAGGGTACACCATGGTAAATACACACACCTCAACATAACATATTATGTTCATATGTGAAAGCAAATCGACCACACTTGCATTATTCAGCTGGATTTGTTAAGATGGAGTTTCGTAGCTATAAACGTCAAAGGCCGAAAGAACGGCCTCAGAGGTTGCAGAATCTCTCCTTGCTCACTGTTTTACCCGTTGGCGCTCATGGTGTATTTTGCAAAGATTTGTGATGCAGACCTTCTAGGAAAAAAGTAACAAAGAGTCGTGTTCCTAAGTAACAGCTGATAGCACTAAAAATGGGTTTGCAGGAATACATAGAGAATGTATAACAAAGTCGGTGGCCAAGATAAAAAGAGTATGCAAACACACACACACACACACACATATAGCAGAAATGGTGCTGTATGAAGGTGTCTGATGCTGAAAGATCTGAAACACCCGGTGGCCCCAGGTTATATCAGTGATGTGTCCAGGTGCTTTGCTGGATGTGTGTAGTAAATGACATATTCATAAACAAAATAGAGCCGTGAAATTTTTTCCGGATCTGACCTCTGCTGTGGTTCACTCTGTCCTCCCTCTCCAGTTTTCACAACACACACACACACACACACACACCAGGAGGTGAGATGAAAACCATGAGAGTCTGATGTCTTCAGTCACGTTGGCTGCCTACGACCTCGATTTCATGTGGAATCGCTACTGATAGGCACGACTGCCAGGGCTGTTATCAAGCACAAGGATCAGAGGTCAACTTGTCACTTATTGTGTTTTACATGTGAATTTTTGTATTAAGTCTTTGAATTGGTGCCCCCTGGAATACGAAAGGTTCAAGACAATGTAGGGTTATGAAACGACTGGTGAAGCCCCATCTTGTCGACCTTGATGTTGCACTCTTAAAAATGTGAGTCAGTGCAGGACAATTCACGTGTGGAATTGCGACACGACCCGGCTTATCGGGTTCTGGAGATGACTCCATGACCGCTTGTGTTTTAACTAATCTAATAGTTCATCAAACAAAGGAAGGGAGAAAGGAAGTAAATAAATAAACAATAGTTCTATTATAAAAACATAAAATCGCAGTTCTCTTTTATAAATATAAAGGGTCTTGTTAGAACCACACAAGAAAATGATGTCACACAAAATGAGAAAGTGAGAAAGCACATAGTGATAATGGGTTGAGAACGTAAATTGGGCTGGGGAATTTTTTTTTCTTTTTTTTCTTTCTTTTTTGTTAACTCTCTGGTCATTTTTTTTTTTTTGAGTCGCTGATGAAAAAATACAGAATTTTTCCTTGTTATCACTGTTTATTTCTTTGACCGGTCTTTTCTTTCTATACCACTTTCCCCACGACTGTCTCCACAGCTAATTTATGTAGTTTGTATATCATGAGTTATAAAATTATTGTGTCAACCAATGACAGATATAAGGTGGATTAATGTGTCATTTCACGAGGAATAGGAGGGCCCCAAAGAAGCATTGGATGACAGGTTGAATCATGGACATGAGTACTGTACCACAATACTGTACCAGTGAGATTTTCATTACAGGGATAAATTAATCATTTTTTACCGCACTTCACAGGGTTCAGTTTACACCCCCTTAATTAAGACTGGTACCACAAAGAAATATGAGAATTATTTTACACATTTGTACAATACTATCATATATTATTATTATTATTATTATTATTATTATTATTAACTTAATGTGCTTGATTTTTTTACTTGTCTCAGGGCTACTGTAACCCATCAAAAATGTACTTCTTACCTCCTGTCTGACGCATCACTGTTTGTGTGAGCAATTTGTGTTACAGGTTCATATTTTACTTTTCCCCCTAAAATAGCCAAGAATACATGACTCAGCACATGAAAGCATACAGGTGTGTGTGTGTGTGTGTGTGTGTGTGTGTGTGTGTGTGTGTAGTTGGGTATGCAGTACTCACAGTATATGAAGAATTACCACCAAAAGGGACAGAAGAGACCTGGACTGGCTGTCCATTGCGGAGACTCTCTCTCTCTCTCCTCCCCCCCCTTTCTTTCTTTATTTCTGGTTCTCTCTCCATCTCCAGCCTCTCTCATTGTGTCCAGTTTCTTTTTACTTCTTTATTTTTCTTTTCTTCTTGCTCTCTCTCTCTCTCTCTCTCTCTCTCTCTCTCTATTTCCCTCCTCTCTCTTTCTCTCCCTGTCTCTCGCCCCCCCCCCACCCTTTCCCATCTCTCTCCCTCTCTCTTTTTCTGTCTCCTTGCCTCTTTCTCTTTCTTACCCCCATCACCCCCCTCTCTTCCATTACCCCCTCTCTCTCTCTTCCACTCCCCCCCACTCTCTCTCTCACTCCCCCCCACTCTCTCTCTCACTCTCTCTCTCTCACTTTAACAATCCTCTCTCTGTTCTCTCCTTGGCCACCAGAGGCTGGACTGTGGAGCAGCTTCTCCTCCCGACGCTCCTGCCGCCGTGTTTCTGGCTCCCCGGATTCAGGTCCAGGTCCTCTCTTTCCACAAGCATCTCGGCTGCAGATGCGGTAGCACTGGTCCTGGTCCTGGTACTGGGGTGCTGGTACTGGGGTGCTGGTACTGGGGTACTGGTACTGGAGCTGAAGACCCGTGTGCGTCGTGCGCTCTGCTCCCCCGTGGATCCAGAGGATGATCATGCTCCACGTCTGGGAAGAACATCGTCCCTGATCCACTCGGCTCCGCAGCTCCACAGGTCCATCGCACACCTTGTTCTCCGGCTCCGCTACCCGACAGTCGCAGGTAAGAAAACGGGTCTCTCTTTTTTTTTTGGCGGCTCTTCGCTGAGCGCGTCTCTAATCATGCGCTTGTTAGATATAATAATATTGGAGAAGGGAACGGAGGGTTGTGGTTCAACATTTGCACTCTCTGTCACCGCAGCATTTATTTAAATTTATTTTGTTGTACTATGCCAGCTATGAAGATGGGCCACTTTTGTGATCCGTTCGCACAGCTGGGGGTCGCAAATCGGCGCCTTTGAGGCTCAGAACGGGGAAACTTGTTGCGGGTTTTTTTTTTTATTATTACTTTTTGGACTAAAAACTGGAAGGAAATGGATCTAAAATGCTTCCAGATGATGAGCAAACGCCTGACAAACGGGGATAAACGTTGACTGCAGGGGGTGGATGTCTGCAGTGTGCTAAAGGGGTTACTTAATGGTGAGTAATGTCTTTATTTTACTGTGATCTGGTTCTCATAATAACCGTCGGAGCTGCTTCGTTGGGTCCTACAGGAGCCTTTTCCGAGCCTCCAGTTGAGGGTTTCTAGCGGACTTTTAGACCATCTAGCGGAGGGTTAGCTTCTCAAAAAGCTGTCTTACCTGTGAAATACTTTTTGTTATCTTTTCGTGCTTTGCGTTTATTTCACTAAAATGCGTGGAGATGCTCCTTATGTCCGCTACATGTGAGATGTTTGACTGATTTAACTTCACCTTCGTGAATCAACGGAAGAAGCCGCTCGGCGTTTTGCCTTCGGACGCATTAAATTAAGGCTGTAGTCGGAGACACTAAAAGGCTATTTTTGAACATATTTAACGGAACGGCCGAAACTTTCACTCTGGAAAAAATAGGAAAAAAAAAAAAACTACACTGGATGCGTTTTCCGAACAATTTCGTGAGCGCTCTTCACTGGCACAAGGAACGCGTTCGTGCGCGTTGTGTTAATTTGTATGAAAGTGTCGCTTAACGCCCCGAAGATGGGAAGTTGACAGCGTCTTTTACGCGCGACTTGCGATCGGGTTTTTGGGGGTTTCCTGTACGCGGGTACACACTGGGTAGAGGCAGGGTACACACGGGGTACACAGTTAACACACTGCTGCTGGGTATGCAGCTACTACACTCTGGGAACGCAGCGGGTACAGATCGGGTAAAAAGCGGGTACACAGCAGGTACGCAGGGACACGTCGGAGTTACTATCAGCTTTTCTGCACATCTTAGTTTTGAAACGATACCTCTGGGTTCGTTTTTCCCCCCCCTCTGGGCCCCCTGGTGCTGGATACATTTGCGGGTGCGTTTTAATTCTGAGCAGAAGGCGCGCGACTGTTTTATGGACATTATTTGTGCGATGAACGAAGGTGCCTCGAGGTGCAGTGCTGTGCGAGTTGGCGCGCGGTGTGAAGCGCACTCTTTATGTCCACGCGGGTGTCGACCGTGTGTCGTTTCTGTCTTTTGATGACAGGAGCTACACGTGCGATTTCAAACGGGCTCCGCTGCCGCTCGCGCCGGACGATCGTCGCGCATTTTGGTGTCTGATGCGCGGCATCTCGCCTCTCGGGGGGTCTCACGTTGTGGAAGGAAGCGGCTGGAAGATTTGGGACAGATGGCAGAGCCCACCGCATCCACCTCGTGCGTGTCGAGCCGAGAAACTGTTGTAGAGAATCAAAGGAGTCGCGCAGAGATGCGCCCGCGTCGCGGTCGACGGGAACGAGCCGCTTTTTTTCCCATCCCCGGACGGAGAGCTTCTCCTCACCCGGAGACTCCGCGACCCAGCGGACGCACCGATGTACCGCACGGTCTTCAAAATCACGTCTTTCCAACAACCCGCGCGGGAGCCTCGAGCGGATATGTGCGTAAAGAAGGGCAGCCGCGCGTATGGCTGCGAGCGCCGGCGCTGCGCGCGCACGCGAAGTTGTTGGTCGCCTGGGTTTCCTCCGATGCCAGGTGTGCGTCACCACCAGTGGAGTGAGCGCAGGCTCTTCTTCTTCTCATTATTATTATTATTATTATTATTATTATTATTATTGATAATTATATTTCACTCCGCAGAGCGTTTCAATCTCCGGCCTCGGCGAGGCTTTGATCCTCTGCACGATGATAATTCCTGCCTGTTGATCATCACCAGAGCATCATTGGTTTGGATGGGTTCTTCTCCTGTTAATCATGTCCCATTTATATGAACGAGCATCTGAAATGTGCCCGTCGCCGCAGAAGGACAGGAAGGAGCCTGGATACGCGTTCGCTTTTTTTTTTTTTTGATCGCAAAGCCACTTTTTCCTGAAGACTTAAAAGATTATTTTCTTAATGATAGTTCGACACAGCAGCTTCACCTCGGAGCTGCAGCCCTGCTCTGTCTGGCTTTTATGTAGAGTGATGCAACAGTGTTTCTGCAGGATAGCTCAGATCACATGCAAGTGTTACAGCATGAATTTTTAGCAAAGGAGAGAATAAATGATTCAATTAAACCAAGGCACATAACCCAAGAAATGTAATTACTCAGTCCTGCATTTTTCTTTATTTCTGCTGGCAGCACCAGCGCTGGCCCGTAAGCCTATGGAAACACTGCGCATTTGAACAAGAAAATGTACATTCAACATGGTTTTTGCTGTTATTATTTATTAGGTTGGTACAAACTGGCTGATGGTCTTGGAGTGCTTTTAATTTTTATATGACATCTGGGGGGGATTGCAAACTGCATATTTTATTCAAGTTAATAAATGGGATAGTTCTGTAGCCAACATGAAAACAATAGGGGCGCTTACATATTTACAACTAAATATTTTTAAAGACTTAAAATGTGAACCTATGGAATATTTTGGTACATGTATTACTCGGTCTTTCCGTCTCAAGGATTTCAGGGTTTGTAGTGCTCAAAGCAGACCTGAGGAAATGTACCTGGGAACTAGAGAGATGAAGTAATTCACCATTCAGGACATTGATTACCATTTAGCAGGTCTGAGAATAAACTTTTACTGCTGTGGGGTCTGATGGATGCTGCCGGAAGGGGCTGTAAAGACGGCAGATGAGGGGCAGCGAATGAGCGAAACGGGAGAGACTTTTTAGATCACCCTGAAAAGAAGACCATTAGGAACGGTTAATTGATGCCGGGGTCCCGTGGTAAGTTCATCCTCTGTGTTACAGCTCACCCCTCCATCCCACCCGCCTCCCCAGGCTCCCATCGGTCTGGACCTGTGGTAAATACACGCTCTGTACCACTGTCTCACACCTGCTGCAGGAGACTAGAACTGCCAGGAGCACTGGAAATAGCCCCCAGGAAGCACAGCTTCCTCCGCGTGCTAAATTTCTTTTTATTTCATTATTTCTTTTATTTATTGGTTAGATGGCGGTGTTACTGGTACGCTTACAGAGCAGGGTGAGAAGGTATCAGAAATCCGCCACTGGTTGAGACTTGGGCAAGGGTGGGGTGGGGTGGGGGGTTGGAGTGGATGAGCAATGGCATATGCATCTTTCACCGAGTGTGTATCTTGCCCCAGCTCTCATCTCAAGTGACTTGCATGGCCATCGTTACGCAAGGACAATGAGAGCATTTACTGAGAGGAAGACTTTGAGAAAAAAAGAAAAACTGAGACACCCTTGCAATTTTTTCTTTCCCCCCCAAGCATTGTAGTTTTTGCCTGCAGCATCCTCCAAATCGTTTCAGAACATAATTAGCAAATATAATTTAAGTGTCCGGCTTAAGCCTTGCAGTTTTACAGTTTCTCCATTTTGGCACTAAAAGACACTTTTACAGTAGACTGTAGACCCCCCTCCCCAGGATATAGTATAGCATAGTATATACTATAGTATATAGTACAAGTATAGTATATGCTATATTAACAGTTAAAGCTTTCTGACTCTCTTTCAGAGACTCTAATTCTTCATAGTGAGACATTATGGTTAAAAAACAGTACACATACAGATATAGGCAGACTTAATATTCCCTCCTGATTTATTTTACCCAGGTTATTCAAAAGTAACCTATAAAATTTAACATTTAAATGTAGATGGTCCCGGACAAAGGTTTCGGCTAAACAAAGACACAAACAGCAACAGCAACAATAATAATAATAATGGACAAATAACCAGTTATTGGCTAGTAAAGTCAAAAAAAGACCATTTTTATTCATGTAGCATGCTTGAAGCTGATATACACATGTCAGAATAATCTGTGTGTGTACAAAAAAAAAAGAAAGAAGCCAGGCTTTTATCTAAGGTCTTGTATCCAACTCTAGCATTGTCGTAAGTATGAGATGAAATCCATTACAGGCCTTGAAACAAAGTTAAATTGAAAGAGACTCAGGCTGAAGTCATTCCGTCAGTAATTTAATAAAAGCTGTTAAAATGCACCAAGAAGTGGGAATAATTGAATTCCGGCTCCACTGACCCGCTTTGCGACTCGGGAGAAGTTGTCATTGTTTATTCCTCCTCAAACCGAACCCTCGGATTAGATCGTCGGCGCTGCCGTGGTATTTGTCATTAGCCCGCCATTCCTCGAAGGTGTCACTTGCTGTTACTTGTTTACACAGGGAAGTGTGGCAGGCTGTCAGAGGGATAACTGAGAAACGTTGTGATTGTAATGGAAGAAAGTGACAGTTGTTTAAACTTATTAGTTGGAGATAAAGGATAAGCGCTGTGACATTTCCAATGAGGAGTGTAATTGCAGGAATCAGACCACGGGCAACGTCGGCCGACCGTGTCGATGGCGCGGTTCGGCGTGACGAACTTTTTCTGAGAGCCCTATTCAGTTGTTAGAAAAGGGAAAAAAAAAAGAAGAGGAGGAAAAACACACACACACACACACACACACACACACACACGCACTGATGGTTGATTCACTGCTTTTAGACAGCAAAGCTGCTATCTGAGACGCAGGCCTCTTGCGGAGCTCAGATCAGTTCCGCTGACAAGTATCTGTTCCGTGTCGAATTCCCACCGCTGGGACGCCGCTGTCTCCAGGTTCTCCTGGCTCACCTGTCTGTGGGCTCGAGCTCGGCGAAACCGCACCGGTGTGTCTGTTACCTCCCCTAAGAGCGAAGCAACCACCCAACCTCCTGTACCGCCTGCAAGCAGACAGGCCTTTTTAAACCAAACCCCCCTCTGCCTCCACGGACTCTCCTGGTAGCTGTGATCGCGTCTCGGATTGCCGGCAGAGTTGAAGTTTGGATCGAGGCTAAAACAATAAAGACACCACCTCTACCCAGGAAACACACACGCACACACAGAGCTACGCAGCTATTAGGGGAAGTTTAGTTGCATGTAGGGTTTTTACTGACAGGTGGGACCTTTTGTGCATCGACAAATTGAGTTAATCTCAGGACTCCTTTTAAACTTCATGCATAAAGGAGACGACAAAAATCCACATTTATGACAATAAATTCTGCTACTTACGATGAAAATACTGCTCTGTGAGAAGGAATGTCCATATATTTGTCAAAATTGACATTCCTGAGTGTTGAGCATGGTTTTCTCTTGTTTTTCATTGACGGTCCATGAATTTGACATTGATAATTAATGCTTTCTGTGCTCCGAAACTAAGCAGGTCACTAACGTATGTTTTTGATGTCAGAAAATGACACCAGAGGACTCTGAAGGTATGTGGAACAGACAGGGCGTATTTAAGATATAGAAACTCGGGGTTGCGCCGAGTAGCTGTGGAACCTGCAACCTACTTATCTTATTAAGGCAGACCGTGAAAAAAGATTTTAGAAAATGTATTTATGTCCACTTTATGGCAAAGTACATGTACTGTAATAACTTTTGGAAATAATTGGAATTGGTGGCCTGGAATTAAATAAATAAATGGAGGCCTAATGGAAAATCATGATGGATTTTATCCTCCAAATTGGTCATCAAATCCCCACTGGCTCAGGGGCCTGTAATGAAGTGTCTCGACTCCAGAACCTTCGGTGCTGCACCGGGGAGGTGTCGGGAGCTCGGTCTGGGTCAGACCCTGGCCAGGGCCGGGCCTCAACATGGAAGCGTATTCTGAGTGGCGAGCAAACGAGGTGCGAGACGGTTGCTTATTTATTTATGCATTGACTCATTAACACTTTTCATTTCCCTTGAATCTGCTCTCTGGCGGTCCAGCGTGCGGCCAGGAGACCCACCGCAATGAAAATTGCGCTTGGGGTTTTCCATTTATGAATCATATCTGTGGCTCTGCAGTCTCGCAAACTTATTTTACTTATGTATTTATTTCTTAGCTCTCCCACCCTTGACTTTGTAATTGGAATATTATTTATTTTCTTTGCTCCGCGTGCCCCGACTGTAAATAAGTGAGGGACGTGAGCACGGCACATCTGTTTCTGATGGAGCGCAGCTGCGTGGATTTAATCTGCACGCGTGTTCAGATTTGCCCCAGTGATGCGTATCTCAGAGAGATTAGGCCCGATGCTCGGATGTGACAAGCCGCTATAAGCCGGTGTGCGTCTCCCTTTGTTTCGTTGCTATAATGGGCTTTGTAAGTCAATACCAACGAGGCACATAAAATTCCTTCTGAGCAAAGGATTGCAGCCCCTGTCCCAGTTTGGAGAGCTTTGCTCTGATCTGTTATGAAGAGAAGGAATGTCGAGAACGAAAGCAATGACATTAATCTTTTTGGTCTTCTTTCCTCTTTTTTTTTTTTTTTTTTATTCTGCACTTGTAATGCGGCCTTCTTTCCATTGACACTTTGCAGCGGGGAGAAATAGTACACAAAAGTGGGAGACTACGAAACTTTTCCGACAGCTTCACGGACTGCCTTCATTCCGACAGTGACCTGCTCCATGGAAAAGAGATATTAATATGGCGTAACAGCGGACACACCCCTTTGTGGCCTGAGGAGATCTGGAGGAATGCTGTGTGTGGTCTTCCGGAGTCCACGTTAAAGTGGCTACTCTTAGGAGCGAAAGAATGCCAGTGCCCCCTTGGAAACGTATTTCATATAAGGCTATTATCTTTTTGGATATTACACACTGAAGAGAAATATCACATTGGTTACTCATGCAGCCACACAGTACATTCAACTCAGAGTCAATAATTCACCTGAAATGAATCTTTGCCATGTGTGAGGAAACCAGAGCATCTGGAGGATCCACATAAGATCAGCAGTTAGTTATCCATAAATCATCTATATGTACCTATACCTATATGTACCTGTACCTATACCTATATATATATAGGGGGTGCGGTGGCGTAGTGGGTTGGACCGGGTCCTGCTCTCCAGTGGGGCTGGGGTTCGAGTCCTGCTTGGGGTGCCCTGCGATGGACTGGCGTCCCGTCCTGGGTGTGTCTCCCCCTCCAGCCTTACGCCCCGTGTTGCCGGGTAGGCTCCGGTTCCCCGCGACCCTGTATGGGACCAGCGGTTCCGAAAATGTGTGTGTGTGCGTGCGTGTGTGTGTTTGTGTATATATATATATATATATATAAAATGGGCGTAATGGTTAGATCTGCTGCCTTTGTAGGGGTTCAAACCTCGCCTCCAGCTGCAGTACCCTTGAGCAAGCTCCTTACCATAAATTGCTCCAGTAAAAATTACCCACTTGTTTAAATAGGTAAATAATTGCTAGTCACTTTGGAGGAAAGTGTCAGCTAAATGAATAAATGTAAATATATACATGAATGCTTCAATAGCCATATATACCAGGGATTATTAACCTGCTGTCTCTGGGCGCTTGGATGAGCTTGAGGTGGTCTATGAAGTGCAGGTATGCTTTGAAAGTAACTAAAGATTGTACTGTTACTGTCTACAACTTAATTCTATATGAAAGTAATGAATCTCCACTGCAGTAGTCTATGAATTTATTTATTGGCATTTTCCCGGGGGAGGGGAGGCTCCTCGGCTGTCTTTCTAGTGGTCTATGAAAGGTCAAGACCCCCTGCTATATATATGTGTAAATGTAACAGTTTTTTTTTTCCTTTTTTCCTCTAAAAGCGCTGAGAAAAACTGAATTTTCTGTGAGATTCTGGTTTAATTCAAGATTTATCTAACAGGAACCGGGGAGGGGGGGGGGACGTATCTCGCGGGCCTGGCTCGTTCAGGAAGAGCGGAGTTTTCTAGACGCTCAGTAATAAGCTGATAAACAGCTCATTGCAAAAAGGGCCTCACCGGCTCCTATCAATAAGGTCACCTGGCACAAATATTAAACCGCCCGTCTCGCTCCGCATACGTGTGTGTGTGTGTGTGTGTGTGTGTGTGTGAGTGAGAGAGACAGCTGACGAGGCAGCGCATGCCGTTTGTTTACACACTTCCCCACTCCTGAACAAAATTTCCGCACAAAGCTTATCCAGTGAATAATTCTAAATGAAGAGTCTCCTTTGGAATAATTTATTAAGCGCTTTATTTTTAACCGCCGTTTGTTTGTTTGTCTGTTTTCCTTTGGAAATGAGACTTCTGACTCCTCATGATGCAACCACGGGATCATGTTTGTTTCTGCATGAACGGCGCTTTATACTGGCGCCGCCGACGAGTAACCGGTTAAATGTGTAACAAATGAAGACATGACAGCGCGGGTACGGTAGGCCCTGTCTGCGTTTGTGCCGCCCGGCACCTAACCCGCTTCTGTACCGTAGCGATAGTAAGAAAGGAGCAGAATGATGGGAAAGAGCACGGCTTTAGCGTACAAACACGTCTGTAATGTTTAAAAAAAAAGAAAAAAAAAAAGCCACTTCTTCCAGACAAATATGTTAGGGTCATTCACACATTTGCTGTGTGTGCAAATCAACTTGCGCTGTTAAGATACCTAGTTATTTACCTTTTTATGCATCTGGGTAAGTACCTTGCTGAAGGGCATTACAGCAGGAGATGAGATTTGAGCCTGAAACCTTTGGCTCTGAAGGCAGCACCTCAAACCACTACTTTAGAAGCTGCACTTCGTTGCTCTTTTTGGACAGCAGGGGGCGTGGTGCTTAGAGCTGCTGCCCACTTTCGAATCCCACCTCCTTAATCGGGGTGCTTATCCTGAACTGACAGAGTGAAAATTACCCTGCTCTGTTAATTGGAACTTTTCTGTGATATAAGAAGTCACTTTGGATGAAAACATCAGCTAAATATGTAAATTTTCCAAAATTTTGCCCGAGATGCAGAGATTATGGGGTACGTACCCCAGGAGGATATTATTTAGGATGGCACTGAAAGGTTAATCTCATTAATACAAGGAATCACATCTGTCGCATCAGTTGCCATGGCGACTCCAGTGTTTTAACAACTCAACTGCTTTACACTTTACCTATTTATACAGCTGGATTTTTTATTTTTTTTGGTATGAAACGGTGCTCAAGGGAGCAACAACAAGACTTGTCCTAGGACCTGAGCTAGCAACCCACTGTACCAGCTTACATCCCTTAGCCTCCATTCTGCTTCCTACCTCATTAGGCTTCGTCCCCAGCTCTGCAGGGGGCCTGCACTATAATTGTTTTTCTGGAAAAGCAAAAAAAAAAAGATTTATTTATTTCTTTAAAGGTTACCTCATACAGAACCGAGCCAAACATCTCATATGTTTAACGTGGCTCTGTCAGTTATTGCAATAACCGCCCCCCCCCGTTCAGATCCGGGGGTTTGAGGTTACTGGAGGAGGAGGCCTGCAATCATCCTCGCACATCGCTTGCAATTTGTATGTGTTTGCCTCGGCGCCCCTGAGACCCGCAGAGCGACTTTAGCTGTTCTCAGGGAGGCAGTTCACTGTGTTGCCGCCACTGCAGAAAGTTCCGGTTGGTCTCACATGCCCGATTCCACACCAGCTTGCACGCACACACTCGGGTTACTGGGCTGCTGCACGCAGCTTCAGACTTCTTGCATCTTGCATCAGCACCGGGGAGTGGGCTTGTGCAGTGGGGGGAGGTGGGGGGCATGAGCCAATATGCCTTTATCATCCCACGGTGGGAACCCAGGACTCTTCTGACCCTCAGAGCTACAGTTCCGGTAAATAAACTGTGCACCGCAATATGGGAACAATCAGGATTTTGCCAGCGAAACGTCCACCTCCGGATGCGCGACTGCCCAGAGTTTCCACACGCGCCATACCGGCGAGGGCAGCGTCCCCATCCGATTCAGAATTTGGCGGATTATTCCAGGCGTGCGGAGAGCCTCCGATAATCGCCCAAGGACACGGGGTGCTTACGCAAGCGCAGGGAAAGAAATAAATAAGGCAGGAGCTCTATTATATGAAGGGGAATTAGAGAAGACCAGGGAGCATCCTGCTCTCCCTCCACTGCTGTGTGCTGTGTTTCTGGGGTACAGACTCGATCTGACACGTTTGTGCGTGCTGTGCATCTGGTGGCAACCGGGTGTCCCACGGCTCTCGTAAACACGGCACAAGTGCAGTTTAACGGGGCCAAGTTCATTGTTCGGCCCTCTGGGTTCTGACCCCACGTTCCACTGGATCTGTGTGACCGCGTAGCGCTCACTCCCTTGCAAACGGATCGAATTTCCGCTGTCGTCGTGGACTTTTATTATCTAAGTACGTACCTAGGTATTTCAGCTCTGGAAGTTTCTACAGGTTCCCGACTTATACGCACCGCAAACTTAAAAATAATGAGTAAAAATTAAAAAAAGCAAATACATAAGCAGAAAAATCCCACATTATATTTCCAGGGAATGATTTGTAAGCATGTGTTGCATTCGCCATGGTCCACGGTTATTTATGTAATATGGCAGGTAAATGTGTAATTATTAAAAGATTATTGGCTTATGTTCTTTCTTTCGTTCTCCCATGCAGTGTAGGTGGACTGCTTTAACGCTGCGAACGGGGCTCCTGGTTAGGTGCGTGTTCTTGGCTTCTCGGCGGCCGAGGCGACCGTACGACTCGCGGCGTGCGCGGTTAGCGGTCCGACGCCTCGTGAGTAGCGCGGCGTGAACAATCGAGCGACTCCTCCCTACGCTAAAGTGGCGGCGATCACGTTAAATGCGGTCGCTGGGCATCCGCAAGGGCTTTCTGCCCCTCGCATAGAAACCCCTGAACCCCGCACGCACGTCGCTTTCGTTAGCACGACCAGGTTGGGGCCTTCAGGGGCTTCCGGGGGAGAGTGGCTCATTTTCGTAACCTTCATAAACAGGCCTCCTGGGCAAACAGATAGCGCCGTTCCCACAGGGAGCCTTTCCGCACTTTCGAGAAGACGTCCCTCCGCTATGGCTGTTGGGGTGATTTATGCGTCGAGCTCGACAAACGATCGGCCGCGGTCGCCGCTATCGCCCACTCAGGCCTGTTCGTCTCTTTCTATTCCGTCGCTGCCCGTTATTTTCCAGTATATGACAAAGCGGTGGCACTCAGCACTTAGTGTTCTAGTTTCTGCCGTATCAGTCAGTTTAAGGCAGTGATATGGGGGAAAAAAGTGTACCGCAGTATTCTAGCAGGCCTACTTTTGTATGCCTGAATCAGATCAGCGACACCGTGCATCTGAGTTTGGTCAGTCTTGTCTACTTTTGTGTCTTTTAGACGTAAAGGTGCATTTGTCATGTTCTGTGTATAGCTGTCCGTTCGTCTGTCCGTCCGTCCGTCCATCCATCCATCCATCCATCCATAAAAGGAGGAAGTAAATCACTACCTGTGACTAAGATATACACCCTGAACTGATGCAGTAAAAGTTACCCTGATGTGTAAATAGAAGTAGCTCAGTGTACAAACCTCACATAATTACTTCTCTTTTCAGCTGATACTTTTGCCAAAGCATTATTACTTACACCAATTTACCCATTTACACATCTGGGTGATTTTTACTGTATCATTCCAGGTAAGAACTGTACCCTAATCGGAAAACTAGGGCCTGTTACCGTTGTTAATATTAGTATTTGTTTCTGTTCTAAGTTGTATTTGATTAAAGATCAGATATTTAACATTAACGATGATAATGTAAATGGTGAAGTGCGCATCCTCCTCATAAAAAATAATATATTAATACACGTTTAGACACTGTGCTCGAGTTAGTGTAGCTCCCGAGGCGAGTTTAAATATATATGAGCGTCCTGTTTTATTTGACCTTCCTGTGCACTCAGACCTTAATGTGTAAGAAGTGGTCAAATGGACCCCAAAGCGGCGACTTTGTATGCAATATCTATCCATTTAGCTGCATAATCAAACATCCCAGGATGCAATGCTCCCCGCGGCCTGTAAATCACAGGCGGTTAATGGTGCATTGCTCATTCCAGTCACAGAGCGGCAGCCCTGCTCCCACCGGGTGTGAGGCTGGGGCCAGTGGCAGATCCATTATTCATGGGTCAGCCGATGTGTGTAGGGTGCACTGACACCTGGTCGGCGCAAATCAAACATGGCCCACGCGCCGGGGAGAGTCGGAGGCCTGGTCCCCCGCGTCCCCCCCCCTTGCAACGGTGGCATGAGGAGATGCCTCTCGCTTGGGTTTGGTTCGGGCTCCTGTGTCGCTCCAGTCTGCCTCTGCGTGAAATTGCCTGCAATGAAACATAAGCGAGATTGACGCTTTTTTAAAAACCACAATTTGTCCTCATCATTTTGGTCAAACAGTGCGGCGAATTTCCTGCCTGGTCTTCTGTCCTCTGCCGTCAGGCCCGTTCAGTGGACCTGCAATGTCGTGGTGCAGCTGCATCTGACCTGCCGAAGAGTCCTCCTGTGTCTCTCAGCCTCACCTCTCTCCATTGGCTTTTTCTTTTTGCCTCTATCAAGTTCAGCACTCCAGTTGAGGTCTACTAAACGGTCAAAGGGTCTACAGTCCTATACCTACAGGACCTGATTACTGACTAGACTTCAGCAAGAGCACTGCGATGCTTGCTTCCAGTCGCTTGGTGGTTCCACTCACGAGGGTTTGAAAATCAGTTTGGGAGAATGAGCTCCCTGTGTCCCTCAGAGCTGCTGAATCCCTCCCACATTGAAAAAGGGTCTCAGACTCATCTGTTTAAGAACCACATCTCTGCTCATCCCCTGATAGCTTCATAAATCAGTCCAACACCATCTGATATGATTGTCTGTTTGCTACTTCAATGTCACTTCTGTAGGAGGTACTGGAGGGATGTGAACAAACAACATGATGGTGTCAGACAAACAAGCTGTCTGTCAATAATCCAGAGTGTATCTAAAGGTCTTTGTCTTTTGTTGATTTACTTTTGTTTACTCTGAGCTGCCACTTCTGGAGTAAGTGGTTGCAGGTTCAAAACTCAACTTCTGCTATAGTTTAAGAGCAAGGTATATACACTAAATTAAAGAAGAGTAAAAAGACACCATATGAATGGGTAAATCATTATAATTACCTTAACAGTGTAAGTTTCCTTGGAGAAAAGCGTCATCTGAAGGGAAACCGTAAGTTTAAATGTTAAACTGGCCTCAAACCGACAAAGGACGAACGGCATCTTCTGAATGCAGGAACAGAGTGAAGTATTTCAACGGTAGAACATGGATGACAAAGTGTCACCTTGCGGAGCAGAGTGTTTTTACATCTCTGTACCCGCTGGCTTATTCCCAAGCGGTTCGTCATTGGAAAAGGGAGGGAAGGATGCTTGGACACCAGGGCCCCGTCTGGAGCTCAATCCGCATTCGTTGAAACGGCCCGACCGTTTTTGGTTGCGGTTCAAAGAGATCTTTGGAGAATAGGCCTTGCAGTTTCTGACACGTTTTTTATGAAGATGAGATAGTTACCCAGAGTGTAAAGGGATGGGAGATGGCAGTGGAAAATGTCCTCCTGATGTCTTGTGTGTGTGTGTGTGTGTGTGTGTGTGTTTGTGCGCACACTTGCCTCGGAACCCTTCTATTCTTCCTAGACTTAGCCGCCGAAGATGCGGCGGAGACCTCTGAAGTCATGGCGCCTTGATGTCGGCGGGAGACCGGTGAAGTCGAAAGCACTTTGCCATCTGGCCGAGCGGTGCGCTCGAACCTCTCACCTGCCCTGTTGGAGCTCTCTGAGCGCTCTAATGACGCCGCTGTGGCTTTTTGGCCATCTCCAGGTTCAATTTCTCCTGCTTTGATGTATTTATGCTCCCACATTGTTCACAGAGAGTAACTCCAAGGTAAACAACTTAACTCCTGCACTATTCTTCACTGAGCTCTCAGGTCTGATCCTGAAACGCACATGCGACCTCAGCGAAAGGTCAGTCACAAGCCAAGCAAAAGAGGGTCTATTACATTATTTCCTAAAAAAAAGCCCCTATGTTGAACAGTTAAGGGGGCAGCAGGTGCCGTAGTGGTTAGAGCTGCTGCCTCTTAACTTAGAGCTTGCAGTTTAAAATTCCCCCTGTTGCTGTAGTGCCATATCATGAGGTACTTACCCTTATTTACTCCAGTAAAAATTACCCTTCTGTATAAATGGGTAAATCAGCGTAGGTAGTTTATCATCGAAAGTTATTTGGCAGAAAAGCACGAGCGAAGCGAAGAAATGTAAATGTAGGGTTAGGGTTTGGGGGGTGATCTGAAACGGTCAATTGGGCTCTGTTATATGTGGATTTAATCTGTATAAAATTCTTATGCAAAACTGAATTCATTCACATGTCTTGTGAGGGTTCGCCACCACCCCCCCAAAAGAGCAGCAAAAATGTATCTATGAAGATAATGTAATGTCCCTCATGGAGACGGTTGCAGTGTCTCAGGCTTGTAGACATAATGCGTGTGCTCCTGTGGTATGAAATATTGTGCCCTCATGGGTGGCGATGCCTCCCCTCCCACCCCCATATACTTCATTTTCCGTTGTGGGACTTCTGGGGAAATACCATAATTTTCTGCCAGGTCCCGCGTCTCCGCGGCGCGAACCCACCGTGTGCCACCCGTCTGCCGAGAGCGATGCGGCCGCGTCTTGACGGATGATTCATTTCATAACTGTATTTTCGGTGCAGAACGGCCGCTCAGAACAACCCGCAACCGTTATGAGTTCGACACCTTTAAACGCCATCGGATCGCTTCGAATGTTGGGAGTAAAATTCGACCACACATTTACTGTGCAAAGTGGTCTGGGTTTCCTCAACGTTTTCTACGCTGTATCATAGGAGTGCTGTGTGTGTGTGTGTGGAAACCACTTCACTGGGACAGAGACCGCTGAGGGCTATTCTCTTGCAGTCTAAAGGTTGTTGGTTCCAATTCCACATCCTGATGTAAAACCCTTGATCAAGGTACTTACCCTGAAAATGATACAGTAAAAATTACCCAGCTGTATACAAGCGCAAATCGTTGTACAGTTGCTTGTTTAACACTAAGTCGTTTTTCAATAAAGGTGTCATCTCAGTTAAAGTTAATAATAAGTAGTTTGCTTTTTTGGTCCAGTTAGTGGTTTTATATAATAACAGTATCCTGCGCATGGCTCTGCTTTCATAGGGGTACGAGACAGTAAGTTACCCTAACCCTAACCCCAACTGGAACATTATCTGGTTTGTTTTCAGTTTTTTTTTTCCTTCTTCCTCCTATGTATTGTAGGTATTGCATTGTATTGTAGAGTACTGACATTCTCCACATTCTCCGTTTTAATAGTTTGAAATATTCGTCGAAATGCTTTTTTTTTTTTAAATCTTAATTCACAACGTATGACTCGGACGGATTGGTAAATCAGCTGAACTGCTGTTAATAGAAAGCCATTTTAGCAAAAGAGATTTTTTCCCCTTTTTCTCTTCCAGTATTAATAGAAATTATTGCATGTGATTTGTTTTCACAACCAGAAAAGACAAAATCTATTATATTTATAATTGATAATGATCACATGTATAATTATTCCCTTTTTATCATTTATTTTCTATGCTTTGTATTTATGTGCACATAAATGCACTGAGCAGCATATGGTATCGGTTCTGATAAGTACTGCTAAAAATTCATTGGATTTGTTGGACTCCAAGACTGATGTGAGACGTGAGAGGGAGCCGTTCTGACACGTCCCTTTAAGGGTTCTGAGCCAGGCCACCTTGGGGACCATGTGAGCTCAGTGTGATTTCTCAGGCCGCTTTTGCTCCTTCGCCAGCGGGGCCTCCGCTCCTTCTCCACATCCAAGGGCCTCCTGGGGGTCCACACTTTATCACTTCTCCCTCAAACGGCCGCTTAATTGTCTCGGTCGAAGCCACACGCCGCCAAAGTCACCACATTGATGTGCTGCAACCCCCCCTTCCACTTCAGAGTGTTGCCAGAGTAAGCTCTTATCAGACCCTGGGTGGGTGAGAAATTTACAGCCCGTGTTTTGATGAACCTCATATTTTAAAAAAATGGTGGAAAAATATAACTGGAGGCAAGAGTTGTTGCTGGAGTTATGTTACAGTAGCTGCACACGGTTTTTCTCTGAGTTCTTGCTAATAAGACACCCTTGATTATCCTGTTCTATGAGGCACAGCTGCAGAAACAAATGTGAACTTAACCATTTAACCTTAACCAACTAACCCCAACCCTCTAACCTTAACCATAACCCTAAACCCCTACCCTTAACCTCAACCATCTCATCCTAACCCTCTAACTTTAACTGTAAGCCCCAACCCTAACCACAGAAGAATATTACATTTAAATTTACATTTATTCATTTAGCAAATGCTTTTCTACAAAGAGACGTACATCTCATAGAAAATTACGTTACATTAGCTGAAGGAGCGACATATGCAGACACGTGATTCCAAAGTACAGTTTGTTTCTTTCCACCATATGAACCAATGTTCATCACACGAGTAGCTGAATAAAACTTTATCAGAATATTAACGATTCCTGATCACCTTCCTAGTAATTTTTTTTTAAATATATATTAACATTTATGTTATATTATAGGAGTAGCTGCGTAAAGGTTTATCTTGGGATGATCTTAAAGTCATAGTGCATGAAGACTGTATTAAAATCTATATGCACCTACACGGAAATCCCAGATTTGTGTGAAGAGGATCAGTTCGTTCGCTTTCTGTTTTTACTCAGCCATTCACCTCCTTTCATGTAGAAATGTCCATATCCTGGATTGGTTAAGAAAAATACAATAAATGGTTTTCCAGTTATTTACAGCCTTTGAACATCACTTTGAGCATCACTTGTCTTTCGTTTGTCTTTTCTTCTTCGAGATCCTCTCAGCCTTTCGAGCTATTCATACCCAGAATCAACGATGCATTCTGATTTCCCATTAATATGTAGAAGCCTGAGCAACCAAAGTGCATCTAATGATATAAATAAACCTATTTAATGATATCAAGAAATTGCTAGATTTAATAGTGTTTGTGCTAGTTTAGCAATTTTCCTCTCCTCTCTTCCTTCTCAGTCATGTGAAGCTGATGCCACCTCCTAAAGCACTACATTTCACTACTTTTACTTTAGGGTTTACACTAAAAAAAAAGGAGTTATTCCAGACCAAATCTCTGCATGGGGTTACAAGGAAAGCTGAATTTGATGACTTTATGATAAAGTTTTTCATGGCTAAATATGAGTTATAAGATTTAGAACAAGCCCAAACATGTGATACTCCAGGAGACCATGTGGTTAAAAGGTTCGATATCTTAGTAACAATGGTGCCGGACGCATGGTGGGTATGGTTTTGGCTCCCCTTGATCGTTCAATGACATTTTCCAGGCAAATTGCGCACTTCATTTTATTTCATGAGAATTGGATCATGGTGAGCCAGAACTCATCATATTGGATTGTTTCAGTGGCGCCACGTGTGTAACAGCGAGCAAAGGGATCGTGGTCTGAAAACATGAATTATGAAGGCACTGTCACTAGGAGACACCTTCTGTGGTTTTATTTTTAGAGAATGAGAAGACTGATTTGTGACTGTCGTGTCATGCTAAAACCACAAGATTGTCAGCAAATTGCAAGCAATTGATCCTACATTTTCATCGGAAAAATTTTGCTGTTCCGTGCTGAACATGGGAAAGGTTCCGGAATTCATAAGAACTTTTGCTTGAAGTAGTTGAGGCGTTAAAACACGTGTCGCATTATGAGCCAGTACCCACAAACTTTGAGCTTAACTTCATAAACAGTGGCTCAAATTTATGGCTGCAGTAGTAGGACGTGGTTTACATGTCAACTGTGGATGCAGTACCTTGCACTGATACAGTAAAAATTACCAAGCTGTTTAAATGAGTAAATTACTACGGGAAGCTCAGTGTACAAATACTACGGACACAAATCTAACATTGTCAGTAACCTTGCGCCAAGGATTCAGCTAAATAATAATATTTAAACAGCACTGCAATAGGTATACTACGGATGGGTTTATATAGACAAGATTGCTTATCTTTTTCCCAGTAAAACCTCCAAAACATCATGTTGCACAGCACTAGTAGAATAAATAAATGTAAACAAAAAGACAGAGGAGAGAGAAATCGCAGCTTCTGGGAGATAATTCAGGCCAAGTGATGTCCTCCTCTGAATGACATAAAGTGGCCCGGCATGTCTTGGTGCCATGCAGCTGTACTTGCTCGGTAAGGAAATGAAAGTTGAGGTCATGAATTTTAGAGAAAAATTTTACCCACTACGGGGGTAAAAAAACCCAGAGGGGAAGGAAACACTCGTTGTTTACTGCGTTTCAAAACAAACTTCTCAAGAGCAACCTGTGTTTAGTTTCTGGAAGTGATAGTTTTGTATTTTCAAAGATGTGACTGGATGGGACATCAACTGAGATATAACCCCATTTAGCGCTGTTGGTGTTAAAGAAATTAAATATGTACATAACCTCATTAGTTCTGAAAGCGTATGTGACAAATCTATTGGTTAGTAGGACAAGAGGATAATGATACGGGGTATCTCAATTCAATAGTATTTATTCTCTAACCCCTAAGATAGACATGTTTGAGTGCAGAGAATCAGATCTGGTCCTTTCCTGTATCCTGTTCCAGGATAAGTAAAATAGCATAGGCTTAAATAGGGGAGTTATGGAAACTAGATGGTTAAGGGTAACTAGATGTGTGCTTTAGGGTGGCATGATTACCAGCATGGTAAGTAGGCAGAGGTGTTGCTGTGTTTATCATGTTCCGTATATGGTGAAGGTAATGTGTTATGCTCCTTGCAGCATTGTTTTGGTGCAAGGATTCAAATTGTTTTCAGCGCATTTCACTATATTTCATTCATATCTGAAGACGAACACCTCAAGGTTTCATCTGCATGAGCACCATGACAAATTTTGAAAGTAGATGTTGAGTTTGATTATAAAGCACTGCTTCTGTCTTGAGTGACGGCGGGTGAAATGTTTCCCGAGGTTGGAAGCGTCACCCCCTTTCGTTGTGCGTGCATTTTGCCGAGTCAGCACATAAAAAATTAAAATGAGATTAACAAGCATTTGTTTGCCTCCTGCCTTCTTATAACTGCACACCCTAGATTTTAGGATTTGACCTGTATTTAACCTTGGAAAATGGCTAAAACATGGTAAATGTTTCTATATTTCAGTTTAAATGGTCCGTTTTAATTACTTTTGAATACAATTCTATTTGGCAGCATGATTTCAGCTATAAGGTGTTGTATTGTAATATGATATTCAGTATTTAAGATCCATTAATAATAAATTCGTATTATTTACAAATTTGTCAATGCAGATTTATGCTTTGATAATTTGATTAGTAATTGATTATTGGTTACATCTTAACAACAGTGCCTGTAAGACACTGAGGACGGATGACCATTTTTAGTTTTAATTTAAATAGTACCATATTAAGAAGATGTTAGTTTGCCGTAACAACTAGTTTGGTTATATAGGATTAATCACAGATTTGCACTCCCCTGATATTGCCTGAGGGAAAGTTCAGTCTTTGCAATTCTTTGCTCTTTTCTGTTACATTAGGAATCATATTCAGACCAGAGTCTAATTCTTTTGACACTTTGAAAATTAATCAGCTTCCACGGCCTTTATTATTCATTACGAGGGATGTTTCTCACCAGCGTTTGCAAACGACGGAGGGACACAGCTGTAGAGAACCCGCATATTTTCATCTCCTTTTATATATGTCGTTTTATATAACTGCAGCGCATAAAAACTGAATGCCAGTATGGATTTGTGTATATTCTGTGTGTAAAAGCAGCTGTTTTGTCAGACCAAAATTTTCCTCAAAGGACTCTTTCAGAAGCTGCGTGTCAAGGTTCTGTACAAAACAGTTGTTATTATTAGAACCGTAGAAACTCAAATATTCAGTCTGAGTTCAATAATCTGGGTCCTTAAAAATTCACATTTAAAAAAGAAAAATGTCTTTATGGGATTATTACGTTCTAATACGTGATATGCAAGGGTTCTATTGGTTAATCTGGCCTTGGCCCACAGTGTGTTATGGTGAATAATATGGTTGGGACTGTGTGGTGAGGCTGGGCAATGGGACACAGTGAATCTATTTCAGTCCAGCGTTCAGCTCCCGAAGGCATCCTTATCTACCCGGCGACCCCCCCGCCCCCACCCCTCCCTACCCAATGTTCCCTAACCAACCCCGTGCTCCTCCTGTGGAAGATTAATGCATTTGCCGAACCGCTGAGCAGGAAAGGCACTAATTGCAGCTCAGCCCAGGAACCCATCATGGCGCTCTTGTTCATAAATTGTGCACGGCACTGGCCAAGGCTGCGCAAAAGCGAACGACGTCTGTCCCTCCCCAACTCCATGATGGAGTGGAGCTGTGTGACAGAGGCCAAATGATTGCATAATTATCAGGCTAGTGGTACGGCAGGCTCTCCAGCTGATCCAGAATATCATCGTATGAGTTGTGTTTGACCTGCCAAAGTTCCCATAATTCCACCATCCACGTTTCTCTCCACAGGGTTCCTGTAGCTCCCCGTACCAAGCTGAACACTCTGGTTATGGCCTACAGGATGGTCAAAGAGTTTGAACCTTGATATCTACAGAACCTCATCAACACTTATATCCCATCAGGAGTGTTTTGCTCCTCCAGCCCTGGCCCCTTGGTGGTCGTGCTCACAAGGGGTCCAACACTGAAAGTCAATAAGTTCTCAGTTTTGGCTTCATGGTGGTGGGTGACCCACAAAAGTTTTTTTCCAATAAACATCTCAGTGAACCATATACTGTACACGCAAATACCTCAATGAACATCTATATAGAGGCTCAGGACTTCCACTAGTTAAGAAACATTGTTAACGAAAAAAGTTGTCGGTTTTCCTACGAAACGTTTGGTTCACCAAAATGTAGTTACCCATACAAGAGACTCAGCCTTCAACACATCCATTAAGAAGAAAATTAAAATGAACAATAGTTCATCTTCCATTAAATACAACTAAATAAAATCAGTATTTCCTATTTTATTTCATTGAACTCATCTGTGTAGATATAAATGGCAGCGGCAGGAAATCAGACCAACATGTCAGGTGTTTATTTACTAGAGAGAACTGCGCAACCTGGAACCCAATCAGAACCCAGGTCCTGGGGTCTTCAGGTGGTCCATGTTGATCCAAGTGTCCCCAGGTGGCTTTACACCACTCCTGTATATACTGTATGCAGATGAGTGGAATCGTATCTGTTCGGCAGGTGTGAGCGGATTAGTGTTATCGTGAGGGTCTTCAATTTCTTTATAGCGGAACTCCTAGTCTATGATCTAGATAGTTCGAAGAGCTTAGTCCAAAATAAATTAAAGTTCCCCATCCTTGAATTCCCCCATCCTTGATTTATATTCCTTATTGAATCTAGGAGGCACAGTTCTCATTTAATTTAATTACCCCTTTCCATGACCTCCAATGTTTGGCCAAAATCTTTTCTGAGCCTTAAGGCAGCTGATGGGAGTTTTGGAGCAAGGATTTTTAATTATTTTCAGTTTAATTCATTCTAAAGTACAGCACATTGTTCAGATGCGTTGGTCATTGGGTACATTTCCTTTTTTTTATTTTCTATTTTTATCATTTTTTTTGTATATTTTATGTTTGCATTCTTTTTTCACTGCATCCATAAAATGCTTCATTCAAGAAAGGTGACCTGTTATCATCAAATGCAGCTGATCAAAAATGTGAGAAAACTATTTTAAATTGATTAGCATTATTCTGCATATTTTAGTTCATGTATATATAGTCTGTATATCTACTCTTTTCTTATTTCACCGCATCCCTAAAATATATCTTTAAAATTCTGACCTGTGACCGTGTTGTTTGTAGATTTTTAAATAATTTGCACATACTGTTATTGTCATAAATTGTTACATGCACATATTTGCATGTATTTGAATTATTTCTTGTCCTGCACTGGTTAGTTGACATATCTAAGAGATAATCTGAACAACTGAGATTGTAATTTCCTAAAGAAATCAATTACCAAAGTATTTGAATTGCAAGCATCAGGTAGAGTAATGCTTGGAGCATTCACGTTGCAGTAGAAGGTTCCTGGTTTGAATCGCCAATCCAGCTCTAATACCCTCTTGCTACCGAACCTAAATTGATGCAGTCAAAATTAGCCTGCTGTATAACTCATGTACTATCATTAACCACTTGCCCAAACTAGGGTTATGGTGGTCCAGTGCCTATTCCAGAAAGAGGCTGCTAGGCCAGTCAGGGTAGTACTAGTAGTAATAATAATAAAAATAATGATAATATAATCGGCAGAAAGCTGGAACTATTGGCCATGGCCTTTTAATGGAACTTCTAGCTGTAGGTCAGCCCGTAACATAGAGCTGAAGGTCACAGGTTTGAATCCCACCTCCAGCTGTAATACCCTTGAGCAAAAATCCTTACCCTAAACTGCTTCAGTAAAATTACCCAGCTGTATGAATAGGTCAATAATTGTAAGTAGCTTCACGTTGTAAGTTGCTTTGGAAAAAAAAGTGTAAGATAAATGAATAAAAGGAAATGTAGGTGTTGGCATGGTAGTGACCCAGAAACCTTTAGTGGCAGAGGTCATTGTTGCCCCAGTCCGCCAGTGGCTCCCCCTACTGGTGGGATTGCTAATGTCCCGTCGTCAAGCCAAATACAGTACCAGTAACTGATGAAGACTGATTAACTTCTGCCAAAACTGGAGGCGGAGGGGAAGGTGCTGGATTCATGAAATAATCATAACATAAAGGACAGCGATTGGCCAGGAAGAGTCTGCCTCAGAGCTCCCGAGGCTAAATACCCCTCCAATAAGAAGGACATCTCTGCACGATAAACCTTTGTCTAAAGAATTATTTGGAGACTTCAACTGCATGCACCCGTTTCGGTTGCACAGCTCTCTAAAATAGAAGGGGAGCCATTAAAATGTTCTCTTAATGCCAGTTTAAAAAGATCAGCTCCTTTGTGGGCAATAAAAACAAATGAAGTAGAATGTGCTTCTGTGTAACAAAGCCGGGCCATGAGACGTGCTATTTAAAAGCATACTGTTCCAACAGCGAGATGAAATCGAGCCTGCAAACAGGCCTGTGTACACAGTAAACAAAAACAACCTTTTGCATATCCCCCCCCCCTATTTCATGTTTATTTCTTCCATTTATTCACAGTCCTGCACACGTTCATAACTGCATTCTTCTATCTAGACAGTTAACAAGGAAAAGGGGGAAAACGGACATCCTACCTGTGTGACTGTCAATTATCAAATTAGGCCCCAGGTTCCGAGTTGTAATTAAGAACCAAATTATTTGAATGCATAGCATGTGCAGCGTAAGGCGTCAGCGTATTTACAGAAGCAAAAAAATAAAAAAACTGGACTGAGATGCATGTTTGTACTTCTCCATTATTGAAAATATAGCATAAAATCACATTTTTATGAGACCAATATAGTTGTCTGTTATGAGGGGCCATCGTATATATGACATACACCTCTGCCAGCAGGAAAGTTGACCACGTGGGAAAATGGACCATGGATGGATGGATATCCACACTCTCGCCCTTCCTGCAAATACATTTGTTTTAGTTGAAGTGGAACTATCCGGAACTAACAAATTTGAGTCTAAAGCCCGACTTCCCAAGAGCAGCTCAAACAGGGCGCAATTGAGCTCGTGTGATGAATGAAAATGACGCGAAAGACATAAACTCTACTTTTAATAGCGTCCGCTGCTTGATGAAGAAGGTGCGATCTTCCGATCGTGATGAAATGTTTGAGCGCTCGGCCCAGTGTAAATAACAGGATAATGACCTGGACCGCGGCGCTAACAAAGGCTGTTTGTACGATTCCCACTCCAAGGGACCCGCCGCCATGTTTTATTCATTTGATTTTGACGCCACACACCCATTCTTAAGGAGAAGGGGCGGGTTTTCACGTACATTTCACCTGTATGGAGGCAGGAGCTTGGGTTGGGGGGGAAGTAAAACTGACAGGACAGTGGGGGGTTACATTTCTGGTGGAAAAAGATATGACTCTGGGGGGCTATTTATGGTAAAAGACACAATTTTGTGACTCTGGTGAAGGGTGTATTAACTGTGGTAAAACACACATTAAGGTTACTATGGTACAAGGCGTATTAACTGTGGTATAACACACATGAAGATTACTATGGTACAAGGTGTATTAACTGTGGAATAACACACATTAAGATTATTACGGTGCAAGGTGTATTTGCTGTGGTATAACATGCATTAAGGTTACTATGGTACAAGGTGTATTTGCTGTGGTATAACACAAATTAAGGTTACTGTGGTACAAGGTGTAAGGTGTATTTGCTGTGGTATAACACACATTAAGATTACTATGGTACAAGGTGTATTTGCTGTGGTATAACATGGGTTAAGGTTACTATGGTACAAGGCGTATTACCTGTGGTATAACACATATTAAGGTTACTGTGGTACAAGGTGTAAGGTGTATTTGCTGTGGTATAACATGCATTAAGGTTACTATGGTACAAGGTGTATTTGCTGTGGTATAACACATATTAAGGTTACTGTGGTACAAGGTGTAAGGTGTATTTGCTGTGGTATAACACACATTAAGATTACTATGGTACAAGGTGTATTTGCTGTGGTATAACATGCATTAAGATTACTATGGTACAAGGTGTATTTGCTGTGGTATAACATGCATTAAGGTTACTATGGTGCAAGGTGTATTTGCTGTGGTATAACACATATTAAGGTTACTATGGTACAAGGTGTATTAACTGTGGAATAACACACATTAAGATTATTACGGTGCAAGGTGTATTTGCTGTGGTATAACATGCATTAAGGTTACTATGGTACAAGGTGTATTACCTGTGGTATAACATGCATTAAGATTACTATGGTACAAGGTGTATTTGCTGTGGTATAACATGGGTTAAGGTTACTATGGTACAAGGCGTATTACCTGTGGTATAACACATATTAAGGTTACTGTGGTACAAGGTGTATTTGCTGTGGTATAACATGGGTTAAGGTTACTATGGTACAAGGCGTATTACCTGTGGTATAACACATATTAAGGTTACTGTGGTACAAGGTGTAAGGTGTATTTGCTGTGGTATAACATGCATTAAGGTTACTATGGTACAAGGTGTATTTGCTGTGGTATAACATGGGTTAAGGTTACTATGGTACAAGGCGTATTACCTGTGGTATAACACATATTAAGGTTACTATGGTACAAGGTGTATTAACTGTGGAATAACACACATTAAGATTATTACGGTGCAAGGTGTATTACCTGTGGTATAACATGCATTAAGGTTACTATGGTACAAGGTGTATTTGCTGTGGTATAACACATATTAAGGTTACTGTGGTACAAGGTGTAAGGTGTATTTGCTGTGGTGTAACACATATTAAGGTTACTATGGTACAAGGCGTATTACCTGTGGTATAACACATATTAAGGTTACTGTGGTACAAGGTGTAAGGTGTATTTGCTGTGGTATAACATGCATTAAGGTTACTATGGTACAAGGCATATTACCTGTGGTATAACACATATTAAGGTTACTATGGTACAAGGTGGATTCGCTGTGGTATAACACAGCCCCACGACTTTGCAGAGCAGGCAGCGTCTGACAGGTGCGTGAGGTCGGTGGAAGCCGGAGCAGACGGGTGGGGATGCGGGGCGGCGCCGGTGATGTCGGAATGCCGCTGAAGGAAGGTACAGGAACCCGTGACAGGATCTCGTCTCCAGGGAAATCCGAATACTTTGGAGAGGCGCAGCCCTGCGGCCGAAGCCTTTTTTTTTTTTGCTTTTAATGAATCGCGGCAAAGCGGTTCTTTGAGCGTGTGGGTGGTGTGCCGGCACAGGGCCCTCGAGGAGCTCTAGCTGTCAACCCAGCAACGGCCACGCACGCCCCGTGTGCCGGAATTTTCCGCAGAAGCTGACAGTCTCATCGTGGAACCTGTCAAAATACAGGCCCGGCGCTTTCTTCCTGAGCAACGGTGTTTTTGCGGCGCGCCGACGTGGCGTAGCATCAGTGCGTTATTCGCACCTTTCGCCAACCTCTTTGTTGATCGGTTGTTTGCGGACGCGCTGACTGCTCGGCGCACTGAAAGCGGAGTGGCGCCCGCCGCGCTTCCAGCGGATAATAGTTGGAAATGTTTACTGTACCTAGGTGCGCTTTGAAACAAACCTCTGATTAAAGCGAAAGCGTGGATTAGCACTTTACACCCACCGCCATTCACTGCGCACGGGTTTGGCTGCCGGCCAAACAAGCAGGCGCACGGATTCTACGGTACGCAGCGAGCCGGGGCGGTCGCATCAAAAGACGGATATCATAATAGATAATGGCAATCCCGTTTGCAAGCTTCACTTCTTGCTCTTATTTAGCTGCCTAATGGACACTTTCCGGGAAAAAGTAACTTTCCATAACTTGAAACTTATGACTTTACGCAGCTGGGGATTTTATGAAATTCGGTTCTTTCTGAAGAGTACAGCAGGGTTCCGGTACCGGACCGTACCATTTCTTTTTGAGTATTAGTTTAGCTCCTTAGGCACTATGTTAAATTCTAGACATGTTTCAAGTTCTATTATGGATAATTACCCCGTAGAGTTTTAATGGGACGGCAGGTGGTGCGGCGCTTCAAGCCTTTGTCTTACAATCAGAAGGTCCCCGAATCAAATCCTCGTCTTTGTGTAGTACCCTTGATCAAGGCACTTAACCTAAATTGATATATGAAAAACTACCCAGCTATATAAATGAGCAAATCATGGTAAGTAGCTTAGTCCACAAAGGTTGTCCTCAAAGGAAGGTTGTACTTCCTGCTTAAAATCTTGACAAAAGTGATATATAAACAATCATGGAAGAATGAACATCTGAGGAATGAAGGTTACAAATTGGGATCTCTATGTAAATATGATACAGGAGTTCCACCTTATACGTGAGGGATATGTTCTAAGACCCCAGCAGATGGCTTAAACCGCGGATAGTACCGAACACTATATATGCAGGTGGTCCCTGATTTGTGATGGTTCGACTGGAAAATTTTTCGACGGTGAGCTGGCAATAGACATTCAGTAGAAACCGTACTTTGAATTTTAATTTTTTTTTTTTTCCCGGGCAAGCGATACGTGGAGCGATACTCTCTTGTGATGCTGGGCAGCAACAGCGATCCGCACCTCCCATTCTGTCACGTAGAGGTGACATACACATTAAGTGTATTAAATGCATTTTCAACTTACGAAATTTTTTAATTATGCTGGGTTTCAAGGGAACGTAACCCCATCGTAAATCAGGGACCACCTGTACTATGTTTTTTCCTATACATACATACATACACACCTACTGTATGATGAAGTTTAATTTAAGTTAAATTAGGCACAGTTAGAGATTAACAACAACAACTTATAATAAAATCGGACAATTATAACAATATACTGTAAAAAAAGTTACGTGAATGTGGTCTCTCTCTAAAAATATCTTATTGTACTGTACTCACCCTTATTCTTCTTCATTCTTTTTCCAGTGATGATGTGATGACGATACAATGTCTACGTGATGAGATGAAATGAGATGAATGATGTAAGCATTGTGACGTAGTGTTAGGCCACTATTGACCTTCTGACAATAGGCCAGAGCAAGGATCAACTGCTTTGTGTGATTCTGATGTCAATGGTTGGGGATCCTCGATAGGTTTTTTTGGTGAAACCTTTTGGAAACAGTACTGTGATCGGAAGTTCAGCGGTTGACTGCGGGTAATTGAAACCGCGGAAAGCAAAACCATGGATAAGGGGGGACCACTGCATATGGATTGTGTGCATGGGGCCTGAAAAGCATAATTTACAGAAATGGTTGGACACTTCCACAGTTTGTCTGGAGTCCTAGACACTATGGAGTAGAAGAACATCTTACCTCAGTTTCCTCAAGATGATCCAATATTTTAGTTCCTTTAGAACAAAGAAGGGTCTGAATATAGATGTTTCATCCTGGTTACAATTTATACTCATCTTAGAGGTTTTCCACGTAGAAAACTTTTCATAAAGACCACAGTGATCCCTGCTCAGTCCTAGTGAACCGCAGTGCACCACACTGAACCATGCTGGTTGTATGTGTTTCTTCAATAATCTGAGATGATCTCAGACATGGATTTTACCCAAGAATCACCTTTTGCCTTTTTATAGCTCGTTTAACAAAGCGTCTTCAACTCTATGCTTGTATAACTAGAGCTCAGAGCTTCATGACTGTGCTTGACCTTGTAATGAATTAAAATGGCTAAAAATACATCCTTTGGCTATGTTACACTTCTTGGAACTCAAGGGCTCTTAAACTTGTGGAATGTGTTAGTAACATCTAAAAATGTGTCCAGCTGCAAAGTGGGCAGAGCCTAAACCACTTTAACATGGCCGAAGGTACGAGGGACTTTCTTCGGATGCTCCGAGCGCATCAGTGGCACCTTTGACAACTGGTGACCAGCTGCATGGTTTTCACAGTAAAGCAGGGTACAGAAGTTGTTCACCATTTCTTGCTTTGTCACATGTCATCGGATTGCAAAGACGAGGAGAACACGCGAAACCGGATTCAAACCTATGCCGAACAGTCAGCCGCGGGGAGTGTGATGCACCAGTATTATGATGCTCCACCAAGCTGCAAGTGCATCAATGCATGCCATAAGCTATAATAAACAAAATATCATTTTTTTTAACAGATTTAGCATCTTAGCTGATGGAAAAACATTGTTTTCATTTACGCCATAAAAAAATGTACATTTCTTGACATGCATTACAACATGTTGCATTTATGTACTTTAATTCCTACTTATGTAGAGGGATAGATTTGCCCTCTGGTGCCATAAAGCTATTAGAATGGGTCCACAACAGTGGCGTGTGCTTCAAGTTTTGGTGATTTCTTAATACTATCATGTTTGAGAGCGTTAGAACATGCAGTCCAAGCTTTATGTGGTGGAGTGCAGTTAGACTGATTCAAATTATAATTTAGGAGGTCAGTTAATGAGGTGGTATGATGTCATAAACAAGCATGTTCACGTTCAATCCAAGCAGTGCAGTAGCGGCGTCTTGTTTTGACAGCATGCAAACAAGATTTGACTAATACATCAGATCCAACTGTTTATATATTTATTTTGTGCTGGAAGACGTGGCACCCAATCGGAAAGTCAGCGGTTCTTGGCTGCAATGTAGTTGCCAGTGTTAGCAGCCAACTTCCTTTTTTTCTAATACTTTTTTCTCGCAAACTGCTAGAAACTGTGAGGCTTTGATCCCAGTGACGGGCAATAATGTTTTTTTTTTTTTTTTTTTTTTTTTTTCCCCTCATTCTTAATTTTCCTATCCCATGTCAAGTCACCCTGTCAACGGAAAGTAGCTTTTGAGGTTGGCCTCACGGAAACCTCTGCGAGTTAAAGACATTGACAGAGCTGTATGTGCTGGAAAGAAAGGAAGGAGTAAAAAAGAAAGCACTAATAATGGTGTGCGGGTGAAGCGCTTCAGGCATTGATGTGTTAATTTGCGGCGGCGGATAACAATGGCTTCCGCACTGTGATCCGCCGGGGCCTCGAACCCCCTGCTAGAGTCCCATCACATGGAACCGCGCTTTCATTTCCTGCTCGGTGACAGCCCTGTTCCAGCTTTCTCTCTCCTATTCATCCTCTTTTGAGCCTGAACAAATAACTGGATCCGGGGTGGGTCCCGTCAGCCTGCTACGATAAGGAAGGGAGGGCACCGTGGTGCTGTAAAGGAGCGACACTCTGGTTCTGACCCGCGTAGAGGGAGGGCGGGAATTAGGAGTGTGTTAACTGGACACGTGCGGGGTCTTGAGCGGCGGCCGATAACCATGGCGGAGCCACGCTGCTGCGGGGGCAACGTGGGCTTCTTCTTCGAAGATCCAGAATCGCCTGGAGAGTCGAGTTTACCTGAGGTCAGGGTACGACAACCCTGTAAGAAAAAGAGAACAATAAATAAACATGTAATAATAATAATTTAAAAAATAATAATTTAAAAAAAGCAAATGCAGTGCAAAAGGACGTGCTGTAAGACTGGGGAACAGAAGAGCAGGATTCATGAACTCTGGTAGCCTGCCAACTTGGTGGAGGGGGCCAGGGTTCGAAGGGCTTCCGGGCCAGACTTCACTTCTGATAGGAGACTGCTCGCAGACGAGGCGCTCGGGGTCCCGCTCGGCAACGGTACCGTGGTCCTCCTCAGGGGGCCTGCCGGCTCTCCAAATGGGAAATCGATACCATCAATAAGAGCAGCTTTAAAACAGACAGTCGTGTTTTACAGGCCCATTCCATCCATTCTTATCCTCCTTTTTTCTTCCTTTTTTTAAAATTTATCCAACCCTGGTATTGGATAAGTAACGCTTGTTTGTCAGAAATGAGCTCTGGCCTTCTCTGGTGGGTGTTTTTGGCACAGATCGGCTCTGTTGCCTGTGCAGTCCTACACAACACCCCTATTTTGTTTGGAAAAAATATGGGATCAAACTTTGGGGCCTGCTGTGTCATCCAGATAATAAAAAGTGTTGCCTTAGAGCCAATGTTTTCCTTTGCTAAACAAAAGTTACAAGAATCAGGGAAAGCTGGTGATGCAGCGGTTAAGGCGGCGGCCTTGTGATCCAGAAGGTTCTCCGTTCAAAGCCTGTTCCTTATGATAGGGTTCTTACCACAAATTACTGCAATAATACTTTGCTGTAAATTGTTGTAATCTTGAACATTATAACCTTGTAAGGACTCTTGCACTAACTTGTCACCTATTAATAATTATTTTTGAAGGGTGCTGGTTAAAGTTCCACCTTCAGTCTGTTATTTCTGCTGTACTGCCCTCCATTATTTATACAGTAATAAGTTAAATATCCTGACGTGCGTATCCGAAGGGGGCGGGTTTGTCTGGGCCCTGCTTCCTGGTGGGTCTGGGGTTCAAGTCCTGCTTGGGGTGCCTTGTAATGGACTGGCGTCCCGTCCTGGGTGTGTCCCCTCCAGCCTTACGCCCTGTGTTGCTGGGTTAGGCTCCGGTTTGCCACAGCCCCACTCAGGATAAGCAATTTCAGCCAGTGTGTGTGTGTATGTATTCTAAAATAACATATTTATTAAAATGTCACCACTTACACCTGTTTATATTTAATCTCGCTGCTATTTCCACTTCTATGCTCACATTACTCTTTATGCTCTTTCACATCCTTGTAAACAACTATTATTTGTTTAACTGTTATTTAATATTTTATCTACTTCTTTGATATTGTTCAAAGTTTCTCAGTCAGCATCAACAACCCCAAAATCCTTGTATATGCAAATCCATCCATCCATCCATCCATTTATTTTCAGTAACCATTTGTCCTCATCAGGGTCATGGTAATCCTGAGCCTATCCCGAAAGATTTGCAATGCTGCGGGTGGGGGTACACCCTGGACGGGACGGCAGTCCATCACAGGGTAGCCGCTCACACATGCAGTCACTCCTTCCGTCACACACTAAGGGCAACTTCAAGCCACCAGTTCACCTGAACAGCATGTCTTTGTACTGTGGGAGGAAACCAGAGCACCTGGAGAAAACCCGTGTAGACCCAGGGGGAACTGACTGAGAGAGGATCAAACCCACATTCTCTCGCCGCTCCAAGGTGCTGTGAGGCAGCAGCACAGCATGCTGCGTTTACATGGCCAGTGTATTGTTATTTAATGTTATAAAGGAGAAAAAAATTATATACAGTACGTGGTGATGCTCCATTTTTCAGTGTCAATAACACACGCAGCGGTGGAATCGTGACATGCGCCATAAAGCCCGTGAATTGAAAACAAGAGCTATAACAGCATTTTATCTGAGAAGATGCATTGGGGAAACACAGATAACAAAGCGAGACGTGTGCCCACAATCCACGGCCGGTAGCCAGTGAATTTCAGAGGGCCGGCTGTTAATCTCAGCCAGAAACCTACCGCCGAAAGGACTCGATTTATCCCGTATTGATGCAGAGAGCAAAGCGGGGCTAATTGTAGGGGTGTGAGAGTAGTGTCAAAGCCGCCTCACTCTGAGCAGTGTTTTCCCTCATCTTTTATATATATCTTTTGAGAACATTCTCAGACTATGTTCATGCGGCATCTACTCGTACCCTGCCTGCCCACGCAGCGAGTTTGTCACACTTGGACCTGAAAGCTTACACTCTTAAATAGGCGGTCGAGCAAAGATCCTCCGAAGAGGCGGAAGCGGATTCCTTTGAGTCACACGTGCGATAAGATGAGAAGTTCTCGCAGCTCCTATAAGCAGGGTGTGCACCGCAACCGGGGCGAACAGCTCGTGGGACTTTTTCTGCTTACAAATTTGTTTATGAGCTGCCGAGATATTAGCTGAGTTCATCTCGGGTTTTTTTCTTCAGGGTGAGGCGGCTCAAAGTTCTGAAATGTTTGCCTTGGGGAGAGCCTTCTCTTTTAAACTCAAGGAATATGCTCTAGAGCTGAAAGAAGTCATCAGCAATGGCAGCCGTGCCCTTTTTTTTTATCAATAGAGCGCAGGATAGATCCATATCTGCCTCTTCTCTCCGTAAGGACCGTGTAACCATCCTTCATATAAGCTCTGAGAGGATCCTCACAGTTCCCTTTGTATGTGGAGACAATGCATGAACCAAGAGGTCATCCAGAGCTGCCTGGTGTGGATTTTTATCGATTTATTTCCTATTTAGTATTTTTCACTTTGTCATTCTACATTTGCACTAGTTTTATCATATCGCTTAAAGATCTGTTTGAAAAAAAAAATCTTTTTCCCATGTCTCTGATTGCAGAAAGAAACTTGAGAAGCCTCAGGAGCCTTTTACCGCCTCCAATAAAAAATATGTTGTCAGCTCATCTGTTTGGTGTCATTCAAGCAATGATAAGTCATTATTTATTCCTTCTCCTGTTTCTGAGTTATGGATCTCAGATTTTTCCCTCCACCTATTTTCATCATCTTGTCGGCCATATTGGCAGGAGCCCATGGCCTTTGCCAAGTTACCTGTTCACCCCGTTTATATGAAATGTGGCATAAGTTGATATTTCACCAACCTCTGTCACACATTTCAATTCCAATATTTAAAGAGAACGGGCTGAGTGTATATCACAATCCTCCCCTAATGGAAACTAAACCTAAATGGTTTAACAATGTCATTAAAAGCTGAAACTATAGTAAATATCTGTGTTGTAACATATTCTTCTGACTAACCTTCATATAACCTTCAACCCTGAAGCATACTGGATATTTACTAAGTATCCTCGATGTTTATCGTTTATGTATTACTCTTATTGAAATGCTGACGGTTGCTTTTACGGATGCTATGGAGACATCTATAGTCAGGGGGATATTGGCATGTTTCATATAGTTACAGTTTGCTGGGATATTTTAGATGTCATGCAATCAACACTGTACCATGTATCAATCACTCTGCAGGAGAAACAATGATGTCTGGTGAGTGGCATTCTTACCACGGAGAGTCGACATGCTGTATGTGTCCTTGTACCTGTAACAGCAGGTAACATAGTGGTTAAGGAACTGGACTGTGGAATCTACCCAGTGGTAGGCAATCCATACCCCTGCAGGGACTCAGTAATGTGGTGAAATTGGGGTAACACCATACGGTGATGAATGGGGATCTAAATGCAAAAATCAGTTTTTGCTGATGCTGTGCATCCTACAGCCATGCAAATTTATGCCAGATTTAGTCAGTTTAACAGGAATTATGATAAAAGATAAATACAGATAAAAGAAACACAGAAAGTGCTATTTCAGCAGGGGGTCTACTAGTTGTAGCTGCTGCCTTTTAGGCAAAGGATGTAGGTTTAGATCCCACCTCTTGCTGTAGTACCCTTGATCAAAGTAATTACCCTGAATAGATACTCTTGCGGTAGCAACAGGAAAATCACAGTAAAATTTTCTGTATCAAATGTAAATGTGCAAATGAAGGGAAACTACAAAGAAAATCATGACTGATATTTCACCAAGTGTAAATGTTTATTTTGGAGACTTGGGTTTAGAAAAAATACAGTGTCAACAGAGGCAAGGTTTATTTTGGAGAAGTATAATTTGCGCTATTATATCACAGAGGGCTATACCCAAAGTGACCCCATACATCACTGGCAATTTGAGACATGAACCACAGGATAGATACTTATCAAATACTCTTCACATCATTTGACTCTGCTCTGTTTGCGTGGACTAGCTTAGACTAGATTTTTTCTTTTTTTTTAAAAAAGAAACAAAGTTTACATTCTATCTATCTATCTATCTGTCTTTTTTCTTTCTTCATCCATCTCAGCTTTACATTTGGCTTTGTCTATTTTTTCTTTGTTTTTTTTTTTTTTTTACATTTTTATTAAAAACCCAGTTGTTTGATCTCAAAAACTTTTGAATCTCGTGGCCTTTTACATCGGCATTTGCCTTTTTTCCCTTTGATATACACAGTAAACATGGTGGAAGTTGTTCTTTTTTTCCCTCTCAGACGTTAACTCAACAACATATATTGATAGCGCTGGATGCATCTCCCTTTGAATCGCACTTCGCTCACGCCTCGGGTGAGTCGGTGAGGTGTTTTCATACAGAATTCCACATGAAAGCATGTTGAATAAAAGCTGATTGATCGACTGGGTTTTTATTTATTTATTTTTCAAACTTTTGAAATGCTAGAGATGCTGAGCTTTACATTTGAAAGCGCTGGTTAGAGATGGCTTTTTAGCTAGCCCCCAAAAAATCGTGAACCCTCTCTGAATACTTAAAAAAAAAACCATTGTCCCGTCAAATCTGTGTTCCGTGCAACAGTTTTAGGCCGTACTTTTTAATCTTTTGGAATGCTGATAGTTTTATGCCTGAAATCTCGCTTGCAGTTAATTTTTTATACCTTTTGGTGTCTGTTTTATTCTCCTCTGGGCCAGGAGCTGAACGGATGCTTTGCGAGAGCCCTCCTTATTCTGTGTACAGTATCATTCCATCTGTCTCACACAAAGAAGCACTAAATGGCTGAGTGTAGACTTCGGGCTTCTCTTTGTCTGGCGGAGCTAAGGGTTTAACTGAAAGTTGCAAGGCGCCGTCATCTGATCTGCCGCTGTACCCTTGAGGGAGATCCTTGACTTTAGTTGCTTCAAAAAATATCAAGCTGCCTAAAAGGAGACATTAAAGGGGGGAAAAAAATCACCGAAAATCATCCAGATAAGACCTGCTAAAAAGAACTGTATATAAATACTGGCTAACAGTAACAGTCTAAATGTATAAATAATATTAGCAGTCTAAATACATGAATAACAGCCACCAGTAACAGTAACCCGTAATGCAATTCAGGTGTTGAGTAGGACAGTGACATGACAACATGTCCGATCACATTTTTTGATGTTAAAAATATGATATGATGTTAATACAAAATAAAATAAAATGCTAAATGTACTCCAGCTTACTTGGTTCAGTTCTCCATTGAAGAAAATATGTAAAAACAGTTCACCATTGACACTGTGCTGATTTTATCACCTGAAACATGTGCATTCTTCACACGTGAGTATCTTTATTAATTACACACATTTCAGTCGTTATCAGATTTGAGTCTGAAATGCGATTAGTTTCCTCACTTTTGAATTACAGTGATAATACCCTAACATGGCGATTATGAACCTTAACCTTATTTTTATTTGTTTCAAATGGGCTCTGAAATAATATTCCTTCCATTTCAATTGGAGCTTAATGGTGTAAGCAGCTTTGAAGAAAAGCGTCAGATAAGAAATATATTTAGAACCAGTGACGTTGACCTGGGACCTCACTCCTCCTGCGCCAATGTGGACAAGGTGTATATGTCAGTCATTGCCCTCACTTTGGGGGGTTACAGGTGCTGTGATTTTCTCCCCAGGGGCTCAGAGCAGCAGGGATCGTGTTCGGTGGAGGTGGTGGTTTGGAGGTGACGGTCACGGGTCAGGAGCGGGGTTGTGTTTAAAGAGAGGGGATGGACTGCTCTTAATGGGTGTCCCTAAAAGCTTATCATTACACAGGGGACTGGAAAGACCCTCCAAGGGTAAATCCTGTCACTTCCGAGCAGGAAACCCTACCTGTCATGCACGCAGCAGTGATTCCTGTTAATAGACTGGCGTGTAGGTCCGTCTACCACCTTCCCTGAGTTACACCTTGCCACTTCAGGGCTACGTTTCCATCAAATTCACTGGCAGATTTCGGCTTCCTCAAACACATTCACATCGCTAAGAAGAGAGACGTATAAATGGAGGCTTTTGCCTTTGTGCCCAACTACTGCGTGCCGCTGTAATATTGTACTGCATGTACCTTGCATTTATATATCCGTTGTCTGTCACATCCTGTTCCTGTATCTCTGTTTGGGTTGCATCTGCATTATGCCAGAATCTCGAAATTGCAAATTTAAACGAGGCCGACAGTTATTCTTTTTTATAACCCCATAAATTGCCTTTACAACCCCGATGACCCCCTCAGTGAACGAAATACTGTAGAGTATATTTGGGATGGATGCGGACACCCATAGCGGGTGGGACAATCTTCAGTGCACACTCCCAGATTAGGGTTATAAAGTTAGTGTGGTTCCTTATAGCAGATATACATAAAAATCAATCAAAGGTCATATTCCAGTCTTATTATCGGAGGCAGCAGGTGGCATTGTGTTTAACAACAAAGGCCCCAAATTTGAATGCCTTGATCAAGTTATTTTGAATTGCTCCAGTAAAACATTACCCACCATGAGTAAGTAAACAATGGTCCATAGCTTAGTACAGAAATCTAATGGTATAATTTGCTTTGGAGAAAGACATGCGGTAAGCGGACAAAAAAATGATATTGCAGTGATGGACAACTGGTGGAGTTCTTCATACTCTCTATTAGTGGATGACATTTCCTTACAACTAATTTCCTTTCATAGCAGGTAGTTTTTCAAATCATTCCCAACAGACTCACTGGAGACCAAGAGTTGAATATGGACTGTAATGGTACGCATGCTTAGGGTTTGCACTGAAACATCGCCAGCAACAGAACAGGGCAACCCCACTGATAACTGCAGTATACAACACAATCATAAACTGTATCATTATTAAGTGAAAACATACAAAAAGCTTGCAAATATCCATACCAGAAGAACATGCCATGTGGCAAGGGGTGATGGGAAGATTCCCACCCACCCCTCTAATACAGTATGAAATAACTTGTTCTCATATGAAAGTGCTCCTTCTGTGGGCTGGTGTCCTATCCACAATGCGCCCTGTTTCACACCTTATGTTTCTGGGATGGGTTTTGGGCCGCCACAACCTTTGAAGTAATGAATGAATTACTCTGGTATTGTACTGCTCATTTGTGTATCTTATAATATTTAAATAAAATAAAAAAAATTGGTGTGGGTATCGGGATTTGTCTATCCTGTGTCTTATGCACCTACTCGAACGACGAACCTCGGTGCAGCAAGTGGTGGGGAACAAACTAGGTTTGCTTGAGATTTTCATGTCTGTAGCTATTTATCCTTCTCTTAATGTAATGCATAAATTGTACTTTTGCTGAGATGTACGTCGCTTTGGATAAAAGCATCTGCTAAATGAATAAATGTAAATGTAAATGAATGACAATTAAAGTGCTATTTAGAAGTAACCAACCACACAGCGTTGCACAGTATTACTTTTTAATTACATTTTTATTTTTTATGTTTTTTTCTTTCTCCCATACTATTGAACCAGTCAAAAATTGTTCAAGGTCTTTTCAGGTTACTACAGTTCAGAAAGGGGTCTTTGCTCCTGAGATGCCTCCCGATAAGCAGCTAAACGCAGACAATATGCAGGCAGTTAACCGAAGGAGAGCTCGGCCTGCGGTTGGCGGCACCAAACGGGTCGAAGCGTTCGCGATGGTTGAGATAAGCGTGGCTCCTCCGAGCCCGTGTCGGCCCTTCTCCTCCATTGATTTTGCTGGGGGCGTTCGAACATGTACAAATCTACCCAGATTGGATCCCGATACCTGCAGAAAAAAATAAATAAAGCGAGGAATGCGATCAGGCCACCCCGTAATCCGATGAAGGGCCCACTGACATCTCCCTCCGGTTTTCCTGCAAAGCGGGAGCAGGTAACTCGATTAAGGCCTTAAATACGGAGTGGCCCAGCAGTGCAACTCTGATTCAGCAGGGTAGTAGGTTGTGGGGGGGGGGTTGCAGTCCCATTGAGGGTCTGTTCCTCATGGAGCCATTTGATCAACTGCGCTGTTGTGCTCGGATGTTCCCCCCCGCCTTGCTCTAAAATTTTACATACAGTGGCACATTTTAATTTTCCGCTTATTCAGCACTTTTACGTTGAGCTTCTGTCTCATCTTTTGACTCCCTCTATACATTTTCAGTAGAAATCATGTGTTTTTGTACTCCGGCCCTTCTTTTCTTGTCCACCTCATCAATGCACAAAATCCTATAATGTAAAAGCCTGCTTCATCCATCCATCCATCCATCCATTTTGGAGCGTTATGAAGACCAGGGGCCAAAAATGTCATGAGAAAACTGTAAAGAAAGCAATAAAAAAACTTTCTGTTTACATTAAATTCAATACATGAATGTGAATATATGAAATTTGACTTTTTGATTTAGTTTTACGTTTAAAATCTATAAAAATTATTTTTAAGAAAAACACCTTGCTAATTGATTGGGCGCTTGATAGATTGCCGGACTGACTGATCGACTGTAGTGAGAATATTCCGTATGAGCTGTAACTTCCCATCATACACAGTCCTTCTCTCCATCATCACATTAGGGATCTACACAGTTCCTTCGCTGCGGTTGCTCTGACGAAGCTCGTGTGGTGAAGAAGGTGACGTGACAGCGCTCTGCTGTAAGCCACAGAGGAGCAGTACTCGGAGCTGTCGGTGCTCCTACAGCAGCCAGATATGAGTCGGGCAGAAGTGGAACTTACAGGGAGGGAGGGTGGATCTGCATCAGCCTCAGTCCAGGGCACAAGAGCAGATCACGGGAGCTGAAGGCTAGAGCACGATGGCCTGTGTGAAAACAGCATGTTCCTACATGGCTTTCATAGGGCCACCAGAGATGGCGCTATGTGACAAACCATCATCCATCTTTGGTGACCCTCCTTACTGTTGGGGTCGCTGGAGTCGGGGCCAAACCTAACAAGACACCTGGCCTTTAAATAGCTGTAATATGCAGAATACCTCCTGTAAGTCATGCAGGATAAATGAAGATGATGATCATAATAATAATAATAATAATAATAATAATAATAATAATAATAATAATAATCTCATAATGTCAGGCTGTGGCCCATCAGTGCCGCATTAGCTCCTGTAACCCTGAAGCTGTGAGCCAATTGCGCTTTCCTCTGAGACTCCTATAGCTTTTTTTTAAATAAAAAATTAAAGTTATCTGAAAGTCTCGCATGGGTTTCCAATTATTGCCTCTCTTTTCAGATCAAAAACGTCCCTGGTAATTAATTTATCCTGTAATTAAAAGGGCAAAGGGACAGTGTCTTCATCTCCTTATTTGGGAGCAGCCTGGTTCCAAAAGGAAATATGAAAACAGAAAAATTTTAATCATATCAATTACTGCTTTAAAATATTACATATTTGGAAGTCATGCTGAGTGCTTCGGCTTTCTACTTCCCAGCTTATTAAGTCGCGGTTACTCTTTGAATAAGGAGGAGAATTAGAAAATCAGGACCCGGAAGTTAGTGATATGGAACAGGGAACCAGGGCCGTCTTGTATTTTTTGCAATTAAATATGTCAGGCTTTTTTTATTTTCTGTTAAAAATTATTTTTGCTTTGAGATGAAGAGCGGTTAAGATGACTTCTGAAGAAAAACTTCCTTCAGATTGGGTGTCCCTCTTTTATATACTTACAAATTTCCAACGTTAATTGATTTTGATTGAGGAATTACAAAATGCGTACTGTGTTTTACTCCTAAAAATAGACACGTACATGAAATAAAACTGCATGCAGCCGCTACATTTAATTTCATACTCGTTCATTAACAAGGCATGAAGTTCGGTTTGTAAAATTTGATTTTCACTCTCAAGGATTTCCAGACAGAATTTTCTCTGAGCTCCCGTGGAAATGGGTGTATAGTTTTCCTTTTTTCCTGAAAATATTACTCCCCATCTTGTTCTTCCTGTGCTTTTGACAGCATGGAAATATTCTTAAAGGTTTCTCCGCAGACTTCTCTTCATTTTTGTTTGCGCCATTTGTTTTGTGAGCCTGAGCTCAACTGATCATTGAAGGATTGTGTGCGAGAAGAACTGGTGATTCTTGATGTTGTGTGTATTTTTTTAATGGCTTTTAATTTTTTTTAATATATAAATTTAATTTTTTAATTTTATGTTCTAACATTTTTTTTCATATCTCAAAAATAAATGCAGAACCTGTTAATTATGCGTAACTGCAATAAGCACATAATGAATCCATAATGAATAAACGAGTCATATCACAATCTATTTGTTGCGGAAAAATTGGAAACACCTGGGGAAAAATAGGATGCAGCCAACAGTACCGATAAATTGGTGCGTCTGCTTGTCCAGAAATGAACATCGCAAATCCAGTGTTTTGTGTGTGGGAGGAGAGAGGAGCGGCCTCCCGCAGAAGGAAACGGCTCGATGCGTCTCGGGCGGTTCACCAAAAACCGTACGGTGGTGCTCGGAGCGGAGCCGCTGTGGATACGGACGTAGACGTGGATCCGGTGCGCTTCCCCGTGGGGGTTTAGACCCTTGGACGAATCCCAGCCATGGCCCTGCCAGCTTCTTGAGCTGAGAGTAAGCCCTGGGCAAAATTCTACAAGCTGAAGTGCCCATCTATTTTTGTGTCACAATGTTTATATTAGTAAAAAGTAACACAGAATAAGGCCAACAAATGGATATACACCCAACAAAGGATGCTTTAAGAGTTTGCACATATTTATTTTTTGATCTTACCATCCTTTGATGTTCGGTATACCGAGCTTATATCGTGAAGGTTGTTGGTTCGTGTCCAAGATTCCTGCTCCTGCTGCGGTCCCCATGATGGAGGTACTTACCCCGAATACCTCCAGTAAAATACTTAGCAGAAAGGGGTGAAATCCTGAAGTGGTTTTGGGTGCAAACATATCAGTTAAGCAACAGAATTTAAAAATGTGAAAATTCAGCACCTTCTTTCAGAACGAGAGCGTTTCTAAAGAAAACTAGCTAATTTCACTCATGTAACTGAGCAAATTGGGGAAAAAAATGTTTGCTGGTTAGTTAGCAGTACTTTTTTTTTTTTTTTTTTTTTGCTTTTCCTCAAAGATAAATTATAAGCATTTCTAGCAAAATCATTTATAGGCTAACGTTTAAGTTCAAATACCAACTAGTCATATGCAGCAACCATATTTTATTCAGAGATAATAAATGTTATGTTACTTATTACTTGCAAACATCCTTTTCTGCTTTATTATAATCAGACTTTTGTGGAAAGCCTGCTTTTATATCTATATACTTCTGGTTGTGTATGTCTGTATACAGTATTTACGAGTATGTAAATATGTATATGTATATGTGTGTTTATATATGTATACATGTGCAAATGTATTTATTTCTTATTTATCTTTTTCATAGTCACGTAACCACTATGTATAGATATGGAAGAGTCCAACTGCAGTGTTTCACAGCACCGTCTATAAATGCTGGATTCTGTTCCGCAGGGCTGTTGTCCGTTTAGGAAGATGTTTATCAGGCTGCTTCCTGAAAATGATCTGTCGACGAGACGCGCTGGCAGAGACGGCGCCCGTTTTCTGCATGTGCTCGACTCCCTTTATTGGTCCTTGCTCAGCCTCGCCAGTCTCAGTCGACCGCTGTATTTTCTTTGCGTATTAATTGATCTCGGCAGGATTTTGGGCTGTTTGACTCTGCACAGAAAGCGCTAGCGTCCTGTTAGAATTAGAGATTAGCGATGGCATGGGAACGAGCGGAGACTGTTTCATAGTTAGCAGCTCAGATGATTCAAACTGGATTTCACACAAATGGTGAGCAATGTCTGTCTGGTAGCCGCCATCCTTCGGTTAAGGTCTCCATATCGTTAGGTTTTGCATTGCGACTGGGGACTTTCAGGTTTGTTCCTGCTGGCCCAAACTGCTCAAGTGTCTCCTCCAGTGTTATAGACCTTTAATATGTTTTACACAGACGCTGGAGCTTCACTCACTATTTTTGGACTACTGATGTCAAACGAGAACCATTGCTGGAAACACTCTAGCTCTTCCTCTGTCCCTCAGAGCTGCTGAATCCTTCCCACATTCAATAAGGATTTCAATACCCAACCCCTTGAGATCTCCTGACAGCTCCATAACTGATTTGTATACCATCTGCTCTGATTATCTATATGCTGCATCTGCTATTTGAATGTCACTTCTATAGAAGCTACTGGAGTGAAATCCATCCATCATCAATAACCATCTGTGCAGCGCAGGGTGGTTGTCCAGAGTCTATTCTGGAAGTATACGGTGTGAGACAGAGTACGCTCCGAACAGTACACCACTCCACCACAGTGTAATCTGTCTCTCACTCTCTCACACACACACACACAGAGGGAGCCTCTTAGAGTCATCTATTCAGCTAAGTCATGTGTACCAACGAAACGGTGGAATCGGACAAGCACGCTGCTATATGAATAAATGTAGAAACATACACATTGAACTGCAATATAACCACGTTCCCAAAGTGCCGAAAACAAGCTTGCAAGCAGTTTTTAAACGGTTCAGCTGAGCCCGGTGCCACAGCTTCAACCTCTTTCTGCTTTATCATTTTATTTGTGCTGCCCATCTTGCTGTCATAAGTAAACTATAATGCCCTCCCCTCCAAGAATGTTATGATAAATCAATAAATCGCGGTAGTAGACTTACGAGCAGGTTCACACTGCATGTGTTATGTCAGAGCTGTTAATAGTAAACAAATAAAGGATGCTGATTTATTGTGCAGAAGTTACTAAATCTGTATGTAGCGAAAGGTCTCTGGATGTGCTCTGCTGCAGTCTCCTAGCGTTCCGTTACCATGGCAACGTCTCACAAACCGCCACATAAATACAAACATGCATAAAGTATTATAAGCCCTGGTGAAAGATATCATCTGGCTGGGATTTTGTATCTGTTTTACCATCTGTGGTACTTGGGCCTCGACTGTTGTTTCCCCTCGCGCCAAAAGTGGACTTTTTTTTTTTTTTAAATATACCGCACACAGATGACACTGCTTCAACACAAATTGTCACAGCGGTCAGCAATTTTAAAAGAAACAACCAGGAAAAAGAAAACATGGGAAAACAAACAAATTCACTGGCGGCTGCAAATGAACAGTGAAATCAGACCGTCCTATAAGCGGTAAATGAACACGGCGAGCGTGGTAAAAGTACACAGCGCGGGTAATCACCCAAGTGGATTAACAGGCTCACTCAAAGTGGTCGTTTGGTTGCCGGCAAACTGAACGGCCTGTTTACCTCTCCCCGCGTTCCTAAACCGATTCCACGCAGCGGAAGTTGCTACCTGGAACTGCGCTGCTGTGCAGAAAAATCATGACAATAATAAAAACAAATAAAATCAAGTCCTTCTGATATGTGCCATTGTAATAATCTGTAAGCAGAAGGGTAAGGCGTCAATAAAGGTTTGGATTTATGATCGATCAGTCTGCAGGTTCATCCTGTACTAAGTTTAATGAAGCCATAAGAGCAGAGCGGTTAAGGAGCAGTGACATTGTAAGGGTTAGGGCACTTGAGGGGCCCTGCCGTTGGACCCTCAATGTAGGAGCCTGTGGGCTTCCATTGCACTCCACTGAGTGCAGTGTGCTGCCCAGGGAAGATGGGGGCAAAGTGGTTAGAACTGCCAACTTTCACCTGTAGGACCAGGATTGAAATCCTACCTCCCACTGTAGTGCCCTTGATCAGTACTTACCCTCAATTGATAAGTAAAAATGACCCAGCAGTATAAATGAGTAAATCAGTGTATGGTGCTTGAATGAATAAACAATTCTATAAATAAAACGTGCATTAGCAGGCAAAGGAGACGCGTTAGCGTGGCCCCTAAATCAGTCGCGAGGCAGGGTCAGATGAAACGGTGCCCCCCCCCCCCCCACTCGTCACGCTGATAATGACGCAGCTGGCAGCGACGAGGCCCATGCATTATGTATGCCTCGGGTGATGCCGGACGTGTCGCTCTCTAAGTATGCTGTCAGGACAAAGTTTGCGTGATTAAGCCGCAGTTAAAGTGTAATTAAACGAGTTTAAATAGACATGTAACTGTCTCCCGGGATCTCGTGCCCTGCCTTTGGGGGGGGGTGGGTGACGGTAATTAAAACGGAGTCTGCCGGTTATTGAACACGCCTGGCCAACAAGCTATCGCTGGCTCTCCCACCACCTGGGAATAAGAGACATATAATGATTTTTTTTTTTTTTTTTTTTTTGGAAATACCTGACTCTCTGAGCAGGAAGGGAGGAAAGACAAAAAAAAAAGTAGACCTTTTCTGGGACACTTCATCAATTTCCGGATGAGCCATGACTTCGCCTTGGGTCTCCAGCGAAGTCACCACGTGTCCATCAAATGGCTGCTCTGATATCAGACCTTTCACAGATCACAAATTATCAATTATAATTTCTAAGAGCAATAATATATACATGCTGCGCCCTGTGTGCTCCGGCATATGAGTCATTCTCAGTGCTAACAATGAACACGCTTGCGCTCCGGTTCGCAGTATGAAACATGGCCTGTGGGGGGAAAATGCGCAGAAATCCTTTGGGGCTCCCAAGGTGCAAGAATTATTAAATATGCTTTATGTCATTACTGTGCATTTCTCAGCAAATCGCACATGATCAACAAGGCCTATTTACGTTCTCATGTGTTCTTTTGCAGCTTATTACTATAATAAAGTGTTACTGTAGCACTGTAGAGGGGGCGCGGTGGTGCAGTGGGTTGGACCGGGTCCTGCTCTCCGGTGGGTCTGGAGTTCGAGTCCCGCTTGTGGTGCCTTGCAATGGACTGGCGTCCCGTCCTGGGTGCGTCCCCTCCCCCTCCAGTCTTTCGCCCTGTGTTGCCGGGTTAGGCTCCGGCTCCCCGCGACCCCATATGGGACAAGCAGTTTCAGATGGTGTGTGTGTGTGTGTGTGTGTGTGTGTGTGTGTGTGTGTGTGTGTGTGTGTGTGTGTGAGTATCACTGTAATAAAAATGCACGGACCTCTTGTAGCCACCCGTGTATCAGCAGCCGTACTGTAGTACAGTTGTGATGTACAGCGCTTACAGCTGATGTTTAAAGTAGCACTGATTGACGCTGCAGTTGGTTCAGAGGCGGAGATCAGCACGCCGCCCGGATGCACCTGGTACTCGTGACGCAGCCGTGCACCTGTTTCGCTGCAGAACAGCTGTTTCTGTGGACCGCAGATCGAATCGTGCTGCTGAGGCCTGGAGTGACCCAGAGCAACCGCTCGGACCAGCGAGGACCGGATCCTTTTGTGCTCCGAACACAAAGCGTCATGTGTGCCGGTCAAGTTTGTGTGCCACAGTTCAGTGCCGGGTCTGGTAGGACGTCACAGCACCAACATGGCTTTGACTGTGCAGTTTGGTTCATATCCCCCCTGGGCTTGTGAGCCGCATCTACTGCACTGCTTTTACTGTTACTGGAATCCAGCACAACCAAAGTGTGTAAAAACTGCTTTTCATGCGTTTGTGTAAATGGCATTCACACAGAGCATACGATGAACGTGGTTGCTGCCATCATCAGGGGTCAACAGGTGGAGTAATGGCTAGCGCATTCACCTTTCGGCTGGAGGGTCCTGGTAGAGCACCCTTGATCAAGGTCCCTGAACTGATAAAATAAGAATTGCCCACCTCTATAAAAGGGTAAATCACTGTAAGCATCTTAGCATACAAACTTCTCCTTTATTTCAGCATCAGCTATAAAGGAAAAAATCAAAACCAGAATAAAAATATGTAGAGTGTGTTTACATATAGCTTATAGGTTACATATATAAAGTGGATGACTGGTTCACATCCAGTTATCTCCCACTGAAGGTCGGTGTATTGCTTTTACACCCACACTGGATAAAACATATTGATACAGACTATATTGGACTGCAGCAAGAGCAACTCTTCCCCGATCACAGCGACTGCTGATCTCTGCTTTTTTTTTTTTGTTCCCCAAATTGCTTTTCCTGCTTTACAGATGCGGCGCACCATTGTAAGATGATATTAGAGGGCTCTTTGATATGGTTCACGGAAAACCGGGAAAGCGGTGACTGCAATAAAAGGGGGGATTTTTACGACGCAAGCAGAAACTGCACTGGTGCTTTAAAATGTGGGCTAATTGAGAAACAAACAAACAAACGAGCAGAGAAAAAACTTCCAGATGCAAAAGTGAGAATCTTTTTTGCAGCTGACTTATTGCGATACAGTATGTTTTCACACACATACAGTATATATATATTTTGCATAATTTCATAAGAAATCAACAGCAGTGAAATGCAGGTACACCGGATGAGGACGCTCCATACATAGTACCGATATAAAGAGGTAAACCTGGTACGGGGCGCTCGTGAAGCCGACCCAGTACATTACAATGATGAGGGGAGCCGAGGGCATCACGATGGCAGAATCTCATCCGTTTAAAGGGGCTGCTACTTAATATTAGCATTCAGCTCGTCAAAGTGGCAGTGGCGCTGGCCCTCGGAGAACATGGGGATGGGCAGGAGAAAGAAACCCGGCGGTGCGCTAATTATAAGAGCCGAGAAAGCAGCCTTCGGAGGCGCTCGGACAAAACGGATTATTCTTAAAGTCTGAGGACAGGGGCTTTGTTCGATATCTGTTCTGATCGGACCGCCTCGACTACGGGTTCGGCGGTGTCCGCTAGCGAGAGGCGGCGGAAGGCCTAAAAGTAGATCTTTGAACGTATTTAGGACCGGCGTGACATCTGGAATTAGCTCAGCTTTGACCACCTTATTGACGTTTGTAACTTCTGTGGCAATGAGGAGGGTTGCTGAGAGCTCTTCACAAATCCATATGATGAGTTTTCTTATTTTACTCATGCCTGGGAGGAAGTGGGTATGAAGCAATGGCGTCGTGTCAGCGATGGTGAGCTACTCGGTGGCCTGCCGCAATCCCACCACTCTCCCTTCCATGTCCACACAGTTCTCTGTCGATGTAACCGAAACGTACTGATGGCATTTTCTGCTAATGACACTCATTAAGGCTTCAAGCGGAGTTTGATGACAGCACTGATACGCTGTTCATTCGCTCATGTCTACTGTAACTGTGGCAATTCCAAAACTGGGGTTAAAGAAGTGTAACATCTGCAGGATTGCCGTGGGACTCCATAGAAGCCTCTTGATAGATGCCATGCTGGCTAACATGTAGGACTTTTAAGCAAAATATGGGCTTTGCCATTAAGCAAGGAGAGAATATAGTTAAGCACATTGATTATTATTTATCTTACAAATTAGTCCAAGGTAGCTTATCGTGGATTGAAGCAGGTTGGGTCAGGAATGACTAATTTCCCTGTAGCACCAACATAAATAACAGATGATGCTATTGAGAGAGGATGGGTTTCTGCTGAGGAGTTTTCAAGGCAGGCCCAACAGGAGCTGCCCCCGTCCCTCAGAGCTGCTGAATCTCTCCCACATTGGTCTCAAATCCATCTCTTTGAGACCCGATTCTCTTCTGATCTCCTTAAGCTCCATAAATGGGTCCAACACCATCTGCTATGATTATCGGTGTATTTGCTGTTTGAACGTCACTTCTACAGGAACTACTGGAGGGATGTGAACCAGCAACATAGCAGTGTCAGAGTGTGTCAATCCTCCCTCATGTCTCTAAAGCTCTTTGTCTGTCGATATGCTTTTGTTGAGATGTAGAAGTCATATTGTAGAAAAGCATCTGACATGTCAGTAAATTGAAATGTAGGCTTGTACACTGAGTTACTCAGCCATTTATACACACACACAATGTCTACAACTGCTTGTCCTGAGCGGGGTCGTGGCAAGTCGGAGCTGAACCTGGCAACACAAGGCACAAGGCTGGAGGGGGAAGGGAGACACCCAGGATAGGACACCGGTCCGTCACAAGGCACCCCAAGCAGGACTCGAACCCCAGACCCACCACAGAGCAGAGGCCCTGGCCAAACCCACTGAGCTACTACGCTGCCCCCCCCCCCAAGGAGCTTTGCTTTGAAAGGAAAAATTAAATATATCTAGCACCTAAAGCAGCACATCTGAGTCCAGTATCTTGCTGAATCCACCAAATGGGTAAACAGTGTCAGTTGCTCTGGAAAAAAGCATCTTCTCCACAATAACGTAAACATGTTGTGGTCTTCTGTTACATGTCGACTTTTCATCCTTAAATATACTACATTGGAATATATTCTTTATTCCTTTTCAGTGCACTGCTGTTTGCACACCTTGAGTTTGTGTCACTTTTGCTTTCATACATGAGTTTTAGTTTAGTTTCAGTTTTTTTTTTTTTTTTTTTACTACTCAGAACAAATACGTCTTCTACTCCCATTTTCCCTCTCCAATAACAGGGAATAACAGCTACATCTGCACTGGATTACAGCGTACCTGGCTGTGTCTCAACTGCACACTTTCCATCATTACTCTTTTCACCAGTCTTACTTTGCTCACCTTTGTTTTTTTTTAAAACCATTTTTCTCCTCATTCTGATGTCTGAATGAAACTAGGAGTACAGTTCAATCCACTATATCTCCTTTGAGGCTCCTCTCGCTCTTTTTCTTCAGATAATGCATTTATTTAATTCCGTCCTCCGTAAGGGTTCCTCTACTCGCGGCACAAACGCAATTTAACTCGTACGATTACATTTTGAAGAGTAGCACAGATACCGTGTTACAGATCACTTGGTGTAGATACAGGCCATGCAGGTATTTCGCTAAGGAGTCTCTCATAATGTTTCATTTTTGATATTTCATATCACTCGGGCAACTGCTGGTAAAGTATTATATAGTTCAGAATATGCGAGGGAGTGCTTTGGGCAACAGGTCTTAGGTTTGAATTCTACCTCCTGCGGTAGTTCCCTTGGTCAAGGTACTTACCATGAACTGATACAGTAAAAATACCCTGCTGTATAAATGGGTAAATGATTCTGAAGTTGAATATCTAAGACTACCTTTGACAAATGTGTCAGACTAATAATAATAAGAATAATGCAATCCATGTTGAGGAACCACTAATTTTCTAAGATTGTAACTAGTTAGTGTCATCATTTGTGTTCCATTGAAAGTTGTGGTTTGATTGGATCCGTCATCCATCTGTTTGGTACGACTATGCCGCCCGACGGGGCCCTCATCAGGTCTCAGCATACAGCACAAACAAAAAAAAACAAACAAAATTGGAAATGGAATTCAGTGATATGCAATGAATGTCAACACCGAAAACGACGAACGCCCGTGCCTGCAAAACAGAGTGTGACCCCAACAGTGTGTATCCTCCCTTTTCAAGCCAACAAACGATGAAACAAATCCGTGATGTAAGCAAACAATCTGTGTTTCTTCAGATTCTCTTTATTTAAAAAGTGCATAATAAGCAAGACACTAAAAAATCACAAGAAAACAGTAGGGAGTCCAGGAAACATGATCACAAAAGTTATTTATTTATTTATTTCTTTATTCATTTATTTTTTTATTTAGTTCATTGCTGGGAAAATCTAACATTCTTGGAAACTTGAGACCCTTTGAGTGAATGTGAGTTGTGTTTTTTTGGTTATATGCGGTATTGAGGAGGTTCAGTGTGCCTGAGAAGTTATACTATGGTATATGTTGTTCCAAGGTGATCGCACAGTAATAACCACAAGTACATAAATGGGCCATTTCTTACAGTATTAATGAGCTTTTTTTTTAAAAAAAAAAAATTCTATTCTTTTAAAAACTTTTATGCTGTAGAAAGGTTCCATTACACATACCTATAAAGAAAAACAACATTAGTCACTTTAACCACTATGCCACAGTCAATAAAAGGTTAACAACACAGACACACTTGATTTATTTACAAGTTAAGGTCTGTAATAGAAATAGGATCTGCTGCAAAAAGGCTTTTATTCCTTGTTTTCCTGGGGATCAGTATACATAGTGTGCTGATTATGATGTTAAAATATCACACAACATTTACTGGAACATTTCCTGAAGTTGCACTGCACATATTTCCGCTGAACTTAAAAGTATGTTTCAGGAAAAAAAAAAAAAAAACAATGTGTACTCCAGGAAATAAATATGTACTGTACAAAACAAACATCATGTTCAATCAGCGTTATCATCAACATACGATACACTTCAAGCAATAATCCCAGTGATAATACTAATAATCAGATTTTCTTCTCTTTATTTTTTAATTTCCCAGGAGCCTTATATGATTCAACCATTTGTATGCAAATGAAATATTCTAATAGATAAACAGACAAGGTATATGAATGTATGACATGAATCGGGTCACAGAAACAATTTGCCTAGGCACTCCTCTCATTAATGATTGTTATGGCTCCGCATGCATTACAGTGAATGGGAGTAACTTGGGTTTTGGGGGGGGTTAGGGTGGGGAGAGGGGTGGCGGTCCTGTCCGAAACCTTCTCTATGAAGCTGTAGCTAGAACTATTGGTTTTGCTAATATTCGACTCTGGTGAAACCATTTACCTCCTCTCTTGTGTTCCTCCCTCTGCCAGGGGTTCACACAGCTCTGGATGGCATCTGGAGCGCCTCCCCTGGAGAACGAGTTCAAATGCTATGCTGCAGGCTAAGGGAATTTAGGCAGACAAAAACCATTTTATATATATATCTATATATAATATATATATATATATATTTTTTTTTTCTTTTTTTTAAGAAACTGCCTTGCTGAAACCAAATCGAGGTACATTCTTGCTCCAGTCCACATTTAATAATGAGCTCTGCTCTGTAATGAGCCGGTGGAGGGATGTAGGGGAGGCGTCCGACGGTATGGTACTGAGCCAGAACTCAGCTACATGCATAAATTATTTTTCCCCTGGGGAAAAGGGGCATATTTTATCAAATCCGTATAGGTCTCCTTTCCATTTTTAGAATATTCCGAGGCTGTGTGTACAATTTTTAACGTACGTTGCGGCCCAGTCAGGACGCCGCGCCGAAAGCATTTTCTGGGTTTTTAATTTTCTTGAAGTATAGGTTGTCCCATTTCATTCAAAAAACATATTTCCCCAACCGCGTCCCAGCAGCTTTGCTTTTTCCTCAGTGCTTGCAATTAGGTGGCCGAATGGGGATTCATGAGCTCTTTTGCACCTTTACCGATTTGGTGTAATTACCATAATACTTTTAGCCTGGGGCTTGCTTCATTAAGTGGACAACTTGTGCACTTAACTCTTCATAAAGCGAAGGAACGGAAATGCCGCACCCCTGTGCCGCGATTCATTTCGAAGACTGGGCTGCGCTCCGCCTTGACCCGTTCCAACTGAAAGCATTCATTAGCACCAGGCCCTTCTCTAAGTGTCCTCAAATAAAGGTATTTTATGCAGCGTACAATTAAATTGTCTGCCCCGTGCCGAAGAGGGACCGTTTTTTTTGGCCGCCTCGGCTCCCCTTTGCATGGTGGTCGACGAATTTTCTCCCAGAGACCTGGGAACGGCGCGTTCATTTGATCCGCCGTTCCGCAGAGAGATCTGAGTCGCGTCTTGCCGGGAAGTTCATTAACGAAGGAGCGGGGAGGGGGACGCGAGCGGGAGGTGCTCGGGACGCACGTCGTTGTTGTTTTCTAGAGCAGCCTGATCAAAGCTCTTAACAACACTCGTATTTGCTCGTTGTAGAGTTGGATTCATGTACCTCATGTTTGAAATCCACAGGAAGTGGGAGAATTTGCCAGTTTCTAGCAAAAAAGAAATATATATATATATATTTTTAATGTGACTAGGGTTTTCTTGTGCATGCCACATGGGATTGACTGAACGCATCGTTTTTTTGGCCATATACAGTATATACTATGTAACTTCAGTGGCTTACGTTCCACAGCAGTGCGAAGCAATAAGTCCAGATTTTCTGCAAGATCAGAACGAGCGGAGGGCGAAGCACTTGCTGACTTGGTGGCGGACGCTCCGACAATTCCAGGTGTGGTCTATTTTTATCCCGAGCTGGAACAGGATTTCATTAAAAGTTAAAACTTTTTATTCTGCAAGATAGGGTACCCAGAGTTTACAGTGAGGGGAAAAATAATAAAAGCAGTAATTACAACTGGAACAGTTCTCACAGGCCTTCCTGTGTCTTGTGGACATTCCTCTTCTGGTTTCTATTTATGTGCGAAGAAAATAAACAAACAAGCTTTGTGTTTCTCGTCCATCATCTTTGAGGAGATTGTTTTATTAGGCAGCGTCTGTAGGATCGATTTAAAATAGATCTATATAAGCAGAAAATCATGTCAAATTGTAGCTGTGATTTCGGTTTTGGGTTCGAATCGAGCTCCGTGTCAATGGTGCTTTCATCGGTTTCAACAAGGTGCTCTGGTTTCCTCCCACAGTCCAAAAACATGGGTTTCAGATGAATTCTTGACTCTAAATTGCCCTTTGTTTGTGCGTGTGTGTATGTTTCCTTGCGATAAACTCGAGTCCTGCCCAGAATGAACCCCAATTTGTGCACTGTACTCCCAAGAGAGGCTCTGAACCACAGTGACCCTGCATTGGACACATTTTTAGTGATGATAGATGGGTGAAAATATCCAGCTGTGCCATTGTGCATAACTGTAAACTTAACTGCTTACAAAGACTTCCCAAGAACGGAACAAGTGTATACCCCGAAATGGATTATAAATCGAGTGGTGCTGTGACTGAGAACCTTAGTAGAACTACTCAGACAAATAGAAACTGGCTTTCCAAAATACTCCAACAGCTGTATATATCTTGTTTTTTAACGTGATGAAAGATAACATAAATAAACTAAATAACTGAAGAATTTGGGGGGGAGGGAAGTGGTGGCGCAGTGGGTTTGTCCAAGGTCTGCTCTTTGGTGGGTCTGGGGTTCAAGCCGAGCCCTGCTTGAGGGTGCCTTGCGATGGACTGGCGTCCCGTCCGGGGTGTGTCCCAGCCCTGCACCCTGCGTTGTTGGGTTAGGCTCCAGCTCACCACGACCCCACTCAGGATGAGCAGTTTCAGCCAGTGTGTGTGTATGAAACATTTCTGCAGATACTTTGGCCATAAACACTAGAGACTTAATTTTGTTTAGCTTTGCAGTCTATTTGAGACACTCAAGACAGAAAATGATGAACAAGTAAAAACTTGAATCAAACCAGAATTTTCCACCTGGTTCTTACTACCCAAGGGAGCATTTTGGTATATTTATATTGCTTGAACCTGATGGCAATGGTGGAGGAAATGCTTGCCTTGCACTGATGCCACTGAACTGACTATCTGGTCAGGTGAGGAGATGTGACCTCCAAGTGAGAATTTAATTGTGGCAAGGTGTCCTTTGATTATTATTAATTGCCATTCCCGATGTCTTTAACTTGAAGCAGCAGGCAATGTGTTTACAGCTCTCACCTGGAAGGTCATGGGTTTAAATCCCACTTCCTACTGCAGTACCTCTGATCAAGGTACTTACCCTGAATTGAGGTAATAAAAAATAACCGTGCTGCACACGCAGGTAAATAATAAGTAGAACCATGTACTGACCTCACACTGGGCAAAGGTGTAAGATGAATAATTAAAAAAAAAAAAAAACATGTGCTGTTATTTCTCATATACAGCAAGGAGTGTGCAGTGATCAACGTTTAATTTAATTGGACGGAAAGATTTGAATTGCTATGCTGATCGGTGCGGTGTTGTTTCAGTGCTGAGTTTGCTTGCGCTCGGTCTTTGTGTGGGTTTCCCTCCAGGTGCTTCAGCTTCCTCCCACACTGCAAACACATGTTGTTTACAGTGAACTCGTGAATAAATCTGCCCACTGTGTGAGCGAATGAGTTGTTGTCCCATCCAGGATGTACCCAGCCCTTACAGGATCCGCTCTGCATCTCCGTGACCTTCACTGGTTAAGGTGCTCCTCAAAACGGATGGGTGAATGGGAATATAGTGTAATACTCCACTGCCCCTTCACTGTGATTTATTGTTATTATTTTTCACATCACCAGCCTCCACTGCTATTGCCATTTTGATGCTTCTCCTGTGTGCATTCTGGGATAATATTGTGAACTATTTCAACGGCCTGTTTCATTAATTTAGGTTTTAACTGAGCAATATTTCTGTAAGCAACACATTATATACTGTATGGAACAGCGGCACATTTCATTCTGTGTCAGTGTTAAATCTCATGAAAGGAATTTATTAAGAAAAATATACCATTACAATTAAGGGGGTGCGGTGGCGCAGTGGGTTGGACCGCAGTCCTGCTCTCCGGTGGGTCTGGGGTTCGAGTCCTGCTTGGGGTGCCTTGTGACGGACTGGCGTCCCGTCCTGGGTGTGTCCCCTGCCCCTCTGGCCTTACGCCCTGTGTTACCGGGTAGGCTCCGGTTCCCCCGTGACCCCGTATGGGATGAGCGGTTCTGAAAATGTGTGTGTGTGTGTGTGTACCATTACAATTGCTTTTAATTACTTTTTTATTTAGACATTTGCTGACATAACTGATGACACAAATCACTGGTATCCTTTAATCTGAATATTGAACATATACATAAATAGTTTTAATATATAAACAGCATTGTGTGTGGTATAAAATATTTATGCAAGCATACAAAGAATTCCAGGTCTTGCAGATAGATATGTATTTATAGGCATTGGTTATAACTGCCAGTGAAGGGGAAATGTGAAATGTATTCTGAGAACTGCTCAAAAAATTGGTTTTGCTGTTAAATTTAGGATCCGTTTCTTACACATCAAGGTGAAGGCTCTGCTAAGAAGACAGTGGTGCCTTTCCATTGTATAGTAAATGTCTGTGCAGAATTATATTTTCAGTGAGAATCAGGCAAAGACATCTGGCAGAAAAGAAGTTTGCACTTCTGAAGTTTTTCTTGACCATATTCAGGTTTTTCATATTAATTAAAGTAAGGTTGTACAATAACGTGATGGATGGATGGATGGATGGATGGATGGATGGATGGGCTCGTTGGGAAATTAGTTGATTGATTGATTGATTCATTCATTCATTCATTCATTGGTTTATTGAATTAGGTTGTCATATGAACTTGCAATATCAAATATTACATGTAGTTTATTGAGCATTGCAGCTATACTAACATGGCCTGGGTATAAAAACACTCAGTTTGTGGTTAACATGAGATTTGTTTTTCCAAACACAAGTGTCTGGTAAATGAATTAAAACTACTACTATACATGACATTTTTTTGTTTGAAGTTCGGCCCTAAAAAACACTTGTACGATTTTCAGTAAAGTCCCTCAAGAAATTTAAATGCCTGACGTATTTTTCCATTTAAAGTCCCTTTTTTTTCCTGCTATTACCGTTGTTCTCGGTGTTCCCTCCAGAATTTTCTTTTACTTTTTGTTTTAAAACCCCTCCGAATCGCATGCGCTCTCTGCAAATTTCTGCAGGCGTCGTTTCTGAGTCTCAAAGAAACTTTGCCAGGGGATCTAGAAGAAAGCAAAGGGACTTTTAATGAACAGTTCCTTATTGATCTATGGACAAAACAGCTTTTAATTATGTGAGAGCAGGCTTTTAATTATATGGGTGAAATAGGAGCGCGCTGGGCTGATATGCAGTGAGGAATGAGTAGAATTATATTGACTTCAGCAGTGGTACCATGAAGGTACCCTACGCATTTTCTCCAGAGCAAGGAGGTGCAGGTCCATTTTTCAGTCATCCAGCGTACCTTTCCCATTCAAATTCCGGCTCGCTCTTGGTCTAAAAACATGTGCAAACAATGGAAACAGAGAAATGGCTGGTTCTGGCGAAAATATTGACTTAGGCGAGAGTGTGTACGATTGTGTCGGAGGTGGTCCTGTCAGAGGCCCAGCCCGTGTTTGCCTTTAATTTGCTGTTGTCAGTCACCCGTCTTTGACACTTTCCATGAGTGCACAGGGTGGAAGTGAATTCGCAATTAAGCATCACTTTGGTCCCTTCTGTTTCCGGAAATTTGAACATCAAAGTAACTCAAAAACACAGGCAGCATCAATAAGCTAAACTTGTGAAATATTTTTTTTTCTTCTAAATGCTTCTAAAGAGGTGTCATTTCTTCCCATTCAATCTTTCAAATTTCGCTTTTAATGTTTATTGTTTTCTAAGCTGCACAATGCAACTGTTTTTCAAAATTTTTACTCCCAGGATCAATTTTTTTTTTTTCACATTATGAAGTGATCATAAAGATTTAAAATGATATTGGCAGGGCTAATAGCCTTATATCAGTAATGGCAAATAATTGATATTAAGCAATTTATTTTCAACTGCAGAGAGGACCTGCGGTGCAACTGCACTCATTACATATGTCATTTAGACTAATTTATTTCATCTACAAATCTAAAGGCCCGTTTTAGAGTTTTCCGCTGCAGCAAAAGTTTTGGAGACCATTGTAATCAACCAGCAGACTGATTTTCTATATGCAAATGAAATATCATCCAATTTTCTGTCAGGATTTTTGAAAACAGCACAGTGCAATTACTGCAGCTATGACAGCCACAAATGACATAATTGATGCTTAGGACGAAAAAACACCGTGTTTCTCCCCACATTTGTTTTTCAAAAGCTTTCCACACAGTCAACCATAACATCATGTTGCAAACTCTTCTCGGTACTGGCCATGGTACATGCTTGCGTACCATGCTGTTTGTGATTATCTCAAGAAAAAGAATGAAGTACATTATATATGCTGGAGCATTGCAAAGGGAGGAGGGGGAGAGGGTAGAATCAGCACTCAAACCCAGCTCAGGACTCCTGGTGATGGCTTGGTGATGTACTGCTGCTCAGAAAAGCTGGAGGCCAAGGTTTATACTCATTGAAGTAGCCTGCAGGGGCATTGTAGGGAAGTTGCTTAATAGGACCTACAGCATGATGGGCATCACAGATGGGTATAGGGAGGATGTGCTCAGTACATTTACTGGAGCTGTGGATCTGGGAGGTGAGCAGACAGTTAGAAATCACTACCTACATGCAGCTTTTTTTTAGAAGACCTAAAGCATCCAGTGACCCCAGGTGACACCACTGATGATGGATCCAGATGCATTGCAAAATGAACTAACATATTACATAAATTGACATTACATAACATATTACATAAATTGCCAACATATATGCCAGGTACTTCCCCTAAATTGCTCTTGTTAAACAAAAAAAAAATAAAAATGACCCGGCTGTATAAATGGTAGGTAATTGTAAGCTTGTAATAATTGTAACTGTAATATTGTAAGTTGCTGTGGAGAAAAGTGTCAGCTAAATGAATAAATGTAAATGTAAATAATTGGCAGAGAAATGACTGATCTACCCCACTACAAAAGGAATTCCCCAGGGTTCAGTCCTTGGACCCCTTTTGTTTACCCCAGTACAGGCTGCAACATTTACCAACGCAGCATAAATCATCACGTTAGACTGATGAAATCTATTACTTTTGTTTTGCATTCACGTATTAAAGTCAGGCATTTCAAAACTGTCAATAGGGTAGTTCTGTATGACAACAATATAAAGTAAATTACTTTCATGAATAAGTGCTGTCTTGAAATAAGAACGGTGTAAATTTTTTTAAATTTCTTCTATGTATTTGATAATGATAAAAAGAGCAATAATGAAAGCACAGCTACTGTACATTCAGCAGAAGTATTACAGGCAGACTTTGTTTTACTGTATATGGGCTCATTGACACTTTAGTGTTTCACTGCTTATATGCAGCACTTGAACTGAATTAGGATCTAGTGACCTGCTGTGCTCTGGGAGCTTGAGTGTGTTAACATCTAATACAATAATAATGCACCGATGCTTCATGCAATTGAAAATGAAGGCCCTCACTAATGATTGCTGTAGGGGAAGGTAAAACACCTCCTCTGCAATGCAACTAGAAAGCATCAATTAATGGTGCTGATCTGCGACCAGTTTAAATGTGCATTATGGTTGAGTGAGGGCCTCCGGTTGAAACAGTGGTTCAGACCTAGTCCAGTGCTTGAGATGGAAGTATTATTCTACCTTACTTCTAGGAGGCAGGGGGTGGTATAGTGGTCAGGGTCACTCTCTTGCATTCTCCAAGTTTGTGGCTTAAATCCTGGTCCTGCTGTTCTGCTCCTAAACATGGTATTTATTTTGACTTACTATAGCAAAAATTGCTCAGGTATTTAAAAGGGTAAGCAGCAAGCATTTTCCTATACAAACCTAACATGATAGGATAGCGTAATGAAATACATAAAAATAAAAGAACAATATGATATCTAGCATCTTTTGAACACCTTTGGTCATTTACATTTATTTATTTAGTAGACACTTTTCTCCAAAGCAATCTCCAATGAACTCTATGTAGTGTTATCAGCTTATTCACCAAGGTGACTTACACTGCTTACAATGAGTCACTCATCCATACATCAGTGGAACACACACACACTCTGTCACTCACACACTATGGGTGAACCTGAACAGCATGTGTTTAGGCTGTGGGAGGAAACCAGAGCACCCAGTGGAAACCCACAAAGACACAGGGAGAACATGCAGACTCCACACAGACTGAGCGGGGATCGAACCCATCTCCTCTACTTGCTGTGCCGCCATGCCGCCCCCATTTAAAGCTTTTCTGTCACTAACACGGTAAGTAAGCATCAAACATGTTTGCTTCAGCTTTTCTATAATTTGCATCAAGCTGAGCAATTCTGAGTCAGTCATGACCGTGCCCCCTATAGCAGCCGTTATGGTGTGTACTACGGAACTCTCGCAATTAGTACATGATGCAGCCAAGGCTTGTATACGCAATGAGTAGAACCATGTTTTGCCCCCAGGATAAGTGCCTCTGGTAATCGTGGGACTAGTCTGGTAGGAATGCATACAATCAGACTTTTTCTGGTTTTCTCTGTTGCGTTTACTGCTTGTGGAAGCAACCACAGGAGAAAAGGCTTGGCAGCAGTCAGTAGATAAGAACAGCTGGTAACTTGACAGCAGTGTGACTGGCTGGACGTCCTGCTCCATTGCGCATCGATTGGCCCATCTTTCTGTCCGTTCGTTTAATGGCCTGTCTCAGTCTTTATTTACGCCTTCCTCGTTCCTCCTGAAACCACAGGTCTCTTTTCTTTCCAGCCGCAGACGGCATGTATAAGAAGCAATATTCTGTATATTTATGCACTAACAGCCATTGCAAATAGCTTCAGCCCAAATAGGCTTGAATTAAATAAAACGCTTGTCCAATATTTGTCCTATTTTTTTTTTTTTTAGGATAACGTACTGTAATGCTGATATAATGACAATCTAACAGAACCTCATTAGGAAACTAGTGGTGTAGCTCTTTATTTTATTAACTGGAGAGCAGCTCTTGTTGCCTTGTGAGAAATGGACGGATGCTTTCCGGGCCTATTTGAGTTTGTATATTCCAGTGTAGGCACTTTTTTTCATACCCTGTGGGAATTTGACTGTGTTTGCAGGCAGATCATTAAAGATATGGATGTATTGATTTGTTTTATTTATCCAGATGGGATTTAACAGTGTTTTGCTTTTACTTTATGAATTATTTTCGGAATAAACTCACCATACCGGCACATACACAGACATGGTCATGCACACACCAACAACAAATTATGGCTCGTCTTAAAGCACAGAAAGGCAAAGGGAGCAGGTATTATATACACATCTAGAATGCTTGTATAAATATATATTCATTCATCCATCCAGTTCTGCTCACTTCTAACCCAAACAGGGCACAGAGTGAAACCAGCAATACACAAGGTTGGACACAACTTTGGCTAGAGAGCAGATGCTTAGCTCCATCCATCCATCCATCCATCCATCCATCCGTCCATGTGTCTATCTGTCGTGAGGGGTTTGTAACCTGAAGTTCATCGACTGAAGTTTCAGATACAGTCCTGCTGTTGTTTCGTAGGCAAAATCATAATAGTAAATGAGGTAGCAAAGAGTAGACCAGACCAAGGTGACTCTAGGTCAGTCATTAGATCAGCAGCTTTTTCTTTAGGTTCTTGACTGTAGAGGTTGTTAGGGGTACTTTGTGCAGCAGAGAGGTTGTGGTCATCAGTGTTTGGACAACTCAATTTATAAAATTGCTCCTCCTTTGTGTAGAATTTTTTTCATTTACCATCTACATGCATTGATGCCAGTTGGCCAGCAAATGCAGAGAACTTTGAGTAAAGGGGGGAGCTGTTTATAAATAGATAAGATGGATGGATTTGTAGGACCTCTCACAAAGAACACACACAACAGATAGAGAAAGAAAAGTAACCGAGAAAAAGTTTGCTTCTGAAAAGCAGCATTTTCTAGTTGTCTTTATGTAATGTCGAACTTCTTAACTTGAAAGAGGTTGTGCTACTGGGAACCAATTATATCATACTGTATGTCTTTTTAAAGTCAAAATCTGGGGGATTTGTGTACCATACTGGCTCATTAAACAGGCTGAAGGCTTTTAACATTCAACGTTCAGCACCATTGCAGGGAACTTCGTTTCACTGGATTTGCCCATAGAAAACAGGGAGTTATAAAAAGCAGTGATTTGTCACATGATGTACCATTAATTCAGCTCATGAAAAAAACAAACATTACTGGGACCTGGCTGTTCCTTTTAGGTAACACTCTGGCCTTCACTTCTTATAATAATCAGAGCAGTATTAATGAGCCAAGGTCTTGAGATGTCCATTTAGATTCCTCTGTGCGAGTAGGCTTGCTGCAATTTTGGTAGCTCTGATAAGTGTTCATGATAAAACAGCTGCATTATCACTTTTATCTGGGGAAAGAAAGACGCCACACTGCAAAATTAGATTAAAGGATTGCAATGAAAAGCCATATAAATTTAGCAAAAAATGGATCCACTGTCACAGAAGAAAAACGAGAAGCAAGATAGGTTGATATATCATGGAAAATGAGGGACTACAATACATCCTGTCGTGCTGATGTTTGTTTTCAGATGGTATAGTTGCATATCATAGAGTAATAATTGACCATGTTGTTGTGGTAAAATGCCGTGGAGTTAGTGTCAACTCTTGTTGTCACAGGGTTTCTCCAGAAAGTTCTGTCCTCTACTTGTGTCCTTAGTGTTGAAATTGTCAGTTCATATAGTCCATCCATCTGGTTGCTACTTTTTCCTGTTTTTCTTCTTTCAGCTTCTCCAATCATCATTGTCTTTTGAGAGAATGCAATCTTCTCATTGTGTATTCATATAGTATGTTATAACTTCAGTCTCATCCTGGTTAATTATGATATTATAGACTATATAACCTGATGAATGGTTGGCTTAAATCCCATAAGTCAGACTTCTTTTGTCTTTTTGAATGTGCTGTTTAATGTGTTGCTGCAGTCAATATAAAAATGAGTGTTGTGCAAACCCAGGAATTTTATAATTGCTAAATAATTACGTTATAATTACATAATATGTACTTCATTGTGTTAAATATTATATAACTCCTCCAATGTTCAAATCTGAGTCCATGTTCTTCCTTTTTCTCCAAGATGGGCTATTCTATTCAGTTCAAGAGGCTTTACTCTAAATAAGCCTTTCTGAGTTCTGAGTCTCTGTGTGTCAGTGCTATATGGCCAGATTTTTTGTCCAGGGTGTGTCCTGAACACCTCCATGAACAGGAAAGGCTTCAGTGCACCATGATTCCACTTGGACAATCCATTACCACAGGACTGTAAAAATCATTATGGTGCTACTAGTCATTTGTAGCGGTCATCTAAATGGTCCATGGGAAAACACAAGGACGTGTTGATTAGGCGTCACAAACACGAGTCAAGCTTGTTTTCTCATTTCACGCCATGCACACTGTTAAAAATGAGATCCGGTGGGAAGCAGGACGCATGAGCTGAATTCATTGGTTGAATTTGCTTTAGTCCAATTACACAAACGAGCGCGCCATATCGACTAGTGTCACTGCCCTCTTCCAAACGCATAATTGAAAGTATCTAGGAACAAGCATGCATGGTTCCTTCACCTGATGTTTCAGGGTGTAATTGCTGCCAATTAATAGCTAATTTGTTACTATTGAGCCTACAGGACATCAGGCATTCACAAATTGTAATATTGAGATTACTGTTGTTACCTTATAGTAGAGTCACAGTAAAATCTATAGCATCATCATGGATCTACCCGCTGTTTTTCTAGGCTCCCAAAACAGAGGACAAGAGAAATCACACTTTTTGAGTATATGGCTCTTTAATCTGAAGAATTTAATTCTAAATTTTCAAAGTAAACTAGCCAACCAACCAACCAACCAAAGCCAACTGTACAAATCATGGAAAGTATGCTGGGATTTAAGGCCATACATTTTCCACTGGTATGTGTTTATTTTTTTGGTGTCTGTCCAATATGTTATTTTTTATACTACTTTAGAATCGAAACCTCTGTAGACACTATGTTCTTTATTGTACTAAGAAGAATAGTTTAAGAAGAAAGTGATTGGCAGATATGATGGTAGAGACACTAGCATGATATTTAGGGTCAGCAGGTTGCATAATGGTCAGATCTGCTATCTTGTTATAAAAGGGTCAGGGTTCGAATTCCAGTACCAGCTATAATGGCATTCATTTACATACTTCCCCTGTATAGATACAGTAAAAATCTCACATCTGTATAAACTCACACACACAAGCTGTATAAACACACGCACACCGCTTGTCCCGAATGGGGTCGTGGCAAACCGGAGCCTAACCTGGCAACACTGGGAGCAAGGCTGGAGGGGGAGGGGCACACCCAGGACGGGACGCCAGTTCATCGCAAGGCACCCCCAAACAGGATTCGAACCCCAGACCCCCCAGAGAGCAGGACCCGGCCAAACCTGCTGCACCGCCGTACCCCCTACAGCTGTATAAACTGTAAAATAATTTTAAGCAAGTTTATAAACTGCTTTAGGGGAAAAAAATAATGTTAACCTTTTCATACTTGTGTAAGTTTATGTCGTGCCACATCAGCTGTTTAGCATACACAAAGGAGTGTAAATTGATCGTTTTCAAGAGCCAATGAATATGCTGTTTTGTCTATTATCAGATCTATTGACCTCGTTGTTTGACAGTGAGTAATTTCGTCTGGTTCCACAGGTGGACAGTAAATCGGTCATTAATTGGTGCTTTAGGACTGGAGCTGTCTATCCGAGTATGGCCCTGAAGGGTAACTGGGCAGCAGCTGCACTGACCCTTCAGATAGTTATGCCTTTTCTCATCCGGACCCACCCTCCACCCCACCCCTGCCAGTGTCCCCAAAGATGAGTCTTGGCAGTGTACATCAGAGCATTGATCTTTCAATTTGCAAAAAGACAGTAAATATTGGAAAGTAGTCTTTGTTTGTGTTTTTTTCTTCTTTCTTTTCTTTTTTTTTTTCCTTGCACGCACTGTGATGGGAAAACAGAAGAAAGGAAATGAGCTGAGTTTAATGTGCTGTGTACTTCTGTAGATTTAAAATATATACACAAAACCGAAAGGACTTGGAGGGGGCTAATCCGCAAGGCTTTGATTACAGATCTAGCCCTGTTTCATGGGTCCATGCTGTTTATCTCCTCATTAAAACAGTTGTTACAATACTTGTACAGCCAGAAACATCTTTTTTTTTTTTGCTGTTTTTCTGGTTTGCAAACAATGTGCCCTTCAAACGGACATTAAATCATCATGGTGGGTGGAAGGAAAGCGCAAGACAGGAGGTGAGAAAGGAACCGAGAGACGGCCCCGCTGTCTTTTCGTTTGCCCTCGTAAGTGTTGTTTTATCATGCCTTAGGGTCTCCTGTTCAGACGCAACGTCTGCGGAAGCGGGACGCGCCGCAGCCGGCTAATTCCTTGCTTTCGTTTCCCTGCACGTCACCTTTAGCGGGCCGCTAATTGCTTGTGCTCCACACTCTAATGTGCTCGTTAATTCTTCGCCGTGGCGACGGTCGCATTCTGATGTTCCGGCCCGGACGGAGGATTGGGTCGAGGCGCTAGGACGGCCGCCATTAATTGTCTCCAGCGCTTCGCCTTGCCGCCTGCACCGCTTCGGCGCTACATGTCAAATTGGGGCCTGCAAAAGCCTTATAAATACTGATTACCTGCAGCGGCGCTCGTTGTAACACAGGCGACCTTGGCAGACCGGATGATTAATATACTGGAGCGACAGGCCCAGCCAAGGTGCGGTACCTTTATGTTTATGCATTACTCGGCGACTGATGTTTATGTCCTAAACGTGGTGGTGTAATTGGCCAACCGGATGATTTTTACGGAGCTGCTTTTCCGGAAGGCTGGCTGCTGCGCGCCCCGTATCTTCTTGTCGGAGCTCTTGCCGCTCCGCAGTACTGTTTAGGCTGAGCCGAGAAAGAGCTGCAAGAGCATTTGGTCACAAGTAATCATTTCAACAAGATTCGGCACGTGCCGTAATGCATCGATCCGTATTTTCACGTCTGCTCGGCACGGCAGCGCTATGAACTTGGTCTCTGTGGTTCCCTCGGGCATCACCGATGTTGAACGCAGATATTACAATAAAAAACAGAACTTAAGAACTTGTGGTGAATAAAAAAAAGCTTCATTTTTATCTGTTTTGCATTTGGTTTCACATGATCATCTACAATATCAATTTTCCACACTCCACACTGTCAGTAGCATTGCTGAAATGTGGAGGGCCATAATTTCAAAGATGTCAGTGTTATATTGGATTGAACAGACCATGTCATTCTCATACATTTTTTCGGGGAAGCGTTTCCTCATCCATGTCATTCTCCCACAGCTATATATTTGAGGTTGGTTAAATTCTTAGCAACCGTTATGATTTGTTGACGTCTTCCATCTGATAAATATAAAAAAGCAGTTAATTCTTAGATAGCTTGTCTTGAATATCATATTGCATTTTTCCAGGCAGTCGTGGAAACTTGGACTGATGGGAAAGCACATTGACTGTGTAATAGCCGGACTGTTGGGAACGACATTTCCATTTAACAAAAATAAAGTTTTCATCTCTAGGGCTGGTGCCAGGTGACACCGCTTTGCCTGGATGTCTCCTGTCTTCTCTGTCTCCCACTGTCAACCTTTTCAGAGATGCTGTGATTGATTCCCTTCCCTAAAATCCGTCTCTGGCAATTAGCATGGACACGAAGACCTTGTTTGACAGGCGAAACCTTTTACGTCGTGCATGGCGGCCACAGAAGGCCATTTCCAATGTGACACCTAATAAACAGAAAGAGCGGAAAAACAAAACATGTGTCTCTCACTCTGTGACCAGAGAACAATTAAAGGCCTTAACCGGGGCTCATGCTTTTCATTTATGGGCTTTATTGATTCCTGTTACAAAGAAACTTGAAATATAACATACAGAATGGGCCAGAATAATGTATTGAGTGTTTTCCAAATAATTTTTTCCTTCTTCTAGAGATGCAGTTTATGGAAACAGAGAAATTTCTCTAACAATCTGTTGATTATTAATAATCATCCCTCCTGGAAAAACAGGGTACACTCTGAATGGGGCACGACTCTATCACACACTTATTTACTCAAAGACACACTATGGGCAGCTGAGGGTTGCCAGTCCACCTGAAAGACATGTCTTTGGACTGTGAGAGGAAACCAGAGCACCTGGATGAAACCTACTCAAAGATGGGGAGAACATGCACATAGATGGAGCCAGATAGAAGCCCATTTCCAAACCCACATCCCAGGTCCTCTGAGGCACTAGTGCTATCTGCTGAGCCACTGTGCCACTCTTTTCCAGCCTTGTTTTTGAAACAGGTATTTTTTGTAAATGGAATCCAATTATATAAGAAGCTGTAGGACAAATCTACCTACTTTGCTCGAAACCATCATACAGCACTCATTCCCGTGAAGCAATTTTCTTATGATCTAGCGATGTATTTGGGAAAACATACTGTGCATGTTTTACCATTAAAAGACATAATGGAATGCAGTGGTGTGTAGAGGTTTTGAAATTTCAGAAATGGTCCACCCCCCAGACAATGAACTTCCACTAATAAAATAGTTGCATTATACAAACCATAGAAAATATAAATGTGGGTCACAAACTTTTCTCTTGGCAACTCTTAACACTAATCCATGCTACATTTGTAACCACTCATATTCATGTAGTTTTTAGTCATATACTTTTATGGAATTGATCACTACATCAACACATAATAATTTCAAACATTTTTTATTTGGCTGCAATGGAAAATAAATTTACATGAAAATGAGGTTTTGTTGTACAATCAATTATTGAACACATTATTCCATTTTTAAGTGTTATCAATTTTTGGTCAAAAAGATCTCTTCTTTTCATTTTGACCATTAAACCTGCACCACGGAGTAAGCAATGAGTCTAGCTCTCTTAGTCACGTTAAAGATGATTTTATTTTAGCATTTTCCAAAGCTTTCGGTGAATTTTGTGCCGGTGAAATCGGTGTGACCCACAGCGAAAGGTCGCAGGCCATAATTATGAGCTTTAGTGACCTGATGGAGCATTTAGCTTCAAACAGACTTTTTCCAGAACCCTGGGAACATTTTAAGAATCCAGCTTTGTTCTGCATATTGTACTTATTGATTGCTGTAGTCTCTCTTTCACCTTGTCTTCTTTATGTTGCACATTTTTTTTCCCTGTTTCTGTGTTTTGCAGGGTTTTTTACATTTCCATGTGCCTCTGCTGGCACATTCTCTTATCTTCTCTCTTAATGAAAAAAACCTCAAATGAAGTTTTCTGGCACAGATAGCTGTTTCCATGGTTGCCAGAGAAGGGAAGAGACTGACCCTGTTCTTGGCCAGCATCTCGTGGCCCCCTCTGGCTCTCACTGCTGCCCATCAACCTCTCCGATTTGACTGACGTGGCTGATGCCCGCCTGGAATGGAGGGAGCTAATTGAGAATAATGAGAAATGCGTTGAGGATCGTCAGTCAAGTGGAAATGTACACAAAAGGCCTTAGACGTGAAATTGAAAGTTCATGATCCATCCTGGGATTGGATTTTTTTAATATATATTTTAGAAAGTTGAAGGCCTTGAATCTTGACTGGGTTGGCTTATTGCCAATGGGACAGTGTTGAGTTGGCAGTCAAAGATCAAGTATCTGAGCTGTTTCATAGATAAGATTTATCAAATGAGATAAATCGCGTCTAGGGTGTGTTATACATTTTATGACTAGTGAGCAGGGAGTTGCACTGTATGAAAGTTATCATGTCAATATAATAATTGGGTTGTGTTTCAGACAGCTTTTTTTTGGAGTTTCTGTCCAAAATGAGCAGCCCAGTGTCATTATTTATGAAGCAATTATAAAACATAGATGATCATCTCATGTTGTGTTACACCAACTTCATTCCTAGTCAAGTCGTACTTTCTTTATGGAATTTGTGGGTTGTAGACCTCATTTATCTGAAATTACACCACTCTGAGTGTGTGTGGATGTGTATTAGATCTTGTGAAGCTCACATTTGATTCTCTTTGCTGTTTATAATTGTCTCACATGCTATTTCCTACAGTTGGCCAGATATGACTGCAGAAACCACCAATTTACTAGATTTGAATAAAACAATTCAGTAAAATTGGTTACTGTTAATTTCAAGTTAATTAAGTTTTCAGATGCCAGGTAATGAAACGCAACAAAACCTTATGGCAACTAGAAAGACACAATATTTGTGACAGATACAATTTGTAATGCAACCCAAAGGGTTAAATAATATCGTTAATTATAGGGTTAAATTATACTGCAAAACTTTTGTTGGAATCTGCAAGGCACAATACCCAAATCCAGAGTTTCTCGTATTCTCTGATTTCTCTGTAATCCCTAAAATACAGTATTTTGAGTTTCAAGTTCAAGCAACAGTTTGCAGTCTTTGTGCAAGAGGAGGACACACGAGGGATAACGGGCTGCCCTTTCATCGGTGAACTATGAGGCTTCCTTTAATCTCAGTGGATGGGCATGAGGTCCATAATTTATTACGTGCTTAAACCCCAAATTCGAGCTCCTCCATCTCATCCCCACCACCACTAAATGCTCAACAAAGAAGCTAATGAAGCGGTAGCTGGAGAATACTTGTCTGCTAATTAAGAAAAATGGTTAAAAAAGGATTTTTTAAGGCTGCAGCTAATTTCTCCCATTTTGTAGTCCTTTTTTTTCGTGTTATTCTTTTAGTGCACTTAAATGAACACTTTTGAAGAGTTGAGTGTAATGCATAGCTTTCTCTTCTGCACAGTCCCTGGCAATGCAGCTATTATTACTATCACAAAATTATCACAAGATTTTTTTTTTTTTTTTAAAGTTTAATGATTTTTCTTGGCTGTTCCCACAAGCTTCCGCCGACCTAAAGAAGACTTTGCAGGAGAAAGTGGTTACGGAAATAATTTAAAAATGACTTCAGAAACCTTAGCTGATATGTGATCAATATGACTATAATTCTGTCTACACCTATAGCAATGTGTGAGAGTGGTGGACTCACTTGAGACTGCACAGCCTCACGGTCAACTGCGGTTTTACGGTCTTTTAAGCAGCTGTATCTCTGACTGGGAGCAAAATTTAAGCTTTCCTTTGCACGGTGTGTGAGGTTATGTGTCTGCAGCACACGAACTCCAGCTCCCAGCCTGGAGGAGAATCCAGGAAATGGTGTCTGTAAGGCTGATGCTGAGAACGAAGACTGTGGTATAATGGCCCTACTGATCGCTGTGGTCTGGAACGGTAGCGAAACAGGTACTGGCCATGGTAATTCACTTCAGGGGTGTCCCTGCGGTGCATTGATTACTGCACCATGGTCCCAGCAGGATGGCAGTTCAGGATGCGCATGGAGACGTGTTGTGCACCATTGGTACCTCTATTTGTTTCTGTGGGGTTTCCAGCCATTAGCAGAGAACTTTTCCTCCTCTCTGAGTCCAAGTGATCGGTAAAATCAGCAGACTGAGAAGTTTTGCGGGAAAGATTTGCACATCCTAAGTGTAAGCCCCACCCCCTGAATTAAGAGCTACTCCTATCTTAAATTTTGAAGAATGGCTCATACTCAGCTGGTTCAGTGGTCATTCCAGCTGAGTGTGGTATTGTGTGGTATCGTTGTAGGTGCCCTGAATCTAAATGGCATGGTGGCACAGAGAGTAGTACAGATGTCTTACAGCACCTGGGTGGTGTGAAAGGATGTGGGTTTGAACCCTGGTCAGTCTGTGTGGAGTTTGCATGTTCTCCCCATGTCTGTGTGGGTTTCCTCCGGATGCTCTGGTTTCCTCCCACAGTCCAAAGATGTGCTGTTCACCCATAATGTGTGAGTAACACAGAGAGAGTGTGCTCCACTGATGTATGAGTGAGTGTAAGTGATTGTAAGTAGTGTATCTAGCAGTGTAAGTCACTGTGGTGAGTAAGGTATGTGGGCTCATAACACTACATAGTATCCATTGGAAGTTGCTTTAGAGAAAAGCAGCTGCTCATTAAATGAATGTAAAATAATTAGTCATTGATTCCTTAGTAAGGACATCTGCTGCTTGCAGTTCTTTAGGATGGCAGCCCACTTGCACATTTTCAGGCACAATATTATTTTTTAAATATATTTCCAGAGTTTTGAAACATAAATATGAACAAAGACACAAATGGGGGGAGCCATATAGCAGTATAAACCTGAAGAAAAAGCTACAATGATCATTATTCTGCACATAAAATGCAATGACACTCCTAAAGAGAAATGGTTAAGCAGCATCCACAGCACGGTCAATAAAGTGACTCTGAATGTCTCCGAGGAGCAAAATATATGATAATTGTTACAATATTTTATTAAGAATGTCAGAATGCCATCCATTGATTCTTTTCAGAAGAGAACACGCTTCTGCTGCTTTCGAGAGCTGCAGTCAAGGCTTAATGGGATTGTACTTTGATATCAGTTTGAGCAAATATGTCTTCAGTTCTTTTCAGGTCAGACTAGCAGCTGAAATACAGTGTGTAAAATTCAGTAGCACTGCAGCTACAGAACATCAGGTAGTGGACAAAAAAAGGAGCTGCAACAGTATTTACCCTGTTTTACCCCTTTTTTCTACATGCAACCCTCTTTGATCCGATAAATCACAAATTAGCAGAAATAATTTAGGCCGTTTATTACAATTATTCTCTGGCCTCTCACATTACAAATGTCAGATACATGTTTTTAGGGAAATGTGTTTTCCAGTTTATCGACTTATTTCTAATTACTTCACTAATCTAATTCCTAAAGTTTCCATAGCAACCTGTGTTTCTCTGCCTAGCCGTTAGACGGCAGCTAAACTCACCATGGCATAATAGGCATGTGGGGCCACCTTAATTCAGTTCGCTTCCGCAGTGCTTACAGCTCATTTGTGATGTTCCTGAGTGTTGGTGATCAATTAGGAAAATTCCATTTGCTTATGATATTAAGCGGGCAACAATCAACGCTAAATACGAGTTTGTGTGGACTACATTTTTATTTTCAGTCGTTCAATATTAGTTTTAATTTTAATGTAATGGCAACTTACCATATATTACATTAAAAGTCTTACAAAGTTTTATTTATTTATTCGCTATATACAAGATTTTTACAAAACCTAACCAGCTAGTAAATTAAGGGATTTGTTTTAGTTTTGAGTCATAGTGGTAAAAGGGACTTTGGATGTACGAATTAAAATAGTTCCAGACAGACTTCTGTTCCCACCTGTGTTGCTAACATGAGGCACCAGAATACTGAGATCTGGCTTCTCTGAAATGTTTGATGAGGCTGAGGTGTGGATCACAAGAGTCATGAAAGCCCCTTAACTTCCTTGCTGTATTCCTCAAGACATATGTCCTGGAGCCTGGAATACTAACGTGTCCAACTAGGGCTTTTTAGATCATCTGCAATACCTAAAGGCAGAAGACAGTATGTCCACCAAGCTCACAGCATCCCACCTTCCTTCTCACATCCACCTTCACAGTCTTTCACTGCGTCCTAATGAGGAGGATCGCTATCTACGGTACATCCGGTTGGCGAGGTGTGACCCCACCCGTCAGACTCAAAGTAGAAGACCACCATCTTCACACTGGTTGGGCTGAAATACTTCCATCTAGTGAACCGCTGGTACGGAAGACAGTTTCCTAACAAGCGGGCTGTGCTCTGTAATGAGAGAAGTCCCTGCTAATTCTACCCCGTTGTGGAGGAGACTCATGTAGTCCAACATTGCCGAAGTAGCAGAGGATTTTATTTTTAGCAGCCATCACTCAATGGCGGGAAGGTCTCTCGGCTGCCGTCACACACACAGTCGATCTCGATGAAGGACGAGTCACCGGACCGTGTGACACCCCTTCGCTGCTGGGAAACGTACCATCTACGCGCACTGCTGGCCCTACGGGCAGGCATCACCACAACACCCTATCCCTGGAGCCCCCACATGGCTCTGTGATCGTCTACCTTCACTGATCAGTTTTACCTTGCAGCCCTGATGAAGGTCCATGCATCATGTTTTTACAGTGTCGGATTTGCATATTTCACACATCGGTCTCGTACGCGTGACACCTAGATGCTATACGGCCTCCGTACCCTGATGTTTCAGTTCATTTTCTCCAGTGGCTGTATATCCCCACACTCCTGCTGCTTTGCAATTCATTTATTTAGATTCCATCGCATTAGAAGACCCAAATATACATTTTGTTGAGCTTGTTGCATTGTTCATGCATCCTATTTAAAATGTAATATTGTACACACTTTGTACGATTATATCACTTGCTGTAGTCATCAGACAAACTTTGTATGTTCAGGAAAGTATCAACTCCAGTCTAACTAACATTTCCAATGAAATATTTTGTTTTTTTGTGTTGGACATGTCAGGTTATAATGTTATACCTTGTGCTCTGGTATACTGTGGCATCCTATCTAGGGTATACCCTGCTTTACACCATATGTTTCTGGGATAAGCTCTGGACCACTGCAGTGGACAAGTTATCATTGATGGATGGATTATGGAATAATAAATGATAAATATGTTCAAATAGCTGAAATGATCATGAAGTAACTTGTTTAATGGTGTTACATCAGCAGTCTTTGACAGCAATAAGTTGTCTAGTGGTTAAAGATGCAGGGTTTGACACCTAAGCACCTGAAAGCTACTTGCTCTGGTCCCTCTCTGCTAGTGGTGTTGTACTATTCAGCAAGGTAGATTGAGTATCGGGTGGCACAACGAGTAGCGCTGCTGTCTCCCAGCGCCTGCGTGGTGTGAGAAGAGGTGGGTTTGAACCCTGCTCAGTCTATGTGGAGTTTGCATGTTTTCCCTGTCTGCATGGGTTTCCTCTGGGTGCTCTGGTTTCCTCCCACAGTCCAAAGACATGCTGTTCAAGTTCCCCCATAGTGTGAGTGACAAAGAGTGTGTTCCACTAATGTATGGATGAGTGACCCAGTGTAAGTAGTGTATCTAGCAGTGTAAGTCACCACTGTGAATAAGGTGTGTGGGCTATTAACACTACATAGAGTTCATCAGAAGTCACTTTGGAGAAAAGTGTCTGCTAAATAACTGAATGTAAGGTATTTCCTCTGAATTACCCTGCAGTATAAGTGGTCAAATACTGTAAGCTGCTTGCGTGAAAACATGAGTTGAACAACAAATGACTCATAAAGTCTGTGTCTTTAATGAGTACCTGCAGTCCCTTTCTACCTCTTTTTAAATATACCGTCCTTTGTCCGCAGCCTCAATCCCCACCCACCCGCTTTCTGAACCGCTTGTCCCCTGTGGGGTTGCGGGGAGCCAGAGCCTAACTCATCAACACAGGGTGAAAGCCTGGAGGGGGAGGGGACACACCCAGGACGGGACGCCAGTCCATCGCAAGGCACCCCAAGTGCAACTCGAACCCCAGACCCACCGGAGAGCAGGACCCGGTCCAAGCCACTGCACCACCGCACCCCCCACCTCAATCCCCAATGTAGAAATTACCACAAAGTGCCACGGAGATGGGAAATCGTCAGAGTTACTTTGTGTCCATCAGTGTCATGTCAGATGGGACAGATTAATAATGCTGTTGAAAACGTACGTCAGGAACCTTTGGAAAATTTCTCAGAAACATTGTCCAGGCGTGATGCAAACCTAAACGCGTATTAAAACACATTAAATTTTCAGTGAGCTTCACTGAAGATCTGTCTGATGTTGCAGACGAGATCACCTGATAATATTGCACCTGACCGTTTGCACTTGAAATGATGCGGTTCAAATGATGCAAAAAATATAAAATAATTCATCAGTCTTTTATTCTTTGTCAAAGTCTGTTCTGTTTTGCATTTTTGTTTTGATGAGGTTGTGGGGGCAGGCATGTTTGGAGGGATAGGGGCAGGGATGGATATGGGGTTGGGACCAGGGGAGGGGATGGGATGCGAATGTGTAGCTCGGCAGAATGCTCTCACACGGATTTGTAAGCGTTGCCATGGTGATACCAAGGCACGGTCATAGGATGCCAGCTATCGCTTTCTGACCCAAACACACGTTCTTACGCATGGAACTATGAGATCCAGACTTCCGATCTTCTTGTTGCGAAGTAAAGCCTCTGAGGACTATGCCACCTGCTGCCTTACGTGTTCGGTGTTGAGGCTGTGCGTGTTGGAATTGGTCATGTGTTCCAGTTCCACACATTCGGGGTCCCGTCCACTAATATAGAGAGGTTGTGATGAAAAGCCTTCTCTATATATCAGTGCCCCCATGTCCTGTCCCCCCTCTCTCCGTTGAAAAGCTTCCTTGCATTAAGTAACAATTCACTTGTGTATAACCGTGGTAAACCAGTGCACAGGGATTCAGATTCTTTAAACTGAAGCGCTTCGGACTTCTTTGGATGGGACTGCTGAAGTGCTTCTAAAAGGCCCCTCTAAATCCATTTCTCCACCTCCACGCTCGCTGAGTGAATAATGGATAGTGGTGCGTGTGTGTGTGTGTGTGTGTGTGTGTGTGTGTGTGTCTGTGTGTGTCTACGTGGCGAAGGGAACGGGGAGTGAAAGCACTTTCAAAGCTCCTTTTGCACTGTGTTTCAGGGATGGTGTGTCGTGTTGCAGAGTTAGATAAGGAGTCACATGCGCACAGGATTTGCACATTAATCTTTGATTATCTGTTTTGGACCACGCTTGTACGCAAGCGATGTTTAAGGTTACGTGTCATTTGCCACACGATTCCATTCATTCAGTAAGAAGGAAATAAGGAATGGCTCTTTATGTTTATTCATTTTTTTCCACAATGAATGAATGTGTGTGTGTGTGTGTGTGTGTGTGTGTGTGTGTGTTGACTTTTGGAGGATTTTACATAACTATTACCTCAATTCTGCTTTCTACAGCTATCCAATTTATGACTAGACTATTATTTGTAGCAAAAAGGATACATATCGAGTTTCTTAGTAGGAGGGTCCTAGGCTGAACCCCACTCCTGATGTAGTATGATTGATTAAGGCAATTAGCATGAATCAATACAGGGAAATTTACCCAGTTCTATAAATAGGTAAAGAATGGTAAGTACCTTTGTGTGCAAATGTAAAAATAGAAGTCTACAGTTTTGAAAAAATTAGTAAGTAATGGGGGAGGTGCGGTGGTGCGGTGGTGCAGTGGGTTGGACCGGGTCCTGCTTTCCGGTTGGTCTGGAGTTCAAGTCCCCCTTGGGGTGCCTTCCATCGGACTGGCGTCCCATCCTGGGTGTGTCCCCTCCCCCTCCGGCCTTACGCCCCATGTTGTCGGGTTAGGCTCCAGCTCCCCGCGACCCTGTATGGGACAAACGGTTCAGACAGTGTGTGTGTGTGTAAGTAATAAGAATGTTGAAAAACACGTTGCATAGCAAACATTTAGCAATATGAGTATCATTGGTTCTAACCTGACCTCTTGCTGTAATACCCTTGATCAAGGAACTTCCACTGAACTGATACAGTAAAAATTGCTCTCCTGTATTAATGGGGGGAAAGAAAAACTGTAAAGCTGAATATCTTACACTATGAATCATTCTGGACAACAGCTATAACACCGATAATTTGCAAAAATGTTGAATTACGCTAGTTATGTTCACGGATACATAAAAGAGACTCCGAGAAATACTCGGTCTGTTTGGCAGATTGATCCGACAAAAGCTTTGGAAGTCGTGCTTTAAGCTGGGCTAACCATCAAGGCTGCGGTAACAATGACAGAGTAACTGCAGAAGGGCCACGTGGCGGCTTCAAACTGATTGATCGCAGACATCCGCGCGTATTAAACTCGGCCTCACCGAGAATAACCATTATGTGACAATAATTACTGCGAAACGGTGAGGGTGGTCCTTAGGAGACGGATTGAAACGAGCCTCTTCTCAAAAGGACAGTAGAAAATGTGAGCCAAAATGGGGTGCGATGGGGCGCGTAGATAACACCCTCAGATGCACCGCGGTGCCTTTTAACAATACCCGCGCTAATGTGAAAAGTATATTCATAAAAATCGTTGCCACTCTGAAAGTAACCTATAAAACTAATTAAAATGTAGATGAAGCAGAAATGTCAAACTGTCTAATACTACTTAAGGCAAGTTACCGTAATATCTTTTCGAATCACGGAGGAGGCCTTCCTTTATCATAATAATGCTACATAATACCAATATCATGAAAAACGTTCCTTCAAATACCGAGATAATTATTACGTGTTATGGCAAGTTTAAGTAATTGTCCCTAATTGTCAGCATTAAACGTGTAATTAAAAAATTTAATTAGTAAAAAATGTGAAAAAAGGTCATTTAAAGATTGCTAAAATCTGTGACAAGGTCTCTTCTCCATCCACTTTAGAAATTTGTTCATCAACCAAAAAAAGACCTTGCATCTTAGTCATCTCGCTCTTCCTTATGCTTTTCGACTTTTTGCTTTACCTTCTAGCTCAGGCCAGTGTCCTTAACCTCTTTCAGACCACATACCCCTTTAAGAATCTAATGAAAGCTAAGGACCTCCCACCATTGTCTGCCCACCATTGCATTCCTAGTTCACGTCCCTCAAGTAGATGCCAAGAAGTGACATTCAGTTGGCCACTACATAGATTATCAGAGCAGATGGTGCTGGCCTCGTTCATGGAGCTATCGCGAAATCAAAAGAGAAGTGACACTGAAGGAATTGGGTTTGAGACCCTTCTTAAATCTGGGAGTGATTCAGCGGCTCCAGGGGACGCCGCATCGGGAACAAAACCAAGAATTTATGGACTTCGTGCTTTTCGGCCCCTTGGGAGTGACACCTGAGGTGAAGGAGCTCAGCGAATTTGCTGGCGAGTCGTGAGTGATCAGAGCCTGTGATACAACACATCTGCCACAAATGCTCTGCAAGCCTAGTGACTGGAGAAGGAGAACTCCAGTTTGAATCTGTGCTTCGTCTGAGCGGCAACTTGGATGTACCTGGCCAGCTCGTAGAATATGACACGACTTTCACATTTTCCAAAGAGACCTTTGGCACGCGTTTATTTACGAGAGTGTTCGTATCGTGGTTTGACGTGTTTGTTTCAGAATGTGTTAAGGCGCCTCTCTCTGGGAGTTATGTTAACCATCCTGAGTTGTAACTGGTACATCCCATAGATCCCTTGAGTCTCGTTAGAAATTGGGATGCTGCTGTCAAAATATTTATAGACCTTAAAAATGCCAGTGTGAACGATGGCGGCAGGAAAACCCTGTGTCTGTGGTGGATTGTTGGCCAGCTATTGATTTACAGAACAGCTCTTTGCGATGATGAAGAGGCTTTTTTCTGCTGCGTTGTCTTATGAGGTTGTTAGCGTTGTGCTACGGTGCTCTGCTGGCCAGCAAAATCTTGCGAAATCTCGAAATACATCCAAGCAGGAGAGGAGCCATCAGCGTTTCATTTATGTTGGCTGGTCCTATTCCTGGAACTCCCCAGTGCAAAACGCATGATGTGGCTTTCCCGAAAAGTACTTTGTCATAATTTGTGGAGCTCCGTGTTTCTCGATCTGTAGAATGTGTGTTACGCACCCGAATCTCCCCACTAGAAAGACGGTCTTTCAAATGCGGCTTTGCAATTGCAGCTGGCACTATACAGTAAAATAGAATGTTATGAGTTTATACTGTGTATATTTGTAAATATATATGCACTAACATATGGTCTATGACAGCAGACTGGGACTGTTGCACGTGAGTTTATTAACTCGTTTATGTGTTTTAACTGCTTTTTTAGTGACAATGTGCTCTATCAGCTTTAAGGAATGTATCCGGGTCGCCCAAGACAGCAGGGTCTGGCGGGGCGTAGGGGAAGGTGGAACTGGAACTGTTGGGCTTGGAGCCTGACACTGCTGTCCTCCGTAATGGGAGCCTTACAGCTCAGTGCACAGGGACAGAAAGCAGCCCAAGTTGCGTGAAGAAATGCGCAGAGCTGCAGTAGGGGTTGAGCATGTATTCTACCTGTGCCGGTTCAGGGTAGGAGCAGCAGCCCAGGGGTCTTCAAAAAACAGCTTGGACCTCTGTGTTAACCCCATGAAATGAATATGATGACCAGTTGAAGAGAGATCGGAAGCTCCTACACAAGAGGCTCGCTGTTGCATTCAGATGTTCGTCTACCGCAAGTCACATGACTCTCCCTCATTAGTGGATGAAGGTCATTAACTTCAGCCTCCATAAATCCGGAGCTGGCCAGTTACAGCGCAGTTGAGATTCCGCCACTGCAAAGCAACCCCAGCTTAATAGAGGTGGCAATAATACCTCTACTGAAGAATTTCTCCTTTGTTTGCTCGGTTTGGCATTTGCTTGTTTTGGAAGCAGAGGCATAGTATTGGACTCATCGCTGGGTTTCACTCCAAACCCCTGCCCTTCTGGGATTATGAGACAGCTGTCTTTCTTGTACAACCGTGAGATGCGACTTCAGGTTGAAACAATTGGAGCAAAAATTTGCTCGTAATCAAATGAGCGTTCTGTTGATCAACACGTGATGCGTTTTTACTGTTAATGAGACTTTTCCGGATGAACATCTAAGTACATTCAACATTGCTAGTCTGTAGGGTTTAAGAAACCTGTACTAATTCAATTGCCGTCCTGTTCTTCAGCGTAAGTAGCCAAATCTTTTTTCTTTTTTTTTTCTTCTCTGGGTCAATACAGGTTGTTAGAACATTTCCCAGTGTGTCGATAAAGTTGTGAGGTTGAAAAGCCTAATTAAAATGCATTTGCTCACTTGGCTGCCTTTGTGCTTCCCTTGTCATAGCTTCGCCTGAACCTTTCCTGCAGCAGACATCGCCGTGATGGAGTCATGTGAAAGTGGGCGCAGCATTTAAGATAAAATATAATGTGAAAGAAACCTCGTATGCCTTTACAAAAAAGGCCTATCTTTTCCCACTGTGCATGTAATATGAAGGAACTGGCACATTGTTAAAATTGGGTTCCTGGTGGCAGGTGGTTTTTGGGAGCAGTGTGATTTATTTATTTATTTTCTTCACAAAATGTATTCAGTCATTTGCTCAATATTAATCGGCCTATAGAGCCTGTAATTTGGGAAGGGCACTGCATTGTGTCATTGTTAAGGCTGCAACCTTGCCATCTAAAGGTCATGGGTTCAAATCCCATTGCTGCTGTACTACCTTTAACTGAGGTGCTTACCTGGCATTAATACAGCAAGAATTCCTTTCTGTATAAATAGTGAAGTGGTTTATCTTCTGCTGTAAGTGACCTTGGACAAAGGTGTCACTTAGATAAATTGAAATGCATGTATTTGACATTAAATGGCAAGTTCCACAATAAACTAAGTGGAAACATTTTTCAGATTGTTTCAAGTGTTTCTAGTCCTTTTATTTTTGCTTCAATTCATAACTTTTTTCTCCCCATTAAAAGACCAAAGAACGAGTGATAGACAAGAACACCTTATGACTCAGTAGAGGACGAGCATCCACATCTGAGCTAATTGCCTCCTTAATGTTCCTCGAATGTGAACCTCTGGAGATCAAAGCTCTTAGCTGTCGCTCTCCCTGTACGGTTTGAGGTCACCGCAAAAATCACACCTCAGAAAGTGCCGGAAAAGGGACGTGGATCTCGTGAGGGGGGAAGGCCTCAAGAATGTTCCTTCAACCCTTCATCTAACAACATGAGTTGGTTCACCGCACCAGTCTCCTCGCTTTCTTGTTTGAGAAGCTTCCATATTCATAAAGAAACATGAGCTGTTTCCACTGTGCAACACCCTGCAAGTTACCTCTAGTACCCCTTTATTGTGAAAGAGCCTGAATATTCAAGATGCCAAAATTTGAATGTAATTCAGTTAGAAAACTTTTTCGTTCATTTCCAGAGAAAGTTAGCTCACGCTACTGTGGTGAGGATCTTGTTTATTTGCTCATATCGTTCACTTGCTCATTAGACAATAATTAATTCATGTCAGTATTGCTTACTGTTCGCTTACTGTTTTGTACCAACTGATACATAAATCATTTAACTTCTTCACCTTTACATTTATCATAAATTGACACAGCAATTTCTGCAGATATTTACAGAAATGTTTACGCAGCAATAATGTATTATTTTACATATGCAAGTGCTATAGTCAAATAGCATCCTATTTCTTGGAACTTTAACCACTTACGTTTTCTACATTATTATTATTATTAACACAACATTGTTTTGGAAATACAGTTGCTCACAGTGAGTGAACTTTTTTAAAAAGGATTTATTTTACCAAGAATAAACATTGTAGAAATACCCATGATAATCTCAACAACGCTCAATTGCTTATTCTCCAAAAATACTATATATATTTAGCAGCAAAGTATTTCTTGATCCTGTTTCCCTGTTCATCCTGGCTTATAAAATGGTCCACATTTGGATGACTTGGATGAAGTTCTTTCTAACATCAGGGTGCAAATAAGTTAAATGTATTTTCTTTACCAGAAACCCAGATGTGTCTGAGTGTGTAACAGTGCATGAAACTTCTTGGGAGCTGAACTTACAACCTTTCTATAAAGTGCAATTCTATAACCACTATGTTCTCTACTGTCTTCAGTTAAGATCTAGATAAGGTTGAATGCTGTCTCACGTAATGAGAAGCAAGTAACATCTTGCATTCTGCTTTACGTTTCTACATCTTGTCTTCCATATTATATTGTATGTCCTGCAGAGATTTTGGATGACATAATGTTATAAGATCTTGTTCCATATCTCAATTTATTCCTGCAAAAAATGTAGTTCAAGATGAGATTAGTTGTTCACGTGCAGTAATCATTTCAGTTCCTGCAGTCTGAGGGAATAATTTGAGGTGTCATTTTGTGGCCAGTACTGCGTGGTTTTTGTCTATTTTTCACTCATAGCGGCAGCTCAGTCCAGTGTCAGTACTTGTGTTGGTATCATGAAAAAAGTGGGTGTGGGGGTTCCAGAATTCTGGTAGAACCCTGTGTCACTTTGACAGTTTAATTTAAATAATTATTTTATGTCTATTTACTTAATACAAATGGTTATCCTAATTCCTGTCCTTAGCTGGTGTCTCTAGGTCTGGGTTCCACTCCAACTCAGTGTGAGGAGTTTGCATGTTCTCCCCGTGTTCATATAGGTTGTCTTCAGGTGCTCTGATTTTCCGGCTGTTCGTTTTTGCTTCAGTTGTTCAACTGCAGTGGACCGCAGTGTCCAGACCTTGGGGGCGGACAGCAGCCAGCTGCCCCTTACCGCCCTTGAGTTCAGGAGAAGGCAGCCGGTGACGTCCAACCGGAGGTGGGCGGGGCTTATTTGCCAAGCATGCGGTGAATGACTGAGTAATTGTGCAACTGCAAGCTGTATGGGATGATGAGGGTGGGGAGGTGGGGCCAAGTGCCAGCCATCCCGTTTGACCCCCACCGCTAGGCCTGCAGCCTATCTGTGGGGGGGGGGGAGTTAAAGAGAGCCGTCTCCGTGGACCAGCGCTGCCAGGGGACCGTTGAGGTGGCGCCCATGTTGGAAGGAAGCAGCCAGGAGGGAGCGAGCAAGGGGATGGGGGAGGAAAGGCGTAATTAGTATAATTAGCAGACCAGCTTTAGTGAGGCTCCCACAATATATGTCACCTCTCATTACATCCACCAGGCAAACACAGGCCTTAATTTGAGACGGCATCCTTTATATATCTGTTGTCTTGTTCTTTTTACTTCCTGCTATGAAACATTTAATTTGCGAGCTGCCAATCCTGTTTTTTCAGACCGCAGGATTATTTATTAATTTACTTTCCATTCCTTGCTTTCTTCTGCGTCGCGACATGGGCAGCAGCGCAGAATGATTTGGACAATGCATTTGCTGAGTGGAGGACAGCGGTGTCATGGAATCAATGCCTTTCTAAAGAAATTCTTCTTCTATTTTCAACTTTCTCAAGAAAATGCCAAAAATAAAAAAAAAATGCATTTACTGCATTTTGGTATACTTCGGTAATTGTGCTTCAACAAAAACTAATAAAATACATGTTTTACTGAAGACATAAGCAGAGTCTATAAAAATTTATTTGATAGCTTTTTTCTTTACATTCAAGCCTTCATGTACTTTTTGTCCAGTGTACGCAATGTTTCTATGGCATCTTTTTCAAAACGATTCACAGTCTTAGGTTTGATACTAAGATGCTTACAGTGATTTACCAGTTTATACAGCTGGGTAGTTTTTACTGTATTAATTCAGGGTAAGTACCTTAGCCAAGGGACAGCAGTGGGAGCAGATACTCAAACCTGGGTCCTGTGATTAGGCAGGACCCACAAGTGCTGTAACCCCCACACCACCTTTTGGTCCAAATTTAGCCCACATTCAAAATATTAAACGTATTCATTTATATTAATTTAAATTTTATGTGTTTTGAAACAGTTATTGTATATCACACACACACATTTTCTGAACCGCTTGTCCCATTTGGGGTCACAGGGAGCCAAAGCCTAACCTGGCAACACAGGGCATGAAGGGAGGGGACACCAGTCTGCCGCCATGCACCCCAAGCAGGACTCGAGCCCCACACCCACCCAAGAGCAGGATCCGGTCCAACCCACCGCACCACCGCGCCCCCCTGTCGTTATTGTATATCACACACACACATTTTCAGAACCGCTCATCCCAGAGGGGGTCGTGGGGAACTGAAGCCTACCCGGTAACACTGGGCGTAGGGCCAGAGGGGGAAGGGACACACCCAGGACGGGACGCCAGTCCGTCGCAAGGCACCCCAAGCGGGACTCGAACCCCAGACCCACCACAGAGCAGGACTGTGGTCCAACCCACCGCGCCACCGCACCCCCCTGTCGTTATTGTATATCATCAAACACTAATTGTTTTGAACACAATCATCAAGCCCATTAATAGCAGACCCTTCTGACATCTCAAACTGTCTGTTCTCCGCATCTTCAGGAAGGCGGTGCATTGGTGAGACAGATGCCTTGTGCATGCTGGGTCTTTTCGTTTGAGGCACCTCTCTCCAGTTCTCTGACACAGGCCTGCGGAGCTGAGCATCTGTGACAAATTGGGGGCTTTAAATGACAAAACTGGTCTGCTTTAATAAGGGCAGAGGTATCTGAGTCTGGCAGCCGACTTGCGGAGGGGGGCCTCGGGGTTTGGACTTCTCTTGGGGAGCCCTGCTTTGATGGCTGCCTTTATCCCTCAGATCCGAGACGAGAAAACATAAGAGGTCTTGTGCAGCAAATACATGACAGGCGAACAGATTACATCTAATAATTTTAAAAAATTAACTAGACTCATGCAAAATATGTATTTTTGTTTTTAAAATTATAGAGAGAAGACTGTATAATAAGCTGCCTACACATCAGTTATACATAGAAGATCAGTTAGCACCTTTCAGTCTTAAGTTAAGTGCACTGATTTGCCTGTTTATACAGCAGGGTAAATGTTACTGTATCAGTTAAAAGTAAATTCTTTTTGAACGGTACTGAAGAATATTTATTCTGTAACCTTGCTCAGCTCTACTTATGATGGCAAAAATCACTATATAATATGGACGGACACCAAAGATGTCAACAGAAAATGAATCGCATCAAATTTCAGCATTCCTTTCAGTTTTAAAATTCCACCCATTTATGCATCTACCCAGATTACTGTATCATTAGAAGGATTCATAGGGCTTCATTTGTGGGCCCTTCAAGTGTAGGGTACAGTTTGATCCACTATATCATCCACACATCTCGAGGTACTAGTTCACCTGCTCTTCTTACACGTGTATTTTCGTTTGGCCTTCATTAGCATACAAGAGGAGGGTTGGGGCGGCGGGGGGAGACGATGCAGGTGACTGTTAACCTTCTTCCCCTGCTACTGGCCTCAAGCCCATCACTCTGGGACTGATTAGTCCCCAGTCATTCACTGGATGCCAGCTGTCACGCCCCCCCCTCCCCCCTCCAGCCACCCCCTTACGCCACAACAGATGAGAAGTAGCAGTCGTGTCTTCTAATCAATCCACGACCTAATAGGTCACGAATGGCTGCTCCTGGCTTGCCAATAGCACTCGTTGGTGGAAAAGACGCCTCACAACTGTATTAGCAGGCCGGCGCCTTCGGAGGGGGCACTAATTGACAAGGCACTAATTAGCTGTGTCCAGCAAGCTGTCGAGCGAGGCCCCGTCTCCTTCCAAGCCATTAACTCTTTGTACTTTCATTCCAAATTAAAAGACAAAATGTGTACGCAGTTAATCAAATCTTTAACGCGGTGCTGGGACGGGAGAAAGGGACCCTTAAACAGCTTTAATCTCACAAATTGTGTTTGTTTTGGTCCAAAGAACTACTTCAGAGGAGCACTTTGGCAACGGGAAGGCCTCGACGCAAATGGTTCATAATTAATTTTGCACACGCTCAAATGCACAGTGGAAATATTGCAAATAAAAGGAACAGTAATTGTTGATAGCCAAAAAAAAAAAATCCCTTTTCGTTTTCTTTCCGAAGTAGCTACCGGTTGAGGCGAAACAGAGGACACAGGGTGCTTGTGGTATGGCTTTGAAGTGAAGTCTTTGCAGAAAAGACACATTTCTATCTGACTTGTTCTTGATTATGTTAATATCAAAATTTATAAATACTTTCGGAAAAATACTGTCTGTAAATCCTTCAGAATAAGCCGTTGCCCTCTAACGCGTATATTTCTCATTCTTTAGAGTAAAAAGTTGCATGATAAGTGTCAGAAACTTATTGGTTCTCAGAAGGCTATATATTGATTCCACATCAAAGGTCCATGTCATTTCATTACTTTAAATAACTTCTCCTGTGACATCAAAATTATAAGGACTGCACGTATATGTTTCACAGCAACTATCAGGGCATACGTTTCATTTTTAAGCAGCGGTCACAAAGCAGGGATATTTTTCCTGCTGTCCTTCCTGTCATTAATAATTGGATATTTAGTTAATGAGCTTCTAGTCTCTGTCTGAAATGGGCAGGGTGATTTATATATACATTTTACATTTACAGGGTGATTTTAACAGTTTTATCTGTTTTCAGCTGAAAGTTGCAGAAAAATTTTGATCAGAACATTGGAAAGGCTCCTCAGATGGTAGTAACCACAAAACCTGGCTGGCTTTGCAAGGCTGATGTTCTCTAGGTAATGGAGACCATTATCTCTTTGTAGCTTTGCAGGCCAGTAGTACAATTTTGATCTCGCAACACAAAGTTGCTATTTTGAGGTTTACAAGTGAAAATGAGTCCAATTGTTGAAAGTCAGACCAATGGAAAGTCCACAATGGACACTTCATATCCACAGAGTCTGGCAGTATTTATGGTGCAAAATGTTTATGAAACCAGCATCTGGGAATGGTTTTCGCAAGTGGAAGCTTGCAAGTCTCTGACAGCAAGTGTGTCAAACACTGTAATCTCGCACCTGAAGGTTCTGACGTCTTATAAGCAGAAAATGGAGTTGCTTTTTTTCCCTAAAGGCCCCCACAAACTGCCATTAATGACCACCACCCACAATGCCACACCTCCTATGCATACCCTTCTGCGCTTGAGCACTTTAGTTGCCTTCTTCTGCAATATTACCCATAACGATTATGGTATTTGCAGTAAGGTGGCGAGTTACCTGATGAATGCCATTTATGTTTTTTGCCTTCTCTGTTTTCACAACCAGCTGATGACTTCTGGATCAGTTCTCTTAACCTTGCTGGTCTTGCTTATTGTTTTCTTGGTCCAGTCCCAGTCTGTCAGTGGCTACAAGTATTAGACTATGACAGTGCATTTGGGCAACTACTAAGTGTACTTTCCATCTTCTCTTTCAGTCCACTGGAGGGTTTGCACTTGGTATCGTGTAAGGTTGTTGAAGCTCTCTTGGGACAAAATGAAGTGTAGATATGAGTTTGGGCTAATGCTGTACTCACCTCCCAATATTGAATTTTTGCAAAACTCCAGTTTTGTACTTTAACTCCGCTACTGCTTACTCACATGCATCGAGTAATCATATTCAGTAAGCAGTAATTATTTTTGTCAAACATTTGATCTCAGATACAGCTACCAACAGGTTTACTTTTTTCTTTCAACACATTTCTATACACTACTTTGATTTCATGCTGCACAGTGAATGCCTGGTGAAAGTCAGTATTTTTAGAACATCAAAATGAGAGCATAATTTTTATTCATGTTGCCGTTCATGTTGTTCTACTAAAATCTGACACCAACATTTAGCATAAATTAAAACCAAGTACTTGTGAGGTCCAGGTTAGGGTGCTTACCTTGTCAAAACGGGTACTTTTTATTGCTTCGATTTTAAGACATTACAGAAGCAAAATGCACACGGATATACACACACACACCCACACAGCGATAAGAACATAGTCTCTACTAATGCATTCTGAACAATGGCTAACATATCATGGAACAGCTAGCATGTCATGCAGAGAATTTTAATAGAGTGGTATTTTATGAAACAAAAGCTTACGTCGAATGAATGAGGAATAGTTAAAACACTAGAATGTTCCTCGGTAAACATCCGCCGTCGGTGCTTATTTCATGAAAGCTCTTTTTTGTTGAAATCCCTGTGTGGTCAGAGCTGCTTAATTTGGTCCCAGCATGCCTTTTTACCTGAACACCACTGGCAGTGGCTCGGCGAGATGCGACACATATCGACCGTGTCTGCGATTTCATTCAGTTAGCTCTGATAACCGAGGAGACGCTTGACCCTTCTGGGACAAGGGGACCTTAAACCTTCGTGCTCTGCCCTTGTATACACTAGTAGTGGAAACCCAATAAGGTCTGAGAGATCCCTGAAGAAACCACAGACCTTTGCTGCAGATCAACAGGTTACACAAGTGCCAGATGTTGACTGGAGCCCGTCCCATCGCAGGGGCTGGCTAATTAACCACGGTATCACTATATGCACTGGAGCACTATTTGTGTTGGAAGGCAGAAAGGACATCTGCTTTTTATTTGTTCATTTCCATTTCATTACACCCCAGAGATCTGAATCAGATAAAAAATACTCTGAGGTCACTTGATATTTTGCCTTAGGAATTTCAAAGCCTCTTATATTTACAGTACATTTACATTTATTTGCTTAGCAGATGCTTTTCTCCAAAGCGACTTACAATGGATACTATGTAGTGTTACCAGCCCACACACCTCGTTCACCAAGGTGACTTACACTGCTAGATACACTACTTTCACTGGGTCACTCAACCATACATCAGTGAAACACACTCTTTCTGCAACACTCACACACTATGGGGGAACCTGAAAAGCATGTCTTTGGACTGTGGGAGAAAACCAGAGCACACTCTTCTTTAAGTTGCATCACTACTACTGGTTTTAATATCTGAAATGTCCATTTATTTTCATACCCTGTTTTTTGTCCTGATTCAGATTTGGTTTAGCAGCCTGTTTAACCAGATGAAAAGTTAGTAGTCTCTACAGCATGAGTACATTTGTATTGTATTGTTATTCAGCAGAAGGAATACCTTGTGGCGGGGGGGTGCTTTTCTATTGTGCATTTGACAGTGGCTTGACTCCTGTTCCCTTGTGTCTTTCAGCTGGCCGGTGAGAGAGTTCATGCTGTTCCTCCCGGGACGTCACAGATGGGCTGCATTCTGTGTGCACACGCTTTTGATGAAGGATCCATGAATATGGCACTCCACGGATGTTAGCCCCAAATCAGCTGAGCCAACCACCGCCAGGGAGCAATTTGAGACTGTCACGACCACCTCCCTTTGTCTAGCCTTCAAGAGGACCGAGCATCTAACACAAGGAGGAACCCTCGAGTGCTTTTGACTTGTTCTTGAAAGGGGACAAAAGGAACCATTGGGGAGTTCCTCTCATATTCTTATTCTTCCGGCTCGACGTTCCTGATGCTTTGAAGAAGTTTACAAGGATTAGCCACGCTAAAGCTTCAGTGGATTTCTGCCATCTCCGGTAGGATGAATGGATTTGTTTGTGTTTCAAAGATGTATACAGGACATGTCATTTGCAGCCACATCTCACTTTCCCAAGTAATCGCTGACCGGAGTCATCCAGAAGAAACGGCTTCCTGGTTTTCTGCATAGACAAGTTCCTTCTGCTGGCAAGTTTCTGATGGAGTCCTCTCTTTCATTCTTGGCATTTTTCCTGACATGGATACCGAGCAGCAAGCAAAAGTTCCCTTATTGATTCTACTGGGATTCGGTTCTCTTGAGGATATTTATTTTCTAAAGATCTGAAAATGGGGATGCTGCTGCTTCTCAAAAGGAGATTGCTACGTTCCGACCATGCAAAACTACAACGGTACCCCTTTTCTCACTCGTCCTCTGCCCCACCGGTCTCTTGCAGCACAAGAGTCCTGTAGCTTAAATTCCCTTCTGTACCAAGGATGTTGAGCTGTATAGTTACACAAAATACCCCATTTTGGTAAATGATGTAGCCCTTTTTGACTTAAGGGGTTCTTTTTAACAAAAAAATTTGCAGTTGAACTCTTCACACTGAATTATCTAGAGGTGTTTTGTTTAGCATGAATCAAAAGGTCTGAAACATTATTCGACTGAGATAAATGACTTGCAGTAGCTTCATATGCATTATTTCAAACTCATGGAGATGAAATTCATGCACTATGTTTATATCCAGATCAATTTAACAGTTCAAAATGGCTGAAGTGCCTTGGGTTTTGGGAAGACGTAACTAGGCCAAAAACAAACGAGGATCCAGGTGCACAAGCTGTACTTGATTTTGAATTTTGGTTTGGAACCAATACCAACTGGAGGACAGAGGATACCAGCCCTGCCCTAATTCCTCCAACCCATGTAGGACTTTAAGAGGTGTACCTCATGGCTCCTACTCAGGTTCTGGGGGGCCCATTCCTTCTCCTGTTTCTGGGCGTCTTGCACTGCGGATGCGAGCTGTCGGCCAGGACTAGTAGCACTGCTGATGAAAAAGCCAACGCCGAGGGGATTTCTCACGGGAGAGTGAGGAGAGGCTGGGTGTGGAACCAGTTCTTTGTGGTGGAAGAATACACAGGAACGGAGCCGCTCTATGTCGGAAAGGTGGGTTCCTCACCTCTACTGTCCCTGATGCTCAGCGGAGTTGTAATGATAACAACTCCAAACAGCCTCTTTGACAGCAGACACTGTTGCACATACTGCCTTGTCATTTTGTTTGTTTCCACGCGTTTCTGTAGTGGGACATGTGATTGACAGGATCACAGAGGAAATTCCCACAGCGTTTGTCTGCCTCTTCTGGTCTCCAGTTCAATGTTCATTGTTACACAGTCAGAGTTACTCATTGTTTCCATACCACGGCCAAGCACAAAAGAATACAACAGCAAATTCTGCGACTGGTGGGTGTTGTACAAAAAGAACTGTTGCCAGCATATATGTTTGATATCAGCGAAGCCTTTATCTGCTCATATTAAAATTTGCTAACCAGTCTTTCACAACATTAATATCAAAGTTGAAGAAACTGCAAAAACTGGAAGATGTATACAGTCATGGGTTTCAATCTGCTTTACTTACTCTTTTAAACAGATTAAGGGGAATACCGTACAGCACGGTTCTATAACTACACACACATCGACCGAAACTGCTTGTCTCAAGCGGGGTCACGGTGAACCGGAGCCTAACCCGGCAACGCAAGGTGCAAGGCTGAAGGGGGACGAGACACATCCAGGATGGGGAGCCAGTCCGTTACAAGGCACCCTAGCGGGACTCGAACCCCAGACCTTCCAAAGAGTGGGACCTGGCCAAACCCGCTGCTCCACCACGTCCCCCACCAGTTCTATAAATAGCTATAAATAAATATTTATTATGAGTTGGTGACTGACAGTGGAGTTTTTGTTTCATTTGCCTAAGACACAAAAGCATGAATATACTAAGAGTGGGACAAATTATTGCGAGTCCGTCTGAAAATTGCAGGTGCCACTGTTTTCCAGTTAGATGGCGATTCTGCAATGAATGATTATGTAAACAAACTCGGGGGAAACCTGCTTATTTGAACGCTGCCATCTCGAATTAAGGCCTGTGCTGTGTACGTCGTTCAGAGAAAAGCTGAATTTACACCTGTGGAGCTGGTGGCTTTTCATAGAGGAAACTGAAAAAACAAAAGTGTGCATTTGCAGAAATGCTTGGATCCATCCCCTACGGCTCTTCGTGCCCCCTCCCACACAGCCCACCCTCCATACTCCCTTTCACATACAAATATCGAAGGAAAGCGGAAACGATTCTTTTGCAACTAGAAACTACAAGGAACCAAAAGGGGGAAAAGAAAACTCCTAGACAGTGATGAAAAAAATAACAACTGAATAAAATGCTGAAATAACACAAACATCTTTGTAAAGCTGCAAAATCTAATGCGGTGATTAATTTAACGCGCGCAAGCAGTCGCCCATTATTGGATATTTTTAGCAAATGAGCATAAAACGGCATAAGTGCAGAGCATTACTTTGTGTCTTCCATTTGGTCTGTTCCCTCATTTGCATGCATGTTCCACCTGGTCGAGCCGATCCGGGCGACTCTCTGAGCAGCTTGCTGGGAGCAGAGCATCGTCGATCAATCCGCCAAGTATGTTTTCCTGCTCACAGCGGCTGTGAGCAGCTCAGAGACACAAGTCTTGCACTCTCCCCCGAGACTCTGCAGAGCCGAGACTTGTTTTTATTTATTTATTTAAACTAAGGGAACCATGTATGAATGGTTTCCCGCACACGCAGTTATCACAGTTATTGTCAGCAGTCATCTGTAGGCCTATTCTTATCTTCCTGAGGTTTTGCCCGCTGTGAGACATCAGAAAACGGGAGTCACATCAGACAGGTTATTGATGGAGTGCCCCCATCACATCTCTAAGAGAGGCACGGTTCGCAGATGGCTGACTGTGAAAAGTGGCCGCTTTCGAGCATCCTCAAGCCGACGGCACCTCGTCGCCACGGCGTCACATGAACTCCCTGACTTTTTCTGATTTTCGCAAGGTTTGAAACTGAACATGTTTCCCCTCACTGTTTACTTTTAGCAAACCAAAGTTACAGTTAAAGGTGGGAGGTCTCGACACAGACCGAAATGTAGCTGAGCAACTCCATCATTTAAACAGTTGTCTTGGGTACTCTTGCCTCCTGATTCAATATTTCATCCAAAAAAAAGAGAAATGCTGGCTAGTCTTTTTCCCAAAATGAAAGATTTTCTCTTGGCTGCTGTAGACAGCATGGTACATAACAGTATGCTCAGATGTGATGTTTTTTGCAACATTTACTCAGTGAAATGCTTTTGGCCCCTGTAGCTAGTAGGGGACTTGTGGAAAGCCCAGATACTGCAGTATTTAAGCAATGAAAGTATGAAAATCGTATTTCTGGCATGGTGTTTCCTGCAACACTTTGTTACATATAGTTGTTCCGTATTTTATTTGGAATATGCTAATTGGTATAAGGAGATTATTGAATGTATTATTTATATTTGGAATTCCTCCATATCTGAGTAATAACTTAAAATTGGTGTATGCATCAAAATGTTGTTCTGCAAATAACTGCCTCATTTGGTCAAAACCAGTTGCAGTTCACAGGATACTCGTTGAACATGCATTAAAAGAAAAATGAAACATAAACTCAAAGGCAACAATATTTGAAGAGTCTGTGTAGTATGAGCAGTCTGTGAAAAAAATAAAGAAATAATATTTTTATTGGGTTTATTTTTGTCTTGGACTGGAAGGCCTGGACATAAGGAGATTTAAAGTGTGCATGAGCAACTGACAAATGTATTGGCTCACTACATGTTTCACTTTAATTATTTATTTTCTGACTTCATGCTCAAAAATATGTTCCTGTTTAGTTTGTAGTATCATGGCAATGTAACATATTAGTTTTACAGTTGATTAAGTCTGAGATCATTAACTTTGAATTTAATTACTCTTTGAGAGGTTAATGCAGCTTCCAGTAATTACCATGAGGACCATAACTGATCATTTCGAATGGAGTTTATTATACTGTCAAGGTTTTTCTGTTTTGCAACCCAGTGCAGCTCTTTCTGCCCCAGTTGTAAAGGAGACTTGAAAAGGCCATTGAACTCCTTGTTGAATGAAAGAGACCACACATCATCTACAAGGCAGGTTGATCTTCAGAACTGTCACTCCAGTATAGTGGTTCCTTAGGGTGTCTCAGGTTTGTGTGCTGAAAGCTGTTGCTTCTAGGTTCAGGAGTTGCATTGGAAATCCAATGCGTTATGGTTTAAAATGAGGGAGTCACTGCAACTGTGCATCAGGGGCATATGGTAGTAATCTCCTGGTGTGTTTCTTGTGCATAACCACACATGCATAGACTTCCTGCAGAACACCAGTAAGGTGAGCATGGTGAGTTTGCATGCTCTTTCCTGCCGGTTTGCGTTCTCCCTGCATTCCTGTGCCTTTTCTCCAGGTGTGTTGGTTTACCTCCAGCATTCCAGAGACATACGGTACGCTGCAGCTGAGTCTATGAATGTACCGTAAATCAGTGTGAAGATGTCCTGCCATGTGCCAGCGTTGCACCCTAAAGGGGAGGAAGGGGGCAGCTTCAGAGGGGAACGTGACCCTTATGTGGAAACAGCCCTCTACCTCCCACACACATCCCTGGCAGACAGCTGCTGGCCACCCATGTATGGGACTTAATACACGGATGCATTATTTAACAAACGTGATGAGGTTCCATTCAAAACAGTAAGTGATGCATTGTGGCTAACAGGGGGCTTGTGTTGCCTGTTCACGGGCATGTATAATTCAGCAGGGGCAGTCGAGTGCGGGAGGAGACACTCAGGCCAGGCACACTTGATGTGTTGCACAAGGCTATTTGTCTTCCCTCCCAGCTCTTGAGGCCATCCTCTCAAAAATGCCAATTCCCTGTCTCATACTTTCTGCCTTCCCCCACCCTGTCAGTACCTTGCGCTCTGCTGCTACGCTGCATTATTGTTAGCAAACATTACCTCTACCAGTGGGCTTGAGGTTGGGTTTCAGGCTGGAAGAACCCACTCATTATTGCATGCTGTTTGGGTGGGTGGGGCATAGAGAGGTCAACCGCTGTGATATCACTGGGAAAGCACCAGGAAGAAAGATGAGTTTATTAATGAAATTATTGAGTTATTGCACTCCTTGAATGCAGGACAGGAGCCAAGACTATCAGCATAGGCTCGTGATGTTGCTGGACTCATCCCTGTGCAGGAGGTGTCAGAAACTTAATTAGGGCAATATAGGATTAAATACAACCAGCATGCATTTTATCAGCAATGCCCCATTTAGGATAACTTTCATCTAGCTCAGCAAAAATTCCCCAAATGTCCTGCTTATTACTTCACTAATGAAGTGCATGTCCGCGCGTCCGTGTGTGTGTGGATGTCTATTTTTTTCTCAGTGGGCACACACAATGTAATAAACTGCTGTCTTTATTTGATACATTTAGATGATAAGCTTTCATGACCTGCGGTGCGGTGGTGCAGTGGGTTGGACCGGGTCCTGCTTTCCGTTGGGTCTGGGGTTCGAGTTCCACTTGGGGTGCCTTGCGACGGACTGGTGTCCCGTCCTGGGTGTGTCCCCTCCCCTTCCAGGCTTTCACCCTGTGTTGATGGGTTAGGCTCTGGCTTCCCGTGACCCCATATTGGACAAGCGGTTTCAGATGGTGTGTGTTTTTGTGACCTGCAAGGCCTCTCACATGTTGCTCTGCTACCAACCATAGTTAGCCATTATTATTCCTTATTTGCTGTAGCTGTTCACTTTGACCACTTACAATTACAGAATATAGAATGTTTTTGCAATGCTAAAAGCTATGCTGGCAGCTGGTGGCATAGTGATTGAAGTCGTTGAAATCAAAGGAGCTTGGTTTGAATCCTTGCTCCTTCTGCAGTACCCCTGTTCTTACCCTGGATTGATACTGAAAAAAATTGCCCTACTGTAGGAGTGGGTAAAGAAATAGAAATGGTGTACAAACCTCACATAATAAGTTGCCTCAGAGAAAGACTCAACTAAATTAAAAATAGATATGTGAAAAATGTTCTTAAAACAGTCAGAAAGAGAATACAATAGGCTGCATCTCCCCAGTGATCTAGTATACTGTTCATACTTAAGATCCCCTCCCCTTCAGCTCATGTCTTCATTACAGCCTTATGTACAGTATGGCGTTGCTCAGTGTATATGTGGCTCATGTCGTCCCAGGTGGCGCGCAACGCTTCCAGTTGTTTGAGAATCTTATTCTGCTCTTCTCTGTGTTTCCTCATGCCAATTCCCCACATTTAAAAGAAAGATGAAGTGCTAGAAGCAAACACAGTAAAACATACATAAATATTCATTTCAGTTTATTACACCAAAGTTCTGACAATTCCAATATGCATCTGAAAGGAAATGTTAATGATAGGAAATTAATTCTTCACTCAGCTATTGGGTTTATTTCACCAATGTTCCTAAATAAGAGCCTACAGATCAATAATGTAATGTAATCAATTTGACTGTAAACCCAGCAAGAAAGTATCCAATACTTTAATATTAAAATATTATAAACTATTATAAATTAAAGTAATAATAATCTTCTTATTGTTATCATTACTACTGGACAGCAGGCAAGCTCTGCTGCTGTTTTCAAATACCCACTCTTGCTGCTGTATCATTGTGACAAGTATCAGCTTATCCTAAATTGATACAGTAAAAATGACCCAACAGTGTAGTAAATGGTAAATCAATGTGAATATCATAGAGTAGGTCTAACATCATAGGTTACTTTGGAACAATGTGTCAGATAAAAAATAATTGCAATAATATCTCTAATAATTTCACATATTTCAAAGTGGTCTAGATCCACAAAATTTCCAGTAAACACTGAGACACCTGGAGTTTCTATGGACCTCACATCACTGTATCAATATCAAAGGCCAGAGAACCCTTGAAATCCCCCAAGAAAACCTGGTCAAGACCCCTGTTTTCCACACAGCAAACATGGCTGTCCTGAAGGCATGAGAAGAAATATTAAGGAACAGGTGGAAGCCAAGCTCAGGGAGTATATGAAAGGGAACCTCCCTTTGCAATCGATCACAATGTTCCTCCTGGAAATTTCTCAGTCGCCACACTGAAAAAAAAAAAAAGTTCCCGAGTCACCATTACAGTCAGAGGCCTTCTCCTTTTTTTTCTACTAGCATTTTTTTCTCCGTTGCATTGCATCACTTGATATGACAACTAGATGTTGAATTACAATAATTCAGGTAAATTGCAAAAATTAATAATAATGAAAAATAAATGCAAGAGCACTAAAGAGAAACATTTCTAAAGATGCAGGGTATATAGTACAGAACTATGGTTGGTTGGAAGGGCTACAAATTGGTCAAACCCTTAACATGTTTAGATTTGATAACATGCCTAAATTTTCACTTCAGCATTCATGAGGTATTTTCCTTGACTGTGCTCAGCATCCTCATCAATATTACAAAGGACTGAAACTCAACCCTTTGCTCTGCATTGAGGTTGGCTCTGAATCTATGCACTGCGGCCTGGATGCTTTTTGCCAGGTTATTTTTGGGGCTCCAGCTACCACTAATGGGTTCTGCCCCTCGGCAACTCTCAAGGTGTCATGGCCAAGGAATCGCTTGTCCTGCATTGTGCTGGGTCAGACAGAATGGATTAAGATCATGCATATGGACTATGACCCAGTAATCAGAGGTTCTTTACATCAGTTCAGTTCTCATCCAGTCTTTGGTTTTCTTCCACTAACTGACTCACATCACAATGATTTCAGAATATCTGAGATCTCCTCTTACTTTTTGTTATTGTACAGGTGGTCCCCGATTTACGACGGGGTTACGTTCCGTGAAACCCATCGGAAGTCGAAAATATCGTAAGTCGAAAATGCATTTAATACACATAATACACACCTATGCGTGGCAGATTGGGAGATGCGGATTGCTGTCGCTGCCCAGCATTGGGAGAAAGTATATCGCCGCATATTGATTGCCAGGGAAAAATTCAAAATTAGAAACTTTTCGAAAAGTACGGTTTCTACTGAATGTCTATCCGCAGCTCACCATCGTAAAGTCGGAAAAATCGTAAGTCAAACCATCGTAAATCGGGGACCACCTGTATTCCAAAAGAGAAATGACATTTACATTTTTTCATTTAGCAAACTGTTTTCTCCAAAGCGGCATACAGCTCAGGTCATTTTATAAAGGCAATAGGTGGCACAGTGGTTAGGGCCATTACTTTATCTTAAGGGTCATGGTTTGAATTCCCCCTTCTGCTGTATTGCCCTTGATAGAAGTATTTACCATGATACAGAGAAAATATTTTGCACCACTGTGTATAGTGGAATATCTAACATTGTAAATTCCTTTGGGCAAAGAAAATGTTAAAATAAATATTAATAAGAAATAATGTGCCACTGTGCAGTATGCCAGCAAGGGGCTGTTTGGCATTGTTTCAGTTCTGTATTTAATGTAAGTTAAAAATACTTGAGAGGATATACTTGAGACAATAACCATGTTATTTATATGGCTGCTACTATGTCAATGGCCACAATGAGTTCACTGTCACAGTAAAGAAAGGGACATGTTCACCTGACTGAAAGCCAAGTTGGAGGCCATTACTGCTTCGACCTCGCCGGTTAAGGTCATTTCATATGTGGGCCATATCTTTCTGCTGCAAACAGGTCAATAAATGCTTTCTGCACAAACAGCAAACAAGCAGTTATCACTTTCAACAAAAACACATCAAAACTAAAAAAGTATATATGAGACCTCAGTGATCCTGGGGCCATTCAAAATTGTGTTGCTTTTTGGTTTTGGCCACCAAGAATAGAACTGAGCAGGATGACACCCTCTATTCCTGGCTGGGGTCAGGGAATAAGTGCAGATATCGTACGGGGCGTCCCAGCGTAAAAGAAACATAACAAAGAGAGGCTGTTTCCCCATTTTCAAGCAAACCAGATTCATGGGACCTAAAGTTTACTTCAGTGACTTTGAAAATATCTAAAAGTTTACATTTTGGTAAAGAAAGCATTTTAAAATAACTTTTGCATTGATATAAAACATCTTGACATAGTAACATAAATTTTACAGGTACAAAAGTAACTTGAAATATGATTTCATTAGTGACATGAAGTGGATTACATTATATTTACATTTACATTTATTTATTTAGCAGATGGTTTTCTTCAAAGGGACTTCCAGTGAACACTATGTAGTTTTATTTGCCATTTTAATTGAGTTAATTGCCTTTCCATTTTTAAGTTCATTGGTTTACTCTGACTTCAACTTTTTCCAAACTAACAATTTCTCTTCCAAAGCTTTGTTCTATTTACATCGTACTATTTCTGATTTTCTTCTTAAACAGAGGTATAGTCAAACTGTTATATTGGGTCCTGATCCTCCGGGTGCTCTCGTTTCCTCCCACAGTCCAAAGACATGCCGCTCAGCTTCGCCCACAGTGTGTGAGTGGCAGAGAGAGTGTGTTTCACTGACGTATGGATGAGTGACACAGTGGAAGTAGTGTATCTAGCAGTGTAAGTCACCGTGGTGAATAAGGTGTGTGGGCTGGTAACACTACATAGTATCCATTGTAAGTTACTTTGGAGAAAAGTGTCTGCTAAGTAAATAAATGTAAATGAAGAAGAAGAAGAATTTAGAAATCCGTCATCTAGACTGTTACTCTCAGCTAATTCATGCTCTAAAAACTTGCTGAGTAAAATTCCCTGGGCTTTATTATCGGCTGTGCCTGGCTGAAACACACAATAACCACATTCTATTAGCCGTAAAACAGGCGAATAATGCAAGGCCAGGTGACTGCAAAGTGACTGAATACTGAATAAAGAAACACACATTGTATTAAAGTGTTGCACTAATTGTTGTGTATGCTGTAGAACCATTGCCACTGTATAAAAATAAACGTTTTCTTTTTTGAGTCTCACACTGAGATATTGCAGAGCTCTCCATATCTGGCTTCCGGAGATAGGCCGTGTTTTATTATTGCTGAAATATTGATACTCAGAAACTGTATATTTTCTGGCCACTCATTTATTTGACTTGGGGTGGATTCAAAATGAAAAGGGGGGAAAATGCAATATTGTATCTGGCCTTGCATTATTCGCCTGTTTTACGACAAATACTTAATGAAAATCCCTGCAGGGGGAGATAGAATCCTGTATTTAATTAAGGGTTTATAAAATATTAACATGGGAGAAAGGTTTTTTTGCTCATTCTCTTTCCTGTTTGTGTGAAGAGGTCTCAGAACATGGTGATACTGACTGTCTGAACACCGCTTTCTTAGATTTGGAAATATGGAAAGTTCCGCAAAATTTTGTGTATTCTTTGGAACTTCATGGTTCACTTTGTCAGACATTCATAACTTATAATTCATCGCCAAATTCCGCTTTCTCAGGTTGTTACCACAGTTTGTAGTTGCTCTGAGATTCCAGTTCATGGATCATATCGTTTTTGGAGCCTACAGGTGGCATTGCGGAAAGGACTGTCATCTTTTCTGGTGTAAATTCCTTGCTTAAGGTACTTCCTGAGAAGTGATACAGTAAAAATTACCGTAAAACAGGTAAATAACTGTAGGTATCTTAACACTCTAAGTCACTCTCAAGTGTTATAGAAATAATGGTTAATATTGGCCTATAATGAATCAATAATAGTCATTTTTACCCATCTTCTATAAATAATGCATATTTACACTTGTCAGTGTGATAAATAGTATGTAGGACAGTCTGTTATAATCCAACATCTTTGCAAACACTCTGAGAATCTATAAATTTTATGGTAGCGAAATTGCATACATCATATTATGTATCAGCCTGAAATGGGTAAACCTTGCAGTAGAAGTATAAGTACTAAATTATACAGGAAATGAACTGAAAATAAAAAGAGGGTTAATAGATGGATTATCATGCCTGTAATCACTTTTTTTATACAACTGGTGATTAAATATTTGAATGGAGGTCAAAGAATCAACACAGTAATTATGTATTTGTCAAATGTTGATTTTAAACAGTGTTGTCATATTGTCCAAAAAAATCGTCTACGTTTTCCTTTCTCTCATTATACTTTTCAGTCAGAAAGTGAACTGGGATTTTTTGCAAAAATAAGTTTGAGACCTAAAAATTAAATATGCATGTATTGGCTTGAGGAAAAAAAGAGCAAGTGTCCTGCACTCCGAGAGGGCTGCAGTCATGCAAATTGAAGAGATTGCACTTTTAGGCCTTCTGTGCAGCGCGTTCTGTTGGCTAGTCAAGCAAAAAAAGGAGTCTGTTGGAAATTTCCTTCAACAAGACATGTTTCTTTTTTATTTTTTATTGCTTTATGCTGTTCACTCAACATATGGTGTAAAACTTAATTACGTAACTTTAGTTGCATGATACTGTTTTGTCTGTCGTTTAATTAATGAAAGAAGGCTTTTTTTTTTTCTGCCCTGCACGGTTCCTCTCTGCTCCGACAGATCCACTCAGACTCGGACGAGGGCGACGGCTCCATCAAGTACACTATCTCTGGGGAGGGAGCAGGTACCATCTTCATCATCGATGAGATCACGGGGGACATCCATGCTACCGAGAGACTGGATCGTGAGGAGAAGACTTACTATACCCTCCGGGCACAGGCCAGGGACCGCCTAACTGACCGGCCACTGGAACCCGAGTCTGAATTTGTTATCAAGGTGCAGGACATCAACGACAGTGAGCCCAAGTTCCTAGAGGGACCCTACATTGGAAGTGTGCCTGAATTGTCTCCCATTGGTAAGATGGCCAACTTCAACCAATTTATTGTGGGGCTTCATGTTCTGTACAAGTATACAAATGAGACGGCGAAGGGCGTATTGATTATAATCTATATGATATTATTTTGTGGCCACTTATAGTTCATACTAAATTTATTATTATTGTCATTGTGGTAATACTGCATGACTTTGAAGGATGTGAGCATACCAAAACAGATTGTCAGATATTTGGTTGGCATTATGGAGGATGAGGAGTGCCATGTGAAAGCAAAATTAATTAACCATAATTAATCATTAAACAAGTTGAAATGAATAACAAATGCAAAAAGGAAATGGCAATTAATAAAACAAATTAACATAACAATAGAAAAATCTAGAAAAAGAATCTGATAGTCAGTAAAATAATTCACAAATCAATGTAAAACTAATGTGCAAGTTAAAAGTTAATTTATTAATACATGTTTTTCTTTGCCTCTTGTTCATTGTTTTTTTGTATTTTCTCTTTGCTTATCGCCTTTTTTTTTGGAGCTTCACTTGTCATTAGTGCAAGTTTTTGGACCTGCCCTATTATAGGATTACTTTTTAATGATATAACGTTCCTCATCCACCATGCATTTAAGCAACACTTATATATTTGGAAGCTCAATGGTCATTGATGAACATTTGAATCCGTCCTATGGCACTCCTCATCCTAAAGAAGGCTGACGATACGGTCATTTGAGGGGAAACTTTTAATATTCCCATTGCTCTTGTTGCTTCTCACCTGGATCAAGAATTCAAAATGTTGTCCTGAGAACAGGCTCTTGTGGAGAGTTTACTGCAGAGCCAATGACCCTAACACTTCTGTGCAGCTGATCCTGCAATGATGACCTTTGTGAGTTCGGGGTAGAATCCTATACCTTGACCTCAGTTTCTAGGCCATGTCAATCACCATTTGTGTGGAGAAGTTTCCGGAAAGGAGGAACACAATCCGTTTTGTTGTGCTCTGGTGGGGAGGGTGTGCAGTAAATTGGCAGGGTTATCTCAACTTACTTCTTTATAAGCAGATTTGTGTGTTACCGAATCAAATCTCACAGTTTTGGGCTGGAGGAGGTGAGGATGCGCTTTTCCAATGACGGGAGTCTTTTCTGTTCCTCTGGCTGTGTTTTAAAAGTAGTTAACATTTATAAAAAAAGGGATTCTGAATTACTAGGCAGTGGGGATGGGGCTGTTTAAAAGCCAATTGTGTGTGTGTGTGTGTGTGCCAAAACAGCAGGGGTGGGGCGGTCAGTCGGTTGGTTGAGTAACTCTAATCGCTCCAGCTTTCCTCCGAAACGAGCCACCTAATCAGAGCAAATTCCTGCCTCCTCAGCATGTTGGCAGCCAGAACCGGGGAACCTCTAGTCCTTATAGAAACAAGAGGGAGCGTAAATGCTTCATGTTGAAGCAAACCCATCTCTTCCTTCTTCTCCTCCTCCACCACCAACCCACCCCCAACCCGTCTCGCTCAGATTACACATAAATGAGTGCGCACTTCATGTTTTATACATTGAATGGCGCGCCGGAGCTAATGAGATAACACAAGTGCTTAGTTAAGCATTTCGGGTCCGGCCGTAGCACCACAGTGGTTAATGACGACCTGTTAGCTTGGCCACCACCTCCACACATACTGTGCAGTTGGTAAACTGACAGGGAAGTATCCAGTGGGGGGTAGTCTGGCAGCGCTACCAGCTAACCACATGTTCGCAGGCAGCTGGGTTGCTGTGCCACAGCTGTGCACGCGGCTTCCTCAGTAACCGTGACAAAACGGCACTTTGCATCGCACCTCCGGGAGTTAACAAGGGCGTCTCCTTGTGTTTCGATTCATTCTTCACCCGAGGGTCACAGTACGGGCTGTCGTGTAAAAATGTCTGGGAATAACTGTCCGGCGTATGAGGATTTAAAATACACTCCGAGCGGTCAAGTTGGCATCGGATATATGAAGCACTTTGGGCTTTTATTTTTTAAAGCTCTTTCGACTAAATTAAATCTAGGTTTTGTTGGTGCACTATAATTAATGTCTTTTCTTTATTACATATCACTGGTGCCATTAGCAAGTGACAACAAGGCACTAAATAATGTTTGTTACTGCATCTGCGCAGACATTTTATTAGACAGGTTGAACCGTATAGGTGCACCTTATAACACAGTATTCCAGGGAAGCATATTCCGGAAGATGAACACTGTTCATGGAAAAGGAAAAAGGCAAACTGGACCAATGACATATTGGATCCGTTGTAATTTTTAATATTATTTAGTTTTGGCGCATGATTGTGGTAATCTTTTATTTCCAGGGTGCAAAAACACTGTGTTCCCTCAATCACTTATCCTTCCAGTCTTGCGTGGGTGCGTGTCTATCTGTGCGTATCCATTTCTGTGTGTGACTTCCATCTATCCTCGATGAACGACACAATGTTGAGCGACGCAGAGGTGCAAAAGTATGCTTGTTAAGAGCCATTTGTTTAGTAATCACAAAGCCTTGACAAATACAAAGGGTGTTCTGGAATATTCCAAATATGCGAGAGCTGCCGAACACAGAGAAGCCAAGGCCTTTTTTTGCCGAGTCTGCTGCACAACGTCTGTTTGATAGGACTGCCGGTATAAATAGCATACAGCAGCGTTACATGGTACCTGTTCCGCTGTTAATAAAGTTGAATTATATTTTCACACTTCTCCTAACAGTTTGAAGAGGCTCTCCAGACTGTGAAGCCATGGCCGTAAGATTATCCTTCCGTGAAATTGGCTGAGGGGCTTGAGGTCTGTGCTGGCTACCTTTGAGAGATCACGTCTTCAAATTTGGGGATGAACGGAGCGGACTGGATCAGTGACAGGGTGGAGGGTTAGTGCTGAGGGTTAGCTGTGGACCGGAAACCAGGAGGCTTTTGATAACCGAGCTGGAATAGGATGTTTCGCACCTGATCTTGTCAGCTGAAGGGGATTCAAATCGCGTTAACATGGAAACTGCCCAGCTATCATCTGCGAGTGTGCCACTTCATCTCAACGTTATTGAAAATGGATGCCGTAACACAAATGCCGACAGAAAGACACGTGTCTATTGTGACTATAAGTGCATTGATTTACGATCTCAGTGCATGGCGGTTTCAGATGGGCGCTTTTGCTTGGGACGTCATAGAGCCAGAAATGAGTCTGGGTTTAGTGCGGGGGGAAATGGGCCTTTCACTGAGGATATGCGCCCCTGCCTAACGTGGGGGTCTTACATCTGCAAGCAGTGGCAGCTGTGAGCCCCATTTAGCACACACAGCGATGGAAACGATCGCATCCTGTCCTCATCGATGTTGACCCTGGGAGGCCCAGCCACGACAGATGCAGACAGGGTTTCCTAACAGTGTGAAGCAAGAGGATGATGAAGCAGATGGCAGATAGAAATTAATAGTTTCTTTTTCTTGTCCTTTCTTTCTACTTTAAATACGTTGCTTGGCTTGGTCACTTGGCCGGAGTCTTTGCTGTTGATTGCGAGAGGAGTTACTTGTGGTCCGCTGATGTAGGCATACATGACCAAGAGGGGCTTTATTGATGAAGACACTTGATCCCAGTCATATTTCATTTGAGCGCTGGGCTATTTGACATGACTTTCTATGTGGTATAGAGCCAGACTGGGTTGATCTGGGTTGGGCCGGATTGTGCTGGGCTGTGCCCGAATGGGTTGACTTGGGTCAAGATCAGTTGAGCTACGATTACTTTAACTCAGTTGTGCCTGCATAAGCTAGTCTGGGCCAGGCTGGGACAGTAAAAAGAAAAAAAAAAAAAAAAACTGTTTATACTCATTTTCAGAAAATTAACAGCATAAAGTGGTAGCGCCATGTTATGGACAGGGTACAATAAACACAGCATAACTGATTAATACAGTCTTTTATTGCTTTCTTTTCCATAATAAGAAAAAATGAATATTAATGAAGTAATGTTAGAGGACATAAGTGGAATCTAAGTAGCCATAAGAAGCTTGACTGCAAATTTGCTCATGTAAGAAATATCAGTAATGATTATGTTGAGGAAAAGTATGTTTACTGAATAATTTTTATTTCATATTAGTGCCAAACGGGGCACATTTGCCAACTGGATATATACAATTTTTCAAAGTGCATGTGAAACAGCTCACATCATCCCCCCCGAACCACCACTTGACGCTTTACCTGCACCTGGCACTGTTGTAGAATTACTGCCGAGAGGTGTTTTTAAGAAGGTGAGTTCAGAAATGGAGTCTGAGAAGAGCTCTTGTGGGATGAAGACTTTGGTTTGTTTCGGATTTTTGGAACGGGTTTCAAAAACAAGGCCAAAGCCCCGGCACCTGGAAAACCTTGTAAAAAATGCTGCCACGGTGTCCTCAGGAAGAGGGGAGGCCGTGTCAGCAGCATGGTGGCTTCGGGAGAAATCTGCAAGTTGTCTTGGCAGCTTGAGTGTATTACAACATTAACCTTGGAGTGTCAGAGAAGACCTGTTTCCATCCCTCTTTGTTATTGTGCAGGTTTTTTTTTTTTCAGAATTTTTAATTTTTTTGTGAATTAGGATCAAAATGAATGGAATTATTAAGATCTGGAGGATCTGAAGCACCTTGAAAGACAGGAGAAGAAAAAGAAGTGTGAGCAAAAGTAGATCTAAGGTTGAGTCAAACAGAATATTCTGGATGAAGGTTTTCTGCGCTTGGGGACTTTTGCCCCGAAGAGATTTAGTAGCTTTTGTGAACTCTACGAACATAGTTCCAATATTCTGTGTTTCAGGCATTAGGTTCCAGGGTTTCCTTCCTATGGTTATTTTTGTTTTTAATTAAGTAAAGTACCAGCTTGATGACTCAGTGTTTGATAGCTTCATTTTATTGACCTCTATTCATTTGGCTGACCTGTTATTACAAAAACCACAAATCTTAGAGTAAACAAAACAGATAAGGAGCTTTAGACCTCAACACAAGATCATGCATTAACCTTGATTTGAGCATTTCAATTGGCTTGAGTACTGTTAATAGTATATCAACAAGTGGCCCAGTGGTTGTGAACCCAAATAAATGTGAAAAAGAATTATAAGCATGGCTGAGAAAAGTGATGTGAAATACAATTTTGAAGAGCTGAAAATGTTGACTGATAGGCAGTAATCGCTGGACTGGAGGGCAGAGTCTAATTGCTAAAAGCAAACAACAGCTGGTTCAAGACCCATTGATAATAGAATTGTCTTCTTCAGTGCTTTAAATCGCAGGGATCGTGTCTGTAACATATCCGGCTAATTAATTCAAGTGTATAATCGTCCAAAGATGTCACTGGAAGCTCAGACGACACGGCTTCGGCTCTCTGACTTCGGACACATGATGCGGAGAGGACAGTTAACGGAAAAGGACATCATTCTGGGCAAAGTGGAAGGTCAACATAGAAGAGGAAGGCCAGCTACGCGTTGGATCGACACAATCACCACAGCCATGGATGCCCCATTTTCAAGTCTTAGCCCGTTGGTGGAAGACTGGACTCTTTTCAGGACAACTATCCATAGAGTCGCTTTGAGTCACCATCGACTCGATGGCGCCTAACAACTAGGAAGCCGAGAGAAAATATGAGGAAATCATACACGACACAATGTAATTTATAGCTTGTGTTGGACTAATGGTGCTGTATGTATAATGTCTATTATAAACAAGATGATTATATTTATTTATGTATTAATTTTACAGACTCCAGTTGTTTATCCTGAGCAAAATGATAGACAATAACATGAACAGAAAAATGAGTAATAAATACAAGTCATAAAATAGTATTATTTGCATCTATCAGATTTTATTATACTTTGTTGACTTATTAACTCCCTAAAGCGCAATACTGCCACTGGGCAGCAAATTAGAATTTTGACCCTGTTGCTCCAATGTATATTACAATGCAAATGTTTTCACACAGCTTTACCATTACATCACAGAGATTAAATCTGTATGGGGAATGGAGACACCAACTGAACTGCAATCCAGAGATGAAGATATCTTTACAACGAAACACTAGGGATGAAAGAAAAAAAGTCTAAAATAGAAAACGACTCCTGATGCAACTTTGCACATTACTCCCTCATGGCAGAGTAGTTCTCCCCTAACAGATGGTCTACAATCTTCAGATGGTCTTTAAGTATTTATAAGACCTTCTCCCAGTGCATCCTTGAGAGCATCATTCCGCTCTCCACTGGGTGCACATCCCCGGTCTGCTATTAAGCTTGATGATAACAAATTTGGAGTGATTTTTCTGTCACTGTCCTGCACGTTTCTTTTGATGGGGTAACACCAGTGCTTCTGCTGGTGGGGATTCAAGCTGAAGAGTTACCAAAATCCAGCACAATACTCCTTGGACGATGGGAACTCATAAAAAGGTTAGCACATCTAAATGACAGCCACAGCCAGAAGGGCGAGACTTTGATGACCAGCATGCAGCCCCTATTCGAAATGACAAATACATTGTAGAAAAGCTTCCAAAAGTTGAATGGAGACCTATGTGTGGATGGGCAACTAGTGCCCTTTTAAAGATGACACCAGCTGAGGCAATACCTTCTAAAGGACTGTAAAAAAATGGGCCTGTAAAATAATGACCTTTGGTAGCAGTGATGAAATTGTGTTCGGGTTCAAAGTTTACAAAAGCAAAAAAAAAGAAAATCACTTGCCTGACGGTGCAAGGGATCGTTCATGTTAGTCGAGCTAAAAAAGACACGTTCTTTACAGAAAAGATAATACATTGCTGAATCATATCTTTCTGCATGATTTAAGGTCACAAGATTATTATTATTTTACCTGAATACTTTGTCCAAAACAGCTGGAAGTCTTGTGTTAGTGCAATAATCTTCTTACAAGGATTCTATAATCCCATCTACAAAGCTGGGTGAGTCTATTCGTATCTATTCAGGGTAAGTACCTTGACCAGGGGTACTAAAATAGAAGCAGGGATTTGAACCGAGGACCTTCTGGTCACAAAATTATGGCTCTAACTACTACAATACCAACCTTCCCTTTCTCAACACCAGTCAATACATGGAGGTACAGCACTCAAACTGAATCAGCGTGCTGCTCGTGTCCCATCACCTGCGAGTATGACACCATTTGATCAATATCTACAGATGATCTTGGAGACTGTGGCAGATTTAACACCGAGAGAGAGTTTGAGTAAAAGTTTCAAAAGAAATATTGGGAAAAAAGAAAAAGAAAAAAGCAAAGAGAGCTGCAGATGATAGCAACTTTGGTCACTTTTACAAACCTTGACTGATGGCCAGACCCTGACTGGGCTCCTCAAGCCAAAGGGAGCCCAGGTGCAGCCAGCTGACAAGCCAAGAATGGGATCTTGATGAAGACTTCCTCGATGGGACTCGAGAGTGCAGGGGGTGTGAGAAAGGTCAGCTGGGGTTTACCATGAGTTTTATTTTTGTTAGTTTTTAAATCTTTTCCCCAGCGAGCAGAAAAGGTCTGGCTTTCCTCTTACTGTTTTGTCTCCTGAAAGCGCTTTCAGTTTATCTTTTTTTGCCAGAAAGGACTTTTTTTCTTGTCCATCGTTTGATTTCACTGGGTTTGAGGGTTTTTTAAATGCTTTGAGCTCACTTTCAGCTTCTCTCTGAACCCACATCGTTCACTGGACCAGACGTGTTCCGGCGTGTCGCAGGACCACGGGTGGCTCAACACATCTACCGTATATGAAAGTTCCATAACCAGTCCTTCATCCTTTTTCACCAGCAGGATATTTTTCTTTCTTTGAGCACTGAACAGGTTAGAAAAACCTACAAATGAAACACAGAAATACATTACAGATATGAGCAAGACAGTTGTTACTGTAGATTAATTTACCGACATGCCTTATTATTAAAACCATATTGCTCTTCAGGAAGAACCTATATCTCATGCATGTGTTCTTAATATTCTTTTAATGGGTTTATTGCTCCAGGTAAACACTTGACTTGTTCCAGGTTGCACTGTGCAGATAGATATGGTTATTAGGCTTCTTTGAAACTTAAAACTGAAAGGGGAATTCTTGAAAATAGACATTTTAACTTTGAGAATATATATGCCAGAAGAACAACACCTAAGAATGACAAACATGTAGAATATTTTATTTAAAAATGAATTTGTGGAGCACATTTAGAGAACATTTTTATTTTTTTTTTTTAGACACAAACACTACTTGTCACAGTAATGTCAGTATATTTAAATTTGCTCATGTCAAACAGACTTAAAATGGTCAAGCTGGCAAGGTTATGCTGGGGTTCAAGGTTTATATCCTTTTCTGGAAGCAGAAAAAATATGTAAGATGAACCACCTCCAGGGTTTGTTGCTTATAAAATACAACTGTAAGAACTTGAGGTATCCCAGGAAGCACATGTGCAAGACCAGGATGTGCTCCACACCATAGCAAGTCAATGAGTCTTTGAAGTTCTGCACATAGCAATGGAGCCAAAGGCCAATGAGCTCTGTTGAATATTCACTTGAGGTGCCAAAATGTGGATTTAAAGCAAAACATTGTAATGTTTTATATAAAATAACCTCCACTGTGGTTTGTGCAATAAAACACAAACACACACACATTTTCTGAACCGCTTGTCCCATACGGGGTCGCGGGGAACCGGAGCCTAACCCGGCAACTCAGGGCATCGGACTGGAGGAGAGGGGACACACCCAGGACGGGACGCCGGTCCGTCGCAAGGCACCCCAAGCGGGACTTGAACCCCAGACCCACCAGAGAGCACCACCGCGCCCCCCCCCCCGCAATAAAACAAATCAGCAAAATAATAACATATGATAAAGCTGGTGAAGTTATAATTCCGACCTAGTACTCAAAGAACCAAGGTTTAAATTCCACCTCCTGCTGTAGTACTGTTGATCATACAATAAAAATTGCCCACCTGTATAAAGGAGTAAGTAATTTAGGAGAACAGTGTTAGTGAAATGAATAAAGACTAATATGCATTATGAGCCATTGTGATTTTGAAGTAGTCTGGTTTTGTTTTACTGGTATTGCAAAACATGTCCTGCAGTAATGAATGTTAAACGCAAAATAAAAAATGAACTGCAGTACAACAAATGAAAACAATTTAGTATGAAAAAAATTACAGGTGGGGGAATAAACTAAAGCTGCAGTGTTAGTTTTTTGGGTTCTTATCCTGATTTGACAATGCTTGATTTATTCTATGACAAATTATTGATGTTTAAAATGTGTAGTGGTTTAAAGTCTTTCTAGGTATTTATGTTGGCTCACTCTGGTTTTGAGAGTGTCAGAAAATGCTGCACCATTAATATTTCACAAGGAGCCATCTCCTTCCTTGTTCCAACCACACCAGACCATTGTAGAGGTTTAAATATTTAGGCCTTGCGCTTGTCCCAGAATCTTGCATTGCAAGCAGAAATAAATTGAGAATCATCAGACAGACAGCACACCCACTGTGGCTATTCCACGTTTGATATAAAATATGTAAGGATATTGATTCAAAAGGGGGGCAGAAAAGGTGGTGAAGTTGCACATTTAGAGAAAAAGTTGCAACACAGCACACAGGTATATAACTCTGACAGTTACAGTAGATTAACATCACGAAAGAGAACATGGCTGTTGTGCAAAGGGAGTTTTTGTTAAGAACTGTGGAACAGATCACTCGTGATTCTCATGCTGTTGCATTTTTTCGGTTTTCTTCAGTTTGCTATTTTGGAAAATGCTGAATATGTTACAGCAAATCTAATCAATCCCCATTGCCAAAATAAAAAAGTTGCTCTTTATTACTTCTTTAGGCATTATTATTATTATTATTATTATTATTATTATTATTATTATTAGCTCCAGTTTCCTGGAATCAAAAGACATCCTGTTCAGCTGGATGGTCAACCACAGTGTGTGGGTGACAGAGAAAGTGTGTTCCACTGATGTATGTATGAGTGACCCAGTGTAAGTAATGTATCTATCGGTGTAAGTCACCGCGGTAAATAAGGTGTGCGGGCTGATAACAATATATAGAGTTCATTGAAAGTCACTTTGTAGAAATACATCTGCTAAATGAAGTCATATAATGTATTATTATTATTATTATTATTATTATTATTATACAATGACAATAGTTCACATCCTGCCGCCTGCTGTAGTACCCTTGAACAAGATAGTGTCACGACCCCAGCGTGCGAAAGCCCAGAGGTCCCCAGAAGCACCACCATGTAATTCCAAATCCACGTAATTAAGCCAACACATCTGCTGTCAATTAATGATCAGTTCCCAGCCCTACAAAGGGGTTGAAGTCACTGCAATAGTTTGTGGATTCTTGATGAAGCTCTTTACTGCGATTATCTAGTGGCTCTTGTTCACTGATCCGGTTTCTCACGTTACTGTTCTAGTGCCGAGCTCCTATCCTGTCTACGCCAGTCCATCGTGACTCTGTCCAGATCCTGTGCATCACCCTGTATTTGCCACGCCTCATTGTATGAGCGCTGTTTACGCATCACTATTTCACTTACTGTATAACACCGTCTGTGTGTCTCTCTACTCTGTGTAGTATCACCCATGCACTTTAATTCCCTGTTAGCACTGTGCACTTGTATTTACACTCCGCGGTTGGGATCATTGCACTTTACATCTGTGTCCGGACAGTACAATAAAATACATCCATGTTCGTTTTACATCTGGACATTACAGGTAGTCACCCTGAATTGGTACAGTAAAAATTACCCAGCTGTGCAAATGCATAATTCAGTGGCTTAGCACTAAAATACTCTGGAGAAAAGCATTGGCTAAATTAATAAATAACAAACATTGTTTCTGTAAAATAAAACAGAACATTATTTTGTCAGTTCTTTGCTTAACCTATGACTTCGGTCTGGATTTCTCAAAGAGCGTGAATTGTACCGATGCGACAATTGCTGCTGTTCCTTTTCTCAAGCTGTCTAGTTCTTTATCATTTGTCATTATTATCCCACTTTGCAGTGTCTTTTTTTTTTTTTTTGCATCATAGAGAACATAAGCTTGAACTGCAAAATACCAATAAGGACATAATACCATAGACTCTAAAGGTGAGATGCTAAGAGGCACCGTGACCTGAAGACAGCCGTGAATCATTCTAAAAGCAGCGTGCACAGTGTGTCGGGTCACAAAAATGTAGCTAAAAGCTTTACAATTAGATAGAATTAGTCTGTAAGCCTCCTGGTCCCCTGGAATTACTCTGTATTTAATAGCCCAATGGGAATTTCTATGCATTCAAGGGAAACTCGTGATTCACCACACATATATTCTGCAAAGCATTAATATACCCTGCTCAGAGCTGGGTCACAGGTCCAAAATATGTTGCCCCCTCAGAATTTAAACATGCAGTGCCCTTGGCATGATGGGTAGAGGTCGTTTGACCAGCACCAAAATGTGCATTAGCAATTAAACACTTTAAGAAAGAATTTTTTTTTTTTTTTTTTTTTTTTTCAGTATGATTAGAGAGGCATGTGTGGTATATAAATATTCATTTAAGGGACAAATGTATTTTAAAATGACTGGCACTTCAGTGATTTGATATTTCTATCCCTCTTTGTCCGGAGCTGCAGCCGCCACACAGATGTTGTTATGGCAATTTACTGATAATGAGCTGTGTGAAAAGTAAGTGAACACACTTCAGATTAATATTGTCTTGCATACTCCAGTGGTAATGCCATGCATTTTTAAAATATTTTTTTATTGTGTAGACTTCTTTTTTTAAGGGGAATAAACTTTTCTGCTGGTTTTGAGATTCTGCCATTGAATCCAAGATGTGGAGGACGTATTAGCGGCTGTTTACGGTGCCACCCAACACACCTGCTTGCGAAATCAGAGTGATGGCTCGCCCTGAAGAACATGGGGTAACCAGGTGCTTTGGAAATTGCTATACCAACCATCTGCAAACAAAACGGTGGCAAAAAAAATGAAGTAAGCAAATAAATATTTAAAGAATCCTCATTAAATAAGAGAAGACTTGATTAAATATTTGTGGAAAGGGACATCCTTGCAGAAATTGTAGCAGCGGCGCACACAAACTATCAGTAAGCAGACCATTAGCTTTGATAGTGCAGTCATTTTTTTTTTTTTTTTCCCCTCCAAATTTTTTATGTGGGGCGCTGAGAGATGAGAAAGAGCGGAACTGGAGAAGAAATAACTTTTAAAGAGAAGACTCCCGGGCTTTTACATCTTTCCTGAATGAGCAGCAGTGTGGGATTTAAGGTGTGAATCATAGTGTCCCGTGGACGAGGGCTCCTGTGCCAAGGGAGCCTGCCAGGAGTTCCAGCCACCCGCTGTGGTCCAGGCAAACACAAATCCTCCTTTTCACGACATTGCTTCTTAAACAATCATCAGTGAAGGCACATCAAAATGTGGCAGACTCCTCTGGGGCCCCAGGCGGTAATTGAGCCATCTCGCCCCAAGTGCTGGGCTCCATGGAAGCCATTGGTGCGGCCTGCCCTCAGGCCATTAAATAAAACTGCACATAAATTGACATTTTGATTGGGAGGCGGGTGGGGGGGGGTGCTTTATTCCGCCATTATACCTACTCCTCAATCCAGAGCGTCATGATAGACCTAGAATTTCAACTGTACTCATTATGAATCCCATCTCCTCTCTCCCCATCCATTCAAATCATCCTCTCCTTTTATAAATGTTGATCTTCAGACTATAAAGATTGGCATCATTGCGCACTTAAAAGTCATTTATGTACGTGCTATTCAGTCCAAAGCACCATTAGCCTTCAGCCACTGGTACTTGTTTTTCTTCCAGTTTACTTCCTTTTTGTTTTCTTCTCCTCATCTGCCAGATGTGTATTTCAGCACAGTCCTTTTATAAGTGTCATCTTTATTTTGTCTGTACCTTTTTGTATGACTTTTTTGTGTAATTGGTGGAGGATTGTGAAATTAATGTGTATCAAAAGCAGTGAAGTCAATACTTTGATTAAGTATACAGTCAATATAAAGTAGGGAGGTGTAGTAGTGCCAAAATGGGAGTGAAATTTTCCACCAAGTCTAAGATGTGTTCTTGAACAAAGGTCAGATGTTCACTGTCACTGATCATGAAGTCGAATGGATAACGTAGCTTTTTACTTTTTTGATTCTCACACCTACCCAAATAGTCATCTGCATGACGCCATTCAACCCTGACAGCAGCCATGCCTTGTGGGCTACCGTTTCCGCACTCAGCGAGGAACTCTTGACCTAGGGTACAGTTCCATTCATGGGTTCCACTGCAGCCAAAGGGGATCAATATCAGCCTTCTGCTTAATTTTCAGATGCGCTCCTAGCTGAAGAGTATATTTCTTCGTGCTGTGTCACTGTTGCTAAGCAAAGCCAGACCACTACACAAACTGTGTAATGATGTGAGGGTAAAATTCGCCCTCAGTGTGAGAATTCATATCCTTGTTGGCAGAGCATCCTGTGCTCGCCAGCAGGATCGAGGCCAAAATGAAAACCACCCAAAACTCCGGTGAGCTACTTCTGTCTGAGTCCTGCGTTGTGTTCAGATTCAGAAAACCGCAAAACAGCAGACGGCTCTGTACGAAGTGCATCAACCAGGAAGTTATTGTGAAACACAAAAACAGTGAGCTGCTTGCTGCTTTACATTACTCAGGAAGGTACAAATACCCAACAGCTACCCATTTTGACAGTAATATTGACCAACGCTTGTGATTTCCGCATCAGCCTCTCGTGTCTCGTTCCCCTTCTTCTGACACAGTTCACGTAACACAGCTTCATGTCATACTGCCATTGGGAGAAGCAAACCATGAACATCTATTCAATAAAAAGTTAATCTGCAGCAGATTTGTCTATATAAGTTATGATATTAACTTAATGTCTGGTTTATACTCTTGCACTGATTTACCGATTTGTACAGACGGATCATTTTTACTGTATCAGTTCACGGTACGTACATTGATCAGGGGTACTAGAGCAGGTGTGAGAATTCAATCCAGGGACCTTTGATTGCAATGAAATGGCTTGAAACCCCATGTTACTTGCTTCCTCTGTTCATATATCATTGATAATCATTTCACAGTTTACTTTGATACAGGGAGATGACAAGCACCCAGGTAACACCCTGTTGTGGGACTGTTTTGCCAGAAATCTTAATACCTTCATGGCATTCTTTCGAGGGACAGAATTTACTGTCATAACTTGTCCATATTTTAAAGGCATTCAGCCTTCTTTGTGTAATCTAAGACTGGTATTGAATTCAGATAAGAATAAGGTGAATTTTCCAAATCTTTTTTTTTGTCAGTTGTGTGCACCTGGAATTATATCTGCTGTGAATAGTTACCACATAAAAATATTGTGGGATTTGGATGGATGATAAGCTTAGTTTTGACATCCATCAGAAATGCCTTTTGAGAAAAGTGCGGTGTCTTCTACTGGAAAAAAAGGATTTTTTCACCGAACATTAGTCATGGAAACATTTTATGTATATGTGTTGCTTCTATAACTTTGCGTGTATTAGAGGTTAATCAAGATGCATTGCAATCTATTCTCTAATTTTTTATTCATTTTTGTCATCAATCATTTAACACAGGGTCCCCTGCTCATGTAGTCATTTTGAGTCTGGATTTTTTAGTGGTTTTTACAATAATAATTATAATATACTGCAAACTTATAACAAAGTGACTAAAAGAACCGTTAGGAGACGTCTTGTTCATTGCAGGAACCTTGTGTGTTGTCATGACTGGGTTATAAGATATGCAAAGTATACCTTTATTATTATTTTTTATAGATACACATCAGCATGGAGTCCTTATTGATGTCAGTGCATTTTTGGCAACATCATCCCAGAACAATCAAACCATCTCAACCGAGACAATGGCTAAATCGAATGGTGGGGGGTGACTCGCTGGCCAGCAGGCTTTATGGCTTCAGTCTGGGAAGCTCGTCTTTAATGTATTTTTTATGACACACCCGTCACTGCTAATCTACAACAACTGTTTCTACAGCAAATGGACGTTGTCAGATGTGTAAAACAACGCCAGGGCCCGTAATTTATGTCAGGAGAAGAGCATGGTTAAGTGACAAGCCATAATAGAAATGGGGGAAGTGGGCCAGAATGGGGATAAGGTTGGGCTTCCCAATATGCTCCGCCTACATTTTTTCTTTTCCCTCCAAAATCTCTTAGCATCTGCCGTTTCAATGAATAAAACACCGCCAGTCCAATGCAGAGCACTAGATTCCTTGCATTTGCTCTGATAGCGTTTGCTCCAGCTGGAAGTAATCGCAGCTCTGTGATGTCCCATTCCAAGGGTTGTTAATCACAGTCCCAAATGCTGTACGTTTTTATGTCCTTAGCAGATGCTCCCGTCTGTACTGGGGGAGAAATACATCCTCCAAAAAAAAAAGAAAAAAAAATACTGCTCATTTTGTGTCTGCGAGGATTAGGGAGAGGAAGATTATCAAGGGTATTGCTTCTGTACCACTGTGTAAAATCAGCATCCATGATCTCGAATGCCGACTTTACTGTTGGGGCCATTGCAAACATCCCCCCAATGATGGAAATTATCCAGCAGGTGTTTTACAATTATAAATATTATTGTTAACTATTCTCTCACCGACGCCTTTGTCCTGGGTGACTTGCAGTGTTAGATTTGTATGTTAAGCTGCTTGCAATGACCCATTTGTACAGTTGAGTCATTTATACTGTGTCAATTCAGGGTATGTGCCTTGATCAAGGGTCCTACAGCAGAAGTGGGGATTAAACTGAGCACCTCCACATTGCAAAGCCATAGCTCTAAAACCCTGCCACCTGCTACACGTCCTCTCAGGGCTTTCCACCCATGCAAGGTACACCCATCGGTTCCATAGCACTGTGACCCTGACGTAGTGGTTGTAAAAATCAATGCATGTATAACTTTTATAAATTCATACAGACTGGTTATATAAGCATTTAAGATTTCATAGCCACTGAAGGGTAATGACGACTCCATCAGGCCTCTTGCATTTAACGCCGCAGGATTTACGGGATGGGTACAGTTTGAACCTCAGCTTACTGACAGTACAGCACAGAATCTGTTTTTATCCATGGTGAAGTGCTAAGACTCTCAAATATATAGTTTTATACAGTTATAGTTCTAGTATGTAAAAACAAGCAGGGATTTAAAGTGCAAAACAGTGTTGCTTTGCTGGCATTACACTGTCAGCTATTCTCACAGAAGCCATTTAAAAAAGTGCATTTCTTTAACCTGAAATGCAGTAAAAGTTCTGTTGTATCCTGGAGAGAAGATTTTTTCCTTTCAGTGCAGTTAAATCAAGTGGAATAATTAAAATGTGTATGTATTTGTGCCAGTTGCCTGCAAAGATAAAAGAAAAAATGTTCACCTCCTTGATTTCCAGATGTACTGAATTTTCTTAGTTAAGCTACTTATGGGTCAAACATAAATAAAATAAATTCTGATTTATTCCCAATTCATCCATTCATAGTCCAGCGGAGGGTTGCGGTGGTCTGGGTCTTTTAAAAGTTTTGAAGATAATGCCTGTGTCCAGGAGTCTTAATTTATTAGAATGGACATTATACTTACATCAGTCACAGTCATCCTTTGTTTCAGTTCATTCAGTCTATGTTAACACTCCTCATTCTTTATTCAAATAGCTGCTCCTACTGTATCTTAGATGAATAAACATGACTTTGGCCAGCCTGTCTTGTTTAAAATGCAGGCTTAATGTGCCATATGTGTGAGACATATTTTCAGCCATGGTGATGCCGAGAGCTGCACACACAATTATTCACATCAGGGGGCTTTTCTGTTTCAGGAGCCACCTGGTAAGTGCTGCGTGAAGCCCCCAAAAGCACATATGATAAATAAATAAATAAATAAATAAATAAATAAATAAAATTGGGGGTGGGGGGGGGGGGGCGTTCGCAGCTAATGGGTACTGCCACAGAGACGGATGCAAGACGTGGTCAACGAGAACATGGGATAAAGCCCAGAAAGGCTCAACAGCTGGTTCTGCGCTGATAGCTACTGATGTGGCTCACCTAGGCCGTCCGAGCAGCACTGTAAAAATCTTAAGTCCGACTGGTTTCCTTGTCCTCATGTGAGTTCTTCTGCACAAGTGTTAACTTCTGAATGTACAAAGTCTGGTGAAAAGAGCAAAGCCAAGCACCCATAACCAGCTTGGTTTTACAGCACATTGTCATTTTTATTACTGGCCTTTATTTATTGGTTCCTTTGACCTGCAATATTACAAAACCATCTTTCATCGATTTACTCATTTATGCATAGTGTTATTAATTTGGGGTAAATACTTTCCACTAGGGTATTACACCCAGGTTTGAGATGCTTGGGTAAGTACAATCACTCAGTTAATAAATTGCATCCAATACCTTAATGGAGGTAAATACAAAATAAATAAAAATGTGTTTAATATGCTACAAATTACTGTAGAGTGCATTCAAATAATCAAAATACAAAGTAATTGCATTGCATTGATAATGTTTTCAATCAAACAGGAACAAAGAATCTTGCTGTGAGTGTAAATTGATGAAAGACGAAATATGTTTTCTGGCAGTTTCATCAAAATTGCTGTGTACCCAAACCTCAGTTGTAAATTTGGGAAGTTACTGTTATGCAATGAAACAGTGGTTTTTGTTTGATGCATTGACTTACTTTTGGAAGGTGCACATTATTGGATTGAACTGCATCAATGTGCCTTTTCCCCACCTGTTTTCATGTAGGCATACTAGTGGAGGCTGCACCAAATTAGCAGATTTTTTCTGCTTTGTTTTTTATTAATTTATTTTATAGTTTATTCAAGGCAGCTCATAATGTTTGTACATCATAGTACTTATAATTATTTACATATTCTTTGCGAATGGTACGGCAGCAGGAGGGACAATCCAAAAACAGTTTTAACCACCACAAAACCTGCTGCTCCTATATGTGGCACAGAAAGAAAATCAAATATTTTTTTACACAAAATAAATCTAATCCTAATTAAAAATATTTGGACTAGAAGCTAGATTTTGTTTCATAGGTATTTGGGCCTGAAAACATTTTAAAAATCTGGAATAGTTATGTGCCTCATTTCAGAATGTAAGTTATTTCTTTTTTCGCCCCCTTGGAATAGAGATCATTTTTCAGCAGTACTGTAATTATAATAGAATCAAAATGAGAACTTTATTAGAAAGACCCATAAACTGTTCTACTTCCAGAGACAAATACACCAACAAGTAACTAATGACTGCTTATGAAACTCAAGGCCACACTTTACGGTGGGCTGGAGTTTTTAATATGAACTCCAAAAAAAAAAAAATTTGCATTTATATAGGCCTTTCATCCATTGCAAACTCCTGCACCTCAAAACTGCTAAGATTATTACCTAGGGAAAATTAAGATAAGAAAGTAATCCCATAAAAAGGAATGACTTTCCTGTTACCAGTAGGTGTGCAGAATGAACAACTGTCCGTTTTAATAATAATAAAAAATTATACAGATTATGTGTCCCATTTTTAATCTGTAATGAGCTTGCTCTGGACGGGACTGGGAGAGTCAATGACATGTTGGAAGATGAATAATGCATAGTTGTCTTGGCATATTCCTTACTGCAATTAACAAAGGGACCATGAAACACACACAGAATATACTAGAAGGAGCTATAAATGAAGGACAGTATAGAAAGGACTGGGCTGGATTAACTGGTTTTGCCCCACATCAGCACCCTGCATTGCATTAATGAATGAAGGCTTAGTTTTTATGTAGCTGGATATGTAAGCATAAAAATATAATCCATCCTATGGCCAAGTCTGCATTTCCCTCCGGAGTTCTGACTTTAGCCATGTGACAAGTAACTTCTTTGTATAATCTACTTCTTATGAAGCATTCCTGATCACTCCTCACAATTGTTACATATTAATTACACAAGAGGTTATTCAGATGTACTGCAACTCTCCTTCTGACTCATGAATTCTTGTACTTCCATGCAGGTACATCGGATCCATCTCATCATCATGGGTACTGATTTACCAGTAGCATGGGCCTGTAAATGTCTGATTTAAAATCTTTCAGGACAGGCCCTCCTGCTTGAGGGGGAAGGGGTGTTAACATATTTCAAGCAGTTATAGGTTTGCCTTGGGAAAAAGAATAACTCACAGAAAACAGCAAGACCAGTCATAATGGCCAAATGAGAAGTGGCTATGAGATCCTGGCATTATTAATGATTTTGGTTCATGTTATATTTACTTCTAAAGAAAGATATGCCTCCAAACGCTGCATAAATCGATGAAAAAGTAATATATGTCTATAGAAAATATTTTTGACAGCTCTTCTTCACATAGGTGATGAAGGACCTTTGCCTGAAATATTATATGGTCTTCATATCTGGATATCCTGACCATCTCATTGTCTGTATTATACTGTACAATGTATGCATATGTGAGTGTAAATGAGATAGGGTGATAAGTGTGTGTTTGTGTGTGAGAGAGAGAGAGAGAGAGAGAGAGAGAGAGAGAGAGAGAGAGAGGAGTGGAGCATGTTTCGGACCATAGGGGAGTATGATCAACAGACAACCACCCATCACAGGATCTGGAGATAAAGGTTTGTTCACTTTAATGATGACACCCTGTATATCTTCCCGTCTACCTCCCTTAAACTTTCAACCTCCCCAAACTCCCCTCTGCCCCCAGGGACCCCCAGGCCATGACAGGAAACAAACAGCATTCTGACACATCCCTTTAATTAGCGTAATTACCTTGGAACTATCATGTCGCTGGAAAGTAGCATGACAGGTCTCTGGGAAAGCTGCAGCTGTGACCTTTGCGGACAGCACCAGCTGTCAGTAATTACAGACTGCGCAGGCCACGTCGTGGGCGAAGGGGCAGCCGCTCCGTCCTTGAGCGCTATCGGCCCACCCAACCGAGATGCTGCTGCAGTTTTATTCTGCGAAGAGGGTGTTTAAGCAGTTACAAAGCTACTACCCCAGGACTCTGGTCTGCTGAGCTTCATGGGCGATTGGCTGTAAGTTTTGAGTAACATGGAGACACAAATGTGTGTGACTATCTAAATGTAAATATGTCCTATTCACTCTGAAATATAAATGCAAGCCTGCTCACTGTTACCTGTGAACGGGAAAATAGAACAGTATATTTAATCAATGTCTACCTCGCTCAATAAAAACTAAATGATTTTGTTGCCCAGAGTATGTGGTGAGAATTTTTATTCGTAATCAGTCATGATTAAAAGTTTTCTCCTCCTTGGTGGAGATGGGAAAATCTTGATTATATTGAAATGACTACTGAAAAAGAAATGTAATCTGTTGTTTTTCTCTACATACTCCATGTGGCCCAAAATTTACCCAAAAGCAGTCCAAAGAAGTTCATTTTTAATGCACAGAATTATGTACCTGTCCACCCATTTCCAGGTATTGTACACAGCCTTAATTTTTACACGTTTTCATGATAACATGTTTGCTGAGTGGTGTAGAAGGATGGTGTTCTGACAGTAGTTTTCCCTTGTGGTATTGAAGGGTTATTCATGTAAATTTGTTGCCAATGGAAAGCAGTGGAGTTGTGAGACATGGAATGAAATAGGATGGTCAGTAGATTTTAGTTGCCATGCAGGGCACAAAGTGATGCTGTACTGAATGACTCTCTCACGTGGGACCCAGTGGAGTGGTGAATAATGATAGTTTCTCCTTGCGATAGAGAGGGGTACTGAACTGATGGTAGATGCCCAAGTGGTTTAGTGGAATGATGAGCTGATTGTAGTTTATATTGGTTTACTGTGAGATTATTACATGATGTTCTTTGCCCCGTGAGGGATCATGGATTGAGAAGATGATGGTCGTTGCACTATTGGGTACAGTTGGATGCTTAGATGCTGGTCTTTACCCCATGAATTACATCAGGATGATAAGTTGATAGTTGTTGCCTTGTTCAGTAGATTCGAACAGTTAGATGGTAGTCGTTGCTCCATCTGGTACAGGAGGTGATGAGTTAATGGTCTTGCCCCTTGGAGAAGAGTGGGATGACTGACTGATGGTAGCTGCTCCCACAGGCACGTCAGTGATGAAGGTAACGGCATCTGATGCAGACGACCCAACATATGGCAGCAGCGCAAGGGTGGTGTACAGCGTGTTGGACGGAGAGAAGTTCTTCACTGTGGACAGCCAGACAGGTAAGTCTCACCACCCCAGTACTGCAGAACTGCCCCTGCAGTGGAATGCCGAATGTCTTCCTGCTTGTTGAGAGAAAACCCACACCGTGCAAATGTTTTCTCAACCATTATTTGTCCCTGAGTTTCTCCATGCTGGAACAGTAAACACCAGTCCTCTGTTTTCCCTCTTGTGACTTGGGAAATGGTTTTGTACATTTTTTTGTAATGTGTACAATAGGTAATACTGCACTGCCTCCTTATATCACTTCGGCCTTTAATTTGATAAATGAGTCACTAGTGCACATTTGGTATTCTTCTCATCCCTCGATATTTACCCTGAGCAAGCAGTGGAAGCTGTGGCAGCATTGTGGAGGAACAAAGGAGCACAATGCTAATGGTACCTGCTTCATTCCTCCTTTGCATCATGCGTGGGTCTTTTTGTGTTTGTAGTACACAGTGGGGTTGCTTGTGTGCATTAAGTACTGTTTGTTGATCCAGTACAAATTCACAGCAGAGGAAGACTCCAGACTTACAGGTCGTATAGAAGGAGAACCCCTGGGGGGAATGACTGAACTTTTCATGATCTCTTTTTGAGGGTTTTTTTCTGGCTTGTTTCAGTGGGATCTGGAGCGTTAATTAATTAAGAGTTGTCCCTTTCCCAGATCACCAGTTGTGGGCCTGTCTGCTTTTGTTCCCAAGGCATAGTGCAAGAGTTAAGCAGTTGAAATCCAGAGGTGGTCATATTTGTGGTTCCCTTTTTTGTGGCCAGTATTTTACCAGTTATAAAGCAGCACCGAATAATGACAAAAACACCAATGTTGCAAGCTACTGCAAGCAGTTAAGCCAGCATATGACAATTTTTTTCTTTTTGCCAAAATTATTTCACAAAATTTTTTATTTGAACAGTACAGAAAATCTAAATACAGTACAGACTTTAAAATGTGACTGTTTTAACTGTGGGTTACTTTAAATCACAATAGAATGATGTCCCCAACAGTTACAATTTAAGATGTGATAAACATTATGCGAGGTATGTAAAGCTTAAAAAATTGCAACATAACAGGCTAAAATATGACTATATTTAGCCAAAGGCTGGTTCTGTGAGCCAAAGTGTACCAGTTTTTATATACCGCTGTCTCAGATTTTGGTTTTGTGTGACCCTGTGCAGCTGGGGGTCAGTATTTCATATTTTCCCTCATTTTTCATATGACTCTAGTTCTAACATATGTTATAGTTCTTCAGTTCTGTACTTTCCTGGTGATGGGCGATAGTCTTCTACAACAGAGATGTTGAGATCTACATGATAAGAATTGTGAGGAAGAATGAATCTGAGATGCACACTTAGGACACCACAGCAGCCCACAGAGAAAAAAAATACCACCCAGGTAGACATGTGTGGAATTTAATCCAAGGTGCTTGGTAATTTAGTTAGTATCTGACTAGCAGACTACAGCTAGTCTCATCACCTGTTCAGATGTAATAAAAGAAGTTGTATGCTGCCATCAAACTTTTATGTCTGAATACACAAAAGGTATCACAGAGAATACAAGAGAACAAAACTGACAGTTTCATAACAATTTAAAAAATTTATTATTGCTTTTGTTACTGATCACAAGATAGTATCTGCCACCTTTAATGCTACACAGGTCCACTGAACGTGAATTTGTATCTAAAGTCAGGCTTTGTATTAACATAACCTGATTTAATCTTCCTATCCTTGCAACAGTTGGAATATCAGGGAACAAACAGAAACACAGTGGTCTGAAATGCATGGGTGGATGTTTCCAAATCTCCCAGACAACTGCATTAGTCCCATGCTGTTGCACCATCAGGGACTGCACTGCTCCCTGTGAAAATTGTTCAGGTGACCGTGACCGTCCAATTTAGCAAATAATTTAATTAACTCCCTTCACAGTGATTCTGTTCTTCCCTCGTCTTTCCGCTTTGCCATCGTTTGCCAGCTACACTCGCACATAATGTCAAATGTCAACTCTGAGCCCTGGCTACGGGTGTCGAGTTTGACAGCCTAGTACTTAATAGAACTGACATTTGCGTGAGTGTCCTCTGAATTATACATACTGGCATAAACCAAGGCGCCAGCACTTGGAGGGAACTTTTTAAAGATCTTCTTTCCACATTTTGGAGGGAAATCATTGTCTAACATTGTATTTCTTTCTACACTTTAGACGACACTCCAAAGACTCTCACTCTCTTTACTTCCAGATTTATTAATGCATGTAATTTTATGTGCAGCATTGCAAGAATCAAATGAAATAACTGAGGAAACCGAATAGGAAGGGAGATGGCCGTGCACATGCATGATTACGTTTTTCGTCTTTGAAGAACTTGTTTTTTCCCTGATTTTGGAATGATTTTCAAAAACTTTTCATTTCCACATTCACAATGCCTTCAGCACTGACAGCACTGAAATAACTAAGTGAAACAACTGAAGAAACTGAATTGGGGATTTCAGTATACGTACTATTACTTTCAAAATTTTGGAGGGAACTCTTTTCCAAGTCCTTCTCTCCTACCAATTTTTGAAAGGAACTATTTTTCCCTGGCTTTTTGCCATTTCCACATTCATGTTTCTAATAATATGAGAATTGTTGAAATCAACAAATAAATAAGGCAGTTAAAGCAATTTGTGCAGGCGCTGAAAAGACGTGCGATTATGCAAAGGGTGACTGATTAATTGATCTTTCCATTTTTTTTCTGTCTCTTCCTAGGAGTGATCCGGACCGCAGTGGCTGACCTGGACCGAGAGACCCAGGACCGATATGAGTTGGTCATCAAGGCAACTGACATGGCCGGCCAAATGGGTGGTCTCTCCGGGTCGACCACAGTGACCATAGTGATCACTGACGTCAACGACAACCCTCCACGCTTCCCACAGAGTGAGTGATTCTCAGCACAGGTGTAATATAAAAAAGTTACACAACAAGATCCCTTAAAATAGAAGCGACAGGTATTACAGCAGGGGTTAAACTACTCCTCCATCAAGGAAGTACGTTTAAAAGAATTACCAGAAAAGAATGCAACAAACTCATGCTTGTCTCTTGTTTTTTCCGAAAACTAATATGCCCTGCTCTTGACACTCAGAGACGTGGCATGTTCTCCACCTGGAAGTAATTTGTCGAGTCTGAAGAAACGGACTTTGATTCTAGACGGAGTAGCTCTCAATAAATATGTCACCCTAAACAAATGGAAAGCATTTTTTTTATATCCCAGCACACGTGTCAGCAATCACCTGAGAAAACGTATCTGTTTACTCAGTGCCTGGAAAAATAAAATCTCGGACATTTGTGATTTTCTCCAGAGGTTCCTCAACGCATTTGTCTTGCCTCGCTTGCACTCCCTTGTGCGCGAAACAACATTACTTTTATTACAGTGGAGATGCACGCTATTTCAGCCTAGATTGTTCTGTATCACTGTTTTATTTTATTTATTTCTCTTCCCTCGCTTCTTCCAACAGCACCGCACAGACAACACATTCTCACTTACTCTCTATTTAGTGCCAGTGTTTTCAGTGCTCTTTTGTTATCAGTTCAGGGTGGTCAGGCTTGGCAGGAGAGGTCATCACGTTTTTTTCCAAGAGATCAGTAAACAAAAGAAAAGGTCACATATATTTGGGGAAATTATTAAGCTCAACCTTGTGCTTCTGTTTATTTTCCTAGGTCGCAGTTTTCTGAACGTAGGCGGAAATTGAACATGAGCATGCACGATTTAAAATTTATTCATTTTTTCATTTTTAACGAAGACTTGTGGCCTTCATTCTGTGAGAACGTCAAGACTGGTTGCACGAGTAAAATGCTATGAGGATGCAGGTTTTTTTTTGGTCCATATCACTGTTATTATGACAACAGTTATAAAAGTTGCAAAGGATGCTGCCATGGCAAAGATGCTTTTTGAGGATTTCTCAAAACAGATCCACTTCTCTCAGCTGTACTACTGCCTGTGAGACCCAGAAAAAAGTTTAATACCACGAAGCTGATTTGTGTTGCTATTTCAGGTGTAATTAGTACAGAATTGATAGCGTCTTTTGTGTGGGCAGTAAAAGGACACCCACAGTTATGTTGTTTTACTATGGGCTATTAGTGATTAATAGTCAGTAATAATGGATTTTTATGCCAGCCACTAAAAAGAGAACACACTTATGGCAGGGTAGTTGGGTTTATTTATTTGCCCGACAAACAAATGGACAGGAGACAATGACAGAGAAAAACTGAAGCACATCACAGTTCAAATGATCAAAAAGGGCTAATAGAAATACTTCCAATAATACAAGTAAACACACACATGCGCACATGCACACACAGCAACATTCGCAGTTGCATGTTTTCTCTTTTTGGTACATCATCTGTTGTTAGGCTTAATGACACAAATAACATGTTTTTTGTCAACTAATTTAATTGGTATTTAATCAGGTAGTGAAAACATATTTCAGATTGCTTATAATCAGAGGCGGGGGGCACGGTAGCGCAGTGGGTTGGACCGGGTCCTGCTCTCCGGTGGGTCTGGGGTTCGAGTTCCCCTTGGGGTGCCTTCCATCGGACTGGCGTCCCGTCCTGGGTGTGTCCCCTCCCCCTCCAGCCTTATGTCCTGAGTTGCTGGGTTAGGCTCTGGTTCCCTGCGACCCTGTATTGGACAAGCGGTTCAGAAAGTGCGTGTGTATAATCAGAGGCCTTGAACAATGAAAATATACATGTCTTCAATTGTATACCCAAAGTTGTACATTACAGAGTGAACTAAATTAATAAATACAAATATCTAAATGTATAAATTAGAGTAGATGCAAAATCAGCTGTCATTATTCTGTTTGATTTACATTAGGAAATCCTTTAAGTGATATAGTGGTAATCTTTGGGAAGTAAAGTCAAATATAGCATTTAAAAAGTGTAAGTCATTATTGCTTTCTGCTGTGGCTCAATAGTTCACTTTTCACTTTATTTACACTATATTTAACCACTATATATACTGTCATACTGGCAGCAGGGGATGGCTGTCATTTGCTGGCTGGGGACAATTCAGCAAATGGATTCTGGCCTGTACTGGCCCTGAAGTGAGACACCAAACCAGCCTTTATGACCTCCCCTTTAGAGATGTACCAGTTCTCCGTGTCCGAGAGTGCGGCGGTGGGCACCCCGGTGGGCCGGGTGATGGCCACAGACGCCGACATGGGGGAGAACACGGACATGACGTACTTGATCCGTGACGAGGAGGGCGGAGAGCTGTTCCGCGTGGCCACCGACGGGGAGACGCAGGAGGCAGTCATCACCATCCAGAAGGTGTGTGTGTGGACTTTGGGGGGGGGGGGTGGTGGTCCTGCATTCTTAAAATACCATCTAATGGCTGCGCCTTCATTAGTTCATCATTAGACAGTGTTTATCCAAAGTAACTGATACACCTGGATGTATCACTTAAGCACTTCAGAATTAAGCACGTCGCTAAGAGAGCAGTGTCCTTCCTGTAGGCCGTCTTAAATACTTAAATACAAGTTCTGACGATTTACTCTCACAATTCAATTTGAAAACACCTTTGATTTCGCACTGTCCGCACTCAGACAAAGGCCATTGACTTTCATTGAAAGTGGCAGTGACAGCTTAAACAGTTTTGATCTCTCAGAAGATTAAATGTGTGTGTCTGTTTCTGGGTGCCTTTGAGTATTTAAACACGAAAAAAGCCGAGCAAAATTAGATTTTCTTTGGTTTTCTCTTTTTTGCCAGGAAAATTATTAAACCCAGCACTGTAGTTCTTTTCTGCAGCCACCATGATTATATCCTCCGTTTAGAATCCCACTTAATGTGATATATAGGCTGTTTTATTGCCTTTTAACAAAGAGTTGTGAACTGCGTTCAGGAGCACCGAGATAAACTGTAAAGGTGGGCTTTTAAAGCTCCATGGTAAGCGGGACCCTACAAGGACGGTCACAGCCTTTAGACGTGAAAGCGCTCCATTAACGTGTTTTGGTCATCGGTCCTTAACTCCGAAAGTGCAGCTCTTACGGTTCATCAAAGTGCCTGGAATTTTTATTTGCCAAATGTGTTGTTCAGTGCCGAGCTTTGGAGAGTTTACTGGGGCTCTTGGGTATGTCACTATAGTGGTTTACTCTGCGACATGGGCACTGCTTTTAGCATGAAAACCCCTTGTATAACCTGTTTAGATGTGACACCCCCTCAAATTATGATCATTGGGGGCCAAAGCTTGGTGCTGTAATTAACATCTGATTTACATACAAAATACAAGGATGGGTGATTTCCTGTCTGAGCTGTTACTGTAGGAGCAGAGGTGAAGCTTGAACCCGCATTGATAGGTATTCTCTCTCACGCCACTGCCCAGCCTCTGGACTATGAGAGCAAGCGGACCCACAACGTTGTGGTGGAAGCCATCAACAAGCATGTGGATCCGCGCTTTGTGGACCTGGGCTCCTTTCGCGACCAGACCATTGTCCGGGTTAGCGTGTCCGACGCAGATGAGCCACCTCTCTTCCGCCCACCAGAGGGAGCTGTGATGGAGGTGCAGGAGGATGCCAGGGTGGGGGCACTGGTGGGCATCGTGACTGCCGTGGACCCTGACATGGAAAATGCCCCCATCAGGTATGCTGCAGAAAGTGACTTCCATGCATCAAAATATAACACAAAATACTGTAGAGCTGATGGTAAAGCATGTTCTGTGTTCCCACAATGCACTGCAGTTAAGTTTTGTGTGTTTCTGTGCAATTCATTTGATCTAGTTCCTTGTCTTTAAATGTTCGTAGTCGTTGAGTTTCTGTGTTCTGGTTTAATGATGTGTCTTTATCTATATCTCATATAACCGTGATTGTAGTTTATTTTGCCCTCCTCCATTCTGATGAAAGTGTTCTTCCATATCTCCCTGTATGTCTGACAATGTGTTTCAAACATGTTGTGGTACAATTACATATGTTCTCCGTGCTTCCAACTACTGCTGATATAGCAGGTGGTTACTACAATATAACACTATTGCATAAATAGTAATGGAACTAGTGTGATTGAAGCAATAAGACATAAGTTCAACTCGACCTCTGTCTGTATGGCATTTGGAATTCACCTAATGTTGGTCTGGACTTCCTCCCAAAGATACGCCTTTGGGGAAACTTATTTTGGCTTTAATATATGAATATGTAGGGGGCGTGGTGGCGCAGTGGGTTGGACCGGGTCCTGCTCTCCAGCGGGTCTGGGGTTCGAGTCCTGCTTGGGGTGCCCTGCGATGGACTGGCGTCCTGTCCTGGGTGTGTCCCCTCCCCCTCCGGCCTTACGCCCTGTGTTGCCGGGTAGGCTCCGGTTCCCCGTGACCCCATATGGGACAAGCGGTTCAGAAAATGTGTGTGTGTGTGTGTATATGAATATGTGATATGCTGTTCTGCTGTATCGATGCATAAATGATTATAGGGACTTTAGAGCAGAATATCCCGCCTTGTATGTTGCTTTGGACTAAGATGTCCAAATTTTGTCATGAGCACAAAGTATCTTATGAAGGACTTGGCTCTTTTGGAGTCCTGCAGTTATTTGATGTTCGTAGTGAATTATTTAAACCCGGTCACAATTGGAGTCTGTGTGATGAGCATCAGAATATGGGTTGGGACAGGCCTCGACAGGCAGCTACGCGAGACCCTCAGAATGACTCAGTACTCGAGGTAAAACAGGGGCCGCCCCGGGGGCCCACACTGGGCTGGCGCTCTCCACAGACCCAAGGTGTGCCCGTTGGGTTAGCTCAGGGCCCAGGGCACTCTCAGGGCCCCGTCTCTTTAAATTGCATGACGAACGCATCATTGAGGTCGGGGAAGCTGCTCAGTGGACCATTAAGGATCCCGGTCTTCTGGCCATTTCATCACCAATCAAAGTACTTCCATGTGCGTAAAGGGGCAGCTACAGACAGAAAACAATTATTTGAAAACATAAAACAATTCAGAATGTTAAAAGATGGCACGGGGTTGATCTTGACACAAAGTCAACACGTAGAGACCATAGTAGCAATTTCCACAGTTTCCATCAGTATTGTGCACCTTCCCATCGTGGGCACTTTGTCACCTCAGTACTGACTGCTTATTTACAACTACCACAATCTGTCTGTATATTTATTAATATTGTTGACGGGTGAGGAGTAATACAGCCATAAAACTGTCACAGAATTCAACAGGAATACATTAAATGGCTTTACACTGTGTTTGGAGCATGAACTGTGCACAAAAGCACTTTTCTTCACTTTTGGCTAAGCTGCTTGGTGACCAAAGCTGGGCTACCTAGTAACCATTCGTAGGCAGTGTCCATAACATTGATACTCATTATATTAAATAAATAAATATATATACGGTATATATAAATATATCATTATTAGCAGATAAAGCTTCACTATTAGTATTGCAGACAAATTATATTAAGCTACATATATCTGACATGCATGAAGTCAGGATGCTTACATTATAGATACTTTTTGATTATGTTCTGCAGTTTTGTTCACCAAGACATAGTACATTTTTACACATTCTGTCTACACAAAAGCATCTTTTGGCCTATTTCGAAGATAACATCTATTGCTATAATAAGAAATGCCTTGGAAAAGTCTTCAGGACTGTGAAAGCTTTCATAACAGTACATCTTAAATAACATATTTCAGTGTTTCAGAACACTAACCCTCAATCTACGAAACAAGCATATGTAAATATTTTTTACATTTTGTGTGACATGAAGACACATATTTGTATTTATACAGACAAATAGATTAAACTTTCCAGAAAGCATTAGATTCATTCATTCATTCATTTTAAAGCAACTTTTTCATTAATTTATGCATTATTTCTATAGCATCAGGTTGAGGGGTGTAAAGTGTATGTAGCATACACAGGGTACATTCAATGACCACCATCCCACAATAGGTATCCCGTTTCTCCTTTTGAGTCCCTGGCCAACAAGTAGTCCCATCCGTGGCGTGGTGCCCACTCCTGGCCCTGGTGCAAACTGCAGCTGCGGGGATTCTCTCGGTACCAGGCACGATGACACGATTGCTCTGACCAATAGGGGGCTCCATCCTCAGAGTCCACAGCTTAGTCCTTAGACTCTGTAAATCCATTCCTCCACTCATCCACTCATTCATCCAGTCATCCATTTGTACTGGAGGTGGAAAAAACTAACTGTCGGGAATGGGTCAAATGTTTTTTTTTTGTTTCGAGATCCCGAGCTGATTCGCAATCGTGTGCTGATGACAGATTCCTGAAAGTAAAAAAAAGAAAAACCTGAGCCTGTGCTAGTGCACTCAGTGGAAAAAGACCAATTGTACTGATGAAGACGGTCGTTTCCGATCCAGCCTACAGTTCTGGTGTGTTTCCCAAAGCATCATTTTCTTCGGAATCTCCGCCGTACGAGATCCTCCTTTTCTCTATCTTGCATCACTCAAGAGAACTGAACCTGGCAAAATTGCACTTCACCACATAGCTGCGGAGACGCAGTGTAGGGGGTCGATGCTATGGGCGTTAACCGTCGAGGGGTGTCGCTAAGCCGTTGCTCTGCTGAAAGCCCCGTTACCTCCTACAGAAAAAGTACACTTCTGAAATACACACATGACCAAGTGAATAAACAAGCGGTATACAAACCCAGCCTGGCTTGTCGCCCTCTCAGTTAGACTGACTCCGTTCCTCGCCCCAGAAACTGCCCGGCACCGCTGTGATTTGCACATCTGTGGCCTGTTCTGGCCTCTTCAAGAAGCGGTCCTTTCCGGCTCAGGCAGGGAGAGAAGCGTGGGAGTTCGACACCCTCTCAATTAGCATCCGCGACCCGTGAACCACATTGACTGTGTTCTCTATATGTTTTTTTTTTCTTCTGTTAACATAATACTGTGCTCAAAAAACAGTTACGTTCAAACTGACTCCTGATTGTGATCTGTGACCTTTCAGAGATGGGCAGCGGAAAACACCTAGTTAGGATGAAATTGAGACTTGAAGATCAGATCATGGAGATGTAGAGCGAGACTATGGTCCCATGGCTGTCTGGAGGTTCAGTTGAGTCATGTACAATGTGTAGTATTTATTTATCTTATTTATGTATATATATATTTATTTTTAATTTCTTATTTATCTGACTCACGATGTAGTCTGCAAGCTGGGTGGAGCTATGCTTCTGCATAGTGCAAAATTTATTCCATTGGCTGCTGAGGGTGGGAAAATGACTCCTCAGTGTCAAGACTTTGTTCCTACTTTTGACATGTTCACCTTAAACAATTTCAGGAAGAGGATCCAAGCGTATGATTAATGCTGCATAAAGCACACGTTGCCTTGCTTCATTTTTTCCTCCGATCGGATCACTCTGCATTTCATTTTCCTCTTTATGTTTCAGTCTCTCTGACTTTTGCGAAATGATATTGCTGCCGCTGCTGATCTTTCTGCATCCAGTCATTTCACACAGGCGTTTCATAAAACTAAAGAAAACAACAATAATTATTATTATTTTTAAAAACTGCCAGGCGTAGATTGCGGAGTGGCACGCCTGGGCTGTGTGCAAATTACCTCCATTAAAAATGCATGAAGCTGAGGAGAAAAAGCTCCAGGTGTAATAAAGTGCCACCCAGTGCCCAGTCCGCCTGCCTGGCGCCAGGCCTTGCCTGCCGGCACCGCTTTAATCATCTCTATTGGATGGCGCCACGGCAATGGGCGCCCTCCCCAGCCACCCACGGCTCCATCGCTCACACCACAGCACTCCAACGGGGCCGCGTGCCGCAAACCGGGGGAGCAAAGCTGGGATAACCGGTGGGGGTTCGCTTAGCCGCTGTGTGAAATGGCCCCGTCACCAATCGGACCGGAGGGGGGTCTTCCGGTCCAGCAAAGAACCTGTGCCTGTTTGTTCTGGCCTCCACCTCATTGGAATTCTCCCCTCATTTTGTTTTCCATTTTTTTATTTTTCATTTTTCTGTCCAGTTTTATATATATATATATATATATTTTTTTTTTTTTCCTTTGTTCTAGGTGGTCCGGTGTAAATCACAAAGAAGGTAATTATTAGACTCGCTGAATGTACTTGGGATTATGGGAAGAGATCTGTCACCCATTCTTTATTTCTGTGTACAGTGTCGCAGCAGCTTAATAGACATACATTAAAAAAAGTGAAAGTGATAGCAGTATTATTAGAAGCAATGTTATGCTGGGTATTTAATTTTATAAAAGCATCAGAAGTGCCGTGGAGCCTCAGCTGCTAACCTTCCTGCCACATCCGCTCACGTGTTGGGGTTGCCATACAAGTAGAAAATAATAAACTACGTAATAGATACATAATAAAATAAATGTTTCTGCGAGTGAATATAAATATTTCTTAAAGGCCTCGTTTCTAATTTAAATGTCAGATTTATTAAACTGAATCATTGTTACACATGATATCATGTCCGTTATGACAAGCTGTGCTGATGTTCACATCAAAATGAGGCAGCTTTATATAAACAGCTAAGATGTTTGGAATGAAAGTTATTTCAGAATAAATCAAGTTCATCAATGAATCAGTTCATTATGAATTTTTTCTCATCTTTCTCCTGGCTGTTGTGTGTATAACTTCTACAGGTGTCAAAAAAAGAAAGAAAAAGGTAAGCTTAAATAATAGTCACGATAGGATTCACAGGCTAAATGTGTACATTGGGTCCTCAAGTTTTCAAAATACGAACATTTTACAGTCTTTTTTTATTTAGTTTTCTTAAATTCTTATTTTTCTCTAACATTTATGTCTGGCCCCCCAGACATAAAAAAATAGGAAAAAAATAGGACCTGTGTTTATCCATAAAGTAGACAGGTGGCGGAAAAAAGCACCCAAAGAGAATACCAGGACACTTACATCCAGTGTTTACAGCTGTGTGTCAGTGATCAGTAACAAGATGAGCATCAAAGCACATTTATAGGATGAACTGATGAACTGATGAACAACCATCGGCAGTGAATAGGAGTTTGTGGAAATAAAATATTTTCCTTCTTTATTTTGCTATTCAATGGGGTTGCGGTGGCGCAGTGGGTTGGACCACAGTCCTGCTGTCCGGTGGGTCTGGGGTTCAAGTCCCGCTTGGGGTGCCTTGCGACGGACTGGTGTCCCGTCCTGGGTGTGTTCCCTCCCCCTCTGGCCTTACGCCCCTGTGTTCCCGGGTAGGCTCCGGTTCCCCGTGACCCCGTATGGGACAAGCGGTTCTGAAAATGTGTGTGTGTGTGTGTATTTTGCTATTCAATATAAGTTATAATATCAATCTATCTTGAAGTTCATAAAAATGTTTAAAGCTCTCCAAGGATTTTTTTTTTTGTTTTAATTATAGAGCACACAGTGGCTAACCAGAAAAGTTCTAATATTCACAACATAAATGTGTTTTGGCAGGATGCCTTTGTTAGCATACATTTTTATTTTTCTTTTATTTTTATTTCATTTTTAAATAAAAAAAAGAAATAATTTCAAACCAGGAAATAAATACTTTTATTTCTGTTGCTTCGTTTCTGTTTATTTTTTGTAATACAGAAGGTAAAAGTGAATTGGGTTACGAACAAAAATGAGTTACGAACAAACTTTCAGTTCCAATTGTGTTTCTAAGTTCAGTAACCAGTGTGTTTTTTTTTTTCATTTATTTTCTTTTTAAATTTTCCAATTCCTTTCCAGGGACCATCCGAGGCCTCTTCTCCATCCTCTGAAACACGGAGAGAACTCTAATGCCTGTGGCTTCCTCCTACTTTTCCTCCAGGTACGCTATTGACCGGGTCACGGATCAGGAGAAGATATTCAACATCGACACCGTGACGGGTGCCATCACACTGGGGAAGATCCTGGACAGGGAAACTGCGGGGTGGCACAACATCACCGTGACGGCTGTGGAAGCAGGTGAGGCACCTGACAAGAGCATCTTTGAGAAGACGATAGAATAACAACACGCGGCACACTTTCCTGGGCCGCCGTTCTCACATAACCTCTGGAATGAAGTAAACAGGAGGAGACTGTCAGGGTTTACCTTCATGTGCTTTATTCATGTTCAGAACATCACCAACTTACCGGGTCTTTTGTACTTCTGCTCTGGCACAGCTGCAGAAGATGAATGGTTGTCACCATTTGCTTATTATTAAACCATGCCTTCAGCTGATACGGCTCAAAGTCGATGTGACGGATGGAAAACCTCTGCACCCGGTCGTGCCCCTCGTGTAGCCTGGTTCGGCTCTTTCGCTGCAGCGCAATCAAAACCTCCTCACTTATTCATTTGCTGGGCAGTAGGTGGCGTAAAGGTTAAAGAACTGGACTTGAATTCAGTTAAAGGCACAGAACTTGTTGTACCCTTCATCACCAAAATTATATAATTACTCACTATATATATACTGAGGCACCTGGAGCTCTTCAAACGACCTCCAAAGTAAGGCTGCTACCATGAGTTCCCCCAGCAAACATCTATCTGAGTGAAAATTAAAACTGGCATTTAGTCTGGATGAAAGCATCTGGAAAGTATATAATAATAATAATAATAATAATAATAATAATAATAATAATCATCATCATCATCATCATTGTCATCATCATCATCATCCAACAAAGAAATATTGTCTCCAAGATAAGTTTCATTTATTGCCAATGAAAAATTCATATAAATAGTTTATAAACATTATTCTCCAGATAACTTAATAATTTAAAGCTTTTCAATCAAAAAAACTGAAAAAAAATGTACTTATGTAAACAATTGCATGGTGAATTATGCAATAGTACCAGAGCAGCAGTGTTTTCTTCCAAACAACGGATGCCCCTTCCCCAGTAATTCAAATGCACTGTTTGAATTAGACAGCTTTTGGAATGTGAAGTTCCAACTACATACTTGCGCTGTAGTCTCTCTTATACTGAGATTCATTTTACTGTGGTATTAACAGTAACCTTGGTGAACTGTCAATGACAGTCAGTTGTGGGTGTCTGTGTATGTGTAACCATGATACAACAGCACTCCTTTCTTCTGTTTGCTGTCAATACAGTTTGTTTACTCCGAGTTTTGTTTGGAAAAAAAGTCTCTGCTAAATTCCGACGTTTTATAACTGAGCAAAGCTAATATTTTGTCATAAGCATCATCAGAGACAGATGTTGAGAGGCTCTTGGATATAATTAAGTATTGAAATACTATCATACCTTTGTAGAGTTTTAATTTAACTTTAAGTTGCTGAAAGCAATTCAAAAATTAAGAAGCAAATATTTCCGAACATTGTTAATAATAAATGAAGATTCTGGCAGATCTCTATCATAAAGCTCCCTCGGACCTCATCCAGACTTTTGGCTTTATCCGGAGAACCGTGCTTGTGTATATGCGTGGTTCTCCATCCACAACGATCCGCAACAAGCAAAGACGATCCTAAACCCCGTAATCGTTTAAATCCATGTACTTTTGTGTTTTTTGGAGATTTTATCTGTTTAATATCATTCCAAGGCTGATTCCCTCTGTCTTGCTGAGGTTTATTTGAATTTGTGTCATCTATACATAATGTTCACCCAGTGGGCTAATATCCAGCTCAGTTTAGAGGGTAATAACCAACCCAGGGAACATGACTCTTGGGATATTTTAAGAATTGAGAAAGATATTGTACCAGCATGGAAAATGGGGCTGTAAATTTACAGGAAAATATGCATTTCGAGGGTCTTGATGTTGTTAGGTGGGCGTTGGATCGTCGTACCAGCCGGTGGATGAGTTGTTCAGGCAAATTCCTGCTTACTGGAAAAACTGCTTTGGCAAGAGATATTGGATTTTTTTTTTTTTTTTTCCTTCCACTAAATTTGTTGTCATTTAAGGGAGCTACTGGACACCCTGAGAGAAACCATAATTCTCAAGACAAATTGTGCACTTTTGTGCGCTTCTCTTTGTGCACTGGAGTCTGTCACACGCACATTTAAATGTAAATGAACTGTTTTAAGGGGATGGGACAGACAGTAATTTCCCAGCGTCTGGGATAAACAGAGGGCTGTACTTGACAGATAAAGAAAATGCAGTTTTATTTTGCTTTTTCTATTTTTTTTTTTTTTTTTTTAATTTTTTCGCCTCGTCAAATGAGAGGAAACAGCGTTTCACCTGATTAGACAAACAAAGTAAATAATTGCCTGAATTAAAACTCTTCCCAAGCATCCTTGTGCCATTCTTTCATGTTTCTGTCATGAGCATAACTGAAACTAAACTGATAATAATGGGTTGGGGTGGCAAGGGATGGGGGTACGTGTATTTTGAATATTTCAAGCAATTTAGAGCCCTTTCATGGAATCATGGAAGAGCGGCAGTGGAAATGACCGCCCTGACCCCCCACAAGCGTAAGTCACAAGGAACCATGTGGAAAACCATCACTGAAGCGTAAAATTCTTACACAAATGCTGAGCACCATCTTCCTGGCAGGGTGCGCAGACTATTTCAAGACCTGTGACACACAGTCATGTTGACTTTTGAAGTGTTCTAGACAACTGTTAAGTCACAAAAAAAGAACTAATTCAGATGCAAAAGTGAAATAAATATATTATTGTTTATTACATTCACACCTTTAACCTAGGTGACTTTATACTGTTTTACTCATTTATACTGCTGGGTAATTTTTTTACTGTATTCATTTATAGTGGTTTAGACAGTGTGTGTGTGTGATTTATAGTAAGTGCCATGTTTAAGGATACCACAGAAGTTGAGATTCAAACAAAAATCTCCATCTTACAAGACAAAGTAAAGTTACACATTAGAAAAGCAGTTTTAAAAAAAAAAAAAAAAAAAAAAACACATTTACTGAATACCATATTTTGTCAGGAATGATAATTAAGTGAGAAATAATTCATTTTAAAAAAGTGAACAGCAAAGATTGATAGAGCATCTATGTGAAGTGTTGTATATTTATATATATTATATACAGTTTATATATAATGATTTTGGAAGTCATATTACATATAAACTGTATATAAAATATATATATATATATATGTAGTGTCACTAAAACAATGCTATTTTGAGTATAACAGCCTTCAGTTCAGTACTCTAACTGACCATTTGCAATTTTCTGAATGTTTTCAATATGATGAGCACTACAAGTGCAGTCAGTACTGCTTAAAATATCATAGTGAACAACTTAAGTCTACATATTTCCCTAGCTGGACAAAAGAAAATTTGATGTAATGTGGTTCACATTAAATTTCACACTGTACTTGCGACACGCTCATAAATAAATGGCGCTGTAATATATTATATTGAAATTGAGTTTCAAGTATTCTTGTGCACTGGATGAATTACAGATCCATAAAGTGTAATGACATCTCCCAAGGACTCCTAAGCTGTCTTAATCAGTTGGCAAACATCACTCTTATGTCATGGAAAAAAGAGTGATGATTGATGATTAATAAAAAAGAAATGTGCTGTGTTTAAAGCACACATGTCTAGTCTCATCCTCACCGCTAAAGCGAATTGCTGAAGCGGATCACTTCATTTGGAAAAATTCCTAGTTACGTTAACTTTTATGTCTATATCTCAGGGTAAGTCCCTTGATCAAGGGTACTACAGTATGAGGTGGAATTTGAACCTGGGTCATTCTGGAGCAAAACAGTGAACTCCAGCCACAACACCACTTTATACCATTTCTCCCCATGTGAGATCTAACCTGGTCAACATCGTTCTGCACTTCCATAAGAAATCTGATTTAATTAAGTGGCTTTCGTGGAAGAACACACTGACAGCACTTCCATGGGACCCCCCCAGGGTATTGAGAAACACCTCTCGTCTGCAAGAGAAAAAAAAACAACTTGCTGAAGATAAATGCGACACAGCAGTTTGGTCATCTTATAATTTCATGGATCCTGGTTTGAACCGCTCTCTTGCTGCAGTACAAGAGGATACTTGATAAAGATACTTAGCTGAAATTGATACAGTAAAATACCCAGCTGTATACATGGGAAAAATCAGTGCCAACTTATCGAACATTGTGAGCAACCTTGCACAAATGTCTCATATAAATAAATAAGTCATCCCTGTGCACTGGGGCATCTTTGCCCCACAGCCCTTGAAAGCCCCTGGCTTGTTTAAGAACTGCATGGTTTCTGGGCTGCTGCTTTATCTGTCCCCTTGTATGCGTGTTGGCGTGAGTCAGCCAGACCCCTGTCCATGGTGCTTAACTTCCTCACCTCAAAATTAGAGGCACTGCTGGCAATCTCTCCTACGCTGTCCGTGGTGCTGAACTGCCCCATGACCTCCGCTGACCATGGCACCGAACACTATTCTCTCATCCGTCGTCCTTGGTGCTGAACCTTCAAGCCATCTCCGCTGTCCACAGCTCTGAACCGCAATAATCTGCTCCAGTGTTCATGGTGCTGAACCTCCCACTATCCCCTGCTGTTGATGCTGTTGGATTTGCATCTCTAAACTGTCCGTGGTGCTGAACTAGCCTCTCGGAGTTCACAGCAAACTGCTATTTGTGATTGAAATCTTTTTTTTTTTCTGTTGTTGCTTTTTTCCACTTCTAAACTTGTGCAAATTGTGGATCTGAGCACTCTTACAAATCCCTTCTTTCCTCCTTTTTGCCTACAGCATATGCTGTCATTGACTGTTGTAGTTTTAAAAAGACTGGTTTAAGCACATCATTTGCTAGTACAGCATATGAAGAATTTCACTCAGTCATCTGCTACCACCATGCATTTTATTCTGTTAATTGTTAAAATTTCCATAACATACCCCATGTATATTCATTTTACTGCATGCTTTTCATTTTTTTCCAGTGTTAATCACTAGTAAACCATGGTCTACTGTTTTAATACACAGAACACATGCTGTGATTTCCAGTCCATTGATTACGCTCGATAACACGGCCCAAAGTATCTATGCCGTAAAGTCAATTTTGACCAAAACAGGGAGGACCAATCAGGTTAAAGGCGGTAAGGGATGTCCTGCTGCATAAAACAGACGTGGGGTGGGTCAGAGTAAAATCAATACAAGGAGAGTGTGGTTAGTTTTGGAAGCACATCCACACTGTTAAGCACAATTACTGTGGTTTCCTGGCTGTTCTGCAATGACTGGCATTTTAAAAAGAGGGCTTTCTTTGATCTGCTCTGTGTAATACAAAATGGTACTGGAGCCCAACACAAAATGGTGCACATGCTGCGGTTCAAAGACCCTCCTTCAAATGTCATCACCCCGCTTTCTCATCTTTACATTCTCTGTCTCGCCTGGATTGACGGGAGCAAAGTGCCGTGAAATCCAACAGAAAGCAACAAGCACCCAACGTGTGTTCTGCTCATGTTAGTCTTTAGATTTTGAAACACTGTTGACATGTTGCACCATTTAAATTGGAAGGATGTGTTTTCTTTTTGATTTTTTAATACATAAGATTTTTGTTTTTTTTTTTTTTTTCTTTAGATTCAGCAAAGCTAAAACATTTTGGTTCTTTTTAGTTGTTCAGATGTGTTTTCAAGTCAGTTTTCCGAGGTTTTTCTGCACGCCGCTGTGAAAAGCAGAGTGACAGAAATTCCGTTTTCCATTTTGCTCTACTTCAAACTTTGATCTTGATGTCGGCCGTCATATTAGCGGCTCTCTGTTTATTCCTTAATATGCATTTTTTGTGACAGCACTTCTGAAGACCGTAACGAGCTGCATGACGGGAACCATCGGGCAAGTTTAGGATGAGACATGTTTCACTTTGAAAAAACAGAGAAGATGCATTTCACTGTTAAAAGTAAACTAATATCAATGGGAAATGTTTAAATCTGAAGCTACTGATGTATTATTCAACTAGTCACACTTGAACTGATATAACTGATATAAGAAATAATAGTAGAACTTGTCAAGCAGCAGCCTTGCCATAGTTTTTTCAGTTTCCTGAAAAATTTCACACTTCGGTGTCCACAGCAAACCTCCGCAAAGATAATCAATACCATTTGTGCCAGGGCAGCTGTTGGAAAGTACTTTATATTTCTCTTCCATGGCAGTGTAGTGAAAGAGTGTTTATTCCCCTGCTAGTTAAACTGTTATATCATAAACCAATAGCCTTCCAAAAAGAGGTCCTCTTTCGCAGTCAGATACCAAAGACCACATGCTCTAAAATGTGAGAATTTGGCAGACCCATTTCTCCAAAGCTACATACAGCTCACAGTAATCAAACGTTCAACAGAAGAAAAGCTTTAGACAGAGACACAGGATTATTGACCCATAGTTTGTTTGTCTGTTACCACCATGTTGCTGTTTTACATTCCTCAAGTAACTGCCAAGAGAAGTGACTCTCAAACATAGATAGCAGATGGTGTTGGGCTCATTTATGGAGCTGTCAGGAGATCAGGAGAGAAGTGGCTCTGGAAGAGATGGATTTGAGACCCTTCTTGAATGTTGGGAGGGATTCAGTAGCTCTCAAGGACACTGGGGGTCTCATTCCACCACATCAAGGCCAAGACTGATGAACTGTCAGGGCAGCAAAAACTCTATAATTCAAGACTATTAAAGGGTTCATTCATCAGTCATAGGAAGGAACAGGTTTTAATTTGGTAGGTCAGAAATTTTGTACCATTAAGATGACAGTATTGGCAGGACCGGAAAAGGAAGCATGACTGCATGCTTGGTTAAAGAATATAGCTCTTTAGAAATTACACACTGCCTTAAACAGGATAACATGACATTTACCCATCTGCACACCAGAGTGATGTAACATACATTCATGCACACTAAAGGCCACTTAAAGTAATCAGTTCACCTGAAACATGTTGCGAGGCATCAGTGCTACCTGCTGTGCCACCGTGCTGTTTTTGTAGTAAATGGGTACTGGATTATAACAGTTGAGTGGCTCCGTCTTCAAGAGTCCTTCCCACGTAAAGGGCCGCAGCATATACCTATCTGACATCTGAAGTTCATAGGAACTCATTTGTGTTGCCAGGGTGATAGGGCACAAATGGGGAAATTTAAAAAATCAAGGCCACTGTAAATTTGTTGCTTAAAGTACATGCAGATTAACGCATACATCCATGGCGCTCCATATGTTTAGCCGTTCTTCTCTATTAAGGTAAATATGACCAGTTGTTGAATGGGAGGATGACAGTTGGATTCGAAACTGCGTGTTTTTCCTCTTTTGTTTGGCTGTAACCCTACTGCTGGAGGCTTATTGGCTTTGTGAGAGCTCCTCTGCCATCTGGAAGGAGGGTTTCAAGGAGGGCGCCACCGCTAATGAAATTGAGGCCCTTACGCCTGGTTCTGGATGTCATCAGTTGCTCTGAGCTTTGATACTGATGCCAATTATTTTGTGTTTAAATGCCTTTTCTCCAGGCGGCATCGGGTGCAATAACAGCACAGAACAAAGGCAGCATGTTGCCTTTGACTGCACACCTGCATTTCAATTGAATCCCGTTGAGGCATCGTGTACAACTTTAGCGCTGTGTTCAAGTTTGTCTTTATGTATTGTGTGAAGAATTTCACATTAACGTCAGTTTAATTCCTTTGATCAATTAACAGAATTGTGGTTATGTTTTTTACACATTTGAACATTTTTAGCATTCTCCCTTAAAAAACAGGATCATTGTCAGCATCAAGTGCCTTATTGACCTTAAATAAATGTGGTTGGGTAGTTTCGGGATCCATCCATCCATCCATCCATCACCACTTGTCCAATGCAAGTTGGAGAGGTCCTGAGCCTATCCTGCAAACATGGAGCATAAAGTTGGATTCATCTGGCAGGGACACAGGCTCATCAGACTCGAGGAGGCTATTCCGAACTTCCTTGTTCAGAACTGGATTTGTGATGCAGTGAACTTATTCATTCTAACGTCTTCCTAGGAATTTCATGAAGTTAGTGGCTTACTTCAAGGCTTGTTGAAAGTTTGAACCAAGCACTTTCGGTCAGAATAAAATATCACAATGACATTTTGGACTGAGGCGGTTTACCTCACAATGGATCCAGTAAGGCTGGATGAGAAATAAAACATGGAGCTGAGACACATGGCCGAGGCGCATGAGTCCCATTCCTGTACATCCTGTATGGGGAATCTGCTCTTACCTTGTGCCAAGAAAAATATTTTCTGTGCTTTCATGTTAAACACTTCCTCGGGAAGCTAATTTGAAATAGACATATATTTTAGCTGGTAACATAGCATTTAAACCCTTGCTAGCTGATGGTCCTGGGTTCAGTTGTCACTCCCACTGTAGTACCCTTGATCAAATTTTTTACTTTCAGTTGAGTAAAAACATCCTGCTGTATAAATAGACAAATCGTCATGAAATTAACAGGTTGCTCTGAACAAAGGCATAGTAATAATGATGATGATGATGATGTATGGCATTATAGCAAATGTAGCTGATTCATTAGAGGCTGACCTTGGAAATTCTGAAAAAGAAAAAAAAAACCTTTGAAAGAATCAATGCAGATGATGTTTGTGCCTTACTTCGTAGCTGGATATTAAGAAGCCTTTTGAGTCGCCCAGTCAATATAGTGGATTGCCGCTTCAAAATCACAGAGCAAATTACTGTGTCCCAGTCCATTCTGCACACTGACAGTAATGGGAAGATCTTCAACGAGAAATTAGTGCCAGGCAATAAGTTAGAAATCAGGCCGGTTGCATAACTGCAAGCAATTATTGTGTAATTAAGCAGGGGTTTGGAGTGTATCTTTATGTGTGCGTGGCAGACATATTTTGAAAACTTTATGCTCTCTACTTTTCAGAACAGATTTTGAATTATGCTCACATTTATGGTATTCTTGAGTGCGACTAATGTGAGGTGTATGTTTGATGTAGGAACAATACACACACACACCATCTGAAACCGCTTGTCCCATACGGGGTCGCGGAGAGCCGGAGCCTAACCCGGCAACACAAGGCGAAAGGCTGGAGGGGGAGGGGACACACCCAGGACAGGACGCCAGTCCATCACAAGGCACCCCTAACAGGACTTGATACCCAGACCCACTGGAGAGCCGGACCTGGTCCAACCGACTGCACTACTGCGCCCCCCTGTAGGAACAATATCTAATTCCAAATTTTTTAAGCGTAAAGGTATCCTTCTGTGTTGCACACGTGTCATTTGCTTGTATTTTATGAAACTCATTTTTTTTCTTTATGACACTGAGGAATACGGTAGCGGAAAGCAGAAAACTTCCAGCATCTGTAGGATTTGCAGCAAACATATTCTCAGAATCCGTCTCAATATCTTTTCTAAACGTGTCATAGAAAAACTCCACAGTTAAATTTGCCAGCTTTTGGTGAGAATGAACGAACTCACCACGGTATAAAGTGCTTCGTGGAAGGAAGCACAGATTTGTTTTGTCTGATGTTCATGTTTTCAAATCAAGGTTCTCTTCAAGTTCTCCTCCAGTTGATGTGGAACTAGCAAGAAACGAAGATTTGTCTGTCTGTCTGTCTGTCTGTCTCTTTCCATTTGTTTTTTTTTGTTTAGAAAAAGTTTAAAATGATTGATTCTTCTTATATATCTTCACTTGAGAGGCCTGTGAGATTCAGTTAAAAAAAGTTTTGCATATTTTCATCATGTTACTCTAGGTTTACTTCTGTGAACATTTGCCCTCAATGGGGAGAAAAAAAAAAACGTACTGAAGTGGTTACGTTAACTGAAATAATTCAGTATGTATACAAACGATGATAGAATCCGGGGATTCGGCAGCGGGGGGCCACACGCCCGCAGAAGCGATTATAGCCATTCTGCCGTGAGGCCGCAAACTGGGAGCCAAGATTATGCAAATTGATAGGAAGCTCCTAATGAGATTTGTCTAAGCCGACAGTAATTTGGGGGAGTATCGCCAGATGATTATTTTTAAGGGATTTAAAAACGGGTGCCCTGTAACCGTGCCGTTAAATGTATGAGAAAACAAATGTGATCAGTTATGTGGCTTCACTCGTCATTGTCATCATTGCCAGGTTTATTGCTTTATTCTCCAGCAATGCCTTAAAATTTGAGGAGAGAACTGTATCTTCCTTAAGGTTACAATTGCAGGATTTCATTGATGTTACAGTAGCTGAGATTATTGTTGCTCACAAATGCTTTACGAATGCTAATATCTCCCCCCCCCCCAAATTGAAGACCTTGTTTTAGATTCAAATAATAAAAATAATAAATTACTTATCTTCTATATACAGCTGAACATGTTTACACTGAAGAAGGGCATAGCACTTTAGTGGCAACCATATACTTATTTATTATTGAACAACCAAAATTCATATTTATGTTACGATCACATCACTTCTGCTACCCTTATCATTAAACATTAACTGTAATCTTGCAGTCTTTCACTGTCTATAAATATATATAGTCATTTATTTTTTTGTGTATATATAATGGTTAAACACTTTGATTTGGAGAAAAGTTGTATAAGTAAATTTATATTTCGAAGTTAAGTTTAAGTACAGATTGCACACTGATTATAAAGATTCGAGCACACAGATTAAAATGTTTATCAGTTGATTTGCATCACATCTATTGTTTGAACAAAGGCACTGGAATTATGACAGTTCATGCACTAATATGCTTATGTAAATGCGGTAATTAATATTAATGCGAAACCAATTTGTGATGCCGTGCCGTTCTGTCCTGAGTCAGTGTTGACCCCCAATGGCCTTCTCCCTAACATACCCTTCCTCCTCCTCTCCACCCAGATAACCTCTCTCAGGTCTCGCAGACCTCTGTCAGCATCCGCATCCTGGATGTTAATGATAACCCCCCTGAGCTGGCCACCCCCTACGAGGCCTCCATCTGCGAGGACGCCAAGCCCGGACAGGTAGAACAACTTCCTTCTGTTGAACACATTATGTAAGCCCCTCGCCTCCCCCGAGATCACACCTTGATAGTGGCAACACAGCATGTCTTCTCTGTTATGCGACAGATCATATTCAGTTCTTCACCCAAAGTGGGTCAAATATCTGTCAGTTGTATTTTATTTGCACATGAAGTAGGTACAGTTAAGCACAACACTCAAGTGTACAAGAGCAGGGCTCCTTTTTGAACTTGAATCTGCAACCTTCAGGTCACCTGTATAATTCCTGAGTCCTGGCAACCTAATGCTGAAATTAAACCTTTGGTGCAGTCCTGTTAAACTTATAGTTTTTGAGGATAAAATTTATTAAATACTCTTTATTCCTTTCCATTTTCATCAACCAGATGAAAGACAAGAATGGAAGCATGGTGTGAGGCAGGGTACAAATTGCACAGGACATGAGCCCATCTTAGAGCAGCCACACACACACACACACACACACACACACACACACACACACACACACACACACACACACACACACACACACAAAATGGGCATTTGATGTTGTATTTACAGAAACCCGTCAGAGCTGATTCCACTCTCAGAGTTTATAAGTGGTGGCCTCTGCAGAGCTGCAAGGGTTCAACATTTGACATGTTTGGAATGCAAAGTCTTATTTCGTTCCTGAAAATAAGAAAATTAATAAGTAAGCAAATAAAGAAATGCAGCTGCATTGTTATCCAGTGCATAATATAGCAGTTTTTATAATAATAATAATAATAATAAATATTATTATTATTATTATTATTATTATTATTATAGTACACTGTGGATTTAAGGATGTAAAGTTGAAAACATTGTTATCTCGGAACAGTGCTTGTGTGCAAATTGAAAAACTAATTATAAGCCAAAATTGTAGTTACCCCCCCATCCCCCGCCACCGTTACAAATTTACTTCATAGACTGTGCAGTTTGAGCTTGTGAATCCAAGAGATTCGGTGCAGCAGAATCACTGCTTCTCTTCTGTGATGTTATACCTGAATTCTTAGACCCCGAAATATACTGTATTTGAAATGTTAGATCATTTACACTTTAGTGAGTATAAGGAATCACACAAATGAAAAGATTATCAGTGCTGTTTTCTTCTTGTATTTTTTTCAACTTCAACAAAAATCAAAGCACAAATTAAGATTCGATTACTGTTTTCTTTCTGGAATAATTTTCACAAAAATTCAGATCTGACACTGCATGTAATTAGACAACCCGCATTACAACAGATTTTAAAGTCCAGAATTATTTGTGAAGTACACAGATAATTAAAAATACATGTTGATGTTACATTCTTGGTTTAGAGTGTTTGGCACATTGTGTGGTTGGTCATGGGGCTGAGGTGGCCACATGGGTAAGACAAAGGACAACAGGACCTTCTCACAAACTAAGACTTTTATTGGACGACAGCCTGGTACAAGGTTCTTTTAAGGCAAAAGTTAAAGGAAAACCAGAGACAAAGTCACATCACAAGTGTCCACACCCAACCCAACTACATGTTGTCCTCCCTCTTCATCTACTTAAGTCTTTCACCAGGTTTCCCTGCAAATCGTCCCTCCCGAAATCAGCCCAGCAAACCTCCCGGAACTCTTCTTCCCCTACAATATCATTCCTTAAGCCCTCACCAAAGTCTACCTTCAAGTCTCTACCAAAGTCTTTCCCTAAAACATTCTTTAAATCTTCCCCTCAATCATCCCCCAGGTCTCCCCCCTAAGTCTTTCCCTCAGGTTGTCCCCTTATCAGCAACAGCTGTACTCTTCCTTGATGGTCCTTTCAGGTACTAGCAGCTCGTCTCCATGAGCCGAACCTGACAGGGCTTCATCCCCACCCCATGCCATGGCTCACCAACTTCCCAGCTCAGATTACACAACCATATACACAGCAGACATCAGATAGTCACAACTGAGCATCCTGCGTTGTTGTAGCAGATGTTCAACTGTGAAACAACTACTTCCAGGTTCTTTTGCTGGGGTTCATTCTGTTAACTGTTCGCAGTTCAGTACACTGCCAACAAACAATGAGCACTTTTTTTCACAAATCTGATTATTTACGTGTTCTTCTGAAGCCTTCCTCCAAGCCTTTCGCAGTTTACACTGTTACTCATTTACAGCTGTAGATTTTTTTTTCTTTTATTTTTTTTTTCACTTCCAAGGATAACATAGCAGCAACCCTTCTGAGACTTGAACTCGCTACCATAACAAGCTCAGTTCCTTAACTAGCGCTCGGCTTCCGTGATTTCACAAGAGCCATTTTTCGCCTCTGAAATCCTTCAAAGCACCCAATTATTCATGCTGGTTCTAATTAATTAAAATTAATTGACTGTGAATCTGAAGCTGACTCCAAATCTCCTGTCAGTGAGAGGTGGTAAAAGGTATTAGGTGTACCAAATTGAAAGTAAGTCAATTTAAAGGACACTGAAATGCAATTATGTGTGTAATTTATTACAAAATGAATATTTATGTTCCAAATCTTTTAAACAAATATTTGTGGGAAAGTATTGGCGGTGGGGGGGGGGGGATGAAATTATAGCAGTTCCACATTTTACATTAACAGTTTTTTTTGTGTTGAATGTATTTATAATCACACTTAAGAAAATTACAAAAAATTAAGTGCAGGTTATGATAGCTTGCTAACAGTAAGAATGAAATTCTACAGGTTTTTTTTTTTTTTTTTTTTTTTTAACTTTAGAGCAGCTGATCGGATCCTTTGGATGACACAGAGACATTCTGTTATTCTGCTGATCTCTGAGATGGTTAGCAGTCCTTCATAGGGTTTCACTTTGAAACCATGGTGCCTCTGCCCTTGATCAAGGTCCTTTTAATGAACAATGTGATGGATTAAATCAATTCCAAAACCAAGGAGCCGGTCAATATAGGCACCTTTGCCACTTTCACTGAATCCTTGATGCCACTCATTACTGATACCTTCTGGGGAAATAAGAGCCACCATGGCTGAAAAGGAGGAGGATGTTGCTAAATTAGTTGTGCGAAGCTCATGAGGGTGGGATTGTTCGCATTCACCCTCTTTCTTTACTCGGGAAGAGGAGGCTGTGAATAGGAAGGTGATGGGCTTGAACATGTGACACATACTGCCATTGTATGTTTGAACAAGGTGCATTACTCCAATTTAAAAGATTTGAAAGACTTAGGACTTCATCATATTTATGATATTAATTTATATACTCTGTCAAAAGCAATGGGCTGTATTAAAATGGCTGATGTATGCGAAAGGGAGAAAGTCTTATATTTGAAGGGAAAATAAAGTGCCTGTATGCCGTCTGTACTCTATTGAATCAGACTTGTACAAGGAATGAGAACTGATATTATTATTCAGATTTATATTTTTATTTTGGTAATAAAAGTTGGATACCTCCACACTACTTCTAATTTTACATCCCATGTGTAGGTTGTTGATCCCAACCACACTTCATGGGTTAAGAACAATACTCTAATGGAGGGAACAAGTCCATCCCCAAACAAAACATGTATCTATTTATCATATATTAAAAAATGAGGACTTGTTAAACAACACAGTTTATTTTCATACAGTGCATAATACCTTTATTCATTTAGCTGATGCTTTTCTCTAAAGTGACTTACAACAACTTACCCATTTGTACAGCTAGATGATTTTTTTTTTTTAACTGATGCAATTTAGGGTAAGTACCTTGCTCAAGGGTAGTACAGCTGATGGTGGGGATTGAACCTGCAACCTTTGGAGCCAAAGGCAGTAGCTCTAACTTTTCCGAAGACAGACTCCAACCGCTTCCACAGGTTGCAGATAATGCAAAAGACAAACCATCACAGAACACGTTTGTTTAGAAAACATTGTGAATTAAAGTAGGTCTAAAATAAACGGACAAGATACTTCAATAGATACAATAAATTAGAGTCATAAACGATGATGAAGGGGTGGCGATTATCTATGCGCTAGATAGGTGGCGGTAAGCAACATTGCGGTTAAGGTCCTGGTGTCGTGAACCATTCACGATTGGCTCGAGTCCCAGGATGGTTTCTGATCTTGTACCTTTAAGCGAGATACCCACGCAGAATCATTTCAGTAGAACACCCATCTGGCTTTCCTACTGCAGCGGGAGTAAAACTATTAGCCGTTGGACCGATCGGGGCTCCACTAAGACCCCCTATGACTTAGCGTAATGACACTGAGGGAGGAGGTAGACCCCAATCCGCGTCGGGTTCGGGTTAAATGAGTTTTAGCGCCGGTTCAGTGTCTTGGCGCACCAATAATCAGCACAATAACTTGGGTGGAAAAGAGCCTTGCAGGAGCATGTATAATTAAAGCTATCTTTCTTGCACCTGCAAGCCAAACGGTGGCCCTCCAAACTTTGGCCCAGCCAAAGCGTTTCTCCTCCAACGATATCCTCTGTGTACTTTTTCTCCATGAATACTTTATTACCACCAAATGAGTGCCAGTCCTCTATATGAGTTTCCCTGTATTCCGGACGTGTTCATTAAAAAAGCGTGTTTTGCAGCTGCCTGCACTTACTTATTTTTTTTTATTCTTATTGTTTTTTTTTTTTTTTATCCATTTCTCGTCTTTTGTTGACAATCGCAGCGAGCCATGCTGATGGACGACTTACATTGTTAAAGTTGTTGGCCGAAATGAGAAAAGCAAATACACCGGAGTTGGGGGGGAACGCATTCTTATGGAATTGTCATAACAGTCCATGAAAAACAATCATTCTCCAGATCCGCAGGAGGGTTCGAGAGCTGCGTGCGCTGTGCCTCAAAGTATATTGCTCTTTTTATTTTTTATACGTCCATTAAAAAGACCTATATGTCACATATGGTGTATGAACACATCCTTAAAATGTGCTCACAACGTACACAAATTTGTCTGCTAGTGATGCCCTGGAGGGATGTGTGTTTCAATCAGGTGTACTAAGGTTGAGTCATAGTTACTTCTTATTTGTTAAAAGCTTATTGAACGGTAGGTCACACATTTATTTGTTTATTGATTTTTTTTTTTATTTTTATGTTTTTCAACTTATGTTCTTTTTTTGTCCTATTTTTATTTTTACTTGTCTTCTGCTTCGTCGTCCTCGTTTTTATTATTACTATTTGTATTGCTATTATTACTACTTCGATTTTACTGATTTCTATATTAATTTTTAGTTTCACTTTTTTTTGCCTTGTGTCTAAGTTAGGCTTAAGCTTGGAGTTAGTTGTTAAGGTGTCAAACAAACAAAGTGGTAATAATAATAATAATAATAATAATAATTTCCATTCCTTTTCTACCTTGGTATTACACGACACCTTCTTATATGACCCGACTATTGCTTGGGTTACAACACCGGTGAAATTACTGCCAGGTCAGGGTAGAGCAGGCAGTAGAACAGTTCAGGGTCCAGGCAGGAGGTTGAACTAACAAGCCACTTATCGAGAAATGCTCCAGCCGCTGAATGAGCCACCTTTTTTAAATTTAGCTGAATTTACAAGCTTTGAATGAAATCATGCCCCAAGCAAGAAAATAGCAGTAACAGAAGTGATAACATTGCTATCTGTGGGCATGAAGAAAACAATGTGAGGGGACAAACTAAAAGTACAAACAAACAGAGCTGACAAACTCGCCTGGAGGTGGGCTGAAGTTTTTCACCCGACGGTCAGACACAGCTGTGTAGCCTAATGGACAATTTGGTTTTTTCAGACACGTTTGACCTCCGTTAGCTGTCCTTGCTCATCCAGTTTTGTCTTGTAGCAAAAACAGGTGAGGGCTGAAACTCGGCCTTCTGTCCTGCTGTTATTGGGGAATAAACAACAAGCTGCTTCTCCTCGAACGCCTGCAAAATCATCACCCTTATTCAACCAACTTTAATGAAAATGTCCTCACTGTTTGCTCCGTGAAGTAACAGGCTGTTTAAAAACTGAGTGATTTTTATCATTATTAATTTCTTAAATCTCAGTTTATGAATTGATGCCTCAAACTCCTCTGACTGGAAGGGACAGAATAACAAAAAGGTTTGAGAGTAGAACACACGTAAACAATTTTCATCAGATGGAAGCGGTACGAACACCCACCTAATGACCTCTGTGTGTAAGAAAAGAGCACAAACCACTACACCACCTGCTTAAGAGGGCAGGGCATCTCCTCTATTTACCTCCCTGTATGAATGCGTAAGTCATTGCCAAGGGGACTAACTCTGTAGTTGTTTCTGCATAATAATAATAATAATAATAATAATAATAATAATAATAATAATAATAATAATAATAATAATAATAATAAATTCCTTCATCTGTTTTAGGTGGTCAGGGGGGTGCGGTGGCACAGTGGGTTGGACCACAGTCCTGCTCTCCAGTGGGTCTGGGGTTCGAGTCCCGCTTGGGGTGCCTTGAGACGGACTGGCGTCCCGTCCTGGGTCTGTCCCCTCCTCCTCCTCCAGCCTTATGTCCTGTGTTACCGGGTAGGCTCCGGTTCCCCGCGACCCCATATGGGACAAGCGGTTCTGAAAATGTGTGTGTGTTTTAGGTGGCTATATATCTAATTCATCCGCATGATTTTCCTGAGTCTATCTCAGAGGCAAAGGGCATGAGGCAAAGTACAACACAGATGGGATGCCAGTCCATTGCATAATAATAATACATACATACTTTCTGAACTGCTTGTCCCATACGGGGTCGTGGGGAACTGGAGCCTACCCGACAACACAGGGCATAAGGCCAGAGGGGGAGGGGACACACCCAGGATGGGACGCCAGTCCGTCGCAAGGCACCCCAAGCGGGACTCGAACCCCAGACCCACTAGAGAGGAGGACCCGGTCCAACCCACTGCGCCACCGCGCCCCCTTATAATAATAATAATAATAATAATAATAATAATAATAATAATAATAATAACAATAAGAAGAAGAAGAAGAAGAAGAAGAAGAAGAAGAAGAAGAAGAATACTATCACCATGTATTCTGAAAGTTTCAGTCCCAGTCATGACATAGAATACTTGATCAAAGTTCCTGCCCTGAATCAAAACAGTAAGAGTACCCTGCTGCATTAATGGGTAAAATATTGTAAAATCCATTGTATAACATTGTGAGTCTCAAAGAAAAGAGACAGATGAACAACAGTTGATATTAATACTATTCTGTTGCTTGCAGTCTGATCAAGTTTTGTTTTCAAAATTTCTTTCATCTACACACAGAGGCATTGCAATGCTGGACATGCTACAAAGGAGAACATGTGGGGGTTGGGATACGCAGTTTGTTCTCCTTCCTTCATTTCATGGTCCATATCGCTAACTGACATGACCTCCCCATCGTTACCCTCCCCCGTCATGATTGACACATGAAGCGAAAGCGGGTTGTACTTCCCCCTCCCTCCCCTACATTACCTCGCTGACCCAGTGGTATTTGCCGGACCAAATGCAAAGAGACAGGTATCATATAGTGCGCTACGCTCGGGGAAAGGCCTGCCGCAAAAGCAAATACTAAGCCCGGCCCTGGCGGAGGAGGTCTGTCAGGTCGACGCAGATTCCGGAAGGATCCTCTGTCGGCCGCTGTGACAGATCACAAGGGCCCAGACTTTTCCCCGGAGACAGTGCGAGCTCGATGACTAATGTACGCGCCCTCCACCGAAACACGTACACAGGACGAGTACAGTCTCCAAAGTTCATTATTACAGAAATCTGCATAATATTTATATCACTTTGTTTATTTGTCCAACAGCCAGTCCAACGTTCTATGCCTGACTTAACAGGTACATAAGTGGTCTTTTGGATCAAGAGAACTCAGTGGAAAATTCGAGATTTTACTCATTACAGAGCATAAGTGTGCTTTATTACAAAGAATATTTCCTTTTTTGGTTTGCTAAAACTTTATCCTGTAATTTTGAGTTCCGTCACATTGTAGATTACCTCAAAAATAGAACATTTTTATTATTTTCAATTTTTTTCCTATTTTTTTCATTTTATTTATTCATTTTTCATTTAAAAAGCATGGTGGTGCCAGTAAATGCTTTGGAACAAGAACAAACTGACATTGCAATCTGAGACTAACTAGATAAAGTGACAAAGCAAATTTAGCCCAAAAAGCACCTTTAATTGTAATAAGCATAATGTCCTTTCCCTCCGGCTGAGGGACACAGTCAATATTCAAATCGCAGAATGGTGCGGTTAACGTCAATGACTTAGCACAACCAACCAACCATTGTCAACAACCACTTGCCCCAAGCGGGGTTACGGTGAGCAGGAACCTTACCCGGCAACTCAGGGAGCAAGCCAAAAGGGGGAGGGGACACACCCAGGACGGGATGCCAGTCCGTCGCAAGGCACTCCAAGCAGGACTCGAATCCCGGACCCACCAGAGAGCTGGACCCAGCCAAACCCGCTGCGCCACCACACCCTCCCGACCGAACTCGTTTATAGCTAAAGTTTGACAGCACAGCATCTGTGGGCTGCGTGTCCAAGAGCGTTCCCAAAGAAGGCAGCTCCTCTGCTCCATCCCAGGTCCATTCTGGAGAAAGTTCCTTGCTTACCGTGCGGTGCGAGACATGGGGGTCAGGGAAACTGTGCTGACTGACAGAAATCCAATTAAGCGATTGAGCTGGAGGGTCTCGCGTCGGTTACCCAATAAACTCTTGCACGCCAGGGGAGCCCAGACCAGTTTACGCGGCAGGAGCCGTTCCGAGCACCACCATTGTTGTCTTCTGTTATTCTGCGCTTTGTCGAGCAGCAAATATTAATGGGGCTCCCATAACGCATTTCGTCTTTATATAGATTCCTGATTGTGTTTTTACGAGGACAATGAGTGGGGAGTCGCCTGAAGGGCCCACTCTGCTCAGACGCACAGTCACAAAATGACATGTTGGAAATGGAAAGAATGCGTGTTGCTCTGGATGTTTCTCTCGTCGTTTTGCTGATGGGTTGTGCTGAATGGATGCGCCAACTCAAAGGGCGCCTGCGAGGTTTAGGCAGCAAAGAACCGGATCACCGCCTTTTTAGTCTATGATTTGTCTGGCGGAAACAGACAGGGGTGTCTGGAAAACACAGGACAATGAAAGTTAAATATAATGTTAGAATTCTAACTTTCTACACATATAAATGTTTAATAATATATCATATACAGGAAGTACAGCACAGCAAATTAGGATATTTCGCACTCTTGGCTCTTTGATTCATCGTTCTTGGCAGCGGGATGTGTAGTGCTTAGAGTTGCCACAATGAAATCTGTGGGACCCAGGTTCAAATCCCCTCCCTTCCAGTAGTACTCATAATCAAGGTTTTTACCCTGGAATGATACAGTGAAAATTACCCAGCTTTATGAATGTATCAGTATAGTACAGTTGGGTAAATCTAATATTACCTTGAACAAAAGCACAAGTTTAACGATAATTGTCAATATAATGATTGCTTTGATGGCATCGTCACACACAATCTTGAGGTGGCGTTGTGATGTTTGTAATATTCACAATCAAGACCAGGAGAATAAATTTTGACTCTTGACTATTGATATTTGCAAAGTCCTGTGTGAATATAAAGTGATTAGTTCTGCAGATTAGCTAACTAATCTCTTATTTGCATCAAGAACCTCAAGGGACATTTTGTATATATAGCATACTGTGATAAGAATTTATTCACACCACCTTATTCCATGCTTTTACACATAACACAGCAGCACCATATTTCTAAATAACTTTAAAAATGAAAACGTCACTACACACTAAAATTACGGTAACTCTGACAAAAACACCATAGATCCACAAATCACATAGTATACCAATACTACAGCAATCATATACCAATATCACAGTCCACACTAGCTAACTAATTAAAACACATAAATTATAAATAGCAGCACCCCAAAACAAACGGACAGACAAATCAAACGAATAAATAAATGAAAGAATGGAAGAATCGAAGGGTGTTACATGGCTCATGATAATATTGACCTTCATGGTGGGTGACAAAATATTACAAATTAACATAGAAAATATCCCACCTCAGTAGCAAATCAATCAATTACAGTAGGACAGTTCTAAAACATTCACAAAAGAAACAACAAAAGTTCTTAAACTGCATGAAAACAAGATGCTAAGAGGGGGCAAGGCATGGCATGATGGGAAGGCTGTGCTCACCTTTTGCTATACTGCAGTCATCAGTAAAGGCCTGGTCTAGAGTTATGACTAGATTCATTACAACAAAGCCAAAGGAAATAACTTCAATATGTCACTAGACCAATATGTTAAAATCTATAGTTGTAAAAAAAAAAAAAACTTTAAAAGCAGTGGCTGCTCTAGAAAAAAAATAAATCCACAACTAAAGACTCATTAAGAAAAAATCCCATTATTGGAATTAAGGAAAGCGGAAAACATCTGCATGTTAAGTACAAACGGAAACTGAAAGCATGGCTTTGCAAATTTTTTACTGAAATCATAATTATTTAGCAACAAAATGTCATTGCAGCACCATCACCGCTGCAGTTCCCACCTGATATGAATTGTTTTCCTCTTAAAGTCATTAGTTTTGCATCCAAATGGCCGAGGCATTTTAGCAGGGGTTTAGAATTAATTCATATAACCAGTCCCCCGGGGTTTGGTTTGAGTGTAAAATTCTGATGGGAAATGTGTATTCATATTTGCATTTACATTTACATTTATTCATTTAGCAGAGGCTTTTCTCCAAAGCGATATACATCTCAGACATCTCAGATGATATTTAGTTCTGAACTGATATATTTACTGTGGACATTTTTTTTTTTGAGTAGAACTATTGACTTTTGTTTGACTTACGAATGGTGTGTGTAGTTTAAAGCTAAGTTCGAATTGCATGCCGATTCCATAAAAAAAAATGCATCAGTGTATGGTGTGTGGAAATAAGAAACTTTTTTTTTTTTTTTGCTTTGTGATTTCTTCCTGTTGAAGTACACTATCAACACATTGCTTTTATTCGTGTGTTTGTGCTCATCTGCACTGTTGTTTGTCTGTGTGCCAGGCATTTCTCAAACGCCCTGCGTATCAATGATATTTACAGCAATTTATTACTCGTGTGCCAGTTTTGGGCCTTGCATCATTTTTTGAAGGTCTTTCTAGTTGACAAAACATGATTGTGCCCTGAGAGTCCCCAGCCCTCAAGTATTTTTAGAAGTGCCATTTTGCTCAGCCATGCATAGTTTGGCAGAGACATTTCGAGTCTTACCCTCTTTGTCCCACGGTAAGGTGGAGTCATCTTATCCATGGCAATTCAGCCAGTGGTCTACACACTGAGATTCACTTCAATCCATCCATCCATCCATCCATCCATGAGGGCAGTTATTCACATTTCTCATTTTATGTTTACACTCGGACCCTTGTTTAATCAGAACTTTTATTTTTGCAGTTTCCTTCACTTGCAGGCTTTATTCATTTACTGAACCCAAAAGCAGTAGCTGTAGTACACCGGTCACAACAGCTGCCTTTGGATCTAAAAGTTGCAGGTCTGAACCTGACTTACTATTGCAGTACCCTGAACTAGTCTGTTTAACATTACCCAGGTTTTTGAAAAGGTAAATAACTGTAGGTTTCTTAACAGCGTCGGTCGATTTAGAAAAATGTGTCAGCTGAACATGCAAATGCAGAAGGTGCGTGCCATGGGGAGTCGCACTCAAGTGAACTAAATCCGTTGGTTAATGGAAACCTATTGCGCAGCAGCACTTCAAAAATTCTTAACCTTTATTGTATATTTTTGAAAAGTTGCATTGCGAGGATTCGGGCCATTTGTCTTCAAAGGAGACAAGCTTCATATTACAAACAGTGACAGAACATTTAGTCCCTGGGGGGGCAGAGAGGGAAGGGGGGGGGGACACAGTGCTTGTTTTTAATGCTTTGCACACAATGTACTTTGCCCAAGAAAATGTGCATTTGAAATGCATGCACTGGACGTTCTAATTTTGATTTCCGCTCATTCCCCACAGAGGGAAAAAATTCAGCATGAGCCTGTTGAAAGGCACATAATGAGAACAGATTGGTAATTGTACATTGTTTTTTAGGTCAATTGCCTCAAGTGTTCTCTATTCCTACTTCCCGTTCTCCCCCCACTATAAATACATTCATCTGTTTTGCAAGAGCTGTTGATTTAATAACTGCGGCCAATTTTTTTCACCGTCCTCACGACAACTTGCGCATCCCCATCCTGTGCCATTTGTCACTCAACCGCAAAGATTGATTATTGTGACCTTTATTTTCATACATTCTCACATATGTATGTATACATGTACTAAATGTATTTCTTGCTTAGTGAAGTGATTTGTACCCCGTAGGCTTTACATCTTATGTGGAAGAATTCCCCCCACATCCCGCTTTTTGTTATAGCAGCATTTCGGGTTAAGGAGATTCTCAAGGCAACAATAGTGGGCTACCCCGCTCGAAATTGAGCAGACACCCATTTGTATGTACGTTGTGAACCCTAAATGCCACACTGGCTGCTTCTCCCATATGAAAACCATGAACATGTTCTGTGTTCACGTGCACCTCCAGCTCATTCACACCATCAGTGTGGTGGACCGGGACGAGCCCCAGTCTGGACATCGCTTCTACTTTACCCTGGCGCCGGAGGCAGCCAACAACCGCCACTTTACACTCTGGGATGTGAAAGGTAAGAGATGGCCCCTATGAGGGGAGGGGGTCCTGCTTGTGTGGGTGCTGTGGGTGCGGCTTTAGACCAGCGTGCGGAAGGAGAGGGTATTGGAACGAGAAACGTGGTGCCACCATCGCCCCAACCACAACGTCTGCAGTCTGTATTTCATAAAACTCAGTGGAAGGAAACAAAGCCAGAACAATGATGGTGAAGTCATGCGAAAGAGAACTAAATGCATCAAAAGCATGCTCTGCTGTAGGGCTGCCTCTGTTTCCTTTGAGGATGCTTGTTGCGTCCTATAGGAGCTTTTGTGGGCCTTTTAAACATGTTCTGGAAGTGTTCTTCCAAAGCAGGACAATAGCATTTCTCGGGGAAAAAAGATGCTGCGAAATGGGCCAGGAAAATGACTCCCTGCAGTTCACAGAGAATGGTGTTTTAGAACATTGCTGTTTTTCCGTCTTCTATGGGGCCCGTGCTGCTGTATTTGAGTTTACCACAGAGCTTTGTGGTCCGCGGCATAATGTTGCGGTCCTTTTGCTTTCGTTTATTTGCGGGTCACTTTTGAAGTGGAAATAAGTTCAATTCCCAGCAGAGTACTAAACGCAGGGGTCAACTCAAGGAAATCATAACTGCGTTGCTAATTGAAATAGATTATTCTCTTCTTATTTACTGAGCCTCTAATTGAGATGGAAAAGAATCTCTTGTCAGTAAATTATGGCCATTCCATTTGTGCCCGCTTCAAAGGGGTTGTTTTTCTCCTTTTGTGATGCCGGATGTTTCTTTGTCGACGTCCCAGCGTAGCCGGGGAACTGACAACGAGGTACAGCTGCACGGCAAGGTAGAATATACAGTATTTACTAGCTGAACAAAAACTGACCGGAAAAAAGAAACCTGACTTTTTGTGTCGCAAATATTCTACCTCTGAAATGAGTGGAAACAAAACAAAACAGCACAGCAATGCAGGGGGGCTCTAATTAGGGCTGTCGCTCATTATAATCAGTGTGCTACATGTGGGGTTTTGTCGCATCGCCTGGCATGGTATACCTCCTGCAGGTTCCAGATCTTTCCAGGCATCCCGTGACCAGTACGGACCTCATTGCTCATCTGATCAATTACGGGGCCAATGCCAACAGGGAAAATACATTGCTATTTCATCGCCAAATCATTAAACTAGTACAAGCTTCCATTCACTTTCAAACAGTGCCGTTTTATTGCTCAACTACTGCTGTCCTTCTGCTTAACTTCTAAACTAGTGCTACTTTACTGCTATAAGACTGAGACAGGTTGCTATACCCATCTTAGCCTTGCACTCTGTGCTTCTGGGATGGGCTCCAGACAACCACAACCCTGACTTGGACAAATGGATACGGGTGGTTAGTGAGTGAGTAAATGAGCACTATGAGACTGTAGCTGATGCTAAACTAGGGTTGGTTTACACTTTTACTAGCCAGAAATTTCTACCTAAAGCTAGAAACCAGCAACTAGCTAAAAACTGCTGTCAGTTGCTACACTACAACTCCTACTGTATTGCTGAACTAGTAAAAGTGTGTTGTTCTAGCTAAACTAATCCAGTGTTACTGCCAAACTAGTTAATGTTTCCAAAATAGTGTTGTTTCGTTGCTACATTTGTTCAAGTTTCCAACTGTTGCTAAAGCGCACGCACACACCGTCTGAAACCACTTGCCCCAAGCAGGGTCACGGCAAACCAGAGCCTAACCCGGAAACACAGGGTGCAAGGCTGGAGGGGAGGGGAGGGGAGGGGATGGGACACACCCAGGACGGGACGGCAGTCCGTCCCAAGGCACCCCAAGCGGGACTCGAACCCCACACCCACCAGAGAACAGGCACAGGCTAAACCTGCTGTGCCACCGCACCCCCCTATGTTGGTAAAACAGTGTTTTTCTTCTTAATAGAGGTATGTTTATTGGTAACACTGCAAATGCTTCCAGCTGTTTCTAAATTCTGAAGTTTTGATTGACTAGTAAAAGCTTGTAATTTTTGCTAAACCAGTGCTTTTTTTATAATTAAACAAGTAAAAGCTTCAAACTGTTGCTTAGTTACTGTTGCATTTACTGTCTGCACCATTATCGTGCATTTTTCTATGTCAAAAATTTTGAGGGAAGCATTTACTTGGACGAGTAAAAGAAATAATTCCACATCGACGGTGCTAATGTTCTAGTTTGAAACAACCGCAAAGGGAGCCACCTCTATCCTGCGCTCTTATCATCAGCGATGTTCTGTTGTATAGCTTTAGCACTTACCTTTACCTGAATCTAATTGTATACACCAACACAGAGGAATATATAAATGCTTTCACAGGACTTGATCCAGTCAGGTAGCCTTGTACGCATTCTGTTCTTTTCAGAAAGTTTCTACAGTAGTAGATATAACAAATTGCTTTCAGTCTTTGGGAAGACTTTGGGGTGACTCCTAAGAGATACATTGGGCTGTGTGTTTTTATAACATCCCTAGGGTACACTTTATATCTTTTTTAAGTATGGACTTTGAAATGGTTTGCTGGAATAAGTGTGAATATTTTGTTTTCCATTTCCCCCCAGGGGGTGAATGCCTGGGTACACATTGGTGCTTGCCTTTATTCTCTAATTGTGTAGTCTTCTTAATAGAATTTTATTGTATATTTTCAAAACATTTGCAGTGATTAATATTAGACACTCTATGTTTTGATGAATTGTTCATGCGTTTTCATAATTCACAAAGAGAAAAGTAACTGCTACTCTGCTTTTTATAGCAGTTAAATGTAAGTGTGATTTTTGTAGTACGTGTGGTAGAGAAAATAACTACGACAAAACTTTCCATATTTAAATAAAAAAAGTCAATCTCACGTTTTTAGTACAAAATATAGCCTTTTAAGGGCAGCAGTGTTTAAAATACACACACACATTTTCAGAATCACTTATCCCATAGGGGGTCGCGGGGAACCGGAGCCTACCTGGCAACACAGGGCATAAGGCCAGAGGGGGAGGGGACACACGCAGGACAGAATGCCAGTCTGCCGCAAGGCACCCCAAGCGGGACTCGAACCCCAGACCCACCGGAGAGCAGGACCCGGTCCAACCCACCGCGCCACCGCGCCACCGCACCCCCTTGTGTTTAAAATAGTCACTCATTATATGTTTTTGTCAGTATCTCTTTGCCTGATGTGTTCACAAAAGACATTCAGAGATATGTAACTGCCAATCAGATCTGAAATTCCACAACATTGTCTTAGTGATTGTTGACATAAAAGTATACTTTTACATCGTAATGAAGAAACGTAGCGTGTTAACATTATAGCAGCACATGCTGACTGCTGGGGTTTGTTAATTATCAAAGAGTTTACACATGTCTGGCCGCTTAAACATTATTGATTGCGTTCTTTCAGTATTCAGACCGCAGAAAAATTGATTTCCTGTTTCGTTGACATATGATCAGTGAATTACAGACCTCTCACTGCTGCTCACATGCTTGTTTATGCAGTACTCTTTTTTTTTTAGCATTATAAAATAAATCATTTGGTGCTCAATACTTGGAAATTTTTGCATTCTTTAGCATCACTTTCCACTGATTGTATATATACATCTATAGCGACAAATGTATGGTGTAATGCAAAATATTTTGGAAATGCCCCCTGAAAGTCTAAGTTAAAAACATGGTGCTGTCCTACAGGTTAACCTCACCTGACTTCTGACCTTTTCTGTCATCCTCTTAAATCCCCTTACGTGTAAGAAGCGAATAAATGAATAAGTGTAAATGCACTGATAATGTTCACCTCTATATATACAGCAGTTTACCTAAAGGGTGCCATGTATAAAATAACTGGAGTTACTGCAACCTTATGAATTTCCATATTTCATACATATGTCTAATTTCTACGGAAGACATTCTGTGTTACATGTGCAGTTCTTCCCTTCTTATGTACCAATATACACAATGCACATAACAGACCTAATTAATTCAGTGAAGTCACCCCATCCGGTCGGGGTTCCGTTATTCAAAGTTAAGTGTCCATTATTTGTAAACTGGAATGTGAAAAAATAATGTGTTCATGGTCGCACAAAGTGGCACCTAAAATTCAGAAAAACACCAAAATAAAGCCATTGCAAGCGATACAAATTTAGCACACCAGCATATTTTGTTATATTTGTGGTAATAACTATTACACAGTCCCCATTTATTTGCATTTCAGAACAATACAACTAATATACAGTACATCTTGAGCAATGTGTGATTCAGATCAAGTGAAGCATAAATATGGCCTCTATAACAATGAGAAATCCAACTGTATTGAGCCAAAGACCCATTATGTAAGCGAAAAGGTCCTTATTTTCATAAATGGCTATGTCAAATTTGTCTTGTGTAGGACCCCGCTCTGTGGGGGATGAGTCTATTGTTATATGACATATTTTCTGTGTACTGAAGTGAATTGAGTCATTTATTAGATTTAGTGTCATAGCTGAGGCTGTGACTGAATGATGGAACATTTTTTTAAATGTCGCAAAAAAAAGTGGAAGTTTGCGAGAATTGTTAAAGTCGTTGCTTCTAAAATATAGTCGGCTTCTTCAAAATGAGCTGTCACAATTTGTGTCTTTGTTCTAGCCCTACAAATTGACAGCAATTTATCCTTTTGCCACAGTCGCTTTTGTAAACGCGGTATTGTAGAGGAATTAACGCATTTTGTATTATAGCAAGCCCCCACAGGGTTAACGGGACAATTGCAAATCAAAGCTGCCCATCACAATACATCACACTAATTATTATGTGTCCTGATGTAAAATTCCATAATAGTTTGCCTCTGATCAGAGTAATGTTCTAGCATGTGAAAAATATGGTTTACATCAGCCTCCAGAGACAGAACTGGGTTATACAGCAAAGAAAGCAAGGCTTATTATGGAAAGAACAAGAATTAAATTGATCTTGAAATGTCACTGGGGTGACATTTAAAAAAGGTCATTCATTGTCATATATAGTAGTGTCATACACTGTATAATAAAATAAAAAAAGAAGTAATGTAAAAAAAAATGAGGACAGCACTTCAACAGCATTGAGATATCAGGCTGAAAATTTTAATGCTGATTGAATGTAATGGAGTTGCCTGGGAGAAAAAGCAATTGGGAGTATTTTTGTGTCTCATCAGCAATCTTGTGTTCTTGTCTTCTTGACTGATTTACGACATGTCCACATCTTTACATCACTGTGTATATAGTCTTTCTTTGCCCAGTGCACCTGTAATTATCTGACATCTTTGTCCCTGATGACTTACAATTTTTGTATGATAAGCAGCTTGCAATGATTTACCTATTTATAGAGCAGGATCATTTTTACTGTATCAGTTGAGGGCACATACCTTTATCAAAGGTACTAGAGCACGAAGGAGATGTGAACCCAGTCAGTGGCTCTAACCAGTACACTACCTACATGTGGTCCTCAAGGGGCGAATCCTACAGGTCCTTCTGCTCTCTTTCATGAAATTTGGAAATGGAATTAAATAGATTCAGCCAAATCTGTGGGTCCACTGGCTCACCGGAGCAGAAACCTCCCTGACTCGGCCCTTGAGAGCAGTAGCTGTGTAGTTCGGGACCTGAAGATCGGGAAGGTCAAATGACTCTGTTGAGTGGTGGATTGCATGAGTTTCGAAAAACTTCAGAGCGCAGCATGAAAACACTACTCTTCATTTCCTCGCTCTTCATTCAACACTACTTCTATTCATTTGCTATGGATGGATGGATGGATGGATGGATGGATGGATAGATAGATAGATAGATAGATAGATAGATAGATGCCAAAAACATTATATATATATATATATATATACCCCACTCACTCATTAGCAATAAACTGTAAATAGCTCTGCGTTCAAATGTGAGCATTTCTTAAAAAAACTCCACTTCCTTTAGGTGATTATTCACTGGAGTCAAAGCGTGGGAGTGTCAAGGGCCTTTGAAAGCATGCCGTTGGAGAGAAGCGAATCGGCAGCGATGGCGGGAGAATCTCACCTCCTTGCCACCCTTTGCCTCCTGCCAGCGCCGTTCTTATCTGGCCAAACAGGATTAGTTCCTGGCAAATCCCTCTTTAGAGATACGTACATAACTGGATGCGACGTGTGGGTAAATCAAAATTGATCTGACACAATGAAAATGTCAGGGGCGAGAGCGCGGGAAATGTCAGCGCGGAGACGTGTGTTCGGATCTCGCGCTCCTCCGTGCTTCTTGGCTCTTCTGCATGGGCGCCCATCGCATTCGCCTCCCGAGCTTAATCATGGCCCCCCTCCTAAACCTCCCGAAACATTTATGATATTTTTTCAGGCGCTCCCCCGAACCGCCGCTCTTTCACTGTGCTTTTGTTTGCGCAGGCACATTTGTCATCCTGTCACATCCAATCTGTCACTTTTTACTCCGCATTGGGCGCGGTAGCGCTGAGCTTTGACACATGAGGACAAACACACCTTTTTTGTTTTTGTTTTAAAACTTGGAGGCATATGCGTTGCCGACGCTTTTATTTCCTCATGCACTGAGCTGATGCTTGAGATGGGGGTGGGGGGGAAGGTGCTAGCAGGACAGTAGAGTGTTGGGGACACAGGTGTGCCACAAAAAGACAAAAGGGGTCCGGGGAGGACTGTCTCACTGCAATCTTCACCATGCTTCATGTGAAGGGCCTTTTAGTGCTCTCTCAGCTGAAAAAGCAAAAGAGTAAAGTACATAAACATAAGGTGCACAAAATAAGATTAACCTCTGAATTACACATACACACATTTTCGGAACCGCTTGTCCTATACGGGGTCGCAGGGAACAGGAGCCTACCCGGCAACACAGGGCGTAAGGCCGGAGGGGGAGGGGACACACCCAGGACGGGACGCCAGTCCGTCGCAAGGCACCCCAAGCGGGACTCGAACCCCAGACCCACCGGAGAGATGGACCGGGTCCAACCCACCGCACCCCCACAGCTCTAAATTAGTATAATGATATTATTTCATAATATTAATACAAATACGTGGTAAAGGACACGTGTATAACGTGTTTAAAACTTAACCTGTCTTTGGGAAACCGGAAGTTGCACACATATACAAAGAGAAGGAGTTTTAAAATGTTGGATGGATGGATGGATGGATGGATGGATGGATGGATGAATGAAAGCCCATCAAGCCCATCCACCCACCACAAAAGTTCTGTAAAAAGGTCATAACTTAATATCATGCTATTAAAGTAGTCACAGATGCCATGAAAAGTTTAAAGTCATCAGTTCACCTGAATCATGTCTTTGGACTATGGCAGGAAACCAGAGCACCCAGAGGAAACCTACACAAATATGGGGAGGGCATGCAAACTCAACACGGACTGAACTGGATTCAAACCCACAGCCCAGTGGCTGTGAGGAACCTGCGTCCCACATTTTTACCCATTTATGCAGCTCTGTTTTACCTTTCCAGTAGAAACAGCACCGTGATGAAGGAACCAGGGGCAGGGATTCGAACCCAGGACATTTTCCCATGAAGCAACAGCTCTAACCAGTCCGCCATTCATAAGCTCACACTGATTTAACCCTATGAATCACAGTCTAAAAATTGCCATGTTATGAGTGATTGTTCCAAATTCAGATGCACTGATTGTGCTTCCTGGGAAACTGTAACCGTTAATTTAAAGAGATCACAGCATATTCGCGTATTTGCCCCCTATGCCTCTTTGCAATAGTAGCTGACATGACATTTATAATATTCTCCTTCAGTCACTATTAGAGAGGGAGATGAAGTAACGCAGGCTGAACAAACAAAACTGGAAGAGGAGAACAATAACAAGCAAAGGGTTTTCATGGTTGCCACACGGTCCCTGCAAGGCAATAAACGCACACAGTTTTCCATAACAAAGGAGCTGCCAGGATGTTGACACAAGTCTGTGAACGACTTTCATACTTAATGGAATTTTGTTGACACTAGGAAGGTAAGTATGATTTCTTTTTCCCCCTCTCTTCGCGCTCGCATGGCGCGCCTCGCTCGGCTGCAGACAAGAAGAAGTGTCTATAGTTGGACGGAGTTGCTCGCAGAGTGTTAGTCTGCAAGAAAAAAAACAGAGCAGCACTGGTGACGGGAATGTGTTGGGTCTAAGTCTCGTGTTAATTGATGCTGGATTCTGACAGTTATGCATTTCCGGAAAACCTAAGGGGAAATCCACACCACATTAAAATAATTTTGCAGCAAAATTCAAATTCCCATCAAAATAATTGAAAAAATACACACATGCATGTGGTGGTTGGAGCTGCTGAACTCCAACTGATAGGCCTTGGGTTCAAATCCCACCTCCTCCTGTAGTACCCTTGATCGAGGGTTTTACCTTAAACGGATACACTAAAAACACTCCGCTGTATAACTGAGTAAATCCTGTTAAAGGCATTACCTTCACATTGAGGCATTAGCTTCATGGAGGGAAATTCGCCGCAGTAAACGAGTGAAACAGGTGCTTAAATACGATACGAAAACACACCTCGCGCTCCATAGCCGTTGTCATTATTTTTTTCCTTTAAAGCCGTGTCTGAAATACACGTCATAACACTTTTGTTTTTGAAAATTAATTTTTGGTTCATTTCACATAATTAATCAGGCAAAATAAGAGAAGCAGCTCCAAACTCTCAGTCGCCAGAAAGTGTTGGGCGAACATCTCCGACCTCCGCCCCGCGTGCGGGTGGCGTTCGAACCCGAGGCGCGCGCCAAGGTCGGGCAGGCGCCTTTCCCGAGATGCTCCTCGCGGGCGCAGCGGGACGTGATGGATACGCGTCTCCGAAAAGCGTCCCGTGTGAGGCGACAGTGATGTATGCCCCCCGGCAGGATGGATTGCGAGGCACCTAATAGGGGGAGCCGTCGGCTGTGACCACACTTTTCACTCTATTTGTCAAAGCCCCCTCTGTATTGTTTATGCATTCATCTAGGTGTCCGCCGAGAAGTGCGCTGCCATTTTCCGTGGTGTTCGACACTCCTGTGTGAGCCAATGTTGTCTGCTCTCCGGCGCTGAGACAATAAATATCTGCGAGAGGAAGCCTGTCCAGATAGCGCACACGTGCGGGGATGCGCTAATAGTTTTATTAATCAAAGCGGGAACCCGGGTACCTGTCGAGATCATGGCGCGCAGGTGCAGCTGTTGGAGATCACATTTTAATTAGAGCCTCGTTTACACCTCGGGTACCGCGTACGGGCAGCGGGTGGGGTAGGGGTTACAGTGGTGTCTTGCCAGCAAAGACACTGGTTCGAATCCCTGTTCTGGCTAAAGTACCCTTGATCGAGGTACTGACTGTGAACTGGTACAGTTAATATTACCCTACTGTATAAAAGGGTAAACAGTTGCAAGCGGCTTAGTGTACAAACTTAACAGTGTAAGTTGCTTTGGAGAAAAGTGTTTGCTGAATAGGGACAGCTCGTTTTAGTTTGGAGGGATGCCTTTGGGCCCAAAGGCTGCAGGTTTGAATCCCACCTCCAGCTGTAGTACCCGTGAGCAAGGTACTCGCCCTATAGTTGCTCCAGTAAAATTAGATGGTGAGAACATGTAACAAAGTACTGAATATTTGTATGTGACACAGAGTGTGACAATATTTCACTGTGCAGGTCACAGGTGCAAATACACGCATTTTTAAGACGCTTTGGAGAAAAGTGTTAAAAACGTGAATAAATGATGATAAAGTCATTGAGAGCCAAGAGTAGAATCCATGGTGCTATGTAAGAAATACTCTTTTAATGTATATTTCAGCACTACTAGACATAAGAAGTATGTTACACTAAATTTGCTTTTGCATCATACTGGATTCTCAGGATTTTTTAGTTTTTCAAAGGAGTGCAGGCGGAAAAACTTTAAAAGAAAAAAAAAAAAGTGTGTTTTTAGTGGTCCTCTCTGTCCTGTGTGATCACTGTGATTGGTTGTGACATTTCCAACCGGTTGTTTTCTTGTCTCCATCCACCCCCCCGTTTCCCATCACATCCCCACTGAACAGACAACACGGCGGGCATCAGGACCCAGCGTGCTGGTTTCAACCGTCAGGAGCAGAACGTGTACCTGCTGCCCATCCTGGTGGTGGACAGCGGGCCCCCAGCTCTCAGCAGCACGGGAACGCTGACCATCCACGTGTGCGGCTGTGACGCGGACGGCGCCATCCAGTCGTGCAACGCTACGGCCTACGCCGTGTCGGCGGCACTCAGCCCGGGGGCGCTCATTGCCTTGCTCGTCTGCCTGCTCATCCTCATCGGTAAGAATCCTGTCCCAAACACTGAAAGGGAAAAAAAAGATGATAGAAATAGAGTTGAAAATGTTCCCATTACAGAAGAGGTCAAGCTTTTGCTTTTAAAATCATATGCATAATTAAAAAACAGAAATAGGCTGAATGATATGTTCAAAGTTAACTTGATTATTTCTCAAATCATATGCATAATTAAAAAACAGAAATAGGCTGAATGATATGTTCAAAGTTAACTTGATTATTTCTCAAATTACATCATGTCTCCTGTATTTTTTATCTACTGTATCAAAAATCCTTAAAGATAATTAAGTGGATGGATATATTTAATGATTAGCACTGTAATGAAATACAAAAAGCAGTGTACTCATAAATCAAACACATTGCATTACAATTAATATTGCTGTTATCCATCAGAAATGGGATATCCTGTCTTTTTTTATTTTATGAGTAGCAGTGGGTCACAGAAACACAGGGAAAGACAAAGCACACTGAGAAATTGCAAACACCCCCATGCGCGTAAAGCAAGGGCAGAAGGTCAAAAGATTGCAATATTTCACAGGTGTGATCATGTAGCAGTATCTCATAATTGCTTGACGGGTGCAAATCCTGCTGAATTGTCATGCAGATCAAATGTTAGTTTCTCAAACAGAAGGAAATACATATAGAAAAAAATAAAATAATTTTAATGCTATAATTATGTAAATTAATTTTATGTTATGTATATATTTACAGAGGGAATTTGGGTGACCAACCCAATAAATAACGTTTCCTAGCTAAGCGTGTAATCAAATCAAGACAAACAAATCAAATTTTTCCTTTTTGGTTTCTTTAACAGTTAAGTGAAGCCCACATGTGCGTTTTTTTCCTTCAGCCTTCAGTAAATTTTCACACGTGCCTTTATTAACGAACCACACGAGGAAATATCAGCACTACGTTTTAGGGGCGTGAAAAGGATGGAAAAGTAGCACAAGCACCGCGCGGCACCCTCTCGCCGCACTGATGTCCCTTTTCTCGGATGTGCGCCTTAATGGGCCCTCTTCTCTTTATAGCTCCACTTTGTCCTTTTTTTGTTGTTGTTGTTGTCATGTTTTTCCCTCTCCGGTCTTTGAAGGTTCAGATCTCATGTAGAAAGGCTAAAAACAAGAGTGAACAGCATAAAAGACGATCAATTTTTCATCTTCTCCCGGCCACCGACTCTGCGCTCGGACGTCTGCTTTCATGAGTTGGCTGCTGGTGGTGGGGAAGCTTTGATGAAGTGGAGAGCACGACTCCGGGCCTCATGAGTGACACTGAAACGTTTTCTCAAGGAGAATGTGGGCCGAGATGGGGGTAGGAGGGGGGGTGCCGAACGAACCAGGCCCATCCGATGAGAGCCCTGCCTCAGCACCTTGGCCCCGTCAGGACTGTAGGCTGTAAATAGATGAGACTTTCCTGACGTCTCCCAGCTATGCGTTCGCTCAATCCGCACAACGGGGCTCCTGTGGAGACTGAGGGGTGTGTGGGGTGCGGAGGGGGATGTTGAACTGTCGCTTATGAAAATTTTATGAGCTCTGTTCCGCTGTCCCGCTCATATCCGTACGCTGGAAGTCCTGCTTACACAGTCTTCTCCTTTCTTATTTATCTTGTATGTGGTGCTTTGTCCAGAGTTGCCCTCTCTGTCCTTGTCCATACCCCAGGGCGTCGTCCCATCACCTCCTCGATGTTAACTAGAAACAGGAAACTGGCATGCCTATCTATCTATCTATCTATCTATCTATCTATCTATCTATCTATCTATCCTCAGACAGTGCTCCCAGACTACTTCTATCTAACATATGTTAACCTTTCTGGTGGATGAAAGTTAGAAGCTTGAATTAATCACATATTTGTGGATCAAGACTCTGTTCTGGTCCACAGCTGTGGTTGTTGCAATTAATGACCGAAGGCCTTGGTGATGAGTTTGCCAAGTTTTAAGTAAACCAACTTCTGGTTTCTCTTTTTTCCAGTGCACTTCTATTAGGTTTCATTTCTTTTGCCGGAAAGACATTAATTATCACCAAAGAGATCAGGTACACGAAAGAAACAGGACATTTACAAAGATACTACAGTCCAATGAATGGCAGAAGGCCAAGAGAGGTCAGTCAGAAGTGGATATAGTTCTCATGGTTGCTGAGTCACTGAGAGCCGTACAGTACACTTGCGCTCCCCGATTCAGCTCTGCTTCCAAAGAGTTGAGCATTTGAAATGCAGGTGTTGATGATCTGCACTTAAAATAATGAAAATAATGCCGCTGTCATGTTTCTACGTCTGATTTTTGTCTCTTGTAGCTGCTGAAAAAGCCAAGGATTCATAACAGATAAGAATCTGCTAATAACTCACAAGACTCATTTATTTTTTAATTTGTTCAGTTATTTCATCTGATACTTTTCTCCAAAGCGACTTACAGTGCTGCATTTGTACACTGAAGCACTTTAAATCATGTACCCATGCATACAGTATACAAGTGGGAAATTTTACTGAAGTGATTGAAGGTAAGTACTTTGATTAAGGTCACAAGAAAAGGAGCAGGGACTTGAACCCAGGAGATGATCTTTATTATGTCCATGTCCTGTATCGCAGTTGTTGCCGTTAAGTGCTGTTTAGACCAGTACCGTGGCTTTAGAGCTGTATTTATGGAGTGTGCACCAACTTCTAGTGTTTGTGAAGAGTTCTTGGCAATTGTTGGTGACCAGATAAATAGAGTTCCTCTAGAGTGTTCTATCATTCACTGGTGTCCTTAGTGCTGAAAGAGGTGTGTCTGTTGTCACTGTAATTGAGTCCATCCATCTGGTTGCTGCTCTTCTCCTTCTGTTTTCTCCAATATTTCCAGTCATCACGTCTTTTTGAGAATATTCAATCGGATGTGTTCAAAGCATAGCGACCTCTGTCTCATCACATGCCCCTCCAGTGAACATTCTGATTTCATTTGATCCTGTATCTACCTCATCGTTTTCCTCATCCTCACTCATGTCCCAAAAAGTCTCATCCAGCACCACAATTCAGAGGAGTCCCTGTTTTTCCTGTCCTGCTTCTTCAGTGTCCAGCCATTGCATCCATAGAGAGTTACGAAAAATGTCACTGATTGAACAGTCGTAATCTCCGTTCTCTTGGACAGTACCTTATGGTAAGTAAGGTACAAAGCTAGCAATTGCAATGAAACTGGCATTGCAGTAACTGTGGTATTTCAGTATGGTTTCAATGTGGTAAACATGGCATAATTCACATTGACAAGTGCAATGCAGAGTAAAGACTGATCGGTTATACTAATGGCAGTTCTCCCGCAGTTTTCGCTTGCTTGGAAATACAAATGTTCCTTTTTATTATCTTGCTAATTATGTGGTGGAACAGCACTTGCTTCGCTTCTGGCAACGTAACAGGAATATTTACTGGAAAAAGCAGGAATTCCTCTGTCGAACATTGAAATCTCACATTTGGTGCCTACAGTTTGCCCTGTTTTAAATTTAGTTCCACGGTAGTCAATGCCAGCAACAACAACAGCAAAAAATATGATCCTGCAGCCTAACCGTTGGCGTCCAACCGATCAGAAGATTTGCAGCTCTTTGGAGACATCACACTTGAAATGTTTAGGGGAGCAGCTCAAAGGAACTTAAAGATACCACAGTTATTTATCAGTTCTGCAGTTCCACGAAGTTTTACAGCTCAGAAGACCTGAAGCAGCCATCATGAGCTTCTCCACGGCGCCAGGTCCCTTCTGACCGCACGCTTTCATAATAACTCCTTAAGTGTGTACTCCATGCCAGAGCTGCTCTTTTTGTCAGTTACAGACATATTCGTCAAAAGTGATTTTTTTTTTCTGGCTTTAATGAGCCGTTCCAACCTAAAACACACATGCTGTCACGAATATGATGACAGGTCAGCCAGGATACTTGGGCTCGACGCTGAGCAGCTTAAAAATGCATCTTGTGCTATTTTTACACCATACATCCCCGAGCTTCATCAAGCACATCTTTCCCTGGTATCATATTTGGACAGATAAAAGTCTAATATAAATATGAATGTGTATAGCTACATAAGGGACACCAGGTAGCATAGTGGATAGAGCTGCTGCTTTTGGACCCAAGGGGTCGCAGGTGTGATTCCCACCTGCAGCAGTAGTACCCTTGACCAAGGTACTTACCCTGAGATGCTTCAGTAAAATTGCCCATTTGTGTAAATGGCTAAATAATTGTTAGTAGCTTAACGTTGTAAGTTGCTTTGCAGAAAAATGTTTGCTAAATGAAAAAATGTAGATGTACATAGCAACTTTAAAGTGGCTAGAGTTGTTGCTTTGGAATCGAAAGGATCTGCACTTCAATTTCCTGCTTTAGTACCATTAGGAAAGGTACTTGAAATGATGAAAATTACAGTGCTGTATAAAAAAGGTAAATCATTGTAAGTCAAATTGTAGACAATTGTGTCAGCCAGCTAATGTAAATCACACACACACACACACTTTCAGAACCGCTCGCCCCATACGATTCACGGGGAACCGGAGCCTACCCGGCAACACAGGGCGTAAGGCCGGAGGGGGAGGGGACACACCCAGGACGGGACGCCAGTCCGTCGCAAGGCACCCCAAGCGGGACTCGAACCCCAGACCCACCGGACAGCAGGACCGTGGTCCAACCCACTGCGCCACCGCACCCCCTAATGTAAATCATATATAGTACAAATGCATCCGGCCTATATAGTTATATTGTACAAACATCCACTCAACAGACTGATCAGAGATTCAGTTTGGTCCAGACATCTAGTTCCAGAGACGAGAGACCAATCCCACTGAGTCTGTTGTCGGCCAAGTATCAAAGTCCCACAGGCGACGTCTAGCGCAAATCCAGTGCTCCGGCCGGGATCGACGGTGGCTTTGCGCAGTACCGAGAGCTTCCCGTTAATCGTTCCTGCTGATGACAGAACCTAATCACCTTCACAACCTCATTCACAGCTGCCCCACACAGCAACCGCAAGCTTCCTGTTAATCAGCCGCGCCGGCAACAGATGATAATCACCTTCATAATGCCGTCCGTGCTCTGCTTTTCCAACACAATGCATTTGTTTCACACAAGGGTTTATCTCTGAATGTGTTCCAAGTGTGCGTGATAGGTTTACACTGTTTATTATTCTGATCTAAATGATTGAAGGGAGGACCAGTCTCCTGTTAAATCTCCACTCTTTTACACAATCATCGCAGTGAATCATAGGCCCATTATAAGTGACTCATTTAATAGCACAGCAACAGCATACATGCTCGTGGTGGGTGATGTAATATTACATTCAAACATATAGTATAACCTGCTCAGTACAACAACAACAGTGAGCACAGCAAACACTGAGACAACACGCAAGAATGGCTCTTAAACATCATTAAAACATCAACAAAACACTACTCAGCAAGGGATGATGGGAAGGCTCCATCCACCATACAGCTATAACATTATCGCATTCGGTTTCTCAAACTAGCCAAAGGTCATAGAAGGTGCAGAGATCTCTACAAGACTTTGTACTGGGTATTAGGGAATAAACAGTATTCTTGTACCATTTCGAGGGCAGACATTGGTTTCTGCCACTGTAACAATTCCCTAATAAGAAAAGCTACGTGATGCTTTAATTAAGTTCATTGGAATACAAAGGGTATTGAGATGAATATTGCAACTATTTAAAGTTTAATAGAGTTCAGGGAGAAAGTTTCAGCTGTTGACTCAGACGGGACGGAATTCATAACCTCATAACAGCTTTGCATGCTGCTGGTGATTTTCTTGTTATTTATGTTTTATTTTAATTTAAACGTGACAGAGTAATATTCATTCTGATGTGCTCACAGGCAATGTGAAACGAAAAATGAAGGCTGTAACTTGCTGTCTTCTCCCGTTGTTTCAGCTGCAGGGTCTGTGGACGCGTACAGTTTGCAGATTTTTTTTCTTTTATTTAATTTATTTTTTTGTGCCAGGGCCTCCCATTTCTATTTAATGGTATGACAACTGCAACTGAACTGCAAGGAAATAAGGATATACGTCAGCATGGCTTGTGCTGCAGCGTTAGCCTAGGAGTTATCAAACGCTGTCGGCCGCAACTTAGTGTCGAATAAACTTCTGGCCAAATTCAATCCCTGGGCTCGGCCATTAGCCGTATGCCTACGACCCAATGCACTTTGCTTCAAGTGCTTTGCTCCTTGAGTGATCTTTACAATTTATTCCTGGCGCAAAGTCATCTCGTCTTGCCACTTACATATAGGTAGCTCCTTTTACAGCCTGTACCCGCACTCCTCCTCTGGATAATAATGTCTTGGGTAATTTTTCTTTTGCTGGGTCTCAAGCTGTTTAGTGCCTACCTTGTATGGCCAGGCAGATGTGTTAGAGCTTTTCTTACTTTATTTCATTTCATTTTATTTTAGTGATTTTGTGAACAGAAATGTGACCACTGGCCTTCTGAACTTTTTTGCGGGAACAAAATAGCGTGACACATTTGGGCAGTTGAATTGGTGGCACATGCTTTCTTCTGAGGGGCTCTGATGGCAAGGGTGGAAAAGGTGTTTTTTTGCAAAAAAACGTGTGCGTGTAGTTTAGAAACAGGTTTTCAACTTTGACATTGTTCCTATTGCTTTCTGGAAGAAATTCCAGGATTTTTGGGGAGGTGGCCACTTTGGATTTTGGGGAGTCCTTTAAGGATGGATTGTTGTTTTGTAATGACGAACGTTTGCCTCAACTAGAAACAGGGGTCCCTGATCTGTACCATTTATGATACCTATTCAGATTTTGGAGCAAGTCAGACAGAGACCCAAGAGCTCATTTTAGACATTAAAGTGTTCTGGGTAAGAAAATTAGTCAATCAAGAGTTTGCATCTGCTCTCAATTTTAAATAACGACCATGAGTTTTCTAACAAGATAAGGTAGAAAAGCAGGAAAAAAATTCCAGGTAATTTTGAACTGCAGAGTTAAAGTTGCTTAGTGTACTACAAAACTGCAGCCAAAATGCTTCATAAAAGAGCGCTTGATCTGAAGGTACAAGGAGAATGTTAGAGCAACACTGGTTTCAAGATGGAGCCAAAAGAACAAGTGTCGTTCCCCCGAAATTCAGTTCCCTGTTAGGCATCTGATAGCTAAGAAAGCTGGCACCTGCTCCTCAGGAGATCTGGATGCTGTACAGCTACATGGCGTTAGCGCCAGCTACGTTCGAGCGTGCACTCGCAGCGGCGTCTGCGGGCACCCAGCGAGAGTGGTGCGCTGAAGCACTGCCAACCCTCGCATCTCAACAACAGCCACATCAGAGCAAAACGCAACTTGCAGGCAGGCAGCGTTTGTGCACTTGAGATACAAGCCGAGCTTCCAGACCAAGATTGGTTGGGATACCAGGGATCCTAGTGATTTAGTTAGGGGTTGGGGTCGCTAGGGGAGTTTGTGGGGGGTTGCAGGAGAGGTCCGTGTGGCACCTGCCGCATGATTAGATCTATTGCGGCGCGTTGCAACAAATGAAAACAAATTTCTGCCTAATTACCCACAAACAAACAATCCCTCCATCAGTCCATTTAGGAGCCGACGTGATAAATCCACGGGCGCGCAGGGAAGGCATCTGCGCACATCCTTTCCAATTATAGCCCATCTGGCATGATGAGTTCCCGGGCGCACGTGCAGCGCCATTGTGGCCCCAGGGTAAATTAGCCGTCTTGTCAGGAACGCTTACGGGAACATCTGTATGCAGGTGGGTGGGGGCTGTCCTTGCGGGGGTGGAAGCATCGGCCAAGCTCAAAGTACCAGCACTTCCTTCACCGGTCATTTTTGCATTTCACCATTTGTAGGCCCAAACTCCTGACTCCGGTACTTCTTCATAAACTCATTGACATACGTGCATAGCGCATGTTTTACATAGACATACAGTATGTCCGTATTACTCAAGCACATATAGACTCGCGACAGTTGTTTCTCAGCCATTGATCTGCCCAGTAAAACCCTCCGCAGTTTATTTTGTTATCATAATACACCCCAATTTTGATGAAGAATAGAAAATGTGGCAAGCATCCAGAGGTGAGTGTTAAAACACTTATTTGCACGATGCAAAGCACTCAAACGAAAGCCCACGTCTGATACCTTGTTTGTTCTGAGCACTTGAATTTTTATGAGGAAATCGAGGATGTTTACTGGAAAATGAGCTGACACCAGCTTTGAAATTGCCAAGCAGTCACTAAGTCACCAGTACTACATTTAAACGCTTGCATGACATTATTTCCCCATCTTTTTTCCCACTTAAATAGGGTAGTTCAGAATATAAATAGCGCCAATTGACTGTGGTGTGCACAAAATGCATTTTGCGTTGCTTCTGAGGTGCCACGGCGGTGCAGTTATCAGAATAAAAAAGGTATTTAGCGTTCCGCTGCATAATTACTCGAGTGAAAAGGGTGAATCAAGAGCAGATGCAATCGTGTTTTTTCCCCTCTCGTACTTTGATCTCATCTATTGGTGCATTAACAAAAGACGCCATAAACATTGAGGTCTATCCAGCCTATTTATAATGGAGGTGCAGCTCCATTATCCGGGTCTGCCGTTCAATACATTGCAATGTATAGCTCTTGATAGTTCCATAGTGCACACGCAAAAAAAAAAAATCAATATACATTTAAAGGACAAGTGGCCTGTTGGCTTTCCATTTCCATCGGGGGTTTCATAGCTAACTGCAGTACAGATGCAATTTAATTTAATTTTAATTAGGCTGTTAAGTATGAGCTATACATACATAAATATATCACATTTTAGGAGCTCAGTTCAAGGTCTTTTCTTTTAGCCCATCTTGGCGTAGGAACCACAAACCATACATCCACGCCATCATCTTCCTAACAAGAACTTTCCAAGTAGCTCATCATAAAAACAGTTTCTTTTAATGTTATTTTTTCAAGTCATTAATGCCAAGCAAAGGCATTTAATGGGTCCCTACACAAACTCTTTATACAAATTATTAGACCCGTTACAAAGGTTGCAAATCCATTTCTCATAGAGCATGATAAAAGAAGACGAAAGAAAAAAGCAAAATTGCCATCAACACGATGGTACATTAGAGGGCGCTTTTCAGGGGAAAATATAAAGAGCTCTGTCTGGAACCTGAATGTATCCTACGTCAAGGCTGCAACTCTGTCTAAGCTCCATAGGTCTGCCTTCTGGAGCAGCCATGGTGCTTTGGTTTGCAGCTTGGGTCCAAAGCAGTGGCGCAAAGACATAGTCATAATGCTGTGATTGGGTGACTATTTCATGATCCCCGGAGATTAGAAGAGGCACACAGGACTGGACTGGGTTATTCATGTTGGTTAGTCACATTGTGCACACTGTTCTTCTCTAAGAAGTCAACAGGAATCTGGAACACACTTCCAGAACACTCTGTCTGCACGGTCAAATGTGGACTCAGTGTGTCAAGACAGCTGGACGATATAATGACATTGCCGAGTTATTATTAGGAAACGAGCCTCTTGTGTACTTATGAGCCTCCTCCCTTGTGCGCAATATTTCCAACTCTGCACAACTTGCCATTGTGGAGATCCTTAAGGAGTAAATATATAATGTTAGAATTAAATCTGGAACTGGGCAGCCTCTTCATATGTACAGTTTTTGTATGTTGAACATGACTTTAACTGTGTGTTTATAAATAAATACTCACCACACCTCCTAATGGTCTGTCGTTCCTGAGGCTAAACGCAGCACAGGCTGGATCTGGGACACTTAAGCCAAGTTAGATCCAAATGGAAAGAAAGTTTTTTGTCAGGTCTTGACATCTCCTTTTTTATCCTCCATAGTTTCAAGCATTTGAACCTGCGGGTAATGGCTTGCATCCAGTAAAAATTATGTACTTGCTGTACTCATAGCTGTCCAGAGACTTGTGATAACGTCGGAAAATATCTATCCATCCATCCATTCAACCATCCGTCCAAGACACAGGTTTGAAGCATTTTCTGCTATGGTACCCTTGATCAAAATATTTACACTGAATTGATACTGTGAAATCGACCGAGCTGTACAAATAGATAAGTTATTGAAAGTAGTTTATTGTACAAACCTTGGAACCTCGGTGGTGGAATTGGGTGTGTGAACCAGCAGCGCTGGGAACAGAAACCTTGAGGTGTTCCTTTGCCTCGGGTGTCCATCAGACGTACAGCAGTGCTGTTTATTGTAAATCTGTGGCCTCGGTTCACAGTTCAGCTCATTGAAGTGACCACTGCTCCATCGGAAATCTTTTAATGTACTGTAGTAATAAATCAGCGATTTCGGGGGGAGCTTTTTAGCGGATTCCTGACAGCAGTTGACAGGGGAAAGTGTTACGTGTGCACTTTTAGCACTTGTGTCTGCAAGTACTTTCTGTACCAGCTGAAACATTACAACATTAATAAGCAAAATTTAAAAAAAAAAAAAAAGAATGAGTCATACTGTTAGCAGAGTTTGAAATTTGGTCATTTGGTCGAATTTAAACCATGGTCAGTTTAAGGATCATCACATTTTTTCCTGCTTTGATCATATCTGTGTAACTGATTGTTAATTTTAGGATTTAAATTGTAAACAATGAAGCCTTTGATATTATTATCTTCTTTTAAATTATATTTTATCTGTTCATCATTGTTTCTCGCTTACCAATGAGTTTTTCTGAGTGCTCTCTATATTTAAAATGTTATAGAGAAGTGCTTGTCATTCTATATTAAGGCAATAAAATGCACCATCTATGACTTACCATTTTCATACATTTTATGAATGTTCATGAATACATTAATACATATGCAGACATGCTGCCTTGAATCACCCAGAATCCACATCTATAATCTGTTTCTTTTTTCCTCCACATACAAGGATAGTAGGTTTAATCCTGACAGACATATGCAGAGCTTATGTCAGTCTTCTCCGCTGCCTGTTTACTAATTCCGTAATTTACTCTATCAATAGGCATTACTGTATGAATACTGCCAAGACCCTCCACATTATGAATTATCTGGGTCAAGAAAGCCCTATATTTTGAGCAAATTTATTATTATTATTATTATTATTATTATTATTATTATTATTATTATTAACTTGTGATTGATGACAGTATATCTACATATCTACAGTCTTAAATTCAAATGCTAATTTGTATTCAGATGCATGTATGTGTTGTTATTCAAGTGCCATTTCCATAGCTGCTCTGCTGATTAGGTTATGCATTTAGTATCTAGAGGGACATGTGTATTAATAATTCAGAGCGTTGTAGCCATGAGTCGTTTTCCACGAGGGACGTGACACTCGATAAACCACAGCAAGAGTGCTGTCCTCCACCTTTGGGCAGTTGGTAGTCTTACTCAGAAGAGGTCCAAAAATGAGTTGCGTCCCAGCTGTTGCCCCAATGCGGTGCAATGAGCTCTCGCTGTCTCTCAAAGCTGCTGAATCTCTCCCACATTGAAGGCTCTCGAACCCATGAGCCACTTTCCTCCTGATCTCCTGACAGCTCCGTAAATGAGCCCAACACCATTTCCTATGATTACCTACGTAGTACACTACTGGAGGGATGTGAACAAGCAACATGGTGGCGTCAGGCACGCAAGCTGTGCATCCACAATCTTGTGTCTGAGTTTAAAGCTCTTTGTCTGTTGTCAGCACAATTTTGTTTGCTCTGAACTGATCGTCGCTTTGGAGAAAAGCATCTTCAATACGAATACTGTACATCTAAATGTAAAACACATTTCACAGCTTTAGCCCTGTTTTCTCCCCACAGTCCTGGTGCTGCTGATCCTAACACTGAAGCGGCAGCGCAAAGGCCAGCGTATGTCTGAGGACGAGGAAGACATGCGCGACAATGTCATTAAGTACAACGACGAGGGCGGCGGGGAGCAGGACACGCAGGCGTACGACATGAGCGCCCTGCGCAGCCTCTATGACTTCCCCGAGGTGAAGGCCTCCGAGTCGGGGCCAGACCTGCGCTCGCTGCCCCAGTGGATCCAGAGCGGGTCGGCGGACTTCTCCCTGTTCCGCGGCTACATCCGCAAGAAGGTGGAGCAGGCGGACGGCGACTTGTCGGTGCCGCCTTATGACTCCTTCCAGACGTATGCCTTCGAGGGTTCCAGCTCCCCTGCCCTCTCCCTCAGCTCCATCCACACTCTGTCCACCGCCTCCGAGCAGGACTTCTCCTACCTCAGCGACTGGGGGCCCCGCTTCCGCCAGTTGGCCGGCTTCTACGCGCCCGCACACAGCGAGGAGGAGGGCTCCTAGCACCCTCGGCCGCCCCTCGAACCCCACGCCCAACGATCCACTGTGCTCGCGACCCCGCCAGCCCCGTTCCGATGAGTCCAGCCACCATACAAGCCACCGTCGCCCTTGAACCCATGGAGGATTGAAGTCGCTTTGGTTGGGACAACAGGTGGAGAACATCGAGCTCCCCCATCACCACTCAGTTGACCCACACCTGAGATGTGTACGTATGAAAGAAAAGGAAACGGTTATATCCAGTGTATTTCCTTACACCCCATGCATTTGTCTCTGTTCCTCTTTTGGTGGAGGCAAAGTCTTCACTGTGCCAGTTTATTATTATTATTATTATTATTATTATTATTATTATTATTATTATTATACTTTCTAGGAACTCAAATTCTGGAAACATCACGTTTAGCAAATTCCGCATCAGATGAAAAGGTATTTCCATGCCAAGGCAAATGTTCTTAGCACACTATATATTTATTTAAGATCAGTATATTTATTTATATTTATTTGTATTTATTTATTTATGAACCATTGAAATGAGTTACAGACTGCAGGAGTATATTTCACCCGAGAGGTTTATTGAAATTCATGGGATAACGTGAACTCTTTGGAATATACAGTGGATACTGTGCTTTCAAGTCTGGTCGAGGAAGCACAGCGTGGAAGAATATTCCGGATTTCACAGAAAACTGTCAGGAGCTCCTCCTGAAAAAAAAAAAAAAAAAGGAAAAAAAAAAACAGACAACAAGAGTCTTCAAAATATTTTTTATTTTCTAGGAACATTTTTGTAATTCGAGGCAATGAAAACAGAATACGCTTAACTGACGGATTCTAAGGAAGAACAAAGTTCTTTTTTCGTGGCCTGTGGTTCAGGCCAGTTTTACTTCTGTGATGACTCTTACAGGGAATTCTGGGAGTGACACGCCATGGACATTGTGTTTCAGTTCACCCTGTCTTTCTGGGCAGTTTTAAGAAATTATATTTGTTAAATAGCAGCAATAAGAGACAAAAAAAATACAACGTGATGTACGATTCTGATATACAGGTATTTGCTTCATGACGTCGGGCTTTCCACGACTTTTTTCCCGGGTGATTTCTGTTCATTCTGGATTTGTAAGCGTGACTTTGTCTTTATGTCCTTTTTCTAACTTGGTTTTTATCCTAAATAACTGGTTTCTTTTGTTCCGGTTCACTATGATTTCGAGTGCGGTGAGAGAAGCCAGTCGCCATGATCAGTGCTACTGCTCCGTTGTTGTTGACCTTTACTTGCAAATGTATGGAAATATTATTGAAATCAATAAATCTTTGTTATATAAGAAATATACTCCTTCTTGGGATACGTAGAAGCGTGGACCAAATTTCAGCTACAGACAAAATGACAGGTGTCACAGTCTGTATGATGTAGTGAAAAGTTTGGATTTAAGATAACGTCAAGGACTGCATTTGAAAGATGGATATTAAAAATGATTTAGCCTCTTTTAGTGGCCTCTCCCACACCAGCTTGACCAAGGAAGTTTATTTCCATAAAAGATGCTCTTTGAGTCAGATCTCAAAGATAGAGCAATGACATTGAAGTACAGAACACAGATCCATTTTTATTTTGCAGTCATGACATTTTCTCGGCTTGCAGTGAGAAATAACCCTAAAATCAGAAGAATCTCTTAGAGGGGAACCCCAGTAAAATCTATTATTCAGTAACTTGTATGATTCATCAAATATTAAACTGGTGTTGCGGGAGCTCAGTTCTAAAGTACTGACGCTGAAGTCACTGAAAGTGGGGTGACATGATGGTGCTGTCGTTGCTTTACTGGTTTTGAGTTTTGAGTTCAAAGGGGTTGCAAACCCTTTCCTGCACAACCTACATGTTTTTGTAAAGAAAAAAAATAAATATATATATATATATATATATATATATATATATATTTATATATATATTATCTACAAAGTACAGAAAAATGTTCTGTTATTTTCATGCAGCACAGACTTCTCTTAAATCCCAAGGCACCTAGCAGGTTTGTAGTGGTTAAACTCATCGCCCTTCAATTAAAAGGTTGAATTCCTACTTCTGCTATAGTACCTTTGGTCAAGACACTTATCCACTTATATATATATATATATATATATATATATGTGTATATTTTCTGAAAAAGATATCTGGAAAAACCCATATCCATATATACATATATACAAATGTATCTACTGTATATATATATATATCTATATATATTCTATATGTATATATTACTTCCTTCCTTATAATCCCGTATAAAGACTGCACTGAAATTATGACATAATTTGTCATGAAACTTCTGCCCTTTGACACTGATATCATTCGAAAGCATCTGAGGAAGCTCAGAATTTCCTTTATTGAATGAAATAAATATATGTATACGGCATGTATGTGACAAATGTGAAAAAGACATACATGGACTGCATAACAATATGCATACTTCCTGAAATTTCTTGCAGCAACCAATCAAGATCAAGGACCAAATGTATATTTTTTTATTTGTTCTAAAAAAAAAATTCCACTGTTTTGATTCGGTTGTCACTTTGCCGGACACAGAGAAATGCTGTAGCTTGTTTTAGAGACGCAGTAAATTGAATAATAATAATAATAATAATAATAATGAAGAAGGATTCTGGAATGGACTGGCCCTTAGTGGAGCCGTGGCGTTTGTTCCGCAGCGCACGCCTACGAGCCGATCCAACCCTAAGTGACCGCGCTGACCATCAGATGACAAACGGCCATCCGTCCCACGCTCATCTTCTCATCGGAATTTTAATGGGCCGCTCTTCAAAAGGACTGCGCTCGAACTGCTAGGGAGAGGACAAGTAGCCCTCCGAAGCTCTCAGCACTCCATAAAAATATACTCACTTTTTATCATTCTAGTGTGGCACTGAAAATAGAATCAGCTCTTGCCGACAAGCCGACCAGCAAGATAGCGGCAGTTCTGCTAAGTCTTTCCTGTACACACCTTTAAGATATTCTAAAAAAGATTATTAAAAGAGAACAAAACCCATGCAGAATAATTGCAGGAAATGCACTCATAATGCAATAAAAACGTATTTGGTATTCTTGCAATTATCTCGGCACTTGAAACGCAGCAGACGCTACTGTAAGAGGGAAACAAATAATTGCACTAATTAGCTGCTCGTATGAGTTCCTCCTTAGGTGTCGAGTTTGTGATTAAGATGTCAAACAACTGTTGAGTGAATTGCATAGCAGCTCTGGTGGGATGAAATCAAACTTTTATTTAGTATATCGATGATATGATGCACGTTTAAAGGCCTCATTTTCGTCAATTTATTTTGCTATTACTGATTAAACCACAAAGCTAATAACACAAAGTACCAAAATTTTATTATGTCGAGTTTTTTGCATTTTCCATTCAGTTTTGTTACATTAAGCATTCTTTTGGCATTACTTCATGCTATATGTCAGTTTTTAGGAAAATATGTCATATTCTTGAAATTAGCCAGTTTTGGCGAATTTTGACACCAGGTTCAAAGCATTGAATATTCCAGTACCTTATAAGATCTGATGCTTTCAGTTAGAGTGTTTGGGTACTTTCTAGAATCTTCCAATGGCTGTAAAGTATCAGACTAACACTGACACTCTATAAAAACTGGTAGTATTTTTGTAATTAATAAACTTTAACTGATTATAATAAACACAAAAAAATGACATAAGTAAGCACTTTGAAAAATTTTGTTGCATTGTGTAATCAGGCAATATCATAACCAAAAGACACCTAAAACCAGCATAAGCTTTTTTGGTTTTCCCTGTATGATGACTTCGGAACAATAGAAGTAGATGACATATTCAACATTTTTAAAATAAAGACTTGTCGCCCAGTTTTGGCATTCTTCTTGGTAATTCATCGGCAGAATGGTAATTCCTGGAGCCCGCTGTATTACCTGTTCAATACCGATGTCCCACAAAGTTTAATGTAAGATTCACAGCACAATCAGGTAAGTACCCTGCCAAAAAATGCAGCATGAAATGAAAATAAATTTAGCTGTCTTCATTATACACATTCTCAAATTGTAGGGAAAACGTCCAGGTGATCCCTATTGTCCCTGGCGTATCACAAACTTTAGCATCAGTGCGTGGGGATCAGAGGGCAACATCCTTCCTGCATAGCGTGTTTCCTCACTGGAAATCTCATATCTCATCTGTAATCTAAATGTGATATTTACAGCTGAATCTTTTCCTTCTGTAACCGATTATTGTTTCTCCCACTGTCTCTGTTCCAGATGACATGACAGTCTTTGTATATATGTTGTGGGTATTTATGCCTCTGATCTCCACAGTTAAATATTATCATACTGGGTAAATACGCCCCCCCCATTCAGTGGATGTTTTTATTCAAAGGAACTAGTAATGTTGGGTTTGTTCAATAAGCTGCTTTCTATAATTCCTCTGTTTACACAGCTGGGTTATTTAGGGCGTGTACCTTGATTTAGGATGCTAGAGGAGGAGTTGGGATCTGAACCCGGGTCCGTTGAGTGCAGCTTCAACAACTGGACTACTGGCTGCACTAGAGGAGGCTAAAAATGTTCATATATAAAATTATGCATCAAATCAAAGGTTCATTTATAAAATTAAATTTTGAAATTTAACTGACGGTGACTAACAGGAAAAAAAAAAATTATTTTACTAAGTGGAACCCTTTATGTACATTTCTTAAAAGAACACAGAGCAGACTGGAGACGAAACCGGGACTGAGAAGACAGCTCACAGGGAAATTAAATTAAGACTGAAACCTTAAAGAAAATTACAAAAATTATGAGTAAAGGGCCCAAAGTTCTTGTGCTCATGTATCGCAGAAGAAAAGCAGCGTGCTGAAGCTTTGCCAAAAACAAATTAGTCCCTCAGTGCCATCTTGACGGGGGTCTCCTGTCATTTTGGCCCCAACCCAACTGCGGTGACTGGTAATAAAAGTGCTCTGACAAGTTAATGCAGATTGGTAGGAAAATATGCAGAAACCGTGACAAATTTTACATCTGATTTCCCTTCTTGGCCCCGTTTCGATCGCTGGCAACTTTCATCCAAGCAGCCTTGTGAATCCTCCAATCTGGACATTCAAGGTCTTTAATGCTTTTGCCGCAGAGTCAGGAGGTACCTTGTAAGCGTGTTGTAACCCACACGCCGAGCTGAGAGCCAAGCGCACGCCCGGACAAAAAAAAAATAGGTGTCGCATCTGCCCGACTGTCTGCGGATCGAAAGCAGATGTAAGGAATTAGGCGGATGATGGGGCGTGCCGATTGGCCTGCGGAATGACAGCCGAAGCCGCGGCTCCTCCCACCGAGACGACAGGCAGGTCTTGGCAGGTGCGGCGAGATGTGAAATAACATCTCTGCCCGCTAAATCACGTGGCAAAGGAGAGCGGAGGTACCAGAGCTCTGAAGGTCAGTCGCCGTCACCTGCCTTGAGCCCAGGGCCGTTGGTCCATTTCAGCATTTCAGACCGAATACCACACCTTCGCCTTCTCCAGACGCCTGAACTTTTGCATACGGTTGAAAATTTACTGACAGCAGCCCGGGTTTCTGTCCTCAAATTTAATTTGCTCCCCTCTCTTACCAGAATTAATAACAACAAATGGATTTCCCATCGATTAAACATTATATAAAATATGAGGGTTTTGCAGGAAAAAGTATTGATCTGGAAATGGTGTAATGCATTAGCGCTGCACCATTCAGCCTTTTCACATGATGCGGACAAAGATGTTTTAGGGAGGGAAAAAAAAAAAAACCCTCAAAGCTTCAGCATTTTGAAACATTTCAAACTGGATTGTATACAGCGCTGGCAGAAGAAACACAAGAAGAAATATACCCTCACCCCACATTAGGAGAATATTATATACGTAAAATTAGGAATTTGGTCACATTTGTCAGTTACTTTTCTCGAAAGTCAAACAAAATACTTTGCGAGCAAAATAACTACGCAAAAAGTGGAATACATCAGACACGCCTCATGAGCTTCCTTCTCCTACTTCAGTTCACCACGTGTTATGTCACACTTCCATTATTATGCATTTCACGTACATTTGATTTCTGAGACATTTATTCGTGTTTATTTAGCAATATTTATGAAACATTGAATATTACATCTATTATACAGCCAAAGATAAAGGTCTACAACAGAAACTGGCAGTATAGCAAATATGAACATTTGACTTATTATTTTTCTCAAAAAACCCGTTTTTACAAAACCGCTGTACTTTATATAAAGGACCCCTAGGTTGCCAAGACAACATGTCCTTCACGATGCTTTTCCAAGTGTTACGTCATTGCATGTCTCTTGCTACTTGTGCATATAGGCTTCTCATACCAAAATAATTTGTGATGAACTGTCCAAATTGTTTTTTTTTTTTTTTTTGAGATTCCCTATCCATTTAATCAACGATGATATTTTCACCATGGCAATTTTACAAGCATCTTTCTGCTGATTAGAAGCACACCTTACAGAGGTATTCATTAACCGCTCAAGATCTTTCAGCATACATCCATTTGCCCTGCAGAATACACAAACATCATGTCTCCATCTGGCAAATGGCTAGAAAAAATACACTCTTTTGTGGTCAGATTGCAATATTCCATGATGAAATGAAATAACTGGGCAGTGACTTCTAACTTCCAAATCTTTTAACTGCCATGTCAAATCCCTGTCACAATTTCAGTGAGTCTAAGACCCTGGCAAAGGCACTTTGCCACTTGATGCGATTTGCTGGAACCACTCAGCTCTCTGTGTGTATCAGCATGATTCAAAGCTCCCTTCCAAATTGTTGTTTGCCTCGGCAGTACGCAGACGGGGTCCGATGACCGTGGAGCCAATAACCAACCAGCCTCCTATCCAAAACAAAGGCTGCCATGACATATAACATATTCATATTGGAAGAGGAAGCACTACAGTCATTCATTTCTGGTGAGTATCAAAAGCGGATCTATCTATCTATCTATCTATCTATCTATCTATCTATCTATCTATCTATCTATCTATCTATCTATCACTATACTACTGGACATAACCAATTTATTCTAGTAAAGGGTCATAAATGTTTCAAGTCTACAGAAATGTAGACTGAGAAGACAAACATATATTTGCAATGTCAGTATCCTGGAGATTTAGGGGAAATGCTGATTTTGCATACTTCCCAGCACTTTAATTGAGTTTAGGAAGAAAACTTCCACTGTAAACAACTTTCGGAAGTGGGAGTCGACACCTAACGCGCGCAAGAGGGAAAGTCAAGGAGGTACAGTGCTGAACACGTGAAAAACTAAAAGGAGATCCAGAACCCATGTGGGACACATCTACGCCTCCCATGATGGTCCATTTTCACAAAACAGCAACAATAATCAGAGGGAAAATAGTTTATTTTCTAAAGCACAGAACACGGTTTTCGATGTGCTCAATCGTTTATATCACTTTGAAAGCAAAAGTGGCAATAGTCAAATGTAAGGATTGTTATCTTAGTTTTACGGCATGATAAATGGAAGCTCTTTATGTCTGGAAGGTGTGTGTGCCGACTGCAGGCGGAGGCGCACACACACACACTGGTTAAGGCAAACTACACACAGGTGCAACCAATTAATGACGATAAAGACACACAGGGGAGCTGAAGGAGAGGAGGAGGTGTCTGTTGGACCGGAAGATTCGGGATGTGCTGGATCACAGGTATGTGTGTTTCCACTGAGTGTGTATTCATACATCACAAGGTGTTTTCCTTTTAGGCCTGATGATATTTGTTTATTATTAAGGTGACACATGACAGTCGGTTTCTTGATTTAGACACCTTCCTTAAAATAATAATTAATTTTGTGAGTGTGTGTTTGTCTATACATCAGCATGTAAATAAATAATTAAAATAAGTAATTATATATCCACACAAGCTGCCTCATGCATTTATGACTTTTCAAGTGCAGAATAACTTTCTGGTAAAGAACTGGGTGATAAAACATTTAATGGCCACATAATTAATTTCTTTAATAATTTAATATGAATAAAAATGAACTTGCTTAAAAATTATGCACAGAAATATTTTTTTTTTTTTTTTTGTCTGAGGGAGAAGATTCTGCAGGTGTTGGGGAAACAAGGAAAAGAACAGGTGTGGGGGGGGGCTGATGTTGGACCTTGAGAAAGCCTATAATTTCATTTTATTTAAATATTATTTGGTTACAGCCATACTGGATTATCTAAGATGGAAAATATAAGTTACAAGAGGGAGAAGGAAGGGTGGTCATTTTTTCCCAAATCGAGGTATAGGTGTAATATGTCGTTGCCTTTTTGATTTGCAGCATTTTATGATGCTCTTTTCATGACCCTCCTCTTTCCCCAATAATTCTTTTTATTGTACACAGCCTTTTATCAAGAATTAAAAGAAAACTTTTATGGTGCAACAGACGAGACTTACAGCTACCTTGGAGCAAATTGCACTTTGATGGCTTTTTTTTCTTTTCCCTGCTGCAGTGAAACAATATGGTGGAAGAACATAAACTAGAGATCGAATATAACCGACCCTCAGTTAAAGAAAAAGAAAGATTTCCAAGTGATGAAAGAAGAATTATCATATGATGGGGGGAAAAAAACACAATGATCAGTTTATTTTTAAAGTCACACAAATATATGCAGGCCAGTCTGGAGTCGTCCTTAATACATCCACTGCTCTAATATTTGTATTTGTTTATTCAGACAACACCTTTAGAATGGTGGCTCCAAGTTGACTTTTTTAATATGCCATAATATTTTCTATGCCCCAGCATGCTTACCTTGGAATCTTGGAATGAGGAAAATCTTCTTCATTTCTTTTACATTTGCTGCCAGACGAATGACTGTGTTCCATGATCATGAATGGTCTGTTTTTAACCAATTCCAAAAAAGTTACAACGTGTTGCTGCTCTTCATTAATTTCTGTTCGGTGTAAGTTCAGAGAAGAATGACGATGAAACGATAGGGGAACAGCAGGTGGCGCAATGGTTAGGGCCGTTGATACCTTTCAGTCTGAACCCCTCTTTCTGCCGTGGTACAGTTAATAAAGGTATTTATCTTGAATTGATGAGGTAAGGATACTAGAATGTTAATCTAATATTGCAAGTCACCTTCAATAAATGATAATAAAGGTTAATAGTAATTAATAACAATAATGGTGTTGAAGACATGATTAAAATTGTTTTTTGGTACTTGGACACGGACACTTTACACAGTTTTGGAAACTTTCTCCACTTATGTGCAGAGTCACATTTGATCGTTCTACACGAATTTATGCAGACGAGTAGCTGTAGCTTTCGCTCAACCGTCTCCGGTACATTTCACATAGCGCCGATTTTGAACAATGGCCTAACGTTACTCAATAGCGCCGACAGAAAGGCGCACCGTGACCCTCCTTTCTCCTCCCTTTCCAAAGAGCGTTTCAGAGACACCACCCAAATGAAATATAAAAATTCCTCCCTCCAGTCCTAACAATCCCGAACACCGATACAGCAAATAATGTCATAATTAAACAAGTTTCTGAGCCGAGCGCCTGAATTAGCATGATAATGAAAGTGTAATTAGTTATACCTTCAATAAGGACGGGCCGTCTTGGACTTTAGCTACGTTGTAATTTCTCATTTAGAGCACTTCTGATTGAAGGAATTGTCATGTTGTGGCTCTCAGTGCACCACTGAATTAGTCTGTTGTGGCTTTGCGAAATTAAATAATGTGAGTGCGCTATCTGGGCATGCGGAAGCCGAGGAATTATGGGTTCTCAGAGCTATGTAATTACGTTTTTATTGTTTCTTTCGCCCTCTCATTTTCACTGTACGTCTCTCATGCTTTGTAAGCCGCTGTCCCTCGGAGGAAATTCCTTGGTGCGGTGCTCTTTTTGTGCGAGAGCAACGGTCTCCTTGCACTATGCAAATCCATTTGATTTGGACTAAAGAAATACAAAACTGTAGAGCAAGGAAACCAAAGAGATGAAAAGGACACGGAACAGCATTCATTCGGAATAAAGAGTATCAATCGTAAGAACGTTTCTATATCAAGCCATATTGTTCTTAGGGGTCCATATTCAGGGAAACCAAAACACATTTTTTCTGCTGATTCTCATTTCTCCCTCTCTCTCTTATCATAATTTAAAAAAAATATGAGTACAAAATATGCCATTAATGTTCATTTTGAAAAATTTCTTATGGACTGATGAGTTTATTTGTAAGAAGGAGAACTAGTTTATACACATTGCATAATTCTGTCTTTGCCTTATAAATAAAAGTGTCCAATTTTGTGATCCCAACCTGCAAGATGGATTTTCATCATTTAAATCATATGCAGCTTTTTCCCTGCTATAGATTTGGACTATATATTTACAGAAGTGACAAAAGTTTGACAAATTCCTCTGTCGGTTTCCTCCCGAGGCTGTTGGAGGGAATATTTCAGAAACTCATTTTAGAAGCAGCGCTGGACTCTCACAGATACGTCCAGCATGAAACCACGGCGGCTTTGCAAAGCACAGAACACCAGGAGGCCTCCTCAGAAGCCAGGCCAAGGAAAGGGAAAGGGCTGCAGTGATTATTTTTAAAATTTTTACAGTTTTTCGACTTGCTGACCATCACCAGTCCCTCACGCTCAACATAATATTTTTCTACTGTATTATAGGATAGCTGCATTTGACATTTGACCCCGAAAGCATCCTGAGGGAGCAGTAACTACACAGACTCTGTATTATCAGGGTATGAACGACGCGAACAGCTGAGTTCCATTAAAAGCGCTGCTGTCCCCTGAGATGCGCTATCTTTATATCAGACAAATAATATGCCATAATTTGCCATCAAGCTCACTCACATCATTCTGCCATGGTCTGAGGGAAATGTAAATAGTGCTGGGCACCAATACCTGTCCTCCTTACTGTGCTCTGTACTTCATAATAGACCTTTCTTTTGCACGCACTTTGCTTAAATATCAGCCGACGCATCTGTAACTTCCAAAAGGGTATCGCTGCTGTCGTAAATGTGAACAAAATATTCTAAACTAGACATCTTAATTAATGCCTTTTTCTCCAAACATGAGAATTTTGCTTTATTACGCTACACTCCTGGATAATGATATCTATGGGGCATTAGAATATTCAGATCCTTTGTAAGTGCCTTTTTTAGAGGCTAAACTGAAATAATTGAACTGGGCTTCCATTTCACCCAGAGCGTGCATTGTTAATTTCTACAGAGAATAAAGAGGAGGATAGACGTGCCTTTCCATCTCAGAAATGATTAGTCATATATAACTTTTTAAATGTGCACACATGCTGTGTAACACTTTGTATACTGCAGGGGTATAACAACATTTGAGGGACCATGAAATATTAACAGTAGTACTCAATGAAGTTATGCTCAAATACTGGGAGTGAAATGTTAGGCTTTTTGTATAAGGTTATACCTGTAGCATACGGTATAATATACATACGATATATGTACAGCGAGGGGTGCGGTGGTGCAGTGGGTTGGACCACAGTCCTGTTGTCCAGTGGGTCTGGGGTTCGAGTCCCGCTTGGGGTACCTTGCGACGGACTGGCGTCCCGTCCTGGGTGTGTCCCCTCCCCCTCCGGCCTTACGCCCTGTGTTGCCGGGTAGGCTCCGGTTCCCCGTGACCCCGTATGGGACAAGCGGCTCTGAAGATGTGTGTGTGTGTGTATATGTACGGCCAGTCCCCGAGTTACGAACGTCCGACTTACGTACAACCTGTAGTTACGAGCCACCTCCTTAATGATCGGAAGTTGATTTATTTTGTCACCATTAAGTATGAATCAAATGAAAACTTCATAATTAAGCCTATTATATTCAAAAAAATTTGAGTTACTGCATACACAATGGTTCGTAATAACAAACGGGCGTTACTTTGCAACGCGCATCGAAACATCAAAACATTGCAAGTCTGCAGTGGTTTGTTGGCTCGTGGACAGGGCACGTGAGCCCGAGGTAGGACGGACTTCCTTCTTTTCTTGTTAACAGTGTCTCGTGCGTTACTGTATTTGGCTTTGTTTGTGTTTACCCTCCTAACCATGGCACCAAAGCATAAATGTGATGCAAGTGATGGTGATGCATCTAAGAAAAGCGAAAGAATCATGATTGAAACTAAAGTGGAAATAATAAAGCAAAAGGTGAAATGCCAATGAACAATGGAAAAGCGAACATCATTAAAGTTCCTTTACGCACGTACACTCTCCCTGTCTCTCTCTGTGAGAACTCGGCTACAAAAGACACTTCTTCCCAGTTGCGGATCTAACTCCACATGTTCTCAAACCTACCTCGCTTTGCTCTTCAAGTCCCTCATCGTTCCCCAGTCCCGTTCCACATCTCGTTGATAACGGCCTCCCGCCTTGTCCCTCAGCCATGATTTTGGATCCTCACCTCTGTTCAGTTCGCCAATCGATCAACCATTCAACCATCCTCGACCACGGGAACACGTTTTCTGAATAAACGATCCTGCACTGATTTGGGTCCAGCCTACTCTGTGTCCTCTGTTCATCATCACAGTACACGCACACACACAGAGACACACACACACACACTGTCTGAAACCACTTGTCCCAAGCCAGGTTGCGGCGAACCGGAGCATAACTCGGCAACACAGGGCGCAAGGCTGGAGGGGGGATACACACCCAGGATGGGACGCCAGTCCAACGCAAGCCACTCCAAGGAGGACCCAAACCCCAGACCTGCCAGAGAGCAGGCCCTGGCCAACTCCGTTACACCACCGCGCCCCCCTATCATCCCAGTAATAACATGCATTTTTTTTGCTGTCTATGTCCTTCTCTATTATAAATACTGTAGTTACATTTTTATTATTATTATTATTAGTAGTAGTAGTAGTAGTAGTAGTAGTATTACTGTATTGTTATATTAAAGATGTTTTAGTGTATCCAAATTGTTTCTTTAACGTTTTTTATGCATAGAAACGTACACAATATACTAAGACAAACATTTGACAAACTGATGTTAGATATCCACCATACCTAACTGTTCCAACTTAAAACAGACTGAGGACATGGAACTCGTTTGGAATTTGGGGACTGCTTGTGTGGGTGTATGTATATATATATATACACACACACACACACACACACACACACACACATTTTCAGAACCGCTTGTCCCATACGGGGTCACGGGGAACCGGAGCCTAACCCGGCAACTCAGGGCGCAAGGCTGGAGGGGGAGGGGACACACCCAGGACGGGACGCCAGTCCGTCGCAAGGCACCCCAAGCGGGACTCGAACCCCAGACCCACCGGAGAGCAGGACTGTGGTCCAACCCACTGCGCCACCGCACCCCCTATATATATATATATATATGTATACACACACATATTATACTGTGTAGTACAGGTTTATATATGCATGTAATAGTGTCGTATTGTGTAAGTATTATAATAATAAGTAAAATTTTAGACTTGCATAATGCACAAACTCTTCCACCAAAGTGTTCATCTGAACTTGGGATTTCCAGCCACATTAATACTAATCGCACGCGTTTTTCATAACATGTTCATAGTGTGGGCTGGAGGGGGGGGTCGCAGTGGCGCAGTGGCGCAGTGGGTTGGACCGGGTCCTGCTCTCCGGTGGGTCTGGGGTTCGAGTCCCGCTTGGGGTGCCTTGCGACGGACTGGCGTCCAGTCCTGGGTGTGTCCCCTCCCCTTCTGGCCTTACGCACTGTGTTACCGGGTAGGCTCCGGTTCCCCGCAACCCCGTTTGGGACGAGCGGTTCCGAAAATGTGTGTGTGTGTGTGTGTGTTCATTGTGTGCATTGGCAGTAACCATAACTGTAGCCCTGTGTTTACATATATATAAAGGCAGTGTCTAAACTGAGTTTATTCAAGTGGGGCATGAACTATAACTGCTGAAACTGCATGAGAAAGATATGGAATCACCACCATTGATCCTTTGCATGTGTCCAATTATGAATTGGTGCTTTTAGTTTCTCGTGGAGCTCCATATAAAGAAATATTGCCCTTTTGCATGCAACACTTCACTTATAGGAGCATCTCTGTGAGCATCTCGATGACGGCAACTTGCGTCTTCTGATGCACGGCTATGCATAGAACAACAAAGGGTCACATCAATTTGTGGATTATCGGTAACAACTTATCAGGGTCACAGTAGTTCAGGAAGGAAACCACCTCCCCAAATGTCATGGAAGTCCATTTTGTTTTTCATAATCTTTTTGACTTCTACAGGTTTTGGGTACAAACCAGAGCACCTTGAGTACAACCCACCACAACGTGACGTGCTGCAAGTGTCTGTTGGACTTTTGGTGAGTAAAGATTCCTGCCATATCGCACTTGGCATAATTACAAAATTACCAACATAAAACTCCCTGCTTCAATTCCTAAGTAAAACTAAACGGCCCCATTTCCCAGAATTAGCTCATAAATACATCAGCTTTATGCTCTAATTTTATTTGGGCCCCTAAATCTAACGTGTATTAAATAAGATGCTCATTATACAACCAGTTCCAGTACATATTAGCTTGCTCAGCAAGAAGCAAACACACCCTGGCATGGCAAGTGAAAGGATGGCAAAAGTTGTCTCACAGTTAATTTGAGGGTTTGTACATCATTAATTTTTATTGAACTTAGATGCAAATTAGCAAGAAATGACTTGGTTATGGTGGACCAAAAATAGGTAAAAAGATCATTAAAGTTGAAATGGGTCCCAAAATAGGGAAAAAAACAAGGTCAAGGGTGTTTTGTAATGTGTTTTAACTTTAAACATGTTGGACATTCTGCAGAAAGATGCATAAAGGAAGGCATTTATTAATAATTATTTAAAAACAAAAAAACAAAAAAAACTGACATTTATTTTTGCAGATCACTGTCATATTCAAGATGGGGGCGTGGTGGCACAGCGGGCTCGCCGGTTCCTGCTCTCTGGTGGGTCTGGGGTTTGAGTCCCACTTGGAGTGTCTTGTGATGGACTGGTGTCCCATCTTGGGTGTGTCTCCTCCGCCTCCAGCCTTTCTCTCTGTGCTGCTGGGCTAAGCCTTGACCCCTGCTTGGGACAAGTGGTTTCAGCCAGTGTGTGTGTGTGTGTGTGTGTGTGTGTGTGTGTCCGTCTGTGTGTCTGTGTCATATTCAAGCTGTCTAGACACTAATTTCATTAAATCAGAAAACTGCAAGACTGGAATGTCTGGTAATTAGAAAGCAAACAGGCTCTTTAAAAATTAAACTTTTACTATAAATATTAATCTGATTTAATATTCCTCCATGAAACATTATTTTCACAAATTATAAGTTGAATATTATATTTCCTGGATACACAATGTCCCCCGGTATTATTTCTTCATGAAATATTTTTAATAGATTTAACGATAGGGCAGATTTAATATCTAATCGTAGGTGTTTCCATTTGGCCTCCATAATGCACCTGTAGTGAAATATTTGGGATGTATAGCTCCAGTTTTTTCCATCTATTTCTAATTTACTTAAGTTGAAATATATTATGACTATTGTATGGGACAAGCAATTTCAGATGATGTGTGTGTGTGTGTGTGTGTGTGTGTGTGTGTGTGTGTGTGTGTGTGTGTGTGCATTTGCCTCTTTCATGAACAGGACATTTGTATAATTTTTAAGAGTGGATTTATTGCTCTCTGTACAGAGTTATATAGGTTTACAGAGAAGGTGAGATTAGGGTGTATCTAACAGTCTATCATTAAATTCATTCTAAAAAAATTGCACATTTAATTGACATGACTTAGATAATGTCTATTTTAAGTGTAGTCATCTAAATTTCATTACCACACTTAGTGTGGTTTTGAAATCTGATAACTGCAGTCACCTTAATTTCATTTTGCAAAAATTATTTGTGTGGATTTTTTAATTACATCTCACATATTAATCAGTTATATTTGCAATTAATACACAGATTGATTTCATTTTTGTGCTTTAATTCCATTCTTACTTCAACTCAGATAGAACATGTATTTGGTTGAGATCAGAATCTGGGACTAAAGTGACAGGTGAAATAAATAATGGTCATTAAACAGTGTTCAGCAATGTGTCATTGCAAGTAAGTTGCTCATTTCCACCCTGTTAGATGTGTTCTGTGGTATCATAATTTTTTTTTCAGCAAGATTTATTGAGGAATAAAAATAGGCCGTGAAGCTGATTTACGACAGCGCGCCGCCCAAATATCGCAAGGCGCAATTAAGGAGCTTATTTCTGAAATGGGCTCCTTGGCAAGTGGCGCCGCCATCATTTCATCGGAAAAAAACACATGCGTCAAGGTGTGGAAGGCGTTTCACTCTGGGTTCAAATACTGAGACTAATCCGTAAACAAACTCAAACGAATTATAATACGGTTTGCAGCTCCTTAGCAAAACTCGCATTGTGCGGCACTGTTCTGTATATACAAACGGTTTAAAGAGGGATCCCATGGTGCTAAAGGGATTAAAACCTCCCCTTGTTAGCCTGGGTCATGTCATTGTCAAGCTGACTGACACTAAACAGGGTGGTTATTAAAAATTTTAGTGGAACAATTGAATTGGATGCTGAGAAATTGAATTTAAAAGGGAATCTTTAAACACATTTAACCCTTACTTAGCTGAGGCTTATGCCCAAGGCAAATTGATGCACAGGTGTACAGAAGAAACAAAATATGTTTTGCACAGGTTCAGGTGTGACATAAACTGCACTGTAAATATAATTCACACATAATGTAGTTAAATACAGATATGGTAATAAAGACAAACAGGGCAAACCAATGCTGTAATGTTTGAGGGAGCGGTAATGAAACACATTTGCTCACAATATATAGTAGAAGGCCCTTAAAATAAGGTGCACACACAGTGGCATATGGAGTATAAATAAGTACAAATCCTATAGGATAAGAGTATAAATATCAAGTGTGAAATGTGAGCAAATGATACTGTTTATGAGTAAGAAATAGCTGAGGGATGGGGCGTGATATTGTCAGTTCGAGCATATTATTATCATCTCATATATTTGTCATTAATCTGACTCCACGATGACTTTCTGTACACAAAATTACTGTCGTTTACCGTGTCTATCCAGAATGGTCGCTTTGCTCAGCGACATCGCAACAAGAGCGAGGACTCGAACCTGGATTCTTAGACTGCGAGGCAGCGACTCAAACCACTGCGCCTCCTGCTGCTCGTATTATGAAGACCAGACAAGTGACTATTAACTTGCTCACCGTCCAAGCAAGTCGATTAAAAAAACCAAGTTTCAGACGTGAATTATATACGCTGTCTGCAAGTCATTTTTCATAAGGTTGCTTTACACCGCAATGCCACTTCGCCGGAATGATTGTCATGCTTGCGATGTTTCTCCACCGCTCTCGGGGTCCAGCTCTGCTCCCTCCATTTAACAAATCCCACGGGCCTTTTTCAAATCTGATTCGTTATTTCTGTTTATCAGTCGCCGCCACCTGCACATCATCTCTCCTCAGGTCTCATTTTACACTCGACCAAACATCCGAAATGAAGCGGCCGACACAGACGGCGCGGCGATGCTCGTTCTCGGGGTTTCGTTCGCCGCGAACGTGCCGCTATAATGCGGGCCCCCGACTCGCCGACGCCTTCCCCGGCCTCCTCATCTCCTTAAGAGGCTCCTCGGCTCCGGGCGGGATTAAGCAGGCCCGCGCCGGGTATTTCTCCCCACATGCCGCTGCATCGCAATGAGTCCACCTGGAAGCACCCGACCCTCTCCATCCCTCCTTAATCACGGCCGGGGCGAAGACGCCCTCGCAGCCGTGCCGAAGAGACGACGCTAAGAAGGATTTGCAAGTTTCCTTCTGCGTGATGACATTTAATATCTCAGGTGTGCGAGCCGTCCTCTGTTGGACTTTGATTGACGTGCCCGGTGCGGCGAGAGCGTGGAACTAAAGAAGGAGCGTGCCCGTAATAATGATGGTGTATGCCAGAGTGCGGCTCTCGTACCGCATCTGATATCGTAAAGACACGGCTGTTTCTGTCATTATGGGCCGACTGGTCGCGGGAGGATGCGGGAGCGCAGGGCAACAAAATTCAGCATGCATACATTCGGAATACTTTTTTATGTAATTATTGCATTGTCATTTCTCTATGTACATTTTCCATTATGAGAGGATTTTTTAGAATATTGGTTTTAAAGCTGATACTTCGGCTTCGTAAGCGTTGTACGCGTACGTACTGCACTGTAACAAAATTCGATATAAACAGCAGTTTCCGAGAGCGTGCTCAAACTTTAACTTGTATTTATATCTAATTTCGTATCGTGTTGAACAAAATGAAACGTGCAACTCGAAAAGCGGTTAGTGACAAGGAATGAAAGCAGAGCATCCAGACGCTCCAAAGCAGATCACAAGCAGATGGACATATATAAAGATAAACGCATGCATAATTCACTCTGTTATGTGTGCACTTTAAATTACTAAACTAAGTTTCCTTTAATGGTTTGAAATAGTATATATGTAAGAAATATATATAAAAAATTTGAAAAAACATTTTAACTGATCAAACATTTTTTTCAGCAGCTTCTGCACATTTTTGCACATTTCATCCTCTGCTAATAAATATAGTATTTATACCTTGGATGTAAAAGCATCACAGTCTATAGGTGGTACAGCAAGCGTTCTGTGTTGCAACACAGCAGTTGTTTTCAAAAAATCTTGGTGGTATTTTTAATGTCTTGTAAATTTTTTGAGTCTTTCATTGTGACCCTCGGTTGTTTCGTGATATTACGTACATTATTGATATACATTACGAACAGTGTAATCTTGCATGACAAAATCAGTGCATGTGTCATGCCAGGGACCATAGCCACAAGAGGAATTTCCACACAATAATTTGATAAGTAATGTATGAACGGATAGAAATCACTGAAGTATTTTCCTTTTAACAGAAATGCAAATTATGCACAATAATTATGCTGATATAATCACACATAAAAAAATCTGTAGACTGACAGCTCCGCTGCGGTCTAATAATTTTTTTGGACAATACAATGTTCACATTGTGTTCTGTTATTACTGGCCTTATTTAGACACCATGGTAATAATGAGTACCATTGATATCAATGGTGAAGGAAAGGAATTAAATGCACTGTATTCATAGACTTACAGTGAGCAAAAAAAAAAAAGATTAATCTGAGCAGGAGTAGTGAGATGGGGGAAGCGTGAAAGATCGCTACATACATTTCAGTGCGACTGCAGACCTGTTGCTTGGCGAAAAAAATAACAGATGAGCGGACGATGAAGAGTAAAGTAATAAGCATTAAAGAATCTCCCAGCTCCCCCTGCCTTGTCAGCCGAGCGATACATAACCGTGCTTGTGGACCTGCGCCACCCCGACTCCCAGGCAATATTTTACCGTGCTGATACATCTTCAGTGATGTGATCTGATGTCCCCATAACTCCTGCTTCAGCGAGAAAATGTTTGGTGGCATAATTCACTGCACCGTAAATATAGGAGGAATAAGAAATACAGCCTTTTTATTAAAATAGTAAATCCCATCTTCCTATAAACTGTAAGGGGGGGGACATATGCATTCCTTATGTCTCAGCACCTTAAAACAGTAACACGTAGTTGGTTTGTGATGTTGGAACCATTGCTATTGGCTTGAGGGGGTGGAGAGGAAACTGTGTAAAAACTCCCATGATGCATTCCTGTCTGTACAGTGCCAGCCACTGTGTGTCATGGTGCTTAGGCAAAGGTCACCTTTGTCTACAAGAGGAATTAATGGGTTAACTTCCTACCGCTAAAGGAGATTTTGTGAAAAATCATGATGGGAAAAATAATGATGGTTTTTATGGATGTAGATACCTGGTTCACACTAGTACTGACCATCTAGAGTTCCTCCAGAATGTTCTGTCCTCTATCTAATCTTCTTATGACATGTCCATGGTATGATGACCTCAGTCTCTTCTTTTCTGATTTCAATAAGAGTTTTGGGTTGATTCATTCCAACATCCATCTGTTTGTTTTCCTGGTCATCCATAGTGTCCTTAAAAGTTTCCTCCAGCACCACAGTTTCAGTCCATGTTTCTCCTGTCCTGCTTCTTCTGTGTCAAACTTTCAGATCCCTAGAGTGTTTTTGAAAATGCAATTGGTTGAACCTCTGGAGTACAAACTCAGGTTGGGGTCACCATGACCGAAACTGAGCAAACAGACTGGTCACTGAGAATCTGTGGGCTAGATTAGGGGTTTTCAATCCTGTCCTCAGGGGGCTTGTATACAATATATCCAGGTTTTAGTTCTATCAAAGCACTTAAACACTGGATCGACCAATTTGTTTTCCTTACTGAACTAATTTACTCTTGTCCCTCAGTGAAAACCCAGAACAGCTGTTCCATGCCACAGTCTGGGACTCCAGGAGGAGATGCTGCTCTACACTCTGATAAGTCTATGAATCTGTCTGGTGCAGAGTGGAAGTCCTATCCTTTTCAACGTCCATCCTGGAAACAGAACCCTCTACAGCAAAGGAAATGCACCGCGGAGCAATGCCAGGTAATTTGTCACAGATTTTGATCCACAAGAATCTTGTCAATTTGGACTCAAGAGCTCATGGACAATACCTGTATTTACACATTACAATAAATGTACACAGATTCAACATGCATACCCCTTTCTCCACTTAATTTCTTTTACAGATATTTCCTTTTTCAAACAAATTTCTCCAACGTGACATACAACTCAGAGTAAACAAAATTCCAACAACAAATGAATAGCTTTAGAGACAGACACAGGAAAGAAGTACAGTTGTACCTAATGTCAATTACATACAACTGCTTAATGCTGGTTATGGGAGTGGCAACTGATAATGTTAAGATACTTAAAATATTTTCCAATTTATACAATAGTCATTTTTGTTGTATCAGTTCATGGTAACGACCTTGATTTGAACTAGGAACTTTTGAATCATGAAGTTTGCAAATTGACAGCTCTAACTGCTGTGCAACCTACTGTCCAGAGCTCTGTTTTTAATACTTTCTGCTTGAATTTTCCTTGTATAAGAATTCAAAAAATGAGAGGTATGTGTTAATTTTCTGATTATTAAAATATATATGGCAATACAACAGACACAAAGAGATGATATGATGACTATTGACAAGTTGCCACATCAGCTTTCGATTCAAGATGAACACATACTTGTCCTTGGAAGGTTGTGTACAGAAAGTGCTGCGATCTTATTGCGGACGCTTTGTGTACACTCAGATTTGCATAAACCAACGATTATGTTTACAATTCATTTTCATGTAGATTGAAAAAGAATGTGCCGAAGATCAGACGGGGTGCAGGCATTTGTTGGTGTTTTTTCTTTCATTACAAGAGATACATTTTAAGTACATTAAGTCCATCAAGCTTGTTCCACTAAGGTTTATCTTTCATCGAATTTGTTTTCCATTTTTTTTCAATTCTGTTGTTCAGAAACTCTGTTCAAACAATGTCCCCAAGATTACAACGCTTCACAATTAAGCACATTTCAAAGTGACAGAGAACCCATCAAAAAGGTCCTTCTGAGAACCATAATGTCAATTTCTTTCTTTTTCTTTTTCTTTCTTTTTTTCTTTCTTTCTTAATTATTAATTCTAAATACAATCAAATTACCTGTATGATACAACAATATATTCACATGGTATCCAACCAAACGTTTGGATAAGTAAGCAATTTTTATTGAAAACATTATAGAGAATATTCATAAATACATTCAAACTGATCCACAGATAAATATTACATGTATATACGTATAAACAAGGGTGCAGGTAGTAAGGGGACTAAAAAAATACCTCGGAATAAAACAATGTATTTACAGAATATAGTAATTAATCAAAAAGTGTTGCATTAGGTTCAATGGCTCAGTGGGCAAAATAAATAAATTTAGTAAATGAGCCCCTTAAAGTTAAAATTATTCTAGAGCTTTGACATATTCATTGTGAGAACAAAAGACCTAAAGCACCTGTAAAATGGAGAGTACAGAGATCGGAACCGGGTGCTGCCCTCAGGAGCGCCCCCTCCTTGGTTTGCCGCTCAGGGATAGAGAGGCTGGCTGGGTTAGCAGGCCACGCACTCGAGCCTCTAATGAATTTTCATTAACGATAACTCCATTGATCGGGAGGAGAGCGGAGAGCTGCCTGCAAAGTAAAAACATCCATTTAGAGTCGCTCTGAACGGGACGCCAAGACCAAGGCCATGACGGACGGGGTTAATGGCCACACGCTGCAAATTGTGATCGTAATTACCTTCTTTTAGCATCTTTCTGGTCTCTAAATGCAGCAGGATGTGGGGGATTTGAAAACCTGCAAAAATAGCAAAAACATTTCAGTTCCATTGTTTACGAAGGAGCAGGTATGGTGGTCAAGAACATACTCTTGAGTTGCTGTAAGTACTTATCCAGATCTGCTCAAGTGGAATATTTCTCTTCTTAATATGAAATATTGCTCTTGATAACAATAGTCATTTTCGGACCGCACAAGTGTTTCCCTTAATGAGACGATGATATGCAAATAAATGCTGAAGGTTGAAGAGAAAAGCAGGAAACTTCAGTCGTATTCCAAACTTGTGCCAAGGTCATTGCAAACCTAGTGTGTGCCAGGGCATCACAAAGCCAATTGGGCCAACTCCTCTTATTGACCTTAAAAGTTACTGCAAATATCTCATCTGCCATCTATGATTCTCCGTGTGAATATATTTCCAACATCTTCTAGAAGCGGTAATTAATATTAAGTGATAAGGTCAATTGCTGATTGATGTCGTATAGAATAAACGGACTGTAAAGGAGGGAAAAAGACAAATGACTGTGATTTTATCTCTTTCTTAAGGTTATGCTGAAATAGCTGTGTTTTACAATATAAAAATAATTTTTGAAGAATGACATTATTGGCATTCACAAGTAATAATAACAGAAAAGGCAGCCGGAGGAGGGAAGTGCAGCAGTGTTCGCTCGACAGCTGGTTTGACGGCGGTATGGATTATGGATGCATATCATGGACAAGATTCTCATGTAAAGTCAGAGTCGATAATGGAAATGCAACAGAGAGCACTGTGGGAACAGTTCGTCAAATGCCAGTTGCAGATGTTTGCTACATATAAATGTTTACAGCAAATGAAGTGAGTGTTTGTGCAAGAAAAGAAATGATAGCCACCTGCATGCGGGAACTAAAGTGACTGCGATAAGCTGGACTTGTCAATAATAAGAAGTGATGAATATGATAAGGTATGTACATAATATCATTATACTGTTAGACCAGGACTCGCTCTGTGCTGACCAGTAGGCTATTGCCCGCTAGAACTTCTGGTGTGAGAAGCCGTTTATCTTTTTTAAAAACTACTTAAAAATTAACCGCAAAGTTGGGATCTCAAGAGAACATTTAAAAGGTAACTTGATTATTTAAATTCTTTTTCCCCAATGAAATACAGAAAACTTGTCTATTTCTGAGGGATTTCACAAGAGCTAGTGTGCTCTTTAAGATTTTTTACCGTATAACTTCTTGCACTGCAAGTGATGCAGCCATTAAGGATACAGCTGTCACTCCTGGAAGTTGTTGCTTCTAGGCCCCCATCCCGCTATAGTATATCTTTATGATCTAATTCCATGTGCACCTACAGCAGCACCCCATGGTTATGAGTTTGTGAAGCTTTCTTGGTGGAGATGCTCAACCATGGTCATGCTGTCAAACAATATGTTGACATATTGTTTTATTGCCATGGTAACCACAGATACCAAACTGTGGATACTCATAAGGACCAGAACTGTGATCTTGCCCTCACTGCATGAAATATGATTAAGGATTAGGTTTCTTTACTGGCAATATCATTTCTCTTGTCTCTTTGACACATCCAAATGGAAAAATGGCTAAGAGTTCTGAAACTTGAGCTCTTTTAGGATGTCTCATTTCAAAATGTATTATTATTATTTATAGTTATTCAGTTAAATATCTTAACCATTATATAGGTGCCACTGTAATAATTTTTAAAAAAATGCTGAGAAGTGGTATAATATTCCCTCTGTGTTAATAAGATGTGAAAATCCAACAGGAATTTTAAATACCAAGGGGTCACTGTTGAGGTCAAAGAATGTGGCATGGAGAACAAAAGTAAAATATCATATAGACTTATTAAAAATTTGGTTTCCTCTGTGGTCTTTTATTAGTCACCTTGGTTTTTTTGCTTTGAGAGGTGTTGTGCTATTCTTTATTCATATAGAGACATCATGACATTATTCTGCATTACTTATTCTCTGCCAGCAGTCATTCTTGTCAGTATACAGTGTGATTATACTGTATGTACATATAAACACAAATAATCTATACATACTGTATAAATATTTCATGAGCTTCTAAAACTTTCTGAAAAAGTATATATGCATTTATTTTTCAAGAAAGTTTTATAAGAAAAAAATTTAAGTAATGTACATTCTTCTGCCAGAAGTAAACAAATGTGTACATGTATTTGTTAATTTATTTTTGGTGCTTTCATCTCAATTGGCATCAGTCAGCATATTTCTAAAAAAACAGACTTACTGCATATCTTCTTATTGCTTATTTATTTTGTAATATCATTTCTTAATTTTTTTTAAATACTTGGGAAGGAGACGGCATTTTTAAATGCAGTTAAGGACACGGATGTGTAACCTGAATGTTGCTAGATGAGGTCCTACTCCTGCTGGAGTACCTTGGAGGAAGGCTCTTACCTGACCTGATTCAGTAAAACACCCAGCTGTGAAAATGAGTTAAAAACAGAACATAGTTTTGGATAAAATGATGTGCTCCGCAACAAATTAATGACAACGCAAAGAAAATTTCAGCTGTTCAAATGTGATGTGTGACTTTATACAGATGGACATTTTACTGAAGAAAATAAGTTGGTTTCCTTAGCTCAAGGCTACAACAGCAGGGCTCCTTCGGGATCTGGAACCAGCGACCTTTTCATTGTTAGTTCACATCCCACACATTGTGCACTGAAACTACGCTTATCGAAATCTTTCGTGACATTTCTTCAATTAATACTCCTTCATCTGCCACAGGAAAACCACTGTGCCCTTTCATACATTTGCTACCGCGGTTAGAATGAGTCGTGACCCACCATGTAAAGGTAATCGTATGGGAGGGAGGATTACCAGGGTAGAAACGCCCTCATTTCCACAGGTGGGAAGGGCTACCAGACGCATTAATTTTCTCGCCACTGGGCCTCAGTATTAAGTTCGTACAAACAAAACAGGGGCCGTGGTAACACCGTAGTAACAGCAAGTTTACGTTTAGCACCTTTAACACTTCTCCTCCAAAGCAAATTTCAGTGTCAAGCTGCCTACAGTTATTTGCCGATTTGTACAACGTAGCTAATTTTACAGGAGCAATTTAAGGTTCGAGGATACCGCAGATGTACGCAGGACTCAAAGTAGTAACCGTGGGCTCCAAAGGCAACAGCGCTGTCCACTATGCTACCAACTCCCCCAATTTACCTTGTTACAGTAAAAAACACATATTATTTTGTTGCTGAAGATTCACCACTAAACTTGTATAAAATTTCCCTATTTCTGGCAAACAAGAGTTACATATTTGAAGAGGTTCTTGTTTGTTTTTGCTTGTCATATTTTCCAAAGTGCGTACCGTCACGTCGAGTTGCTTTCTCTCACTTAGTGGGAGACACTACACCCTTCATAATAGGGGGACAGCTGGTAACGTAGTGGTTAGAACCACTGCTTTTGGATCCAAAGGCCTCAGCTCAACCTCCACCTCTGGCTGTAATACTGTTGAGCAAGATATTTCCCCTAAATTGCTCAAGTAAAATTACCCAGCTGTATAAATGGGTAAATAATTGCAACCTTAACGTTCTAAGTCCCTTTGGAGAAAAGAATCAGTTAAATGAACAAATGTGAAACAATTATAAAACACTTGATCCCACTGTGGAAACCGATATGTCCTTAAAGGTGTTTTTTAGTGAGATGAGGTCACAAATAAAGAGCAATATATCTGCGAAACAATGACTAGTGGGGATCATCTCGCTTTCAAACTTATTCAAACAGAATAAAGGGTGCTTTTTAAGCAACGTCTTCATTTGGGACACAAGAAACGAATCACAAGAGCCACAAAGAAGCAAAAAACATGGAATGATTAGCATGCAACCCCTAGAGGGTGAATCATCCAGCTTTCTAACAAAGAGTCCATGGTTTATGGTGGATTTATTCTCAACAACATATGATATGAATATTAAACTGAAGACATTTGAAGATAATCCTCAGGATAACAACCTGACTGAAACAACTGGTGACAAATGGAACGGTGCTCTTCGGCTCCAAACTTCCTTTCGGTTTTTCTACCCAATCATTAGTACAGAACATATAAGGATATGCACAAACATGTTTACTATCTCTCTTTTATGTAATAAGCTCTTAATCTTCAAATCGCAGAGAACAACTTATTGAGCTATGAATGATGGGGAGAATATCTGCTAAATGTACTTTGAGTAGCTCATCATCCACCCCCCAAATTATGTATCTGAATATCTTTCCGTTGACATCTCGGTAATCTTTCCCGCCTAATTAAGGGACGCGTTTGTGCCGGGCGGCCCTGCGAGGGAACGCATGCACCCCACTGCAAATGCCACGGTGCCAGCCTACAGTTCTTGCCCAAGTTTACGAGAGTCAGCGGTGCCCGTAGCAGAGCCAGCGCTTCTCGCATTCTCCACTGGACGAAATGTTAATGTGTGCTGCAGGCTCTCCTGGATTGGGGGGAAGAAAGGACCTCATTTCATTTTATTAATATGATTATTTCTACCGCAACTTCCCCTGCCTATTTTCTCATAGACGGGAGCTTGTTCCTCAGCCTCGTGATTTTTCATCCCTCCTCCCTCAAGGTGACCCTTCTTCCGTTGCAGCTCCTGACCTTCATCATTAGACCTACGAAATGACCGCCCTCGTCGCCTTCCCTCCCCTACCCATGCTTTCGGGTTCCTCGCTACACAGCAGGCTGTATATAAAAATCGTGCAATTTACTAAATATATCTACATAGAAAAGCCACGATGCTTCAAATGCTGCTGGCCATTACTGTCAGGAGACATTACTTTTGTCAGGGAGAGATTTCCTAATTGGAGAAAAGCCTGACGTTTCCATCATGTCTGAATACAAGTGCAGATGAAGAATACGAGTTAGTGCTCGAAGCTTGGCCACGAGGAAGTGGGACATTTTCTCATTAACAGTGTAAATGACACAGTATGATTCCAATTGTCAAGTCAATCAGTATAAAGGCGGTCGGCAAATCGAGAGCTAGTGGGCTCTGTTCTAAATTTAGCTCAAATATAAGCTGCTGGCATATTTTTTTCTTATTGTTATCATCATTTGGTTTTTCATCTTTTTAAGAGCCAATATATGTGAAGAGCACAGGAAACTAAATTGCCATCCATGACGCATTGTTCGCAGATCAAAGAACTGTCAGTGGGTTCTTGCCGAACTTCCTTGGACTTGGAAGTATGTAGCCACTAGCTCTTTCCTCTTAAATGAATTCATTTTTCTGGGAAATAACACTTAATTAAAAATATGTATATGTGTATGACCTGGGCTCTCCTCATATTAACCTTATGTTTGTTAAATGACCTATGCTTTTCTATAGACACAAACCAAGAAGAACATAAATAAACATTTAGAATGTGCTGAGGCTGCATGTGTAAGTGGTTTTTCCGGTGCTTCTAACAAATATATTTTCTCTGCAGTTATAAAACTTACTTTGGTATGTAGGATGGGATGGACTCCAGTAGTCAGAGCTGTTGCCTTTCAATCCAAGGCTTTGGGTTCAAATCCTACCTTCTGCTGTAGTACCCTTGGTAAAGGTACTTGCCCTAAATTGATGCTGTATAAATGGGTGAATCATTTCAAGTAACTCAGTATAGTGTGCCTGTACTATTACAATTGACAACAAAATAATAATAGTCATGGAGCCTATGATAGTAACCACTCAAAACACAGAACCAAATTTGAGTGGAGACATCAGAGGTCATGGTGGTGTAAACCAGCCCTACTCCACTCTTTGTTCTCAGAATCTGAAGGATAGGGATGGGGAGAAACCTGGTTCTGTGTCACTGCTCCCACTGGTGGAGAAGGTCACATCCCCCACTCCTGGGACTGGTGAAGCTATTACAGCTCGCCTGTTCTTCCTTGAACCATTTGTTGTACTCTGTGGGTTGATCGCTACTGGGAACACAGACAGAGGAAGTGGCTTTTTCTGCTATCAAATTGCTGTAGTGAATAAAAAAGAGTTCCTTCTGGGGGGAAAAAAAAAAAATCAGGGGAAGATGCAGAAGACAAATACAAAAGTGAAACCCAAACATTTTCCACAGAATATTCCTCGGTAGTTAACTGTCAAAATAATCATTGGAAAATTAAAGAAAAATCATGCATGTTGTTAGGTTTGAATACACTCTGGCATGTATGTAAGCTTGTATGTGCATGTCATTTGACACACATTTACATTCCTCCCCACTATATGGTGCTAATATGCATCAAAAAGCACATCGAAACAAAGAGCAGCAGGGTATTTTCCAAGCAATGATGGAAATCGTGGCTAATGTGGACTGATGTAACACAATTTGTTGCGTCTCGACATGAGACCAACACGTATTGCTGTAACATCCGGATACGGACTTAAAGTATAATGATCCCACATACAGAGTGTATTTAAAAGTGCACAGTGGAAACTGGGAAGCGCAGGTGAAACGATGAACTAAGCGATGGACCTTGTATCTTCACAAAGCTGAAAAGTTAAATGCAGATCTGTGAGTGGGACAAAATCCTGGACTGGAACCCTGGACCTGGACTGGAGCACAAAAGGCAGGCGTTGACAGGACGGGTGCTTGGGAGTGGAACGTAAACACCTATGGAATAAGACTGAAGAAAGTGGTAACTAAAGTTCACCAGGAAATCACACTAGAAGGCTGATTAAGAATCCGCAATCTTGCCCCAGTTGTTTGCTCCTTTTATACGTGACCGATTATCAAACTGTGGACAGGTGGACATGTCTGGACTAGTGAAACTGAGTGGCGCCTCCTCTGGCCACTAGGAGTATTGTCCCTGTGGATTATGACACAATTAAAAGACTAAATGCTGTTTGGTCCAAATTCGCCCAGGGTTAATGGGACCAGTCAATACAGCCTCTATGAAAACCTCACTAAACAGCAGGGAAGCTGAGAATGGGAGGGAAAATGCAAGTTTTGTTGCAGGGTGTATATTAAAAATAGATTAAGGGTAACCCTGAAACACGCAATGTTTAGGGTTCATGTTTAGTTTTTCCCTAATATAAATGTTTATAACCAACACTTCATGTGGTCCCATTATGGTATAGGTGTATATGGTATTCTTAGATGTCCCATAACCCCAACCATGGTTGCGGTGTGTTATGTGTATGTGTGTGCTTGTGTGCGCACACACCCGCAAGCCCTCAAAAACTTTTGCTGAAACACAGCGTGGCACCGTTTGTATTGCCTGACCCACTGTTACTGCGATTCACCGTGCCTCAACGCTACCTCACACCTCCAAGAGTTAGTTCTTCAAAGCCGCCAACGTTGTCTGGGGATCAGAGCAGCACCATAACTGGGCTTAGTGAGGCTCGGCACCCGGATAACGCCGAAATCCTCATAAGGCAACAGAGCAGACTCAAAACATGAGAAATTATGCATAACGATTCATAGGTGGGGGGGGCGGGGTATCAAGTTGGAAATTAATTTCCTAGAGTGTGCGTTCAGCTTGTTAGGCAACAAAGCGGCTATATGTGACCAGATAGCGCAAACACGTGAATAATTCCTCTTGATGAGATCGTCCCCTGCTTTAGGGATGGAGAATAGGTCCGTTTCCTGAGTCGCTCCCTCGCGTCCTGGAGAATGAGGTCCAGCACATATCTGATCTTTTTTTTTTTATTTTTTTCTTTTTTTTTTTTTGCTTCCAATAAATGACTGTAGCAGTGTCGAGTAAGTGGTTGGAAGTTCTGGATTTGAAGTTAATGAGCTGAGTTCTCCTCATTTAGCCGCTCCTTTCGCCCGCAGCCCCCCCAGGGCAGGGCGCTACCGCTACGTGACTGGAGATGGCGTCCCACTTTGAGCAATTACTGCGGCTCTGACACGGCGGGGATGTGGAAAAGGTGCTCCTTCATTCCGCTCGGAGGGCTTTTCGATCCCAGCCTGGTGTCCTCTGTAGTCACCCTGCCCCGAGGGGATGCTCTTGTCACTTCCCATTAGTCCTCGCTCCGCACGCGTGGGCCTGCCCGCTTTCCATCGCTCCTGCCCTTTCCCATTGCTCTCATTTTTATTAAATGCTCAAAACGCACTATTTTGGTCTTTGTCCTGCACCTGGACGCCTCTCACAACAGGAGAAAGGGGTCAACACACCCCTTAATTTGTGTCATAATTTGGCTCCTCAATTGCCATTTGCCCCGAAGTGAATTTGCACAAAGATGAGAAGCGCCAGTTTTGCATTTTCGTTCCTTTGCAAATGTATAGTACTGTGCAAAAGTTTTAGGCACTTGGTTGGGGAAAAAATGCTGTAAAGTGAGAATTCTTCCAAAAGTAATGCTCTTAATTAATAAACGCCATGGCCCCGCTCAGGACAAGTGGTCTCAGACAGTATGTGTGTGTGTGTGTGTGTGTGTGTGTGTGTGTGTGTGTGTGTGTGTGTGTGTGTCTATACTTTCTTTCTTTAACGACATACAAAACCCTTACTGCAATACTGTAACTTTTTACAAAAGGAATGCTTGGAAATCTAAAACAGCTCTTTCAAACTGACATTGCAGAAGACATTAAATAACCGTCTAAAACAACTACTTCTGCGAAGCATCTAAGTGCCTAAGCCTTCTGCACACTGATGTATATAATACTCATTTGTTAAAATATAGTTGGTACCATCTGGCGTTTGCACATTCGCCCCATGGGTTTCCTCTAGGTGCTCTGGTTTCCTCCCGCAGTCCAAAAGACGTGAGTTTTCCAGGCAAACTCGTGACTCTAAATTCCCTTTATTGTGAGTGTGTGAGAGTGAATTAATGTGTGTTATCGCCCTGTGATGGACCGGAATCCTGTCCAGGGTGTACCCTGCCTCGCGCCGTGAGCTTCCAGGATAGATTACGGACCACGGTAATCCTGCATTGGACAAGTGATTATTGATAATGGATGGATAGGCAAAATAAAGTAGAACATATAGAGCCAACATTGAACAATATTGTGAGCTTATCTTGTGTTCCTGGGGTGCCCAACTACACCAACGACTTAAATTATGAGAATAAAATAAGACTTGTCCTGCTCTTGTACCTTTGGGAAGGTACTTAACTTGAATTCCCAACCTGAAAGTATGCCATATGCCTGGCTACGGTGTAAAATTAATCTTTGTACATTTCTTTATAGGAATTATCTGCAAAGGTGCTTACATAATAAATAATAATAATACCAACCGATACCATTTAAATTATCAGTTCAAAAATAATATGCTATCTAGCCACAGCTACATATTAATGTGAAAGTCATTATTTCAGTAAGCCTTCATGCTTGACAATTAAACTGGGCTTCAGAAGCAATAGCAAAATTTGCTGACAGTCATTGCCTCATGTTAAAATTAATGGTCTCATCTAATACGGTCTCTATTTAGTTTCCATTTAAATAACTGGAAGATTTAATTTATACAACACATTCTTGTTCCATAATCAACTGACTGGTTTTCTCAATTACCCAGACTGTTTTATGATTACTTTAAGTTCCGGATGAATTGCTTTGTAAAACACAATCAGATTAGGCCCGAATGTGGTCCTTAACCGCTTCCTTCTTTGGCAGAGACCACAGAGCCTGTGAACTAAATTGGCTGTGTTATTTAAATTTTCAGGTGATGACCCCCCCCGGTCTACGGATGCGCTATAATTCTGCTGTTATCGGTGACATTGATGACATGCCCTCCTTTCTGTTGAGCGTGAATTCCCTCTGGGGTGTTTCCACCAAGCTGCAGCAACATGATTTCCGTATGTGTGCATGAGCATTTTTTCTTTTTTAATCATGTTTAATGTTTCCTCCAAATATCAGCAAGATCCAAGATCGTTTTGCTTTTCCTTTAAAAGTGAGAAAGTAATATTTGGAACATCATTACACCGAAAAACTGAAAAATTGGCATCGTTCGAGCGAAAACATTTTGGCCTTATGTGGAATATTATGTTTTTTTCTTTTTTAATGTATACACAACGGAGAACCTACGCTGTAATTACATTAAACAGGCATTTTTGATGCACGGCCAGCAAAACATATTCGTATAATTTAGCTTTCCCAGCAAGAACGTGCATTAAAATGCGTTTGACTGTGTGCGCTGTGTGTCGTGGAAAAGGGTCGAAAGGACCTATGCAAGGCAGCCATACAGAATCGGGTTCCGGTCCAGTGATGCGAGAGGCATGTGCACTGGACTGCAGAGTGGTCGGGTGGGTGTGAAGTGGTCCGAAGCGTCACCCCGCACCGGATTTGTGCGCATGACCCATGCGGGGAGTATCGGAAGAGGCCTTCAGCTTTATATGCTTTATTCAGCAATATAATCAAGGGTTTTGGGTTCATTGCCGTGCGATGTGTGTTACTCCATAACCTCACTCTCGAACTCCATTTCCTCGCTCATCTGCGCTTTTCAAGGTGCTCTTTGTTGTTTGGAGTTAAGTGCTCATCTCAAGGTGTGTGCTGCCTCTAGTTTTATGTCCCAGCAGAGTGCGATCCCTGCTATGTGGTCAAAATTAGCAGCCTGGGAACACAAGGCAAACCACTAGGTACTATGGGTCTGGGAAAAGGGTAGCTAGTGTCTGCTAAGGAGCACGTTTCGGAAAATGCGTAGAGGCACCGTCGCCAACGTCTTCTGAATCTCTTGGACCTCAGTGAACGTCCTTTGTGGAGCTAAATGGCCCAGCCCCTTGCCAGCATTACCCACCTATAATAGACCCTTTCAGCCAACTGTGACATTCCACTTATGTTTCCATTTTTACAACCTCCCCCCGTGCCTTCCAGAGGCCCCTTTCACAAGAGCAAGCCATCGGACACCCAACACAATCGGGGTAGAATGACAAACATTATCGAACACAATCCGGAATACACATTACGTCTGAATGAATGTCAAGTGAGAGCTGGCGTTTAATACCAACTCACCATTAAACAAGTTATCCGGACGGAGGTTCTGCGTGACTAACGGTTGCAGTTTCTCAGCAGCGGCATCATCCATATCGGCCGAGACCCGGCCGACAATTTCATTTGCAGACCGGCCGAGGGTCTCTTCATCTTGTTAATGCATATGTTGGCCCACAATACCGACCGCCACTGCTATTTACAGCGGAACCTTCCAGTTAATGTTGCACAGCTCTGCTGTAGGAGGCGCCATTGAACGAACGGATGGACGAACGAAGCGGAATTTTATTAAGTCCGAAGGAATTTCATAAGGCTATACTTGGTGTACTCGCGGCAATGCAACGGAAGAAAACTGACCGAGACAAAAGACGGGAATCTGGGTAGAAGTAAATAAATATGCACCTTTTGACAAGTATAGAGGAATAAAAAAGGCTTTTTAAACCATAACTGGTTCCACTGCCTGCACGCCTGTTCAGCAGTAGGTTTCAAAATCATGATCTGAAACGGTCCCTGCTGGAAAGTGCAATAATGGGCGCATATATTGAGCCAGGTGTAAGGAGAGGAATACGGAGAGCCCGTTGAGCGTCTTGCTCTCCCGACTCTTATTTTGAAAAGGTTTACAACTGTCTGCCGAGGACGTTCACCGCGGGAGTGTGAAACCTCTTATAAACCACGACACACATTTAGATGCGTTCCTGCGAGGGCAAAGAATGCGCCACCCTTGAGCAATAACCCACACGGTGCTGGGAATCACTCAACATTTCCTTATCTAATTAAGATTAATGGGGAGTTATTAAAGGTTTAAAAACTCAAGGTGCACTCAAGTTCAGCTGCTATCAGCTGTCTTATATCCTGTATAGCGCATGACAGATTGAGCTCAGGGGCAACAGAAAGCGGCAGGTTGCAGGATCGCAGTCCCAGACGTCGCCCACTAACAAGATGCATAATATGAGGGATGCTTAACATTGAAAGCTGAAGTTATTATTTTTCATTTGTTGAGCTGTCATCCTTGTGTGAGGCAACTCATGATGTCAGATAATAAACTTTACAACAACCTGCCCATTTAAACAGCAAGGTATTTCTACTGTATCAATTTAGGGTAAGCACCTTTATTAAGAGTACTATAGCACTAGGGGGGTATTGAACCAATGACCTCACATTTGTAACGCTGCAGTTCTAACACTACGCCACCCGCTTCTTCCACATATTTTTGATTACAGGTTTTTTTTATATATATAAATAACGGTAGGGGGCGCGGCGGAGCAGTGGGTTGGACCGGGTCCTGCTTTCCGGTGGGTCTGGGGTTCGAGTCCCGCTTGGGGTGCCTTGCGACAGACTGGCGTCCCGTCCTGGGTGTGTCCCCATCCCCCTCCGACCTTATGCCCTGTGTTTCCAGGTTAGGCTCCCGTGACCCCAAAGGGGACAAGTGGTTCAGACAATGGGTGTGTGCCTATGTAAATAAGGGTATATTTTGGTATGTCTGGTTTAAAAAAATACATTTAAAATGGATTTTGATTTATTTTGATTGAAGCGAGAACGGCGTGTGGCATAAAGAGAATGTGTATCGATGGCGATTTGTTGAAGTGTCTTCACCGCTCCCGTTTCCCTGGGACACACCTCGGGATTACAAACTTTACACGAGCCAGTAATCAATCACTTAAGTTTACCGCTAACAAGAAAGGTGTGTTTGTATGACTTTGACTTTCTTAAGCTCAGTTTGTATCATTACAAATTGTAGCAATTGCATGGAGAAATTACGAAGCACGTTTTCCTTGGTTTTCGCATTAAAGTGAACCTGTCATCTTAAAGTCGAGAGTTCCGCTTTATAGATTGATTGCGCAACTGTTTTCGAAACCAGCCAATCAAAGCAGACTTCTACGGCTTTGTTAGCGCAAATGCGTTTCAGTCACCGCACTGTTTGCACACGCCTTGAGCAAACAATTACAAGGAGATTCAAAGTTCAGATCGATATTCCATCAGCAGCTCAAACACACCTCGCTAATTAAGAGCTTAAGTGTTGAAAAGTACAATAGAGAACAAGTGGGACAGAACAAAGTCCTTAAACATAACAGCATCACATTGAGTTATTTCACTTAATCTTTTTCCCCTTCACAGACAAACCAGGAAATGTGTTTACATTTACATTCATTTCTTTTCTTGGCTAAAATTTTATATTTATATAGCCGGGTATAAATGAGCAGCGATTCAAACCCAGTACCATTTGGCTGCAAAGCAAGAGCTCTAACCACAATGCCACCTGCTGCCTCAAATAAATATTAATATACAAGACATGGCCTATAAGAATGAGGTTTCTCAACAGATATGACAATAGCCATATTTTTACCATATTTTCATGCTTCATGCATTAAACTAAGTCCTCTTGATTCTGGCTGTACAAGCCATTGTGCGTTAAAGTAAATATACATCAAATTACTGTTGATTTACTGCTCATCTGAAGCACTTTTTCATACTGTTTTCATGGCTGACATGGTTCCTGCTCAGAGAAAACCATCAAAAAAAACACATTACTCATGGTTTGCAGTATTAGAGAAGGCTACATAATGACTTTTACCCTTCACTCAACTGTTGCACAAAGAAATGCTGATCATTAACCTGTTTTTGTCCAAATAATTATGCTGTAGTATTTGATTGATCCACATGAAAGCATGCTTAATGGAAATTCACAATGGCGAATCCCACCCTTCGGAGGCAAACGATGACCTGCTAATTGCGTAATGTGTGCTAATGTGTACTAATGCACAGGTAACCAACTGGAAACCCTCTGCGCCTCATGTGGCTAATTTATGCAGATCAGGACTGCTTCGCTGCGGCTCAGTTTTGAAAAGATTATATCCATATGCAAGTCAGGTGACCTGAGGACAGCAGGTGGCGTAGCGGTTAGGGGCCTTGCAGCTGAAGCGCCTGGGTCTGAATCCTTACTGCTGTAACCATACTTTTTAGTCAGGTACTTACCCAAACTTCACAGTAAGAACACCCTGTTGCATAAATCACTGTAAACTCAGTTATCTAACAGTAAGTTGATCTTGACAAGACTGTCAGGTAATTAAAATAAGAATATGCACATTTTGAATGATAAATCTGAACAATCATTTAATTAACTTCCCTCAACATCATTGTAAATTATGTTAAATGTAAAGAAGGAATGTAGTCTTTTATTGTTTAGGCCAAACGGTACATGTATTGGCACAGATTTACCGTGGTCACGCCTCATGTAAATGTATAGGTTCTTCCTTTTCCGCGAACTGGTCCTGCCCCTTGTGAAACGTCGGTAAAGTGGAGCGCCGGGTTCGAAGCCATTTGCCAGTGTGACAAATTATCCCGTCACAAACAGGAGCAACGAGGCCTGGCAGGTCCGTTCGCCTCCCGCTATTGATTTGATTTACCTCCAGGTCCCGCGCTCCCTCGCCCTTTTGATGCCGCGCTTGTTATTTAATCATGTAAAAATTATTTGATGGAGCTCTTTAATGCACGGACCCAGCGGGACTTTCGGAGGAACGTAACTCAATTAGACAAGGATGGATGGCTTGCCTCCGCAAAGCAAGCAGCAGGGGGCGTAGTGGCTGAAGAACAGCACTGTCTTTGTCAAAATCTCAGGAGGGGAATAGCTATTTGACCACTGAAAAAAATCGTTCTGGTTGACTTCCAAAAGTAAACCAACTTAAGAAATGTATAAGTGCAAGAATGTTCAAAAAAAAAATAATAAATAATAATAATAAAAATAATCAAAGCAGTAACAATTATGCTAGCTCAGTCATTAACCTTTTCAGGAGCTTAAAAAATGAATAATTTACTGAACTGGGATGGTGATATGCAAATCTCCAACTGTGGGTCTGATTATGTATTTCAAAATCTAAATATATTATTACTAATATTTGAAAAATATAATTAATATTAATAAATACTGCTATTAAACCCCTTCTTTATCTGATTGATTTATATATTAATTGCATCAATCACAATAATTTCGACATGCAGTTGACAAGCCCGTAATGAAATGGGGAACCCACAGAAGACAGGTAAATTTTACCACAGTATCAGAATAGCGAGTTTCATGTTCTTTAATATCATAATATTTGTCAACATGAGCAAACAGCTTGTAGTTTTTAAGTAAAAGTCATACTGTATTTCAGTCGTTGAATTCTCACCAGTCAACCCTTAAAATGACTTTTTTGCCCCTCTGGCTAAAGTATGTTCTGCTGTTTACCTTTAGTGTAAAGGTAAATGTAACTAGAGGGGGGTGCAGCGGTGCAGTGGGTTGGATGGGGTCCTACTCTTTGGTGGGTCTGAGGTTCGAGTCCCGCTTGGGGTGCCTTGCAATGGACTGGCGTCCTGTCCTGGGTGTGTCCCCTGCGTTACCGGGTTAGGCTCTGGCTCCCGCGACCCTGTATGGGGCAAGCGGTTCTGAAAATGTGTGTGTGTGTGTGTTGTGTGTGTAAGTAAACATAACTATCATTAGTTCATTTTGTCTGGCAAGCGGCCGGTACGTTTACCATTGCGCTCCCTGACGAATGGGCACGCAGGAGGTCATCCTACGAACGTTTCTGAAAGTTAATGTAGCATCCGTGGATAAAGACAGCATCGTTATTCAGAACGACTGTCAGATGTAGACAGGAGAGCGAAAGCGACACCTCAGCGGGAGCTCTTGCCTTCAATGTCACCGCGACTTCACGGCGACAGTCACGGAAGCGATGAGGGGGCCCCCTTTTATCCGTTTAGGGAAAAGAGATGTTTTCAACAATCAGAATGCTGTCAGATACCTACCCTCTTATCAGCAGCACTGATCAATGTTTCAAATCCTCCCTGTGACCTCAGAGTCTTAAGCGCAACCGATATTAATGTATCAGACAAGTACTATATTTGTATTGCTGTTCATTCGCTGGCCGGTACTGTTTAAAAAAACTGTGTAATAATAATAAGTTCTGAATAACCTCAGACACAGGGGGTGCGGTGGCAAGGTGGGTTGGACCGGGTCCTGCTCTCCAGTGGCTCTGGGGTTCAAGTCCCGCTTGGGGTGCCTTGCGATGGACTGGCGTCCCGTCCTGGGTGTGTCCCCTCCCCCTCCGGCCTTACGCCCTGCGTTGCCGGGTTAGGCTCCCGTTTGCCGCAACCCTGAATGGGCCAAGCGGTTTCAGATGATGTGTAATCTCAGACACATTGCATAAATCAGAAAGTAACAATCACTTACCCATTAAAGCATTAATGAAACGAGTAAATAAGTGCATTAAAAAAAGTCAATGCAAAAACTTCGCCATTTGCTCAGTGAATGTTTAATACCATCACACATTCAGTGTATCAATGGAACCCTTGGATGTTACACTGAATATGCAGGACACCCATCGTACATGTTATTCGTACGTAGCTCTTTAATCTCTCATTCTGGCTATAACTAACAAGCAAACAAATACAAATAAATAAATAAAGCTAACCGTTGCCCCCCCAACCCTGTAATGTGCCCGGTTTTCGTAATAATGGCCCTTTGTTGTCCCCTCACGGAGGTGAGCTTCCATATTTTTCCACAGCTCAGATGTCGAACCCGTGAGGCTACATCTCTGAACCTGAGTCGCTTTCGGGCAAGTACTTCACTCCCTAATGAGTTGCATCCCCTTGTTAACCGGGAAGCGCTCGTCCTTTGTTGCGGCGGTACGACGAACAGCCGTCGCCCGTGGGCGCGTCCGGTGGCACGTGCAATTAGGCGCGGCTCAACGTCAAGCGATCCCTGGAGCAACGCCACGTCATGCTGCTATGGTTCAGCCAACTCATGTTAGATTTATAAGCTTTACCATCTGTAGAACTGATGACAAAAGTGTCATCTTTAATCGCCGGTTGGCAACAGGACAGCATGTCCCATTTTTTTTCCCCCGGTAACTTGCAGTTGTAATTATCCAGCGTCTTATCCAAGGCAAGTGCCTGGTTTAGGAGATGTATCTCGCTTAGATGGCTTGCAGAAGGGCCCTAGTCAATTTGCCGGGGCTGACAGCGCTGCGGCTCCGCTGGAATAATGGCATTAATCCCGAGGAAGGCCATCTGTGAGCGCAGAGTGCCTAGTGTAAAACGCATTCATCCTCCGCACGTTCATCCCGTTACATCTCGCTGCCTCGCTAAGGATAGCTGACGGAGAATTTCACTCAGGTAATCGGAAAGCGTTGCTAAACTCAGCGGTGAGCTTTGAGCCAAATGCCGCTGTAGTCATATTTGAACACGTGCGGAGGGTCCCTAATGGGGTGTGTGAGGGATGCAGGTGCCGAGATGCGCGCAGTCAAATGAGACGCGGGACCTTGGTATCCAAAATATGTGGTGAACATAGAATAAGACAACCGGGAAGGTAATTAAAGACACACAAGATGCCAGCAGTTACAGCTTTTGTGCAAAATATACTTAATAGAGTAAAATTCACTCAACCTGCTTTCGGATTTTTAGCTCACAATATGATCTGACATAGTCGTCAGCAAACTGCAAATATGTACTTGATGGTGGAAGATCATGAGTCCGGGCCATTTTCTTACATGGTTCTACTGCTGCAAGAACTCCTGACTACGATTCTATGACGTGTTTGACACGATGACGTGTTTTAATTTTTTTTATTGACTTATGTCGTTGAAATAATACTGAAAAATCTTATTTCGCATTTTATACCACATTGCTTACATGGTGCATTTTAAATTGCACAAGATGACAGAAACGCTGAATTTTTGTTGTGCAGGTCGATAGTGTTCAGTGGTCATTTTTATAAAATTGTGTACCTGTGCAACTGAGTCGTATCGGACCGCACCCCCCGAAATTGCTCACTATGTATGTGTATGTAGTCAGCATCAGACTTGTGAGTTAATAGTTTGTTGCTGTAAATAGAATCACGCTGGAAAAATGTAAAGTAAGAGTTATTCAGATCAGCGACGATGAAGACATGTTAATATGTGAATCCGGTGGTTCTCGCACAAATTTGCCACTTTAACGGTCAGTGGTATCGGCTCTCCTCTAACAATGAGTTTACATTTATCTAACACTTTTCTCCAAGGCAGCTTCCACTGATTTACCTGTCTATATAGCTGAGTAATTTTACTGGAGCGATTTGCTCAAAGGTACTAGAGCTGGAGGGGGGATTAGAACCTGCAACCTTTAGGTCCAAAGGCAGTAGCTCTACACTATGCTTCAACCTGTCCCCACATTTATTGTGAAATAATGCTGGCAATGATGATAATAAAAAGGCTCATAAAAAGCTATTAGATTTCAAGGTACGTCATAAACAAATGATACCTTTAAACAGATAAGGACCTTATAATAAAAGTTATGACTGCCAGTCACCATCAAAACCCCGTAGATTTATACATTGTTTTTATTATTTTGAAAAGGTGAATTAATATACTGTGTCTTTCAGTAATTTTCCCTGCATGTTTGCTCGTATGTCTTAAAGCCATTAAGAACCCGTGCTGTCAGGGTCATACGGACCGGGTGGCATTGGGCTGTCAGCACTACCTCTTATTCATTTGCTCAGCGTCTACATTTAGACTCTTATACAATTCCAAGTATGACATTTATTCTTTTTTTTTCTTTCTTATATAAAGAGATCACATGCATTCCACTCAGGCCTCTATGATTCTAGTCCAGCTTGAATATCTGGGCTGAATTTGCCACATTCTGATGGTTCAAAATGCACATTTGCTGGAAAACGTACTTGGAAATATAGGAGGAATTATGCACGCCGGGTGCGTATATTTCATTTTGGAGCAACACACGGGGACACTTTCCTGCTAAAGATGCACGGCGCGGCTCTGCGACTCTTTGGGAAAGCGTCTCGCAGCGTCGCACCGGCAGGCGGTTCTTTCTTTCTTTCTTTCCTGCATCTCATCGCCAGGATGCCTGATTACTTTGCGACCCACAATCAGTCGTCTAATCCGTGCGATTGAAAGGCAGACTTGGAGAGAGAACGCAGAAAAGAAATAATTAAATAAGGCGCCCATATTTGAAGTTTATGGCTGGATGCTAATTATCCCTGTGAGAGGTGCGAGCTCCGCCCTGCAATTACCACCCATTAAACACGGCACCGCAATCAGTGCGGCCTTAACCCTTCCGCCGAGCGCAGCTCTGTCCCTGGCTCGGGAGTGTCTTACTTCTCCAACTTTTCACATGCGACGTCCACGCTGTTTTGTTTGGATTCGTTTTGTCTTCTGGTCTAATTGAAAGTCGACTTTCTAAACAGCTCCATTCAAAATGAACTGGAACATTTCCAGCACCGTGGGTGCAGAATCGCGTACAGCAGCATGTACCGAACGTACGCGTTAAAACGAGCATTTTAATCGGTTTATTTATCTTTATTTTATAGTGCGGTAACTTATCTACACCATTACACTATAAAACTTTTTTTTTGATTTACCCATTCTCACAGCTGGGCGATTTCTACTGTACCAATCCCATGTAAGTACCTTGATCAGGGGTTTTACAGCAGAAGGTGCAATTTGAAAATGATATATATGTGCATGTATGTACAGAATCTACGAATCTATTTACAGGTGGTCCCCGATTTACGATGCTTCGACTTGCGATTTTTTTCGGCTTCACAATGGCGAGTTGGCGATAGACATTCGGTAGAAACCGTACTTCAAATTTTGAATTTTAAATTTTTCCCTGACAATCGATACGCAGAGCGATACACTCTGGGCAGCAACAGCGATCCGCATCTCCCGTTCTGTCACACGGAGGTGTGTATTAAATGCATTTTCGACTTACGATGTTCTCGACTTATGGCTTTCGGGGAAAGTGACCCCATCGTAAATCAGGGACCGCCTCTATTCGTAACCGTCTAGCCTCGAGCGCAGTACTTTCGGGACACATAAATCGCACATCAGTATGTTGCAGCGTTCAGAGAGTGTACAAGCGGTTTGATGATACCTGAAATGGATGTAAATGAGATATGCTAAATACCAGAAATATCTGTTAGGGTCACAATCAGGAAAAGGGCTGAGATGCAGTAAATGGAAATATATATCACCAAAGTAAAGTACTAGTACCGCAAGCTGTGGTAAGCTATCAGTAAGAGACACAAATAGAGTCCAATGTATGTAGGGATTGTTTGGAACAGCTAAAAAGAAACGAAATAATTACAGTGCGGAAAAATAAATTGGCATAAACTCTTGTCCTGTGAAATCAGTCTCTGCCTGTTTACTTGATGGGATAAATGAATACCGTACGTAGCCAGGGGCAGCGGCAGTCTTACTCACGTGTCTTCTTCCCATGCGTCATGCATAAACAGCCCGAAGGGGTACGGAATATCCACACTGATTCGATTCTTGTGACTGCATAAAAGAAAAAGAAACAGAGCGTTTTTTTTTTTTTTTCCTTTCTTTCTCAGCAAAACTGAGGTGAATACATGAGTGAAAGGCGGAAAACGGATTGGGGCAAAATCACGCCAACCAAAATCCCAGGGACGCCGCAGGCCACAAAGGACGACACGGCTGCGGCAAAGACCGAGGACCTTTTAGGTCTCGAGTCCCGTGCCGCGCAACGGACTGACGCACGGAGCAGCCGCACGTCCGCAAAACCGTCCTGTTGTGAACATCATAAATATACTTTTGGTTAAAGTCCAGGGCAGAAGGTGAAATCTTCCTTTCGGTTTCTACTCACATCCTGGGAAGCCCTCTGAGATGCTGATGGACTTTTGGCCGTGGCTGACAAGGAAATGGCCGCGCTCCCATCCACTGCGATCACCACCAACCGCCAGAGATGGACGATCCAAGTCCCACGTGATACATTGCTATCAAAAGAGATGAATACACATGAACATAGACGGAAGATCCAGATGCCACATGATCCGCAGTTATTATATGAGATGATCCCACATCATGAAAGTTGAAAGTCCAGGTATCACATGGTGAATGATAATGATATAAACAAATCCACATTACTATAGATGAAGGATCCAGAGGTCACATGATGAATGATACTGTATATTGTATCACACAGACACACACTTTCTGAACCGCTTGTCCCATATGGCGTCGCGGGGAACCGGAGCCTACCCGGCAACATAAGGAGTAGGGCCAGAGGGGGAGGGGACACACCCAGGACGGGACGCCAGTCCATCGCAAGGCACCCCAAGCGGGACTCGAACCCCAGATCCACTGGAGAGCAGGACACGGACCAACCCACTGCGCCACCGCGCCCCCCCCGACTAAAATAATATCAGTCTGAAATTTCTGAATTACTTATTCATTTTTACTTTGAACCCTGAGAATTTATTATAATTTATTATTGTTGAAAAGAGTTTCATAATTTCAGTACCATTAATGCAATCGATGCTCTTAATAAGGGTTCATTATAAATATTTTCCATACATTTGATCAATATCAGTATCAAAGCAAAGGTGTGTGTTTTCTCTTTTCCTTGATCAATGTGCATAATGAACAGAAAATAATGAACTAAAGTGTACAATGTTATTTCTACTTCATTAGTTTCACCACCACTAATTTCTCGCACCTAATTACTTTATATGAGATTTAATTATCTATCAACAATGCAGAGAGGCACAGGAAGCCATTTTTCAAAAGCAGTACCTTGATTCATAATATTTACCCCTGTACTTTACTTCACACACCAAAGAAAATTATTTTGCTTTTGTGTTCAGACTTACTTTCATTTGCCGGACATTTTCGACAATGAAAGTTAAAGTACGGATTTATTGCAAGTGATTAAATTTCATTTTAGCATATAAATTGTGTTATCTTGAGTCACCATGTTTTCAAATTTTAAATTGTGTTATCTTTAGTCACCATGACTAGAAATTTCTTTGTATCTCTTCAGGATTTGCAGAACAAAAGCTCATAACAGTTGACATTAATATTACTTAATTGGATAAATCACTATATATACACACATATATATATATATATATATATATATGCACACACTAATAAAATGTTTGGTTTGCCTACTAAACAACAATTTACCAATTTAGCCAAGGTAAGTACTCTAATCAAGGAAAGTACAGTAGGAACTGGGATTTTAACCTTTGACTTTTCAGAGTGAAAGGTGGGAGTTTTAACCACTACATCACCTGCTGGCATTTGTACTTCCTGTGGTTGGCTCCAGACCACTGTTACCCTGGACTGAATTGTGCTTACTGATGGATGGATGGATGGATGGATGGATGGATGGATGGATGGATGGATAAAGGGCCTCATAACTGTCCATCTGCTAACGTCACATCATGTCTGCCACATGTCTGCCACACACCTCCTGAAACACACATTATACCCTATGACTACATCTTCACGTTTCATAAGAACAACCCTGTGCAAAAATTTGCAATTTTGATCACGCACAGATTGCACACGCAGGCAGCTGAATGCCGTAAGTGATCATACTTTAATTCCAAAAAAAATTTGAAATGAATGAAATGAATGAATGAATGAAAATTTGAATTAAAAAAAAAATTGAATTCTGGGTAGGTTGTGACTCTTTTTCTGACACTAAAATAAATTTTCACTGCCAAAATAACCAGCTTCAGACATAGCATCAGATTGTGATATGCGGTTGAATCATTTTAGTCAATAATGGAGCTCCTCCAAAACTAGAAATTTAATGGGACATTTCTGTTTTCTAATTACCTTGTAACTACTGATTTTGGTATATTACTGCCATGTTATTGTCAACACCTGCTTGTCCCAAGTCGTGGCAAGCCGGAGCCTAACCCGGCAACACAGGGCACAAGGACGAGGGGGGGGAGGGGACGCACCCAGGATGGGGTGCCAGTCCGCTGCAGGGCACCCCTGGCAGGGCTTGAACCCCAGACCCGCCGCACAGCGGGCACTGGCCACACCCTCCACGCCATCACGCCCCCCCGTAAATAGATTCATTTCAAAGGCAAATATAATATAATGCATTGCACTTAGAAAATACTAATTATTTCTTGTAATATTTATGAAATAAGAATGTTTTTTATCTAAAGAACAACTGGATACACAGCTAAAGTATATGACAAACAGTAATAATTTGTTAAGCATAAAAATATATACATTTAGTCAGAAATGTGAATGTGTCATTATTCTATTAAGTGTAGATTGTGGGCGGAGCTCCTGCCAATACACACACACACACACACACACACAAACACACACACTACAGGCAACTTTGAGTCACCAATCCGCCTGAATCCCAAGTTCTGGGACTGTGGAAGGAAGCAACGATTTTATTTTTCTTCCATTTGTACGATGACTCAAGTCATTATTAGAGTGTGAGTGGAGTCACCAACCCTGAAAAATAGACAAATGTGAAAAATGTGATAAATGCGAGACAATGCGAGGCAAGCTTGCTAAATCTATACTGTATATTCTCCAAATAAACGTGTTTGTGCAGCAACACACATCACATATTCCGCTCACACTGGGCCAAACGCACTGTCTCGAACCCCTTGGTTTGGGATGACTACACCGACCGGTCGCTGAATAAAACATTCCTCCCTTCGGCTGCACACCCTTCGACTCGCAGTGCGTCACTCACAGGTACATGTGCTGAATTATTGATATGGAGGCATTTGCGGGGCCTGCTGTTATCAATGTTTATCTCCGGTAGATAAGACGGAATAAATCTACGAGGCGCCGCTGATGATCTTCGGTCGTATTGGAGCTTCTCTCTACGTTCCGACTTCGCCGACACTTCGGATGACATTGGTTCTGCTGAATGAATGAATGAATGAATGAGTGAGTGAATGAGTGAGTCGCTCAAAGGCAGGAAAGGCAGAAAATAAATCATGTGGATCCTCACTGTCGGAAATGGTGGCGAGGCTCGAACCGTCACCTCCTTGCTGTCATTGCAAATAAGCAGACAGCCAGAGCTTCGTCATTGTTATACTCAGCGTGACACATTTACATTTACATTTACATTTATTCATTTAGCAGATGCTTTTCTCCAAAGCAAAGTACATCTCAGCAAATTTAGACCTATTAGGGGTGGAATTCCTCTCTAAAAACCTTTTACCGGTGATAGCTGGTGCGGTACGGGATAGAAGTGTAGAATTTTTATGCGGGTATGTCATTATTCTAATGAGTCTCGATTGTGGGCGGGGCTTACGGGCATTGTCTTATGCGCAACGAGCGGTCTCGGAGAACGGCTCCGCATGCGTGTGCGTTTCCCAGTCAATCTCAACCTGACCTGAGAACGAGGAAAGGTTTTCCCCAGCAGTGTAAAAATCAATAAGTGTAAATGAAATAAATGACAGCAAAACAGTGTCACTCTGATACCCAACTTACAGCAGCTCTGTTTACTTTAACCACTGTCATGTAGCATAACTCCCAGCACTTGTCTTTCACACAAAGTCAACTTTCAGTTTAAACGGCGAAACGCAAACCCAGCCGAGAGTAATCCGCATCTCAGAAACGGGGAAGTGTCACATCCTTAATCAAAGATGCTCCGAGGGATAGACCGGTTCTCGATTTCACGAGCGGCGCGAAACAAAACGGGCCTTAATAGCTGCAGGCCTGCGACAGATGCTCAAAATGCAATAAACAACTGTTGCAATGGCATGCAATGCATCAAACGGTACAGTAAGATGTTACCATATGGCAAAAAAAAATTAAGACTAAATATAGCGGAGCCACTATCGGTCGAGAACTCCCTCGTTAGCGAATTCGGAACGGCGCTGCAGGTGAAGGCGTTTCGGCGCCGACTTTTCAAAGGTAAACTACCGCTGCCGGTTTTGAAAGGCGGCCCTCCTGACAGACGGAAAGCTGCGGAAGCGTGTAACGTGATGAGCCAAAATCGAGGGAAAAAAATAAAAGTTACCGCGGTACAGACGGAGCTTTGACAAGGAGACATAACTTTTCCTTTTTTCATACAAACTGGCAGGAGATCACCTTATCAAAGAGGCGTTATTGTACTACGGGTGTAAAGCGAACATAGATCTTCCTGTGTTTCTGAATATGAAATGCTGAATGTTAACTTTTTCAGGGGGTTTTTTTTGGATTTCATCTCAAATGAGACATCAAGTCATTAAAAGTTGCCAAAGCCCCACCCCCTAACCCCTAATATTAACCCGAAAGCCACCCCTAACCCTAGACATCTTAGGCAAAAACCTGGTAACATGAAACATCAAAGCCGAAGTAAAAAAATTGTTACCACGGTACAGATGAAGGAAATGTCAAGGAAATGTAACTTCTTGTGTTTTCTTTCAAACCTGCAAGTGATCCCCTTATCAAAGAAGCGCTGTTGAACAGAATCGGCTGTAAAGTTAACGTGAAGTTTGCCGTCTTTCTGAATCCGAAATGCTGAATGTTAGCTTTTTCTGCGTGTTTGTTATTTTATGTTAACGTATAAAAATCATTCAAACTTTCCAAAGCCATACCCTTAACCCTAACCCCCGATCCTTAGCTCTAACATCTAACCCCTAAGCTTCTTGACAGAATGAAACCTGCGTCAAAATAGAGGTAAAAAATAAACGTTACCACGGTATAGACAAAGCTTTGACAAGGAGACAGAACTTTTTCTTTTTTCATTCAAACATGCAGCAGATAACCCTTATTGTGCAGAAATGGAGCATAAATCTCACAAAAGGCTTCCTCTCTTTCTGGATATGAAACGCTGAACACAACCGCTTTCCTCCGTTTCTTCGATTATCTTATGTCAAAAAAAAATATTTATTAAATTAGCTGAACTCATTGTTTAGATTAATTGCACCTACTGGTTTAGCTCATCTACTTTCTTGTTCTTTTTCTATTTCATTTGTTTCTCACGCAGCCTTTTTCTCCGCCACCCATAGATTCATGGGGTAACCGCATGGCGAATCGACTATGATGCTGTCACTGCTCTTTGTGTGTACTTTCTAAAACACACGTAGAGAAGTGGATTATTAATGAAAGCCCTTTTCTGTCCCTGAAGCTATGAACATTGTTAATGTAGAAGCCCTCTAGCCGTTGGATGCCGGAGAGCACCTTGCGTTTTGTGCTTATGCAGCACCAAAGGCATACTGGCACCCTGGAATATGAAATATGGCTATTTCCATGTGCCCGAATTCATTTTAACCCTAATCTTTAAAATGTTTACTGTGTAATGAGCTTTACACATTGGAGGGGTTCGTGCTGGAGTGCAAAACCAGCCTCTAGTTCATCTGAAAAAAGGGTCTGATGGTGCAGTGGGTTGGACCGGGTCCTGCTCTCCGGTGGGTCTGGGGTTCGAGTTCCACTTGGGGTGCGTTGCGACGGACTGGCGTCCCGTTCTGGGTGTGTCCCCTCCCCCTCCGGCCTTACGCCCTGTGTTGCCGGGTTAGGTTCTGGCTCCCTGTGACTCCAGATGGGACAAGTGATTTCTGATGATGTGTGTAGTCCATGTGAACACACAAACGGGTGGGGGTCTGGTTACAGATATAAATATATTGATATTGATTGTCATTAAGGGGGTGCGGTGGCGCAGTGGGTTGGACCACAGTCCTGCTCTCCAGTGGGTCTGGGGTTCGAGTCCCGCTTGGGGTGCCTTGCGGCGGACTGGCGTCCCGTCCTGGGTGTGTCCCCTTCCCCCTCCGGCCTTACGCCCTGTGTTGCCGGGTAGGCTCCGGTTCCCCGTGACCCCGTATGGGACAAGCGGTTCTGAAAATGTGTGTGTGTGTGTGTGATTGTCATTACAATGTATCCCATGTGTGATTTTCCCATGATTGTAATCTTGCCACATGTGAATAAAATATTTCAACAAAACATACCATACATACTAAGTACCTTGGTCAGCATTTGAGACCCTTCTTTACCAAATCTGCATTCACAATGATATAAAATATATAACACATATAAATATTATATTATATTTAAAGTATTTTCAGTGTTATTATTTTAAACAATACCTTTTTACACAATAATGTGATAAAAAAAATAAATTGATAAAAAAATTTATTTTAAAAGTAGTATTTAAGTTTTTTATTTAAAATTTTATGCACAGGAATCACTTGAAATATAGAAATAAAGAGACTTTTCAAATTATTTGTGCTCCGCTTTGTGGATTTTTCCATCTGATTTTCATTTTTAAAATATATTTAAGAATACTGTGATTCGGTGAACTGTCCGCTTCATATCCGGTCATCCGTGGCCCGGTCGTGTACAGATGAACTTTGTGTTCAGATAGCTAATACTGAGAATTTCTTGATCTTAGCCGTCTATATACATAGAAAGGGGAACTTATTTAGGAAAGTGTCACTGTGGCCTAGAGCTCCTACAGAGTGCAAGGGAGCTCTGCTATTCTGAGAGCAATAATTAATAACATTTTCCTTTACCAAATCCTTCCTAATGTCTGATTGTTTTTTAAATGTTACGGCACATGTGGTGCCCATTTTCAAGATGAGTGCGATAAGCAGTCCGGCTATGCTCCAGTAGCAGTGCCTCCAACGAGTGCCGACCGGGCATCCTTGTCTTAGTGTCATGGAGCCGTAACCATTAAAACTTCGTGGTGACGCCATACGCGCTGCCAGCAGAGCTTCCAAACTGCTCATTAGGAGCTGAAAGTTACAGAGCGAGACGGAGCTAAACAGTCGAGCGGATGGTGCCCGTTTCCAAAAACAAGGTAAATTGAGCATTGAGTGCATCGATTTCGGGAAGCTATCTCAACACCACCATTTAATCTGATGCCTCACACTGATGGCTTGTGGGAAAGATGAAGGAAGGACAGATTTATCAAAACGACAAGCCTTTATAAAAGTTTTAAGCAGGAACCTCTTAAGGCTTATTGGGGAATCTGGTGGACATTTCTTTTTTAAGACAAGCAGACGGAGAAGAAGCGTCACAGAAGCGTGATATACGCTGATAACGTGGACATGTGCCTTACATTTCTTCATTTATCAGATGCGTTCCACAACAGACAAAGAGCTTTACACACAAAGACGCGCTGGCTGAGACCGCTTGTCCCTCGAGGTGAACCAGAGCCAACCCCGGCAGCACGGGACGTAAGGCTTGAGGGGGAGGAGACACACCCAGGACGGGACGCCAGTCCGTCGCAAGGCACCCCGAGCGGGACTCAAACCACAGAGCTGCCAGAGAGCGGGACCCGGCCAAACCCGTTGCATCACCTTGCCCCTGCTCACACAAGCCCTGGATTATCAAAACACATGTTGTGTGTCTGACACCACCATATTGCTGGTTCACATCACTCCAGGAGCTCCTATAGAAAAGACATTCAAATACATAGATAATCATAGCAGATAGTGCTGGACTCATTTATGGAATTGTCAAGAGATCAGAAGAGAAGTGGCTCTCAAAGAGATGGTTTGAGACCCTCCTTGAATGTGGGACACGGGGAACTCATTCCACCACAATGGGGCTAAAACTGAGAACTCGGGAACTTTCTATTGTGGATGTTTCGTGAGTGGGACCACCAAGGAGGCCAGAGGAGGAGGAGCACGGTTAGGTCGTAGGGCTGTAGGTCCTGGATTAGAGCAGGCAAACATGAGCTTCTTTCTCAGGTTCCTCCAGCAAGCCCTGAAAACGCCCTGAAGTTGAAAGACCAGCCCTCGGGTTTCCCTGTCTTTGATTCCCAGCTATCCCAGTTTCATGCAGTGAAATACATACCGTCAGAGGTAGATATAGGGAACAGTTTTCCTGCTCTGTGTCTTTAAATCAGCCTTACTGCTCTTAAATAGAAATAAGAAAGCAAAAAAAAGAAAAAACTCCTGAAAAGAAAGTTTTCATTTCTTATGCGAAGAAGTGCAGCTTCCTGATGAATTCTGATTATAGTTTCATACAAGTTCAAATTGATATCCTCGCTTTTGTGTACACTTCTATGCGTGTTTGTATGCATCGCCGCTTCTTTTATCATTTTCTCCCGGGATTACCTCCACATATAGTGAACACGGGGATTAGCGCTCTTTGTTTAGATACAGCGCTCTCGCAAGATATGACAGATTGCAGAAGAATGGGATTTTTCCAAGTCTCTGAAGGAAATTAAGTCGACCACCCAAAGCATTCCAGTCAAGATAGGCTCTTCACCTCATCCCTGCATAATAAACGGAGAAATAAATCCAGTACCTGTTGCGCTCACACAAACCCTGTGCAAACATTTCTTTTTACTATGTTCGTCTTATCTCTATCTGGCTTTTAATTATCTGTCAGATACTTGCCAGTCATCTCACCTTATCTCCAAAAACACGTGTCTGGCATATCGACCATCCTTGTAGATATTGAATTAAAACTCAGAAATACCCTCTTCAGACCCATGATATATTTGTATTCAGTTAATCCAATCATTCAAATTTTAAGAAGTTTAACAAGTTCTGTAATGTGTTTTACGTGATTTCTGATACATCAAGAAACATTTCAGGAAAAGCCACAACAAAGTTTTTAATGGATCCCAAAAAATAGCTGAACGTCAATCGCAAAGTCACCTAAAAGAAATTAAATTCTGTATTTCATTTCTCATTAATGTTGCGCCAAAACCTGCAAAACAGCGAAGTTCGGACAACTGTCTTTGCAGGACGGGAAATATACAGTTCTATTTGGTGCAGCATGAAATTTCATAGAATATTCTTTTTCAAGCTGCCTTTGTCTGATGTTCCTGTGCCTTTGGTGTGAGGGAGAACCTGAGGAGATCTCGAGAGGTCATCACAAGTCACCTTTTTGCAAGCGGCGGCGGTCCAGGCCCCAACGGCCCATTAATCAGTGCCTACTTCCGACGGTCTGATATCTCCATCTGTGCTCGCTAAGGCCAGGCCTCGGCTCTCCGCTGTCCACTCTCCCTCCCTTTGAAGAACGGGTCAGTGGAACCATGGTATCTAGTGAAGTCCTCAAATACTATCTGGAAGAAGAATGTCATCCTCAGTAGTTCATTCCTCTTCTTCTTCGTATTATCATTATTATTATGATTATTATTATTAGATGTAGTAGTAGTAGTAGTAGTAGCAGTAGTTGTAGTATTTGGCCACTGCCCGGTGTGTGGCTGATCTGGGGTTCAAGCCCTGCTTGGGGTGCCTTGTGATGGACTGGCGTCCTGTCCAGGGTGCGTCCCCTCCCGCCCAAGCCTTGCGTCCTGTGTTGCCGGGTTAGGCTCCGGCTCGCCGCGACCCTACTTGGGATAAGTGATTGGTCCATAGGTAGTATTATAATTATTGATAATAAGAAAATTAAGTTAATAATATATTATCAATAAGTCAAGTCTCTATCCCTTTATCTTTGCGTTACAGAATTATTTCAAATTATCGAAGGCAACTGCGCAAACATTACTTTGTGCTCTGTGGTTTCAGTGATTTGGCACAATATTACCAAGTTTAATGTAACGATGGTCCTTAAGCGACAATTTAACTGAAAGAGAGTGAAGTGACTGGTGGAGTTCCACCAGTCTATACTGCTGGCAAATTCCCAGGTCAACAAGTTCAAGAAATTTGCTTAAGGAGGACTTGCCTAGGGACTGGAACCCACAACCTTTGGGTTTTTAGGGTCACTTCCTTAGCTATTATGCCCCCAGCTGCCCCATCCAACCTTCAGGGCTTCTTCTTACAGCATATGACACACATCTGTGGCTGTGGCACACACAAAAAGCGGTTAAAACCACTATTAACAGAAGCAAAGTGGCACATTTTCGACTCTCACGAGTTCCTCTTTTTTCAGAAAATCCTCCCATTAAAAAAGTGCAAACCTTTCCTGCAGTTTTTTTTAAGCATCCCAGACAGCTCATTTACATCTGTACGCTCCGGAAAGATTGTATCTGAAATTGATAAGAAATGAGAGTGGTCCCGCACCCCTAGCGCCCCTTTTTTTAAATAACGACTGCATGAGCTCATCATTCATAATGACACTGATCATTTATTATGAACTCAAGTGGGATGAAAAAAAGCCCTTCCTTGCCAAATAAACTATGTTCTCCCATTCGGGTTCCTGCTTAACCTTCGCTCACGGCTGATAATAACTTTGTCATTGAAAACCTACCTCCTCTTTAAAATAAAGGACTTTTAAAAGAGATATATGGCTCTGCCACTGTGGACGGGGCCTTGGCTGTTTGGAATTATATTTCTATTAATTTTCATTTCCACTGTCAGAGATCTGATTTGAACGACTCCGGGGGGTAATTGCAGGCAAGGTCATGTGCGCTCCGAAATGCAGATGTCTCCTTTGCTGGCTGTAACTCTGACATCAGTAAAACCCGGTATCATCTAGGGTGTGACCAGCTTCATCATGTCACGTCCCAAAGCTGCCCTTCAGTTTCAACATCCGACATCAATTTCCCTTTCATTAAAATTTCATTTTTTTCCATTGACAAATGGTGTTCTTCACTGTTGTTTCCTATTTGGTTGTTAACATCCTGCTTTTCATGTGATTTTGGCCCTTTTTCTGAAGAAAAAAAAAAAAAAAAAAAACTTTTTAAGAAAAAATAATTTTTTTTTCTTAAATCTGTTGAGGATGTTAATCTATATACAGAAGCACATCTCCACTTCTTTCACTCTGTTTATTCCCTCATTAAGTTCTATATACTGCTAAATGTCGACTTTAAATTTGGCAAATTTATTCAGCTCAGCTTTGAATCTGTTACTCCCTTTGACAGTGTTTTCACATATTTTTCCCCCTAGAAAGCCTCTGCTCATAGAGCAAAAGCTCAAGCTATAAAATTTTTACTTATATAATGTGAGCAGCTAGAGAGAGGAGAGAAAAACAACGCTGCACTTTTGAAGGATTTTTCCGATATTCCACTTGAAACACGCGAAACAACAACAGCAATTAAAAGAGCTCAACGGAAGCAAAGTGAGCATTTTCGCCGATGCTCTCCGCAGCGTTTTTAATCTCTGGTGGAATCATGTTAGGAAAGTAGTGTAATCTGCACACGAAAATCCCAGTTACACAAGTACAAGGGAAAAAAAACACGCTGGAGACACATTAAAAATATATAAAGGGAGAAATGGTCCCTGGTTTGCAATAATCGCTGTTATTGGTATAAACTTGGGTTTTAGATACTAGTGGCCTTAACTCTGTATTGTTTCCTAACCAATCAGCTGCCACAGAGCATAGCAAAGAGGAATGAATTGTTTTGACTAAATGTGCTATAATAAATGAAAATGCTGCTCACTTCACAATTTAAAGAGTCCGTTCAAATAATTCCGTGGCAATAATGTGTTTTTGTCTAATAAACTAAAAAAAAAATTCTAACACTCAAGAATTATAAATCCTTTTACTCAAAGGAGCTGAATATCTGCATGAGGGAGTTAATGAGGCAATATTATTCAGAATTGGTTTAATGCCGTCTGCAGAGGCTAGTCATAAATGTTTAAATTTGTTGAACACGAGAACACGGTGCCCTAAGATTGAGATTTACAGTCAAGTATTTGACTAAAGGTAGTTCTCGGCATCCTGCTAAATTGCTTTTCTCGAGGCTTTATTAGCGAACCCTTGAGTACAAGATAAAGACGTGGGTTCAGACGGCAGAAGGTCATGACATGTTCAGACCCATCCTGGCAATTTCTGTGCAAAGCTTGTCAATAAAACCTTTGGGTTCATCGCTCATCATTCATGCACCATGGACATGGGCTTAACACCAGGTAGCACCAAGGGGAGGCCGCAACGTTCATGTCCCAGCATGCACCGAGCAGGGAACGTAGCTGGTATTAATTAGCAAAGACCAATGTGGTTCACCTTCGATAATAACTGCTTAGCAGCGAAACAACGTAATCCTTGTTTTTGAGGGACTGGTGCCGGTTACCACTTGTTCTTCAACAGGAGTCTTGCGGGCATTGACCACAACAAATTGCAAGGTATGGAATTATAGCCTTGAAGTGATGCCAACCTGATATGGTGATAACATCGGCCTCTCAAGAACCGAACCATGAGAACCCTCACCCATCAATCTAGCAAAACTACTGCCATTTAGCTGCCGTTAAACCATTTCCACAGCGGTCAATACACTCAGTTAAATAACGTGTACCAGTAGCCTGGGTTCGAGCTTCATTTGAGACATGAAAAGCATGTTGTTGATTTCCAGCTAGATCCTGTACTCTATTCTGTCACATGAGAAAGACTGCTTGTCATTAAGCAACCATTTCGCGGTAAAATTAAGGGACACACGGCTTCACATACTTTCAAGTAGAAATGTATTTGCTAAAATATATATTCTACCCTTGAGTTTCCTAATTCAGCCCTGGACCGTTTTTTTTACATTAATCAACAAAAGTGTGCGTTTAAAAACTGTATTTTTCATCAAAATGTTTTATCACACAGCAAGTCACAAATAATACAAAACAAAAGCAAACGTCTGAAACAAAACCTGAATCTTGTCTTCGCCGTAATAATTCTGGAATGGATTTTGCAATATTCTTTTCACTTTAAAGGTATGATGGAGAGGTGCACTGCTTTGATATGAAATGTGTGCAACTTGCTGGCCTACCTAGTCCACATTATTGTGTGTTATTTCTAATGCTGTCGGAAGAACTGGAACACAATAAAGATACACAACAAGAAATGGGCTTCTGCTTCACCTGCGGTCAATTCCGGCTCCAGAGTAGCAGATAGATCCTCACCTCAAAGGAGGCCTAAGCGATGAAAGGCTTTTAAAAGGATTCTGTAATCTGTAAATATTAAGAGTAACATACTGTGATTTCTTTAATAAGCACAGAGACTGAAAGAAGTAATCCAGAATTTTTTTTTTTGAAATCCACTGCAAGGGTTGCCCTAAAAACTGTATATGTGTTAAATTTTGCTGGATGTGAATGATCCTGTTGCAAAGAGCTCTTTCTAGACTACGAAGCTCATCTTCAGATCTGCTAGAGATACGTTGAAAATCATTTAACTTGATGGTGTAATTCTAGAGTCGTGAACGGAAATAAAATAGGAAGCAGTAAGGAGTTTAAAACAATTTGACCAGTATGTCGTAATCGGACGGCTTCGCACAGTTCATTTAAATATTCAGATAAGTGCCCATTGAAACTGTGCCGGAGTGACAGAATGAATGAATGAATAAATGAATGCTGTTATTATTATTATCATTATTATTATCTCAAAGAAACCGAAGGTGAGAGTCGCATGACTGTTGGGTTCAGTTGCTCAACCACAGGGAATTCCCTGACAACCAAATAAATCCTACTATATGCCATACGTGTTTATGAACATGCAACCGAGGTCTGAACGACAAAGGAAAACAGGACCATTGTTGAGTCGAAGTAGACAGAGAACATGGGCTCATTATGATGGACTAATAAATATATTCACTACTTAAGAGTTTTCATCATCTGACGCTTGTAGGAACAATAAGTTCAAATGCTCTCCAAGCTCTCCAAAGTTGCACTGCTCTCCTCAGAACTGCCAAAACTGGGTATAATTGGACTTTTCAAACGCATGCGAACCCCTTGAGTTAGGTACTTTAATGTCACGCTTTTCCTGCTTCCAATTTTGATTTGACACCAAATTGAAATATAATTGGTCCTAATGGCCCCACTTTTTTACCTCTCTCTCTGCATGTAGCTCTTTGTTTTTTTTTCCCCCCATGGGTGACCTGACCAAATATGAGTTATTATGACGATGATTAGTGTTATTACTACTATTACTATTATTACAAGCAGGAGTGGGGCAGCCATTGGTAATTGGACCCCCACAAGTTTATTTTTCTACCGATTCCTTTCCATCACAGTTTTTTTTTTTCCCTCATACACCACTGCCAGGTGCCTTCCTTGCTTATTGTGTTCTTGCTTCTTTTTTTTATTGTTACTAAAGTGAGAATTAGGTGCGCTTATACAGTATACAGTATACATATGTATGTATATATAACATAGGGGCAGGAGGGTGGAACAGCAGGCAGCGCTGTCGCCTCAGAGCACCTGGGTTGTTCCGGTGTAGGTGTGAATGTGGATCAGTCCGTGTGGAGTTTGCACGTTCTTCCGATATCTGTGTGGGTTTCCTCCGGGTGCTCTGGTTTCCTCACAGCCTCCAAACACATGCAGTTCAGATGAATTGGTGATGCTAAATTGCCAGCAGTGTGTGAATGAGTGAGTGAATCTGAATCCGTGTGTGGGAACCCTAAAATGGACTAGCGCCCCCATGATTCCAAGATAGACTCTGCAGTGCCGTGAACCTGACCAGGAAAATAAGTGAGTGAAAATGAATGTATGTATGCTTTTTTTCCAAATATTACTTGTTATGCTACCATAACTGGTCTTGGAGGTCCATGTTGATGATAAATCAGCACCGCACTGTTGACAACAACTGGACGACTAACAGCATCAACGCTCCTGCCTTCCTTATGATCATAACTTCCTTGATGCCCACACCGAATCTGTTTGATTTCCTTTCAGATCCAGACTCCTAATGAGCGGTCGTCTCTTGGTCTAATTGCAGACGTGACCCTCCTCCCGACTTCAACCGGCGAGGTTTAAAAACCCTGCGAGACCCACAGCGGCAGCAAATTTAATTTCCTGAGTGCTTATTACAGCCCTCAATGGACGAAGGATCTACTGTGAATTACCAGCTGCGGACAAAGACAGTCAGTTGACTCTGGAACACGTGAACGGATCGGCTGCTGAACAGCCCTTGCTTGCTATCAATAGACCTACCTTTGCCACGAATAAGATGGTTACATTTACATTTACATTTACATTTATTCATTTAGCAGACGCTTTTCTCCAATGCGACATACATCTCAGCCAAAATACAATTTGTGCTTTACATTAGGAGAATGAGACATAGCTGCAGACATGTGACTCTTAAGTAAACCTAGTTTATTACTTTCTACTTAATGCACCGATGTTCATCGATCAAGTAGGTGCATAAACCGCAGGATAGATGAATGCTGATAACCTTCCGACATTTTTTTTTTTTATAAAAGGTACACAAACATTTACGTACGATGTCGGAGTAGCGGCTGTGTAAAGGCTTATCTGGGGATGATCATAAAGTTATGGTGTATGAACATTTACATCATACATGAGCTGGAGAGATCTTGGGCTAAGTGAGTCTGGAAAAGGTGAGTTTCCAGACCGTTCTTGAACGTAGACAGAGTTTCAGCAGTTCTGAGTGAGAGGGGAAGGTCATTCCGCCACAACGGAGCCAGAACTGAGAACCTCCGTGCTTTACTTTTCACGCGCGGGACCACCAAGCGAGCAGAAGTAGATGAGCGACGGGGTCTGGTTGGGGTGTAGCGGCTGATCAAGTCCTGCAGCAATATGTTGCAATATCTTGGTTGCAATATCTACATAATATCTGTATATGTATATACATCTTTAGCACAAGGCAAAGAGACGAGGACATTGCAAAGAGTTTCGAGTTTAGAGAGGCGACTGCTCTTTAGATGTAGCTGTATGTGGAAAGAACTGGTCTTCCCATATAAAATTTGGGCCAGGTGGAGTACTTGCTAAATCGGACACGTGTGTCCAAAAATTTCCAAAGGAATATCAAACGGGAAATGCAAGCGGAGAAAAGCAACGTCTAACAGATCGTTGCATTATATATTCTTTAAAAGTTTTTTTTTTTTTTCTTTTTTGTTTGGTGCATGTTGTTGACTGACAGGCCTGGTTTTCGTGTCTTTTTTCATTTCTTTCCATGAAATTAAAACGGCTCGATAGCAATTTTCAGCGAGTGACCATCCGAGAGACACCGGAATTAAAAAACAGATAAATTTTGAGCCTCCCCGCCGTATAAGATTTTAACTGCGATCCGCAGGTCAATTTCAATCAGCGCCGAGTCATCCTACACTTGAACTCCCGGTGTGTCATATTCTCATCTTTCTCCTTATTTTTTAAAGTAATTCAATATGAGAGTGAAAGTGGCATATTAATGTCGCCCTCTCCATCCTGAATGTCACTCACAGATCTTCTTGAGTGGAAGAGCATTGTATTCTCATAATTACCAACCGGTTTCAGCTGCCGAAACGCTTTCCCAGAGCACTTTGTATGCGAAAACCTCACAGCGACACACCGCGTGGCAGCAGGTGCATGAACTTCCATTTCATCTGGAAAGACTTAGTCATTTTAAGAGATTCCCACCGCACGGATACAGCTCACACTGATTTCATAGCTATCCTCCCTGTTTCTTTGTAACGCCAAAAAATATATGCTGTTCTGCCTGATGTTCAACACAGATATAGCAGGTTTTACCTTAAAACACTGATGGCAAGCTATAAAAACACTAAATCATGGCATGGGGGGGGATGGTGTTCATAATGGAAGGTAATCAAATTTACAGTGATGGACCTACGTATACAGCTGAGTAATTTTTACCGTGCCACTTTAGGAAAGTACCTTGATCAAGGGTACCGTGGGAGGAAGGGGTATTAATCCAGTGACTAGTTACAAAGTGACAGCTCTAACCACTACGCCACCTGCTGACCCACACGAGCAATACGTTGTACACCTTGCAATGTCGGGGCAGCTGAACAGTCAGACACACACTCCTGCAAATAGGGGGTAAATATTCGATTTTACGGTGTTAAATTCAACTCTGGCAGTGTTACATTTCTCTGACAATAAGAGCAAATGAAAGTTAGCGTCAGGCAGGGCGTCACGGAGATGGAGGAGACAGAGGGAGGGTGACGTCGCCACATCAGAGGGGATCAGCGCGGGTCAGCGGCCTTGTTTCCTCCATGAGCCCCTGTCAGTTTAAATAGCCATTACGGCGCCTGTCCCGCCGGCCTTCAGCTCACAGACATTCATTTGTGCATCGCGTGCCCCCCCCCCGCCCTATCCCCTCCCATGGAGACACCCCCAGCGGCCGCGCTGATTCACACAGACCTTTTCCAGCATCCGGCGCACGGCCCGACCCGGCTTGCCTTACGAGCGGCGCACGCGCTAATGCTCTGCCCTGGCTTCATGGTGAGGGGGTGTGGGAGGGCGGGGGTGCGGCAACGGCACTCGCTTGTAAACACAGAGGATGACGCCATCGGCTTTTCCCAACTCAGAACTCCAAAAGTTAAATGAACTTATGTTCAGTAAACATTGATTTAATATCACTATACAATATATACAGTGCATTATAATAAACTGTATTACATTGATTTTCATGTACATTGATTCGTATCTCAGAATCTGTGAAGGGGGGGTGCACCCTGGACAGGATGCCAGTCCATCACAGAGTAGCCACACACTCATACACTCATTAATACTCTATTTAGAATCACCAGTCCACCTACACTGCATGCCCTTGGACAGGAAGAGGAAACCAGAGCACCCTTAGGAAACCTACAAAGACTGAACCAGATTCAAACCTACACACAAACAGCCCAGATGTTATATTATATTATATTATATTATGAGCTAATGTATACTGGTATAATATTACCATTTTATAAAAGTAGAAAAATACACAACATACAGGTTTCCTATATTATTAGATACAGACTAGATTATTAGATATAATAACAATATAATACAACAAAGTAATTGTAGATATAATGGTATTTATGTGATTTGAAGCCCTTCCCAGTCGTGTGTATTTTTATTTAAATGCCTCTGTGTGGCACTTTCAGCTGAAGCATACTGTAGTGTACCATGGTGTACAGTAGTGTCTGAAGTGTTAACCTCAGCAGCCCAGCGGGGCCCCGCGCTCCTCGACACCGACGCTGTCCCGTCATTTAGAACTTGTGTACTACAGACTTCTTTTCTTGTCCAGCGCGAGTTGCTCCATCCCTCCTGGGAGCCCTGCCATATAGCAGGAAGTGCTCACTGTCTGACAGCAAATAATTTGACAATAAATCCCCACCCTTGAATAGGTTTGGTAACTGCGATGCCGCACTGCCAGCACTCAGGAAAGCATATCTTCTAATTTTTTCATTTCACTGCACACCCAAAAGTGTAGAAGCAAGATGATGTGGATGAGCTAATAATGAATTCAGCCCTCACTGTGTGGCTAATGACCAAAATTCTGACTAGAACATGTTCCTCGGTGCAGAGAGCAAAGAAGGTGCTTTGACCTGGTCTTCTGCGTGTCTGGTGACCACAGCCTCATATAGTCAACTTGACATGTCCACATAGTCAGATCTGGACTATATAGATGTAGATAATCATGTCCAGGTTGTCAGGTTCTCAGACATGGACTATACATAGACTTGTGGAATGGTGGCTACTATTCATATTAATATTATATCATTTTTATATGGCAGATCAGGTCCCGCTGTGTGGTGGGTCTGGGGTTTGAGTCCCGCTTGGGGTGTTTTGCAATGGACTGGCATCCGATCCTGGGTGTGTCCCCTCCCCCTCCAGCCTTCGGCCCTGTGTTGCCGGGTTTGGCTCCGGCTCGCTGCGACCCCACTCAGGACAAGTGGTTTCAGACAGCGTGTGTATGTGTACATGACAGATCAAGTTTCCCTCACACACACATCTGAAACCGCTTGTCCCATGCGTGATCACGGGGAGCTGGACACAACCAGGATGGGACGCCAGTCCGTCACAAGGCACCCCAAGCGAGACTCGAACCCCCCGAACCTACCGGGAGCAGCACCTGGTCAAACCCACTGCTTGGGGTGTCTTGCAATGGACTGGCGTCCCGTCCTGGGTGCGTCCCCTCCCCCTCCAGCCTTGCGCCCTGTGTTGCCACTGCGCCGCCAAAGTTTCCCTCAGCGTGAAGTTAATCCACTTGATTTGTCTGACAGCTGCTAAGTGCTCAATCATATTCCATGATCGTGAACTGTTTGTTTCTCAGTAATCATGGTAAAAAACAGCCAGCAGGTAAAGAGAAGTCTGGAATAATGGCAGTTAGATAATAACGTAATAACGCTGCAGCAAGTGGCACAGCAGTTAGGGCTGTGGGGACCTGCGGTTCAAATCACAGCTCCTGCTATAGCTGATCCAGGTACTTACCCTCAATTGGTACAGTAAAAACCACCTTGCCGTATGAAAGGGTAAACCTAGTGGTGAGGCTGGGCAAGGACACTAAGACACTAAGTTGTGTTGGACAAAGGAATCAGTTTAGTGACAACCAATAAATAATAATCCACGCGCAAAGATAAGACTGACGTTTCAATGAATCCTGAACGCTGGTGACACTGACGACTCCCTAGATCGGTGTCCCCATCCAGATTTGGTGGCCTATTAAAAATGTTCATAGAATAGTAATAATACAACACCGACGATCACCTCGTGTTGCGTTACACCTTCGTTCAGCCATTATCGCAAGCTCTACGCTTGTTTTCGGAACTTATACTCTATATGGCTTATTTTACCTGAAGTGACACCGCAAGTATTTGATTCGGATTATTATAGTCTCACCTGTTTGTGCTGAATTCAGCGCAAACACCTCTCCGTGGGATCGAGCACAAAGGTTCCTTCCCGTGAACTTTTCACCACCCTTCTGACTTTCTGGTCACGTTTCACTCCAGGATGACCAGGTTGAAGAAACCAGCAAGAGGTGACCTGCTGTGTACTTTGGACACGTTGTACATTCTTCAGATGTTCTGACAGTGTTTCCACACCTCCACCTTTCCGGTAACGTGGTCCAGCTCCTACAACAGACAGCATATCAGAGGAGGGTTATGGTCCTTTTCACCGTTGACAGCTGACCTGGTCTCGCTCACCTCCTTCACGGTCCTCCTTCAATCCTTCCCCCACCTCCTGTCTCATTTCTTTTCAGACACAGTTACTCATCGCTTTGCCCGGAGCCCGATATACAGTGCTGCTTGAAAGTATGTGAACCCCTCGTGTCCCTCAGTTTTTACCGCAAAATCGTTATTTATTCAGCGTTTCTCATGCGAAATAACAGGTGCGCAATGACCAATTCCATACGTTGCTTTAGAGGAAATCGTGTGTAGTAGAAACACACAAGTAGTGCAGGTGCAAAAAATAAATGGACCCCAAGTTGAATTTGTTAAACCAAGGAAGTAAGTACAATCAGGTGTGTAAATTATAGTCAATAAATATGCTTATTTTAATGGTTTATACAAGAACTATGATTGTCCCTACAGGGTTCACATACTTTCAAGCAGCACGTTATAATACGTATTATTACTTTTCTTTTATTTCGTGAGATTGGCCGACCTCCCCGCGTATAAATCACAGTCTATAATAAAAGCCGACTTCTGTCACAGTTAAATCTGTCGTGGGACGCGATCGTATTGCTTTGCATTTTACTCCTTGGCAGGTGAATATTTCTACAGCTTGAAGCCCCCCCCCCCCCCCCCCCCTTCCTGCCACCCCACCTTCACAGCCCAGGAGAGATCAACCCTGAAGATTTGCCCACGTTTTGCCCCAAAAGGCCCACGAGGGCCTGTCAGCAAGGCCCCCCGAGGCACAAGAGAGACAGCGGCACGAACAGGGTCGCCATCACGGGTGCGAGTTCGGGGTCAGAGAGCCGGGCTCCCTTCACGGTCCGATGTAGAAAAGCTGTCAGACTTCAGGGGCGCCGTAACCGCTTCCGTATGAAATGACTGCCATGGTCACGGCACCCCGTCAGAGGGGAATGGATTTTCGTGGCAAGAGTGTCGCCTCGGAACTACATTTGCATTTATTTATTTATCAAACGCTTTTCTCCAAAGTGACGTACAACTGGGAGTAAACAAAGCGCATCGACAGACAAAGAGCTTTAGACACAGATGCTGGATTATGGACACACGGCTTGTGTCTCTGACACCATCATGTTGCTGAGTTACATCCCTCCAGAGGCTCCTACAGAAGTGACATTCAAATACGTGGAAAATCATAGCAGATGATGTTGGACTCATTTATGGAGGGATTCAGCAGCCCTGAGGGACACGGGGCGTTCATTCCTCCACATTGGGACCAAAACTAGGAGCCAATGGACTTTCTGTTTTTGTGAGTGGGACCACCAAGAGGCCAGAGGTGCAGAAGCACAGCACTCTCGCTGGGACTGATGAGGTCCTGTAGATCTAGGGTTTCAGATCCTTTGAGCATCTTGCACTCCATAACCGGTTTCTTGACACAGGCAGGCAGCCACATGGAGCCAGTGAAAACCCTAAATGGTGCAGAAGGATTAGAAAGATGCATCCGCTCTTCTTTCATGAGATGCATATTACAGAATGCATCGTTGCGCAATGCCATTTAGCTCAGATTTGCTCGGTCTCCGAACGCAGTGTCGGGGGACTGGACTCATTCTGTTCTGGATTTATGTCTGCCCCCCACCCCGACCACAACGGAAGGGTCAGCTTTTTTTTTTTAACATCTGTACGTGAGAAATCACTGCATTTTATAGGACTTTAACGGCACCCTTTTGCACCCACTGCAGTGACCATGAGCTGAAACCTATAAAGCCGAATCTAAAACCCAGGCCAACAGTGCAGCTGGTGGTTAGATCTGCAGCCTTTGGACTGTTGGATTGCAGGTTTGAATCCTACCTCCTGCTGTAGCACCTGTGGACAAGGTACTTACGTTCAGCTAATATGGTAAGAATATCCTGCTGTATAAACGGGTAAATCGCTGTAAACAGTGGATTTGCACAAAGGCAGCAGCTAAACAAAGGTTAGTAGTGACTCATAAAATACAAATATTTCCAAAAAAGCTGTTTAACAATGCATGAGCATGGATTTGCTGAGAATCTTCTTGGGAGTGTTGTTTTGCAGTGCGCTGCGCAGTAGGTGCAGACAGCCTCGGGCGCCATGACAACCACCTGCCCGTAATCCTCCACACAGTCCCGCTTAGGTGGCGACCTGTTACTGCACAGTAAGTGTGTTTGGGACAGAGGAGGCGCAGGTCAAAGACAAGGTCGCCCTCTGGTCGCTGACCAGGTCAGAGGTGGAGAGCTGCAGGAAACGTTCTCATTGGGTCACCCTCGGCTGCAGGGGCGGCAGTCGGTGCAGTAGCCCGGGTTCGACACACGAGGCGTTCCACCGTGCGGAACGAAATTAATACCGAAAACATCCGGAGTCTAGAGTTAGAAAGGTGAAACTTTAATAACTTGGTTATTAAATAAGGAATAAAATGTAATCAACGAAGAAATAAATAGTGCAAATAAAAAAAATTAAAAACTTTCCAAAAAATTTTATAGTGTCATGTTATATATTATGATATATCGTTCATAACATGGAATACAATACAGCATCATCATTTAAATGGCTGTGGTTAGAATGCCAGTTTTTATGAGGATATAAGGTTTAATATTTATCAAGTATTAAGGTTTAATATTTATTGTTTCACAGGGGAGTTTATGCCATGTAGAAGATTGCCTTGGCTATGGAGTGAATTACCTACAGAATAACTTATGAAGTAAAATGCAGTTTATCAGCATTTGAATCTCCAGGAAGGACCTGCATCGATATGTCTAATTCAATGATAAATGTGACCTTATGCGGTATGCAAATACCTCAATTTTTATGCAGTAAAAGAAGAGCAGTAAATTCCTGATTCCTCCCACAAAGCAGCTGAAGTTCATGGTCCTGTATGGGTGACATAAATATGGAGCTTTTCAACAAAAAAATGTAAAATGTAATTAAAACCTGTATAAGTGCCATTGGATATATTTGTATATATTATTGTTCTGTATAGATATTAGTTAATAGTAATTTCAGTGTTTATCGGCGGTGTTAAGCAGGTCTCTGGGTTTTTAACACGTCTTTTATTATCATTATTATTATTATTATTATTATTATTAAACATGACTTTCACTTGAGCGATATTCTAATAACCGAGCGCGCTTTAAAATATTCATTCAAAGTGTCGACATCGCTCCGTTACACTTCGCACGAGCCATTCATTCTGCCTACTTTCACACAGTCCGTACAACAGCTTCTCCCATCGCCCCAGAGGGAGACATTTCCGTCACATTAGCTGTACACACGCACCTGTCTTCATCAGGTCTCGTAGGTAAAAATATGTTTTATGAAGTGAGAGTGTGAAAAACTGATTTTTAATTGTAACCGCTGAGGGAAAGTTGACTTTCGACAGAATCGCTACCCTGCCTGTCAACTTGCTGGGTCGCCTGGATGGTTTGAAGCAGCTCGAGCTTTGTTATGTAATACAATTCCTCCTGCAGTGATGTTTCCTGGGGACCAAACACCTCACATTTGTTCAATTGGGACTTTTTCTGCTCCGGGGGCCTTCAGTTGGAGGGGGAAAATGCCTTTGTCAACTACTGGATAGACATGGGAGCAACAGACTGGTCGAGTTGTGTCACATTAAGGAGAGCAACCTGAGGGTTAGGGTTAGGATCTACCAGGGTTCAGATTAGGATCTTGGTTAGGCACCAGGTTAGGGTCATTATTGGGGTGGTTCTGACCTCTTATTAAGTTGTACTGATCTACCTGTGTGACTTTTTATTTACTTGCACACATCTAGAAATAAATGGCACGTAGATGGTCATTGCCACGACCGCACCTGCCCCTCAACCAAGCAGCACCTGGCTCCGATTAAGCACCTGGTTTCAGTCGGAGAACTCGGCCATAAAAATACTTCTCGGCCTCTTCCCAGTTGTGGAGTCTCACTCGACACAACCGGTCCTTCTGCGATCTCCAACTCATTTCGCTTGGCGGGTCTCAAGTTCCGTCCCTCATCGCTCCCCAGTCCTGCGCCACGTCTCTTCGGTAAACGACCACCCGCCTTGTTCCCCGACCATGACTTCGGATCCTCGACTCTGTTCTGTTCGCCAATCGACCGACCATTCTCCCGTCCCCGACCGCGAAAACACGTCTACTCCTTTGGCTTTGAATAAACGATCCTGCACTTGGGTCCAGCCTCCTCCGCCCCCTCCGTTTGCCAATGTCAATGCACTTATTGAAACTTTAACCAAACTGCTAAATTTCCAGATGAAATTTTTAAATGCAATAAAAGGAAAAAAGTAGCTCATTCTTCCTCTAGTAATACCTGCTTGTTCACTGTTGGGTCATGGTGGCCCGGAGTCTATTCCAGAAGCATAGGGCGTGAGACGAGGTACGTCCTGGATGGGGCAACCGTCCATCATAGGGGAATTGTTTGCACGCACACACACACACACAATAGACAATGAAGAGTCACCATTTCACCTGAAACACGTCTCTGGAATGTGGGAGGAAACCAGGGCACCTATAGGAACAGGGACAATGCAAACATCACATGGACCAGGTCATTCAAACCCACATCTAAACCCACAACCAAGGACCTCTGAGACTCTAATAAATTAAATTAAATTAAATTAAATTAAATTAAATTAAGTTTTCCAGTAAGAAAAGAATTTTGCAATGCTTCGATATGAAAACTTCCGTGCAGTGTTTGCACGGGGGAGTCATGCGTGACCTTGCGGGACCTCTGTAGCACATGATGCATAGCTGCAAAGACGCCATGGCGGCTGACTTCCGTGACACATGTGGAATAAGTGACCAGGAGGAAAGAAGAATCAATTTAGCGGGACGAAGCTCCACAAGAGATAATTCTGAATAACCATCATCAGTTTTCAGCTCGAGAATCAGTCATGGCCCGTAATGTCCTTGCTTGTCACTTGCAGTGGACTTATGGTAGCATGAGAGCGTTAACCGCTCTGAAGATGTGTGTGCTCTAGGCTGTCTTTCCAGTACAACACCGTGTAGACATAGTTTATAGCGCTATAGCAAAAACAGCCATGAATGTAAGGGCAATATTCTTTTAGGTAACTAATCTATTGCTTCCTCTCTGCCCCTAAATTCACTACTCAGTGCTGTAGGAGGCCAAAAAGTATCGAAATTACACTATATCCTTAATGAAATAAGGTGCGACGAAGGGAAAAACTTCTAAAAGATTAAAAAACCTAATAGAAAACAAACATAACTTTTCAATGCCATATTATTTTCAAGCTTTTTTTGATTGAATATTCTTTGGAATTCCCTTAGCCCCAATGGGGGTGACAAAGTTTAAAAAAAAAAGGAAAAATTTTAAACGTTCCAAACTCTCCTCTGTACATAGGAGCGCTGGAAATATTTATGTAAAGAACAAACCACAGGAGTGCAGCTAAATAATGAAAACTGGCGCGGCGGTGCAGCCAGCGGCACGCATAGGCGAGATGAGCGCTGAGTATTTCCGTGCGTCGGGACCCTAAATAGCAATGGCGCCTCATCCGCCCGCTCTCGTTCGAGAGAAACGAACACGATCGCCACTTCACGTCTCGCTGCTCTCCAGATATTCATGCAAATGTAATAACAGCTTAACAAAGCAATGCGTCTCCGCTGCCGCACGCTTCACCGCCAGCGTCGCCTAATGTACTTAAAATTAGGGGGCCCGTTTTAAGCGATATTGTAGAGATGTAACTCATCTGGCTGCGTAGGAACACAATTAGAAGCTGGTTAGTTCAAGGATAAAGCAGCTTCGCTTTTTTAAAGTATTTTTCAGACAGCGCAGCCTCTTGGATCCCACATCTTGTGATCTTGTGCCACGTTTCTACCTCCTTCTTAGCGGCACTGAACGCAGCCGTTCGATTTCGTCCACTGCGGAGGACAAAAGCTCTTTTTAAGTGTATCCCCCGGACTATGCGTAGTACAGGGCCGAGGCCAACGCACATTACAGAGGACACTGTACGCTTTTAAATGATACCAATTTTTTTTTTTTTTTTTTTTTTTGGGGGGGGGGGGGGTGGGGGGGTCATGGGTTGGACAACTTTTTTGCAATTCCAAGAAATATCTCGAAAAAAACCTGTTTATGGATGTCTCAGCAGGTTAACACCAGCAGAACTTTTTTGTTCCTAAGGAAAAAAATTAACTTTTTTTAAGAATGCTGATACAGGACGCTTGGCATTTGCTTAACTGCTGATTTTATGCTGAACTGGCTTGTAAAATGGATCTTACTATGCCTCATATAACAATTTTATTGCATTTTACTGATCAATGGTGAAGGCTGGCTCTCACATTTCATCAGAGGCATTTGGGTTCCAGAGAGGAGTCGCCCAAAATTGGGGTACATATAAATATGAATATATAAATGTAAAAATCAATATGTAAAACGGGGGAGATGCTACAAAACAGACCGACTAAACGAAAGCCACATAGAATAGAAAGTCACGTGTGTTTCCGTAAATTCTACTTTTATTGAGCTGAATGTTTATGTTTTAATACAGGAACGTTTAAGTCCTCACTGGTCAACAGTCCCGACCCCCCCACAACCCCCCACAACCCCCCACCCCGCCGCTCCATACCTTTGCGCTGTCGTTTATGTTTCACATGTGGCACATTTCAGAGCCGCATCCATCTGCGGCTCCCTTCCAGTGCGTTTTCCTGGCTTCCCATTCGTGCCGCACAATAGAACCGGTGTCAATATCACGGAAATTGCGATTAGTGCTTTTCGAGGAATGAGAGGAACAGATCAAATGTTCTTTTGAGTAGAAAAAAAGGGGAAAAAAATGTTTTTCGCAATAATTGCGCAGAGGAAAAAAAACGACAAGCGCTTATTTTTTAATAGTATTGGGGGCCATTGCTTGAGCTGAAAAAGCCAATCACGTTTGATTGTAGCTTCTTCCTGCGTGTATAATCTGACCTAAAATTGTGATTCAAACACACTGATGGTTTTAAAGAATGGTTCATGTATAAAGTTTTACAGCTGAACTGAGGCTGAAAGTGTATTTTTTAAGATATTGTTCTAAACATTCTTAGCATCCTTTGAAAATCCAGAGCGAATCAGAGTGAAACTGTGAGTAAATGTGAAATAATTTTTTTTATTGTTAAGACTTGGACAAAACCGTATGTAGCTATGACACTGGGCCAGCAGGTGGCATAGTGGTTAGGGTTGCTTCTCCTTCCCGCTGTGATTCAGCTGATCAAAGCATTTATCCTGCTGTATAAATGACACATCATTGCGAAGTTTGTTTCTCTAAAACTGTGAGTTGCTGTCAGCTAAATAAACATTAACCATTTATACATTTCTTAGCAATTGTACAGCCAGAACTCCCTTCCTAGACACCCAGCAGTGAAAAGCCGAACTTTTACCAAGCAGTCATCAACTCACATCTTGAGTACAGCAGTGGGTACAGTGATTTTTTTTTATTATTATTATTATTTTTATCAACGTAATATTTTTAAGGCCCACTGGGCTTGGAAGTGCATCGATTTTATACTTTTATCGCAATTTTGCCAGCTTTTGACACAACGAAATACTATTCTGATCTAAAGCACAATTTATATGTTTGTCGGCTGTGCGGTTCTGAAGTTCTGCAGATGCGCCGTTGGGAGGCTTATTGTTACCACACACCAGACGCTCTTCCTAAATCTGCTTTTGTGTCAGTAAACACAGGACCCTACAGTGATGGAGAAATTGTTCAAAAATTAAGTTAAGAAAGAAATAAATCGTCTGAACTCTTTTTTTTTTTTTTTCATACGAGAATGCAAAAACAGCAACGTTTTAACCGAACTTGGCAGGCTCGATAGCGGCGACACCTGTAACGAAACGTCTTTCTTACAGCTTTGCTTTGCGGGCCTCCGGGCCCGAAATTTATGGTACTTATTGAAAAAAGTGTAAATCCAGTGAAACAGGAGCAAAGCAACAGCAATATCCACTGTCTGTGACGTACAGCGAGCCTGCAGTTTACCCTAAAAACGGTGTCTGGTGTTTGACATAACTGGCTTGGGTAAGTATAACCTTTCCCTCCAAATCGATGACATTCCAAAAACAACGCGATATGCGTGTTTCTCACAAGGCAGCCTCTCCAAAACCGAACACGTGGTTCACGTGAGTATCCGTGGTCCAATTACAAATCGGTTCGACAACTTTTGATTCGACTTCGAAAAATAATGAAGCATTTCTGAAGCAGGCTACGGCGTGTCCATTTAGTCATACATTTGCTGGATAACGGATCTAACCGGCCGGAAACGAAGGCTTTCCCGATTTCCCGAGAGTGACGGCACGCCTTTATTTGGGCTCAGCTCGCTCCCGGAAGCTTGTGGTTCGCTTTGTCGGGTCGCGACCTTTATAAATCTGGAATTGCCTCGATTTGTTCAGAGCTCGATGTGAAGCGCCGCCCGCGTCGAGACGCAGCTTCCGAACGAGATTATAAAAATCTCCTCGCTCTCTCCTCCTCACACTAATGGGATGAAGCCAGGTTCCTCTTGCTCTCAGCAGCCCGCACCGCAGGGGAGGCAGAGCGACCGATATCTCTATCATCGGCGGATGACAAAGCCGGGCTGTGGGCCGTTTCTAAACACGGGACATCAGCTAAAGCAGGGCATCACCGCTTATTAATCGCGTATACCTAAATACGCTGCGCCCGTACTCATTTACTCGTTTAATACCGGTACCGTGCCGTCAGCTTGTAAAATTATGAAAAAAACATGAGGTATGCTGGCAAAGTCAAATTTTGTTGGCTGAAAATTACCGGGAGAAAACAAACACGCATCTCAAGTTGTGTTGTGACTGGGAATTTTTCTTTATATTCCATAAGAAGAGAAAAGATTCACTTTGCTTTTATTATTATTATTATTATTATTATTATTATTATTATTATTAAGCAATATATAATGTTTGTTTTGCATAATGAGCTAATTACAATGATTCCTCGACTTCATGGGTAATCCATCTGTGTAAATCAGGGAATCCAGAAAGAAAGCGAGGATTCAAAAACACTGCTGCGTTAATATGATCATTATTAGGTAAAAAAAAAAAAAAACATCAATAAACTTATTGTCACGCCCACGGCCTCCACACCCGCCACCGATCAGAGAGGACGGGTATAAAGGGGCCTTGTCGGCACACCTGCTCACGGAACCTGGACCAGAGCAACTGTGTCTCCGGTGTGTCTACGGACAAGCGATCTCCCCTCTCCCCTCTCCCTCCTTCCTTTCTCCTCAATCCTGACCCTCGCTATTCTTCTTCAACCAAGTATGAATACAATGGCGGACAAATGGGAAAATAATTTTAAAGTTGACCGCTGTAAGACGCATTTGTCAGTCAAAGGAGACAGTTGAAGAGGTTAACAATAATAACTGATATCATCGTTAATAATAACAGTTAATAAAAGCCTTTCATACGGACTTTTTTATTGAGAGTTGCCGCATTCTCTAGCTAGAGCTCTCCAAAGCTACGCGACCGCCTGCGTCGCCGTCGACGCGTTGGGCCGCCATCGTTCCGAGCAGAGGATTTCGGCACGGCGCACACGCGAAAGAAGCGCCCTCGGGGGGCTCCTGACGGCTGACAGGTTTCCGGATGCCCCCCCACCCGACGCCAGGGGGCTCGCCTCGGCGCCGCGTCGATTCGCAAACGCGTTTCACGTACCCTTTGAAACTTGGCTCAAAGCATTAACAGAAACGGCAGCGCGACGGACCGCGTTCGCTCCGACACGGGGCCCTTTTCATCAGAATAAACGGGCCCTGTCCGCAACGAGGCAGGCAGGCAGGCAGGCAGGCAGGCAGGCAGGCAGGCAGCCCTTCCATGTTTAATGACTTCCCCGCTAAGGGAGCGATCAATTTATTCTGCTCTCGCTGCGTTCGTTGCGCTCGGGGAGCCGGATGAATTTCCCTCCTCCTTCTAAAATAAGGGCATTTAGTTAATTGTGAGGCACAGGAATCAGGGTGGCATTTGTTTGAAAGCGGCGGGGGCATAATCAGGCGAATCCGAGACGGCAGAAGCGCAGACAAGAGCCATTACGACACGCTAATGCGGACCCTTCAGAGGAAATGACACAGGGCGTTTCGAGGGAATAAGGAGCAATCAGGCTCTCGGAGGCAACGCGACGGATACTATCGACAAGCCGGATCCGCTGAGAGGGAATTCCAACTTCTTCTTTAGGCCTTGGACCCGCATGCCGTCATATTGGATGTCGATCGTCGGCTTTTCGTTGAAGACGCTCTGCTGATACTCTGCTTTTTCTCCCGAATTAGACTTTACATGAGTGAGACGGTCGATGAGAGCAAACGTACTCCTGTTTACGGCGGCCTCCAGGGAACAATTTAGTGCAGCTGTACACCGTGTGGAGGCTGTAACTCTTAACCTGATGCGTGCTGTCACGTGTGCCTTTTTTAATTGCGTAACCACTCGCGCTCAAGGAGGGCTGGGTGACCCCCGTACGACCGAACGCGGTACAGCACCGTGGTGCAAACCGAGCAGCGACGCGAGATGAAGGGTGTTGGCGGAAGAGCGCGTTGGGGGCGCATTTGTGAGGTCGGCACCGGGAGCGAGCGGGTGCGTGGAGAGACGGGAGAAGGCCGGCGACTCACGAATAAGGGCCAGCGCTTGCTGCGTCTCATACCTGATGGAGGGTACATCATTTATAGATTTTTACTTTTCATGTGCTCCGTATTTATTTATTTTTGACACGTTAATGGCTGGGTATTTACGGCTCTCCCTGCGGTGGAGGCCTTTTCAAGCAAAACACAGGCTACTTGATTCAACTAAAGGATTCCTTTCTTACTTAGGGAATAAAAACAGTATCATGAGGCACTTACATTGAAGTGATATAGTAAAAATTAGATGCATAAATGGGTGCACCACTGTATGTTGCTCAGTGTAAAAACCTAACGGCATAAATTGCCTTGGAGAAAAGTGTCCGGCGAATCAAGGAAAAAAACTAACTTAATTATTAACCTTATTATTATAAGTCCTATTTATTACATTTATCATAACCTTTTTCAGGCTATTAGAGGCATTTTTTTGTATTATATAAAGATGCAAATCTGGTGCACAAAAGACTTCAACCACAAACATTTCATGCAGTCAACGAAAAAAATACATTTAAAGTAGAAATACACACACACGTATGCGACAACATATTGACGCCTTAAATGCGTTTCTTAACTTAGTTTGTTGACCAATAGCCGAGAGGTCTGGAAGCGCCTAAGAGAGCTCAGACACGGCCGACGTTTGCCGCGTGAACCTTTGCTCCGGCGTTCCTTAACCTATGGGAGCATCCATCAAGTCAAGGTTCATCGGTTATTCCGACCACAAATCGGCAGGCGATTTGTAACACATGACCGCTCAGCCGTGCGGGAGATCGATTTTGAAGTTCTGGTCATGCTCACACGGCGTGTTCAGCAGGCGGCTGCTTTCACTTTCTTCTTTACTAGTGAGAAGTTATTTCTTACTGACCTACTTCAGCTCTGAAAAGTAACGTGCCATATAATATGTAAGATGTGATATCAGAACAATCTTTGAGGTCTGAACTTGTCTTTAAGGCCTTGGAGACATTTACACAGAGGAGAATATGTGGGAAAGTCTCCACAAATGGAGTGGATGTTGTTCTTTGACCTTCCTTTCAGCATTTCGCTGCCAGGACAACTTGGCCTGGTTAGGAGAGCCAGTGGCTCTGGAATCAAGGTAAGCCACTATTGGTCTGACACCAATAAAAAAGAGTCGTCAACATCTCTGTGTGTTTGATGCCACTCGATACCAGTTCTGGGAAACAAAGAAGCAGTGTATCTAATTCATATGAATAAGAAGTGCGATTATAAACAATGAAATAGTTTGCTTCCAGCTGTTATTATGATATCTGCATGTTAAATTGGAGCTTGGCAAAGTTTCTGGCAATGCCCCAATATTATGCTTATTTTAAGTAATATTTTAATATGAACATGTTTTATTATACTTTGCATTAAACATTTTATTAGTTAAAATCAGTTTGCTGTACTATGATTATGAAATTCTGTAATGATGTCTAAAAAAAAAAAAAACCATGTCATCATCTCTGGAATGTCTTTCATCTCTTATGAAAAATAAGTTAATAAAAATCATGTCTCTTGTTTTTTTATCAGTATTTTTATTTACTTTTAAGAACAACAACAAAAACTATGCACAAAATGCCCAGAAATATTCTCATTATTTGCAATGAGGCCTTAGAAAGTAATGTGCAACATTTAATTTCCATTAATCTTGCCTTACTATTCTTTTCTGTTGAGCCCTACAAAAAAAACAATATTCTTCAAGTGTCTTTTGAATTCCCTACTTAGAATACAATAACAAAATTTAATGTATTGCTTTAATATAATTAAAATGAACAATATTAACAGTCATAATAAACGTATAATGTTTTTAGAGTTAGAAGTAATAAAGCACATTAAAGTGCCTTCTTGCAAATATCTCAATGACTAAACTTTTTCACAATGAACAGAGGATGAAGCTTTTAGGTCATCCTTAAACACGTAAATCAAGAGCATTAAAAAAAACTCCAGAAAGTACCCACGTCTGTTTACCAAACTCCATCCCTGTTATCGTTCTACGGCGTCATAATCAGGGCTGCGATTCCCCAAGTGTTCTCAGAACTTCAGAAGGTGACCATCTTCTCACCTATCAGTCCTCCATAATCACTTCACCGGGCTCAAGTACCTCCATCCACTGCAACGTACTTTGAAGAAGTGGTCCTCGTGCGTATTTCTCAGCCGGCTCCGAACCACGAAGAACATTACCTGATTAAATAATTAGCTAACTCCCTCCCTTTGAGAGTTAAGGTAATTATTTAAATAAGACCGTGGTGCTTGGCTGGTGCGAAAAGCCCCAGGCAACGTGGTTATATGGACTGCAGACATCAAGGACGTTAACTTCCTTTCATACAAACTGAAGACGACACACGTGCACCGCTGGACTCGTAACGTGGCCTAGTTCGGGAATAACCGGGCATTAAACTCATCGCGCCGAAGTTCGCGAAGAAGTGGCACTTCCTCGTAAAAGATGCGTGACGCCCAACTTGTAGTGAGGAAAAAAACCTCTCCAGTTTTCGAGCATTAAGCACCCGGAGGGAGCTTTGAACACGGGTATTACCCTAAGCCTCGTCGCATGCGGTTACACACTCGGTGGCAGTTTTCCAAGGCTAGAACCCCCTGACAGCAGCGAAATCGTGAAGAATCTTACGTCTTCGCAACAAAGACCAAAAAGCGAAGCCTTTTTAAAAATTCCTCACTTCTGGCGCCGAGCTCACAGATGGTTGCGCGTACTGCTGGGGTGCTACTTTCTCGTTTCATCGAGCGGCTGCAGTTGTCGTGGTGACAACAAACATTAACATATCCGTTAAGAAAAAAAAAAAAAAAGAGAGATGGATGGAACCATCCCGTCAACCCCCGGCCCAAGAAAAAGACTCGAATGACCTGTTAATAATTCCTAACTCTCATGGCGTATTCACACAGGACGACAAATCCAGCCAAAAACAGCGAAGGCGAGGAAAAAAGGAAAGAGTTTCGGAAATAAATAATTTATCGCTTCGAAAGTTTTTTTTGGTTACTAAAAAATAAATCAATGGGAAAAGTAGGTTCGGAGCAGCCGGTCGGTTACGAGCACTAAGTCGCGATGCCTTGAGGATCGATTCACGCGAGCACAAAATTACATCTGCTCGGGAAAATAAATAAAGGGATTAAAGGGTGTATAATGTGATTAAGAGAGTGTGGACGCTTTTCTTCTGCACACAGTGCATGGCCTGCTGGAGTCTGACTGCACTGACCGCTACCAGAGTAACAAAACCCTCTTTCCATTGCGCAAACAAAGCAGGACGCACAGTCAGAAACTTCCGGGGAAAGCAGCGCTGGTATGTTGCGAATGCTGTGGCATTGTGAAAAATTGCTTCTCGATATCGTCGAACCGGTGACTGTCCCGGACTGTGGACGTCGTCACATTCCCCGGGGATTTTTGTCCCAGCCCAGCGCATGGTGGCCTTTTTCGTTAATTACCTTAATAGCGGTGTTTTAATTAATATTTCATACGAAAAGAAAATGATTTAAAAAATACTTATAAAATATTTAATATTCATTTATTTCCCTTTTTGGGGGGTGCGGTGGTGCAGTGGGTTGGACCAGGTCCTGCTCTCCAGTGGGTCTGGGGTTCCAGTCCCGCTTGGGGTGCCTTGTGATGGACTGGTGTCCCGTCCTGGGTGTGTCCTCTCCCCCTCCGGCCTTACGTCCTGTGTTGCCGGGTAGGCTCCGGTTCCCCGCGACCCCGTATGGGACGAGCGGTTCCGAAAATGTGTGTGTGTGTATTTCCCTTTTTTTGCTCTCACGTTCTATTAAAATGTATTTTATTTAAAATGCAGCGCAATCTTTATTCTTTACGAATGCAAATATTCACCGGAAAGAATTACGGCCTATTGACAACACGCGTTCTGTAAAACATTTAGAATTTCAAACAAATCTACATTGAATTTTACTTTACTGATGCACCCTGCTGTGGCGTTGCTGCTACTAATAGGTTCTGCAGACAGGGAACAGACTTTTTACAGCATCGTGCCCTGTCTGTATGACTATTCTCACTTTTTTTTGAGGTTTATACATGAACATATTACGCTTAGCGCATGCTTTTCTCCAAAGTGACTTACAGTAATAATTAACTGGTTTGTAGCTGACAACCAGGTGTGGTCCTTCAAGGTGACTTACAGTGTTAGATACGCTAGACTGAACTCCATCACCGATCCATCTCGAGCAGATCAGCGAAACACGCGCTCCGCACGCAATTTATTTACCGTCTCCAATTCGGTGTGACGCGCGCGCGCGGGTCGAAGCGCTTCGAATATATCCTTTCGACGATATGGGAGGCGGCAAATGGAGCACAAATCCATGCGATGGTAGCGAAGCAATCAATGAACTCATAAGAGCAAAGAAGAAGACGCTCGCAGCATGTGCACACGTATTGCGCAGCAAAGAGTAAAAACTCGAACGCGAGCGCCTTGCGGGAAGGCACTCGGCGCTCCGGGACTTTCTCAAAGCAGGTTCCCCCGACGGGCCACGTGCGGAGAGCGCTGAGAGCCCCCTGTGCGGTGTTTTCGATGCGCTGGCTGCGTGCAAGACGTTTTGACTCACCGGCAATAAAGGACTCTAATATGAGTTGAGGAAGCCTATCAACATTAACATTTACTCTCTTTTTTTTCTAGATTAATTATTAAAGTGCTTTTTCTATAATTCATGCCTCGTTGTAGTACGAACTGCAACAACAACAACGGAAAATGTATTTTTCATAGCAGGAAAAAAGGACAGTGCCCGGGTTTTGTTTCCTTCCTCAGTTTAGTTCTTTGAATCACAAGGTCTGATCTCCATTTCCGTTGGACACCATCACGGCAAGCGGAAAAAGCAACGGAATGAAATAAAAAAAAAAAAAAAAAAAGAAAATTCTATGGAATTTTAAACTGTGGCTGTGGATCCTTCCAGCAAATTTCAGTTCCACTGACAAAACCTCCCTCCCTTCCCCTGACGAGAGGATCTGAGCGAGAGCGCTCATTTCTTTTTTTTTTTCCCCGCTTGCTCCCAGGTCCTTTCGTTACCTGCAGCTACATGTTTGTTTCACTTCCCAGTCGCGGATCGTGCGCACAGCTGCGAAAGAAGAAAGGAAAAAGGAGAAAAACAAAACCACTTAATAACGGGCATAACTTCATAATCATCAAATATCTGCTAATTTTCTAATTCGCTCCTCCATTCGGCTACTCCTCGATACACAGGTTTGAATGCAAAACCCCCAGAAGTTTCTAAGTAGCAAACAGTGGTTTCCTGGCCAAAACTCCTGGCTAAGCAACATCCCCATAGCTTCTCAGGTGTTTCTGCTGAAACCCTCTGAAAGCTTTTTTGCTCTCGGACAGTGCTTGGACTGCGTTTCAGCTGCTCTTGGACCGCTAGGCCTCCGCTGTGGTCCCTCGGATAGAATTTGTGCCGCGAGTTGTCAGATTTTCCCTCCGAGGATTTGGATCTTAAGACAGGAACAAATGGATCTGGAGTAGTCAGCACTGCAGTGAGAGTGTTTCTCAAGTTTGTGGCGTTAACCATGATGCCTCCTCCCGTTCTTAAAGAGCAGCCGTCCACCCCACCACAAGACGCATCTCACATGCCTGGCAAAGTGCGTTCGGCAAGATTTACCAGATTTACTTACTTAGGATTCTTTTCCTATTTTGGATTTTTTCCCCTCTTTTTTATTTTATCAAGTAAATGGTGAAATAAAAGCCTCGGCGTTTTTTGCCTTCTATTATTTGAGATAAACAAGCTGCAAATGATGTTCCGCTACATACGGTGAATGTCGTTCAGGCCGATAAATGTGTCCCCGACTGTCCGCTTTTCCAATATTTCTCTTTGTACTGTTGCCCTGGGAAGCGCGCTCATCTGAAACTGCAGGGGTTGTTGTGAACATGAATACATCTTTTATATGTTGAAATAGGGGAGCATGGTGGAGTGGAGGGCTTGGCCTCTGCCTGCTCTCTGGTGGGTCGGGGGTTCGAGTCCTGCTTGGGGTGCCTTGCATTGGACTGGCGTCCCATCCTGGGTGTGTCCCCTCCCCCTCCGGCCTCATGCCCTGTGTTGCCAGGTTAGGCTCCGATTTGCCACGCCCCTACTTGGGACAAGCTATTTCGGCCTCTGTGTGTGTATTGAAGTACTCAATAAATGCTTCATTTTCATTGAAGAGTCCTTCGAGACTTTGCAAGTAATTAAGATGCATATATTCCGCTAAAATCCTGAAAGGACAATCTGGTAGCTTGTATTTTTGAGATATTTCAGATAAATTACTAGGTCCACGATGCATCGAAAGTAAATGCCACATCTTCTAGGCTGCTCCATACCTCATGTCATATTTGGATACACATAACTTTCTAGCAATTTCAAATCAAAATTTTATCCCATCTTATTTAAAATCCCTCAGACATATCATTTAAGCAGACAACTGATCTATTTGCTACATTTAAATGGTATTACTAAATATGTCAGTCTTGCTTTTTAATCTTGATTTTGGTCTTCCCAGCTACCCAGATATATTCAAAAGAGCACACTTCATATCTCCTCCTTCCAATTTACATTTACATTACATTTACCTTTATTCATTTGGCTGACGCTTCCCCCCAAAGCGACGTACATCTCATAGAAAATACAGTGTGTGCATTACATGAGGAGAAAGAGAGGCATGGATGCAGACGTGTGATTCTTAAGTGCAGTTAGTTTCTTTCTTTCCACCATATCAATCGATGTACATCATACGAGTAGCTGCATAAAACTTTGTCTGAATAGCAACGATTTCTATATATATAATATTTTTTTTTTTTTAAAGAAAAAAACATCGACATCACGTTACGCGAGTATCTGCAATTTTACCTCCAGTTCATTCTTGAAAAATGCCAAATTGGTCTACCGCATCATTCTTTATTCTTTCAGTTCTATTTTATGTGGTGTTAAGCAAACAGACCAAACAACAATAAATCCCCTTTTTACCTAAGTTGCTGGTTTCTTCATATCTCTACATGTCCCAGAATTTTCTGCATCTTAAAATGAGACATTGAAATATGAAAATATGCACTGAAAAATCACTTCCACTATGCATGCATATATATATATATATATATATATATATATATTTATATAGACATGCACAGACATGCACATAGTACATATATATGTATATAAGATTGTTTCCTAGCGCATTGTAAGCAAACTTTCCTACAAACATAGCCATCTGTTCCGTTTCTCCCTTTTTTCACGTTGCACTAGGTGTCGCGTTAGATAAACGCGGGAATTCCACCTCGCAGCGCGTCGAAATCCTACTCTGTCCGACTCCGAACATCGTGTCACGCTGCTCTGATGCGGACAGGTTTGATCGTACAGGACGTCGCGTTACGGGACGAGCGCTCCTGACCTTGAAAGGCCGCCGCTCTTGCTCAATGCGCCGTACATAAATTGTCAAGCGCGGGGAGGTGTACGTTGACTGTGTCCAACGCAGCTCTTTGCAAGGTCTGTCTCAGCGATCCAATTATTGCCTTTGACCTTGTCACACGTAATATAAAAGATTGATCAATACGTGTGTTTTTGCCGTTGTTACCAGCCACACTTCAGTACCCAGTGTAATGGCTTGGCAGCCCCTCTATACCGCAGGTCTCGGTACTGGAAAAAAGTGCACGAAATCTCTGTTAGAACAGCTGCCGAAACGCACGGTGCGCATGTTTGCGGCGCATCTACGAGGGCCAGTTAGCGACTCGGCAAATAAAGAGGCACTCAGCAGATGCCTAAATCCAAATGTCCCCTCGCACATCTTTGCATCGTCCCCTTTTGCGCCAGGGGTTACTGTACTGAGTCTACTTCCTTAAGCAATAAGCTTCTGGCACCTGCTCATAGACATTGTTCTAAATGGATAATGACCCCCACCGCCACCACCAGCGTCACTCAGTCGACAGGCTTCCGCATGAACACGTTACAGGTGCAGATCCAGGCAGGACGGGCGACCGTCACTGTCGACGGTGCGCTCGCTCCAAAGCTGTGCGTGCGCCTCTGTGTGCTTTTGTATTCCTCTTCTGTATATGCAGCCATGTGCCTTTGCATGACCCTACATGCCACCGAGTGCCTTAGCACGCTTCACACTGCCTTCACGCGCCATTGATGCCGCTTCACTTTGTACAGCACTGCCTGGGCACGTGGGTTCTACGGGACCGAGGAACTCGAGGTAGCTTTATCGGGCCAGGGAAGGGGGTCTGGCATAGTTTAGGGAAACTCGCAGTCTGCTGGCTCCTGGGTCTCGGTCCAACGGGTCACTAAGGAAAACTGAGCATTAATGACATAACGTTGAAGCTGTGGGGCTTTTACTTGCGCCGAAGGGTATGAAGCTGGAATGAAGTGGTATGGCAGCAGGTAGTGCACAAGATAGAGCCATTGGTTTGCATTCGAAGAACCTGGGTTTTAACGCCGGGTCCTGCTGTAATACCCTTGATCACGGTACATGAAGTGCGACGGTAAAAAAACGACTCTTCTGTATAAACGAATCAATATTTGTAAGCAGCTATCTGTAGTAAATTACATTACATTATAGTGCATTATACGTTGTAAACTGGTGTTCGTGAAATGAATAAATTTAAATGCTTTGAGTATGCAAAATTTCAACCGTCAACATTCAATGGTAAAAATAAATAGTAGGTATGATGAATGTTTATTTCATCCGAGTGACAAATATTTCAAAACGGAATAAAACTGAAGAAAAATCTAATTTAAAATTAATAACAGGAGATAAGTAAATTCCTCTGCTGACAAAAAAAAAAGAAAAAAAGAGTTTTCAGGGTGGATTTTAACATTAAACTGTCATTTATATGCAAAGTAACTTAAACGAGGAAAGACCTCTGTGGAGTTTTTGACCAAACCTGGGAGTAACCTGCCTCTTTTGACTTTAATATCAATTAAAATGGCCTTTAACTGAATTTTATTAGCGTTAATTAACATCTAATACTTAACATGCGTGATGGGCAGTTGTAAAACAGTCTTAGTTACCAACACTGCCTTGTTCTCTGCGTACCTGTAGGCAGAACACGTAGATGACATCGTCGATTTTAACGGCACTAATTGGCGAAATGCCATTGCTCGGTTCAGTAGGCAGAGTCGTGACAGCAAAATAACCGGAGGCATAAATTGCTTAAGAGAAAAGTACCGATGCTTGTATTTAATGAAATGTTACGCACTTGACATCCAGCCCTCCTCGCGTTCGCACGTCGCAGAAGGCAGGAGCTCCGGCCGTATCCCGACCTCCCATAGCAATGGCCTATGTGCAGCAGCTCTTTGTGAGGAAACAAACACCAGGTGTGGCCACTAAAATCCATATGAAGGGAAAAATTAAAGACCTACTTTGACTTCGGTGAAGGAGGGCCTTTTGAGCTGATTAACATGTAATGTTTATGAATGTTGGTAAATGGTAAAAAATAGGAAAAAACAAGCGGTTGTAGAGGGAATTAAATTTCAATACTAGAATTTGATGTTAACAGAACTGAGTTATGAGACTGATTTTAGACTGGTCTAATTTTTTCCTGACACCTTGAGTTTGACCATCATTGGGTTTTACTTTTTAGGTATATTATTTCTAGGTAGTTTTTTTTTTTTTTTCTTCAGAGCAAAAAGGCCATTTCAAATCCAAGTCCAACCACTCCTCTCTCATATCTGTTCTCCACTTGGACCAAACAGGCTGCTGCATCTCATATGTACATGTTGAATTTTGGGTAAGTATTTCTGTATTTACCCAGTGTCTTTGCCATTTGTGTTCAGGTTTCAGCACACCCTAGAAAAAATTCTTTAATATTGTTTCCTTCTATATGGAGTAATTGAAATTATGAAAAAGTAATTTTATAAATTTTAAAAATGCAGTGGTTTCAATACAGTACTTTTTTCAAATACTAAAGTCAGGCTCTCGAAGTCAAGGGTTCTTCCTTCGGTGTATAATTTTCTTTTCTCAAATTATTGTCAAGCCCTGGGTTGATTTTGGGTTACACCACAGCCATAGAACATATAACACGATATTTCACTGTGGACTGCTATAATCTGATTCTATTATGACCATGCAAGTGTTAATTTTGAATTAACCTAACACTGTCTGTCACCTTTCACAAAGATGTCAGCTGCATAATAATAATAATAATTCTGAAACCCCTAGTCTGTTGAAATTAAGTCTGGGGTTTAAAATATTAGGGGCAGCACAATAATTTAGGGGTGGCACAGCAAGCAGCCCTTCTGTCTCACAGCACCTAGGTGGTGCGAGTGGACATGGGTTTAATCCCCACTCAGTCTGTGTGGAGTTTGCATGTCCTGCCCATGTCTCCATTGGTTTCTTCTGGGTGCTCTGGTTTCCTCCCACAGTCCAAAGACATGTTCTTTATGTTCACCCATAGTGTGTGAGTGACACAGAGAGAGAGTGTGTGTGTGTGTGTGTGTGTGTGTGTGTTCCACTGATTTATGGATGAGTGACCCAGTGTAAGTGGTGTATCTAGCAGTGTAAGTCACCACAGTGAATAAGTTGATGACACTACACAGAGTTCATTGGAAGTCGCTTTGGAGAAAAGTGTCTGCTAAATAAATAAATGTAAAATAGGTTTCACTGCATTATTAATAAATGACTTTTAAAGAGGGTGAGCAACCTAAATTTTTTTCCTTCATACTGCAAGCAAAGGCACTGCAAAAAACACCTAGAAGGTGTTCATGTTTGAAAAAGTGATTTTGAAAACCCATACAGTGATATTCATCAAAGAACAAGCAAACAGTTTCTCTGGCATCAACTAGCTAATTATATATTAATATGGACACTGCCATCAAGTGGAGAAAAAAGACAAAAATTCATTATTGCTCCTTTTTTGTTCTTCTTTATGGATGAATAATTTAAAATGTATCCAGGTTCACTTGTGCACGAATTGGCCATGAACTGCTGGAAATAAACCGTTGGGAAACACGCTCGTTGCGGAGGAAATGCGTCAGAACAGTGAAGCAAAAGTGTCAAAACAAAACTCTGTAGGCATGAAGCAGCTGCTGCAGAAAACAAAAGCGGAAGATGCGAACATGACTTGCGAACGCAGCGGCAAGAGGAAAAAAAAACACGGCGTCAGAAATACTTGAAAATATGTATCATCAACTTCAATGGAAGCCGCGAAGGAGAGGAAAGCGAAAAATGGGAAGAAGTATTATTTTTTTATTTATTATCTGAAGTGGAAGAGCGAATAGGGAGAGAAAGGTCAGGCTCCGAAAGTGTACCTGAGCAGCACTTCAGAAGACAAAGGAGGTTCGCAGAGGGAGCGTGTTTCCTTGGCAAACACCAGACAGCCGAGCGAAGAAAAATCGTGATAAATTTCCAGCGGGGGGACAAGCCTTATGTAGAATGACACGGGAAAGAGCTTGCTAACATCAGTGTTTAAACATGTACAAGACTTGATTTCATGGCCGGTGAAGATACCGTTCGTGCGCTGACCTTTGCCACCGCAAAATCTGCATGACCGAGAACCTGTTGTCTTGACTGCGTGGTGTTTGCGAAGCGCTTCCCGGACTCGTATGCGCTGCACGGTCCTGTTGGTGTTTGTGTTGATTTTTTAGAAAAACGTTCTTTTTTTCCCCGCCCCAGCGATGATCCCTCGGTACATCTGAGCTCAAGCTGGAGGCATTGTTTTTAGTCACCTCGTAGCCAAAGGCATCATCCAGGTGTTCCCACAGAACCCTGCCGTCTCTCTATCTAACTGTTAGCCCAGCCCCAAGACGACCCGCGGTCAACCCAACGGCTCAGTTACCGTCCACGCTCAGCCGGCAAGTCCCTGCAGTCAGAGAAGGTTAAAGACAAACCCCTGTGGTCAATGACGGTTAAAGACAGGCAGCCACACTGTTCAGGGCTCCAGGCTGGACAGCTGCTGAGAGCTTTAAGGACCAAGAGCGGGATGTGGCAAAGGGGGCGGGGGGGGGCTGGTGCTGATGTGGATCTACTGCTTTCCTACTAACGGCCAAGCTGACAGTCAAAAGAACGGATCCCGAAGGGCGTTTCATCTTCGTCGGCCTCCCACGTGGCTTCAGGCCTCGGCCTCCAGCTCTCCAGCTGTCTGCAAATTAAGTGAGAATCCAGGGGCAACGGGGAAAGAGATTCAAAAATATCCCCGAAAAAGTAAACAGCGCTCAGCGCGCTCAGATGTCGTATTAGTGACGTGCAAACTGTGGAAAAACACTGAAGGTGACGGTCGGGGGGTGCGTGACGTGCGGACGGAGGTGCGTAACAGATGCCACGTGGACCGTGCCACGTGTTCAAAGATGGAGGAGCAAAGTCACGTGACCTGTGTCGAGCGGTCAAGAGGCGCTCGTGACCGAGGCCCCCCGGGGCTTACGGCTCGCCGGGCACCGTTCGGATCGACTTATTTAACACAAGCCTCTTTAGCCGCTTCACCTGACCGCCGACTCGAGGGAACGCGCCGCTCCCTCGAAGGAAACAAAGACGGAAATATGAAAAGGTGGTTTAGAACAGGAATTAGGTAAGTAATGAGGACTTATATTGTTGACTTTCACAGCTTTACCCTTTTAACCTCTCGCACCCCCTTCCCCCGTCCACCGCGCACCATGTGGCTCAACGCACCAAAATAGGCCCGCGTCAACGCTCCTCTTCTCTCCATAAACAGTCGTTCCAAACCTAATCTCCCCACGCCGGCCCATTCTTTTTCTGCGCAAATTCTTCTGCAGAAAACGTCACATTTGATCTGCCTCAACCACCAGGTTTCGGAGCTTCAAAGAGCGCAATTCCTCCGCACAGCAGCTTTCAATAAAACAATCGCGGAGCGATTTCAAAAGGGCTTTCACCGAGAGCGAGACTCTCCTCAAAAGCAATTCCAAAATGGTAATGATGGAAAACACAGACCCGGCAATACCACAATGGTTACTGTACCGTACTGTACTGCACTGTACATATGTCACCTTCAATGATTTTTAAGTGTAAAGCCTTGTAACGCTGAGAAACCTCATTTAATTCATACAGAATGACTAAGAAAAGAATGTCATAATCAACCGCAGTTCTATGTTTCCATGAATTTTGTGGGAAACGCATTTCGCATGACATGACAACGGAGGGAGTTAAATATGGATGTTGCTTTATTAATGCCCTATTAATTATTTATTAGAGAAGCGGAGGAGGGTGTATTCCTGATATCACGTCTGATTTATTCTCTGAGCTGTTCATCTCGGTGTTCGTTGTCACTTTTTCCTAAATCCATCACTTGTCTTCCTGTCGAACCGACCGTAGGCTTCAACCAAGGTCCCACTCACCCTACTTCGGGCCATGCGCTCACCCCCACCCTGTTAACACTCTCTGCTAACCCTCCATTATCGCTTCTCGTTACCCCCTTCTCCACCCATGCTTGGTTGCCTCCTTATTGTTTATAAGTATTCATCTTTCCGGGTCTTTCCAAACCTTCACCTTACTTCCATCATCTCCCTGTGAAATATTCCGCTTGTCTTCTTGTCTTTTAAAGCACATCATTCAACCTTTGAACCACTTGTCTCAGTTTATCAGAAAAATAATGTTCCGGAATATTCTTGGTTCCTCAGTGCTTACTTGCAACACTTCATCTTTTCCCCCTATCCCAGTCCATTAGCTCCACTGAGGAGTTTGAAGCACCCCGCCACTCCCACCGCTGCTCCTCTGTAACCTCTACAAACATTGAGCACTTTCATCAGCGCCTTCGCTTCGACGGAATGAGCCCCCGGAAGCACGCAGGTCCAGACTCGCCAGCGGCCTTCTGAACTTCATATGGTCTGGAAGACACAGAATCCTAAATTCGGTGAGTAATGGATGCCAGCCCCTCTGAAGGCCTGCTATAGGGAGAGCTCATCTGAATGTGCTTCAGTGGAATGCTTGGGAAGACTATTTAGGGTCCGGCAGGTGGCACAGAGTTTAGAAGTGTTGCCTTGTAATCCTAAGGTCCCTGGTTTGAATCCCTGCTCCTACTGTAGACCCCTGCCACACTACGGTCCTTAATGTGATTTGCTCATGTATGCAGCTGGGTAATTTTTACTGTATCAGTTCAGGGTAAGTACCTTGATTAAGGGTATTGCAGCAAGAAGGGGATTCAAACCCAGGTCCTCTGATGGGAATGTACTGCTAGAACCACCGTGCACTACCAGTACTGCAGGCACACAGCTGTGACATTTTTGTATTTTTTGCAACCAATGTCCACTAAAATATTTTTTTTTATGTTAATTTAACATCAAAGAAAAGGACTAGCCTGAGATGCCCCATAGCGATGTGTTATCAGGATCTACATTGTTCAGTTTTTTTCTGTGTGTGTGTGTGTGTGTGTGTGTGTGTGTGTGTGTCAACTAAAGTTTGTGGAAGAATGTCTGGAGGTGAGTGTAGGACGAGTGGATAGGAAGGCCAAAAAGCTTAATTAACTGTATTAGATACCATTAATTTGACGTTTTTCCTGTAATAACTTGGCCGTAGGAAGAAAGTCTCTTTTTCCAGACTGATGAAAAACAGAGCAAAACAAAATATTTAATATTGATGAAATGGCTCCAGTGGATGAAGTGGATGCTGAGGTCGAAGCACTGCTGCTGGGCAAGAAAGCTAAGAGCAAAAACAAATAATTAAAATGAAAACAAGCAAGACGGGCCATTTTCTGGGATAACACTTCCATCAGTGTTCTTCATATATCTCTTCTGCATATTCACATCACTAGAATATTGGAAGGCAAAGAAAGCCTAATGGGAAACTCGTTTATTAAATAGTGTAAATGGGTGCTTTAGGCTCTAAAAGGGCACATCGCACTTATTAATGTGCTTCCGGTCGTTCTACCTGGGTTACTGAAGGCTCTAAATATGAGTCACCAGTCCTTTATGCTGAATATGAGATGTTTTTCTCTGTATGGCACCTATGATAAGGAGCGCTGCTGAGAATCTTGCACATTATTCATTCTTATTTTATTCTACAGGAGTTACTTCATTATTATTGACCGCTATTTGGCTGACATGTTCTTTTCACGGTGACTTACATTGCTAGATGATCAGATTCATACTGATTCACCCATTTATACAGTAGGGTAATTTTTACAGTGTCAATTTACGATATCAAGTACCTTGATCAAGTGTGCCGCAGCAGGATGGGGATTTGATCTGGCAGCCTTTGGATTGCAAGGCAAATGCCCCGTCTACCATTGCACACTGCCCCGGTGTTTCTACGGGTACAGTGTAAATGGATTAATGGTACATCATTAAAACGTTTAGTAGAAAAGCACCAACAGAAGCTGGTTGTTTGTGCATTTAAATGAAGGTTTAGAATTAACATAGCAAAACTGTGGTGCTGGAAGGGACTCTTAAGGACAGCCAGGAAACCAAACACTTGTTGCATGTTGGATCAAATGAACCCGGTACTTGAATGATGACACTGAGGTTATTGTACTTTGGACACATTGTGAGAAGATCGGTATAGTGGGACAAGTTGAAGAGCAGCAACCCGATTAATGGACTCAGTAACGGGGACAGTGGACACTCTCCTTTCAACACTAAGGACACAAGTGGAGGGCAGAACATTCTGGAGGGACACCGAGAGCGAACGCCGACTCTATGCCACTTACCGAAAATATCAACGAGAGTACCAATGACATTGATGTCATTGGTGCTCTTGCTGATACAATGTCATAAATTTTGACACAGTAAGAACTTAGAGGGGAGGTCCCCAGACACGTTTACACCTTAACACATCCCAAATTATACAACACGGGGACATATTGTGGGCTGGAATTACGAAATACATTTGGAGCAATGAAGATCAAGCGATAAAAGTGAATACTCCTTAAATGTTTCGTTTTTAAATGTTTACAACTTAATGTGACTATGGAGGAATAGGCTGTACTTCAAGGCTAACTTTCTCAATTTTTCTCTCGCTGTGTAATATCTCACTCGAATATACACCAAATGGATTATGTGCATTATGATCCTCATTGACTGCTTTAATAGCACGCTCTGTTCTCAAGGTTTCACCGAAATGAGCCCTCGATGTAAAATTTATGAAGGAGGGCATCATGCATCTTGAAAGACAACCGGCTTCCCTTTTCACGGCAACGTGTCCATTTTTCAGAGGGGAGACAGGAACGGTTACTTAAGCCATTGAGTAATGGTGCTCTATTTACACTCTTGCGGGAAAACAAAGCTATTAAGCATTTTGTGCTTGCGCTTGGAACGAGCCTACGTGCTCCTGTCAGAACGTCCACCGGACAGGAAACGGGGTCTCGGTTTTTCACCTTAAGGGGTCTACGGTCTACAGCCCCCCGCCCAGCTACGTCACTTCATAAGGCACGCTACAGGCAGCGAAACAGAATGCCCAGCTCCCATTAAGCACACTCATGTGGTAATACAGTGGTATTATTTATTAATTTGTTTGCTGAGCAAATAGCAGAAATAGAAATGGATGTTTTGGCGTCGTGCCCAATGAATAATTCACCGCTCCAAAACACGCGCCAAGCAAATTAAATGGATTCAAAAGCCGTTGTGCCTGGTCCCCCCCGCATCTTCCTCAAAGAAACCCCACCTGCAAATGCCAGGGATACAAAAGTGGCTTTACTTAGCGAGTGAAAAATGCCTAAATGTGGATGACTCACAGAGACCTCTGCTTCGGTGTTCACTGCAAGGCCGTCATTTCGCACTGTGTTAAACATACCGGGTTTGAAGGAGAAGATGAGTATCAACATTTTTTGATTATTCAACAAGATTGTCATGAAGTGTGATGCCAGATCATTCTTGGTTCTAAACCAAGCGTGACACAGGCTTTCATTGTGTACAGCAATGCAACTCTATCTTTCACTGCTCATGACCCACTCAAAGATATAGTCCTTTGACAGCAGTACTGTTAAACTGGTTAAATCGCTTTCTGCTGTACACTGCAACTCCATATCAGACACCTGGTTCATTATAATTGATGGGTGGATGGATTTTCTGCTGTGCCTAATTTCTTATGTGGTGGAATAAGCCCCTGTGTCCCTCAGGGCTGCTGAATCCCTCCCATATTGCAGAAGGATCTGGAAAGCTCTCTTTCAGAGGCACTTCTCTCTTGATCTCCTCCACAAATGAGTCCAACACCATCTGCGATGATTATCTCTGTATTTGCTATCTGAATGCTACCTCTATAGGAGCTATGGGAGGGATGTGAACCAGCAACACGGTGGTGTCAGACACACAAGCTGTGCTGTGCAATCATAATCCAGGGTCTGTGTCTAAGTCTTTTGTTTACTTTGAACTGTTACTTGCTCCGGAGTATAAGGACCTTAAATGTAAAAGCAATATTTCGATTGGCCTGTGGTAATAGTGAGAACGAACCTCGCCCTGGGTTTGGACAAGTATTGTCTTGACTTCAAAGTGTTTCCCCCCCCCCCCCCCCGGAGGATTTACCCCATCAGTGGCAAAACCTCTAATGTCAACTCAAACCAGAAGCACCTTCGCCAAACTGGATCAGAAGGAGCAAAGTAGGGTCAAAATAATTTCTGGCTCATGTCACAATGAATTGTCCTCCAGTATGCAACGTAAATGACCTGTGCATGCACAAGTGGGGTAAAGCGGGTTTGACTGGCCCTGGGAGGCCAGACTCCAGCAGGTTTCATAATACATTTTAATCAGCACCCGATTTACACCTGGAACACCAGATAAGGTGAATTACTGTCAAAATTACCACTTTGATTAGTCATTTACGAGTCGAGTTTGTGCAAAAATCGGCATAGATCACAGAACGCTTTTTCCCAGCCTGGAATTTAAAGACGAAACCCACGAAACTCTAGCGAAGCTTTTGCCCCTAATTTTTTTTTAATGCGCGAAGATGTTTTCTGAATGACTCGAGTCAAGGCTTAAGTAATCGCACATCATTGTCTTCAGGAAGGCTTTAGTGCTAAGCCTTGTGATCTGTTTTTCCGCTGCGGAGATTTGTTTGTTCAGAGACCCACAGTGTTGTCCTCTACGCTGCGTATTTACTCCGGAAGCTTGCCTTAGTGCTCGGGCGAAGTCCTTAATATCTCCCCTTAATCCCTACTGCTGCTGACAGAAGCCCCGTGAATTGAGGGGGTTAAAAAAGATCTTCCTCTAAGGAGATTTCCCTGGAGCGTGTTGTTCGACAAACGATTCAGATGGAGGTTTTTGTTCGACGTTGCTGGTGTCAGCCTCCAAATCACGTTTTACGAGCCCAAAGGCACTAAGTCTGTTTACTGTCAAGTGTTCGCTGCAGAAATGTTCCCACTTTGGCCACTTCCACCGAGGGTCGCGTGACATTCTGAGGTTATGACAAACTCAACTATGGAAATTAGCTTTTTTTTTCCCCCCGTTACATCTGGTTTGACCAGTCGGAAATAACAGAAATGACCAGATGGACAGAAATGCTCCTTCAAGATCATCTTACATGGAATAACTTTCGGTTTTCCACACCGGCATTAAATTTTCTGTATTTTTATTCTTCATGGGGAAAAAACTATCAAGATATTTTTGACAACTTTCTTGCAGAAATGCAGCGCTGTGTCCTAAATAACCTTACACCGAGCCCAGGAATCATGTTACTAACCGCTAAAGAGTGCAGTAGTTCACATCTCTGAGACGAACACAGCTTGACCCTTTAAAGACACGAAAATGAATCGCCCTGATTTACCTGCCGGACAGCTTCTGAGCAACCAAGCAGCAGAATTCAGAAACGGGCTATGAAACAAAAAAGCAACAGGTTGTGCTTTATTATTTTTCGATTCAGTACAGGGTCAGCAAATAGTGCGATCTGAAGGCCTTGAGTCTGAATCCCTACTCCTGCCATAGTAGCCATGTTCAAGGTACTTACCCTGAAGTGAAGAAGTACACACACACACACACACACACACACACACACACACACATTTTCAGAACCGCTTGTCCCGTACGGGGTCACGGGGAACCGGAGCCTACCCGGCAACACAGGGCGTAAGGCCTGAGGGGGAAGGGGACACACCCAGGACGGGACGCCAGTCCGTCGCAAGGTACCCCAAGCGGGACTCGAACCCCAGACCCACCGGACAGCAGGACTGCAGTCCAACCCACTGCGCCACCGCACCCCCTATACACATCTTCAGAACCGCTTGTCCCATACGGGGTCACGGGGAACCGGAGCCTACCCGGCAACACAGGGCGTAAGGCCGGAGGGGGAGGGGACACACCCAGGACGGGACGCCAGTCCGTCGCAAGGCACCCCAAGTGGGACTCGAACCCCAGACCCACTGGACAGCAGGACTGTGGTCCAACCCACTGCGCCACTGCACCCCCAGTGAAGAAGTAAAAATCAGCAAATAATAACAGTGACAGGGTTGGGGTCGTGGCTGTCTCTCGCTCTCCGCTCCTCTGTCTCTCTCTTGCAATTAGCCCCAGCTGCGGCCGGCTTACCCCGGACTCCGCCCCCCTTCCTGCCCTCCTTGGCGTGTTACAATAACTAAAAAATACACACACACACACACACACACACACACACACACACACACACACACACACACACACACACACACACACACACACACACACACACACTTTCTGAACCGCTGGTCCCATTTGGGGTAATGGGGAGCCAGAGCCTAACTTGGCAACACAGGGCATAAGGCCAAAGGGGGAGGGGACACACCTAGGACGGGACGCCAGTCCGTCGCAAGGCACCCCAAGCGGGACTCGAACCCCAGACCCACCGGAGAGCAGGACCCGGTCCAACCCGCTGCGCCACCGCGCCCCCCACTAAAAAATATTATTTTAAAATAAATAATTGGAAGTAGTTTAACATGCAAACCCAACATTGTCTGTCATCTTCAAGTTGAATAAAAATCAATTAAGCAAAGATCAATATCTTTGATGTCAATGTTCATATCAATTATGTCAATGTTTTTAAATGATGAATTTTAAGATCCATATGCAAGTACGGAAGCAAGTATCCGGGGTGAGAGGGTTATCGAGGTTTTGTTACTTTTCCTTAGGAGTAGGGTTAGGGTTAGGCAGCAAGGGACCCAGGGGTTAACCCTACCTTAACCGCTACACCATCCCTGCTCTATCCATCCCTGTGTGACCTTAAGGAATGTGCATAGTGTCTTCACTAATGGGTGGGTGTGGGTAAGGTTATTCATTTCTAATCATTCCTGTCCCACGTACGCTAATTACTGGGGTCTTCTTGTCTCTTTTTCACTGAGGTCTAGTTTCCAGTCGTCCATCAACGATTCCGATAGCTGCGGTACAATTTATTTTAAAACATGCTCCGCTAGAGTAATTGAATGGCACGGCCGATCTGCACGGGAGTGGCTGTGCAGGAGATTGTTCAAACAATCAGCAATCGAGAGTCATCTGGCACCTTGAAAGGACCTCCTTTAGATGTGACAGCCATTCTTTAAAATGCTTTGACTTCGTGCATGAGGGCAGCATGGAGAGATGGACATTTGGTGTCGCCTGGTTAATAATCCTATTCAAAAATGACGGCGCATCGGGAAACTGCCTGTTCCGTGAGACGGGTTCTCCCCTTAGCTCCGAAATGAAAAACATATCATTTTATGCTCTAATTCAGAGTGTAGAATGTCACCAAAGACAGTTCTTTTCATTCGGAATTAGGGGAAAAAAATATGACATCTTTAAGTCATGATCCATATTTAATAAGTGAGAAATAAAATAACAACCAAGTGCTTCTTCTGAACAGTGAGTGGAAACAAAGCTGGGAGCGCTAAAGAATATTTGTACTGATCATTTGTGAAATATTTAAAGGGACTTTTGAGGATTTCAAATTCGAGACAAAGAAATGTAAATTAAAATATCTCAGCGGAACCGCGAGTGGGGACATACACTTCATCCGGCCGATGGGATTGGGGTAATATTTTATTCACATTAACGGTTTCGGTAAGGCCTTTATCAACCGCCAATTAAATATGACAGTAACAAGTTGCCCTTTATGCTTCAAGTTGACACCAGACGTGCAGGGGCGAACATCTGTTTTTGGTCCAGCCATTCTTAGCTGTTTGGCTAAATTGGCGAATATTGTTTCTGAAGTAGCAGAGGGCAGAATTAATGGCCCTTCCCCTCTTTCAACTAAGCGGTTACTACAAATCTGTCACAGACAATAGCCCTCTGCACTAGAAGTGCACATGGCAGCTAAAGTGCTCATCCCGTCTCCAGCATGACATGAAGATCAACGTCGCAGCAAGAGATCGCTCAGCCAGCAGCTTTTTCCTCCCCGTTTCACTTCCTCCACGTACAGTTATTAATTTGTGCAGTTTTACTCAGCCATATCAGACAAGTTCAACAAAAGGTAACACACACACACTCACACAGGGTTGCAGGGAGCCAGAGCCTAACCAGGCAACACAGGACATAAGGCCGGAGGGGGGACACACCGAGGACAGGACACCAGTCCATCACAAAGCACCCCAAGTGAGACTTAAACCCCAGACCCACTAGAGAGCAGGACCCAGTCCAACCCACTGCATCACCACGCCACCACACCCCCCTAGGTAACATACAGTCAACATAAAAGGTAAATTATAGTTACACAATATGCAGACGGTCTCACCATCCGGTAATGATAACGCTACATGTTTTATGTGCAATAAACAAGCAAATCAAATCATAATCAATCAACATTTGCAACCATGTAAGCTGTAAGTAAGCGGCCAATAAATTAGAGAGGCCCTAAATCATGGCACTCCAGCTAATGTTAATATCCCTTAGGTTATGGCATGGTTAATATTATTATTATTAGCCATTATTTATCTGATATCTTTGTTTAAAGTAACTTGGAAAGTTAGCGCTGTATACTGTGCTACTTACAATGATTTACACAGCCGGCTCACTTTTACTGTATCACACAGGATACGTGCCATGCTTAGGGATAGGGATTTGAACCCAGGTCCGTTGACTGGAAGGCAGTGGCTCTAGTAACTATTATGCCAAATATTATTCCAAGCTTCCCTGCAGGACTAAAATTCCGACCTGAAGCCTATTGCATGACTCCAATGAAGTCAGATGAAGTTGGTGCTGCTGCTGTCCGTGGTGCTTTCAGATTCTAACTGTTATTGCAACCATCATTCATTAAACTCCTTATTCCACCACGCCCCAGCTGGGGTTCATCTAGGTTCAGACCTAACCTGGCTGAACGGTTATGCCTTCTTGACCAATCTTGGCCAACCCGACTGCCTCACAGCTTCTGTTACATGATCTACTGAGGACCTCAAGCTGACCTCAATCAGGATGTCCAGAGGATGAGCAGACCCCTTGTGAAATTCCTCACAAAAGCCAGTACCTTTGGCCACATGTGCAATGTTGCCCAACAGGAATTTAAGCAGCCAGGGGTGTTTTTCTCCTCAGCCTGTCTGAGAAGTATCTGTATCTTTACTCTGCCGTACTTCTGCTTCATTGACGCCTCAAAACTGGTACATGAAAAGGTAGAAGGTCATCCAGATCTTGTTTACCATCTTTTTGCTGGTTCTCCACCCTTTTCAAAAACTCAAGACGGCCCTTACTATTCACGATCGCTATCTATCTGAGCATCAAGGTGACTCTTCCATGCATGATTTGACTTGGTGTGCCAGCCTACTAAATATTTCTTTAAAAAGTTTGCAAAAAATTGGATACTCAAAAGATCATCAGTTAGGAAGCAACTGTACAAAGGAAAAAGAAATGCATGCTGTGAAATGAGGTTTGTGTCTTATGACCTTGCAGAATGCTCTGGACTGTCTCTCTCTTCTGAAGATGAACAGCTAACAGTGATCTTTAAGGGTCCTGAAGAATTAGTTGCAACCCCATCCAGAAGTTACCTTTATGGTCTTGTTCATCTGTAACACAAGGCAGCGTAGTTGGAACGACCTGAAATGTGCCAAACTGTTAAACCAAGAATGTATCAATGTCGTCCATCTCGGTCATATTTCAAATGTCCTAACAAGTGGGTTAAACCAAGCAATCATAACAGTTCAAAAACGCAAGTTTAAAAAAAAAAAGTGAAAATCAGTACTAGTGTGATGATTTTTATTTTCTTTAAGATTCTAGTTTTCATTAAAGTTTTTAGGTTTTTTTTTTTTCGATGCCCTGCTCTAATCAGGCACCACTAGGAAAGAACAAGAAGTTATGAAGTGAAGATTCATAAAGTTCAAGTCTGAGCAGGATAATAAACAGTAGTGAGAGCTGCACTAGAGTGGCTTAAGAGTGAGGAATTGAATGTCCTTGAATAGCACAGTATAAAATGCCTGACTTTAATCCAACTGAGAACGCGTGGAGGCTTGAGAACTGCTGTTCATAACTGATCCCTAAGCAACTCGAGAGGGCTCGACCAAATCTGCCAAGAAAAGTGGGAGAGATGTACAAAGTTTCCAAAGACTTATGTAAAAAGTTTTCTGCTGTCACAATATTAAGTTTTAAAAGTCTCAAGATCCATACAATGGACATTTTTTTTCCTATAATACAGTAAATAATGTGGAAATTCTAGCCTTTAAACATGTTCTGTCATGTCGAGCATGTCCTTTCAGTAAAATAGTACAATAAACACACACACATTTAATTTTGCAATTTTACCAAATGGGGACATTAAAACATTTTTGCAAGAAATTGCTTGGATGTTTCAGGGATGTACTTAATAAAAGTATATATTATTATTATTATTATTATTATTATTATTATTATTATTACACATGTACTCACAAAAATATAAGCACAAAATGTTAAATAATGTGTATTAATTTCTTTCGATGTTAAATAGTTTCTTACAAGTACAACAAAATTTCCCACACCTGCTATATGGCTCCACTGTTGCCTCGACAACCCAATCGCGATACTCTCTTGATAGCTATAATGATCAATTGATAGAGAAATATCATAACAAAAGACATATAAATAAAAATATATTGTTGTTAGAAGTCCCTTGCTGAAAGTGTTGTCCAACTTGTTCTTCATTTTTACATATTTCCTGTTCTTTATTTTTTTATATGGTATGCACTGGAAATATTTTAAAAACATACTCCTATTTTGATCTGTTTTACCGAAATTCCTCGCAACCAGACAATTCTTTCACGTCAGATCTAAAATTACTGCACCTTGAATGTGCAAGGAAAACTTTTACACACATTGACAAACGCAAAAACACCTGGCCGCTGTTCTGTCTTCGGAGGCCTGAAAACACACCTCATTGTTTAACGCCATAGCTATCGGGAAAGTATCTTAATCGGGTTGTCAAGGCGACAGTGGGGGGGCAGCGATTGCCAAGGAGCAAGCTAATGATTTCAAACTATTTTCCATGGAATGCATTCTTCCATTCATCTCCATTCTATTAGCAAGTTTAATAGAAATTTTACAATAACAGGGCACAACGCTGGAAAGTCAATGCTGATATATTTCATGGTAATCAGCCTTCCGATGTTATTGTGCTATCAGCCCCCACTTCGCTCCCCCATCTATTTTCCATTGTGGATTGTAAATTCCTTATTTCAATATGATTTATGTAAGTCAATTTCATATAAACAACGCTTATTCAGGTATCGTGCGCAATGACAAGTGTGTGTCTGTGTCATTTAATTTTGTGTATATACCTGACATTTTATATAAAGATCATCAGCATACACACACACACATGCAAAGACATGATATGATGTTGTTTGTGTACGTGCTGCAGCAGTGCGATGTGAGATTTTCTAAAATATGAGTGGGAAAGCCACGCAGAGTTGAGGTTCGACAATGAGCCAGATACAGCATCCTGCTTCTGCTGTGAGAAATCACGAACATCAAGTCCACGTTTCTGTACAGTTAGTCAAGAGGCCTTTGGACTGCAGATTTATTCGACCGATGGGGTATGAACAGTTACTGAATCCATTATCTTTAACCAAGACTTAGCCAGTCATTTTGTCCACTCTAGAGGCACACCCTGTGCTTTTAAACGAACGCGACATATTTGAGGTGGGTCTTGGACATCTTCTTAGAAATCCTGGAAATAGATCAGATCCTGAAGGTTTTTTTGTCTTCTGGGACTCATGTAATTAAGGAACCTGGACATAAAACCTACTGGAAAATTGTTGCTGTTGTTCACAGTCCTTAATCCTACAGACAGCAGTAAACGAATGAGTAAAAGGTAACCCCACAGCAGGATACTGGGAACATCTGTAGGATGTGCTAATTTGTGTTAGGGAGGTGCTGTTTTACCCTTCTTCATTTTTCGGGTTTTATTTAACCATTCTTCATGGCCGACTAACTCTTACATTAATTCCCATCTGGGTAATAGAGTTTTCAGTGATTAATTTCAGACCAATTTTTCTACACATCCAGCAGTCCAGACACCCACTTATTTAATTTGACTAACGATGCCGAGAAGAAAAATCCAGGAAAATAAATGTTCCACCCATGAGAACATTTTCAACACACCACATTACTCATTACAACAGCAGAGCTTGCAAACAGACCTGGTAAATTAGTGTGAGCGTGAGCGTGAGCGTGAGCGTGTGTGTGTGTGTGTGTGTGTGTGTGTGTGTTAGTCTATGGCTGCGTTCAGTGTATAGAAACGGCGGACAACTTAGCTGTTAAGAACACAACTTTGCAATTTGAAGACCAAGAAAGACACTTCTGTTGAACCTTTCAGAAAGACACTCATGAAAACCCAATATTGAGAGATGTGTCACCAAATATGGATTTACTGATTGATGTAGATGTTTTTTTAAGGAATGGATGGGGTGTATATTTGTGGTCTATATTTACAACAGGAAATGGGCTCGAACCATCATCTTTTGGCTATAAGACAACAGCATTAAGCACTATGCCACCTGATACTGTGTAATAATGTTGCATTTTTATAGGAAAGGTCTTGATGATAGCATGGTATAGTACCATGAATGCAACACAAGAGTCAGTAAAATGTCAGATTACTAAAATCAGATCAAATTTTCCAAACTGTCAAACTTACTAAAGGTTTAACGCTGAGATGTCTGGGAAAAGTTCTCTAAATGAGCCACAAGTTCCTGTCATTTAGCGCCGGGTACAAGAGGCTTCTGGCTCGGGCCCAGAGCAGCTACCCAGATAACTATCACCATAAATTGGCATGTACTCTTATAATGGAGCATAATTAAATGCTAGATGCAGTAATTCCACTCTGATATTTCCCAGCTGTAAGATGGTGCCTCTGCTTTATGAGTATAAAAAATGGATTTCCACCCATTTAATTTGAACAGTTTTTACTTATGGTGTAGCAAAGCAAAATAGAGTGTAAAATGTTCTAATTAGTTTCAGCGTGTTGCCTTACTTCGCTCGGAGACACCCATTAACTCTTCGTGGAATGAGAAGCAAACCCAATTATTTTCGGACAATAAGGGATTACGTGCTGAAAAGCGAACTGTAATCCGAAAACAGAAATAGAATAGCTCTGACCTATTGTGTGACTCCTTTTCAGGACCCTAATTCCACATTTTTGTATTATAGAAATTAAATCCAGCAGGGCCCTCTATTGAGTTCAATATCCGTAAAGAGTGTCAGCATTGGACCGTCTGTGTTGAGGCCAAGGGTGTAATCACTGATGTCCAGTACCTTCCAGAAAAACTCGTTTCCCTGTCTCTATTTATGATCAGTGGAAGGGAAGTCATGTCCTTATGTAAAGTTTGCTTGAGTGTGATGATTCTACGCCCAGCGTGCGTAGTGGCTGGGTGGGCGTTGTTATTCTTGCTTTTCCTCCTTGCAACTGAAGGGCCCAGGTTCAAATCCCGTGCTAGCACTACATATGAAGATATTGCCCTGAAAGGATACAGTAAATATTACACAACTGTTGAAGTTTGAAATCACCATATGGTGCTTAATATACAAACTTAATTTTAAATTACCTTGGAAAAGTCAGATAAGCGCAGTGATTTGTGTATTAATATAAAGTTCCTATTTTTCTGCTGTGGCTAGCCAATGAAAGAGCTCGGGCTTAAATCAGCTCATTCATATGAACAAAATTCACTTTGATGCCATTACTTGGTTCAGTTATGTATTTCAGTTGAACGTTTTTTTATCTTTCGAAAATTTGCACAGGGATATTATGTTGGACAGTTTTTGTGTTTCAAACGGCCTGTTTTGATTAGTGGGTCTTGGTTAGAGTTTTGTAATAGTACAGTAGTATAATATCATTCAATATTTGTGACAGGTAATATACTTGGGGGAGGAATTCACAGTGTTAGATGACATGCTCATTAGAAGAATTCAGATTGTTAATGTACTCTTTGCAATTGAATTCAGCTGAATTCAGATTGTGACTGTTATACTTATTACTGGAATTTAGATGTTAGTTATTATACTTACTGGAGGAGTTCGGACTCATCGTTAATATACTCAGAAGGAGTTGAGATTGTTCATTTGTTAAAGTTATTATAGGAGTTGAGATTTTTACAATAAACACTGAAAGTCAAAACCGTAACAGCTAATTTGTTAGAGTCAATACGCAAAGAACTGATATTGTTTTCCAGTTAATATAAAATGACTGGAACTTATAACAGTTAATTTGTTACAGTTAATACAAGAGTTGATATTGTTACAGTTAATATATTTGTTGCTGGAATTTGTTAAAGATAACACTCCTGAGGGAATCCAGGCTGTTGCTGGTAATTTTCATCATGGAGTTCTCCGCACTAGTTTGGATTCAGCGAAAGGAGCAGCCCTGAGCGATCCTCCACGGGGGGTCCGCAGTAATGGTGTGTGAAGGGATAGACTGCGGGGGTGCTGCCGAGGTGACCGAGGCACCCAGGGGCTGCTGGGATATATTAGCGCCATCAGATTGGCCAGGTGTCTAAGCAGGTGTCATTGAAGATGGGTACATGAGCTTCCCTCGCTGAAGCCAATCTGGGCCCCCTGTTAGTGCGGGACACTGAGACGGCCGCAGTTAAATTACTCGTGAAAAGAGTGAGTTTAAAGGTGTCGGTCAGCGTTACTAATGCTGCAGTGTTAAAAGAGCTTCTCAGGATTCATTCCACTGCACACTTTGATAAACATATGCTATTCCGCCCATACTGTCTTTTAACTTCCTTTAAATTATTCTTAAACGTGTTTTATATGACGTCCTTGATCAGGGTGACTTCCGGTATGAGGTTTGTGCACTATGTTACTTACCATCGTTTGCATATTCATACAGCAGGGTAATTTCTACTATGTTAGTTAAGGGTAAGTACTTCGATCAAATGTTTTACAGCAGTGCTGGACTCAGGATTCAAAACAAAATCATTCTTTTTGAAAGCGCTATCCAGTTTGCTATATGCTGCTATCTTAAACTGATAAATTACCAGAAATAGACATACACATTATCTGAAACCGCTTGTCCCGCACAGGGTCGCGGGGAGCCGGAGCTTAACCTGGCAACACAGGGCAAAAGGAACACACCCAGGACAGGACGCCAGTCTATCACAAGGCACCCCAAGTGGGACTCGAAACCCAGACCCACCAGAGAGCAGGACCCGGTCCAACCCACTGCACCACTGCACCCTCCTACTACCCCAAAATAATTACACTTAAAATTATAACACATTTTTGAGTCACTTCTACTGAAAGCTTGATACATTTCAAGTTTTTAGATTCTTGTTTTAGCTTTTCCTCCCATCTCTGTCTACAAAAGTTTAATTTGCTCATGAATAACATGACATCGCAGTAGCTGGAACCACCACCTTGCAATCAGAAGAGTTTGGGTTCAAATCCCACTCGTGCTGGAGTACCTTTCATTAAGGTACTTACCCTAAATTGATGGGAGTAAGAATGACCCTACTGTATAAATGGGTAAATCAGTAGAAGTACAGTCTAAATGGCCTGGGAGAAAGGTGTCAAATAATTTAACAGACAACAATAACAGCCAAAGAACTAACCTAAAAACCTCTGAAATGTTAAAGATTATAAATGAGTAAGACAGCGTTCAGAAACATTACTAACGGCTCTATTACAAGACACGTACGCGTAAGAACAGGACAAAGCAATAATAGATGAGATTTGGGCTGGAGTGTGTGCTCACTGGTGCTCTTCCGAAGGAGCCCCGGTCTCCATCTGGTCACAGTTGGTCACCGTGGAAAGCAATCTCATGTGCAGCGGGCAGCTCCTCAGCACCGGGGCGCCCCAGGGAGACTTGTCTGGGCTTTTCATTCAACACCCTGTCACCGGCCCCTCGATCGTGGCCCGCTCCGGTTTGTTTTAGCGGGGGAAACAGGAAGGATGGCTCAGCCACCTGCGGTTATTGTTGGGGGCCAGGAGGCAGGCGCTCAATATCAGCGGTGCGGACGTCATGCGGGAGGTCAAAGGAGCGGCAGAGTCTCTCCCCGGTGGCTCTTAACAAAGCGATGTTTTATTTTAATTTTTTTTTTAGACTGAACCGGTGTGCGTCCATCACGCACCAAATCAGAACCAATAAACGAAGTGACTGATGTGGGTTAAAAGCCAGATCTGTAAGCTGATCGTCTGTCTCAAGGTAAAGCCGTGCAGGGAAGTAACCTAATACGTCACTGTCGCACATGAATGAATGAATGCAATCCTATCTGGGCTCTCAACATGTTTGCTGTACATTTTGAGTTATTAACTGACACCTTTGTCGGAGGAAAGATAAAACGTTAGAAAATTTGCTTTATAATTATTTACCTATTGAGACACCTATTGGAGGGTGCACTGGAGGGATTTTTGCTGTACCAATTCAGGGTTAGTACCCAAAGTACTACAGCTGGAGCTTGGATTTGGACCAGAGTCCTTCAAATGCAAGGGAACAGCTATAACCGCTGCACCACCTGCTGTCCCTATGAATAATAACAACCTTAATACAATGACCTGAGTACAATAACATACAAGTTGTTACAACGGATTACAAGTTAACAGCTGAAAGCTGTTTGCTCACATTACACCACATCAAATAACAATAAAAAACACTTTTTTAATATTCCCACTGTCATGGCAGAGGAAATGCCCCTTTTGCACAAGGTGCTCCTTTCCTAATTGTCTGTGCTTGTGCATAGATGTGTCAGATAAGCTCTTTGGAATCTGGCATCCCACAGACTGGGGAGGAGGCTGAGCTCTCCTTCCTGCTGCGGGATACGTGCAGACCTCACGGACAACCGGGGAATACAAAAATCTTTTTTAAGAACGGTGAAAGAAGCGAGAAAGAAGGTCGCCAGGTGACCTGATGGAGAATTCCTCTTCCACGCAGCGCCCGATCTAAATGAAGCCGTTTCCAAAATCCGTCCCGCGACGTTCCCGGTGCGAGGGACGTGTTTTCGGTCAAAAACGGCACAAAAACTTACAACCTGAAGGTTCCAACACCCTGGCATAAATGAGGGTGGGGGGACCCTGAAAAAAAACCAGTGAAATCAATAGCGCCCCTTGCTGGGTGACCACAGTACAGCCCACAGAGTTCACTGGGGGGGGAGGCCGCTTGGATGAGGGCATATTGGTATCCAAAGCCCCGATGGTTCAAAAGCAGTTTAATAATGCATCGGTGGTACCAATTACATCGCAGATAAGTCGTCTTTGCTTGGAAATCCTATATAAAAGAGGGAAGGAAAAAAGAAAACCGGTACTGAAGCAAGATTCCTCCTTGTCTTTCTGGAAGGATCCTGCACTTGTGTATCTGCTAATCAATAGCCCGGGGACCACAGGCTGGGCCTTTTGAAATGCTTATCTCCTGCCAATATTGAAGAGGCAAGAGACGGCGAGGCGCAGCCCCGGCTTTCGAAGAGCACGGATATAACGAACGCTGCTTTGACTGCTGCCGGTCCCCGTCCTCGATGCCGCAGATAACTCGTTCCCCAGTTGACTCTGCATCCCAGGCGTAGACCACATTCGTCATAGTTCGCAAAAGTAGAAATTAAGTAGAGTTACTGCATCGAAACGTGTGTTTTCCCAAAGATTCTTCGCCTGTTACTTCAACTTGGAAATGAAAATGCACCAAAAAATGGAAATGGTTCATACTAGGAACTCGTTAATTATTGTACACTCAGCCATAAATAAATACATACTGATATTTACCATAACTTCCGAAATTCACATTAAGAAAGACCACAGGCAACCTGTGGATTATAACTCCTCTACCCTTCCTGCTGCTCTAATTAGGTGAATTAATCTTTAATTCGCGTTGCTAGAGGCGACTGCAGTCCTTCCTTCACGAATCCTCAAACTGCCTGCCAGTTCATGACAAAACGCAATTATTCTTTATTATTTCTCTTCAAAGAAACTGGTCACATAAGGTTTGTAAACTCAGTTATTTACACTGATTTACTCATGTATAGTTAGGCTACATCTTCATATGTCAAGTCAGAGTAAGTACCTCAATCAGAGGTATTACAGGAGGGAGTTTGAACCCAGGTCATCTAAAAGCAAGATGATGACTCTAACTGCTGTGCCACCTGCTGCCGGTTGAAAAGGGCTCAGCATTTTCCCTCATATTTGCCATTACTTATGACAAGCTGCACTAGAACCACACAATTTCAGCCTGTTAGAGGATTAATGTGTTGGATCTCAATAAATATTGTCCATATTGGTCACCGATATAGAGCTGGGCTATATGACTCACACTTGCACTGGATGGAATCACAAACACATACATTTATAGTGTCTGCGTGATTCATAATTTTATATTTTTACCTGAAGCCCACTGTAAACGAGCTGGGCTCGCTTCATATTCCTGAAACAGTCACCAGGACGGCTCATTCGGAATTAATAACGTCCGATTAAAAGCCACTATTCGAGAAGCACAAAAAACGTATACGCGATAGGCCAAGGAAATTAGCGTCCCGAAAAATGAAGCGAGCGACAAAGAAATCCATTTCTCTGAAATGAAATGAGACACGTGCTGAAAACAAAATGAATGATTTTGATGTCTTAAGCCTGACTTAATCATGACTCAGACCAGTGAAATAGTTTCTATTAACCGAGGTTACAGGGATCGTCTGATCATTGCGGGGCAATAACAGCCTCCAGGGAAGATGTCACCACTTCTCCACAGTGAGAAAAAAAATAATCTAAAAGGCAGAGAGTTTTGCATTTTCAATTTATCGGCAGCGGACGTGGCTGGTTACACCGAGGAGCCGTCGACAAAGACGCGTTTTGAGTCCTTATCTTTCCCGAGTTTGACGTCCCCTCGTCGTAATTGGATAAATTACTTTTGCCTCCTCGTGCTGACAATTTACAAGCAGAGTGCAATCCTTACCACCGCTTATGTCACCTCCGCCTTTGCTAAATTATTCAAAAGCGAGGAAAGCATTTAATCAAGTGCTGCGGAGAAACGACCACACAGAAGGGATCTCAAAAACATTTCTTCATATCGGTGAGAAAGCGGTGCTGCCAAGTGATGCTGGAGTCTGGCGGGGGGGGGGGGGGGGGGGGGGGTGTTCCAGCAGGATCCTGTATCAATGAAGTGTCTCGGAATCTCTGGGACCAGCGATGTGAAAAGTCTTGCAAAGTCTTGCAAATAGAGTGGGATGATTCACCTCGACACAGACCCAGCAGCCCTGTCTCATACACATTTCATCCAAGTTGGGCCTTGTCTGACTCCCAGCACGGCTCCCGTCTATTTCTCTTAGCTTCCGGGACATTCACAGTGTCGGATTCAAGTGTCGGTCGCGGCGAATCCCGGTCCCTTGGAGACGATGACAGGACGAGGACTCGAGAGATATTTATTGGACAGCACTCCTTACCAGACGTACCCCTTCAACTCTGGATCTGCAAGTCCCAAAACCGCCTGAGTGATACCAGTCATTTACACCCTCTTTTTGTCAGGGGCCTCCTCTAACCTAAACGCCCCCCTTTTACAACCTTTTACAATCTACCCTCAAGATCAACACTTTCTGGAATGTCTTAGAGAAATGCAAACTAATGGAGAGTGAGGTCGTGTGGAAAACAGTCAGTTCTCCCACGACACTCGGAAGGAAGCCAGCACAACACGGAGCACCTCTGTTCCTCTCCGCGTGATGCAGGCGCCTGTCAGTTAAAGTCTGAAATCCCAGCACATCCGCAGAGCGAGAAATTTAGCGCTCTATACATATCACAAGGCGTGGGATTACTTTTTGATGATACTGTGGTTACTGCACAGAGAGTACGATCAGTGTTGCCTTCACCCAGTTCTATCGGCTTCTTTTGTTGGGTGTTTGAGGGGACTTAATATTAACGGTGATACAATATAATGTGATTTTTTTTTGTTGTTGTTGTTGTTTTTATGGTGATTTATGGTGAATGTTCTAAATTGCAGCCCTGGAGTGGATATTCCTCCCCCAACCTGTCCAAAACTGGAAGGTTATGTTGGGCACTGGAGGTTAACTGGAGAGAAATGGAGAAATATTCATCCCATATCCATTAGTGACACAGGACTTGGAGGGGTGGGAGTGGGTAAATAGTTCCTCTGACAGGGCAGGGCAGGACAGGTTTTGATTATGACAGGGCCTGGGGGGTGCTGCTCCCTGTTGGTCTAGCTTCATTCAGTTCGTCATATCCTATTCAGGTATTAGATTACCCAGAGCCAATGTGAGCTGTCAGACTCAGAATGACTACTAGAACATCAGGCAACAGGGGTGCCCCTGGATCTCCTGCAGGCATTCTAGCATTTTGAGTCCATCACGAAAACAGGAGATCCCCCCGCCCCCCGGGTTTACAACTGACATCTTGCACATTGTTGCTCATCTGCTCGGCCTATCCTGTTAAGATCCGGGTCTTATCGCTCCTTCAGCCCCCACCCTTCAACCTAACCGTAATGCAACGATGGCATCAAGGATACCTGCCAAGGGTTTGTGCTTTTCAGGTGATCTGGGCTTGACAGGGATGCGTGAAGACAAAACCGCAGCACTCCCCATTTTCGATATCAAGGCCCAGACGAGAATACTCGGAGGGCTCCGGGATTTTCTAACAAGGAACCCGCCAACTGCTGTGATCAAGCTATCACATCCAGCATTATCTTGACAAGCGGACGTTACTGTAATACTGTCTGTCAGTGCCGTCTCACTTATCTTTTATGTACAGTTCCGCAGACACCGGCGGGGGGATTCTCCGTGACGATTCCCATCAAGCCCTATCTCAGCACCTGCAGGGAGAGTGCTGGCAGGAGCGTCCGCAGCGGCGCGGTTAACCAGAGGCAGGTGGTTCAAGGAAGTCCGTGCTCAGGTGGGGACCGACAGGAAGAGTGCGCCTGCCTCCTTGGATGCTATGAAATTTTTTTGCCCCCCGTTTTTGTCAAAAAAAGTTAATTCTGTGCATTTGTGAGTATATCAGCCCTGAGGTGCCATTTACATGAAGCCCAATACTGAGGTTTTTTTTTTTAATAAAGCACTTTATCATTTACATAACAGCAACTGACCCTTTGGTGCAACAAAAGCCTGGGGAGGGAGAGAGAGAGGGATGGACAAATGGATAGATGTTAAGGTGGGTGCTGATTAGAACAGCATCCTTCCAAAACCTCAAGTCACCACATGCTGAGGGTCCACCAGTACTGTGAGGACAGAGCTACAGAACTCAACCAGATTGCAGCCCTCTGCCAATAAATACCCGGCGTTCCTTTTCTCGTTACTAAGTTCCCAACTATTTCTTTGGGCCCACCTGCACCGCCAGCAGCAGTTAATGACGCTGTCGGGTCCTTTTGGCACCTGCTCGTCAGGCCCGAGTGGAGACTTGGCCCCAGGGCCAATTCCCTTCAAATCAGTGTTTCTACCTCCTCCCTGTGTTTGGACTTTGACGAGTGTAGCTCTGCTGCTCAGGTCGAGTTTCCAACCCAACGGTTCAGTCTCTGCAAGCTTTACCACCCCCTCCCCCCCGCTCTTGTAACGTGCTCACTGCAGCTTGTCCTGAGCACAGAGAGCTTCTGAACAACCTTATTGCTTCTTTGAACTTTCCCAATATCTCCAGTCTCTCCCATCGCCATGTCTTTCCTTCTGCTGAGCGCTGCTGTAAGGTGCCATTACATGATTCTTACCCTTTTCATACTAAGACGGGGACAATGAGGCTGCGGCAAAGCTATTTACATTTATCCATTTAGCAGACATTTTTCTCCAAAGTGACATATGTACAAGTCAGAGTAAAGATAAGTGCATCAGCAATGAAGATCTGGGGAGATGTGGGTCCGAAAGAGATTTACATTTACATGTATTCATTTAGCAGAGGTACATCTCACAGAAAAATACATGCAGATGAGTGCATTACATCAACAGAAAGTGAAAATAAAATGGTGGGAAATAAAATTGTGATTAGGAATTGTCGATTATTTGGATAAACCTTTATGGAGCATAAAGGTTTATCCAAATAATCGACAATTCCTAATCATATTTTTATCAGGACAAACATTTACATCATATGAATAGTTGCATGAAAGTATATCCAATATACAAAAGTTATGATCTCAAAGTTATAGTGTGAACATTCACACAGTAATATGTACTGAAGAGATCATGGGAGAAGTGAGCTCAGAAGAGGTGAGTTTTAAGACCTTCCTTAAATATAGACAGAGATTCAGCAGTTCTGAAAAAGAGGGGGAGGTCATTCCATCACATTGGAGCCAGAACCAAAAACCTTCTTGCTTTTGATTTTGGACCTTTTGTGCATGGGACCACCAAGTGGGTAGAGGTAGAAAAGCGTAGTAGTCTGGTTGGGGTGCAGCAGATGATCAGGTTTTGTAGATATCTGGGAGCAGTTCCATGGATGCTTTTGTAGGTCATTACCAGAGTCTTGAATTGGACCCGGGCAGCTACAGGAAGCCAATGAAGAGAGACAAGGAGCGCCAGATATGTGGGAATGCTTTGGCAGCTCAAACACAACTAGTATGCACCATTCTACATTAGCTGTAGAGGTTTGATGGCGGTAGCTTCAAGGTCAGACAGGAGAGAGATCACTATCTCCTTGGCTAAACTCTTAGCCAAGAAGGTAGGTAAAATCGGTGAGTTGTCCAGTTTTATAGAGAGCTCACAACAGGAAGACAGGTCAGCTAGGAGGTGAAGGATTGGAGAGGCTGAGTTGTAGGCGGTGATTAGACATCCAGGCAGAGATGTCCAATAGACAGGCAGCGATGTGCTAGGAAATGTCTGATGCTCCAGGTGGAAATGAGAGAAAGAGCTGGGTATCATCGGCATAGCAGTGGTAGTTGAATCCATGACAGGAAATGACAGGCCCAAGAAGAGGTATAGACTGAGAAGAGTAGGGGGCCCAGTACTGAGCCCTGCGGGACACCAGATGAGAGAGACTGAAGGGATGATCGGAAGCCTCACCAGACTACTTGGTAGGATATGTCTGATAGGTAGAACTCAGTGTTCATTTCAGTGCTGTTCCTTTGATGCCAAGCTGTCCAAGAGAGGAGAGCAGAATCTGGTGATTGACAGTGTAAATTGATGCAGACAGGTTGAGGAGCAAGGAGAGAGAGGCCACTCCAGCTGACAGGAGAGCATCTGACACTGCCAGGAGAGCTATCTCAGTGGAATGTTCAGCTTTGAATCCAGACTGATATCCAATGAGGAGATCATTCTGGGTGAGCAATGCAGATATTTGAACACAGATTGCCCATTCCAGAGTTCATGACAGAAAAGGGAGGCCTGTAGTTCTGAACTGAGTCAGGATCCAGAGAGCGTTTCTTCAACCTAGGTGAAATGAGAGGAGTTTTGAAAACAGATGGGAAGATAACGGAGGAGAGTGAGGAGCTGATGATCTTGGAGATGAAGGTGGAGAGTTGATGGAAGATGGTCTGCAGGAGTGTCAATGGGACTGAATCGAGGGAATAGCTGGTACCTCTATGTGACAGCAAGAGGTTGGAAATTTTAGTTTTTGACAGGGGTTTGAATTCGGAGAGCATGACTTCACAGGGAGGTCCAGCGCGATCAGGGCAGGGAGATGCCAAGAACTTGTCCGTGATTGCGTTGACTTTGTCTCTGAAAATTAAGGGAAAATCATCAGCAGTAAGTGAAAATGGAAGAGGAGGTGGATGAGGGCAGGGTAGGGATGAGAAGGTGGCAAAGAGTCTCTGTGGTTTGTTAATTGCAGACTGTATTTTGTTGTGAAGAAAGGTGGTTTTAGCTGAAGAGACAGCAGAGTAGAAGCTGCTACGAGATCAGGTCCATGCAAGTCTTGGATTTCTTCCATCGTCGCTTTGCAGTCCGGAGTTTGGTCCTGTTGGCACATAGTATATCAGACTGGAAGGAGATGAAGAAATGATCAGAGAGATGCAGCAGAATAACAGTGAGGACATGACAGCCACAGTTATGGCAGAAGATAGGGTTGAGGTGATTGCCAGCTTTGTGAGTAACACTGGGACAAAGAGAGGTCAAAGGACTGCCGGAGAGACAGAAGGCCGCTTGTATGAATGTTCTCAACATACGGATTGAAGTCACCCGGGAGAATCAACAGAGTGTCGTCCCCTGAGAGACAGCTCAACAAGATATCAAGGTCATCCAAGAAGGGGCCCGGAGGCCCAAGACGGTGATAGAAAACTAACACAATGGGTGTAATTGGGGCAGTAATAGAGACACCATGAAGTTCAAAAGAAGACAGATCAGACAGGTGAAGAGGGAGAAGAGAATATTCCCACTGGGGAGAGATGAGCAAGCCTGTGCCTCCACCTCTGCCAGAGAGTCGAGGGTGTGGGAGAATGAGAAGGCTGCGGGTGTGGCTGTAGGGTAGTCCAGGTTTCTGTCAGGGCCAGGAGGTCTAATAAGAGGTGGGAGGCATAGGACGGGATGAAGTCAGCCTTCCTCACAGCAGACTGGCGGTTCCACAGTCCCATGGAGAGGTTGAAACAGGATGGAGGTCTTACTGTCAACTGACTGACTTACAGTAAACCAGGTTACTGTAGCAGCAGGACAGTCTGGGTTTCTGATGACAGTGATGTAACACAGTTCAGTTGCCGTATCGCTGTTGAACATGTTCGACACATGATCTCTCACAGAACGTGATGCTGACAATGTTGATGGCAAAATTCATAGTGGCGGAGACCTTGCTCTCAGCACTTCGAGGCTGCCGCTGAGCGTCACCTGCTGCAATTTGAACCTGGAAAATTCACGTCAGCTGAGAGCCAGAATCTAAACTATTTTGTGATTATAATCTAAACGAACATAACGAAAAGGGTGCCACGATGAATCTAAACAACTGAGTGACACTTAGCCTACAGTACAGGACACGGTTTAGATTTCCATGCATTCTGACTAACCAGAATTAATGAATAAATAAATATAATCGATGACTGCACAAACATAGAAAAGATTACTTTTATTTATGAGCAGAACTACACATTAAGAATGCGGGTCGGGATATAGCAGTAGCAAAACAAACGTACACGAGCCACAGTGTACTGCAGCCGCGATCCTCCAACACAAATATAATGCACACCGAGATGGATCTGAGACCCTTCATGAATAGTGAGAGGGATACAGCAGCTCTGAGGGACAGAGGTAAAAAGGTAATCATTCCACCGCAAGAGAGGTAAAACTGAGAACCATCAAGCTTTTCATTTTGGACCTCTTGCTGGTGGGAGTCTGGCTGGAGCCTAAAGAGAAATCATGTTCTGTGGGTATCAGGGAGCAGAACCATTAATTGTAGGCATTTTAGTGTATTTTAGCGTACTTAACATTCTGTTATAACAAAACCTAATTTAATTTTTTTTTAAATTTTATTTTTATTTTTATTTAATTTGGGGTGTACTCTTTTGTGACTGTAGCGTTGCTATTAGCAACGAGACAACGACACGAAGGAAATGCCGAGCTACTCTTGACAACGCACTAATACCACTAAGCAGCACATGGTGAAGGGCTAAACCAGCCTCATCTGGAGCCCTGAAGCACCTGGCTGAAGACATGAACCATTAGAAGAGCTAGTTGTTACCAGAAATGTTGCGCACAAGGAGAGAAAGCAGAGCCTGGAATGAGGCAGCAGTTTTATTTATCTGGAACCATCTCTCGGCAGGTGTCAGAAGAGGTAGCGTTACCGAGCTGAAGGAAAACAGCATCCTACACGCCGACATTGTGCTTCTTTGTGATGTGAAAAGCCCTGCTGTCAAGATGCTGCGGAAAACTGATCTGACGCAGTCGTCTCATTTTGCTCACTTTCTCTTTTCAGTTTGGAAAGATAGGGGGAGAAAGGAACAGGACACATAAGATGCTTAGTAATGAACTGACTACTGCAAATAGTGACTGTAGTGTCACAAATGACTGGCATGGTCCATTTATATACTGGCTCTTTGTCTTACGAGCTGTCAAATTACACATTTTCAAAAAAAAATAAATACTATATCGCAACTGTGACCTGTCTGCAAAAATAATAATCTGGAGAGATGCGACCGTAACCAGCGGGTGCCCTCTGAGCTGACAGGTGCACCTAAAGAGCACTAAAACAGAACAGCAGCATCGGACCACCTTAATTCAACACGCCTCCACGGTGTTCATTGCTCAAGTCTGGTGTTCCCGAGCATTGGCGACAAAATGAGGAAAACTGAAAATGTCAAGGGTTTTCAAATATATATATATATTTTTAATAAAATGCAGAGTAAATGTAAATAATTAATAGATGGGTGAAGAAATAAACAAAGTATTTTTAGTTACTGTATCGGTACCTGGGACCTTCACAGACTCAAAATAAATCAAGTGACGTACAGTATGTATTATAATATTGTGACTTTGGGGCAACGACAGCCTTGTTATTTGCGGATCAAATCCAGTTACGAACAGACTTCTGAGCCCAACTGCATTCATAAGGTACCGTACTGGAAGACACTGTAATTCCTCTCCCAAGACATAAACCTAAAATTTCTTCATCGCAGGTCAAGTCCTCAATGACAACTGGGTGGTGCCTAATGCTGACCATTGACCCGCTCTGCAGTGCTTAAGCTCATTTAAACACCACATTTAGTATGCCATTGTGAGCCCCGACTTATTGTTGAGGAGTTCAGTTTGCTCATGAATAAGGAATGCATGTCAGCAGAAGATAAGGATTAATGTGTTTCCTCCCCATTAGCTGCTTCAGAGGAGAACAATGCGGCAATGTGTCTTTTGAATGCACAGCCGCATGCAAACATGGCATCATCGTCGAGCATGGCGCCGCATGAATCATTTTAAACTAGTTCATTATATGTATCCACGCAAAGGCTAATTATGGAAGTCAACCGAAGTGAAACTTTCAGCCCTCTGATACTTTGTGAATCACTCGTCCTCGAAAATAGATAAGAACCAGAATGTAAACCTGACTGTAATCTGAACCGATGGTAACTTCTAGAAGCACATTAAAAAGTCCTATTGATCATTACAATTTATGGGCTATTCTATTTAAGGCCATAGCAGGTGTACAAATGGGAAAGTAAATGCAGTTGGGTTCTCTGATTTCCGCCTTCACTGGTTGTCACTGCTGATGGGCCGGTTTTTGTAATCCCCCCCACAGGAGAACCTGCTCCGAAACTGCAAATTTCACTGCTGAAATTGCGCGTTCCACTAAAATGCATGTTTCTAGAGACACCGCAAATAAACAAATCAACAGACACACTAGTTCAAGCACTTTTCATCATAATGTAGCTGGACATTTCTAGATATCTTTCTGAGGTTATTTCTTCTTGGCTGTTTTTCATACAGTTTTGTAAATCACGATTGTGGGTTCAATGTGAATCGGCATCGCTGCGTTGCACTGATTGGCATTTTATTCAGTAAAGTAAATTTTTTAAAAAAGTTCAAAAAGTAAAAAGTTTTTTCTTTTTTATTAATTAAATTCAACGATTCTTTGGAAATACCACTTATGGCTAAAATCAACTGTAATGGATTTGAAAAGCGGAATAAAAAGCTACTGTATGCTCTTGTGTGATCAATCTGAAAGCCACTGAGGAGGGGAAAAGAGACATGATGGACTGCATACAGTTCCCTCAGCATGCGCAACACAAGAATAGGTACAAGGCAAAATACGCACAGCATCTTACGGTACTATAATACGTAGAAAAGGAAAAAAAAAATAATGTAGAGCAGTAAAACAGTGAAGGTTAGTGAACTGCACCAGAACACTGGGTTTTGAAGCAGATCTACAGTTGATCCATCTGATGACACCTTGGACTTGGGCTTATTTGGGGTTTTGAATTTTTTACTTAAATATCTATCTTATTTTTTGGGAGTACCCACCCATTGTCCATTAGTGAGTGGGAACGATGTTCTTGCACGCTGTAGGTAAGCAGAGAGTTTAGAAACTGGTCTTGTTAGGAAGAAAAAAGCTGTACATGAATTTTGGAAAAATATCTGGACTGAAAGAAGTCAGGTTGAGAGGATAAAACAGCAGAGCCTGTTCAGGGACTGAGCTGGCAAACACCAACTTTATATGCACTGGTTTCTTCAAGTTAGGAACACAGCTGGGGCCGTAAGTCTGTTCATAATTTAATTTGTTTGTAACTCCAAAGTCTCTTTTATCACTAGGTCACAATCGACAAGTGCATAATACAGACATCCCTGGATTTATTCCCAGAATAACTTCTACAAAAATCTCAGATACAGCTACAAAAAAATACTATTTATAATTATTCTTTCTATTAACTTCAGAGTACATTAAAATGAAAAATAATCTAAAAAAGACCAAAAATAATAAATGCATTATATCCACAAACTAAAATTCACTGCCAATTGTTGACTCGTTCGTCCCATGTCATGACAATAAAGGTGTAATGTTCTTTATTTCGTTACGGATGACCAACCCCCAAGAACACCAGACACGAGCTGTAAACACTGTAGAAATTAGCTGAATTAAAGTGGTCCTACACTCGTACTCTGTGAGGAATGCAGTGTCCATTAACCAGAACAACTTGTCCAGTTCAACATGCGAAACAAATGCAGCACATATTTCGCCCAATATCTGCAAATGTCCAAGTGCATCGGAAGGTTCAGATTGCAATGTTTGCTTAAAAAAAAATGCTCCAGTGTTCACCCTGAAAAATTGAGTGTTCTGCATGGTTACAGGAGGTGTGATGGTGAGTAAGAAAATAGACAAGGGGCCAAAAAGATGCAGGCAACAGTCTTAGATGGGAAAGCGCATTAACCCCCTGCTGTGAAATCCTGAGCCCAGATTTCCACAGACATTACCCAGCTTTGGAAACTGATGAATGTCTAAAATATTAATCTGTATATTGCAAGCTGCTGTGGACAAAAAAATGTCTAGTAAGCAAAGAAATAGTAGGAAATACGTTCTTAAAGATTTGGATTAGCTTATTAATAACTGCAGAGAAATGACACAAACGTATTAGATTAAAAAAAGTAATACATCTGTGACATTCCTGTGCAGATCTTTTTTTTAAAGGGGGTCATTTCAACCAGACAAACATGAAAACTTACAGGAGCAATATATCCCAACTTACTATAGTAAAAAGAGAAAATACCGGAGCCTAACCTGGCAACTCAGGGCATAAGGAAATAACTAAGTAGCTTAATATTACAAGTTGCTTTGGAGAACAGCTGGCGGATATATGGCTAAATAAATACATGAGAATAAAAACTAGGCTTGCTAAATAAAAATTAAAAGCAAAGCGACGCGATGACGATTTCAGAAGAACAGTGAAAGAATGGAAGAGCATGAAACCTACACACTTTCTGAATAGCTATTGTACATCTGCAAATAAATGAGGTTGTTGACAACACTGAAAAAAAATGGTCCATCAACTAAACCACATTTCCACACGATTAACTAAAACTGTGTCAGAGGAGAATGTCTTATCACTGGGTGTGTGTGTATGTATATATATATATATATATATATATATATATATTTTTTCTAAACAGTGTCACTTATTCCATTTAAACTGAGTCAGTAAAACATCATGTGCTACGGGTAATTTTAATGCACAATTATCAAAGGTAAACTTTTGAAAAAAATCCAACAGCGCCTTCCTAATTAGAATTAAGTCAATTAAAACTACTGTGAAACTTAAATTCATTTGAAACCATATTCAAAAAATCTACAAAATGGAAAATTTTTCATAAGACGTGCGCAACGATTTATATCTAGTGTGTTACAGGTTTAATGTCAGCTACCAGTCACCATCCTGGTTTCCTTATGCAAAAAAAAATGAGAGCTGACAGTGAAAAGTCCCTTACAGTATGATTCTGCTAAATATTTCTATTTAATATTTGTGTGCTTTTGAAGGCTGAATGGCGGGAATGAGGGCTCCCACTGGTCACAGAGAAACGCTGGTTTGTGTGAAACGGTGAAACACAGAAGAGCCCCTCGACGAGACTCGTGGAGCCAACTTACATGTTGCATGTTAAATTCCTGTGCAAAAAAAAAATAATGGAACAAGCACTTGTCCAATGCAAAGGTAAACACTAAACTCAAATTCCAGTCCTTAAACTTCTCTCAGAGGGCAATAGGTGGCGTAGCGGTTAGAGTTACCACTTTGTCCTCGAAGAACCCCACCTCCCGCAGCAGCACCCTTGATGAACATCCTTATAGCAGTAAAAATTACCCAGCTGCATAAATAGGTAAATCAATGTGTCGTTCGGAGAGCGGATCAGGCAAATTTTTAAAACTGTAATCGTTCAAATGCAAGTCTGTCTCAGCCGAAGCAACGGTACATTGTAAGTAAAGGCAAATGCTGCAGAAGGACACTGTTCACGGGTGGGATTTCGTTAGATGTTCCCATCAGTTTCCAATTAGTAACCAATTTACACCCTGGAGGGTAGGTCAAAAGACCTCCGACTTAAATAATGATTTCAATTAAGCTATTTGGGGGTAGGGTTGAATAAACCCAATGACCCCTTCCACCCTCAAGAGCAATAATTACCCACCCTTGGTTAAATTCAAATTATGAAAAATTAGTTTGTGTCTCCAACACAAACTTTTGACACGCTGAGTTAAATACAGCACAGTGTGTATCTTGAAAAGAGTTGGCCGAGCTGTGCGAAACTTCACGCAGAACGTCAACGACAAGGAAGGGCCAGCAGGTGCCGGAGTGGTTAAAGCCATCACCTTCCAATCAGAGGACCCAGGTTCCAGTCTTTGCTCCCACTGTATTACCCTTGATCAAGGTACTTTCTCTGAACTCCTGCATAAATGGGAAAATCAGCATAAGTATCTTAATACTGAAAGTCACTTCGGAGAAACGCGTCAGATAAATCAATATAAATGTTAGGAGCTATAAGGCGCATCATGTAAACATGAGCTGACTTTGCAGTGATTCCTGTCTTCCCGCGATGAGGAGTCACTGCGGTGAACACTGACAAAACGAAGTTTGGAAAACCGTACAAGCCCTCTTACCGATAAACTCACTCACTTCGGAAATCGGTTCTCGAAATATCGGGAGCATCTGCCCAATAATTAAGTTGAGCGGAGTGTTAGTGGGCTCAAGGGCGCATTTGTGAGAAGGCTCCCTGCTTCATACACCTAAACTGATTTGCACCAAACTACAAATCACCATAATCATAAGTCAGCCGGAAATAATCAATGTTTTCCTCTGCGCTAATCTAATTCCGCAAACGCTCAATTTAATTTCAGCTCCCTCGCACTGCTTCTGTCACTGAAGGAAAGCGTGCTCGTTTCATCTGGCTCCTTTGTTTATTTCCTCTGTCCTTGTGCATCGGCCATCCTTGTGCCGGCATTTTATGACACGTTGCGGATGCTCGTGGCACCTGACCTCCAGCCCCCTCCGACTCGATGACCTCATGATAATGCACTTTATAAGATCGGCACCCAAACACGACCCAACACCTGCATTTGTGGAGGCGCAGCAGGACCTTAATACCTGGAACACAGCACACATCTGTTACCATCATGTACTGGGCAGCAGGACTTAAAGTTATAAGTGTCTGCATGTGGGGGGTGCAGTGGGTTGGACCGGGTGCTGCTCTCCGGTGGGTCTGGGGTTCGAGTCCCGCTTGGGGTGCCTTGCGATGGACTCAGTTGACACTCATTACCTTGACTAAATTGCATGCTGCAAAAAGAGGTGGGATTCAAACCTGCAACCTCCCCATCTAGAGGCAGCAGCACTAACTATAGCACCACCCGCTGTCCATTTACACACAGAATACATTCAAGTGCACATGTACTTTATTGTCAGTCTTATTAATTTGTAAGTCTTTTATTATCTGTCCCACTGCCTTACTGGTCTACTGTATTATCAGTTTAAATTGTTTAATTTTCTATTTTTATACATAGGTGTTTGTGCGAGGGGGGCGCAGTGGGTTGGACCGGCTCCTGCTCTCTGGTGGGTCTGGGGTTCGAGTCCTGCTCGGAGTGCCTTGCGACGGACTGGCGTCCTGTCCTGGGTGTGTCCCCTCCCCCTCCGGCCTTATGCCCTGTGTTGCCGGGTTAGGCTCTGGTTCCCCGCGACCCCGTATGGGACGAGCGGTTCTGAAAACGTGTGCATGCGTGTGTGCGCACGCGGTGGCACAGTGGGTTGGACCGGGTCCTGCTCTCCAGTGGGTCTGGGGTTCGAGTCCCGCTTGGGGTGCCTTGCGATGGACTCAGTTGACACTCATTACCTTGACTAAATTGCATGCTGCAAAAAGAGGTGGGATTCAAACCTGCAACCTCCCCATCTAGAGGCAGCAGCACTAACTATAGCACCACCCGCTGTCCGTTTACACACACATAATACATTCAAGTGCACATGTACTTTATTGTCTGTCTTATTAATTTGTAAGTCTTTTATTATCTGTCCCACTGCCTTACTGGTCTACTGTATTATCAGTTTAAATTGTTTAATTTTCTATTTTTATACATAGGTGTTTGTGCGAGGGGGGGCGCAGTGGCGCAGTGGGTTGGACCGGCTCCTGCTCTCTGGTGGGTCTGGGGTTCGAGTCCCGCTTGGGGTGCCTTGCGACGGACTGGTGTCCCATCCTGGGTGTGTCCCCTCCCCCTCCTGTGTTGCCAGGTTAGGCTCCCCGCGACCCTGTCTGGGACAAGCGGTTCAGATGATGTGCTTGCATTTTATATTTTTGTCTGAAGAACTCAGGAAATACCACCCACTATAATTCTGTTCTATTGTGCAGTAGTACAATGACAACAAAGAGTTCAGTTCTGCTGAATTTAGGGTAGCACACATTTAGGGCAAGTGGTGCAACACAATGGTGCAACAGCAGTAGGTGGCGATCAAACCTGGGCCTTTAGGTCCAAAGGCAGAAGTTCTGGCCGTTACACCATCCGCTTCCCACAATGGTGTGACAGTACGGCCACGAAATAAGTTACGACAGTTGTCACAGCTGTAATTCGAGTTATGACTATGTTGACGAGTTATGCTTATGACAGTGCTATGCTGGTGGAGGCCGTGGTGATATCCCACCTGGACCACTGCTACTGATTCCTCTTTGCTCTTCTGGCAAGCAGTTTCCCGCAGCAGTTCAACACAGTGGTTGTGGTCTACAAGACAGTCAAGGGATCTGTACCCTGATACCAACAGCATCTGAACACTCTCTGCACCCCAGAAAAAGTGCTGTGCTCCTTCACGTCTGGTGGTTCCACTCATAAGGGGTCTAAAACAGAAAGTGTGAAGGTATACAGTTCTGGCCTCCATTGTGGTGGAATGAGCTCCCTGTGTCCTTCAGAACTGCTGAATCCTACCATTAAGAAGGGTCTCAAACCATCTCTTTGAGAGCCACTCCTCTCCTGATCTCCTGACAGCTCCATAACTTTGTCCAGCATCATCTCCTATGATTATCTATGTATTTCCTTGAATGTCACTTCTATAGGAGCTACCGGAGGGATGTGAACCAGCAACATGGTGGTGTCAGACACACAAGCTGGGTGTTTATAATCCTTTGTTTGTGTCTAAAGCTTTGTTGTCGAGGCACTTTTGTTTATTCTCAGTGGTATCCTGCCTTTAAAAGAAGTACTGATAAACAAAAGAATAAATAATAACTGTCATGAAGGTATAATATGGGCTCATTTCACTGTGTATATGACAGCAGTCCCACAAACAGTATGTGATACAGAATACATACAGTAAGTATAATTCAGTTGCAGACCATCATTTTCCTTTTTGTTAACTATTACTGTACATCAGGAACAGCATTCAAAATTACTTCCTCTTCAAACATCCACTTCAGTGAAGAGGTGCAGCAGAACACAATCACTGTAACTGCTCAAAATGTATTTTCCTCAGTTGAACATCTGAAAATGCATGACTAATGCCATCTGGCAAAATATTTATTTTATTCAAAACTTGATCCAAAATAACATTTGCCAACATTAAATCTGTTAAAAAAAAATAACAAGAACGCTGGTATAATTCACAACATAGCACAAAATTTGTTCTGCAGACATTTTTAAAGATCGTGAAGCTCTCTTCGTTGTCATCTTTGCGTCTGAATGGATTTTTTCAGAAGCTCCGGAGACAGATTGTCCATATTTCGTGTGCGCAAATTTCGGCAGAATTGACAGGTGGGACAACAATATTGCGAGCATGGCGTTCCACGTCTTGAACTGCGTAATTCATAATTGTCACTTATGCCTCTATAAATAAATCAGCCAAATATTGAACATTACCAGATGTTTGCCAGCTTCTGGCTGTTTGTTCTTCTTCAGCAGATGCCTCACACACACACACACACACACACACACACAAACAACACACCACTTGAATTGTGTTTATACAGCGAGTCATTCCACATTTAGCACTGCAGCAGTAAGGGAGCTGGCAGGCCCTGAAAATGAGGCTGTCTATACAGTCATCATCTGATAAGCTATTGATCGGGGGCTTGAGAGCTCTCACCTGTGGGGGATTCATGCGAGACGTTGTCCGGGTGGGGGGTCAGCAGTGACGGCGGGACAATTCTTCTAAAGTGCCCTGCAAATAGAAAACAAGTGTTAAGTGTGTGTCTGCGTGTGTCGGGGGGGGGAGCGGTATTTGGGAAGTGTTGGGGGATTGGCCTTGTAATGAAACAACCTGTTGCATATTTAAAACGGGAAAAAAACCTGGTATTCATTTAACTACTCAAAGACCTTTAATATGAGCCTTAATTTCTCCCTCTCAGTATCAACATAAGATGCTCTAAAAAATAGGTGGGTTTGATTACCTATTTGTGTGTGTAATAATAATACTAATAATAATAAGCAATTAGGGTGCGGGTCCACATGACCCTGACTTGGACAAGCGGACAATAAGAGTGAACGAGTGACAATCATCACGTCTCCCAGTTCTCTCCCACAGTGACCCAGTTCTGCCCTGTTGTTTAAAAAACAAAAAGGTTATGAATACCCAGTCGATACGACAACCAATAACAGCTGTTGCCATGAAGAGGTCCCGTCTAAGAAATGAGCACGTCACGTCCATGCCCGCATCATCTTCGACGGCAACTGACACATAGAAGCACCGGACGCCAATCAGTAGACGCACCCTTGAAAGACCCTCCTCCGCTCCCGTTCCCTTGCGGAATTTCACCGAGACAACCGTCCCTCCTACGCTATGTCTAGTTCTTCCTCGCCCCTTGCTTCCCGTCTCCATTTCCCGGCTTTCAACCCTTCGCTTCGTCCCCCGACCACGTCTTTGGGTCTTCGCTCTCGCTCTGACCGCCGATCGACCGACTTTTTTGCCCGGCCCAGACAACGAGAACTTGCCCGATCCTTTGGTTCCTGGCGACCGATCCTGCACCCGGGTCCGGCCGCCCCCGCGTCCTCGGTTCCGCGTGACAGAGCAGAGCACATCCTAAGCATTGCGACGCCTTTTCCCACGCACCCGTCACGCACGCTTCTTGCGCATTTCGCAGGGAGCGGACGGGTTCGAATGCCGGCGTCCCAGCTGCCTTTGATTGCGGAAACACTCAGAACAAACAAAGGCGACATCAAAAGGCCCTGCGAGCGCTCCTAAGGAGAGGGCGCTAATGCGGCCCCCATTGTCAGGCAGGCAGGTGACCACCCCGGGAACACGCTCGCCTCCCCGCCCCGCTCCCCCCCGCTCCCCCCGCACCGCACCGCTGAGAAAACATTTACATTTGACTTGTAATTAAAGAGCAAATACGATGGGAAACTGTCCATTTCCGTGTTTTGCCTTAATTAGAAAGCTGGGCGAAAGATCAAAAACAGGCCTGTTATTTTTACAGCTCATTATTGGTGAATCGTGCCAGGAGTTAGCACTTTTTTTCATAATCCCCTGGCTAACAAGCGCAAATGGGTACAACTGGGCCGGGGTGGGGGGCCTGGATTTCGGAGCCGTGAGCTTGTGACAAATCAACAGATCTTGATTAAACCATCGATTACTATGTTGCCTAGACAACCTTTTTATCCAAAGTGAGGATCGGAAGGCTGCCAGGCGGCTGGAAAAGTTTTAGACTCGGAATTTAAAGGCCAATTTATTTACTACAGAGGTTCTAGCACCCCCACCCCCCCCCCAGGTAACTGTTTTACTGTGTGGAATATAAATATCAGCCAATAATGTTTCTCAGGAACAGACCACGTCATGTGACACTGCTGGGAAGGTGGTGGTGTGACACGTGTACCCCACTGGGGTTTCATTTAAAAAAGAACAAATAAAATGAAAAAATGTCAGTGTAAGTGCATACACAGAATATACAGTACTTGAGTACAATGGGGAGCAGGTGGCATAGTGGTTAAAGCCATCACCTTGCAATCAAAGGACCCACACTGATGCTGTACAACCCTGGATCAATGCCTTTACCCTGAATGATTGTGGAAAAATTACCCAGCCATATAACCTTCCAACGGGGTGGCATGGTGACACAGTGGCACAGTGAGTAACGCTGCTTCCTCACTGTACCTGGGTGGTGTGGGAGAATGTGGGTTTAATCCCCACTCAGTCTCTGTGGAGTTTGCATGTTCTCCCTTTGTCTGTGTGGGTTTCCTCCGGGTGCTCTGGTTTCCTCCCACAGTTCAAAGACATGCTGTTCAGGTTTCCCCATAGTGTGTGAGTGAGACAGAGAGAGTGTGTTCCACTGAGGTATGGATGAGTGACCCAGTATAAGTAGTGTATCTAGGAGTGTAAGTCACCTTGGTGAATAAGGTGTGTGGGTGGTAACACTACATAGAGTTCACTGGAAGTTGCTTTGGAGAACAGAATCTGCTAAGCGAATAACTGTAATTTTTGTAAGGAGCTTATTGGGTGGGACTCGATTACTCTGGACAAAGAGACATCAGCTACATAAAATTATATCAGTGTGTTATACTTCAGTTGTCATACTGTTTCAGGGATACTTTTACGTATTACAAAAGCGACCTCCAAGAAGACGGTAACACTGTCCATCAGCAGCCGTTTGCTGGGGTATTAAAGTCGGCGGTGCCTCGGACGACCAGTCTGCACTATGGACACACAGCAAATATTTGACTGTGTGATTTTTGGTGATTGAAGAAGGGCCCTCTGACGACATTTAACATGCAAGCACGCGCACACACGCACACACACACGCACACACACACACACACACACACGCACACACACAACATCCTGAATGCAGAATTGCCTTTTTGACCTCACACACACCCATCGCTATGGAAATTGAAGTGTGAGGGAGAATAAATTTTTCTCACCGGGTTCCTATATTGACGTTGTTAAAGCCATCTGTGCATGATGTACATTCATAAGTGAGAAGCCCTCACTGTTATTGTTAATAATGACCAATTTCTCACATGTGGTTAAATTGAGAAAGGAAATATTAATGCCTTGACCGCCACAGACCCTGTTAAAAGTTTTGGCTAATCAACAGGCTGTTGATCAGTAGATGGTCAATTAACTCTTTTACATAATTACTCTACTATGATAACTCCGTGTTATGAAATATTACATTATTCAACAAATACAAGGCTTTTCCGTAAAGAAAAGAAGTGATAACCAAGAGGTGACACAAATAGTCACCTGTCTAAAAACGCTCGTTTAAAAAACGTTATTCAAGTATGTTGAATAACAGCCGCGTTTTAACGCATCCTTTTCACCACTTAAATTCGAAAATATGAAGTGTGCTCATATTTCTCCGGTAAAAGGTGAATAAACGCCCCAGCTACCACTCCAGTTTGAGTAGATGACCCATAAGGGCCTCAACAATTCAGCGGAGACTGAAGGCGAAGCAATAATTCATCAAATACGAGCTGCACATTAGGTCATTTTGATCAAAAGAAAGTTAATTAAATGCTGGCAATCGCTGGGTTTGGTATGTTCACTGGAAATTATTGTTACTAAACTGAAATGTGATAACAAGAGTCACTGCAGTGAAATCCTAACACGCACAATCAGGGCTCATTCCATGTCCTCCAGGTTCTCGCAGCGAGAGTTACCGCACCAGTTATGATAAAATATATCTAAACCCATATGTCGACACATGCGTGACTCGGAGGGTGTCCAAACCGGGTGTCGGGTGGAAAAAGGTGGGTGTTGGGGTTTTATTATTTCTGCCCATATTAACCAAACCAAACATAAGTCAAATCTCTTCGCGAGGATAAATTAACTGAAAAAAAAATGACCTTTCAGCTCTGAAATGGGGCACCAGGTGAATTTAGATAAAAGTTCTTTTCTATCCAAAAGTTTTGACCGGAACACCCATCTTACGTTCTGAACGTGTGAACGACAGCGGCGGCGGCAGTCGCTTCGTACGGCAGAGCGCAGAGCACCTGTACGGGTTCCCTGCCGGTTGTCCTGTGCGAGTCTCTTCTAATTTAACAGTCCTCTTTTCGGATAAATCATACGTTCGTTGCCGTTCCATCGAATTCTCCCAGATTATACAAAATTAATTCCCCTCTCCCGAGCAATACCCAAAAAACACACGGTGCTCTCAATTTGGGGAAATCAAATTATACTCTCCGCCATACACTTTCATGGACTGAAAGATTTATTGCTTTAACCTCACTCCACTGACAGCCACACTCGGTAATTATATACTGTGTTTTTTAACAAAAATCCTCAAAAGAGTCTTTTTGACCCATAGAGAGCAGAGCCCAACTATTCACTTTGATCATTCCTGCTGCCAAATGCAAATTACCACGATGAAAAAATAAAATCTTCTGTCTTAAATGTACCTCGGAAAACCGGGATGAGACTTATTTATTCTCTGAAAAAAAGGAAACTTTAACAAGTACATTGTTCGTGGAGCTCTTTATTTTGCAGAGACCCGAAACAGCAAGCTGGTGGGAATTCAAAACAAACGTAATGCGGATGGGCCGCGGCGAGATGACCCCATTATTCTTAACCTTTTCATTATGTGCGCTAAGAGCTAAGTGCCGCCGCTCACTCAGCTCCAAGTCCGTAGACAACTCCTGTTTAAAGTGCTTCTTGCTTTTTTGCGCGTTATCCTTTTTCATTAAGTATTCTTTCAAAGCACGGCACAGAATGCGATCAAAAATTAATGCCTTTTCACCCATAACACTCGTTCAGCTATAATGCACATGGTAGCACATGAATATTTATGATTTATATATAGATATGCAGGGGGAAGGTGCCGATGTCCAGAACGCACCTATTTAGCCATCGGGTCCCAACTGTAAGTTGGATTCTTAGCGCGGTGATGTTTTTGACCCGTGTAGTCGATACTGTCATTTCCCCCATATGCGTCACTCTGAACCGTGTTCTTCTTGAGCGTCGGCGTGTTTACGTGTTTCTTCAGCTGCGCATCGTTTCTATCGCGTTATTATAGCAGAAGGGTTACCACTGCATTGCGCTATAGGCTCTCTGTGCTGCAGTCTTACACGTACTAATTATGAATGAGAACATGAGCAACGTTCCCACTCGGGCCATCTGGTCCAGGGTCCAAAGATGACCTCCAGAACCCAGGTGCCGGCCTGAGACGGGATCCAGAGAGGGCCCGGATTCACCGTCATGCAGCCAGTTCACAGGAGGAGAGTCATCATGTGGACCACACTTATAATCAGTCACGAGTTCGGGTTCTCGTCAGCTTAACCTCACATTAGACCATTTCCCAGGAGTTTTACACAATCACCTTATTTTAGGGATCAGGGAATTTTTTTTTTTTTTTTTTAGTTTTTTCGTGCTGGGAAGAGCTTAGCAAAAAATGCTCCATATGAAATAAAATTTGTTTGATTATTTATGAGGGGGGTGTGGTGGTGCAGTGGGTTGGACTGGGTCCTGCTCTCTAGTGGGTCTGAGGTTCGAGTCCCGCTTGGGGTACCTTGCGACGGACTGGCGTCCCATCCTGGGTGTGTCCCCTCCCCCTCCAGCCTTACGCCCTGTGTTGTCGGGTTAGGCTCCGGCTCCCCGCGACCCCGTATGAGACAAGTGGTTCAGATGGTGTGTGTGTGTGTGTGTGTGTGTGTGTGTGTGTGTGTGTGTGTGATTATCTGTGATGATGTTAACTTTGTGTTTCAGGTTACTGAAAATGTAATTTTGGTTATTAATTTAGCTGACACCTTTCTCCAAGGTAGCTGACCGTGTTAGGTCTATGCACCAAGTGAAAGCTGCCCGGCGGTATAAATGGGTAAATCAGTGTAAGTAGCTTAACCTTGAAAGTCACTCCGGAGAAAATAAGTACATGTAGAAATTCAAGTGCCAAGGCAGAGCTGAGCTACAGGTACAATGGTGACAAATAAACTGAACTCCTGAGCAGAAGTCACATCTTTGCAAGCGTTCATCAGCGCAGGAACATTTGTACTATTTATTTCTAGTAAGATATCCAGCTGCATACAAAGTCCACATTATGAAATTCTGAAATTTATAAATACTGCTGTTTAAAGGAAAACGTGTGTTAATCAGCTATGAATAAATAAATAAATAACAGTCACGTGTTCCATATCACATAGCTTCCACCTGTAAAAGATCCTTCAGGATAAAAAGAGTGCCTGCTTTGCTGCATCCGCGCATTATCTTTCGCCTACCTCACACATTGCTGCAGTTTACATTTCCATTCACAATTTACTTTCCATATCTATTTCTGCCGAACGTGTGTGACAGCGCTACTGAATCGAGTAGGAAAATTAAACAAAACTAACCATTAGTCACCGTACCTAAGACGTGAATTGCGTTGGGCATTGTTTCAGGAGCGTTGTCAAATGACAGCAGGTGACCAGCCAAAGAATATAATTACAAATGCCAGAGAAGAGGGGCAAGATTCAGGTAAGTGAAGCAACCTACTTAATACAAGGGAAATATTTTGGTTCCCCGGCCCTCTTCAGCACAGAGGGCTACCGCGGCTCAGCGGGGTCCGGAATTTGAGTCCCAGATGCAGGCCGCACAATTTAATTCCTCCTCATAAGAGTTGATGAAAGTTGAATAATGAGATTTGAAGGGCAAAAAAAAGTGTTCTGCCTGTCTGTCATATCACAGCTGGCTGGCAATCCCGTCATGCGTATTACATAAAGAAAAATAATTGAGTTAAATATGAGGGCTGGAGCTCCGGAAACCCTTTTGGACACTATGAAGGTTAATAGACTTGAAATAAGAAATTCATTTGGCTAATGCAGAATTACGACGTTAAAGACGTAGCTCCTGCCAGCCCGTAAGGAATCCTGCTTAGCCTGCGAAGACCGATATCACCGTTAGATTGATATCCCCTTCGGACTAGTGGAACTCTGCAGGACTCAATAGCGGTGTCACTCAGCTTTGCGCTTCAACCCGCTGTTGTAGTGACACTCGAGCCTCTACCACTTGCAAGATGTGACCTTAGGACTGACATTAAAATGAAAGAAATATGGCACCATTATTAGCTTCTTTCTTTTACAGTGAACAAAGATAAATCCTATCCGAGAAAAAGATTAATCCTTTTATGAGCTCCGAAAAAAGTCAAGCACGTTATTATCAGTGATTCACGTACCGATGAATGGCCTGAACGAAAGGCTTGGAAAATGTTTCCGAAAATTATCAATCTTGGGGAATGTGCTAAATATAAATCCAAAGTTAGGAATATAAGAAAAAGTAGAACACATGGCCTTACAAACAACATTGGCATTTGACTGACAGGCCCGAGACCTTGGAGATGACACTTCTCCATGGCTGAACGAATGGAGTCTCAGTTCTTTATAACAGTCAGCACCACCGAACTACATTACCCTATAGATGAGCTTTGCAAAAAAAAAAAAGACAACTGCGCTTAAAATATTGATTTTGGCAGTTTTCGAGATTCTTTTGAAAGGAAAACACTCTAGAGAATCTTCACTGAGCTGCCTTTAATACCTTAACTGTTTGCTGAGAGTGAAAAGAGGGTCAGGGCACTCGTAAATCTGAAGCACCTACTTTATCACACCTGCTTAATGGCCGATTTTCATATCACACGAAGGCTGCGTTGTAAAAAAAATCCCACTGACACAAATGACGGTCTCCATATACTGAACATTTCCATTTCCGTCTCCAACTTCCCTGGGCTGAACTTGACATTTGCAAGGACTCACCATTTACCCTCCCTGATCCAGTGAATATCCCCTTTTGACCAGACAGCAGGAGTCCCGAAGACCTCCCGAGTGTTACAGAAGGTGCTCGCAGAGTACACTGCACCTTCACCTTCCCAACACAACTGGGATCGAGAATTTGTCAAGTCGCAATTTACAAACATTCAACCACTGCAATCAATAAAAATTTAGCTCCCCAATTTAGTCCTGGACAAATTCTGACTGCAAACCAATTTGTTACATAAGCCACTTGTGGCAAACCAGAGTGCAGCAACACAGGGCACAAGGCTGGAGAGGGAGGGGACACACCCAGGACAGGATACTAGTGACCCACCAAAGAGCCAGATCTGGCCAAGCCTGCTGCACCACTGTGCCCCCTCCCCTGCACACTTCAGTCTGCTTTATTATCAATACAATTACACGCACACTGGCTGAAGCTGCTTGTCCCGAGTGGGGTCACGGCGAGCCGGAGCCTAACCCGGCAGCGCAGGGCGTGGGGCTGGAGGGGGAGGGGACATACCCAGGATGGGACACCAGTCCGTCACATGGCACCTCAAGCGGGAATCGAACCCCAGACCCACCGGAGAGCAGGACCCGGCCAAACCTACACCACCACGCCACCGCACCGCACCCCCCCCCCCCCAATACAATTAAAAAAAGCATAATAAAAGACGTCTTGATTTACAGAGGGCTGAGAAGGAATTAAATTGTATGGCCTGCAACTGGAATTTAAAGTCACCTAGGACAGCAGGTAGCATAATGGTCAGAGCTGCTTTCTTTGGACCCAAAGATCAGTGGTTTGAATTTCACTACCAGCTGTAGTATGATGCTGTCTAAAGGGGTAAATAATTGTAAGTTCTTTTAGAGAAAAGTGTCAGCTACACGGATAAACAAATTCAAGACCCTGTAGAGCCTTGACTTTGTAACAAACAAAATTTTAAAAGCAGGCAAGCTGGAGTTTGTGTGTTCTCCCCGTGTCTACGTGGGTTTCCTTCGGGTGCTCCGGTTTCCTGCCACCGTCCAAAGACATGCTGTTGAGGTTCACCCGTAGTCCGTGAGTGACAGAATGTGTTCCACTGATGTATGGATGAGTGACCCAGTGTAAGTAGTGTATCTAGCAGTGTAAGTCACCACAGTGAATAAGGTGTGTGGGCTGATAACACTACATAGAATTCATTGGAAGTCACTTTGGAGAAAAGCGTCTGCTAAGCGAATAAATGTAAATGTAAGTTAAAAAGATACAATTCAAAATGAACAAACTGAAAAATAATACCTTAGAACAGTTTTTTACAAGGTCCCATTGCACAATACCTTTTCTTTTAAACTGTGCCATGTCGACCAATTGGCTTTGGAACCCCCGAGGTTTTTTATTTCCCTCTACCAGTTTTCATTCCACTCCTTTATTCCCCTGTGATACTTATACACTTTTAACACCACATTATTAGTTATTATTAACTAATTATTGCTTTATTATTGTTATGTTATTATATATTGGAAGTTTCTTTATAATTTCATACGCTGCCTTGTGTGTGGGGTGTGGTGGCACAGTGTGTTTGGCCTGTGCCTGTTCTGTAGTGGGTCTGGGGTTTGAGTCCTGCTTGGGGTACCTTACAGCAGACTGATGTCCTCTCCTGGGTGCGTCTCCTCACGCTCTGCGTTGCCAGGTTCAGCTCCAACTTACCATGATCCCACTCAGGATAAGCGGTTTCAGTCAATGTGTGTGCCTTGTGCTAAACACCCTAAGGTCACTTATCAATATGAGTGATATGGAAAGATTATCTAAAGATGAAAAGTGACAAAGATGTACAGTTGTGAAAGTGACCATTTTACCAGAGACCCATAATCGCCAACCATCACATCTGATTCAGATTTCTGTGAACTACTGTTGTCTGGTCAGCTGTGATACTGCATTATTGTTGTTTTGTTGCTACGTGGTTATTCAAGATGCCAGCAACTATATTCACGGAACAAATTATACTTTTTAAATTTACAAGCAGTCTCAATGTTTGTTCTAGTTTCAAAGAGTATTGCATGAAAAGATTTTTCCAAACCCTGCTTTCAATGCAACCCAGCAATATTCAAAAGAAAAATGGAGAGCAATGCCATTGTAAAAACACAGGGGCTTTAAGGCAGGGGTGAAAGATGTCAAGTCAAATATTTCACTGTTTCAGTGACAATTACAAAACAAACCGGTTACAGAGTTTCGCTGAGCATTTCTGTAAGCCTGTCAGCAAAAGGCTGCTAGGGAATTATCTAGAACTTTTACTGGTGAGTCTTCCTCAAGGACAAGTCTAGTAGGAAGGTCAGCGATAGAGAGGGGATCATTTCTGCCCCTGTGAAGGCATATGACACTGTCAGAGAAGGACTGCAGCAAGCATTATCCATCATCATCTGCCTAGACAAGTGCATTAACATTGTGCAGAAATTTCATTATGGCATAATGGCTCGAATTATTGAATACTGTGAGCGTTTCGAAGCGTTTCATCACGAAGGGTGTCATGCTGCCGCATGTTCCTCGGGACTGCTTGGTCCCATTTCAGTCTTTTTGTATTATGTTGAACGCTGTTCAGAGACCACAGTTTTGGAGGCCTCACATAGTGAATCGTAAGAATATCTGACAAACCAAACGATTAGGTGTGCTTAATAAATGCTGCAGGTGGAGTAGTGGCTAGAGTCATTGTCTCTCAAGCAAAGGTCCTAGGTTTGAATCCCTGTAGTCACCCTTAAGTATCATACCTACCCTGGAGAAAGTGGGATAGAGCAGCTCAGCCAACTCACTGTGGTCTCTAGACTCTCTTTTCAGCAGTCAATATGTCCAGTTGAGCTGCCAGTGCTGCTTTTCATTTGACTGCACAGTTTACACACTCTTGTACCTGCCTGGGTCTGATTTTCACCTGTCCCTATGCAGTTCCAGTGTCTTCTCTCAATGCTGTGTTGTACGTGTGCTACACTTGCCTTGGGCAATATCCTTTGGGATCCATGAAGTCTTTACAATCTAAAAATTACCCAGCTGTATAAATGTTTAATTAATTGTAACTTAGGGTCTCAATTCCCACGTCTCTCAGAACAACTTCTCTCCAGAATTCTTAAGAGACACATATGCCTTCTGCCATGATCATTTTTTGCTTCTACAATTTGAGTCACCACATAGGCAGCTACTTGAATAATGTGACCAGCAAAAACGTGGTATGAGACAAACAAGATGTGCTTTTATAGTCTTATGCTCTTTACCTGCTGTTGACTTTACCTGTTTGTTTAACTTTTACTCGAATGTTGCATTGGAAAAGAGGGTCTGCTGAGTGAATAAAAGTAAATGTAGTGTATAAACCAACGAGTTTAAGTCAATGTGGAGATAAGAATATAGCTATGAAGTCTTACGAGAACAGTTCCGGCAAGGCAAAAGAATTATTCACATGTCAGTAACAATAAAAGAGAGTGACACCACAGATTTGTTCTGCTAAACTCATTGTAAGTCACCTTGGTGAATGAGGTGTGTGGGCTGATAACACTACACAGAGTTCATTGTAAGTTGCTTTGGAGAAAAGCGTCTGCTAAATGAATAAATGTAAAATGTAAACTCAGCATAGATCAAAAGCAAAGTTGAAGACTTTCATTCACCGAAGTCTAAATTCTAGACTGAAAAGTGTGAATAAAAGGTTCAGAGACATGGTATACTGTGTAATTTCAAAGGAAATTTCAAAAAGAAGAGTAAAACTTCTGATAATGACCAGGAATGAAGTTAGTTGAAAGGTGTAACTCCACATGAGGTGATGGGTCGCCCAACTGTAGACGTAAAAATAGAAAGCAGCCCTGAACACACCCCAAGGGTTAAACAGAGATAAAATGCAGGCAGGGGAATACATAATATACGATGGTGAACTCTCTGCAGTGTTGGGATGGTCAGAAATGCATAAACAGAGAACCCCCTGGAAGGTCTTTGATCTATAGTTCAGCTAAGGCCACCAGTTTATACATAGCCCAAAAATGAGCTTGGTCAGACCATCACGAGGTAAAGCCAACCAACCTGAACATCAAAACTAACACCTGGCACCCCAAAACTATAACCACGCTGGGGAGAAGTATTATAGCGTACAGCATGAAAGAGCAATTTGATCCTACTCTTCATGGATGCCACCGATGAGAACACTTCAGCTGAGTCTGCAGCTTCATCCAGTCCGGCCATTCTGGTGAACTGCAACATCCAGAACATTGGAAATACTTCTCAGCAAAAACTGAAAGTGTCAGCAAGGAAGATGAGCAGGTGTGAACACTGATAAAAAATGTATAACTAGAACGGCTCTGCCTGCGGTGTGTACGGCGGAAGGTCCGGGTTTGAAACCTGCTCATGCTACAACCAAGCCCTCCGTGGTGAGGAGGTCCAGGGAGCACAAACTGCCCTCTGTTCTACTGGATCTGAGAAACAAGTGAGGTTCTCTTGCCCTCATGATTTATAGTGATATCTGCAGCCATCCAGGTGCTCTCCACCCAGGGTGTTAAGATTGGCTCACATCAAATATATTGGTAGATATCTAAGTAGCATCTGTGTCTCTCTGAATTCAGTCCTTCTGTACTGGCGGGATGTCATGCTTTGAGAAGGAGACAAAGATGTATAAATAATAAATAATAAATGAGTAATTAAAAATATAACAACTCCTAATTTATTCATAATGAATCCTAAATACATCACAAATCTTCCACCTTATCATGAACATCAGTTGAAGGACTCATATCATTGCCAGTGGAATAAATGGATTTCTAACAACTTCCTGTTGTGTGAATTTATATTGTCAGTTCTCAGAATTTCTTTTTTTACATCTATTTTGCACATATTTATTCATATCTGAGCTTTTCTCCAAAGTGGTGTACATCTCAGAGTAAACAAAAGTGCATCCAGAACAGATGAAGAGCTTTAGACACAGTCATAGGATAATGGATGCACAGCTTGTCTGCGTGAGACCACCCTGTTGTGGGTTCACATCTCTCAAGTAGCTGACTATGTAGCTGCCTTTTTCTATTAATTTTACTGAGATATGAGTAACGGACGGCAAAAATGCATCTCTCAGTTAAGGGTTAATGCTAAGAATTCAGGTGGATGTCATGGAAACAGCGAGGAGAGTCAGAAACAGTCTCTACAAAAGAAGGCGTGCAGACAAAAACACACACACACACACGCACAAATTCGAGCCTAACAAAGACGACGAAAAAAAGGGCTCCAGGGCAAAAAACAGGGGATTGAAACACTCGCATAAACAGGTAAAATGATAGATTCGATGTCAACGATGAAACGTTCTGCGTGAAAGATTGCAGATCATGCAAAGACACCCAGACACCTGCCAAGAGGAAAAGATTAACAAGTAACAAATGACACAAGAGTTGTATAAGATCTATTTTACATACAAAGAAAAAAAGGAAAACAGGTTGGAATCAAATTTCGGAAAGCTTTAAAACAGAAATTGTTGTCCAGAGTGAGTGTGAATGTATCCCGTTGATGTGAAGGCACTACCACTGAAAGTGTGCAACCACAGGGTAAGTGTCTTGTGCAAAGGCTTCTTTTCAAAAGATGGACACTTTTCCCCAGCAGAACGGTAAAAATGCAACCACAAATCTGATATAGCAGTATAGAAATAAGTACCTTCTGGACCACATAATGGGGCTTTGGCTCAGTGTATTGGGAGTTTTGCCCATTAAATACACCATTTTTACCTCCATACCAAATTTAACTCACGGAGCAGCCGAAAGGTACTGTACATTAGCTGTTTGTTTTGAAATGCAAAGTGGATATTGTGCTCTCTGAAACATCATAAACGATATCAGTGGTGCATCAGCGAAGTCTCAGTTACACATTATTAACACTACTGGTACCAAATGCTATTACAAGTATTGTAAAGTATAAAGGAATTTTTCACGTTTCATTTAAATCATAGTATTCATAATTAATATTTGTTTTTACTAATAAATAAGCTGTTACGGATATTTTGGTAATAATAGTAGTAATAATATTAAATATGGGAATGAGTGACATTTTCTAAGCTGTCATATGGATGGTGATCTAGGAAGACTCCTGGAATAAGTCATAAATTTGTTAAAATCATAGAGAGCCTTTGTAATATGCTTTTATGTTCAGATGTTAGTAATTAACTGTGGATTAGAGAAAGCTAGCCTAATTTAACTAAAAGCTTGAAAGTGTTCCTCTAAGTGAGCAATGCCTCTTCAAAATAACCATTCCTTATGCGAAAACTGAACCTGAACATTGAACCCAGCTTAATTTTTATTGTATTGTATTGTATTATACTGTAGTATCTATTTATGTGTTTATTTACTGTATTTTCTGTTTAAACAGTTTAATTTTTCTTTATTATTTATTTTATGGGGGTGCAGTGGCGCAGCAGGTTTGACCAGGTCCTGCTCTCTGGTGAGTCTAGGGTTCGAGTCCCACTTAGGGTGCCTTGCGATGGACTGGCATCCCCTCCAGCCTTGCGCCCTGTGTTGCCGGGTTAGGCTCTGGTTCGCCGCATCCCTCATTGGGACAAGTGGCTTCAGAGTGTGTGTGTGTAAAATAAATTTTATAAAAATAAAATTTATTTTATTTTTATACTTAAGTGTTGTGTTTTATATTGTTGTCTATTGTTGTATAAAGAACTCAGGGAGTATCACACAGCAGTACAATGACAATAAAGTCTTCAGTTCAATTCAATTCAATTCAATCCAATTCAATCCAATTCAATTCAATTATAAACCTTATAAATGTCAAACCCACCCAGGTCATACAAATACACATATCTGGGGTTTCTGTACTTATGTGCCGGTGAGGTTCTCATTACCGCAGGCAATTTGTATGGACACTTTTTTTTTATCGATTTCAGTATTTTATAATGCAGATTACATATCGATTTCAACAACAGAGAGTATATTGCACTTAATAAGCAAAAGATACGACAGTTTTCGTTATTTCTTGGCCTCAAATTCAAATCTCCAGTTGCTGATTTCATTGCTCTGTAACTTTGCCGCCGACATCAAAGAACTCTGCAAAACCACGTCAAAAATGCCTTTTTCTGCTGCCACTATAATACAGCCCTGTGAGATCTTACAAATCTATCTGTCTGCATATTTTTCAGCAGGGCTGTGTTGACCCGGTGCCAGTCCCACAAAATATCAGCCAGTAATGAATATTTTTCAAGATTTCTCAAGGTGACTTCTAAAGGAATGTTTTTAAAAGTTTGAATATGTAAGGAGAACATTATCTTGCATACAAATCCTAGCCTTCTAATAGCCGCGTGTGACCTGAGCGGTGTGTTACTCGCAATCCTGTGTCCTTTCTTCTTTCCCCAACACTGATCCGAATTATGTTGCTAAACACTGGCCTTGAAAGTCAAATAAACATTGAAGGGAAACAAATACATACAGTGTATATTGTAGCAGGTTTTCATGAACACTGGCATTCGGTACAACAGAGCTAATGAAGGGGAGTCTAATTAATTAAGATATAATTTCCCGCTATCAGACACATTAGGCTTCCCTTTGTGTTGGATTCAATGGCATCAGTTTGCCCCATTAGGTGTCTGATCCGCTGTGTAAATGTGAAATGGGCTCATCCGTGTGCTCAGGGTCCCAGGTCACCAAACTCTTTTCCTCGCATAAAAAGCTACCTTATCACTTCCACGGTCATCGGGGCACGACTGAAGCCATAGAGTTCTGTCAATAACTACTTCTGACCGCACGTATGTTTGCCATTCATATAAATTCTTAGCGCGCTCTGAAAAACATGCGTAAAACCGCGTGAGAAATTCTAATATAAAACACCCAGAGGAATTAATAAACGCACCTAGAAAAGACATAAAATTCTGTAAAATGTAAAAAAACTGAAAAACATAGTTTTAAAAGAGTGGGCTAACAATGTATTGTATTTACTTGGATGTTTCATTTACATTTCCAAAGTGACTTGCAATATTTTTTTTTGTGCGCTAAGCTACTTCTCGTGATTTATCCATTATACAGCAGGGTTATTTTTGCTGTATCAATTCAAAACACCTTGATCAAGGGCTGTATAGCAGGTGCGGGATTCAAACCAATGTCCTTCAACCGCAATGCAACAGCGCAAAGAACTACACCACTAACTGCCCCACAAGCATCGTGCTCCCACCCCCTTCCGATTAATCTGGTCGCCAACGTTAACAAGCCAGAAGTTATGGAATATTGAAGTACATGTACATCTGCTCACCAGCTTATATATGAGATTTTTGATTGCCATGGAGAACTATTAGTAGTGTAAATGATTTAGTGTGTACATGTACTGGTTGCCATGCACGGGATTTTATTCTAACGTCCTACTGCACAAGGCCTCCACTTTATGCTTCTTATACCACTGCCTTTTTTCACTAAAGCTCTCTAGATGAAGTACCCAGCTCAACGGTGCAATAGCAGCTGATAAAAAAATTCACGTCATTATTTTCATGCTACCTGCCTCACTTTGTTGAGGGGGGTAATTTAAAGAAATCTTTATTAGACTTAGTGGAACAGTGTGTTTCCAAGATGGCTGCGAGTAGCCAGATCTAAAATGAGAGCCAAAGTCAGAGAGAAACTCTATGGATTATGTGTACATATATAATTGCTTGCTCAGAATCATATCAATCCTTCTTCTACTTGTGCAATGCAGGGTCTCAGTGGTTCGGAGTCTATCCCAGAAGTCTAGAGCATGAGGTAGTGTATACCATCCGCCCATCACAAAACAATCACATACACACTAACGGTAGTTTGGCATCACCAGTCCACCTGAAACATATGTCTTCTGAGTATGGGAAGAAACCAGAGCACCTGGAGGAAGTCTATCCAGACTGAGCTGATTCAGACGCATTCCCAGGTGCTCTAAGAGACAAGAAGTACACACTACGCTACCCTACTCTTAATCATAACAGGATGTACAGCTGATATGTTTTTTAAATACCAAATTCAGAATGGTCATGACCCCTGTGACATCTGTGGCTACTAAATTTGCGCTTGTGATCACATCCCTCATAAGGAGGAGCACTCTGAAGACCTCAGCCCCACTTTCTGAGCTGCCCCAGTCTTTTGGAAGTCATGAGCCAGTTGTGTAAACTTGGTAATGTGTCATGGTTCACGAACTGCGGCTCCATCTGGTAAAGGGGCACCTTAACTCCGCGCTTTCAGTACAAGGGGATCAGCAGACAGCCTTTATTTATTATGCAAGAACACAACAGCCCTTCAGTAGCTATGAGAAGGTAACTGCTAATGGTTTTGACTCCAGGTTTAAACCTAGAAACAGCCAAAGGTTCAGGTGCTGGCCACTCAAAGTGGGCTGTCACCGTACACCTTGCAAAAAACACAGTAAAACACAGGAATAAAAAAAGGAGAGCTGACGTTCAGAAGCACATTTGGCGCTATAATACACCTGACAGCTCCCGTTGCCCGAAACAACAGGAGATAAATGCCACAAATGCCAACATCCTTTGTCATGTCTCTCAGCAGTAATGGGACTTGTTTTCTGTGTCCTCGGCAAACATGCCATAATGCAATTTCCTGCCATTACAGACTAAACGTTCCATACGAAATAAAGCCCAGGATCTAATTTACATGTTAACAGCGCTCATATATTATGTGGGGTATCAATGCGTTGTGGCAGATGTTCAATTAATAGACCTGAAACAGTGGCAGTGGGTGTGTCAGGAAAAGGCTGGATTCACAAACTGTTTTGATAAAACAAAACAAGATTAGCTAACGACTTTTTTTTTTGTTGGTTATTTGTGCTGGCAGACATGAGAAACTTAGCTCAGTCAATGTCACAGTGTGCCCCTGGAGATTTCAAAAAACAATGTGATTTTTCGGAATTCAGCTGTGATAGATAGATAGATAGATAGATCCAACAGACCCTTATTTAATTTATTATTTTGTCCTTTATAAAAAAGGGCATTTTCTTTGGTTTTGGTTTTTACAGAGTAAAAAAACTGTTTTTACATAACCAACAACTAAAGGATTCCTGTTTTCAGACCTTCCATTATTTTGCCCATTGCTGGTCACACACGTCTTGTTAACTATTAGTAAGTCCATTCTTCTTATGGCATGGTTGCATTTCTTTTCTTTATGCTCTACATCACCTTTTCTTTGGCTTCTGTCTCCTTTTTGCACACGGCAGCCTTCCTCCGGTCCCCGCCAGCATGCGCAATGGCGTCTCCTGCCGGCCCTCCTGTATGTCGACCCACTCCTGGATGAGTATCTCCTTCGGGATGTGGAGGGGAACTTCCATCATGGATTAATTCACTTTAAACCTTGTGGGTCATTTCAACTAAATCCTGTATAAATGATCATATTCATAATGCTATAATCATTTAAATAAAGTAATCCTTCAGAACTGATAGTTTTAATCCCGTCATGCAGATTCTGGAGGGCAGTGCAAGCGTCACTTAGCCCCTTAATGGAAATGTATGGCAGCAATCTGCTCAAAGAAAGTTCCAGATCCTCCTAGACCTCCATGTAATACCTGTTCTAATAAATTAAGATGATTTCATCAAGGTGCAAATCCATTCTTAACAATTTGTATGCATATTAACTCGAATTTTCATTTATAATAGTAAAAATGAGGGAAATGATGATCTTGTTACTACACTTACGTAAAAGGTTTTCTTGAATGATCGCATCGTAATGCATCCTTCGTAACTGGTTTTTTGCTTCACCTATAAGTGTTTATACACACACACACACACACACACACACACAGCCTGAAACCGCTTGTCCCAAGTGGGGTTGCAGCAAACCAGAGCCTAACCTGGCAACACAGGGCGGAAGGCTGGAGAGGGAGAGGACACACCCAGGATGGGACGCCAGTCCATTGCAAGGCACCCCAAGTGGGACTTGAACCCCAGACCCACCAGGGAGCATGACCCAGTCAAACCCGCTGCCCCACCGCACCCCCTCATCTTGTAAGTGTATGTAAGTTTAAATAAGTGGTTGTTCAAAACTTCATTATATCTTTGCATAAACTTTTTGTCACTGAAGCACGGCGATGTGGAACTGACTCTTACTTCTGCAAATCGCATCAGTTAGAACCATTAAGCGGTGGAAGTAGGTGGGGCCTTCAAAGGTACAAGGGAGGGTTTAATAAACTGCTGGAATTTGGCAATGGGGGGCTGAAAAGAAAAAAAAAATATGAAACATAACAGCCCATCTGGGTCCAACTTTATGTTCATTACTTACAAACTGATGGCAATGACAAAAATTGTCAAAACAAATTCTCGTCAAACAGATTTCATTAAAGTCCCACTTCCAACATACTTTTCCGCCTAGATTCCTGCCACCACCGCCTCCAGAAATGACCTTTACTCAAACAAGTTCCTTTCAGAATTCCTGCACATTACTAATTTTATTTCTATGAGAATAATTTCAGATTAAATATTTCACACAAGGGGGGGTGCGGTGGCGCAGCGGGTTCGGCCGGGTCCTGCTCTCTGGTGGGTCTTGGGTTCGAGTCCCGCTTGGGGTGCCTTGCAACGGACTGGTGTCCCGTCCTGGGTGCGTCCCCTCCCCCTCCAGCCTTGTGCCCTGTGCTGCCAGGTTAGGCTCCGGCTCACTGCGACCCCACTTGGGACGAGCGGTTTCAGACTCTGTGTGTGTGCGCGTGTGTATTTGACACAACTTCAAGTGACCACTAATAAGTGTTTTAAGGAGCCTTTGTCCAAGTGTCCAAACAGCTATTGTAATTGAAATCGGTTGTTTGGAGACGAGGCCGTCTCGACGGGACGTGGCGCTAAAGGAGGAACGCAGAACGCGGAGCAGGAAACGCTCATTTTAAAAGTTCATTACAGTCAATTCAAGGGTGTATTGGAATTGATTAAAGCCTCCTTTCACTTTCAAATGTTTCGAAGCCCTCCAGACACACGGAAGTAATGACATGAATCAAGTGCGGGGACAAACAGGGAAGAATATGCGCGAGTCAGATTAATTGAAAATGTTCCCAGGAGTGTGTAATTGTTCTTTGATGTCAGAAAGGGCGTTCTTGTTGAAACATGCTAATGTGCACCGGAATGATTTGGGAAATGTACAATTATGAAGATGGGTGAGAATAGGGAGGGGTCGCTGAGGGACCCCGGTGATCCGTGTTGCGAGACCCTCTTGGTTTAACTAAGCCGTCGAGGGTCCGGCGGAGATGCGTAGATACGTAGTCCCTTTCGACTGTCGACTCTTCAAGGGCGTCGGGCACAGCGACAGGGTACAGCTGAACCGGCACTAAGTTTGTGCCGTTCCGGAAACTATTATTACAACTTCTCTAATTAATTAGCCCATATTCCAAAGAGGCTTTAAAACTGGAGCGTTTTAATTCACACACACATAATCAGGTGTGTTATGTGACACTGGTCCCAAATGCAGAAAACCAAACATTTACGTTGAGCTATTTATGTGGCACGTCTCTCAAAGCGGCACATTGTTTTTTTCCCACTTATACAGCTGGGTAATTTTTACTGTACCTTGATTAAGTGTACTACAGCAGGAGGTTTGAACTCAGATCCTTCAAGCGGAAGGCAGTAGCTCCTGCACCACCTGCTGGCCCTATAGTCACCACAGAAGCACCCACATGGGTTTTACACAGCTACACGAATGGTCATCTTTCACTATGTTAGTGAATATGAATCCTGGTAAATGATTAATAACTGGAAATAGGCTTCAAAGTAATGCGACAGAGGGAAAAAAAAATGTGCCTGGTGTCTGACAAGACTCGTAATATTATGATATTGGAGCTCAGCAAACGAAAAGCATAGTGTCGACTGTGGGGCTGGAGAGCATGAACTCGGGAGCCACCAGCAGGACATTAGGTTGCGAAGTGGTCAAAGTTGGTACCTTGCCTCTAGAAGGACATGGGTGCAAATCCGCTCTCCTGCTGTTTTAGCCTGGAACTGATACAGTAAAAATCACCTTTCCAGACAAATGGGAGAATAGTGTCAAGCAATTTAAAGATATTATTGATTTTTATTTACCCATTTTTTTTTTCTGCCCTTCTTTCATTCAATGGGAAACTGCTCTGTGAATAAGTCCATCTATCCATCTATCTATCTAGCTCTACGTACAAACCTAACATAATACTTTGTCATGAACAAAGACATCAAGTTTTCAATTGGTAAGGTTTTAGAGAATGCAATTTATTGGCCAGGTGCCTGATTGACTCCTAAAACCTCAGATGAGGTGACTTGCTATTCCAAGTCCCATCGTGGGTCGATGAACACGTAATGGCACTAGTAATAGTTTTCTTGGTATAATTTCACTTTATTTTTGATGTCACACCAAAAACACAGCCAAGCAGGTGAAGATTAAAAAAAAAAAGATGAAATAAAAAAGAAAAAAAGAACCCCTGACATTAGGTTTTGCACTCAAGCCTCTCACTGACGTTCAGCCCTGACGTGATGTAAATGAACGCTTGGTGACATTTTCACCGGTCCCTCGTGTCCCCCGTGTCGTTCGGACTGTCACCTGATGCCATTTCTCCAGGATGGCATCCAAACATCGCTCCCGTCGAGCATCAGTCTGCCTGCCCCGCGGTGCCCCTCGCACCCGGGAACTGTCAGTCACCTGTCTGTGTGTGAGCTGCAGGTGCTGTGATGTGACTTCGGCTGCCAGTCGGAGCACCCGATTTTACCCAGAGCAACCAAATGGCCCGTGTGTTAAAGTATGGAAGATACGACTGTCTTAAGCTGGGACAACAGCAAAGGGTTTACAGCAACATGCCAAGAGAGCACTATTAACTTAAGAAGAAATGTCCAGCTCATGTAAAATGCTATTGCTATTCTTATTGATTCCTTTTATCCAAAGTTATATACTATGAATTAGCAACTTAAAACAGGGTTTTATAACTGTGTCAGTTTAGGGTAGGTATTGTACCTTATTCAAAGGTGTTACAGGAGAAGTAAGATTTGAACCAGACACCTCCAGCTTGCTAACCGCTATCCCACCTGCTGGCCCAGTTGTGTAACTGTTGTTGGTGTGTTCAGTAAAATGCAGTGGTTGATCAAGAGCATGAATCAGGTTTCTCCTTTGCTTTAAGCCTGTAAACTGGAAACTCCAGAATTTTGTCTGAATTGCTAGAAACATTACAGTTATTGTAAATATTTGGCTGATGCCTTCTTTCTGTGATTTATCCATTAATATTCTTACTGAATTAACTCGTGGCAAATCCCTTGACTGGGGGTTCTACAGGAGGAGAGGGATTTGAATTGGTATGCTTCAAATTACAAGGCAATATCCCTGACCGCTACACCACCCAGTGCCCGGGACCTGGAATTGCAGCACCCTACCCTGACCCCCACTCCCCGCCACCACCGCCATCCTCAGGCTCCACCAAATCTCTCATCTGCAAAGTTTACCACCTTTCCACGACTGACCCTCACAACAAGATAATTCCCTTCTCCTTCTGAGCAAGAGGCACAATGAAGGGAGGCTGCCAGTTGCCATGACAGCAGACGCTCATGTGGGGAAGCTGTACAAACGTATGGGACTGTGGCTCCCTGTAATTATCCATATTTGCTTTCCACTACATCACATTTGCATAATTCATAAAATCTTCATGCAATAAACAGTGTATGAAGTGTGATTTATGGGTAAAACAGCAAGGAAGATGCCTGGTGAAGGATGTTTCAAAAGTCTGTGATACACATTTTCACTGAAGAACCTGCAGAGAAACAGAAGTCAGACGTATGTTACAGTACAGTGCGGTACAATAACTTTTCCGGGTGATCCCTTAACTCTCTTTTTCCAAGTCTTGTCTCCAGAAAAGTTTCATAATATAACATTGTACAGTATGTGAGAATAACTGTGAATTGCAATTTTGAAAGTACAACTGGCAGAATGTTGTTGAAGTGAAGCTGGTAAGTCAGCAGCGAGCTGGGTTTAGCTAAACATACAAAAATTAAATTTAATGTGTGGCATCTTCACATGATGATTTATTGATTTAGTGTAATTTATGTTAGCCAAAATCAAAATATGGAAATACAGAAAGGGAATATTTTTTCTTCTTTTTCAGTAAAGACGTTTAAAGATTCCTAATTTGTCTCCATAAGTAACAATAAAAAACTATTTTCACGCAGGAATCCATGAAACGGTGTACCTCTCATCCACAAAACCACACCCAGAGACCTTGGACCTCCTGCAGTATAAAATTAGGGAAAAGTCGTGACAATGGCTACGCTCGCAAACAATTAAACTTCATTCTCCCGAAACGAAAGGCACCGCAGACACGATACCGCTATACTCTGGTTGCCTAGCAACCAACAAACACTGCGCTTCGTCTCCTCCATCTGCCCGGCCGTCGAAATGAGCCCCATATTGTAATTACTTAGGTTTTCACATCAATTAACAATATCATTAAGCCCTGATGTGATTAATTGCGCGGCAAAGGAACGCGAAAGTAGGTGATCTCCACACTTGCCGCAAAATAAGTGTCACATTCCAGCTGGGCGTCGGAGCACACGGTTTCTTCTGTATACGCATTAAAAGCTCCTCGCGGTGAGCTCTTCTCAGCTACTGAGGAACTGAGAAACATTAGCAATAATCCTCAGAGGAACAGGAGGGTGTGCTGGTGCAGGGGTTTGACTGGGTCCTGCTCTACAGTGGATGCGGGGGTAAAAGTCCTGCTTGGGGTGCCTTGTGACAGACTGGAGTCTTGTCCTGGGAGTGTCCTCTCTCTCTCTCTAGCCTTATGCCCTGTGTTGCTGGGTTAGGCTCTGGCTCCCTGCAACCCTGCATGGGACAAGTGGTTTCAGAAAATGTGTGTGTGTGTGTGTGTGTGTGTGTGTGTGTGTGTGTGTGTGTGTGTGTGTGTGTGTGTGTGTGTGTGTGTGTGTGTGTGTGTGTGTGTGTGTGTGTGTGTGTGTGTGTGAAATCCTCAGAGGAGCTGCACACAGGCACACACCTGGGGTGTGTCTTCAAGCCCCACTCCCAGACACACCTGTTCATTTCTGTGCATTTAACAAACTCGGGCATGGAGGTGTTCCACAGTCAGCAAACACTCCCTCTGCTCTGTCCAAGTCAAGGCCACAGTGGTGCAGAACCTATCCGGGAATTACAGGACACAATATATTGTAAAAAATATTTTGTGATGTTTAATATATATTGGGGGGTGCGGTGGCGCAGTGGGTTGGACCGCAGTCCTACTCTCCGGTGGGTCTGGGGTTCGAGTCCCGCTTGGGGTGCCTTGTGACGGACTGGCGTCCCGTTCTGGGTGTGTCCCCTTCCCTCTCCGGCCTTCCGCCCTGTGTTGCCGGGTAGGCTCCGGTTCCCCGTGACCCCGTAAGGGACAAGCGGTTCTGAAAATGTGTGTGTGTGTGTGTGTAATATATATTGGAAAACATCCCAATATTTGCATGTCACATGTTTCAGATTTCATATTTCAGCATCTGCTTCCACACTGGTGCTACTGTTATTACATTAAAATTTTTTATCCTCTTCTAATTCCTAAAAATGTAATTTTATATATCAAGATATAGGGTTTATTTATTATACTGTTATATTTTTACAAACAATACATAACTTTACATATGTGTGTATATATGTACTATATTACAGTCTAACATATAGTTATCTAATATAGGGTATCATGTGACTTTTCATATTTGATATTTTGCTGCCATTTCCAGTAGCTCTCATTTGAAGTCCAAAGTGGTGAACAAAGACACAAACTGAGTGACCTTGACTCGCCGGAGCTGCGCTATAATATACAGTATATCTTAACACAGGTGACGGCTGGTGGCAGGAGAATTTATTATCATTTCAGTGTGTGACACCTCATTCTAAGATATGTTGACTTGAAGAGCTGGGAGTTTTGAGACTTTATTCAACCTACTTTTAAGAGCGACATCCATTAAAGGACGGCACTATACGTGCAGCACTTTGACATGTGAAAAATGAGTGCCGTTGTACCCAAGCGGAGACTTGTTCACAGCTGTAAAAATAAATATTTAAAACTTGTAATTAGCGTTTACCCCCTCTCCGCTTCGCATCCGGTCGGGCTCGGCCCAGATGTAATCATTGTTTTACGTATTTATGAGAGTGCCGCGCTGCTTTAAAATAAAAGCATGGTAATCAAGGGCTCGTTTTCGTGATTACACCCAACATTTCTGTGGACACACAGACCATATTAAATCTCTTATACAAGACACGATGCGCTATTTCAGCAGTCAGACGGGCCGGTTAAAAAAAACAAAAAAAGTCTTGAACGCACATCTGCAGGATGAGGGGGTCTTGGAAAAGCGCAGCCACCTTTAAAGTTTAAATAATGTCTGGACAACGCTCCACTACCAATAGATCCACACATGCCGTGGGTTTGTACAGGGAGCCGGGAAACCACCTGTCAAATGCTGCCGGATCTTATTCTTACAAAACAATAAAAATAAAAATAAAAATGCACGCAAATGATAACAATGTCTTGGAATGGAAGTGTCGGGGATGCATTCATCATGCGATGATATGCAGGAAGAGGAACAAGTGTTTAGCAGACACAAAGGACGCTGTCAGTTGTAATATAAACAACAAGAATTCGGTGAGCTGAAGCTTTTCTTGAATGTGTTTCCTAATGTCGACTGCAATTAATGGTGCCGGGTGTCAAGAATTAAAAAGGAGGAAGATGAAGCACCTTTTGATGCTGGGGAGAGGATGTTCCGCAAGGCAAACTGCCTCCTCTGTGTCTCTGTCTCTGTGTGTGTGTGTGTGTGTGTGTGTGTGTGTGTGTGAAGTTTCTTCTGGGCTGTCAAAGGGACTCGAAGGGTGATGAACTAGTGAGCTTGAGGCTCTTACAAGTCACGTGTCTCGGTGAATACGCCTGTCCCCTGCCTGTTCTCATCCTTTTTTTAAACATATGGAGAAAAAGTAAGGCGGTTCTCAACTAAGACCTGCTCATCGTTTTGTTTCCTTGTTTTCTGGAAGAACGAATAAACAAATAAGATTCGGTCATATGTTTCTCAGCAGATCTTCTTATCTTATGTAGAGGTGTAGCGGTCCAGAGTCTAACCCAGAAGCATAGGGCATGGAGGACGGGAAGACCCAGGACAGGACACCACCCTGTAACAGTGCAATCGCACATAATCGTTTACACGCACAGACACACTAAGGGCAATTTAGAGTCACCAATCCACCGGGAATACGTTTTTGGACAGTGGGGGGAAACCAATGCAAACCCATACAAACAGCAGAGAGCATGCAATACACTGCCTGATACTGGATCCATTAAGGTTCATTTTCCAACTATCGCACTCCTTTGTTTTTGACATCATTAATCTGTATTTAGTAAATATTTTTAAAAAACATGAACGCTTTTAGGAAAAACACATTTCCGTCACTCCATATTTTCAGCATCTCCCCATCCTAGTCGACGCCCCTGTCGCTTCCACGTTGACCCTTTATATCCCTTCGCCCTCCTTATCTACCTGAGCCACAAAAAAGACCATCCACAGAGGAGCTGGCTATTCCAGAAATTTCCATGGTAGACAAAGAAAAGGTAAGTCAGACAAGTACAAACATAATGGAGTAAAAATCACTGCATCACCTACTGCTCCGTGCAGGGAGCATGTGGCGGAGAATGTGATGAACCCAAGAAAAACAAGAAGTGAACTAAAAAACACTCATTGTGCCATAATTCTATTCTTAGGTACCATCAGCAGTGTAAATTATGGCTGATTGTTTTGGAGACGGTTTGGATTCACTGTCTGCACCTCTGTCACTTTCATGTGAGTCTATTAAGGAAGCTATCTCCTCTGCGCGATATTCCGGAAGGTTCTTGGAGTCATTTAAGCAAACCAATAAATGATGCTGAAACTCAGACAGGAATCACAGCTTTAATAACTATAGTAATGGATATTAGTGTGGTCGCATCCCAGATGCACAGCCACAGTTCAACAGGGAAAACCTGCGTTGATTACCAAAAATCTCATAGACTGGTAACACAATTAAAATGGGATTTTATGCAGCATTTCTACACTTGTGAGAGCAAAAGGTGCTGTTTGGGTCACTCCAGACTTCAAAGGAAGGCAAACCTCTCTCACTCACACATTGGCTGAAACAGCTCGTCCCAAGCAAGGTCGCGGCAAGCTGGAGCCTAACCCGGCAACACAGGGTGCAAGGCTGGAGGGGAGGGGAGGGGACACACCCAGGATGGGATGCCAGTCCATCACAAGGCACCCCAAGCGGGACTTGAACCCTTGACACACCAGAGAGCAGGGCTGGGCCAAGCCCACCGCACCACTGCACCCCCCTTCACCAGTTTTGCTTATTTAGCCAATGTGAGTCTCCAAAGCAGCTTACAGTGATTTGCCCATTTATAAAGCAGAGGTAATTTTTACTGTCACTTTAGGGTAAGTACTTTGTTTAAGGGTACTATGGAAAGGGATGGGATTCAATCCTGGGACCATTGTGTGGAGGGCATCAGCTCTAACCACTGCACCAATTTCTTAAAGGTGTTTGTTGGGTTTGAAATTTACTTAGTTGTCTGGCTGGCAACAGAAGGGGGAAATAAATTTCCATTATAGCACTGTGGCGAACTTATTAAAGATTCACGTCCCCCACAGGGGGCACTGGCAAATCTTTTGCTTAAAGCCTATTTTATTTTTGCTTTTTTGGAATTTTAAAAAAATAACTAAAAGCATCCTTAAATTGATCCCAAAGAGAAAACGATGATCATCTTCAGACATCGTGTTCTTGTGTCAGCACTAAAAAAATGCTAAATAGCCCCTCAGACCTTTTTTTGGTTTTTATTGTTTTCAGAAACTTGCAGCTCAGTACATTTGGATTTTCAGACAAATCATACACCGATCAGCCACAACATTAAAACCACTGGCAGGTGAAGTGAATAACACTGATTATCTCGTTACAATGGCATCTGACAAGAGGTGGGATACATTAGGCAGCAAGTGAACAGTCAGTTCTTGAATTTCACATGTTGGAAGCAGGAAAAATGGGTTAGCGTAAGGATCTGAGCGACTTTGACAAGGGCCGACTTGTGATGGCTAGACAACTGGGTCAGAGCATCTCCAAAACGGAAGCTCTTGTGGGGTGTGCAATGGTTAGTACCTACCAAAAGTGGTCCAAGGAAAGACAACCGGTGAACAGGCGACAGGGTCATGGGCGCCCAAGGCTCATCGATGCACATGGCTAGCGAAGGCTAGCCCGTCTGGTTCGATCCCACAGAAGAGCTACTGTAGCACAAATTGCTGAAGACCTTAATGATGGCCATGATAGAAAGATTTACCTGGGGAAGAGATGGCAGCAGGATGCACTATGGGAAGAAGGCAAGCCAGCAGAGGCAGCATGATGCTCTGGCCAATGTTCTGCTGGGAAACCTTGGGTCCTGACATTCATGTGGATGTTACTTACCTAAATAAGTCACCTACCTAATAGATTGTTGCAGACCACGTACACTCCTTCATAGCAACTGTATTCCCTAATGGCAGTGGCCCTGCCACACTGCAAAAACTGTTCAGGAATGGTTTGAGGAACGTGACAAAGAGTTCAAGGTGTTAACTTGGCCTCCGAATTCCCTAAATCTCAAAGTCCAGTCCCACTTCTCAGGACGGATTTTGAAAGAGCATAAAAAATTTGGGTTGACACCCCAAGTCCACTGTCGAGACGTGGATGCAGAGGTTCCAAGCGTGCAGGTCACAGGGTTGTTGAACATCTTGAGATGTCTGGGAATCATTTCTGTGAAATCGAACCTATCACTGGGATTCCAGTGCAGATTTCTTATTTATAATCTTCACATAATTGTGTCCATTCTCCCCTGTGTGTGCGCATGCACATAAGTGTGTTTTTCACCTACGACTTGAGCGGAGCAGCAGGTCCCAGGATGGTTCACAGACTGACATGCCCATTCATCATGCCTTTGTTTTCTCTCTTAACAAAACATTTTGCTTTGCGAACACACAGATCTTCCTCGGCCTTTTGCCTCCTGATTCCATTTCTCCATCATCTATTCCAGCTCATGCCCACCTATCACTGCGAGTAGCTGCATGGAAAAACTGCTCAGGGTTCATATTATTACTACTATTATTATTATACATTTAAATGTATAAGACAAGGACTAAAAATTGCAATTTTTCAAAACTGTGCTCAAGTACCATTGTCCGAGAAGCCCTCTATCCAAAAAGGTGTCTGGAGTTCACATGAGTTTTCGTACAGATCAAATATTGGTTTTTAAATTTGTTTCTGCAGCAAGAGTTCGTCACTTGTGTCCATATACTGTTTTTTACAGAACCGGTTTTAGCTAACAAGTATCAGTACGTAAGTAAATTATACTTGCTTGATTACTGGCATGAAAAAGCAAACTGATACAGTCAAAAGCATCAGACAAACTTACTTAAATTTTTTAAGGTCACTGCTTTAAAACAAATATTACAAAATTAAACTGGCAAAGGCAAAATATACAAAACTTCTCCACGGCAGTTCCTTCTGTTACTCAGAGTGTGCAAGGTCACATGAGACAACCTTTTAGGCTATACTACATTCATAAGTATACCTTGCCGAGATGAATGCAGAACCCTAGACCCCCCAAAAAAATTAGCTGCTTTTGTAAAGTCTCTTGAATATACTCTGAAATTATTTTAGCCATACTGTCATCCCATTGCCCAGCCCCCCCCCCTTAATGGTATCACGCTCGGCTGAACCCAGTCAAAATATCAATATCGTCTTGGAGCTTTGAGCAACCAAACACAACTGCTACCAATTTCTTTTTAATATATGAAACGAAGCAAAAAGGATCTTCTGCCTTTTCCGTCCGAGATGCAGAGACCAACACAAAACACAAAACACTTTCCACAAAGGCTTTTAACATAATTATTTTCCAGCGAAGGAAAAAAAAAATAATGAGATGCAATTTTTTCTCTCGGTATTCATATTCTCAAAAAGACTTTGATTTTTTTTTTTTTTTTTTGCATAATAATAGCAGCAGAGGATTAAATTAATTGCTCTTAGATCGTTATCTTCGGAGCTCTGTGATGAGTGATAAAGGGAGATGGATTAGATGTTCGATCAGAGAAAATAAATGGTGTTTCTCTTCCCCCTTTACGCATGTCCCCCGGACTGCAATTTGAGTGTGGAGATGCCCATTAAATGTGGGTTAAGAAGCAGCCCCTAAACTTGCTGTCCTTGGGGTGCACGGGGCAACAAACAACACAGCAAAACATATTGACTCCAAACAGACGTACAAATCAGAGCAAACAACAGACAAAGAGCTTTAGACACAAACATTGGACAGTTGACACATAGTTTGTATGACTGACACCACTATGTTGCTAGTTCACAGAATGACAAAGCGCTGAGCAAAGTTATTGTAAAGGGTCCAACAGTGCAGTTATAACAGTAATACGAGATAATAGGGGACTACAGATTGAGACAGATGGCAGCTGAAGAGAGGAAAACAAAATTCAACCTAAGAGAAAGTGAAGAAAAAAAGAAAAGAAAATAAACCGATCCCCCCCCCCCCGGGGCAATATATCGGAAGGAAAGATGTGGAGTGAGCCCATAAAAAGACAGATTGTCAGCAAGTTGGACCGCAGGTATACTTTAGACATCTTAAAAATAAGTGCCACGCGCTGTTGATTTTTAGTCAACTTTATCTTCAGCCTTTCAGACGCCTTGCAGATCTCCTGCAGGATTCAAACACTCTGCACTAAGATGCGCTCAGAAACGCGGTGCTCCCGTCAGGGTGCGAGGATCAGAGCGCCGGCTTGCTGGCGCTGTTTATCATGCGAGGAAGGGAGGCTGTGATTCTTGAGTTCACAGCATGCAACAGCGACCCGTGGGAGCCAAGCGCTCCATTCATTCAGTTTCACTTGTTTAAGCAGGAAACCGTCCCGACGCACCTCGCGGCCTCATTCTGCGCTGCGCTCCTTCCTGCTTTATTTTTTCCTCGTTAATTTGTTTCCCTTTTTCTTCACCCCGGTTACTAAATGCCAAACGCTGTCAGCACATTTCATTTACACTGGAAATACGTCCGTTTGCTTTGTTCGTATTCTGTATTGGGACGCACAGTGGCAGTATACGAGTAGCAGAATGCAAGTTTGATTTCTGAATGTCATATTTGCATGTAAGTGCTCCCTTTTTCACTTCTTCATCCCTTGCTTTACTGTTACTTTATCTTCTTATTATTTAATCTCATTGTTTTTATGTTTGTTTTCATAGCATGTTTTATTTCTGTATTTTAATGACAACTATACATACTGTATATATATATATATATTTATATATATATTTTAAAGTAATGTACATAGAAAAGCTGCTGTTAAAAGGCACTACATGAAATAAAGCTTATTATTAGTCCAGATACCTTCCAGAAAAATCTCATAGTGATATAATGCTTTAAGAGATCTTTTTTCAGAATTTTGTTGAAGGGGTATCAGGTGGTATGGTGGTTAGAGAACTAACTTTCCAGTCCAAAGACCCACCCTGCTGTAGGAACCTTGATCAATGAACTAACCTTGAAACTAACCAGGGACAATAATTTCAGTATCTTAGTATCCATCACACTGTAAATTGGTTAGGGTCTGAAAACTCACCTTTTCCAGACTTACTTGGCCCAAGATCTCTCCAGCTCAGGTATGGTGTAAAGTTCACGCACCGTAACCTTATGATCATCCCCAGATTAGCCTTTATACAGCTGCTACTCCGGCATTGTATGTGATCTTGTGTATCTTATTATAAAAAAAAGATTGGGTAGGAGGTTATCAGGATTCATCTATCCTGCGCTTTATGCACCTACTCAAGGGATGAACATCGGTGCATCAAGTGGAAAGTAATAAACTAGGTTTACTTAAGAGTCACATGTCTGCAGCTATGTCTCATTCTCCTAATGTAAAGCACAAATTGTATTTTGGCTGAGATGTATGTCGCATTGGAGAAAAGCATCTTCTAAATGAATAAATGTAAATGTTAGGAGAAAAGATCCAAAATAGCTCATAATAAAAATGATGTAATTGTCTAACTGTCATCGCCGGTAAACTGATCAACATTACCTTCATGCAGCCATTACTTTAAGCTGCTAACAAACTTTAAAGGAATTCTCTGAAAATTTTCTTTTAAACTATTCCTAAGATGTGGGTAGGTTGCTATAATATTTTGAAGACCTCTGTCTTGGCAATTGCTTAAAAATTCAGCAATAAAAGTTCAAAGGGAAAGGAGGACTTTGAGTTAATGTGCAGGGTTTGAAATTAAACTTTGCATTAATTATATATGGGTTAAAATATTTGTTTACATTGTTTTTATATGAAAAAAAATTCCCCATGTGAAAACTGTCTTACGGTGGTGAACACTACACATTTTACAATATGTTCTTAAAACACTGCAAAATGTAGAACTAAAAACTGGGAAGTGTATAAAATTGTAGCTTGTTGGATGAATTTTTCCATTTTTTTATTAATTAATTAATATTGTTAATAATGTTAATATTAATATAATTGTTAATATTGTTAATGTTTTTCTGTAGTCCACATTCCTTCCTGAGTCATTTCATCACAACATGTCAGAGGCCTGCTGAGAATTTCTTACCATATACACCAAATTATTTGTAACAAAACCCCTGCTGCCTTGGTAAGAAGCACATTGCACAAGTTCATTGTAAGGAAAAAAAATCTCCCTTCGGCAATTTCTGCACATTTCACTGTTATTTACCGTGTGAGGAACAACCCTCTTTTACTTTATCATGTCAGTCAAAAACATGGGTCGAACTCGGTTCATTTAAACATAACCAGTCACGCCTCCATCTTCATTTGACAACGAGAATGGAAATGTTTCCTATCTGTACCCACCATTGCTAAGAATAAGAAAAAGAAGGGGAATAAAAACTATTGTTAAAATGTTTGGACTCTGCTGCTATGGACATTTCAATGTGGTGAAGTACAATAGTAAGGTCAGTACTCTATGGATCTCACCGTTGACTCGGTATGTAGCTCAGCACATGACCCTGACCTGCACCACTGATCCAGATCTGCCCCTTTCTCCAGCCTCGCATCATACATGTCTCCTTGCTGCTGACAAACGGCTCGGGCTCTCTCCTTGGAGCACATGGTCAGCTTTGTAGGAGCATCTCAAGCGGCCACATGTTCTTTCAGATGAGGTGCCTGGTGAAGCCATTCCTTAAAGTTTGGTCCCCTGAGCCTGCTGTCCCTACATGGTGGATGGACTGAGCCCTGAATGCTGATGAGAACTCCAGAACCTTCTACCATAGCCGTACCACTGCTGGCTGAAGAGCCGGCAGCGCGGCGGCTAGAGCCGTCACCTTATAATCGATGGATCTGGTCTGAGTCCCCACTCTGGCTGCAGTACCTTCGATCAAGGTACTTATCCTGATCTGATACAGTTAAAATTACCCTGCTGTAAATCACTGTATATAGTGTAACACTGTCACTTTGTCCATACTACCCCTTAACAGCTGCTCTAATATTCAGATTTTTACTGTCGATCTATAATAAGGGTCACGAACCATGTTGAGACATTGATGTTGATTTTAATGCGATATGCCAATTACACCATCCATGTACAGTCATCTGGCTAGGAGTGTCCATGAGATAAGTAAAAGGGAAAGAGAAGTGTACTTATCCTCATGTTAGGTACAAATTGTAATCCCAGGAGGTGTTTTGGTGTTTGCACCCTTCAGCGAGGAACCAAGCCTACGTCTTCCCAGTCTCTCCGTGCAGGTGCTCCGGAAACCCGAATCTCGACAGGATGTCAGAAGCTTGCTTTCATATCAGAGCGTGCCGCGAGTGCATTGTCGCGCATAAACCCGCAGGAACCGCTTCCTCCAGTAGTTTTACAGCCGAGGTGGTGTAAGATACACAGACAGCAGCACGCTCAACGTCAACCGCTTCCAACTGCTCCCAGCCCTGAGCTGCCCAAACACGGTATTTCAGCCTGCGCTTCCCAAACAGAACGTGCACATGTTGCCATCCTTACAAGCTGCTACGTGTCACGCTGTTGCCACACATCCCACAACGCATCCACTCATCTCCTCCCTGCTGTTGTACCTGGACTTCTATCTACATTGTTACCTGTAACAATGTCTGCAGAGTCAGAACCCCAAGCGGGAGGACAAACAGGGAAAGTGAGGTTATTGTACTTCACGAACGAGCAGCAATCGGACGGACGGACGCAATCACAGCGACACTGGACACACCCCTTTCGACACCGACAACACAAGTGGAGGACAGAACTTTCTGGAAGCAATTTATATTTGTTGTCAACAGCAGGTCACCCTTAAACTAATTTAACCTATTTGACCCAACAGGGCCCCTAACCCTCACAGAACCCACCCCCTCCATTTAGATTTGGCACTCCGAGCTTAGAATAAAAGGAAAGGCCAGGGAAAGGGTGGGGGATACATATTGTTACATTTGTATAAACTTAGATCAATATAAATATCGAAATTGTTTTGTTTTTAATATGGAAATCATAGTGGCACAGTGGATTTGATCGGGTCCTGCTCTCTGGTGAGTCTGGGGTTCAAGTCCTGCTTGGGGTGCCTTGTGATGGACTGGTGTCCCGTCCTGGGTGTGTGCCCTCCCCCTCCAGCCTTGTGCCCTCTGTTGCCAGGTTAGGCTCCTGTTTGCCGTAACCCCGCTTGGGATAAGGTGTGTGTTTTTAATACAATGTAATAGCTGAAGGTCAGTGGTTTGAATCCCAGCTCATGCTGTAATACCCCTGACTGAAGTTGTTACCCTAAACTGATACAGTAACAATCACCCTGCTGTATAAATGGCTGAATCGCTGTGAGTAAATCAGTGTACAAACCGAACGCTGTAAGTTAGCCTGGACCAAGGTGTCAAACAACAAGCGTTCATTGACATCACTGTTAACAAACACACTGACAGCTTCACCGAAAAACAATTTATTTCATGGGGGGGAAAAAAGTCAGAAAAAAGGCAAGCAAAAGCAGTAATGAAGAAAGCAACCGCTGGTCCCACAGTCATTTAGAGAGGAATATTTGAAATCCTTCTGACAAAATATGAGCAGAACAAAGGAGAGAAAATGATGGTTGCGGCCAGGCGTCGCGCAGTTTGTACTCTGCGAATTGGAACAATTTATCATTTGCCCAAACCATTAAGGAGAGAGAAAAATAATCTCCAGCAATCGATACAAAGAGTTTTACGTTTTTCGCCCACGCCTGAACATTACGGATATTACCTTTGCATCTGTGAAGCTGGCACGAGCTAATCTGGGTTTATTTAACTTTGCAGACGATCAAGGAACGGTTCAGAAAATGAAATTACATCACAATTATGTTAGCTGCTTTGGATACACCCGCTCGTAATTTGAATAATAACTAACAGCAGAATGACAGGGCAGCAATAAAAATGACGAAATTGGCCTGTTGTTTATGCTTCAGAAAAATCAAGTCTCGAGTCTGGAGGTGTTTGAAATGAGTGGCAGATTAAATGCGTATTGAATCATTACCGGCTTCTCCTCCATCTGTGGAGAATCATTTTTCAGCCGTACTCAAACTGTCTCTTATCTCTCCCATATTACGGTTAGCGATGCCAATTTTCTTCTTTTCTTTGTATGAAATTAGAGGGAAAGATGCAGCCTTTGCACTGTTTTTACCCAACTTTTTTTTTTTAGACAAAAAAAAACACGTGTCCGTTGTGCAGCGAGATAAAGAGAAGTCTTTCCGATAAAAACCCCTTGAAAGACACTCGAGAGACCCGGACCCCCTTCATTCACTTTGATATTTTAAAAGCCTCTCTCGCTGATTCGGGGACCGCAGCTGCCATGCAGAAGGCCAGGCCAGGTTCAGCCTTTCGCTCGTCCCTCTTGTAAAGAGCTTATGCGGACTCAATTATTCAAAACCGCGCTGAATTATTGAAATGTAGTCACTTTTCTCCCTCCTTCGCTATATCTTGAGATGTGGGCCTTTGGAGGTGGATCTGCGTTCCCGTAAGGCTGGAGACGAGTCGCAAAGGGAAGTCCGCGTTCCCGTCACCACAATTGAATCGCGAAAGCGCACGTTAAGTGATAAACCGCTGATTTTAGGTCATTTTTATGTGTTCTGTGGAGGACTTCAGTGGATGAACAACAAAAGGGAACATTACCAACTGTGGAGGGATAAAAATGACACATTATATACTGAATGCGTCGCACGCTCTGAAATATTTCCCCGCATTTTCGCAAAATGTCACATTGAACTGGGTATTGATTCAAAACACTGCTTCAAAACTGGCTGTAAGTGAATAAAAAAATCTGGAAAAAACAAAACATTTGGGCTGAAATGGAATGGCATGCCTTGCCCTTCCAGGATAGGCTCTGGGTCACTATGACCCTGAACTGGACAAGAACCAAATCACTTTTGTGTGCATCCATATTTCATTTATGTAATCTTATATATTTATTGTTATTGTTTATTGTAATTTATATTCACGAAAGGACAGCTGGTAGTGTGGTGGTAAGAGCTGCTGCCTTTTGTCCCAAAGGTCACCAGTCGTATCCCCACCTCTGGCTGTAGTACCCTTGAGCAAGGTACTTACCCTCAATTGCTCCAGTAAAACCACCCAGCTGTATAAATGGGTAAATAACTGTAATAGCTTGTAATAACTGTAACTTTGACATTGTAAGTCGCTTTGGAGAAAAGTGTCAGCTAAAGGAATCAGCAATGACCCTGCTTTACGATCAGCACGGTAACCCAGATACTCCTGAGGCTCATGATTCAGGCTTCTTCTACCACAAATCTGTTGTAGGCCAATATAGACTTAGAGTTAATTGTTCTTCACTTTCTCCTCTTGCTCACTCTGTTCTCCCTCCGCCATCAGTCCAACACAGTCTAACTCCTCTTGTCCCTCTGATGATCTTGTGCCCACCCCCCCATCTACCCCTGACTGATTATTACCCACACCCCACAGCTGTCATGACTCCTCTGAGGAAGAGCGGGACCTTCGTCGGTTTGAGTCTCAGGTAGCAGGAACACCTGCACCGTCATTAGCCTGTCCGTTGTGGGAATTATAATTTTCCTCCAATCAGGGTTAAGCATGCTGCACAGCACCATGGGACCGGCTGTGCCTCCAAAAAACACCAGCGCACGCGCACGCACGCACACACACACACACACACACACACCTACGTTAATACATTTAGCTGACGCACTTCTCCAAAGCAATTTAAAACATGAGCTGCTTAGTGATTCATCCATTTACTGTATCAGTTCAGGGAAAGTACCTTGATCAAAGACACTACAGCAGGAGATTGGATTCCAACCTGCTGTGAGTACAAGGTGGCAGTTCTAACCACTGCACCACCTGCCGTGTAAAAATTCAAAGCAGTTTACTGGTCCAGTGGCCAGAACAGACAATATACATCGCAACGGCTTTAATAGTGGCACGGTGGCACAGCGAGTAATGCTGCTGTCTCAGCACCTGGGTGGTGTGAGAAAATGCAGGTTTGATCCCTGCTCAGTCTGTGTGGAGTTTGCATGTTCTCCCTGTGTCTGTGTGGGTTTCCTCTGGGTGCTCTGGTTTCCTCCCACACTCCAAAGACTGATAGTGTGTGAGTGACAGAGAGAGTGTGTTCCACTGATGTATGGAGGAGTGACTCAGTGTAAGTAGTGTGTCTAACAGTGTAAGTCACCACGGTGAATAAGGTGTGTGGGCTCATAACACTACATAGAGTTCATTGGAAGTTGCTTTGGACAAAAGTGTCTGCTAAGCAAACAAATGTAAAAGGTCGCTCAAGTTCTTTTAAAAAAAAATGGTTTGCATTGACACCCAAACAAATTTACCGCCTGACTTTTGACCGTCCACTTTTTTATTCTTTAATAACAACATGACCCATGAGAGTGCCAGCAAATCTAATGAAAACACGTTACTTCTTTATTATTTGTTAATTATATGCCTCAACCCTTTCATTAACTTTCTGTCTCTCACTCTAAATAATTTACACTGGATCTTCACAGAGGCTGACGACTGTATATTTCCACCGCCCCCGCCGTCGTCGCCCACCAGACCCCAGTCCATGTCCTCTGTCATGACATCATTTGTCCCAGTTGGAGCGACGAGGTCTTTCTCCTTGTTAAAACACACATATTACTCTGAGGCAGCCCCCGTGTCAGCAGGCGTGGGTCCGACGGTACACCACCATCCACGGCTGTGCCCAGGGAAGAGCCACGCATGTGGCACTGGGACCCTGACGATGCCCACAGACCACCAGACTAGGGATCTATTTAACGCTTTTGGGAGGTTTGGTGCTCCTATCTGTGTAGGTCGTGATTCAAACTTTTTGGCCGGCACTTTGACTTTGGCGAAATCCCCTTAACAGATCCTGGGAGAAGTGACATAGAAGATGAACAGCATCTTTAACTGTGACATTAGTAATACAATTTTTGTTAAATCATGTTACATATGACAAGATAACAGTTTAAAATTACTTCTGAGAACCTTGGACCGGGTGTTATTTTAATATGCAAAACCATATTTGCATGCTGAATTATTCAAAACGCAGCTCAAGTTTAGATGGCGCCAGTACGAAACAATCCTGCCACCAGTATAGAAATCACAGAAATAAGGCACGCAGGCCAGGTCAAGGTGGCGAGTTCAGATATGTCCACAATAATTGGCTTTTTTTAGTGAAAGACACATATTTCATTTCAACGATTTCCATATTTAGTAGGGACTGTTCATATTGATGAATTACGAAAAGAGCATCACCTTACTGGGGAGGTGCGGAGGTGCAGTGGGTTTGAGCGGGTCCTGCTTTGCAGTGGGTCTGGGGTTCGAGTCCCGCTTGAGATGCCCTGTGATGGACTGGCATCCCGTCCTGGGTGTGTCCCCTCCAGCCCCATGCCCTGTGTTGCTGGGTTAGGCTCCGGCTCCCCGCGACCTCATATGGGACAAGCGGTTTCAGACAATGTGTGTATGCATCACCTTACTGAAAAAATTACATTTATTATTTAGAGGATGGTTTACCCCAAATACAAATTGCAGTTACGAATAAGGTAAAGTAAAGGAATTTTTCTCAAAATATTGCCCAGGACGTATCCCATTCAAATTACATGTATGTTTTAATTTTTGAAAAATCCTTATGGCCACGGCAGTCTTGTGCATTGCCAGAATACTTCAGAGAAGTGGGAATTCGATTTTTTTTTGGCCTGTTAGTAAAAATAATTTGCATGGATATAAAGCAGGCCACTGCGTGGGCGAACGCGCGACGCCAAGCAATTCGCGGCAAAGCCCGTCAAATAAAAAATCACGCTCGTCACGTCGTTCTTCTCATTCAAATTCTCCTCTGTCACAAGTTATCATTTCAGCAGTGGACACCGTGGCTTTGCACACGCACCGCAAAGCTGTAAATAATGAGCCTTTGAAGAAAAGACAGGGGCCTCAATTATCGCCACGCTGTCAGGCCTCTGCAGAAAGGATCTGATAGAACCCCACGCGCAATATTGTAACATCAATACACAACGTGAGGCAATGACGGAGGGGAGGGGCGCTCTCGGGTGCGAACTCCGTTCCCTGTGCCGCACGCAGTTACCAGCGGTTACGGATGGAGGATTTAAATGACGCGGAACGTGATTAGAGGTGCCCTGCGATCCCAGGGCGTTGTGAGTGCACGCTGTCGACGCTCCGCAACCCGCGACTGACAAATTGTAAATGTTTCTGAGGTTCGCTTCGGGAAAGAGCTGGTCTGTGCTCCAGGGCCCCGCGCACAGGGGGGGAGGATGAGGGATGCTTTCTGGGTGGGCACGTGTTGCTCATCCACACCTGTTTCATTTGCGGCACTGCGATAAGTGGCTGTTGCCAGAAGTAAGTAATTTAATTAGCTGGAATGCGGAATGATAATTATTCGAGTCTAAACGACAAGGTCGGCCGAGGGATCTGGCTTCAGAGGGCGCTATGGTCGCACGGAGGAGACTGCGGGATGTGGGAAGCTGGTCTTTGCATGCAGCTGGAGCTCCTCTTCTGTCCCTGACACTCTGCCTCCACCAAGTGGTCTGTTGGACAACAGTGAAAGCTTGCAGGAGAGGAGAACCATGCGGGGGCGCTGCTTCAAGGGGCCGGCCTTAGGCTGACTGAACCTATGTAACCTAGGGGGGCCCCCCCATTAGGGTTACCATCTCTCACACACACACACACACACACACACACACACACACACACACACACACACACACACACACTGGTCGAAGCCGCTTGTCCTGAGGGGGGTTGCAGCGAACCGAAGCCTAACCCGGCAACACAGGGCGCAAGGCAGGAGGAGGAGGGGACACACTCCGGACGGGACGCCAGTCCATCACAAGGCACCCCAAGCGGGACTCGAACCCCAGACCCACCACAGAGCAGGACCCCCTGCGCCCGCCCCCCCCCGTTACCATGTCAAGCTTTGAAAATCTCGAATTTCCTAAAGAAGAGGTTGAGGGTGGGGAGGGTGGCAAGGAATGTTGTTTTGTTTAAATAAACATAAACATGAATACAGAGATGGATTTGTTTCGAATGCAGCATAATAACATACATTCCTGAAATCTCATTTTAAATTATCGCATCTCCAGGAAGAGCCCCACCATCGCAGGTGGTTCAGCATTATTACTAACCATCGTTTATCTCTTCTCTCGCTGAGGTGACTTGCCAGGTTGGAAAGCCAGCTTCACCATGATGTGCCCATGTATACTGCAGGGTTTGTTATTCTATCAGTTCAGAATAAGTTGCCCAGTCAAGGGTGCTACACGAGAAGGAGGGATTAGAACCCAGGACCTTTGCTTGCAAGGCAACAGCATCACTGCCACGCCACCTGCTGTTCCAGGAAGAGCGATCTCAATGATTCAGTCACCTTTCACTCGAGAGAAGCGGAGGCGTTCGCAAATCTGAAACGACCCTGAAGCTGCCTTCCACCATAACGCGAGCTAAATTTAATCTCCTCCATCTTTACGTTTCCTTTTTCTTTGTCCTCTCCTTGTTTTTTAATTTCCTTTCTGCAGACAACTTAATTAAGATTTTCAGGACCCACGTGCCCGTTTGGGTCGCACCACTGGGTCATTCTAATTTTATCATGTTGTACTTCTAATTTACCTGCAAAGATTCTGTGCAAAATGTCATATTAATATTTTTAATATTTAATATGTAGTAAAATAAAAATTAAATTATTTTTAATTAAGTCCTATGTCTTGGTGGCAAGCACTAACTGACTGGAGACACAGGTATGCTTTATGAATATTTTAGTAATAAATGTTGCTGGACTAATCTACTTAGACTGCTTGCTGAGATCGTATACAATTTCACAGCATACCTGGTGCCTTCAGTCTGCAACTTAAGGAAAATCCATGCTCCTCACACCGGGGCACGGATCCAATAACAGCATGTACCCGATCCCAAAGAGGGCAAACGCGTCCACGGGGGATGGCAGCCTGTCCGACATCGCCCAGGAAGTACGGTGCAAAAAAATTAAATGAATAAACATGTCACTGAATGTCATATGAACGATCCAGTCATGTAACGGGTGCAGAAGGTGGTGTTTGAATCCCAGCACCATACTACAATTTGGACACTTACCCTGAATTGATAGAGTAAGAATTATAAATTGAACATATTATAAATGCTATAAAAAGAAATGGACAGAGTATATTTCCTCACTTAATTTAATTCCTTTTATGCCCTGTGTTTTACTGTCCTGAAGTAAAGGGCTTTGTGGATTAACACGCTGTGTGACACTTTCGTTCAGATCCACACAGCAGAGAATGTGTCCCACTTGTCGTACTACCGCAGAGCGTGTGAAGAACTCACGCACAAATACGCTTGAAGCGGCACACGACCGCTGGCGACCTCAAGGTTAACACCGCATTACCCTGTTTGTAGGGGAAACGTGGTCGCACGCCTCTTAGTGAGGTTACATTTACGAACAAACTGATTTACCAACAGCCCTGTAGCCCCAAGTGTCCGTGGAAATTGAGGATCCTCTGTATTAACAAAATCAAACTGTTCACAAATTTGAAATAAACGGTACTAAACACGCAGCTGCGAGCTCGGATGGGAAAAAAATTGCACGAATATAGATGGCAAAATGGAAAGACGTCGCGGCCGTGACACGATTGCACGCATACGTGTACGGGGGACCGCGAGAACCACTCTATGTACCTGAACATCAGAGGACCGTCAACTGAAATGTGAGCTGCTGGGAAAGGCGAGCGTGTTACCGCGTCCCTCCTGTGTTCTCATAGGTGCCCCGCAGAAGTATTACTCATTCATCACCTGCTGATGAAATGGCTTGATGGGAGGATGGGGCCCATGAGCCCGGCTGTCGAACAAGACCGCTCACGACTCCTGGATTCATCTCAAAGTTGCATCCTGATGTGGCTGTTCAAAGAAACGGAAGACTCGGCCAAGCACAGGGCAAAGCGATGAGCAGGTCGTCGCCACCCGTTGTCAGCCCTCATCCTGCAGTTTCCCTTTACATTTACATTTATTCATTTAGCAGATGCTTTTGTCCAAAGCGACGCACATCTCAGCAAAAGTACAATTTATGCATTACATTGAGAGAAGGAGACATAGCTGCAGACATGAAAGTCTCAAGCAAACCTAGTTTGTTACCTACCACTTGCTGCACCAAGGTTCATCGTTCAAGTAGGTGCATAAGACACAGACAAATCCCGATACCCACGCCAATTTTTTTTTTTCTTACTAAATTTTATAAGATACACAAATGAGCAGTACAATACCAGAGTAATGGCTGAATAAAGGCTGTATCTGGGGATGCTTATGGAGTTACGATGTGTGAACAGTTACACCATAGATGATCTGAAGAGATCTTGGGCAAAGTTGATCTGGAAAAGGTGGGTTTTCAGAGCCTTCTTGAAAGCAGACAGAGTTTCCGCAGTTCTGAGTCACAGGGGAAGGTCATTCCACCACAACGGACCCAGAACTGAGAACCTCTGAGATTTCAGTGCAAAAGTGAACCCTCTGTCAGTCTCATATTCCCCCTGTAAATGGGAGTGATGTTGCAGTTAGAGTACCACCTGAAGAATCTGGGTTCAAATCCCACTTCCTGCTATAAGATCCTCGATCAGAGTACTTACCCTGGGTAAAGGAAAAATTATGCAGTTGTATAAATGGGCAAATAATTATAAGTACAAACTTGACATTTCGGGTCTCCTGCAGGCAACAGCAAGATAGAAATATCAAGGTAAATATATAGGATATTTAAGCCATTTCTCTCTATCTAGCTCTATGTATACACACACACACTGTCAGAAACTGCTTGTGCCGAGCGGGGTCGTGGCAAGCCGGAGCCTAACCTGGCAACATACGGCGAAGGAGACACAGCCAGGACGGGACTCCAGTCCGCCATAAGGCAACCCAAGCAAGATTCGAACCCCAGACCCTCCAGAGAGCAGGATCCGGCCAAACCTGCTGCACCATCGTGCCCCCCCTACATAAACACACATACAGAACACCTTGAGCAGGTGTTCAAAGACTGGAGTCCATGGGCCCCTTGGGGGTCTGTGAAGAGCAAGTTTGCTTTGAAAATGACAAGTTCAAAATAAAAATATAACCATGCTGTTACTACCTGTGACACAATTTTCTGTAGCTATCAGTTTTCAGTGCAATAAATGAATTGTAATATTATCTAAAAAGGTACAGATGGGTCCTGAGCGTTCCTCATGTGTGGAACATGACACATCCAGGATGATTTTGGGAAGCTCAGGGGACACACACTTTTCTTCGAAGTAACTTCCAATGAACTCTGTGCAGTGTTATCAGCCCACACACCTTATTCACCAAGGTGACTCACACTGCTAGATACACTACTTACAATGGGTCACTCATCCATACATCAGTGGAACACACACACATCTTTGGACTGTAGGAGGAAACCCACACAGACAAAGGCAGAAGAGGGAAACTCCACATAGACTGAGTAAGGATTGAACCCACAGCCTCTCACACCACCAAGGTGCTGTAAGACAGCAGCATTACTCACTGTGCCACCATGAACTCCTCAATTCAACCTTTTCTACAAAGTTTTCTCATCCATTATTTCAATTTTGCTCAAGCAGCTCAGCCAGCGACTTTTGGGCGATTTCACTGGTTAATTCCAATTCCAGTGACTATTTCGGGTCTCATTTTCAAATTGGTATTTTGCCGTTTCAGCATCTTCAGACAATGTGTGTGTGTGTGTTTCAGTTTGCGGTTGCATTAGGATGCAGTGTCACCTCATTGCCACAGGATGGTGCACAAAACTTTTTAAACTGGTATTTTTGTTTATGACTAAATATTTATTTGTATCACAGCTTTCCTAATGTGTTTCTGTCAAATAAATCAGGTTGTGCCCTTGACACGCAATTACCACAGAATTAATAACTTGATCATACTGTATTTCATAAGAAGCATTATTTACCGGTCTTTTGAGCAATTATTTGCATATGTGCTTTGAAATGGAAAAAAATTTGAATTATTTTCTCTTTGTTGCACACATTTTTATATTGTGCAATGTGCTTTCAGTTGCATGTCAAGTGTGACACGTAAAGAGCAGCAGGGGGCGTAGCGGCGAAAGCTGTTGCCTTGCATTTAAAAAAAAAAAAAACCCAGGTTCAAATCCCATCCCCAGCTTTGATAAAGGTACTTGCCCTTAACTAGTACAGTAAAATTACCGAGCTGAATAAGTGGGTAAATCAGTGTCCTCAGCTTAACACTGAGTTGCTTTGGAGAAATCCGTCACATAAACAAATAACTGTAAATGATGATCTGCACCGTGTGCGGGAAAAGCCATCTGAAAACAGACGCCTGCCTGGTCTGGTGTAGTAAGAAGCTAAGAGCGCTGTCCTTCCGCCGCTGCCCCACCCCCACCCTCTAACCCACAGCAGGGACAGATAATGTCGGCCTAATGTCTCGAATTAAAAACTCCCGGTGGTTTTTGTTTAGTCTCCTAAGAGGCCCTGGAGCTCGGAGTCGTGTGGGGTCACGGTGGTTTACAGGCCTACAGGCTTCCGCCGCGGGGCCCCGGCACTCCCCCCACAGACGGAGTCCGGCCCATCTGAAAGGCATTTACAGTGGGTCCCTGTGCCGCGCCCCCCCGTTGCTCCTGGCCCTCCCTCTCTGTATCACTGCAGGGCCAGCTCAGGTCTCGATCCTACAACCCAACTCGCTCCTTCACTGAACAAGCCAGGACGTCTTCTTGTTGCGTTAATTATATTTGGCGGCATCCTCCACTGCCAGTCGTACTCTCTCATCTTTATCATCTCTGTGCACACAGCTCCATTGGAGGGATGGGCTCCAGGCCCACCTAGTCTCCTGTTCCAGAAAGAACCTTTTACTGTATCAATTCAGGGTAAGTGCCTTGACCAAGGGTACTGCAGTAGGAAGTGGGATTCGAACCCCCCTGGGTCTTGTAACAGCAAGGTAACTCCTCCAACAACTGCGCCATGTGGCTGCAAGCGTTGCGTTTTCCCTCTGCAAAGCAAGCGCTGCGCTGTGTTTTATTACCGAGCAAGAGCGAAGAACGTTCTGGAAATACAAGCGCGCTTCGGCCCATCTTTCCGCGGCTCTCACGTGGGTGGCCCTGCTGGATCCCCTCCATAACCTTACATTGCCCCCCAGGGCTCTGTGGGTCATTTCACATTTCATATGGTTGCACGCCACCTTATTCTCCAAAAAAATGATTTAGCAAATGAAGCACCTTTTTTTCAGCATCTCAGGAGTCCAAGAGCGGTCATCAATTTTTTCCCCCCATAATTCCGAGCTAAACCGTATGAGATCAATGTACCCTGTGACGTGTTTGTGGGGGTAGCGGAACCCAGCATGTCTGCTGGTTATCTGTTATCCTGTTTACATGCTGTGATGCGTCTGTGCCAAATCCAGTTGGGGGGGTAATGTGGCCCCCATATGGTGGTTCTGCTTCTTATTGTCTTGTTTGTTTACCGCGGAGACTCACAAAGGGACACTGCAATCATATCGACTGCATGTTTCCATCAACAGTCCTGAGCAAAACTAAACGCGGGTTTAAGGAGTAAAAAAGAGCCACGACTTTCACGTTTTAAATACCACGTTTAACTCTTAAGAGCAGCTTCTAGGGGACTGTAGTGCAGGCTGATACAGACAGATATACACAGATGTGGTAAACATAGATATAACACTGGCAAAGGGTTCCTCACAGTGCTATATTTGAACACCAGCACACGCCCATTAACACACCAGGGTATTTTTGCCACAGTAATTCAGGGCAAGTAGCTTGATCAAGGGTGCTACAGTAGGAGTGGAGATTTGGGACAAGAGCCCTCACTGTTATCCTACCTACTGCACTAGGGAGCCACTTGATCTCAGGTTGTTTTTCGTTTTCTTACTGAATCTGAAAAACAGATCATAAGGAATGCAAATTAAGCGGTCATAGGTGATCTTTAAGCTGGTCTAGGACAGTGCTGACAGTCACCGACGTTGGCAGATGCTGTATTGCACATACAGCGGATCTAGGGGGGTGTCTGACACGGAGGACCAGCGCCATCCAAACAGGGCCCTCGGCCCCACTGACCACCAGGAAAGGTGACCAGGTCACATAACCCCATCCCTAAGCAAGACAGCTAGAGGTCCCGGTTTCGCTTCTTTGACTCTCCACACAGCGTACATCATTTGTTCTGTACAATGAGCAGGACTTTAAAAATAAGCGGAACACCTTCATTTAAAACCTGAATGGCTGCATGTGTGGAAATTATTGCGAACTAGTATCAGATTTACAGCGCAGAAAATGCACACTTATGTATATGTGTGCTGTGAATCATAAAGCCATATAATAGTTTAATATGTCATTTAGAGACTCTATGACTTAATCTGCAGGCAGTGCCACCACAGCTAAAAAAAACATGAACAGAATGATATATTCACAGATATAGTCATAGATACAATATATGGCATGTATTTGACTCATTGTTCCCTATGTCCGAGGTAAAGTAATGCTTGAAAATTAAATGAGATTTTACTGCGATAATGTTGTTCAGGTATATCTCTACATTTCAACACAGCAATTTAATGTCCGCTATTCCTAGAGTCTATTACAGCGTATATGTGGGAATCCCAGTTTCTAGTGGGGATGTACAAGGCTGTTACCATATGTGAAATAAATAAGTGGAATGCTCAAGGAGAAGAAATGAGATTGATGTAATTTGGTTTGAATGTGGTTTTCATTCTGAATCTAGAGAGGCTCTGGCCTCGGCTGAACATAGCAAAGCTTTTAAATAATATTAGAACTGAAAACATATAGAAAAGATCCCAGTAGTGATTTAGTGTCTGGTTAGCTGAGTACACACAGATGAACCTATTATGTGGGAGGATCAGCACTGATGGGACTGATGGAGCTCCAGGTCTTTGGTGGAGAAGGGTCCACTCTGGTAGGAACCCAACATGCAGGCAAACCCCGAAATGTAGGACTCATGCAAATGCATGATGGGATTAGTCCTGATGTGTCGCGCTGCATACGTCCTGCCCAGGACTCCGAGAAAAGCAACAATCGACGCGACTAAACAGACCGTGGTGTGCGATATTTCCGCCGTGCAGGGATGCATTTTTGAGCCGTGACAAGAAAACATCCTGAGTCGTCCTTCCCGTGAATGTGTGTCGCACATGTGGCTCCAGGCCGAACAAAGCCGTACGCCGCGATGGGCGTCTGCGCCAGCGCGGAATGCGCAGGAACAAAAGAGCACTTGTTTTTCTATGCTTTTTTTTTTTGTGCAAGTTGTATGAATGACACCAGATCTTCAAGTTTAGCTGAGCATTAGGTCCCACGGTGACCTCTTCCCTGTTCTCTGAGCTCCACCTTCTCACAAACAGGAAGGAGTAAAAATTTTGTCATCGAGCATGAAAATCGACATTTCTTAAAATTACTCCCATCAGTTACGGGTTCTTTTCCCTGCTCTGGTGTCTGAGAGGAATAAAATGTGGCATCTGGTGATTCGGCCATCCCCATTTGGTGGACAGATGTTTAAAAGATCATCACGTTAAAATAAACTGCAGCCTTGCACTTGAAGTTGCTGTTAGCTAATCGCTAAAGTAGCTATTTAAGAGTTTTGACGTAAAATTCAGACTACATACAGAGTAAGGAGCTTTCTGTACGAGGACACTTAAATGTGAAATAAGGACTTCTCATCCGTGCTTCAGGGAAAAAAATTTATTAAACTAATTTTAAATTAAACTAATATTACAGTTATTTATTTGACAGCTGTTTCTACGTCTAATGCTCTTCATCCGTTGTTGAACTTCACTGTGATTTGTACGTCGCTTTGGGGAAAAGCGCCTGTAAATAACTGTGAAAGTAGTTCACAGGAATATATTTCAGCGCACACAGCCAAATACTTGTAAACAAATACAATAAAACCAGCAGGCAATGTTTGCAGATGCTACTTGTGAATCTTACTCAGAAAAGCTAATTGCTAAACTGGCAATTAACAATTCCTGATACAACAGACTAGATATTTAGATTTATTTACTAAAAATTTGATCATTTACTTCCAGGTTCAAGAAAATACCTTCCAGATCTCATAGCCAAGCTCTTTAAAATAAAAACAGTAAAATCCAGTATGGTTACAATCGCTATACGCCGGCCTGCAGTTCATTTCAAAGATGGGCCTAATAAATGGCGACCCAGCAGCCTAGTTAAAGGCTACCAAAGCCCCCAGAACATCTTAAAATTGCCAGGATGGGTCTTTTTAAAATGCTGGGGACAGGTCCCAAGTGTCCCCATCAAAAATGGTGCCTATTTTTTAACAGTGGAACCACTAACCGCTCCGGGACATACTACTTCATCTTATTTTTAGATGTTGCTACTCCATTAATTTTTCACAATGGTTTACACAGAAACTGTCCCATCAGGGACAAACACAAGCATACAGTCACTGCACTAGGACATGTTAAGTAATAGAAGTCAGCAATTTTCTGTACGGCGTTTTTTCTGCATTGTTTATTGGTGACACGTGTATTATTGCAGGAGAATGTGGCAACTGTGTCTATCCACCAGCCCTGGATGGCATGTCTTTTCCATTTATTGTGATCATCTATGGATGTGCCTCACTCTGCGAGATGTATTTCTGCAAAACCGAATTCGGCTCTTTTTTTCCATGATGCAACTTGTTATTCGATTTTTTGGTGCATGCTGGACTTTGTCAAGGTTTTGTCCTCTGTTTTGTGGGTTTTCACATACCCCTTCCTGACAGACCGAAGAGATTTTTCCCCCCTTTGAAAACCGCTGGGAAAAAGTATACTGGAGGGAAAAAAAGAAAAGAAAATCAGGGCATTTGTGAGAGCTTGTGGACTGAGGGAGTTTGACGGATGGGATTTTGGCTTTGATGCGTTCTGCATAAGAACTTTTTTGTGTGACCAACCTGGGGATGATATTCATAAACAGCCTTCCTCATTGCCATTTCTGAGGGCTGTACTCTGAAAAGTGTGTTTAGAGGGAGACGCAAGGGGAAACAAATATAATTTCCCACTTTAAACACAAATGTGATTGTCAGAATCAAGCTGTTTATCATAGTTTTTACCAGACCTAGGAGGTACATGTTAGAATTCTGGAAATGCTCCCTGACTGCGATGACACTACGCAGCACAGCAATACGCAGTAATGACGGGTTTCGAGCAGCCCTCCCGATTTCCTTGTGTAAGCCTCTGTAATTTGTACATGGTATGAAAAGACTCTCCATGAAATTGCTACGTAGGACTGTTCTTGAAAAAGAAAAAACAAAAAAAAAAGAAAGCGATCAAATAACAGTGACCGGGGAATAAAACTGGCACCTCACCCTGTTCTGCCGTGATTCCCGATGCACATCCATCCATGATGGGCAACAGCACTGGAATGGCTCCATCCCTGTTATTTGTCATTGGGAGTCTCTCTAACCATTGTGGGAAAAACGGCCACATCGCCCTCGGGGATTCCTGTAGTTAGGCCTGTCATCTCTGGCAGACATCAAGGAAAAAAAATATAAAAATAAATTAAATAACATTCAGCAGCAAAACAAGAAAAAAAAATACTTCAGTGGAAACATATTTTGTACAAATGAGGCCAACGTACTAGAGAAAGGGCCGTGATTGAGAAAAGAGTGTACAAGGAAGACAATTAATTAGGTGTAAATAAGTCGGACCTTTGTGTAAGGCTGGGCTGCTTAAATAAATTAACCAAAAATATTTTTTAAGCTTTTCTGTTTTTTTTTTTAAAGAGGATTCCTCTTCACGTGGCGGAAAATCAAATGTTTTGAACTTGCACATTAACAATGTCTCCTCAGTGCACATAACAAGGTTTTGTATTTGTGGATGTTACATTGGAATATGGTTTGGCACTTGAGCATTAGGTGGTTTCCAGGCCGGCCATGCAGTTATACATAGCAGAGAACTGTGAAGAATAGAATTACTACAGAAAGAAAAAGTACAACTTCTGATGGGCTTTTTTAAGGCCTTTATCTACTAAACATCCACTGTTTATCATCCCATAGTTAAACATATTTATTTAGTTGTTAATGGGTGGGTGGTTTGATGGGGCAGGTAGGTAAGTAGGTAGAAACATTATTGTTCTAGTAACACATTTTTTGTGCCATTTTTCGTCGTGTTTTTTGAGTGAAATTTTGTACCGTGTTGTGTTCTTCCGGTTTAATTTCCAAGGAATCCAGTCGGGCTAACCTCTAACCACACCAGCTCTGAGGATTTGCGCATTAAGCCTCTTAATTCCTCCATCCGTCCCTCCTCACTTGCGACCACAGAGGCCGCCTGTCAAGAGTTCGGCTTGGGAAGTCTGAATAACACCGAACAAGGTCTTACGAGGCTACGCGGGTGCTTCATCGCGAGCGCCTTCTTTAATGGCTTCCAAATGGGCCTGGCTCATCTGAGTACCATTTTCGCAGCAGTTTATCACATGTAAACAAGCCATTGAATCGACGAAGCATGAAACTGAGCCGTAAACGTTTCCTGTTCCCTTTGTGTGCAAACGCACGTGAGGCCAGGCCCAGCCCGGCCCGGCGCTCGCCATGTGGGGCTCCGTGGGGACAGTGCCGAGTCGGGAAGAGGTTAAGCGAAGGAAACCTGCTCGCTGCCATGGAAAGTGGCATGTTCTCGTCTAGGATGAGACATCATTTGTCCCGTCCACATTACATGTGTCACATCTGGGAACGGAACGCCTCGGCGTTTCGCGGAGGCCTTTGCAGTGGCACGCCTCGCGCTGTCTAATTTACTGACATGTGGTCACGGGTTCGGTAAATCTGAAACAGGAAAGTCGAGAGCTGTTACTGGGGAGATGCATGCCCACAACTGACTGTAAATTAAAAGTTAAAAGGAAAATTACGTGACCATGAGAAAAAATGAGCAGATGTCTGCTAAAGGATGTTCTCAACTGCTAATGCCAATTTCGTTTCAGGACCCGTTCTTACACAGATTTTCAGTTTGACAACAAAATTATGACCCGAATTAAATTAAACCGAATGCACAGAAGGACTGTCACTCAGAACATATATCAGGTGTGGGAAAAGGGAGAACTCACAAGAGTGGCTTTGGGAACATGGCACTTAACTTCCATTTAGTACCTGTTAAAAGTACTCACTCCACTTAGACTTTTTACATTTTTTACATATTATTTTACTTTGACACTGATCAACAGAAAAATCCTTTTTAATGTCAAAGTGGAAAAAAAATTCTATAAATCAATTCTGACTTCATCACCAATGGAAAACGTAGTGCACAAGTATTCATCCCCTGTACTATGACACACCTAAATGAACTGTGGTGCAACTGAAGTCACTTAAGTTGAATAGAGATCACCTGTGCATAGTTCAGGTAATTTACATAATTTTACAATAAATATGTTGGGGACCGTAGTGAAGAAGCGAAATGTAGTCCTGGAACTTCAGTTGCAGAAGATGACAAATTTATTTAGGTCGCCAACCATTGTTCACATTGTTACGTCAATAACGATATATCGGAGAACAGGCCCCCAAGACCATGAACAGTTAAACACGCAATCAGCTACGCAGCATATCTTTTCTGCTACATACTGTTTTCAACCCTTTCGAAATACATTTACATTTAATCGTTTAGCGGACACTTTTCTCCAAAGCAACTGACAATGTTAAGCTACCAACAACTAGTTTGGAACTTTAGGATAAATAAGACAGCTGGTAGCATAGTGGTTAGAGCTACTACCTTTGGATCCAAAGCTCATGGGTTTGACTGGCTATAGGAAGGAAGGTACTAACCTCAACTTGCTCCAGTAAAAGTCCTCAGCTGTATAAATGGGTAAAAAAATCATAAGCACCTTAACATTGTAAGATGTTCTGGAGAAAAGCATCAGCTGAATGAATAACTGTAAGTACCTTGCTCAAGAGTAGTACTGCAGTAGGTGAGATTGGGAGTTGGGATCTAAAGACAGAAGCTCTGACAATTGTAAATTATTGTAAATAGTTTAACATTGTAAGTCGCTTTGGAGAAAAGTATCAGCTAAATGGGTATAATGTAAATGTGATTACTATTAGCTGCCCTAATCCACTTACATCCCATAGTTGGTTAGTCAATGTCCTATTGGAAAAGTCCCAATCTGGCAAAGGAAGTATCTAAGACCATTTCCAGAGTACTGAATATCCAAGAAACCGATACCGCAAAGCTATGAGCAAGTGTGATGTAAGCATAGTGCTCATTTGCATTTTTTCACCCCAACGTTACATGTCACAGATGAATAAGAAACCTCAAACCTGCTTTTCCAGCTTTTTTTCCTTTCGCCTTTTTTCTTTGTGATTAAATACCCACTTTCACACATCCTCAAGGCAGAGCTCGGAAAAGCTAGTATTTTTTTCCTCTCCAATGGGTTTCTGCTTGAGGACCTTGCTCAAGGGGATAATGCCAGCACCACCCTCCACCTCCCACCGTGGGATGTGAATCTGGAACCATTTCATCACAAACTCATTTCCTTACCCTCCAGGTCGCCTCCTGCCCCTGATTACTTTAAGTACAGTCCTCCGGTGCATATGGAAGGGCTGTGGTCAGTGCCGGACTGGCCGTGCATAGCCCAGTGCCGTTTGATCTCACAAGAAAAAGATTATGTTCTGCTGTGCAATTTTTAGGTATGATAAAAGGGGATGCCACCTGTTTCTGGTGAGAATTTAGGGACGGTCCCTCGCCTACTAATTGAGGGTGGATTCACCTTTACCTTTGTTCCCACTGTTAAAAGAAAACAATGGAAATAAGCAGGTGGGTTGTTACAGTGAGGCCTGAATGATGAGGACAGAGCCCCGTTGAAGAAGGAAGACTGAATTAGTAAGAAAACTTGTCTGGGGAATTATTTAAATTAGTGGTTGCGGAGGGTACAAGTATTCTGACTTTCTCAGCCCAGGAGCTCTGCCTTGTCATAATAAGAGATGTCACATCCATGTGTCCTCACCTTACCTTGAACAAATGATATATGCAAATTTGCAATAAATACTGGAAACTAGACAACAGCTTCTAAGATACTAAATCCGTTCGCAACACTTTTTTTCTTTTTAATGGAGGTGTATTCACAGAAGGGCGTGTGACATCAGCTCTTTTGGATATGTGATGGCACCACTTTGTTCACAAGTTGCACCATACAGGGTTTTCCATCATTCTACTGAAAGTATGTGGAAAGCTGAGAATAAAAATATCAAGTAAATCCTCTGGAAAACAGTACTTGCCGGTAACGATAGTCCATACGCTTCCAGAAAAGCATGACGCACAACTCAAGTGTTCACATTTTTGCTGCCAAACATTTACACACTTAAAATCTGTCTCACACTGCCTGAGTGGTGCGAGAGGACATGGGTTCGACCCCCACTCAGTCTGTGTGGAGTTTTCATGTTCTCCCCGTGTCTGTGTGGGTTTCCTCTGGGTGCTCTGGTTTCCTCCCACAGTCCAAAGACATGCTGTTCAGGTTCCCCTTTGTGTGTGTGTGTTCCACTGATGTATGGATGAGTGACCCAGTGTAAGTAGTGTATCTAGCAGTGTAAGTCACCACGGTAAATAAGATGTGTGGGCTGATAACATAACATACAGTTCATTGGAAGATACTTTGGAGAAAAGCATCTTCTGAGTAAATAAATGCAAATGTAAAATTCTGTATAAAAATTACATATTTTTCAAGGTGAAAAAGACTGTAGCCTCCATCTGCAACCTCAGTTCCCAGGAGGATGAGACAGAATGCTGCACTGCTGTAGTTGTCATGGGAGCATCTCATCTCAGACGGTTCCCTTCTTTCCACATATCCATATTTATCATATCTGCTTAGCCCCAGGTATTGCCTAGATAATGCTACACTCAAAGCAAGTGTTGCATCATTGTTCACGCACTTAAATCTACAACTCTGTAGCCTTTTTCTTAATTCATGTATTTATTATTTAAAATTTTTCTGTTCTCTTATCACTTGAAGAGTTTTGCCCAGGTTTCTGATGACTTCTGGATACAGCAGTAGCATTAATGCTACTGGTGGCTCCCATGTGTCATTCAGCATGTCAGTATTACAGTGTGTACCACAAAAACACTTCTTGTTCCTAGTTATGACCAGATGCTAAAAGCGTAACCTGCGCATCGACACACAAAGCAGCTGTACACTCGGCATCACCACCGCTGCTGCTCTGTGGGCCTCGCGTTGACGGCCAGCCACTTGAAAGGCCATCAAGTGATGACACTCCAGGAGTCTGGGCTGTTTTAGGCCGTCCTCTCATCTCTGCGTCGCCTAAGGAGGAATGCGGCAGCACTTTCGTTTGATTCCCAGCCGACAAGTCACACCAGCAATTTGACTTGTCAGTGCAGCTATGAATCAGCCTGAAAGGGACTCATTACAGTCGCTGAGATTTATTGGTCAAACACTCCCCACCCCCACCTTCAAGCTCGAGTGGCCCTGCGGGAAGACTGAACATGGGGGTGGGTCCAGAGTGTCTCTTTTTACCTGGATGTGCACTCTGCAGGAAAGGTGCTTTGGTAAAAAATGCACAACTTATGCATGCCGCCCAAAGCGGCATGCATAAGTTGTGCATTCTTTACGAAAGCACCTTTAGCCTTTCTTTATCCTACCGAGTTTTGATTGGATGAAATGCAAACCAATCAGGTTCTTGAAAACGAAAACAAAATCCTGATCCTGTGTTATGTGAATGCTTAATTGTCTGCGGTGCAAAAATGTTTATGAACTGCTTTTTTTGCATATTTTTAATATTTTTTCAAACAGTAAAGTTTTTTTGAATATTTATGAGGATCCCCACTTCTGATTTTAAATGTCAGTCTTTCGGTTTTACACCATAGGTTGTTGCTGTAATTATTATTGTGTTAAAATCACTGTTTTCATGACCTTGCCGGATTGGGAAAAACAGGAAGACTAAAAAAAAAATTTCTAGAAAAAAATGTTTTAAAAAAAACCCAACCTGCATGGGTTTGTATTTGAATATTAACTGATGACTACTACTATTATCATCATCATCTTCAAGCTCATTACAAGCTTAATAGGCATCGCATCATGTGTTTCCAACATAAGTTCAATACCAGTGCAACCTGACCTGTACAAACGGTTAATGATAACAGATGAATGGATGTTCTAAACATGGCAGCTTATCAGTACATTTCTTCACTACTTCTCAATTTTCTTTTTTAGTACGCTACATATCTTTATGTTAAGGCTGAAGACAGTAAAAAAGTCTGGCATCCAGCATTCTTCCAGCTCTTCAGCTCATTAGGACGAGATGCTGATAAAGACAGTTTTTGACTCCCCCAGCTCCATCTCCAGCACGACACCCTAATATCAGTGCCGCACTTCTCAAGAAAGGTACACTTCCAACGGGACAGGGGTTGAGGCCTCCTGCGGCAACCGGATTTGCATTGAAACACCCACACCTCGGACAAGGCAGGGACAGCAGGCCCAGCACTTGTTGTTTTGACACAATCGAATTTCAAATTCACCCCATCCGCCCCGCCCCTCCAGCAGTTAATACTGTTCCCTTACCTTCCCTTTTTCATTGGGACAGTAGGTGGTGTAGTGGTTACAGCTTTCCACACGAAGGACTTTGGTTCAAATCCCACCTCCTACTGTAGCACCCATGATCAAGGTACTTGCCCTGAATTGATACAGTAAAAATTACCCAGCTGTATAAATGTGTACAACACTGTACGTAGCTTAGTGTACAAATATCACTGTAAAAGACACCTTGTCCAAAGGTGTCAGATAAATGTAGTATCAGCAATTCTCAGGTCTGTATTTTTGGGTCCCAAAGGTCATTTGTCACCACTATTCTGCCATTCCCTCAATCTCTACCCGCATTCAGTGTAAACAGAGCAAAACTCTTTGTTCCGTCGCTCCAAAACTGTACCATGATTCACTGTGTATTTGAACAAGCCTGTACTTGGGTCTTATGACACTTGTGCTGTACGGGTGCTGCCATAAACCTGCGCAATTTAAATTTCTGCAATTTTTTTCTTTTTAAGTTTCCTTGCAGTTGACAGTTCAACAATGGAGGCGTTCTGTTTTCGCCAAGAGTGCATGACTGAGCAAGACTGCATTAAAAATTCATATGTTGGTATTGTTACAGGCCTCAGGTGCGAGGCCCTCTATACCGATGTCACGTGAACCTGTATTCAAGTGGGAAACAGACGCTGCTTTTACTACTCAGTTTGGCTTCTCTTCACTATTAACAGCACGATATACATCTCAAAATAATCTTTCCCACAGCATTAAAAGTTACCTTTATTTATAAACATCTTCCTCCAAGTTACATAATAAAAAAAAAGTAATAAAACGAATAGAAGTATCGTCGTTAAAGTTCACAAAGCTATACACATCTTAAGAACAACAACAACAACAATAATAATAATAATAATAATAATAATAACAATAATAGGAAGGCGTGGTGGCGCAGCGGGTTCGCCCGGCGGTGTCCGCTGGGTGGCGGGTCTGGGGTTCGAGGTCTGATTGGTGCCCTGATGGACTGGCGTCCCCGTCCTGAGTGTGTGTCTCCCCCTCCCTCCGGCCCTGTGTTCCCAGATTAGGCTTCGGTTCCCCGCGACCTCGCTCGGAACAAGCGGCTGTAGACGACGGATGGATGGAATAATAATAGTAGAGAGGATGGGCAGCAGCACAGTCAAGTCAGTATTAATCTAACAACCGCTGAAAAACATTTCCACTGGTCAAACAAGGACACGTCCACGTAACAGCCGGTGACGGTGTACAACTGCTGCCGAAAACGACAGAAGTGTTTTGTACTGCAGCCAAACGGGACATTTCGAAGCTTCGTCGAACTTTTCCCTCACAAAGACTTGGGCGCCATTTTGCCCCATAGACCTCCATTAGGGGCCAATTCACAACGATCGATCGCCTCAGGATATTTTCCCGGGAAAAAAAGTCCCCTTCTAGACTACTTTTTTATATATTTTGTAGCTTTACATGCCAGGACGGTGTTCGTTATCATCCTGATTACGATGTGATGGCGAGACTTGTGTTTAGTGGGGCACTAACCTGTACTGGCCAGGAGAAAAGTGGTAAACGAGCGGTAAAGACAGCATTTCACCGCTCACTCCGGGGTTTCTAATAACGAGAAGATGGTCGCAGTGCGGGGGGTTATGGGCTCCTCCCCGCAGGCGCCCCTAGTGGCCACGACCTGGTGGAACATCCTACATTGACCCGGAAATAAACGTATTCATAATAAAAAAAAACTGTGCTCAAAACAAATTCATAGACAGAAGAAAGAGACTCCGATTACAGCAAACCATTCCATTTTGTGACCACACTTCTGTCACAGTATCATATCACAGCTCGTTGCTCTCATGACAATATCTATCTATCTATCTATCCCACATACACTTGTTTCTCTCAGATACACAGACATGAAGTGTACTGGGGACACGTCAACGTTCAGGCCCAGAACTCATCTCCATGGCACTTTTTAGAGCACAAAGAGGCCCCACTTTAATGAGCCACTCCTAGCGACGTGTCCAACCATCGCAGTAACTGTGCGCCGATGTTCTGCCAGCGCCGTCACCGCATTCGCCTTGGCGCATCTCACACGTTTAATTAAGTCGTACTTATGTAAGCCGTATATTTACCAGCCGACTTGGTCTTCCGGCGTACGGTCTCATGCGTGTGGCGGATCGATGCCGCATCGAAACACGTGTGCGTGAAGAGAAGGTCATTAAACTGATAGCTTCGTCTCTTTAACATTTTGCTTTCCTTCCAAACTTATGGGCAAAAGTAAAGTTTAGGCATTCGTTATCTGAGAACTCAGCGTGCTTGAAATGCCTCTTTTTATTGAAATTCTTTAAACATATTAGTAATAATATTAATGGCACTAGGGGCCTTATAAGGGTTTCTAACTTGAAGGGTATTGGTTCAAGCCCCATTGCCCATGTCTGGTATAGTACCACTGATCAAGGTACTTAAACAGAATTACTCCTGTAAAACAGCTTGCCTTATAAATGGGTACTGTACATCTGTACATAAGGAATTTAAAATAAAAGTGTGACAAATTTCTAACATTTATTGCATTCTATAGCAGATTGTCTTCAATGAAATAAATGTATTTCAAAGAATTCATAGGTGTGGCAAATAAGAAGAAAATCACTGCAGCACATTCCTGTTTTACTCAAGCTATGACTGTAGCACCATTACCAACTGGAGTAGTAGTAATAATAATAATAATAATAATAATAATAATAACAAGATCTGCTGTGTATTTTTTTCTCGAAATGGCATTTTCCCTAATTGCCTGCCGTAAATTCGTCAGTGTCAACACCACGAGGGCACATGAAGGCTTCCTGCCAGCAGCAGCCGGCAAATCCTGTCAACAAAGAGATACTTGATTTCTAATTAGAAATGCGTCGAGAGGGATCCTGTGACCCCTTACGTGACCCCTTGGTTTTTGACACAGGTGTTCATCGACTCGAGAGAGAAATAATTCAGGTGTTATGACAATTATGTCGCCCCGTGTATATTGTTTGAAATAAAAATGTCTACATGTGTGTGATTGCAATTAACCACAGTAATAAAATGCTGCAGAACTCTAGTCGTAAAATTATTCCATTAGTCAATGATTCCTTACAGTGAATACAGTGCAAGGCCTAGACAGTAGAAAGCTTTCATTGTCCAGATTATACATTGTTTTCAAAGTATGATATCATCAGTATAGCGTTATAATATGGATCAGTCAAGTATTACTTTCGAAGGCTAAAATCGATATAATATGCGTGTCCAGTTAAAGCATAAGTAGCTAAAATGGTTATTGGTTCATGTTCCTGGGGAGTGACTGCCATTGTGCTGTTGAGCTTCTCCCTTTTGAATATCCCATTGTGAAAAAGATAAATTTATATTTATTTCCTAACTAGCGTGAGGCATGGTGGTGCAGCGGGTTTGACCAGGTCCTGCTGCCTGGAGGGTTGGGGGGTTCGAGTCACACTTGGGGTGCCTTGCGACAGACTAGCGTCCTGTCCCGGGTGTGTTCCTTCCCCCTCCAGCCTCACGCCCTGTGTTGCCAGGTTAAGTGCCGGCTCACTGCAATCCCGGATGGGACAAGCGGTTTCAGATAATGTGTGTGTATTTCTTAAATATATATTAAATGCAGGGGGTGCGGTGGCGCAGTGGGTTGGACCGCAGTCCTGCTCTCCGGTGGGTCTGGGGTTCGAGTCCCGCTTGGGGTGCCTTGTGATGGACTGGCGTCCCGTCCTGGGTATGTCCCCTCCCCCTCCGGCCTTACGCCCTGTGTTGCCGGGTAGGCTCCGGTTCCCCGTGACCCCGTATGGGACAAGCGGTTCTGAAAATGTGTGTGTGTGTGTATATTAAATGCAAGAGTGTGTAGTATGATAAAAATAGTATGTATTGTGTAGTAATAAAATTTAGAAGTTGCATGTATCTGCATCCCCCTTGGCCACCTAGAAGCGCACGGCTGGAGACGGAGCGATTCGATTCCACAGAACATGCATGTTCTTGACAGCAGGTTGATTTACGATTAAAAGACGAAACAGGAGCGCAACAGTAACGCGTTCGCACCTGCTCTGTTTACTCTGGCAGCAGGTGAAAGTTACCGCCAACGTGTGCCTGCGGAGATGACCCCCAGGGGCCTGTCACGTTCAGGAGACAGGCGGGTGGATGACGAGCGCATCTTCACAAAGGGCCCTTCACTCTTTTTTCCACCTGGATACATAATAATACAAACTGTACGCATCACAAGAACGAGATGCTTTTTCACGGAATCGTAAACTGTCGTTTCAAAAATGCCATTGCGCAAGGTTCGAGTTCAACGATCTGTCACGGGCGAGATGCCCTGATTCCACGCGTGCTTCGCATTGGACGCGTGCCGCTTGTGACACCTGAAGGGCCGAGCGCTTCGCCGCGACTCGCTGAGCAAAGGATGTGTGTGCTGATGATGTGTGTGTTGACACCTGTTGACCCACATCATCATTCGGAGAACATTCCCATCACAGCACGGCTCACGGCAATCTCACAGGAAACAAAAATTCACATTTTATAGCTAAATAAGTAAATTTTAATCCACGGAAATCCGGAGTATAAATGCTATAATCGACAAATAGTGCAGAAGCCCTCCCAGGATTTAAAGAAGGGTCTCGAACCCATCTCTTTAAGAGCCACTTCTCTCTTGATCTCCTGACAGCTCCGTAAATGAGTCCAACACCAGGTGCTGTGATTATCTATGCATTTCCTATCTGAATGCCACTTCTATAGGAGCTACTGGAGGGATGTGAACCAGCAACATGGTGGTGTCAAGACACCCAAGCTGTGTCCATAATCCAGTGTCTGTGTCTAAAACTCTTTGTCTATTGTTGATGCACCGAACTTGCTGAATTTACAAACCCCGGAAAACGTCCATCCATCCATCCATCCATCCATCCATCCATCCAACCATCCATCGTCGTTGTGCGGAAGCGCTGTAGAGCTGAAGCCCTTAATGGTCTCATGACTTTCGCACAACAAAGGTTTTCATTACAAAGCATTTATGAAAAAAAATAAATAGGACTATCTTGTGCTCTTGATGTCTCTATATCTGCATCTCTGGGGAGAAGAGCTTTGAACAATTGTCAAGAAAATTCTCAGGAAGGAAAAATTGGTATTATTAGTACTATTACTGTAAAAAAAAAAATAATCCAAGCTTTAGTTATTTTTAAGATAGTTTTAAAGTTGATTATAAAAACATTTTTTGATGTTTCAAAGTGTTCCCCGGCTATGTTACTGTCTACATAGCATCAGTGGGCGTCCCAGGACAGTGCCTAAATATAGGGGATTGAATTCTTGATCTCATTTTATTACCATGCAGAATGCGACAAGTACATGTTTAAACCTTCGGCTTCCTTGGTATTTCGTGCCAGTGCTGCATGCGAGCGTCACACTCACACACGCTGTCCTGCAGACATATGAAAAATTTTTTAAAAAAAAATGCATTTCAACGTAGAAACTTGGCCACAGGCTCCAGAGCCATAAAAACAACCATATTAGGAACGAGAACCCACAGAAATTTGCATGTATGTCTGCATCTTGGAGACGTTTTTCTCCAAAGAGGATGCACTATGCAGAACATAATACTAATAAATAATAATCAGAACCATAAGAATGATAACCGTGGCAAATGGTTCCGTTTTGCCTTTTTGTTTGAAATGAATTTCTTCGAGGTTCTCAGGTTGGCATGATTTTGTTTGTTTGCTTTGAGATTAATGCCCTTGGTGAGTTACAGCACAGCGCTGCACACATCTGGTTCTCTTTGTGTCGCAGCCGGTCGAGTCTCCGATGTTCTTGCATGTCGACCGAAGCCCTTTGTTATTAACTGTGAGGTTTTGCTGTGGATCAAAGTTAACTCCTTATTCCCCACGAACGATGATCCAAGGTGCGGTTATGGCAGTGCCGCCAGCGGGGTATTCGGACGCCAACTGGCTCGCACCCAGGCCTCCGGGCAGGGTGGTTGCTGCGGTTTGAAGCATTACTTTTCATCCTGGATTAGACACGGCTTCTGCACATTAAGGCAAAATGCTTTAGCGCTTAAGAGAAACCGCCAAGTGGCACTTAAGCAGCGGGGGGTTGAAGTCTAAAGGCAAGGCACATCGACATCTCCCGTGTCCTCGACCGTCACCGGGAAAGGGTCCGCTGTGGGGAACCTGCAAGCAGAGCAAAATCCTTCAGACTGATCTATCGCACGTATTGGACAGCCAGCAGGTTGCACGATGCATGTTATGGGTGGAGGGTGGAAATGGTTCAGACGTTTTCCAGTTTATTTATTTCTCTTAAATATATTCACTTGACTCGGCGTGACCCCGCTCGGGACGAGTGCTTATTGAAGTTGGTTCCTCGGTCCGTTATATTCACCTTAGCAGCTTTGTTTGGGGGGAGCATGATGGCGTGGCGGGCTCATCCGGGTCTGGCTCTCTGGTAGGTCTGGGGTTCGAGTCCCGCTTGGGGTTCCTTGCGGTGGACTGGCGTCCCGTCCGGGGTGTGTCTCCTCCCCTTCCAGCCTTATGCCCTGTGTTGCCGGGTTTGGCTCCGTTTCACCGCAACCCTGCTTGGGATAAGTGGTTTCAGACTCTGTGTGTGTGTTTTGGAGCGAATGCTACCTGTACTTACCTGCTAAACCCATATGTGGCAGAAAAGAGGACCGAAACAAAAGAGGACCATCGGCCCAACTTAATTCAACTCATTCCCACAGTATTTATAGCGTGTGTCTCCATTGCCACGCTTAACACGTTCATGTGATAAATCAGTCAACAATCCGATTTGAATGGGTTTAATTTATTCATTTAAATGTAGCTTAAACTTCATAAAAAATATTCAAATAAAAAGTCTTACAGTCTTGCTTATTATTGCTAGATCTGAGACTTTTACCGAACCCAGGCTGGGAAAAAACTAGTGACGCGGCTGTATTATTAACATTTTATTAATTGCGAGCCAGTGTTCAGCGCAACTTCGGATTTACAAACAAACTGAATTACGAACAGACCTGAGGTCCCGATTCTGTTTGTAAAATGAGGAGCCAGTGAAGGCCCTTATTGTTTCAAGAGCGCAATTGCTATGAGAAGCTTTGGCTAGGCATCCATAAATAAAACCAAGCCGTCTTTATCGTATCAAAGAGGTGAAGAGCACTAAATTCCTTGGAAAAGCTGTTAAAGTTGGTCAATTACAGGTCTGTACCTGCCGTCCGGCCCACCCATCCCCACCCCCACGATGAGTACGGAAGCAGAGCGGCCCACTGTGACCCGGGGGCAGGGCTGTCAACTTGTGGGAGAAGCGCACGCTGGGGTTCGCGCGACTCCGCCCCAAAGACAGCGGCGCATGTGTCGTGCGGCTGGCCGTCAAAGCGAGGGCCGAGTTCAACCGTCAATCACCCGTCTGACACGGTAGCGGATGTTGTCACGCTACGCTGTGACCCGCCCCCTTTATGCTCAGCAGTCTCAGAAAGCTGTAGAATTGTTTTTCTCCTGTACCTCATTTCACCCTGACCAGAGGAAACCGGTGCTCAAAAGCTTCCTGTCTCGAAGAATATTCCGGAACTTAGTACGCCAACACAATGTCCAAAAGGCTCCTGTGCAGTCATATTAGAAAAAACGCAAAGTCGGAAGCTCTGTGTCTTCATTAAGTCTTATTATTACGTTTATTAACTTAGTTGATGCTTTTCTCCAAAGCAGCTTAAAGTGTTAAGCAACTTACACTGATTTATTCATTTACAGAGCTGGGCAATTTCTACTGCACCAGTTCAGGGTAAGTACCTTGATCGAGGGTATAACGGCAGGAAAGGGACTCAAACTTGTGTTCGCTGAGCCCAGAGGCAGCAGAGCGAACAACCAGGTCACCTGCTGGCCCTCGGTGTTATTATCCATTATTAATATGATCCCTTTATGCAACATAACTTACAGTGGCTGATAAGACACTGCTTCACCCATTTATACAGCTGGGTTATTTTTACTGTATCCATTCAGGGTAAGTACTGCGATCAAGGGGGCCACAGAACGAGCGAGGATTTGAACCTGTGCTCTTCCATTTGCAGGGTGACGGCTCTAACTACTGCGCCACCTGCCGTCCTGCAGCAATAAACTGTGCCGTAAAATTTCAATTTTTTTGGAAACAGTTAATATGGCCAGTTCGTTAGTCCCTAAGTTACGGTGAGCTGTCAGTGGCCCCTGCCCTCGGACTCAAAGGACCGGGGTTTGAATCCCCCTCCTGCTGCAGTACCCTTGATCTAGTTACTTACCCTGAATTGATACAGTAAAAATTACCCAGCTGTATAAACGAGTAAATCAGTGTAAGCAGTTCACTTCAAGCCACTTTGGAGAAAAGGGTATAAACAGAGTAAATGTCCAGATCTAAACACAAGCATGTTTCCTCTGAGAATACCAGTGCGCTCAACTTCTTAGCGTTATGAACTGCAGAACTACCACGCTATGCAAATACCACAACACTGCTGAACATGTAAATGTAAGTCAGCGGCGACACGGTCGAACCCAAGTCCCCGCAGTTCCAACCGGTTTCTGCTCATCCAACAGCCCTGGACGACCTACCCCCCGGGGGCCCGGCCCTCGAGATGCCTATCGGGCCGTTTGTAGTAAACAAGCCATGAAAGGGATCGCGTGCGGGTCGGGGTCACGGAACCGAAGGCACTCATCGAATTAGGAGGACGGGGAACAATTCGAAGAAGAAAGACGAGAGAAGAAAAGTCCTTTTCTCCCAGCGATCATTTCGGGGGGAAAAGATGATTAAAACAGAATGGATTAAGAAATGCCAGCTGCCACTCGCACCGCGACCCCCGCCATTGTTGGACGCACACGTCCCGGCAACGTCAACTCCGAAACGTCAAGAAGCGAGTTTGCCTCAAAGAGCCCATTGTTGTACCGCCGTTTTTTTTTTCCGTGTTTTTGAGTTCCGAAGCATTTTGTACGAAGGGTTTCAAAGCGTCTCCGCCAGATGAAAGAGAATGTTGTACAAATGCAAAGCAAATGTCTCATTTTACTGTGTTTTCCCCGCTCTGCCTCACCCTTTTGTATTAAAGTTCGTATTTACAAATATTTTCAGAACTTTCCAGATACATTTTAACCTATTTACCTTACACCTTTCTCTCAAGTGTCTTACACCGTTACATCATCTGCTTTTAGATAGCTGGGTAACATTTACTGGGTCGGCTCAGGGTACGTATCCTGATCAAGGGAACGACAGCTACAGTGGGATTCGAACCTGAGTCCTTTAAGTGTGCCAATACATAGATAACCATAGCAGATGGTGTTGGACTCATCTACGGAGCTGTCAGGAGATCAGGAGAGAAGTGGCGCTCAAAGAGATGGGTTTGGGTTCCTTCTTGAATGAGGAAAGGATTCAGCAGCTCTGAGGGACACGGGGGGTCCATTCCATCACATCAGGGACAAAGCGATTCATGGGGCCACGTGTAGTTACGCGTAGTTTTCTAGAGCGGAATTAAAAACGCTCGTTTGCCATTTATGGTGCGAGTGTAACTAGAGTCAGGCGTCACGCGGCATCTTTTTCCTTTTTCCTTCCTTTACGCCATAAAAGGTTTTCTTCCTTTTACAGAAACCAAATACACACACACACACACATTTTCAGAACCGCTTGTCCCTTACAGGGTCACGGGGAACCGGAGCCTACCCGGCAACACAGGGCGTAAGGCCAGAGGGGGAAGGGGACACACCCAGGACGGGACGCCAGTCCGTCACAAGGTACCCCAAGCGGGACTCGAACCCCAGACCCACCGGAGAGTAGGACTGCGGTCCAACCCACTGCGCCACCGCACCCCTCAGAAACCAAATAATTTTAATTAATTATTAGCAACATTAACACAGGAAGTGACTGGCATTCAATCTCTAGATCGCCACAGTATTGACCTCCAGACTGGCCTCCACGCTGTTATGCTCCTCTGTTGCCATGGTACCCGGTACGCTCAAGTAGCCCATGTGTAACTCCACGTGGCACTGAAGGATGGCAGGGGCGTGGCCAGCTGGTTAAGAGGCCATTTGTGATATGGACCCGCATTTCCTTCACACGCCTGCGTGTCACGGCCGTTTAGGGAAGGGACCCGTCATAATGACAGGTGGAGCTGATCCCCGTGACCTGCCGCACCCGGCACTTTGCGCCGCAGACTCCCCACCCCAACGCTCCGCGCATGACAAAGGGGTCCTAATGGAGCCATCGTCTAAAGGCGGCCCCGACCCCTAGCTGGGATAAGGTGTGGCCCTAACACAGCCTCCCTCCCCACAAACAATGAGGTGCAAACTCTGGAATTTTAACATTCCTCATTTATCTGAGACGTTCGTCCGAGGCGTCCAACAACATCGGGATCGTGACTTTAAATTATTTACTTTTTCTTACTGGTTCACTTCATGGTGGCTGCATTGATCTAAGGCACTGAAACAGGAGGGGGATTCAAAGCGGGATTCTTCAGGTTACAAGGCAACAGCCACCCCCAACCACTACGCCACCTGCTGGCCAGAGCACAAAAAATCAGTTAGAGGAAGAATTTTCATCCTGTTTACATTCGGCTACATCACAGCTAGAGCTTCGCACTGGGTTCTTCAACACCTCTTTCAACACACATGAACAACCATGCCATTTCTGGTACCATTATTTATGTTTAATATGCAACATGCAATATATTAATATCCCTCATGGACGCCTGTGGTGGTGTGTTGTGTGTTTTACTGTGGTATGAACACTAGAGGGCGCCCTGCCCCTCTCTTTCCCCTTCCCATTGCGCTCCCTGAGATATTTATTTCATTTACATTTATTCATTTAGCTGATGCTTTTTACTTACACTGTTAAAGTTACAGTTATTACAGACACAAGCTTACAGTTTCACCCATTTATAGAGCTGGGTAATTTTTACTTGAGCAATCTAGGGTAAGTACCTTGCTCAAGGGTACTACAGCCAGAAGTGGGGATTGAACCTGCAACCTTGGGGTCCAAAGGAAATAACACTAACCAGTACACTAGTGGCTGCTCTCAAAATTTTACAAATTTCAAAGACATTTATTTCAATATTTTAAAAATGAGCTCAGAAATGCAAGGAAAAGGCAAGAATGAAAATAATCATAATAAATATCCATAACATACAGAGAAGGGAATGGTGCCAAAGATCTGGAGAACTTTAGGAGGCCAACAGCAGCTCTGGGTGGCTTACGGGGACTGTGGAGTGTGTGGCTCTGACCTGGTCATGAAAAGGTCTCAGGTTCGAGTCACGGGTGAGACCCTGCTGTTTCACCTTCAACGCGCGACAGCAGGAGGCGTAGCGGTTAGAGAAGTCACGCTCCAACCACACGGACCTGGATGGGAGCCTCCTCCGATCACTCACCCTGAGCCGACACGGCAAGAGCACCCTGCGGTATCAATGGGTAAATCAGTGTAAATTTAATTCACCAACACTGTAAGTGACCTCAGACAAAGGTGGCAGATAAACAAAGGGTAATAAACATAATAATAACAGGGGATCCTGGTTGGAATCCCACCCCCTGCTGTAGTACCCTTGAGCAAAGTACTTACCCTGAAGTGGTACAGTAAAAATACCTAGCTGTATAAATCACTGTAAACAGCTTAGTGCACAAAGCCGGCACTGTTAGGAGAGAAGTGTCAACTGGAAGAACGAGTGGGGTCACCGTGTGTGACGCCATCTCTCCTGGGAGCGCATTTCTCCTCCACCATGGGTTTTACTTTGGGGTTCCTGCATGCAGCAGGTTTCCAGTGTAACCCAGGAGATGATGAACAGGGGGAATCCACGCACACACACACACACACACACACACACACACACACACACACACACACACACACACACACACACACACACACACACACACACACACACACACACACACACACACACACACTCCAAGCCTACCACTAATTCGCTACGACAGACCTCGAGCTTGGAGCTGAACCTGTAACCCAAGAGGTGATGAGTCAGAGTCGGGTCCAGGAACGTCAGCGAGGGCTCAGCTTATAACCTCATCCTCCTTCGTTGTTCTTAAGTTGTTGCCTAGAAGGTCCTTCTTCCCCCCCACCATACCACGTTTCTGTTTAACTCATATTTGTCCACTTCAACGTTTTGTTTCGTTGCTCAGTTTATTACTTCCGTTCCCAGGGTCTTGAACCGAGAACCTTGTGGTGAGGGAGGTGCCGCCTTCCATTCCTTTCACCTGCACCTGTGAGGTGAACCAGCTGGGACTGGATGTCTGAGCGTCACACCCTCAGGTGACTCTGTCTGATCTGTTCATCTGACTACAGGGAACTATAGTGAATCATGCCTATGAATAATGTTTATTATGAATTATGCTTATTGTGAATTATGCTTACTTTGTCCTTTTTCCCACCTATTTAAAGCTCTGCTTCACTTTTTGTGATCTGGATTCTGCTCTCGAAAGCCACCGGGACCCTAAACAGCCCGTCCCGCGACCCCTCGGTGAGCCGTGTCGACTCCTAGCCTCATTAAAATTCCAGCAAAGACCCACCCAGCACAGTGACACCCCCCCCTCCCCGAACGCCACCGAGTTCCAATTTCAGTGTAAGTTCAATCTTACCATGACTAAATTATTCACAATTTATTATTTATTATTTATAAAATACTTCCTATATTATATTAATTTATATTAACAATGTCAAATTATTATTATTATTATTATTACCATTGCAAATTGGTAGGTCATTAAGTAGTTTTTTCAAATGAAATATTTATTTTTTTACATTCATCTGTTTATTTATCAAACTTTTGTTTGTTTGCAAATCGCGTCATCGTCCACATGTTGGTTGCCGTGAGGCCCGTTTTCTCCGTTTGTTTGTCTCTACGCTGCAGTCCTGCTTAACTGGCTTTTTCGCACTTCTTACCGCAGCTCTACTGAAAAAAATCTGTCGCTGGGAAAAGGCGCCTCGATCCCGAGTCCCTTCCCGCCTCCGGGACGCGTTTCTTCCGCTCGCGTTCGTGGGGTCGGTGTGTTTCGCGGCATCATCGCTGCCGTCCGACTGGCGAATGTCGTACAAGAAGGGCCCGTCGCCGGGGGTCCCGGCCTGGGACGCGGCTCTCCCCGCTTCCCTTCCCCGTCCCAGAATTCCTCTGTCCCGCGTCCTCTTCTCATCCCGCTGGGTCTCGCTGGGGCTGTTTGTTTTAAACAGACACAGGCATCCCTGCCCCCCACCCTGTCACACTAGCATGAGTCCCCCCCGAGGTGCCATCCAGCAGCACGAGGCCACAAAGGCTAATTTCCCTAACTTTGCGCACAGTACCGCGGTACGACCCCGTCTGCCCCTCCCGAGGTCACCGACCAATCCCGGAAGGCCGTGCCACCAACTCCACCGACGCGGCGCCGCTCGCTACAGACTCCAGGTGGCGAAGCGGTTGAGCGCTTGAACGGCATGCTGTAGGTCCAAGATTCGTGAAGGTACCGTACCCCTAACCGGGGTACTCCTCCCCTAGTTTTACCACGCGGTTCCACTGTTTCGAGCAAAAGGATGAGCAGAGAATGGGAAACGTTGCCCAGAAAGCGCTTGTCGCTCGCTCGTCCCCGGGCGCCTCGCAATCTGCATAGCGGCGGCAAGCTGGAGGCAAGCGAGCGTGGCTAATGGAGACCGGGATAGCGCGTGGTCCCGTCCCCTCTCCTTTCCATCAAGGCTCCAGGCCACGGTGGGGGGGAGACAGTGTTTCACCGTGCCAGCGATACCAGGGCTCGAACCCAACCCCCACGGCTTCCACCCAGCATACAGGGTGGGGGGTCAAAGCCACGGGCCACGGGCCACTGGCTCCTCACGGAGGCAGAGCAGGTTTCTTCCGCGCACCACTTAGTCACGGGGTCACACACGTGTGGAGAAAACACACACGGCACGTCGACCTGCACTTTGTACCTTTGTGCAGCTCAGCGAGTTGCTGGGGAATAAAACCCAAGTGCGAAAACGAGCTGCGCTACATTGGGCTTCTTTTTATTTTTGTTTTTTTTTTTTTTTAAATAAGAAATATTTCAAGTCAGTAAATAATCCTGAAAAGGCTGACAGCCTCTGCACACACCCAGAGGCACCATAAACACACCGACAGGTCCAGCTGCATGTCTCGCATTATTAGGAGACAGCAGCGCTTGTGGAGGGCTCTGCAGCGCCCGTGTGTGTGTGTGTGTGTGTGTGTGTGTGTGTGTGTGTGTGTGTGTGTGTGTGTGTGTGTGTGTTTTAAAAACTAGAAATTCCAACAGGAGGCTGTAGGAGGCATAGTAGTTAGGGATGTTGGATCACGGCAATCCAAAGGTTCTGGGTTCAAGTCCCCTCATGCTGTAGTGGCCTGAACTTGTAAAGTAAAACCAGCCCTTGGAGAAAAGAGTGAATCAAATTAATAAACAAAAACATGTTAAATGTAAAACAATAAGTAATAACAACAACATCTGACTGAATGTATCGGAGGGATGTTTGGTGCTGTGGAAACAGTACAAGTAACCTACTCTCCGGTAGGTCTGGGGTTCGAGTCCCACTTGGGGTATGGGGTGCCCTCTGATGGACTGGCATCCTGCCCTGGGTGTGTCCCCTTCCCCTCCAACCAGGTTAGGTTCTGGCTCCCTGCGACCACATATGGGACAAAAAGCTGGTATTTCCATATCGCTGATACAGCAAAAGAGCAAGAATTAAGAAACAACCTTATTAGTGTTACAGTGTGTATTTGCATGCTCAGAAATTACAATCTACATGTTTCAGGCTGAAATAAAATCGTGAAATATTTGTCCGTGCAGATGTTTTATAATGCTTATTGTCCCTATGCACATCGCTGAGGTTATTTACTATGTTTTTACCAGCTGAGTAGCTGCTGACAGACCAGTGAGAATGCAGACACAAATGTGCTGTGTCTGGGGTGTTTTCATGCTGCGTGTCTGAGTTCAGTCGGTGTGTGTGTGTGTCTGTGTGTGTGTGTCTGTGTGTGTGTGTCTGTGTGTGTGTGTGTGGGGGGCAAACCACACACAGCATCGGTCTCTCAATAGCACGGAAACTCTGAAATCTGAGTTCTTCTCCATCCTGGTCCTGGAGAGGACTCAAGTGAAGAGTTATTTACATGGTTTTCAATATAATAAGAGGGAATAAAACATGCGCTTCTCATTATGTAATACTTTCATGCCTCATTTGCCTCTTAATGCTCTCATGTTTTTAAATATTAATAAAGTCTCCTGCACTGGTGCTACGAAGGGTATGTTAAGAAATGTGGAAAACTGCCGAAAGGAAATAAATCAGTTTTTCAGGAAACACAGAGGGTTATAGAAACCACTAATACAAAAGTATTTATTAGCAGATCTGGATTAGCAGGGAGTTTGATATACTGTACGCATATAGTTTGGGGAGTTTCGTGGGGTCTTTCATATCTTAGCTAGAGCGAACGCCGAAGCGACGGCGCGTGTGGGCTCATCACCACAGTTTTACTTCACATTTGTGGCCATTGGAGTAAAGTGTCTACAAAATGAATAAAGGACTCAAAGCCCTGCTGCTGAAACCTCTGTGGAACAGCAATAAATTAGATGACATTTACATTTATTTAGCAGATGCTTTTCTCCAAAGTGACTTTCAATGAACTCTATGTAGTGTTATCAACCCACACACCTTATTTACCACGGTGACTTACGCTGCTAGACACACTACTTACAATGGGTCACTCATCCATACATCAGTGGAACACACTCTCTCTGTCACTCACACACCATGGGGGATCCTGAACAGCAAGTCTTTGGACTGTGGGAGGAAACCAGAGCACCCAGAGGAAACCCACGCAGACACAGGGAGAACACGCAAACTCCACATGCTAAATTATTCGGTCTGTTTTTATGCAAAGTCCTCCATTTCAAGTTCAGTGCCAAGCATGACACCTGCAGTTGTACCTTTGAGGAAAGCCTTTAATTCGGATCCCTGCAGCCTATAGCACAGCTCTGTACAAGTCCTTAAACCGCTTGTTGTGGATATTGCGGGCTGTGAGGCAGGGTACACCCTAGAGGGGACGCCACCCCACCACAAGGCAAGCGCACACTCATTCGCTCGCAAACACCACACGTAGTGACCAACTGACTCTTTCGACCATGGGGGGTCACCCAAGTGAACATAATGCAAACACCTAGCTCAAGATAGAGCGAGCGTGGAAGCATTCGCATCCATGGCTCTAGGGCTGCACCACCCCGAAAAGTCAACTTTAACAAGAGGGACTGAAAAAGCCTTTTTGGCAGACGTCAGCATAATAATAATAATAATAATAATAATAATAATAATAATTTGTGGTCACGTTGGGGCTTTCCGATTGAGAGCAGTGGTTAGAGGCAGATCTGCCCTTCTCTACGTGGATGGAAGCAATTAGTGGAGAACAAAGCCGAAAAATTAAAGTCTAGAGGAAATGTCGAAAACACGAGTTTGGTAAATGACCTCATAAACACCGACCCCCCCCCCCCCAACCCCCTTCCCTTTTCCCGTGAACCACTGCTCCCCGCCCGACACCCCCTCCCAGTCCCTCTCCTGGTCGGCTTGGCCGCGTGTCCATTTCATCTGGTATTCATATAAACTTACACCTCCCCCCCCCCCAACCCCCATTGCCTCAGCCCCCCTCCCTTGCAGTTTGTCCCAAAACTATTTCCTTTTTCAATTTCCAGGGGAAGTTGTTAAATGGTTCCTGAACCAAACAAGCTCTCCCCCTCTCCCCCAGTCTTTCTCACAGCTTTACAGCTTCTTCCCACAAATCTGCAGAAAAAAAACTACATTATCCCCCATTAACGTTTCCCCATTTCTGAAACGTTAATGGGGGGATAATGCTGGGTAAGCTCACACTGGCTGGTATTAAGACATGACGCGTGATGTTCTGTCGGAGGTGTTGGAGGAGCGTCTGAACAGTTCTCTCAACTGACAAGGGCTCTGAGCTCTCTGTCGCCCACTAGTGGGCAATAAGGTACGAACTGGCGGCTAGATGGCGCTTTTTCAGTGCTCGCTGAGTGGTTTCGGAAGATGCGTGGGCACGGCGATTGGTCCACCCCCACGGAACTACCCCAGGGGCGGGTACGAGGAGAGTCTTTTCATCTGAAGGACAAGTGCCCGACGAGCAGACTTTCCCAGCCCCGTCCGCGTCTCCGATCCCTGCCCTGCAACCCCACTTGGGGCTCACGGGAACACCGAGAGAGAGCTTCCGCACCCTGTGCTCGTATCCCCGGCGGAGGGCAAGGCCAGGGGACGAAAATAGCAGGTCTTCATCGTAACCGGCCATGACAGGTGTCAGAGAGCCTCACGGTCTGACCTGTGATGCGTGTCCCGCTCAGTTACAATCGCCGGCTCGCCGCTCCTCGCAAGTCACGAACCGATGACCGCCAAAGAGGTGGTGCAGGGCTGCGCCCAGTCTCCCCCTCCCCGCACCCCCACCGCGTTCTCCCTCTGGCCTGGCACGACACACACGCCTGCTGCCAACCCTGCTTAGCCAACGTCGAGAAGGCTGAGCCATCCGAGGGTAGGGAACCGCAGCGCGTAGCTAGCAGGCGAACGCAGTCTTCAAACTGTATTTGCAGTTCGGAAAAAAGAGGAAGATCCAAACCTCGTTTCCTTTGCGTCTGATGCCAACGTTGCCGAAATCGCAGCTCAGACGAACACGCTCAAGTTAGACAACGACGTTAGCCGTAATTACCGAAAGAGTCTAAAGGCGCGTAACTTAGGACTTTGCGTAACGTTGGGCTCTCCGCTGCCGGTCATGTGAGGGTCTTATACAACAGCTGAGAGGCAAACGTCCGTCCGTTTTGAAGTGGATTCCAAGGTCTGTCGACGCTTCTTGGTCTTCGTCCATCTAGTAATACGAAAAGACGCAATTTAGCCTATCGTAATAAAAGGTACCCTCTGCATGGTCTCTTGGGTCTGGTCAGCGGTTTAACTCACCGTCTAAGTTCAAGATGGTACAAGGAAACTTAAACATCAAACTTTGCTCCCGGATTTTTCTTTCTCAGTCTTGCAGAGGAATTTGCAGCTTAATAACGAAGGAATCAAGTTCGAATCCCGCCTCCTGCTGTAGTACCTCTGATCGAGCGACTTGTCCTGATTGATACAGTAAAAATGACCAAGCTCTATAAACGGGTTAGTCACTGTGAGTCACTTAACCTTGGAAGATGCTTTGGAGGAAAGCATCTGCTAAATGAATAAATATAAACGTATTTCTGACTGAGGTGTTTTGGGTTGTTACCTTACTGAAACGTACTCCAACACCGAGAGCGTCCTGCAGCAAATGGCATTTTGGCCGCAAGTCCTGGCCCTTAACCACCATGCTTCCCCGCTGGCACGACGTTTACATTGTCTCAGTTTCTCAGGAGCACGTGTGCTTGTGACGAGTTAAACGGAGCGGGGAGGAAGCAGCACCTCGATTTGCATTCAGGCTGCAAGACGTAGGAGAGTCGCCCGGCCCTTTCTTGGCCGGAGAGCTCAGGAGGAGCACAGAGCCAGAGTCATAGATCTGCTCCAGCAGACCTGTCCCCAGCTCCCCCCATGGTCGTCCCTTTCCCAAGTGCCAAGCGGGGTCACCCACCAGACTGGCGTTTCCCTGAACCTTCTAATCCATCCCTCCCCCATCCTCCAAGCGGCCGCTTACTCCTCACTAGGACGAGAGCCCAGTAGGAACCCGGTCCGCTTCGGGGGGAGGGGCAGCCACCATCAGATCATGGCAATAGCGGTATTTCCATCACAGTGGGTCCACAGCGGGGAGCCGAGGGTCCGTCCAGCGGCCCTCTGCTCAGCCCACTAATGAGCAGGGTCCCCCCCATCTTTGTCATTCCAGCCTCCCATTCAAGTGACTTTCCATTAACTCCCCCATTGAAGCGGGCCAGCCCCGCCGCGCTCCTGCCAGCCCGCAGCTCCGCCCCTTTACACTGAATCCCCGCAAGAGGTGGCGTAGGGATTAAGGCAGGGTGGAGGCGAGCTGCGCAGGAACAAAAACACTGTGTTTGTTTAAGTCCCCTTTAAAAACGGGGGGCAAAAAAACTTGTTAAAAGGGGGCCGCGTCCCATTGAGGCCGTCCGCCCGGTGCCTTTTCAGATGGTATCTCTGATCCGAGACACTTTTATAATAGCGCAGAAAGGCAATATTACCTGTTTTTTTGGGGGGTACAATGCAGGGGTTCTCCATCCACCTGCCTCCCCACAGAAACGTCTCATAAGGAAAAGAGCAGATCTGGCCCCGGACTGCCACACCTCAGCTCTCCTCCTACCCTCCAACAAGCGGGCCAATTATTTTGGGGGAACTGGGGGAAAATGTGAAGAATGTGACTGGATTAATGTCCTACAGCTGCTGGGTGCGTGATTCCATGCTGTAAATGTTTGAATGTACGTAAGGAGACGAAAAGGTCAAATTTATTACCACATGGATGAACGCAGAAGCCTGCAATTCTGGCACACACTTGCACACACTTCGGGAAAATATAATAAAAATTCTATATGAATAATTCCGTAGTTTCCACTACTGAAATTATTAGGAAATCCTATCCTAAAATTTATTATTATTATTATTATTATTATTATTATAGATTTCCTACTCCATATGTCTTTTCTAGGTCAGGAAATGTGTTTTGCATGATTCATTATATGATTCATTATCTTATCAGCTATTCAGATAATTAGCATGTACACAATAATTAACAGCTACACACTCAGATGTTATAATTAATGTATTTTATGTTAATAATTAGATTTTTTTATAATTATACATTACAACCGCAGTAATATTATTTGCCATAGCCCTACCTGTGCTGTACTTTCATACAATAATGCATGGCATCTGAAAGATTAATTTATGCATCGACATTTTCACACAAATTGCAGGTTTCTGTATAGTCTTCTTAATGAAGAATTATTTTCTAAAACAGAGGTACAACAACAATAATAATAATAATAATAATAATAATCTGAACCCATAATTTAAAAATAGCGTTAGGGTTAGATTTAGTAAGTAGTTTTCTCTAGAGTTTGGCTTGCATTAATTTCTTTATGAGCAGCATTTTAGACACAAGTCAATTTAATGTAAGACCTTTAATTACATTGTTTATGCTGTTTCATTATTATTATTATTATTATTACAACTACTACTACTACTAATAATAATAATAATAATAATTATAATAATAATAACTTTTCAGTATGACTCAGCCTTTCTTCTGATTCTTTCCACTGACAGCGTTGTCTGTCAATTGTGTGTAAATAAAATACACAATTAATAATAAGATATTTAGGAATAAATATTTTCATTTTTAGGCAGTATTGTATGAGAAGTTGAGTCGCTTTTATAGCAGCACCTACTACTGATCTCCTTGTTTGTATGTTGAGAAGCAGGAGTTTAAGAATGATCTTAATTTGAGGGGACAACCATCATGTTCTCTGCCGTTGGCCTCTACTGTTAAGATACTCCTTTTTACTTTCTTTAGAACTCTGTTTTTCACCAATCATCATAAAACAGGATGGTTGTTCATACTGCATTATTTTCCATCATCATCTATATATTTAACCATCCAACCATCTGCGATAACCTCTGGACATGCACCAGTAGTGACAGTAATCATGGTAAACCGTGTAAATGAATGACATTCCAAACCGGACAGTTCTCACATCCTCATAATCAATTTTCACTTGCATCCAGTGAATTAATGCATATTTAATGAGTTAATGATGTCCATTGTCTGGGGCCTGGGTATCTGTGTGTGTGTGTTTGGTGTAGGAGTGAGGAGATCAGTGTGACTAATAAACACTGCAGTGTAGCATTTACTGCTCTGTCACTTTACACTATATCACTTAAGTCAATCAAAATACTACATTTACACCACATCACACATGTCAGCCAAAAGAGCGCTTTGGTACCGCATCTCCCTGAGACTCAGCCGTTCATTTTGGTCCACTTTAGAGGACATTTGTTGTTAAGCGTACCTCCCAATTTTGCATACTAACGCTGAGGAAGTTCTGTCGTTAAATGTTGGAGGCGGGGCTTAGGCAGCTATGCAGAAAAGGCAGGAATATATCTAAATAGCTCTACTTATGGGTCTTGCGATGATTACAGTATTACAGTACAATATACTGTATATTCCAATGAAAATATTACTTTTGTAGCATATTAAAGCATACCCATCAATACACAACATTTACATCGCATTTACATTCAGCACGCATCTTCGTTAGTATGTGTCCAACGTGCCGTGTTTCTAGAAAGTCGTCCGAAAACAAAAGAGGCAAATATGGAAATTTGTATTTAATAAGCCGCTGATGTGTGAGGGCTCTGGGGGGGGGGGTCTGAGTGTGTTCCGAGTGTGTTCGTGCCTCTGCGTGGTTCAGGAGGACGGGTTAATTAGTCAGTCACTGTTTACCATTCATAAAAGGTCAATCTGTGCCAGAGGCTCGAACGCTTTTTCTCTGATCCTGACATGCCATAAAGTGACAAGTGCAGTTTTTATTATTATAATTTTACTTATTTATTTCCCCTTCCTCTATGGAGAGCTTTGGGAGGTGCCATTTTTTGGAGTCGATTCTGATGTGTAGCAGAGATTTGTACCCACAGGTCCCTTGTTGAACCTTTGAAAAAAAAAAATCTAAGCGGATGGAAGGACTGCAGTTTAAAAACCAAAAGTAGAAGAATATATGGATTTCAGAAACACCATTCCAGAAATAATACGTGCTCTGCGCAGAGCCCCCCATGACTAATTTTAATCCAGTCTTGATGGTGTCTGATCTCAGTCAGCAAATTAAAAACACTTCTGTCAGATAGTTTGTCACTGGGGTCGCAAAACATTTTAATTTCAGCAAAAAAATACAATATTTCCTGTTATTACACACACACACACACACACACACACACACACACATTTTCGGAACCGCTCGTCCCATACGGGGTCGCGGGGAACCGGAGCCTAACCTGGCAACACAGGGCGTAAGGCCGGAGGGGGAGGGGACACACCCAGGACGGGACGCCAGTCCATCGCAAGGCACCCCAAGCGGGACTCGAACCCCAGACCCACCGGAGAGCAGGACTCGGTCCAACCCACTGCGCCCCCCTTGGTACAATTCAGTTAATGAAAATATTAAGCTACATCAACAGATACAGTGTAAAATACGGATGCAACTTAAGTGGAAAAAGTTTTTGAAAATGGAAAAAGTTTGTACAAGGGAAATCTGGACACACACACACACACACACACACACACACACGCAGACGATCTTTGCAGACAGGCCGCAAACACTGTTTACGCATTTCCTCAGCAACGTTGCCCCTCCCACGCAACTCTGGGTGATGTCATCCCTGGCGGTCGCCACGGTCACAGCATCCTCTGCGGTCCGCTCCGCGCGCCGACCTGCATCTCAGACCGAGTGGCTCAACATCTTCATGATTTCCGCAGACCACATTTGAGCGCCTGCATTCCACAATGGCGGCCTCGCAGGAAAAAGACAAATTAGTTAATTATGAAAATATGGCAAGCCGTAAGTGCGGGCGGCCAGGCGTAATGAGCTATATCAATACAAATTAAGGCTGTTTATGCTTTAAAGTGTCCAACAGACTCCATATCATACACAGCTCTGCATATGATTATGGGCCAATTTGTTAACGCAGCAGCGCAAGCATAAAGCAGACAAATTTCCTGTTTATATAACTAGTTGGACAAGGTCCCCCTGTGTATTACATGTATTTAATAAGCCCAGTTTGGCATTTCAGATGTTTCTCTGCACTTGAAGGTTATGTCAGGAGACAGACTCTCCTCGGAGTGACAGTTTGACAAAACACTGTGATGACACGACAGTTAGACGCGAGTCACCACCTCTTCTCGAGTGTCGGGGTTTGCACCCCCCCCCCCTTTTTTATTTATATATTTTGCTCGCTCTTGTCTTGCTTTCTGTTTAATTGGGACATAAATGGGATTGACAGCGTTGACAGATGAACGCGGCTGGTGGCCGGGGACGCGCCGTTGAGGGTATGGAGCGGGACGGCTCCGAAGTGACGTGTGCAGGGGGCCGGAGGAGATCCGCCGCGAAGGAGAAAAGGTTTCTGACGTGCGGCGCTTCACACTCCGGGGACAACCCTCCTCCAACACACACACACACACACACACACACACACACACCACCACCACCCTTCATCCAGGTGCCCCACGTGTCCCTCCAGTACAGTTCCTTGGTTCTTACCTTAATTCAAAGTAAATGACCTTGCCTGTCACCCTGGCTGCTCTTTTGTCGGCCGGAGACATGAGGGGGAGACGGTGAACACCCAAAATATTAAATATATAATCCAGAAATTACACGATGACATCAACGGGTAAAGCAGTCAAAAGTTGGCAATCCAACACCGTCAGTCACCTGGTGACCAATGTGGGAGCTGGACAAGTCAATCACTGATAATATTAATTTTAAGGTGTGGGGGAATAAGGCTACCAGGCGTTAGCAGAGTAAATCTCAGGTTAATACAACTTACCCAACTGTTTTACATAAGTTACCATAAAACTTGCAAGTATTACTACAACTATTTTCTAACCACTGGCCCTTGGAGCCCCCGGGGTTTATATTTCTCCCCTGCCTTTTGGTTGGGAGTTTTTTTGTTTTCCTTTCCTCCATTGCCAGCCAGTTCCCTTTATAATTTTATTAGCCAGTGTAGTTTTTATAGTCATTAAATGTATAGCTAACTTTTTGTCCATAAACTTTTTTCATCTGCTTCATCTGTTCAGCACGCTATGTCACTGTGAGAAAAGTCCTGTAGAAAAATAAATGGAACCGAACCGAATTTTTTCCCTTATAGCTGGAAATTTAAGTTGCGTTTCAGTTCATTCGTCAGGGCTACTACAACAGAGCGAGACTGTGGCCTCAAACCAGCAACCTTCTGCTGCAGCTCACTTACACACCAACAGCAGTTTGCAGAATTTAGATTGTTGGGCGCCAGGTTCACCACACGATACGCAGCGTCCTACTTGGATATATGCGGATTATCGTACCTCCACACGTCTTCGGCTTTACTTTAACCCAAGAGAAAGAATGACGGCATCCGCCTCTTCGTTTCAGCTACTGACCCCCGGCCAGGAACCCGGAGAAGATGGGTGGCGTGAGTAATGTTGGAGGGCAAAAATGCTGCTCGGGACAACAGTTAAACCCAGAGACAGTGGTGTTTCATCTCGAGACCATCTCCATCCTTTTATGTGTGATTTCATGAGAACATTTAATAGGAGAATATGTCAAACCGGACAGTTCTCTCTGAAGTCCCTTTCTGTTTATAACTAAAATAAAATTGCAGTCAAAGAGAAATATCCCAGTAGGATGCCCGGCTTGATCAAACCTTCATTCACTCATTTTATTTATGACATTCAGAATATGGTTAAAAACTTAGCGGAGAACTGTTTTTAATGAGCGACTGTTGGAAAACCATTTTTAACAGTTTAATCCCTTTTAAGTTTTCAGGAAGGAAGAAATTATGGGAGTAATAAAAATCTCTCGGAAATAAATAAGTCTCCACGCTAACTACTAAAACAAAATCTTTTCAGCCTTCTGTCACTTTACAGAAGTACCCGTGAAACCACAGCTCTGTCTGATTAGCCAGATCATTTCCTTGTCACGCTGGATGTTGATCTGCTACCATAAATCACTGTGTCCTTCTCTAGCAATCATGGAAAAACTCCATCAGATGTCACCGAGAACTCTTGGGTCCTTCAGTGCACTTTTACTCCTGTTATTCTGTTGTATCTCACAGCTGCTGGGTCTTTGGAGTTGTTTTTAAATAAATCGACACGTCAACATCAAATGGAAAAACCATCCATGTTGGAGAATAAAGACGAATTAGACATTTGGGCGGCCCCCTGATGTGGCCAGGCTGTAGGTTCGGATCGATCCGGACAGTTTCCGCGTCGTTAGTCTCGGTTACTCTCACATTCCAAAAGCACACTGCTCAGAACGGCTGCTGGTGTGCAAGTGGTCAACAATAGACAACAACGGATTGGGGACCTACTGACACTGTAATGGCGCGAAAGGAGGGAGCATCTGATGTGGGAAGGGCAAAATGACACGATGGCCGAGTGAGCACATGCAGAAGTGCGTGGAGAAAAACAGTGGCGCGTTCATGTATGCAAGCTGGAGATCTGGGTCTGTATGGACTCTCTCGGTAAAGTGCTGGATCCCCCGAAACCCTACTGTGTTGCATCTGGTCAACTTCCTTCCAAGCAACTGGAAGAATATGCTGTGGATGAACTAAGACAGAAAGCGGTGGATGAGTAGAGGTGGGCAAGAGCATTGACCTTCATGTGTCCCCACGTTTGTCACGACATCATACCCCACCTTCAAGCCTTGGGTGGATATACATTTTCCAAGTAAATGTATGCTTGTGGAAGAAGTAGAAGAGAACTGCCAGGAACTTTGTGGTGGACTCAGTAGCAGTGGCAATGGATGTACACCTTTCAACACTTAGATAGCTTACTCTGGTGAAAACTCCACGTGAAGATTTTTCTGAAAGCTGGAGAGTCCAAAGCACCCAATCTCCTCTTCCTACATCTAACAGTTTGAGCTTCAGCCAGTTTTCACCCTCAATCAGATGCAGTCTAGAGGAACCGAACCCAGCATGTAATCCACAGAGCCAGGCTGCAGGGCTCAGTTCTCCAATAGGCAGATAACCATTGGTAGACACTACCCATTGTTCCATTGACCCTTCCAAAGCAATTATGTCCTACAAGACCCTGTAAAAGAGTATAATATTTTGTCGTGGCTGTGTAAACAGAAAGATTACGAATTACTGTGCGTCAATTATCTCACTCCAAGAGACTGACGGTTACGTTGGGTGAATTGGCTATAACTGATTTTGTAACGCTTACTGCAGACTCTTAACCGAACAACGACATAAAGCAGAACCCAAAGCTATGATTATACAGTAATAATATGCATTAAGAGGTCATCGTCCGGATGCCCCATTAAAAGACTGGATTCTCTCTAAAAGACAGTTATGATTGGAAAAGGTGGCAAAAAAGAAAAGGACGACCAACAAGCATGTGAATCGAACCAAACACCGTGACAATGGACACATCCCTTTTAGAGTTAAGGATGCAAGTGAAGGACAGAGCTTTCCAGAGGTACTCTATATATTGACTCAACAGCCCTTAACAACAAGATGTAAAACAAAAGAAATTACTGTGTGTTGTATCACTAAAGGTAGCTCTGGACATCAAAGGCAAAGTTCACTCAAAAACAGCCTACGGTTCGCCCCTCCATTATATGTGGACGATGTATAAAGTGAAAAATGTCATTTCATTGTTCTCCAGTAATGCTGGCCTACTTGAGAGCCAACCCAAAAAAGTACGTTTAATCGCACACATCAAACAGTCAGTGAAGTTCAGCTCTCAACTCCACAGTCCTCTCAACTTGCCTAAAGACGAGATGAGACTATTTCAGTGTAGGCGACACGCTTCATCGCAAGGCACACGCCGGTGATTGAGGGAAGCGGATGGCTGCCACGCACCCCAACCACAGAGCCCGGAGAGCTGCCAATCCAGGTAGAACCTCAACTCTTCATCCAGCTAGTGATAAGATGTGGCAGCTACAAGCATTGTATGGATTCATAGCTCCTGAAAAGTGGTGAACAGATAAGGTCGTAGTGGCCTATCCAGCCATCCTTAGCCTTAAATGGAGGTAAAAAGAGCACAGTGGTGGACCTGGGACCTGCTGTTGTACCCCGTAGAAGGCATTCAACGCATATTGTTTTGTTCAGCATATACTACGATAAAAATAAGAAGCCTTTTTTCATTCATTTTGATTAAGGCTCCGATTGAGCAATGAATATGAATAAAACCCCTTCGTTTCCACCGAGCCCCACCGCCTCATGTGAGCCTCGGTTTTAATCCCTCTAACACATGCATGCTTCAGGGTAACCGCTGAAAACACCAACACCACACTGCTAAACAGTAATACTTGTAGATTTCACCGAGATTTACTGAGAACAATTTAGGGTTAGGGTTATTGTTCTAAAAATGACCCAGCTGAAGAAATAGGTAAATTAGTGCAAGTAGCTTAGTGTGCAAACCTCACATTGAAAGTTGCTTTGGAGAAAAGAGTCCAACAAACGCACGAACAAAGCCCATGCAAAACATATGGTCGAAAAAGCATAACAATTTAGACGAAACCCGTCAGCAAAGTCCACTGTAAATGGAGCACCACCTTTCTGGATTCTTCCCATACTTGTCTTCATCCTTAGCATCTGCACAGACACACCCCCCGCCCCTGACCCCGAACCCGTTCCATTACACTTCGTTGTCCCCGTTTTGCTGCCTCTCCCGCTGTCCTTTGATGTTCCAAACCAGCAATAAATTCCTCTGTCTTTTATCTCCTTCCCCTTTTCGATTAGGCATCTTAACAAGCTACTGCAGCCAGCGCTAATGAGACTGTGCCGAGCCGGAGCAGGTCGGCGGGGGTCGGATCGGTCCACGGGGGGGCCTTGTTCTGGGGCCCCTGCAATACGGGGTCCTAATGACGGGGCCCTAGCACTCCAGACCACCCCACCCCCGCCTCGAAGCATGTCTCCGTCGTGGTACTGTGCCACTCCACGCAGCTCTTCCCGCTGGGGAGCGATGGGAAGAGCACCAAGGGGGCCTCATTAAGACAGGATGTGCCAGGATGCAGTAAAAACCTTTTTTTACGAAGCTCGGCGCTCAAGATCATTTACAGATGTATCTTGTTGAACCTTTGACTGAGGTTCGTGGTTGGATCCACCTCTCGCGGTCCATTGCTTCGCTTTGCTTCCCCAGCGATACCTGTTACCGAGAAGGACACGCCCATTCGCACTGGTTGGCTGAGAAAAAAATGTGAGACAAAATTCAATAAATCGGATGACAGCTGGCCATCACAATTTTGACCGTGATTTAAAAAGTACTTGTGGGAAGTTCGCCAAAATCGTACAAGCTAATGAGCTTCAGCGAGATGCCAAGGGCAGGACAGCAGTTGGGACGTTATGAAGAAGGGGGCAGATCCAAGTCTAAACCGGCACAGACCCCTATGAGCTTGAACTCTCAGATGGGATGGACCTCTCCAGAACTCACTCGTCAGCCTCACGGCAGGAGACGTGCGGCTCCGCTGAGGTTAAGTGGCCCGGCATGTGGAGGTCGCACGGCAGAGACCCAGCACCGCAGATCATCGCTGGTGTGTTGAGCGGACATGTGATCTAAGGTCCAACCCCACACCCCCCTGCTGTGTAGAGCAGCATCTCCTACTGCTGCCGTCAAAGTGTCCACCACCTTGTCTCCTCGATTAGCAGTGACTTTCCACACACAGGGAAAGAAGCAACTCTTTTCCTCATTTTTTTTTTTTGAATGTTCGAACAAAAAATACTACCAAATTGTCATCGAGAGGTAGCATTTTGGATACCGCTGCCTATTCGTGCTCGAAGGTTCAAATCCCAACCCCTGCTGCAGTACCCCTGTTCCAGGTACTTACTCTGAACTGATACAGTAAAAGTTACCCCGCTGTATAAATGAGTACATCACTGTAAATTTAAGCTTAATGTTGTTAGTCACATTGGAGGGAAACGTAAACTAAATAAAGAAATAGAAATAAATAAATATACGTGGTTTGACAGAGCTGCACAATGAGGCACTTTGGCGACAAGGTCTCTGATCGAACAAGAGGAGAAAAGACACAAATGGCCAGAGACCCTTAATCCTCGGGCTGTATGGACCAGCCCCGCACGTTCACATGTCGTCTCCTCGGCGAAGATGCTTTCAAGGCCTCTGCGGAAAATGAAAAGCCAAAAAGGGATTTATAGGAGTGAGCAGGGGCAGAGAATGAATTATGCAAAACAGTGCGACTCTTCAATTTAAAAAAAAAAAAAAAAAAAGAAATTGCAGGCACTTTAAAAGATCTTTACCTTCAGAGCCACCATTGTTTGGCGCTATTACAGCGACACAAAAGGTCCCGTCTCGTGATGCCGTGGGCCGCTCAACTCATCTGCCTAATTATGCCTTAATGAAGCAACAGCCCATGATTCCTTCTCACACCTTTTTTTAAATTTCCTTACTCGGTGCTTTAATCCAAAGCAACTTCCATCACTTGCCAATTTGTACATTTGTTTTTTTTTTTTTTACTTTCATTACGGAGGCAGTTGAGGTTAATTATTTTGCTCAACGGCACAGCAACACTTCTATTTTGGTCTAAGTCCACTCTCAGAGTTACCACATCATTTTGAATGCATTATTAATTTTTTTGTTGTTATTCATGTAAAAAAAAATAATTCAAATTATAAGACAGAGCTTTTTTTTCTAAATTCAGGCCAGCAAGTAGATTAATGGTTGGACCACTTAGTTGTGCTTCAACGGTTCTTGGTTCAAGTCCCTGTTCCTGCTGTGCCCTTGATCAAGGTACTTATGCTGGACTGATACAGTAAAAATTACCCTGTTCTATAAACAGGCACATCATTGTAAATTTGGTTTATTTGACTTCTCCTCAGACAAAGGAGCCAACTAAATAATATTATTATAACGATACAAAGATAACAAGGATTTTATTTATTTATTTGTTTGTTTGTTTAATCGTGTGACAAACGAAATATAAATTGCAACATGCAACTCCATATGTGACTCAATATATTTTTGCGTTGCAATGGACCAAAGTGTATTAGTCCAGACAAACCTGGAGACGAAGCCGGTGTTACGAGGGAAGACTGTGCTTTGCATGTGGGAAGAATCGACACGCCGTGAGCAGCAGAGGCCTCCAGACGTCCTTCTCCTCGTGGCTTTTTATTAACTGTCAGGGAGCAGAGACTTTTTATATTAAAGGCACTTTGACAGAAGAGCTGAAATTAAACAGAAACGGATTTCTTTGTGTCGTAGGCTTCTAGCAGCATACCAGTGTCCATTAAAAACAGACCCTTGTACTGCATCTCCCTGGAACCCCAGACTGTTTACTGGGCCAAAGAGATCTGTTAACCAAACCCTGGATGTTTCCATTATTCCAAAACCCCTTGATGTTTTCATTACTGACGTTTATTTACTTAGCCGAAGCCTTCCCTCAGACCCACTTATTACACTGATTTACCCATTTATACAGCTGGGTAACTTTTACTGTATCAATTCACCTTGATGAAGGCTACGACAGCAGGAAGTGGGATTTGAACCTGTGTCCTTAGTGTGTGCCGTAACAGTCCGAACCGCTATGCTACCTGCTGCCTGACTCAGATTAAAGAGGATCATTTAAATATTTGTTTTTTGTCTGATAAAATCCTTGGCAGGGACCTCTTTCCCTCGACATGAACCCGGGAACATCGACGAACCTGTTTTCAGCCGCCTGGTCCAGCGGGCTTCAGCAATGCTCAGTTTCGGAAAGTTTCTGTCATCATGGACGTGCTTCCTCTCCAAAGTCATCTTGTCCAGGATATCTGGGAACAGCACTGGGGAGGGGGATTTAGCACAGTTGCCTGGAAGCCCCCCTCTCCGGGTTACAGAGACAAGGGGAGAGGCGGACGAGCCTGCCAGGACGGGTGAGCTTAGCGACTAAAGACGGGCCTCTGCCGCATTTCCTCGCCATCCTCACCGCCAGGGGCATCAGTTCGGGCTGCAGGGGGCCGTGAGGGAAAGCGGAACAATGATTATAAGATGTCGGGCTAATGATAATTTAATTAAAAGGTTGCTTGCTCCAGGAGATGTACACATTTCTTGCCCTCCCCCCCAACACACACACACTGAAACACACTCTTCGGGCACTTTAATTGAGTGGTGCCCTGGAGTGGCCAAGACTCCCTTACCGCCGCATGCCTCCCAGGGCGGGTCAATTGGTTAATTAGTTCTCGCCGGGGTTCGACTCTTTGGAAAGGCCAAGAGTGCGCACACACGCGGCTCCCGACTACCTTACAGGGCGTTGAGCGACGGTGGCCAGCGCTATCCCAGCGGCGCCTCTTATTGGACACTCGAGTCTCTAATGGCTTCGGTGTCCCATTTGCGGATTAATATTTCTCTAAAGCAATTGGTCCCATTTTTTCCGCGTTGCAGGCCTTTGTTAACTCATTCCCATTTGCGGAGCCACGCCGCTTCGGTCGGGGTGAGACGGGGCCCGCGGGAAGGGCACACACGCGATTAAACCCGCAGCGTGCGCCGCCGTGACACTCAATGAAAGAGACAGGCCCGTATTTGGCCTTTCCGACACAGCAGCCCCCCGCGCCTCCTCGCTCGCTGGAGCGCACGCCTAAATACATCCTCATACATCCGCTTCCTATTTGTGCTGCACACACATTATGTACTGACACTTGCAGGTGTTTTGCGTGGGGTAAACATTACGGATTACTATGTATTACATATATGACAATACCGCTAAATATTATAGGAATATATTGTGGAACACTGTGCAACTGGTCACGGAAGGAACCGAGTGGCTTGATTTACCCAAAAAACGCGTTCCAGCCATGTTCAGGCGTGAGGAATATTTCCTTTTTAACTCATCCCCAGCATCCCCATCCCGAATGCAAACAGGTTGTAGGCAGCCAAATTAACACTTAAATCTGTGCATTCATCAGCCAGTCAGATTTGCAGTAATTTACCAGGTTGCCGTTCCAGTCATGATAAATGCGCTGATCGCCTTTACGTCCTGTTAAATGAGTTAAAAGTTGCCATCCTGAGCTTTGCCAGACACGAAACTGAAAGCCCGCTCAATTCCGGTAGGAAACTAAATATCATTTTACAGAGGTTCACGGATCTCCAGCAAACAGAAATGAGGAATCAGTCACGACCTTTAAAGCAAATGATTTGCCCACTGCCACCTAACTGCAAAATGCTTAAGGCACGTTAAGAAAACATAAACCGACCGTCTAATTAACTGGGGGACATGCGTCCAAACGAGATAAACAAATTAGGTCAAATCCATTCAAATCAGGCTTCATAGAGATATATGCAAATCTATAGACTGGAACAGTAAGGGTCACATTTACAGCTGCACCAATCAAAAGGCTGGCAAATCCAAGTCTATATAACTCTTTCATAACAGTACGATATGACAACTGTTTGTCAATTTTTGTACTTATCAATTATTAAATGGCTGTTGTCTTAAGATGAAGAGGTAGAGAAAGGGTTTGGAAACTCAAAAAACGTGTTTTCTCTACAGAGTATAATTCTACATCACACCGGAATGGGTTCCGTTCATTACGAACAAAATTTCCAATGACGCCACGCGTTAAGTACATACAGTATTTTGCACGAATTGTGAACGGACAGCTGGTAGTGCAGTGTTCATCCTGAACTCATGCAGTAAAATAAATAAATAAGAAGAAGTACCCAGCTGAATAAATGGACCCTTACAGTAAGTCGCTTTGGAAAAAAAAAAAGAAATCGACAGCTACAGTAAATAATGTAAAGGTACTGATACACGCTGATGCTGCAAGCCGGTGACATGCGCTTCATTTGTTGCTCTTAGGAAAATCACATTTAGTCATTTGTGATGTACTTATGAAGGCCACCCTTCTTCACAGGACGTTATGGGTTTGTCAAAAATATCGGTTACCCCTTGCCTTCCCTCCCGCTTCAGTACTTCCAGGAATGCTGTCACACAAGTCCCGAGTCGCACGTAGACAGGTACTGGACCATTCTTGTAGAAGCAAAGCCTCCAGTGCGCTGATGGATGAAGGTGGCGGACACCGACTCCACGTTCCCTTAACTGCTCTCTGACGATAAGATCTGGCTCTCTGTGAAGGCATTTAAACGTGCCGTTCACGAAGACACCCGTGGGTTCGCCTCTCAGTCTGTGGGGGCGTTACCGTCTTGGATTATTGTGAGCAAACTGTGATTTTAACATTTTGAGCACCTGGTTCTCTGAAACGGCCTCACACTGTATGACCACGCAAAGCAGTCACCGCAGCCAGTGAGTCGCGCAGGATGACTGCCCACACCATCACACATCCACCCCCACGTTCAACAGCTGTCAACAGGCAACGGGAGGGTGAGGGCATCCGTTGGCCTCCTCAAAACATCAACCCATGCAGGTGTAGACGATGAGTAAAGTGTGACTCACGACGCCACATTTGTTGCTTTCTGCAGCTCAGGGGTCCGAGTCCTGCGCTCATTACTCCAGTTTTGCTATAAATACCAGCTTTGTGAAGCTCACTGTGCAGTTTTATAAATAGTTGAAGGGTTCTTCCATACTGGCTGTGTCTGAAATAATAAACAAAATGAAATACAGCATATACAGAATATGCGTAATGAAGATAAGATAAAATTAAATATATTTAAGACACATTTTAAACTATGAATATTAATATTATTAACACAGATATTTAATTAATACAGAATTTTCTGATTTCTTTTATAGCCGGCACATATCGTTATTTGGTTCTTAACGTAGTATTGCTAACCAGGTAGCTGGTGATCTAGTCTTGTCACAGTTTAGGTCCTTTTTCGTGTGTTTTCCATAGTTTTTCACCCCTCTGTGCATAGGATTAATAGAACAACCTCTTCAATATTACGAATGAGCTGACAGTTTTCGAGATTTCAGGTAATACAGTACAAAAAACCTACATAAAACATTTTTTTCTCTTAAATGCTGTAGTTTACACAGTGACATAGACATTTCTGCACGTCTGTGTATTTCAACATTTCTTTTTTCCCCAGGATTGAACATTAGTTATTCTTTTACCCACAGAAGTTTCTATTTACTCTTCCGAGCATGAAGTGTAACACCTGCATCTTCATTGTTATGAAAGGTGGCCTGAACAGGCAACCTTCTCCGCATGAATGGGTTCACTGAACAAACTTAAAAGTGCCTTAATGAAAGAAAAATTGCACATGTACAACGTCTAATCCAAGCAAAACTCCATCCAGACTTTGCGTCCAAACCGCAGAATTGTGACTCCGACCACATGGTAATCCTGAACATACATATAGGCGTGGCTGAAACTTTTTAGGGGAAAAGTCGAGCATTTCAGCCTATCTCTGATGATATTTTGTTAATACCATATCACAAAAAAAAAACAAATCAAGTGTGACAGAGAGTACCGATGCATTTTCGTTTCCTCACACCAGCATTTATGTTTGCGGCGGGAACTGGAGTATCGTTTGTTTACTTTGCTTGAAAGTGCAGTTTTATAAATATCCTCATCGGTACGATTAAAACTCCATTTTCAGCATTATATGTGACGCTTTCTGAAGCTTGTCCTGCTCAAAAAAGATTCTAAACCCAAAGTTTATTGTTTTGATCCCTCGGAGCTGCTGAATCCCTCCCACATTCAAGGAAGGTCTCAAACCATCTCCTTGAAATCCACTTCTCTCCTGATCTCCTGACAGGTTCATAAATGAGTCCAACACCATCTGCTATGTTATCTATGTATTTCCTATTTGAATGTCATTTCTATACGATCTACTGGAGGGTTGTGAATCAGCAACATGCTGGTGTCAAACATATGATAATCATGTCTCCATAGCCGAAGGTCTTTGAGTTTGAATGCACCTTTGTTTATGCAGAGTCAAATGAATATTATTAATGCACTGTCCATTTTGTAGACTGACCTAGATTGAATGCACAAACTGCAAGCTGTGTGTTGTGCAGAACATAGTCGTCTAGTTAAGAGTTCGCATTCAACATTGCAAAATCAGCCCCAACCGATTCGGCCAACATAGCTGTCAATCTCTTATAGACGGTGATGGTGTCCCATAATTATGCTGTTTACATAGCCAGAAACGTGGATATCTAATCAGGGTAAGTACCTTGATCAAGGGTACTACAGAGCAGGGATGGAAAGCTCTTAGGTGAAAGCTCTAACCACTGCACCCCCCGATGGCCACCTTGACTTGTGGATGTGGTACTAATAGGGCATGAATAGGGCACCTATTAAAATGTACTTTAAACTCTCAGCACCCTCGCACCTTAGCGCTAAACTTGAGTGGATCCTGGGAGACAGATCAGTCTCGGGGTGGGAAGGAGAGATTCCAACGTGTTTCATCAGCCGTCAATTAATCGCAATTAATTTGCAGCTCGTGTACTCTTCTGCCTGGGCGTACGTCTACAGGTACGCACACGCTCCGCCGCGCGTCGGCACCGCATTCCTGCCGTTCTGCGCTAAGCCGCCCTTCACAATGGAGCAGCCAAGGCAGGGCCTGCACCGCGGTGATGCATCCAAACACTTAGTAACATCTCCCATACACCTGAACTCGTTGCCCCTTATTTAAGAAGATCTTCTCCCTCCCGACGATGACAGGAGAAGGAAGATACGTGTCCTGGCAGGAGCTCTCGCTTCTGCAACGTTCTCCATCAGCACTGTTCAAGATCATATGCGGAAAAAAGACAAAAAAAAAAAAATCACGCTTCTCAAAAAAAAGTCAGCGTTAAACAAGCGCCCCGAGACCCCCCCCACCCACGCACTCATGTCCTCATCTTCTTCAAAGTGAAGACCCCTGCCTGGAAGGAAGGACAAGCGGAACACATAGCAGACTGTACGTGACATGACGGGGCCGCCGCCAACTCGCTGGGACACATATGGACAAGCAGATCGGCGTTTTCTCAACTGATATCACACACACGCACACGCGCACGCACCCACACGCACACACGACCCAGCCGGAGGGGGACAGCCGTGTGTACAAGCCGCGCTCTCCCATCCTCTCTGCCAGTTGACTGCTGCGTCTGCTCCGGGCATCACCGGCTCGTGTCAGAGACGCAAAAACAAAACAGAGCTCACAAGAGGGCCCAACAAATAACTAATTACAGCAGACGTGATTCATTAATGTCACCGAACGGGAACAACAAGCCCTCGGTTAATTATTTCCCGCTGTTATTTATAGCCGGCCCATCGTCTCCTTGACCACTCACTTTTTCCCGTGTTCCTCATTTTCAGCACTGCAGACAAACTTTCTTGGTCACCAGTACCCTTGAACAAAGATGTTGCCTTGTTCTGCATTCAACTCTGTGGTAACTCTCATGCCTTGTGGGTTCACATTTACCACTACAGGTATACGCAGAGATACCACCAGAAAATGCACGATAATATTTATTTGGTGCATATGTGGGCCCACCAAATTACCTGTAAATGTCTGCAAAACTTATAAAAACGGTCAAATTGTCAGTAATTTTAGCATGGTTTCTGTCTACGGGATGCAGCAAGCTGCATAGCAGTTGGGAGTCATTACCTTGCCTTCAAAGAACCAAAGTTGGATCCCAGCTCCTGCTGTACTTCCCTTGACTAAGTCACCTATAATTAATACTGTATAAATTACCCAGCCAAATAAATGGGCAAATCACTGTAGGTAACTTAACACTGTAAGTTGCTTTGGAGAAAAGCATCAGAAAAATCCTGGGGCAGCAGGTGGAATCAATCAATCAATCAAATCAATCATTCAATCAATTAATCAGCCCAAACTCCTGCTGTAATACCCTTGATTAAGGAATTTTTTACTGTACATAGCTCAATGTACCAACCCAACACTACAAGATGCTGCTGCGCAAAACATTAAGTAAATTATATTAAATTACAAATATATTATATTTACATATAATATATTGTATTATATACCAATATATATTTGTGATTCACATAATTTGTATTTTTACAATTATTATTATTATTATTATTACATTTATATAATGTTTTACATATTTCTTATTATTATTATTATTATTATTATTATTATTATTATTTTAAAAAATCTTGACTCGGAACCAGAGTATCCCTTCGTGTTCGTGTCCTTACAGTGGGCCCTGCTGTTGCAAGCGTGTGTGGGTCAATTAAAAGGAACGGGAGCAAGCGGAGACAGCCAGGTGTCGGTGAGCCAGTTACCCTGAACGGGGTGAATGGAGCTATTCCATGGGGCAGATCGCAGGTCAGGTGATAAGTGACAAGTGCTGATGCGAAGGCTGACAGGACCAAGCAGAAGGCCGGTCAGCAAACATCAGGACAGCGTCACCCCCGTCACAGGACCAGCGCTTATTTCTGAATCATGTTGAAACCCCATCCCCCTGCACTTCCCCTCACCCCTCATCTACCCCACAATGCCAAGGGGCAGTGAGCGATCTCGAGAGCCGAGCAGTCGCAGCGAATCTTGCGTGGCCTTGTCGCCGGACAGTTCGACGTGGCCATTCCCTCGGTCCAATTCGGGCGAACGAATCCACCCATGTAGCCCGAGACCATCTTGCACGACACAATGAAAAGCTGTCGGTTCGAGACATTCTCAGGTAAGGTTGCGGGGGTAATCGGCTCACTTCCCGTCTCGCACCCCATGGCATTCTAAACAAAGAGGACACACAACCAGAGACAGGATGTGCAAACTCTTTTTACGCCTCTGACAAACAAACATAACACGGACACACACGGAATAAACAACATCTGATAAATAGAGCGAGAAAATCCCAGAAATTACCAGAAACTGATGACGACCATCACAATCACATGGACGTTATGCAAGTACGGTAAGGAGCCTTCAGCAGATGTATGAAAAATGCCGATCGCAGCAGGTAACGGGTTCGTTCTGAGTCAGTTTCGTGTTGCTTTGCCAGCTTAGCGGAAAAAGAGTGCGTCTTATTTTTGTGTTTTGTCCTGCAGCGCATCGGTCCATTATTTTGCTTTGCAGTCTTTTTTTCAAATCAAGGAGATGTGTGGGTGTATTTTCATACTCAAGTAGCAAAATACTCAATTTGAGCCAAATGCTTCACTTGAGCCTTTTGAAGTATGAATATGAATCTTTGACTCATAAGCCCATATCCCTAACCATCCTGCCTGCATAGCTACAGCTTTAGCTAGCTACACCATTTAACCTATTGCTTCTCCAGCTTGTGCCCCAAATACCTGTATCTTCTCAGCATATAGCTTCAGATAGCAATATTTTCTCAAGGACTGCAGGGGCAATTCAGGACTATTCAGCGCTCACAGTGGCAATAGAGCACCAATCCGTATGGACAAAGTTTATACAGGACAAATCAAGACTTGACATTTTTCTGCTAGGACCAATCAGCCCTGAAAACATGTATCCACAACCAATCAGTGGAGACAGCGTTTACTGACAACCAATCAGCATTGACTGCCTCGTCCAGGACCAATAATCACTGGCATTGTTCTATAATGGATATCAAAGACTAATCAGCTCAGACAGTGTTAATCAGGGACAAGTCAGTGCTGACAACGTTTATATAGTCAGAATGACATTGTTTTCTAGGACCAATCAGCACAGACAGTGGATATGAAAGACCAACCAGCACAAGCAGCTGATATCAAGGGCCAATCAGTACAAACATCAGATATCAAGGACCAATCAGCACAAGGGCCAATCAGTACAAACATCAGATATCAAGGACCAATCAGCACAGACAGTGGATATGAAAGACCAACCAGCACAAGCAGCTGATATCAAGGGCCAATCAGTACAAACATCAGATATCAAGGACCAATCAGCACATGCAGCAGATATCAAGGACCAATCAGCACAAACAGCAGATATCAAGGACCAATCAGCACTGCCGGTGTTTCTCAAGCCACAATCAGCACTGAGAGTGCAGAGTTGACAGCATCCTCCGGTTTGTCAGGATCATTTGTCGCCGGACAGGTTTTGTGGCCTTAGAGTCATGTGGCTTTTCTGGCTAATTTGCATGTACTCTTGCATGAATCAACACAGTTCTCATGAGAAAAATTAAAGACAACATATATCATATTACATACATTTTTGCGGTGGTGTGCGCAGCTAAAAATACTGTGCATGAACTGGCAAGATCTTCTTTGCTGTTGAACTCGTACAAAGTTGGGTTTTCCGTGCAGTTTCTGTGTCTCAAGTCCAAACCACAAGAAGAACAAAAGGGATGGCCCAGACCACCATCGAAAGCACATTTATTGGTAGAACTTTCAAAAGCAGAACAAGCTATTAAATCTCGCGATGTCAACCTCGGACCTCAACATGGCTCAAAGGGTGTTGCCTTAGCTGCCATGTCTTAGTCATACGGCGCTTGGTCTGCGTCATCGAACCCTGTTCCACAACGACACGCTCGTAGTGGGCTTTCCGAGCCTCTTGTACCTTTCGATATTTGGCACGTTTCGTGTTGTATGTCAAGTTTTACTGCTCCTGCAAATGGTTTGAGGCGGCAGGTGGCATAGTTTCTAGAGATGTCGCCTCCAAAGGGCCGTGGGTTCGAATCTCCGCTCCTGTCATAACATCCTCGATCAAGGTACTTACCCTCAACTGACACGGTAAAAATGACCCAGCTGTGTAAATGGGTAAATCATTGTAAGTTAGTGTCCAAACCTAGCGCTGTAAATCTCCTTGGACGAGTATCAGATACATGAATGAACATAAATAATAATTAGTGCCGATGTGGTTCTCTGTTCATTAGTCTGCAAACGCCAGCATGTGTCTGTCTGTGCCGAGTCTGAACGAATGCTATGTGGCGTGGTGCCGTACATGAAGTTGTGGGTTAGTGTTTTGTGTGTGTGTGTGTGTGTGTGTGTGTGTGTGTGTGTGTGTGTGTGTGTGTGTGTGTGTGTGTTCTGCGTCTTCTGTCCCCCCGCGCCGCGCCGACGTCTAAGAGAAAGCGAACGGTGTCAAAAAGGATTTGCCCTTGATGAGGCTGCGCGGTGCTCCGGCCTTCACATCGAATCAGCTGCGCAGCACTAGCTGCCCTCGAGACACCCCGAGCCGTCCCCTGCGCACCCCCCCCCACCCTGCCTCGCCCCACCCCTTGCTCCTCACCTCCACTCCGCAACCCACCCCCCCACCACTTCCTGCCTTTAAGCGCACCGAACGCCACGAATCCGGCACGCCTCTGTGGCCAGCCCCCTGGCCCCGTGCTCAATCTGCACTCGCCCCGCTGCCGCGCCAGTCCTGTCCAAACCTATTTGTCGATCCCCCCCTCGCGCTCCCCTCCGCTCTCCCACCACTCTTCCTCTGAGCCTCGGACTCGTCTAGCATAGAGTCCTCCCACCCCCGCACCCCCACACCCCAACTGATTTCATAGCAAATAGCTGAGGGCCAGACGAGGGCCCGGCTGCCGCTTTGCGTTACCAGCCGAGATGAACATTCCCAGGGTGACTCGAACCCGCCTCTGGTCTGCTTGTGTATGGAGATGCTGCTCAACTGATACCTACTGACCCCCCACGGACAGCACAAACAGACGGCTTATCCCCTTCCTCAATTTATGAGAGAGGATGTGCAGGGTGAAAGGAGCGCAGGACACCCCAACGCCTTCGAGACCCCACATCATGTTGTTTTTACTACTGTGTCCAGCTTGTCTTCATTCAGAAGGAGATCTCTGGTGAAATACCCTTCGTGGCAATATTTTCTTTTAATTTATCTGACTCCTTGATTCAAGTCGACTTATGATGTTGGGTTGTACTTTCAAATGAATTTACCCATTTATACAACCGGGTAATTTTTACGTCCATTTAACAGACGACACTGATGTACAACTCGGCATTTAAAAAAAAAAATCACAGAAATCATATTAAAAAATGTATTAATTGTACAAATTATTTGGATTTCTCTAATAAGGAATTATACATATTACGATATTATACATACCATAATATTGCTTCCCAGCCTGTTAAGCCATTTATCTTGGTCTGCCTTTACACATTTGGAAATCAAGGGTTTCAAGCTACACACCAAACAAGTTCCCTTCTGCTGTACCCTTGAGCAAGGTATTCAACATAAATTCCTTTGCACTGATGTAAGTCACTGGATAACACGACCTAAATGCTATTAAAGTCCACATTCAGTAAAGAAATGGGGTTTAAGTGAAAGCTTTGCACTCAACATTGTTGAATAGAATTGAAAATTGCATCCAATTATTATTATGAACCTTTATTTATCAGACAAAATAACTGTAGTACTACATACCTTTGTCCAAGGGATGGTGTCATGTTAAGCAATCGAGTTTAGAGGGTTCTATCCATTTATACAGCTGGGCAATTTTTACTATATCTGGTGAGGGTAAGTACCTTGGATCTGAATCAAGGTGCTTATCTTCAGACTGCAAGGAAAGATCCTTAACCATTGCACCACCTACTGCCCTATTTACTACTGAAACTTCACTCTTGGGGCACTAGTTTCAGCATGGAAAGGTGATTTATGACATGCTAAATAGTAAACCATGTGTGATTTATGAGTTTCTCCCAGCAACGCCCAACTGAGCAAGTTTCATTCCACGCTACCGTTGGTGCAGGTGTGGTGTGTCTGAAGTGGGTGTGTCGTTGGACACTCCTCTGGTGAAATGCAGGCTCCAGGAGGAACACACATTCCACTATGCTACAGGGAAACCTTGTCTTAACGGGACTCCAGGAGTACACACACACACACACACACACACACACACACACACACACACACACACACACACACACACACACACACACACACACATTTTCAGAACCGCTTGTCCCATACGGGGTTGCGGGGAACCGGAGCCTACCCGGCAACACAGGGCGTAAGGCCGGAGGGGGAGGGGACACACCCAAGACGGGACGCCAGTCCGTTGCAAGGCACCCCAAGCAGGACTCGAACCCCAGACCCACTGGAGAACAGGACTGTGGTCCAACCCACTGCGCCACCACACCCCCGCTCCAGGAGTATATTTGGGACCTATTTTAGAATGTACATGTTGTCATGGGTGTGGTTTATCGTGGGATGGAGAGCAAAGGTGAATCTTCACAGTATGTCTGAATTTATCTGACAGTTTCCTCCAAAGCATCTTGAGGTTTGTCAGTGGTTCACCATTATTATTTTTTATTTAATTTTTTTTTACTATTTCATTTCAGGGTAAGTACCTTGACCAAGGTTTCTGCAGCAGCAGGTGGTGTTTAAACCCAGATCCTTCAGGTGTAAAGGAAGAGTTTTAACCACTACGCCACCTGCTGAAACAAGATCCTGAGATCTTGGCCGAGACACACGGCAGTGTAAACGGACACTTCACGCACAATAATATCGTTCCCGTTTTGTCACCGTGGCAAAGAGACTCATATCACTGTAACAGCTGGTATCACAAGGTTATGCAATATTGATATGGGTTTTTGCAGCGCTGCAGGGCTCTCAGGAGCATGATGACAGAGGTGGACGTGCCCCATGCTCTGAAGTTACCACACCGGTTCACTTGGCCGTTGACCAGACCGGGGTTTAGTTAACAGGTACCACTTAGAGTAATCTCGGGTGTATTTCATAAAGGAATATGTAAATTATCTAAGTAAAATAAGTGACGCGTATGCAGAAATGGAGAATGGGCGAAAGCAGCAGTGGCCGATGCAATCCACCAACCTACTGACTCTGAGAATTTGATCAAATCCCCTCTTCTACGCAACAGTCCACCGACGCCCCATGGCCCAGGGTTCATCACTGTGTACCACAGACACCACCACAGTTGCAGCTGCCAATTTTCTAGCTCCACGTGCATTCTGAGGAATTCCAGCGCTGTTCACCTGTGAGAGCATCAGAGTGCGTACTGGTGCGCGTACTGTGGGTCAGCGCAGTTCACTCTAACCGTGCTGCCCGGTGACACCGCAGCGTCCCGCTCCTTATCACCAGCCGCCCATCATGCCTTGTTTTGTCTTTGCCCAAACAGACGGTTGATAGCAGCATGTTGAGACGCGCAGCACCACCGAAAAGCTGCTCTGCACAGGGATCTCCACACACACAACACACCGTGCATTACACAGGTACTAGCATACAGAAGAGCTGCACTTGCCATCAGGTAGTCCAACGCAGTGGAGCAGTGGAGCAGAGCCTATCCCGGAAACGTAGGGAGCGAGGTAGGGTACACCCTGGACAGGACGCCACTACATCGCCCTGCAATCACACACACACGCTATGTGCTATAGTTACACATTTCATTAAAAAACATACAATTATTATTGTTTGGATAGCTTTCCCCTCCAGAGAACTTAAATTATACTCAATTCTACTGTTTTCTTTTTTTTTTTTTATCTGGAGAACCTGTGGGATACAAACAAGTGTCCTTAACCAGAGCACTGCACTGTGGACTACATTTTACGTTCCTCCACCCATGCAATATAGGGCCCTCCATCTATACTCATCAGACAAGTTCAGCTGGAGCACGAAGGCAGACAAAATAAAAGTGACACCAAGCGATTTCGGCTATTTGTTGTCACCGACACCTTTCCTTTTTCTGAATCTCGGTCTTTAAGGTGAGCGAGCTCTGTTTTTCTGGCACGCTCCTTCCTTGTCTTCATCACCTGAGAGGAGTCCCATGAGCAGAAAAAATCCCCACTTCAGCCCAACTCGTCCAGTCAGTTTTTTTTCAGCCCATTTGCAGGAAATTCTCGGGGGCAACGGGAGCACATAAGACCTGTGGGACAAGTGTCTGGGTCAGCATTGTTCCTTCCCCCCTCATGATCAGCCTTTTTTCCTTTGAAGAAGGTCAAGGATTCCAGTCCAGTTCCCACATGCTTTAGCTCAGCTGCGATGTACCATGACCACCAGAATCCCTGTCTGTACACATCCTCATACGCCTATAGTATATGTAACATATAAAGTGCCATAATTACATGTTGCCTTCAATTACCTCCTTTGGTTTTTATTACAATGCAGTCTATAGATTTACACTGGTTATATTTCACCAAAACCACTCACAATAACTACAGCACTTAAGGAGACGGTAGTACAGACCCAACTCGAACCTGATGCGTGAGACTAGCAGGTGGTTTTGTAAAATCCCACTTGTAACTGCAGACTGCAGGTCTGAGTTGCAGGACAAATTCTAAAACGAGTCTGCTGCTGAATCCTAAATGATGCATAATAATAATTCTAATGAATATTCCCAAAACGCAGTCATAAAAATCGGTGAAACTCGAAGCCAGGCTATTTTTGGATACACGTGGCGGCTGCTAAAATGAATAACGCAAGTTGCTCTGGATGCGTGCAGCAGCTGAAAGAGTGCGATTTAAATGTGTGCAAAACAACAAAAGAGGTTCCTTGTGGTTTGCAGTTCAACAAGGGAGGGGTTCTGTTTTAAACAAGAGCGTGACTGAGCAGGACTGCATTAAAAACTGGGCATATATATCACACCTTGTGGGGCTCACTATGCATCTATGTATGTATGTACTGTATATTTGTACATATGTATCTATATATGTATGTATATTTGTAAGTATGTATCTATATGTGGGATGCGGTGGCACAGTGGGTTGGACTGGGTCCTGCTCTCCAGTGGGTCTGAGGTTCGAGTCCTGCTTGGGGCACCTTGCGACGGACTGGCGTCCCGTTCTGCGTGTGTCCCCTCCCCCTCCAGCCTTACGCCCCGAGTTGCCGGGTTAGGCTCCGGTTCCCCACGACCCCGTATGGGACAAGCGGTTTAGAAAGTGTGTGTGTGTATCTATATGTATATTTGTAAGTATGTATGTATGTACCTACTTGTTATTTTATTGGTAAGAAAAAAAAAAGACTGTACACTTACATTTGTGCTGTATGCATTTTGCAGATCTTTTTCCAACACGCAACTCTCTAAACAAAACGACAACAAAGAGCTTTAGACATAAACACAGGATAACTGATCCACAGCTTGTTTGTCTGACACCACCATGATGTTGCCGGTTCACATCCCTCCGGCAGACCGCACAATGATGGCACTACTGGCATTATTATCATTATTATTACTATTCATTACTGACTCACTTCGTGGGATTGAGAACTGGGTGCGTCTCCAACGTACACAAAAAAGCTTTTTCTGAGAAATTCAAATAATTCGACACACATCATCATCAACACATGCAGATTCCGCGAATGCTCTTGGTTTTTATTGTTGTTGTTGTGTTGTTGTTTTGGCAGTCATTCTTATCAGGCAAGATGAAGATCAGCTCGCAAAGCCAAGCGGCACCACCACCGCCCGGTCCATTCCGAAATTTCGTCGTGTAAGCGTAGGTCCAGTTACCGCGACTGCCCTAGTGTATTACGGTTCAAACCGAGCTGCTAAATAAATCATTTAGTAAATGTGCGCTAAAGCAGTGAGTGAGACACTTTTCATGAGGTCAGGACAGCGGCGTCGCGCTCCTCCTCGCGCTTTTACGCTATAACATCTGAACACCATCGGGCCAGCCGCGCAACTCGCCTCCACGCGGCCGTTCTCGAGCGCGCCGCTCGAAAATGCGCGCGTTTCATTATGGCGCCAGGCTGAGTGTCGCGCGCCCAACTCACCCTGGCTACAACCTGACGAGAAATAAATGTGTCTTCAGCGTCAAAGAATTAATAACAGCAGCCGTCGCCACTCACCCGCTGTCGGACGTTCGGGGGAGTCGGAACCACGTCTTTTGTCGCTCTAATGACGAATTGAATGCGGCTCGAAGCCACACAGTCCTAATCCCGCCATCATCACGTACTACCTTGTCCACACCGTCCCCGTGATCCACTGACACCGGTTCGGCTGCCCAACACACGCCACAACAATCCGCCCAATATTATACTGAGCGTAATTACGTAATCCGTTGAAGATTTCCTACGAGAAATGTTAAATTTAACATTGACATGTTTGTTGTTTGAAATCAATATTTTAGTGCGCTTATCTTAAAAATAGAATTTACCCATCTGTTCAATCGTGTGAAAATTGCCTTGTGCAACCAATAAACTGCCATTTTTAATGACCCTGAAGTGTATCCCTCAGGAAATTACACAACATTTACCGTCGACACACACAATTCGCAGAAAAAAAAAAACTGGGCAGCAAATGGGGTTGTGGTTGCAAATGTAGTTCTTCCAAAGAAACAATTAAATACATTCTTGCCATGTGTCTTTTTTTTTTTTTTCTGTGCTGAAATTCAGAATTGAGAATCTAAATCTAAATCCCGATTAGGCCTACAGTAATTGCAGCCTTTGCTAGTATATCAGTGGGGAGATGTCAGACCACCCAGCTGGTTCTGGCACTTTTTCCAGTGGAAGCAGGGTGTGCTCGTACCGTGTGCGCGGGAGCCTCCCCAATGCAGCTGTGCTTCGTGAAGCATGCTGTGTTTACCATTAGAGCACCCAGTAGTGTCCCGTCACTCCATCATGTTTCCAGACCCCAAACTGCAGCTAACCTTGCTGTAGCTCATGTTAAACACTTAACTCGACATTTTAACGTAACCTGACAGTTGTTGATTTGACTCTCACTCCTCACTCCTGCTGTAATCGACTGGATCGACATCCATAGCTCGAAAAGATGCCATGCTTTATTAATGGGTCAAATATTACAAGTCACTTTGGCTAAAAAGCATGGGTTAAGCAATAAAAAAATAATAGAAATAAATAAATTACAGTAATAACGCTGTCGTACACAGCGTGGCCTGAGAACGCTCAGAGCTTCCACCCAATCCTGCATGTTAAGAACAAGTCCGGACAGCTTGCTTCTCTACCCCCCTCAATAAACACATGCAGGAAATGAATGCGGTTTTTCGGTGATTCATTCCATACTGGAAGCATTTATTGTCAAAGAAACCCGTTCAAAACTCAGGCTTTGTGAAGGATGTTTACTAAATAAGGCTGGTTCGTTATGAAGACACTGGTGTCCTTTTGTTTTGTATCCTTACCCACTTTTCAGAGAAATGTAAGGAATACAAAGTCGGGACACATGTTGAATGCAGGCGACAACATTGTCGCCAACGGTGACCTTACATTGGTATTGCTGAAACTTAAAAGCGTGAGAACCATGGTGAACATTGAGTATAAAGCACTAGTACATTGTTACCAAACACATTTGCTGAGACTTGCTTCACAAAATGCAGCTTTCAGGTTTATTTTCTCCTTTCATGTAAAATTTCCCAGAATTCAGTGCTCTTGCTTCCAGTTACAGTACTGTGTGCATGAGCTCTGTAATGGCAGCCGTATTTGGCCTGTTAGGAGGGTTCGGCAGAGTGGCTGTGAGAAGCGGCGTGTCAGACATAGTCACGCACTTCTGTGTTCCCTCTCCGCGGCATTTCAGCTGTTAGTTTTCCTTGTTTCCTTTATTAGCGAGGCTGCGGTCGCCATGAGTGCCGTTACAAGGCGTCGCTCAGCTGGTTAGCGGTAATGGTTTTTACCTTCAGCTGAACCATGAAGGCTGCTGTGTGCCTGCGGGAAGTACGCAGCCCAGTCTCTGCATGTCGGATCGCTGGGGCAGGGTGAGACCGGGGTGGTGGGGTGCTTCCATAGGGCAGTGCTGGCCTGCTGAGCAGGGCCACAGCCCAGGAAAAAGCAGAACTGCCCCTTGGAATCCTCACAAAATGCATCGTGCTTCGTCTTGTCGAGCGAGCGCTAATTTAACATCTCCACAGCTGCATCTGACCTACGCTAAATGACTTACACGTGTGTACTTTACCCATTCATAATTACACCAGCACCTCAGTTTACAAACAGATTTTGGAGGAAAAGTCTGTTCACAATTCCTTTTTTGTTTGTAACTCCAAAGTCATTATCAAGAAGGGCTTAATAATACAGACAATTTTTAGTTTATTTACGGTAGATTCTGTAAAATCTTGGCTATACCTTGAAAGCATGAAAGATATGTTGCGAAGATATTTTATTTTAATATTATCAACTTCAAGCTACATTCAAAAGAAAAAACTTGAATGAAAGTAAAAATATAACTCCACAAGGCCCTGTTCAATTCCAGTTGTTCATCAGAAAAGTGTGGTGTTTCTCATCTTGTCATTGATCACAGGTTCAGAAACACAAAAAAAGAGCTGTTAACACTGAGAAGTGAAGTGAACTAAGGCAGTTCCATACTCCTATTCCGGCTGAGTGCTCTTTACTGTCATCTATCAGCTTCTTGGGTAAAAACAGGTGGCATTTGCCCCGCAGTGAACACAAATTGCTGAAAATGAGTGAAGAAAATGCAATTATAACTGTACAAGCTAAAAAATTTATATTTGAAAAATGTGTAATTTCACAACACAAGAATCCAGTGTATTTAAAAAAAATAATAAAAAAAAAAACATCTGGAACTTGCAACCTTTGTTACAGTCGCAGTTCTTCAAACTGAAGCCCTAAGCAGGCTCTTCCTTCAAGGTCGACGTGGCTCTTTCGTGTGTCAGCTCCTCTGACGGGGCCTCGGGTCCCACCTTCGGCACACCGATGCTCTACACTCCATCCTCGCAAACGCTCTTCAAATCTCTCAACAGCGGTCACGAGAGCTCCGAGTTTCGTTCATGCCGCATTGCAGGACCTCGAGCGGCGCGGTGACGCTGCATCTTGTCGCATTCAATCATCGATTAGATATTTTAAATGCTTTTTGATGGGGGCCCAGCAACAAATATCCTTCATAACACAATGCTCTGTCTGAGTGAAAGACAAAATATGAAATATGAAATATGGAAGGTATGTTAATTAATAAGCACAGAATGGGCAGGGTCCTCATGCAGTTATGCTGAGATCATATTCATATTGAGAGAGTCAATCAAGTGAAAGTGGTCGCCTTGCACATCTACAAAATCCTCCTTATTGCTTATCCAGACATCACTCTTCTTGTAGGTGTGATTCGCTATTATGTCTCTTGATCACATGGCCATAAAATCACATCCTGGGTGTGTCCCCTGCCTTGTGCCGCGTGTTGCTGGGTTAGGCTCTGGCTCACCGCGGCCCTGCTTGGGACAAGCTGTTTCAGACTGTGTGTGTGTATACAGTACTTAGATACTTATACATATATTTGTGAGTTTGTCTATGTCCGTATGTATCAAGGTTGAACTGTGTTCATGGTATACTCTGGGCCAGACAATAGCTATACATATGTATAGTGAATAGCTGTAAAAAATAGCAAAAAGTATATGTATATATTATATACTATATACAGCATAATACATATGTATATACTTTTTTTTCTTTTTCTCTTTTTTCTCAGGGTCCTGAAAAATAAACTGGTAGGGATAATGATCTTCCATTTCCTGCCGTGTGAAGAGTAAAGAGTACGACTCGCAATGAAAGCATTTAATTCCATTAGAGGTTTACATGCCTGCTCAGTATATTATTCATATTCATCTCAGAACGGGAGCCTCTGATCAAACAAACAGTAGCCTAAGAATACAGAAGTGAGAAGAGGTCGAATTCCAGGTACTTTTACCAACTGTTAAGTTCGAGAAAGAGATGATTCACTGTGTCCTGCATGAGTCACTCGGCTCTGCGGCGTTAACCCGCTGTTTACTTTGCTTTGCAAACCATGTGGCTACCTCTCCTGGGTAATGCAGTATCAAACTGGTTTATGCAGCAACATGTTTCTGCATGTGCATTACTTTACTGTTCAGCTGATCCTTTTATCCACAGTGACTTGCTGCATTTGACCAATATGTAACGCATTTTTAACTGCAATAATTCAAGGTAATAATCACCTTGCTCATAATGGTACCACAGCAGTAAAGAGGAACTGCAAACTTTAAAGTCTAGTGTTACATATTTACACTAATTACTACTACAAGATATTAAGACTAATATATATATAACAGTACAGGGGGGGCATGGTGGTGCAGTGGGTTGGCCTGGGTCCTGCTCTCCGGTGGGTCTGGGGTTCGAGTCCCACTTGGGGTGCCCTGCTATGGACTGGCGTGCTGTCCAGGGTGTGTCCCCTCCATCCTTGCACCCTGTGTTGCCAGGTTAGGCTCCGGCTCCTCGTGACCCCACATGGGACAAGCGGTTCAGATGATGTGTGTGTGTGTGTAATATATAATAGCAGTGCAGTAATAATTTCTGAAATGGTGAAATGCAATCAGAAATTTAATAGTGACTGTTACAGCCATTACAATGACAAGAGGAAGAGACATAAATCTGATAAATGCTTTCTGACCTCAGGCACATTTACTGTACATAGTCAATTATGTGAAGTTTGGACTCTGTCATTATTATTATTATTAACTATAATGTCAATTATATTTTATCGGATGCTTTTGACCAACGTGACTTGCAGTGTTTGCAAATTCACGATGTTTTACCCTTTACTACAGCAGGGTGTCCTTACTTATTTTTATGTCATTACCGTACTATTTTAATCATCCCTGTCGTAATCGGGGCCTGAGAAGATGTGCAGCTCACAGCAGCGGCAGCAGCTTGGATGGCATCTGTGAGACATTTCAAAGACAACAAAGGCAGGATTCGCGGCAGCCAGCATCGCCAAGCCTTCCCGTGATCCTCCGGGGTTGGGGGGGTGAGCCGGAGCTGCAGCAGGAACCCCCGTCCCCTCCCTTCCCGGCGCCTAGCAGGTGGTTCAGCGAGGTCTTGGGCCTACTGTCCCAGCGAGCCTCGCACCGCTCATGTGGCTCATTAAGGCGCTGTAATTAGTGCTAACCGGAGCTTATTAGCTCGGCAGCCTTGGGAGTGGAGCATGTGCTTTTTAGACAGCCTAAGCCTTGATGGAAGACGGAGAGGCGGATTAGCGTTCTTCACGTTATTCACAACAATAATAGTAATTATTGTCGCCATTTTTTTCAGTTTGTCGGGGTTATCGTTCAGCAAACGTGTCATTTGCTCTAAAAATGAAGGTAAAGCTCACGTACGAATGCGTGAACAAGGATTCGGTTTGTTTTGCTCATGTTCCTACAACATCGCTCAACAAATTAATGATACCATAATCAGAAACTTCATATTATATTGTGCCTTTAACAGTGCCTTGTCAAAGCACTTAGGGTATAAAAACACTGAGAACAAATTTGGTAAGTCAGCATAAATATTACAAGAAGCGGTCAAGAAAATTAAAAAGCAAAGTAAAACAAGGAGATCATGACAGATGATAGTGAAAGAAATACATCTGAAAGGCTGCCCGCTTTTCCCGCTCAAAAGGGGCCCGAAATCTAAGTCCACTGGTTGTCAGATGTTGTGGGATGAGCTCCCTCTGTCCCTCGGAGCTGCTGAATCTTCTTCAACGCACAAGAAGGATCTCAAAAGCACCGCCTGCTACTTTTCATCCACCTGTTTATTCGTAGATCACTTGAATTTGTGCAGTGTGACAACGGCCGTATGGAACAAATAAGCTGTGCTATAATAATTGTGTTTATGTATCTAAGCCCTCTGTTGTGGGATTCACTTTCGTTTACTATGTGTTGTACGTTCTGGAGAAAAGCCAAATGCACAAACCTGAATGGTGAGGTATGGACTGGGGTATGACTGATGGTGGGGTATGGACCAATGGTCAGAGAGGTACAGAGATGCCAGCGCTGTAGAGCTTTATAGGTGAACGTGAGGATTTGACATCACCCGTAAACCCCCCAGCTGACGCGGTTCGGGTCCAACGAACTCCACCGGTCCCTGTCGCGCAGCTGTGTGGAGGTTATGGCGAGAAGCAGCTTGTTTGAATTAGTGTTTTGTCGCTGGCGAGTGGGAGACGAGCCACTCGCACGGCGTATTGGGCGACACACGTGATTTTCATTTGCATGGACAATCGGAGTCAGCCGTCCTGTTATTTATCTGCTTCTTTGCGTGTTGTGAAATGGCACGGGCCGGGACAAGCATGTCCTCAAAGTGCTGAGCCTCCTTCCGCTGAGAGGGAAACCTCTGGAAGCGGTGTGGGAAAGGAAGGGAAGGGGCAACCGGGGCCGGTTTTGTGGACCGGCAGAAGGGACGGCACCGGTTCCCTCGGAATCAAAGACATCTGCCGTCTGCGAGTGCTGAGCCAGTCGGAGAGCCTGCTGGCTCCGTGTGTGTGTGTGTGTGTTTGGGGGTTGTGTACGTGGAGGGGGGGGCTCGGCTGTGGCTGGGCAGGCCACTACATTCCCACAGAATGACTCAAAGAGAACAAAAAGAAGAGTCACTTTGTAAACCCCCCCGAACACACATGCCGTCTACGCTGCCCCACGTAAACATCCGCTGTCTCTAATTTAGATTAATTTCTACCACATTTTCCCGGGGGATTACATGTTCACCCCCCACGGACGTTTTGTGTTCTCCTTATTGCCCCCCAGCCCTCCTCCCCACTCCAAGTAATCTTACTCCAGCCCCACCCGCCTGTCCTCCCTCCTGCCTCCCTCCCATCCTTCCGTCATTTTCACACACCCATTTACATTTATTCATTTATGTGACGCTTTTCTCCAAAGAAGCTTACAGTTTTAAGCTACTTATGCTGATTTACCCATTTATACACACTCACCCACACACCCACACACACACACACACACACACACAATGTCTACAACCGCTTGGCATAAGGCTGGAGGGGGAGGGGACACGCCCTGGACGGGATGCCAGTCCATTGCAGGGCACCCCAAGCAAGACTCAAACCCCAGGCCCACCAGAGAGCAGGACCCAGCCAAACCCACTGCCCCCCCCCATTTATAGAGTTGGATAGATTTGCTGCAGCAACTTAGGGTAAGTACCTTGATCAAGGATACTGCAGCAATAGCTGAGATTCGAACCGGCGACCAGCAGCTCTAATTACCCTGCTTTCAGCTCCTGGTTAGTGGTCCCATGCAGCTGTGGTGCAAGAGCACCTCTCCAAAGGACCGTCCGTAGAAAAGGGCTATCTTCAGCTAAACTCGTCTGGTTAATTACTAACGGTACGAGGTTTCTTCAGGAGTCTGTTTACTTGAAAAGTGATGTTAATGTAAACTTTCGTCTAGTGCTCAGGAACAGACAACGTACATTCGGCTTATCTTTTGCAAATATATACAAATTCATGAACATTTAAAATCTTTGATTACACTTATTTACATTGTGCACTTAATTCAAAATTTTGTCTATATATTAAATATATACAATTACATGCAGTATATACAAATATACATAGTACATAAATATGTACATAATATATATAAAAGCCTCCATCTTGCAGTTAAAAGATTCAGGTTTGAATCCCATCTCCTACAGTGGAACCCTTGACCCTTCATCAGTTCTTACCCTGAATTACTCCAGTTACAACTGCTTTGCTGGATAAATGAGTAAATTACTGTAAATCACTTTACAAAAAAGAGCTATATATATGTGTGCATATTTTAACATTAGAGAGCTTGTACAATTATTGTGCATTTATAAGAGAATAAATATCGTAGTAAAAACTGCAGCAGACAATGTAAACGTTGCATTGCCTCATTGTAACTGAGCCACATAGTGTCACGTGTGAAGCTACATTCTGAATAAATTATTTATTGTTGTACAGAAGCACTGGCAGCTACAGTGAACTCTGCCCACTCAATGCATAGAAGACTCGGACGTCAGCGATACATCGAGGATCCTGAATTATGTAGCATCCGCTCTGCAACTTCCTTTTCAATTTCCTCTTCATTTCCTTGGAAAAAAAAAAAAAAATCTTTGAATTAGCCTGTTTTCATTTTGACGGCTGGACGATGTCCAGCATAAACAACCGACGCAGCCTTGGGTGGGGGAAGGGCCACGTCACTCCCGTTCCACGTGCTCCTCGCTCGGCGCATGCCGTGGGCCCCTTTTCCCAGAAGACCCCGGAGTTCCGAAAAGGGCGACGTGCCAGGACTCGAACCCCGGTGGTTCGACCCGGAGAGGGGGTGTCCTCCGCTTGTCTGTGCAGAGCCACAGATTGAACCGCTGCAATCATTTGCAAGGTTTCCAGCCAAAGCAGCAAACTGTTAGGTGAAGACATGCAGGGATTAAAGCGCTGGTAAAAACCCTAACGTAACCTGATATACAGCACAGTCCCGCCGCATACAGTTGCCATGCTGAGTTATTTAAAATAAAGGGCGTCTATTTAGTCGCGACATGGTTGCGAGGCAGAGGCAGCCCTTACGTGTTGGCAGGGATTGAATGACTCCAGTATGGGTCATGTACACTCTAGGGGTTAAATGTCACCTAGAGACCCACAGTGATCCACCAAGGAGGGTAGGTAATCATTGCTCAGCTTTCAACCCCCACCAGCTCAAAGGAAATAATACATGTAACTGAAGGCGGTTACAGTCAAGTGCTGCCTTGACGGATCTGGTCAGACAGGTTCTGGGGCAGCAGCTCCGACATGTTCTGGTGTGAGCAGTTAGATGAGTGGCGAGCCGCGAGATGCCTTCCGCGTGCTCACGGAGACTCGCGGAGGCCTCCTCCCCGAAACTGAAAGGGCTGCGATCAGGTGTTTGGTCAGTCTACGTGCATGGGATGACGACGGTGGAATAAACAACTTCATTGGTAGCAATTTCCTTGGAAGCACTCAAACCCGGACTGATAGGTAGTCCAGGAGGGGCCCTCCTATAGCACCTTTTTTACTGAATCACTTCAGCGTAAGTACCTTGATCAAGGGTAGAGCCGCAGGAGACGGGTTGTAAACCTGGGTCCTTCAAGTGCAAGGAAGGAGCTCAATCCATTAGACCTTCTATAATGTTTTTAAAATATGTAGATAAACACAGTTGTATAAATGGGTAAATGGTGCATTTTTCCATGCAAGAAGAATTGCCAAATAAAGAAACTGGATACTTTTGTACTGTAGCTGTTAAGGATACAATGGACAGGTCCTTCTGGGAACTCCACGTGCACCCTTTGGGTGAAAGGTTCAGTTTCTTTGCTAAAAATGACAAATGCAAGGTGGTGCAGCACCTCAACAGTACCTAGATGCAGACCAGGGGGGTAAAACGTGGCTTCAGCCTGCACACCTGGGCCAAACCATTACTAGATACAGTATTTACTGTAATATATGAACATAAACACATAATTGGAAGTACTGCTGAGTCGAGGTTGATTCGTAGCCACCACTAGTGTAAGTCTCACAGTAAGAGAAGGGAGAGAGGTGGTCTACCATTACCTTCTTCCACATGCCATTGGGGGGAGGGAGTGCAAGGAAACACACAAAATCTGCAGAGTGAGCCGGATCAGAACCCAGGGTTGCACTTGCAGGAGGTCAGAAGCTGTGAGGTATAGGCGCTACCTGCCGTACCACCTTGCCACCCTTAAATGAAAAATAAATTTGAAGAAATACAGGACCCAGTGGAGATGCTGACATCATGATGTTCCCAACTTTTGGACTTGGACAGACAATGTGAGATGTTGGAGATGCAAGGGAACGTTGAAAGACAGGCAGGAAGACCTTGACCACAAGCAACTTTGGGAGAACATGCTGTGCTGGACATCGGACAAAGTAGAGGAAAAGTGAGGAGCAGATGGGCTATTCTACAAACTGTAGTGTATTATGGGTACATTTAAGGTCGCATCATGTAATGGTGTTTTTTGGCCAATTTGTTAAGGCTGTTCTCGCAAAACACAACGCATGAGTTGCCCCCCATCTTCATGAAATACGCTCCACTGAATAATATATTTTATAACGGAGACCTATAGGATGAAACCCCACCAAAAAGGCGATAAAAACAAGTTCAAACCTCTTAAATATCCTGATTTTTTTTTTTTTTTTTTTTTTTTTTTTTTATTTAGAATCTTAAAATAGTTTTACACAAATCTAAAAAGTACATCAACCCCATAGCCTAGCTTCTATATAAAAAGCTAACCCATTTATAAAACTTTAGACCTTTTTAAAAAAAGTTAAGCAGTACACCAGTATTTACAGATCCCATTAAATTACAACATAAATTAAAAATTATTTACATAGGAAGACACATGGGAAACCCTCAGTTCACACACACTTTCAATTTAAAAAAAAAAAAAAAAAAAAAAGTACAATGTACAAACGTACCATAGGAAAAATTATCACCCCCTCCCACCCCCCCCATTCCATTGTTTCAGTAATTGGGAAAGAATGGCACAGAAGGTATGCATAGATCTGACAGTCACAAGAAGGACGGACACACAGGGTGACTGGTTTAACATCACGGTTACAAAGATCTCCACCGGTGTGTTGAGTGGCAAACAGGTGAATTTTACCAGCTGCTTGTCCTTAAAATCCAGGAGAGGAGAGAGAGAAAAAAAAAAAAAAAAAAAATCCACTGGCATCTCTCTGTAGACAAACTGATATGAGCTCCAACACGCCTTATGAAGACAAGGGCCTCAAGTTTTGGAAGCAATCGGGGGGGGGGGGGGTGCCGATCCTTTTTGGCAGAGAAACCTACACAAGTAACCCATTTAAAATGCCTGTTTAAAAGGCTTGTCTATTTAAAATGCCTTTGGGAAGAAAAACAACAGTGAAATTCCTGTTTTGACCACAAGAGCCACTTTCTCAGTACTTAAGGGGAATTTAAGAGAGACCACTTTCCTGGCCGATTTACCCTCCATTTATATCATAAAACGCACCACACCGTTGCCTCCAACCTGCATGGCGGCACTTTAATATTGAGGGCCTCAGTTCAGCAGAGTGCTGTTCAGCCGTTTTGAGTCCAGTTTCCCAACACACACACACACACACACACACACACACACACACACATTCCCAGACGAAACACAATAACACTGTAGCTGACTGACATTTTCTTTTTTCCCCAAAAAGACCTAAAAAAAAGAAAAAAAAAAAAGTCTTCTTGAGCAAAGCACATTGTCCTTGGTAGTCCAATAAAGGGGAAATGCATATATATCTATATCTATATCTATGTGTGTGTAGCACCAGAGTGGGAGCAAAAAAGGAACTGGGAAAAGTTGGCAGCAGATCCACCATGGAATCCCGTCAGTGGATCCTCTGGATGCGTCCATCTTGCATGGCTGTGCAAGCAGGAAAGTGCTCCAGAACAAAGTACTGCAACGGAACAGTCGAGTTTCCGGAAGACCACAGAACAAAGACGCAAAGAGGGATCGTTGCATTAGCACGTTTAGGGTGTGATAGGTTGGGATGCCGCCCCAGATTTGGGGGGAAAAAAAAAAAATGGGATCGCTTTCAGCCATCATCGCCACAGCCTCACTTCCTGTGCTTGTCCATTTTGTCAGAAGCTTTGCTCCCGCCGCTTCCATCTGAGGAGCCCTGGGCTTCGCTGCCCGAGCTAAGGTACAGCTTGTCCACTTGTTTGAGCGCTTCGCTCAGGTAGTTCTGCAGGGACATCATAGCAGCGCAAATGGCCGGACTGCCGAAACCGTGCGTGATCAGACTGAAGTGGGTCAGGCAGCTCTGGATGCCCGGCTCAAGAATGGGTGCCGGCCGCGAGTTTCCCAGCGGAGAGCGGTCCTGCGTCAGGAGATCAGTGAACTCCTTGCAGATTTGCCTAGCGGGAAGCAGAGCGAGTCAGACAGATGATGGGGTACATTTTTTATTTAACAACTGTTGCATTAGAGCCTTCGTGATCCAGCTGTACCCAAGATAAAGGACTACAGCAGGACTGTCCAACTCAATATCAGAGACAGCCAAGTCCAGGTCATCCTACTACCACACCATAAAAACCATTTAAAACCCTTTCTGACCTCTTCGCACTTAGGCTTTGAGCAAGTCAGACCTTCAACGCCATAACCCGAATAGCTGTTCAACCCTCCCCGTAGCCATCAACATTGTGGACGTATTCATGCAGATTCCTACATCTGAAAGAATTCTGGTCCTCCCATGAGCAAATAATATTTTAACAAGCTATTATTTAGCTATAAAAGTACTTTTTTAAAAAGTATTTAGCTGACACTTTTCTCCACTGTGACTAAAAATTATTTACCCACTTGTATAGCTAGGCAATTTTTACTGTGTCAATTCAGAATTCAGTTCCTTGGTCCAGGGGACTACAGTAGGAAGTGAGATTCAAACCTGGATCCTTCCAGTGGAAGGCAGCCGCTCTAATTGCTACGCTACAAGCTTTCCCACAGGACACACTCAAAATATATATATGCTAACAATGCTAATTCAGTTGGCAAGTAGGCAAGATAAAAAAGGCAAGTTTTTGCTACAGTTGTGTAATTAAAGCAGAACATAGGAGCTGCAGGGGCTACCTGGGTATGGGGTTTAGACTGGTAAATGCTGAAGGTGAGACAGGAGAAACTCACTTAGCAGCCAGTAGCATGTTCTTCCGCGAGCTGATCTCGTTGCGCTCCACGTGCGGCCGGGTCAGGTACTCGGCAACGGCTTTCGCGGGGAACTCGGTCTCGCACACGTAGCCAAAATCCCGGGCCAGGTGCACGGCCTCACCTGCGGGAGGGAAAGGGCTGGACCTGAGGTTCAGTGGCAGGAGGAAGGGGTAACGGGCCCAGACACGCAGCTTCATTTCAGCGAACGCAAGACGTCCGCCCTGCTCGTCGGTTCCTCAACGTGGCTGACGAAAATGTGGAGAACAACATTTCCCGATCTGGGAAGCGGCTACTTTCATAGCCGAATTAACTTTTGCAGCCAGCAGCGACCGGGCAGCCCAAGGCGCAATACAATGCGGCTTATTGATCGACCGCACATTGCTAGCATAAATAGCAGTGTGGAGGGTCCCTCGCGTGAAGGTTAATTGTTCCCCTTAGCGACGAATCACGGGCTCCGAGGAACCATCATTCAGCTCCAAGTGACACTGCCTCCAAGTCACAGTCCCGCTGAAGAACAAGCTGACCCATTTATGGCGGCAAAGAACGGCAGCACAACTAGTTTACATTTATTTATTTAGCAACTTCCAAGAATTCCTCGCAACCAAAGGAACTTCTCCGAGATCAGCGCTGTAATGTGATCATCCCCTTGAGCGAGTTCAAAAACCCACCCCAGCGCGGGCATTCGGAGCAGAACAAGCAAACTATGCATAAAAAGCACCAAATGTGTTTTGCTGCTCATCTCGTTATATAACGGACGCAGACGAGTATGAATATGTAGGTCAGCGAATCTATAAATTATTAAACTGTAGATGTCACTTGACAGTGTGCGAGGCCAGAGAAGCCACAGATCCCATTCGGATGAATGTCCAACACTAAAAACACAATAAATGCAAAGATGGTACAAAACACACTCACTGTTCAAAACGCACACATTCGAGAAGTTGACTTAAAAAAAAAAAAAAAAAAAAAGCCTCAGCCTTGCTTTGCAACCTCAAACGTCCTTCAATACCCCTTAGACACTCCATTGTATAGAAAAGGTACGCAACTTATGAATACATTTCCACATTCAGCCGAAAAAGCAAATAAGTAACACGACAAAAAAAAAAAAAAAAAAAAAAAAAAAAAAAAAAAAAAGTTTTTTATTTTTATTTTTCATTCTTCTTAAGGTTTAAGTGGCAAACAGTGAACATGCGTACCTTCCACCAGCGCGGTGAGCAGTGTGACGTTGGCAGCCTTCCTCCGGCCTGCAGGCAGGTTGAGCCCGATCTTGTCCAGCTTCTCCCTCAAGGAGCGCCCTCCGTTTTTAGACTTAGCTCTGTGCGGAACAGAATGACTGTAAGGATCCCATGTTCAAAGTGAAAGCAAATGCCATTCGAACAGCAAACCAAAGAGCTCCTTCAGACGAATTTGTAGGGCATGAAGTTAAATGCAGCATGCAAACCGGAAGAAGGAATTCGGAGTCCAACTCTTACTCCAACACAGATACAAAATTCATCGGGTTGAGTTCTTGCATTCATTTAGCTCTATCTGCTGCTTGAGTAGCCCCACGTCATTATGCTGAACATCTCCACAGCCATCTCTACACACAGTCACGATTGTGAGGACATCTCCATCTCGGGCCCCAGTGGACCCCCTCCCTTCTCAATATAACACAACCACAGGAAAAGTAAGGTCTCCATACATCACCTCTGATGTCTTAGCACATTGGCATGAAGTCAGGTTTGGTACCCTCCAACCAACATCAGACACCATTTTCCACACCAGTGGCAAGAAAGTCAGTATCTTTGGTGAGGTGTACAACCCCCCCCTTCCACTGTCCCTCCCTCCACCTCCAGGACCCATTTAATAACATCTTTTACAGTTTATTTTTCTAAGCCTGTGTGTGAGGGCAAGAAGGGGTTGGATGGATGGAGGCTGCACTCGAGTGACAGCGCAGAAACACAAGTCTGCCAGGGTGTGTATGCGAGTGTGTGCAAGAGGGCGGTGGTGGTTTGAACATAAACTAAACCAAAACACATGTACACACATCCCCAAAAACGGACCACATCACAATGCCGTCGACGCAGAGAAACGATCACGATTTTACGACTTCAGACCACTCATTCAAACAGGCATGCAGAAATTAAAGCGTTCCCCTGGTGGGTTCGCACTGCCTTTATGTGAGAAAAGGATGATGGAGAAAAGGTTTAGAACATGGTACAGTGTTGGTCTTGGTCACGCGTAGTGGATTTTAGGGAATCGATGTTTACCTGCGCAGGACACCCCCCAGCAGCGAAGCGTTGAGACACTCTGGAGGGGACAGGCGTCGCTGCACCTCCGCCACCGTCACTTTGTACTTGGAAGTGGAGCTGAGCAGCGAGAGGCGGCCCGGCACGGAGCAGAACACCTCCGAGGGGTTGGACACCATGCCCAGCAGGGACTCCTTCTGGTAGGGCAGTCCCAGAGCGTTACCTTTGGGCAGGGACACGGGACCTTGAGATGGGTACGGAAGACAGACGTGAGATTCACAAGGGATCAGAAACGCATCACTTCCATAACTTTCAAAAATCTATGATGGATTCAAGTGTCACAAACTACAGCTATCACTTTGCTAATGGTTTCAACAACTTGCTTCTGCTAAGAAACTTCAAAAGAGGGTGTGTTCCAGAGCCATATTAATAAATAAATAAATAAATAAAATCTTAGAACGGAATGTGCGTTACAGGCTTCAGAAACCACTCAACAAAACATGCATTTCATAACTACAAAGGATTTTGCATTACAAATTATACAAGGACTCATAATTCCATCTCCAACACAATGTTTGACAACAAAGGAGGAAAAAAAAAAAAAAGTAAAATACAGTAAATAGCTAAGATGAAGGAGTCTGTGTTACTGTACCCAAAATCCACCAGACCAAATGCGCACACACACACACACACACACACACACACACACACACAGTCTGAAACTGCTTGTCCTGAGCGGGGTCACGGCAAACCGGAGTCTAACCCGGCAACGCAGAGCGCAAGGCTGGAGGGGGAGGGGACACACCCAGGACGGGACGCCACTCCATCACAGGGCACCCCAAGCAGGACTTGAACCCCAGACCTGCCACAGAGTAGGACCTGACCAAACCCGCTGCACCACCACACCCCCTGATACCCATATAAAACATGAGCAATTTGAGCACTCCTGGGATCAGCCTTCAGTTCAAGCCCCGGAAGTCAGACTGAAACCGCAAGAGCCCAACCTGAACAAGGATGCGTCACACCAGTCGGTGGAGTCCATCGATCGGCAGAAGCCACATAAAAGGAGCCACGTGTTACTTACATGGCACTGCTTCCTGCTCTCGAACCCTGGCACTCGTGCCTCTTTGAATAGCATGACACCAGGAAATCTTGAATCGAGTGAAAAGACACTCACTGCCGGAGCAGAGTCACGGTGGTCCAGAGCCTATCCTGGAAGCATAGGGCACTAAGCAGGGTAGGACACACCCTATATGAGATACCAGTGCACCACAGGTCCTCCACCGCTGTTACGCTTTGTGACTTTAGGAAAATGTGCCCATAAATAAAGCGGATTTTTGTGGTTTGGATAGCAAGCGTTGGCTCTAGAACACAGGCACAAAATTTCAGCGTTTTGCCTCCATCGCAATATCTTGAAAACTGGCCTGTACAACACAAGCGCAACTTCTTTCACCGTTTTATTTGTGAAATGAGTCTACTTGACTTGTCCTGCAGATAAAGTGCTGAAGATGGAGTCAAAATAAACTTACAAGGAGCTTATAATACCTCTACAAACCCGGCTCGGGTTGGACGCAAGATATCGGTCCAAAATCAGCTACCGGCAAGTGCACCCCAACCGCCTTGGGATTCCATGACTGCACCCCCCTTCAGTTCAACTTCAGGTCGCTCAGCGCCGACAGAATGAGCCGTTCGTGGGATTCCGTCACAAATCGCCGCGCTGCGATGAAGGTACGAGCGCTTCTCATTCCTCCTCGCTCGCACCTTCAAACTGCTCCATCTGCTCTACTTTAACAAGTACGTATAAAATTTTTACTCCCCCCCCCCCCCATCAGAATCGTAATCCGCTGACGAACATCAATTTTCTTTATGTCGACAATTTGCAGAGTTGGAAACTTCAACCCTGATTAACGGTGAACAGTCATTAATGAAGATGAAACAGAAAAACCACACAGACTATTGCTGGTATGAATATCTAGACCTTAACAAAATGTGTGGTTTGTTAAGGAGGAGCAATTTAAACTACCTTTAGGAATTTAAAGTTCGATATAATATTCAATGTAATTAAACACAGAATTTTCAATTTATCTGGAAAAAACAATTAAATAAAATGCATCAGTCGGCAGTAACCGGGAAATCTATTGTCAGTTTAAAAGTCTACAAATGTTTATAATCAGTTCTTCTGTAGGGAGAAAAAAAAAAAAAAAAAAAAGAAATTTAGTAACTGTAAATTACACAATGTTTCTGTATACATGCACAACACCAGAGCACATGCAAAACATTTAAAGATTAACAGCCATTTGTTTCCCCATCACCTTTTATCCTGCACTGTGGGGATTTGCGTTTTTAATTATTTTCCCCCAGCTGTTCATATCACTCAGCACCTCAGGGCTCAGTCATTAACTGGGGGGGGGGGGGGGGTCGAACTTCATGAGCCAGTGTACTGGGGAGGACCAGAGCAGCATTGTCTCAGGGCCTCTGTCGTCTCCAGTCGGAACCCTCAAAATCCCCCCCGCAGGGCAAAAAAAAAAAAAAAAAAAAAAAAAAAAAACACACACAAACGAGTACAAGTCGTCCCTTCAGGAAAACGGTGAATTTCCTTTGACTTCGATCCAGGGAACTTCGGGTACATCGAGAACGTCTGGGATACCGATCGCACAAAACACGAAGAAGTGCGCATAAACTGGTGTGCTCCGACCAGTCCACTTGATGCACACAGAAATTGAAATCTCCCGTGCAAAGAGCAATCATTTAAAAAAAAGAAGGACGGGAGAAACCTGACGAGAGCAGTAAAAGGAGCCCTTCAAAGTGGTAATCCTGTAGAAGGAGTGCGCACGCACGCACGCATGCACGCACTCTCTGAACCGCTTGTCCCATACAGGGTCATGGGGAGCCAGAGCCTAACCCCACAACACAAGGCTTAAGGCTGGAGGGGGAAGGGACACACCCAGGACGGGATGCCAGTCCATCACAAGGCACCCCAAGCGGGACTCGAACCCCAGACCCACCGGAGAGCAGGACCTGGTCCAACCCACTGCGCGACTGCGCCCCCCGTTGTAGAAGGAGCCCGAAGCCAAATTATAATCTTAACTTCCTTTAAGTAAATTAAAATGACACTGTTCAGCTGGGTTGTGGAACAAATTACAAATGACTAATAGCTTAGAAATTTAATTGATGAACCAAAGGGCAGAGATCAGACTATTTTTAAAAAATTCCCCCCCCCGGTGTCATTTTACTACTTGCATTACCTGCACAGATGGCAATCTGAGCACCTAAACCTGTCAAAATCACTGATTTCTGGGAACACGTCAGTGCGGCCTTTACAGCCACTGCCTTGAACTCAAGAGACCCGGGTTCCGATCCCACTCCCTGCTCCACTAAACATGATTGACGTACTTAACACGAACTGATCAGTAACTACAACACAGTATAAATAGATAAATCATGTTCCGCTGAATTTAAAATAAAAAGCAGTAAACAGCTCGATATGAGATGTTCGTTATTCAGTAACACTTAGGACAAAAATGCCCGAGTACCCAAAAGGGTTAAACCTGGTGTGGTCACCATCGGTCTTCTATGGGACTGTGAGCACAGACCGTGGGGCTCCCAGGCAATGGGATGCCATGCCAAATGGTCTCTAACACACGGACACACACACCTATCTACAGGAAGTGCCACATTCCCTTCTCCACTGCAGCCCTTACTTGGTCTTGCAAGATATTAAGCATCACAGTCCATGGTAAAACCCCACAGTACAAAATGTGCATTTCATTAAATCTGATTTTCCATAAAATACCCATGTCTGCATAAAAACGTATGTTTATTTGTACGCACATCTTAAAGTCCTCCACCACAAACACATTGTGCCGTGGGGGGGGGGGGGGGGGGGGGGGGGTACTCAACCTCCCTCACCGCGGATTCCCATGGAGAAATCTGGAGTCACTTTCACAGCCACACAAGGATTACCGTAAGTTGCACACACTCATGCGCACACAAAAGCTTCCCCACAAAGCCATGCTCTGCAACAAACAAAACATAAAAAACACAGCAAATCATCTACAGTCAATCAATAAATTCAAAAAAACACACCAACCTTTCTTTATGACCGTCTGGTCCGCCATGATAATACTGTGATCATCAACATGCTGGGGTGGGGGGTTGGGAGAAAAAAAATTCAGACATATTTAAAAAAATTGATTCACATGTATTTTGCATGCTTCAAGCCACAGGAGGAAATCTGTTTACACCAAGCAGCATTTAAAAATAGCTTGAACCAAAGAGGCTATTCATTTCTTTTAAAGAAATCGGTCGTGTCAGTTATTAAGTCTCACGACATGTGGCATGTGCTGCCGCATAATTGCATACATCAAAAGCCATCAGTCAGCATCAGTCAGGCGTCGAGGCGGTTTCGCAAGCCGGGTCGCGGGCGATCCGCGCCACACGGCGTTGCCGGGCAGCTCACCTGAACGTCGTCCAGGCCGTGGCCCATGTCGTGCAGTCCTATGTTGTCGCTCACAACGGGAGACTCGATGCCGTGCACGTGCGGGGGGAGCAGATCCGGTCGGCGGAAGCCCTCCCTGCGCACGGCGGCCGCGCCGCCCTCCAGTCCCAAAATCTGACCGGCCAGACCGCTGCGGCCGTGGCCTCCCAGACCCTCCTGGCCCTGACGGCCGGGCCACGACTGCTGCTGATTGGTCGACGACGACTGGTGTATGGAATTAATGCTGAAGGGGTCGCCGAGGTGAGAGTAGGGGTCGCCCGACTGCGGGTACGAAATGGGCTGGTAGGGAGGGGGGAAGTACGGCGGCTGGAAGTCCGAGCTGCCCGAGTGAGACAGGGAGGGCGGCGGGCTGTAGAGGTGCTGGCTGACCGCGGGCAGATGGGGCAGCCGCGGGTTTCCATTTGCGCCGCCGTCGTGTCTTTCCTGCGGGGCGGCATTCGTTAATCAGCACCATTGAAAAGAGACAACTTCCACACAGAGGCGGCAAACGCAAGGCGGCGTCGACGCCGCGACGCGGGGTTGCGCGAGAAGCTGGAAAACGGAGCTTTTCGCGGCGAATGCGAACGAGAAGCAGGTACGACCGCCGGATGGACGGAAAAGAGCCTCGGAAAGGGATGAGCTCCCCGGAGGCGCTTCTGCAGATGTGATGGGGCCTGTAGGACTCGGGCAAGTTTGGACACATGGAGAATTCCTGGTCAACAATGGGACACTTTTTCCAGGGCGACGGGAGGAGGAATATCAGCGAAAAGACAAAACGTCCTCACTGTCAGTAGAGAAAGAAAAACCAGGCTCATCATTCTCACACATCACCTGCAACTATTTTATACTCCTTATACATTTACATATTCATTTTAATCACACGAGCTCAGTGTCTGGAGGAAAATCTGGCCTTTTTTTAAGACCCCAGAGACTGGAGAAAAAAAAAAAAAAAAAAATTTAATTGTTTTTGCATGTTTTTAAATCGGAAACCCGGCTTCCAGGGAGATACATTTGGTTTTCTTTCGCTAAAAGGAGGTTATAAAGGGATAAGATTCATATTCGCCGCGCCTGATGTCAAACCGCCGACCGCAAGATAATATCTGTAATCTGCCCAAATCTAGACAACTCGGAAAAACATAAACATAAACAAACGGGGCTGAAACAAAACTAAGCGGCTCTTCTCGGGAATAAATCGCACTGAGCAGCGCGGGGAGCACAAACAAGGAAAACTTCATTTTTAAAATTATTCCCTTTTTTTGTTGCCCAGAGTGATATTTCCAATCGGTCGCTTCTTTGCACGAAATAAATTCATTTCACAAGCAGTCGATGGATCAATAACTTTAACCATCAGTTCGACACGCGACAATTATTTTATTAACACATACACAGTATAATCTGGGTACTATTTACCCTCCTGGAGTGTACCTGCATCTGTCCCGCGCACATTATGCGAGCACACCGCTACATAATAAATATAAATAAGAATATAGTACATATTAAATTATTACTCAATTATTCATGTATGGATGAGTGACCCAGTGTAAGTAGTGTATCTAGCAGTGTAAGTCACCGCGGTGAATAAGGTGTGTGGGCTGATAACACTACATAGAGTTCTTTGGAAAAAGTGTCTGATAAATGAATAAATGTAAATGTAATAAACAACAAAAAAAACAACAATAATATAGCATATGCTAAATTATTAGTCGTCCTAAACGCGTAGATTTAAATAAGTCCAAACCAGGAACAGTGAAGTGGTTTTCTGTAAAGGGCTATCAGTCAATTAAAATCCCCAAAAACATGGTAAAATACCTACATGAGTTCAGCCGGTTCCAGTAGAGATTTAAGTTTCATGTCGGCAGTATTTTTCTGTTCAATTCTATGTATTTTTACAGAGCGCTGAACAAAGACGAATATTACTAATAAGTTACTCTGTCTTACTAATAAGTAGAATTAAATTATTATTAATAATAAGAAGAACTATTACAGTAGTCAAGGCGATCCTTACACTACTGGACACATGATTCATGGCTCGGGCTTTTACTGGGGTACTTCAGGGTACCCGACTTCCACGCGTCCCAGTGACTAGCTGTAGGAAGTGAGACTCGAACCCACAGCACTGCGGTTACAGGTCCGGGTCGCGAGGAACCGCTTGGACTCCACGGACAGAAGGGAGCGCCCGATTCCCGGCGGAGGGAACCTCGGCAAACCGTTTATTTATGAGAAACTGAGGAAAAAACAAAAGGTTTTATAATATTGCAGCTGAAAAACAGCCTTAAGTTGTAAAACGCGACACGGCTCTGGGTGCGGCGGAGCAGGACGGAAAAAAAGGGCACAAACGAACCGGCCTGGAGCGGAATAAAGAGGAATGAAGGGGAATAAAATAAAGCGCAATAAGTCAGATAAGAAAAACTCCTAAAGTGACGAAAACGACAGCTGTTTGTGTTTTCAGAAAGGGTGGCAGTAAACAGCGAATTACTACATTACTGCACGTACCTGTAATATAATACTGCACATCGCACGCGCATTCTGGACTATTTTTCACCCCGTTATTATTTCAAACTGAGCGCATGTCCGAATATTGTCCCCTTTTCTTCGGCTGAAAGCAAGGCAAGGCAAGGGGCACGTGCACAGTACATTTGTACCGTAGTACGGACAGTGATGCCGGCTGAGGTGAGTGAAGGTCTCCCCACAGACACGGTATTAACGCTCAGTGGCCAAAGAAACACCGTTTCCCCCCCAAAACGCCCCGTAACGTTTGCCGCTGGAGACAAATTGAAACACAGAGAGAGAGAGAGAGAGAGAGAGAGAGAGAGAGAGAGAGAGAGAGAGAGGATCCAATGACTCTGTGCACGCTTCCACACAGCAACATTTTTAGTTATTACAATACTCCCCGACAAACCTCAAAAGTTTATTTCTCGAACATATATAAGGTGTGATTTATTTATGCAGTCAATTTTATGAGCTTTGTTTGTAAATTATGGAGTAATGGCAAAAGACTGACAATCAAACACCTCTGCTTAACACACCCTTCAAAATCTGCTCTTTCCGTTCATCATTCCGTCGACCAATCGCCGCACATACACACCTATACCAAAGGTAAACGTAAACACGTAAACACAAACACACACACACACACACACACACACACACACACACTCACCTCGCAGTCCTCCTCATACTTCACATTATCGGCCAGTTTCCACAACATGGTTGTCGAGCTCGAAGGGACCCGAGAGCGCTTGAATCAGCTGTGTTACCGAGGCTGATTTTTTTTTTTTTTTTTTTTTAATAAAAAAGTTAAAAAAAAAAAAGTGCGTGCGTGCGCGCGCCTGTGGAAAAAAAAAAAATCCCGGGGCTGCAGGAGCGCGCGCTGCCACGAGAAGAGTCGCTCAAAAAGCGAACCGAAACAAACCCAAACTGGTTCGGCTGTGCGAGAGCGCGGACCGAAGCGCACGGTTTGAAGAAGTGTGTCCGTGCGGTCAAGTGCGCCAGAAAGTCCCCGTCCCACCGATACACGCTCCGCGCACACTGCAGAACTCGTCCCACCAACTGTCGTTATATTTGCATAACCACTCCCAAGAGGCGGGATCAAGCCGTGACGACATCCGCCTATCTAGTAAAGCTGCTGCAGCCGATTGGTCAGACCTACTCAATGTAACCAATCAGATCACTGTCCGTCTCTTCGCCGAAAAGCACGTCTACGTAGTAACTATACTGTACCGTACGAACGTGCTTTATTTATGCCACTGTACTGTAAGTGTGTCATAGTAATAAACCAAACTAAGCAACTGACTCCCAGGGGACCATGTGATTGCAGTTTTTTCCCCCCCCATCTTCAAAGCAATAATTCATTACTTAATTTCATACTTCCCTAATTCCTGGGAAATCTGTACATTCACACAAATCAAATGCATTGAAATGTACACATATAAACACATACAAAAACATTTTGATAAATGTATCAGAAATGTTGAGAAAAGAAATATTAATGATTGACCTTGATCAAGTGAGTAAAATCTCTTGTCAAATTAATATTTCTAATTTATTGGTTTGCATATATATAAATTAATTGTAAATATGAACGTCTTCTGGCCAAACGTTTCATATGGTAATAAAAATAAATCAGGTAAATTTTTACAGATAATACCCATCGGGTGTAGAGGCAAAGAATTAACCTAAAAATAACATTGCGCAAATCAGAGTAGTAAATAGGTGGTTGTGTGGAGGAAACAGACGATTAACATATAGAATAATAATTTACGATAACCATTATGCAAATATTTATGTGGGATATACATTAAATGCTTTAACTTAAAGCTATATAACGGGTACAGAATAAACAAGAAATAATTTTAGCAGTTCCCTTGCATATAAAATACGTAATTCCTCAGAACGCGACTCTTAACCCCAGTTGTACTATTATTAATATAGTTATTACTATAGTTCACAAAAAGTATTTTCTGAATTTGCAAAAACGTTCGTATATCTTACATGTACAGCGACTCTCATCCTGTGAACCCGCCAATAATTCAATCTTATGTCAATCAATTAGAATAAAGAAAAATGTATTTCAATATGTGGCATTGTACATAAAATCTATTAAAACAAGATGTTAAAAAAAGTATAAAACGGATGGCTACACTGCTTTACTCAGTGGCTGAGAAAGAATAAAACGAATGAATGAGTTAATGAAGGAATTCATGAATGACTTGTAATGCTGATTGCTGCTTAAGAATGTGAATTATAAAGCGAACCAGACCGAAACCTACTTTGGAGCTGCTTTCTCTCTCTCTGTATGTGTGTGTTTGTGTGTGCGTGTGTGTGTGTGTGTGTGTGTTTGTGTAAGCAACATAGGGTTAACTTCTTTTCCTGGCACGTGCACGTGTGTATCATGCAGAGCTTTCACACACTGCGCGTCCCTGTCCTCTCCTCTGCTCCGCTTTCTCTCTCTCTCTCACACACACACACACACACACACACACACACACACACACACACACACACACACACACACACACAGCGCTTGTCTCTAATCTTTATTAGCATTTTTGGTGGAGCAAAAGTGCAAAAAAAGGAAAAAAAAGTCTCGTGTTGCTTTCATGTGGCACTTTTGAGGACGGGTTGGGGGAGGTGGGCTGGGGTGTGTGTGTGTGTGTGTGTGTGTGTGTGTGTGTGTGTGTATGCGGGGGGGGGGCATGGATATTCACAAGCAAATGCGGGGTTTGTTTTTAGAAATTCCATCTGATGCATCACCCCCCCCCCCCCACGACCCTCCCTGCCGGCTGTGGAGTGAAACACAGTGATTCCGCATCCTCTCCACACATTTTTTTTTACCACCACGTAGGATTTCAAATTCCCTTTCACTCCCACACCAACAATTTGTCCTCCGAAAACTGACATTTATTCCAGTGGAGCCAATTAGTTTTTTTTCTTTAAATTCATACTTAAATGCAACTCTTGTCATTTTAATTACAATATGACATTTAGGTGCAGCACTTCATTTGCATTTGCGCGTTCCGTCCACGGCGCTGCGGCGCGCGCAATATGAGGATCAGAAATTATAAAGAAATTATGAAGAATTTATTTCAGCATAAAACCTTGCGCTCGGTTTCATGCCAATATGAATCAATCTAATGAAATTATACACGTTTATTCCTGACTCCAGTGTCTGACATTTAGACTTAAAGAGTTAAGTAAAAATTAATCAGAACTATTACCCCCCCCCACACACACACACACACACACACACACACACACACACAATTCAGTGTTTCGTTCCCGAACAACATGGAACAGAGCTGGATGTTCACAGTATGAAGTATGAACACATGTTATTTAATATTACCTTTTTATTGCATATTTGCAAAGCAGGGGAATCAGCTACGGCGCAATAATTCTCCTACTGCAATTCCCTGAAATGAAACTATTTAAATTCTAATTGATCATTTCCAAGCACATGACAGAATAACTGCTCTTGTGTGACCAGTACTTTGAGATTTAAATTTAAACGAAACTACAGAAGATCACAGACACCGTCTTTCTCGTTCCAACCCGAATACCACGCGTTTTCTCACCTGAAAGGCTATAAATTGAACAGAATTTTTTTGTATTTTCTTTAATCCTTTAGATATAACCGAAAAAATAAAAGTAATAAAATGGACACCATTGGAAAAAAAATCTAATGTTTTTAAAAAGTATATTTCTTTTTATCACCCATGTTAGATACTGATTTTTTTGAAAATTTGTTCATATGCAGTGTGTGTCTGTGCTGTTGTGACAGCGCTTCTCTGTGCTGTTATTAATTTATATACAAGTACATTTATATACAATGTCTATATAAGTAAATGTAATTATGCAACACGTGGAGCTGCACATTACATATACAGTACATAGTAAATGATGTACAAACCCTGTGCAGGACAGATAGTTCACTAAAAGCAGTAGAAAATGAGAAAATGTAAATCCTAGGAATTGTATTACTTATAAATGCTGCACATTAGCTGTACGGTTTAGGAATGGAAAATTAAACATTATTTCACTAATTCCACCTTTTATCGTTTAAAACTAATAAAAGGGAACCCGGGCATCAGCGCAGATATTCTTACTGCGTGTAAAATTCAATAGGTCACAATAGACATAACTAATAAATTACAACTTTTCCAATAGTACGAAGTAAGGAAAATGACTGATCGATATTGTACTTTTTAATGACATTTTGAACTGAGGACTTCAGGTTGTAAAACAAGAATGAAGATCTTGGAATCCGAAACGGTCGCAGTTTAACTGCATTCATTGATTTGGGTTTTACTTTTACTGTGTTCTTGGGACGTTCAACATTCTACACTGTTTTTTTTTTTTTTAAAGATTTTATTTTTTCCCCCTCACGGTAAGAACACTTCCCACGCTTTCCACCCTGATTTACCCTTCGGCTAAGATCATATTCATAGAGCGCGCAGCCTTGGAGCCCAGATATAATAGGAGTCATTTAAAACCTGTTATTAGAAATTAGAGCCAATTAGAGTCGATGGAGCCCGCGAGCTCACCTTGATTTACACCCGTGTGAGGTGGGATATACACTGGATTTGGGCTTGTAAACGGTTAAAGCGAATAAAATCCTCCACCGATCGGTTCGATTGATCGGCTGATTAACATAGTAATATTTTACGCTCAACGCGACGGCTCCCTTCTCAAGTTACATGTCATTATATATTAACATATATTTATATTTGGAAACCGTTGTCATGGGTGGGTGAAGGTCCGGCTGACTTCAACCGGAAGGAGCCGGGTTCGAATCCCAGCCCTTGGTGTAGTACCCTTTCTCAAGTGCTTACCCTGAACTGACACCCACCGCAGTAAAAGCAGGTAAATCATGCCATGGTGGTGCACGAACGCAGCATTTCACGTCGAGCGAGAGGAAAAAACGACACACGTGCACAAAATGCGACGTTAAGAGCTCGGAAACTCACGTGCCAGTCGAGCCTCCCCAGTAGAGCCATGTGCGCGCGCGGCTCCTCGGGCTCACAGCGCAGATCCTGCACCTGATCGCGACTTCAGCGAGTGGCTCGCGTTCGCCGCCTCACCTGAGTCTCGAGCTTTGCGCGGCCCCTGTGACGCGCATGCGTGCTGCGCTCGCACCTAAGGGATGGGTGGGTGGCTGGGCTCTAGATTGGCCTTTACCAGAGTAAATCGAACCTTTAATACACGTATAGTCGGAACTGAACGACACAATATTAACTCCGTTGACCAATGGTGTCAATTACAGCGTGAGCACGTGACGCGCTTTGAATAAATTAAAATTATTAACTTTTATTAGCCAGAAGCTTTACGATGAAACACATGATTATCTTACTTTCTCTCCACACACACATTCAGAGCCAGGACCCGAAAGCTTTAAACACTACCACAGCTGCAGTCCCCGATTTTACAGTTAAATATATTCCTGGTCCAAGAGAACTTCCTCATTTTTAATAAAAATAACCAAAGAGAAATGTGAACGCTCCTTCTTAGCAAATGAAACATTTGCTTTGTCACACAGCTCCACACAGTTGTGGCCACAATGGATGCATATGTTCTAAGAGGCCCGGGGATCCCCGGCTCGCGCTCTCCTGAACCCATAATCCATAATCCATCGATATGAGATGCAAGAGGAAGCCAAAGTGTCGGTGATGCAGCGGTGGAACCCGGGTCCAGGGCCAGTCCTCACACCGAAACAGAGGCCTGAAGAACATCTTCGGCGATGGATGCCGTTACTGCCTTGTCACATCTGGACACCTCACCTTTTCACCTCAAACTGGTCATGTTACACATTTCACCATAAGTACTGATTACCAAGCAAAGCCTTTTGGACAAAGTGTTGTTCACATTTTCAAGTGTAAACAGCTGAGACTGCACTACTCTTTCAAAGGTATTAAAGAATTTTATTGGGTAATTTCACACACCTGCTGCCAGTTTCTGGTGACACTGCTAAGATGGATCAGTACAGTCTTCACAGTTGCACAGAAAATTTGATAAAATGTCTAATTTAGATCATTTATGCGCATCAGACTGTCCAGGATAAACTCAGTGAATTTCCACACAATATCGCCACACTTCTACTGCCATCTGGTGGCCCAGTGTTGCTATTAACATGGGCAACAGATACAAAAAGCAAGAAAAGTGCAATTCCTGCAAAAATTCATGTCTGAGCACAAGTCTTAGGAAAACTGGTCAAACCTAAAAGTATATTAACAAAAACGAAACAAGATGATCACCTGGTATAACATCTGCTGTTCAGAGAAAATATCTTGAATGTAAGAAAACGAATTACACGCTGATAAAACTAGGACACTTGCTACGCAAGAAGTGTTAAAAATCATAAAATCACCTCCCTAAATGTGAGCGATAAAACAAGTTCCTCGTCCTTACTAACCCTGTTGACACACAGCTCAAAATGTTCTCTGTATAGGAGAAATAGGTTGGAATTGAGGGGACAACTATAGAGATTCGATCCACATTTCTGGACAGAAGATGAACCGAATGGAATAAAAAGGCCGTTTGAGTTGTCTGGCTTTATTCATCAGATCGAGGACTTGTTACCAGGTGCGTCAAAGAGGTGAAAACACAGGAGGGAAACGATAGGAGGAGGAGGCGTGTTAGAAGTGGTAAGGGGTGTGGGTGACCCAGTGCGAGGTCTGTTGCTTCGTGCGCTTGGCCGAGCTGTGCGAGGTGAAGATGGACTTGTACACCTCGGACTTGCCCTCCATGGACTGGACGGACCGCTTGCTTCCGGCTGCAGCGGCAGGTCTCGAGCCAGAGGACTCGGCAGCTGCAAACAGATGGGTCAGGAAAACTGGTCAGCTCAGGAGTGTATGGAATCCGGGGCCACTGGGGCACTTGGCTTTAGTTCACTCTCAGCTCTTAACATCTTTATTCACGTAGTTAAGTAGACAGAAAGTTACCCGGCGCTAATAAAAATGCAAGTGCTCCCCCTGTTGATCACAGCCAGGCTCTGCAGTGAAGCGCAAAAGACGCTGTAAAGGCTATGATTTCCACAGCGGTAAATGGAGAAAAGGTTTCTAACCTGGAGTCGAGTGCTTCTCGCCCTTTGGCTCTGCATCCCTCGGCTCTGATGATGTGGCTTCTGGAGAACCTTCGTGCACTTTCACACAAACAAACACACAAAGGAGTGCGTAGGTCAGCAGGGACCGGCACACGTTTCCCTCTGCAGCCACATGACGCAAATGTACACTGACACCGTGTTGGAGCTGAAAATACCACTGATTCATACTGTTATCATTCACTGGCTAAATAAATCTGCAGGGAGTTGAGATTCGGACCTTTTCGAACTCGAGTCCATCTCCCACTGTAGTACCCTTGATCAAGGAACTGACTCCGAATTAATACAACCAATATTACCCAGCTGTATGAATAAACATGTAAGTCAGTGTAAAGCAGCTCTACAACTAGAAGACTAAGTCGTTTTGGAGAAAAGCATCAGACAAATAAATGTAAACAACAGTTGAGAATAATTCGGAACAGAAAAATGCTGGACCCAGGAAGTAGTTTCTTTACTGACTCTGTTCCCCTTCAACAGACAGTTTGAACGGACAGGATGTTGAGATTTTCTACCTTTGGGAGCCTCTGACTTGGACACCGTCTGAGCCACCTTTGTCTTCTTACATTTCTGAAGTGGGGGAAATAAAAAAAAAAAAAAAATAAATAATAATTCACACATCATATTTAATCGATCTACAGAAACTGGTACAATCCACAGTTCATTTTTATGTTTCCATGCGAAGTACAGCGAGAAACAAAAAACAGGCAGGCAGACTGACCCCTTTGGCAGACTTCTCTTTGGCTCTCTTCTCCTCCATGCGAACCTGCAGTCTCTCCATGTCCTCTTTGCCCCCATTGAGGATGACGATGTCGCTGTCCTGGAACGGCTCTCCGCACTACAGAGGACCGCAACCGGTGTTTTGGTTAGGGTTAGACTACACTGTGTATCACTTGAGTTCACTGACATGTGTTATCTAGAGGTTGCTGGTTTGAATCCAAATAATTTTTCCACAAACAGCAAAAATGGCACTATAAAAGAAGGGAACAACTATTTTTGGTGAGGAAACCTTTGAACTGTGAATGCGGCAAACTAACATTCTCTGTTAAAACCGTGAAGGTGGGCAATGTCAATAAAGGGATCAATAAAGTCCCGGGATCAGTATAGTTAGGTAAATGTTTGCTTATTGCCGTTTAAATTCTATGAAGCCGAAAATCAGGACCCCTCCCCACCCAGACTCAGTCTCTAGGCATGAATATTTTGCAGAGCTCCTATCGTGACATGAACACAACATCCTCATCGTCACCGATGGTTGTCAGCTTTGTGTCACGATTCAATGAACAAAACCGGAGGGGCAAGGGGGAAGAAATCGCGTTTAAAGGCTCACACTCCACGATAGGATGAACCTCCCAGCTGTCGGCAGAGCCCCGGAAATACAGTCACTGCTCCTTCAGATGAAGCGAGTTGCAGTGGTTAAGGTGTCTAGTTAAGTGTGTCCTGCGGGCACACGGAGCAGGTGGTGTACCGGGAACACCCCACTGGACAGAAGTCCTGAGGTTCAGCAGGACACCTTATGCAAGAACAGCTGGAGCCACTTGCAGCAGAAGGGTAAATATGGGCTGCTCTCATTACACTAATGTCACCACAACTGTCACCAGGGTAAGCCATTGTGAAAATCAATGGATAAACGAAAGCCTGAAATGTTAAAGCCACTGTCCAGCAACTTTATAGTTAATCTGTTTCTCCTGCTGAAATAACAGAAACCCCCCTACACACCACACACACAGGTGCACACCAGAAGTAAAATGACAGCGGTTATATTATTACCCATTAACATGATTGCAATGTAAAACGAATATTTTAATCCAGATACACACATCTCCTTTTCCTGCCTCTCCTGGACTACAGTTTTCCGTGTACATTTCGTGGTGCCGGCACCCGTGCTCCTGCAAAACACTGCTCCTGTACATCTAACTGGGTAAGCGCCTCAAGGCTGTTCAGGAAAAGCCAGCAGATGATTAACTCGAGTGTGAAGTGGGACAGCAGCCTTGACTACAGCAGGAAGAGATGGCAAAGGGAAACAAGTCAAAGGAAACGAACGAGAGGTCCAGGATCCTTCGCTGACGGTTAAATTCAAGATTGTCCAACAGGAGCGGGTCTCAGCCAGATAAAATTGTAAAGAACAAACAATACCGCCAAGCTAAATCACACCCCTAACGCTTAAAACTTTGTGTTAAATAAACTTCCGACTTCTCTCGTGGTGAGTTCCGTGCTTTTGAAAAACAGGTCAATGCCCTGAGAAACCATTACATTTCGTTGATGATGATGATGACGACAGAGGGGGGCCCTGCATTTACCTATCATCTTCTGAGCCAGTATGGTTTGTATTTGGCAAGCAGCCCTGGCCACAGCAGACACACCACTAGTGTCACCATCTACACGCAGAAGCTGTGTCTCTGGATTTCCTTTCTATGATCCCTGGAGCGCTGACCAGGTGAGAGAAAGGGACCCTTGGGCACATGCTGTTTTTGATATGACGACACAAAGAGCTATTTGAAAAGGCGTTGATTTGGGCGTAAAGACTAGGGGTTTTTTGGGAAAGGCATTCTCTTGAACATGGTCAAATTTAATCTTTTGTTTCCTCCAACCGCAGGTACAGTATTAATAAAGCGCTGATCTAAGCAATCTATTTCGAAGAGTTGAGATGTACTGTATCAGACAGGGGTACCACTTTTTTTTACCATATGGAAGCAAAGAGCCATTTAAAGAGCGACAAAGAGACAGGTATAAGCGGTGATGTCATTTGTAAGATGTGAATGTTGATTTTGGGTTTGTTGACTTGGGTTCAAACCCTACTCCTGCTGCAGTACCCTTGAACAAGGTAACTTTCCTATGTTGCTCGTTTTAAACAACAATTATGGAGCGGTATAAATGGGTAATACTGTATGTAACGGTATACAAACGAAACGTTTTAAGTTGCGTTGGAGAAAAGTGACTGAGACAGACAGATGTGCACAATCTTGTATCTCCGGTTACAGCAGACCTCACTGCTCTCGAGGGTGCAATTAGACGAGCCTCACGGGATCACCATTAGTGATTCACACTCATTCATCTTCAATTTTCCCCACTCCTATTTGTCAACATGAATCTTGTTCCCTCAGGCATGGACACTTGCACATTTAGTGCTCTGAGCAACATGCACTCGCTTGTTACGTTACAAACGGTCAAGTTCTCGCATCTGCACAGATACGTTGCGTTTTCTTCCCTTTGTGTGTAGATAAGCGAACACCACCTGTGTTTACCTGGCGAGCTTACAGACCGCAGTAAAGCACAGCGAGCGCAGAGCAGGAGTGCTGAACTCTGTTAATTAAAGTCACTTGCACGGTGTTTACAGCTTCTCCGTTGTTCCTGACCAATGATCGACAACATGGTGAATAACAAGATGGCAAACGTTGCGCTTCTTTGTGGGATGAATCGGTCAAAAACCGCAACGGGGTGCGTGGAGACGACATGTTTGTATTTTCAGTCATTTTAAATTCATTGCAGTTTTAATAACAAAAATGTTAAAATAAACTAAATGTCTTACAACATATTTGTAGCCCATCCACTCAATTCTGATTTTTTTTTTCAGGATTGTCTTACCGTACCTCTGAAAACCCCACTGCATGGGAGGTGAACTGGTGGCGTCTAGAAAAATATAAATTTGGGATGCGTCTACTGTTGCTTTCCAATCTGAGGTGTATGACTCTTGCCAGGGTGAGGAGAGGCCCAGTTAGCATAGTGTAAAGCTATACTGTTATGCTGTGAGATTAGACCTCCCATGTGTCACACTTAGCAACTATAGCCCTTTTTTCTTTCCCAGAGAACAACATTACAAACACACATGAAGGAATATCACAACATCCAAGTTAAATACAAAACCAAAGAACATTTTATAGAAAAAAACTAGTAATTCACACCTTTAAACATTATAGTACTCTCAACTACAGAGAGTGAACACTGTAATACCCAGGGTTTTTATTACTCAGTCTATGGTCCCGTCTCGTCGGCACGCTTGTTGGAGCTCTTTTGTCCACCGTGAGGAAATACTGTCGTTACTCGCTGTTCCGTGTGATTTGGGAAACAGTCAGCAACCAGTCCTTACATTCTCTCTCTCCAACGAGGGCGGGGCGATGGCAAATCCTGTTGGCGCTCTGTCCGTGGTCAGGACATGCTGGGGCCCTGACAAACCGTAGCAAATCCTGAGCACCTCCGCTACCACCACTAGGATCGCAGCTTGGAAAACTCAATGCAACGGTGTCTTCCACACACGCGCTCAATTCCTTCTCCTCCACTCAAGCTAATCGGAGCTAACTGACACCGCACGCCCAGTGGCTGTTTCGCTCACATAGCTTAATGAAACTTCAGAGTGAGAATGAACCCAAACACAGCTCGCTCTCCTTCAGCTCTTCCTTTTCCTGGAGTTACTTTCTACTCTCACACACCGGTCACTTAACTTAATAAAACTACAGTCCTCTTCACACTTTCTCGAACTCTCCCCAATACGAGAACAAAAAAAAAAAAAAAAAACCATCAGTTTACAAAGCCATAACCCTCTCCATGTTAATACAAAAATACTTTATACCAATGATAATTTACACCCCAGACACACAATGCAACATGAGAACAAATGTAGTAGGGGCTACATATTGTTCATGTATTAAAACTTATCTACGAGATTTTTACAGAACTTAACCCACAATAAAAGGATGTCTTCACTAAGCCATCACTGACTGACTTTGGGGTAAAAGTGAATTGGGAGATAAAACTAATTCCAGTGTTTGTAGACTGAAAAGCTGCTGTACAGGGATGCAAATAGCTTGGTTGCAGTGTGCTGTGAAATTCCATGAAAGGGCACTGTACAGGGGGAGGTCATGCAACTGCCCTGCTGAAGCAAACACCACGGTAAAACACAGTTTCGGACATTCAATGTTACTTGAGCGCACCAAGTTGTTAAGCTGGTATTGTGGGTATCAGCAGAGTCTTTGGCATGTCAGCCTCATGCCTGGAATGATCATATGTACAGCATGTGTAAAGAACTTGTGTTTTCTTGGAATTGCATGCTGCTCTGGAGAAAAAAACTCTCTAAATCTATGTCTAATATACACAGTCTGGCTACACTCCAGCCACACCCCTTCTCTCATCTACTTCTGCTCGCTTAGTGGTCCCGCGCATGAAAAGTGAAGCACGGAGGTTCCCAGTTCTGGCTTCATTGCGGTGAAATGACTTCCCCTCTCACTCAGAACTGCTGAAACTCTGTATACATTCAAGAAGGGTCTGAAAACTCACCTCTTCTGGACTCACTTCACCCAAGATCTCTCCAGCTCATGTATGATGTAAATGTTCATGCACTGTAACTTTATGATCATCCCTAGATAACCCTTTACACAGTCGCTACTCCTGCATTGTATGTGAATGTTTGTGCACCTTATAAAAAAATGTAGAAAGGTTATTAGGATTCATCTATCCTGCATTTTATGCACCTACTCAAGCGATGAACATTGGTACATCAAGTTGAAAGTAATAAAGTAGGTTTACTTGTCTGCACTACATGTCTGCAGCTATGTCTCATTCTTCTAATGTAAAGCACAAATTGTATTTTCTCCGAGATGTACGTTGCTTTGGAGGAAAGCGTCTGCTAAATGAATAAATGTAAATAAATGAAAATGTACAATACACCATGACTGTAAACATTTCCATACAGTTTACTGATGATACCTTCAGAGCATCAAAAAGCACAGACATCTCAGTTGTGTCTTGTGAAAACTGGAATTAAAGAACTAATAAAAAGCCACTGAATTTACATCAAAAGTATGAAGAGAGTGAAGAAGAACATCAGGATTGATATTTCAAGAGGTTAGTGATGCACCTCAAGGTGGACCTGGTCAGCTGACATGGTCACGCCACTTGTATCTGGGGGAAGCAGGCACCAGGAAGCTAAGGGTTCCGAAGGGATCTCCAGAAGCCAGGACTTCACCAAAGCACATCCCGCGCACAACCTCAACCTCTAATTCAGCACATAGTCTACAAGGCCCTGACTTGGCCCCTTCTTTGCTTTGTTCCGGAAATATATGTGCTCTGCTGCTAAACGGGTCCAGGGGACACCTACGACCCAGGTGAGCACCACTGAGTGATGTTCAGTCAATTCTCAAAGATATACCAAGAATGCGCTATGAAACCTTTGACTGTGAAAAGCCCACCATTAGGAAAGACAACACAGGTCCAAAGGTTCTCCATCTGGTTTCTAATCTATCTTTGGATGTTGTTTGCAATCTGCAAGCTCCTCAGGCACAAAATAGCAACAGAAGAAAAAGAGGCCATAAGTAGGTTCACAGGAGTTTGGCAATTCATGCCAAAAATAACAACTAACATGACACCCTAGAAATTACTGTCATGATGCTTCTAGTCACTGTGCAGTGGATCATGGACAAGAGCAGCACATTTGATGCTAAACTTTTCCTGGATTCCTAAACTGTATTTTACACTGAAATGTATGAACAAGTCGGCAGCAATTTGTAGGGGGACTGAACTCTGAAAGCACTAACATAATCCAACATGACTGCAGGGGGTCTAGCACTGCACTCGAACCTAGCAAAATTACCTACATACAAATTTATCAGGTCCATCCTTCTCCACCAGCCACGCAGTGCAAGCTTTTCCATTTCCAGATGTTACCAGTAAAAACAGGTAAACAATCCCCAACTTGTACGCAAATGTCCTTGTCAGATACAATAACAGATGCATGTATTCATTAACAAACATACACAGATGGTCTGAACGCACATTCAAAAGGCCCAGAATTTTGTTTTCTTTAGCAGCACGGGAGCTTACTGAAGCTTGATTTGTTTTGCAGGAAAGACAAAGAGCAGAGAAAGAGTATATGCTGTGCCCAATTTTATCTGAGTTTACGTTTAGTTGTTAAAACCAACAGTAAAAATCTTCAACCTTTGCATGAATGAAATTTCAAGGCCAACACCAAAAATAATTATGTATGACTTGAGATGGCAAGGGCTTACACACTATTTCTTCCTGTAGGTGTATCAATAAGTAATCTGATCGCAGCTCAGCCATCAAACAGGAAGTGAGAGCAAAGTGCGAAAATCCACCCCAATTGTACACTCTATGGTCCAATGTACATGGAAACCGCTCCTAATTATTGAGTTCACGTGTTTCGGTCACACCCATTGTTAACAGGTGCATAAAATCCAGCACATAGCCATGCAATCTTTATTGACAAATACTTGCAGCAGAATGGGTCGTTCTAAGGAGTTCAGCGACTTTAAACGTGGCACTGTCATAGGATGCTGATTTTGCCACAAGTCGCTATGTGATATTTATGCTGTGTGATCTGTCACAATCGACTTTAAGTGCTATTTTTGTGAAATATAAGCGTCTAGAATCAACAACAGCTCAGCCACAAAGTGGTGTCCACACAAATTCAGAGCGGAGCTGCCGAGCGCTGAAGCATGTAGTGCATAAAAATTGGCTATCCTCTGTTGCATCACTCACTACAAAGTTCCAAACTGCCTTTTGAAGAAACATCTGCATAAGAACTGTGCATTGGGAGCTTCATGAAGTGGGTTTCTATGGCTGAGCAGCTGCACACAAGCCTAAGCTCACTATACGCAATGCCGAGCGTCGGCTGGAGTGCTGTAAAGCATGCCACTATTGGACTCCGAACCAGCAGAAATGTGTTCTCTGGAGGGATGAATGTCACGTGTCACTATGTGGCAGTCTGATGGAAGAATCTGAGTTTGGTGGATGTCAGGAAAATGCTATGTACCGGAATGCAGAGTGCCTACTGTAAAGTTTGGTGGAGGAGGGATGATGGTCTGGGGCTATTTCTCAGGAGCTGGGCTAGGCCCTTTAGTTCCAGTGAAGAGTAGTCAATGCTACAGCATAAGAAAACATTTTAGATAATTGTATGCTTCCAAAGATAGATTAGAAACCAGATGAGGAACTTTTGGACCTGTGTTCTCTGTGCGGAGTTTGCATGTTCTCATTGTGTCTGTGTGGGCTTGCTCTGGGTGCTCTGGTTTCCTCCCACAGTCCAAAGAGATGCTGTTCAGGTTCCCCCATAGTGTGTGAGTGACAGAGAGAGTGTGTTCCACTGATGTATGTATGTATGTATGTATGTATGTATGAGTGACTCACTGTAAGCAGTGTATTTAGCAGTGTAAGTCACCTTGGTGAATAAGGTGTGTGGGCTGATAACACTAGAGTTCACTGGCAGTTGTTTTGGAGAAAAGCGTCCGCTAAATAAATAAATGTAACTGTGAGTGTGTGTGTGTGAGAGAGAGAGACAGAGAGAGAGAGAAAGAGAGAGAGAGTGTTCCATGGTGTGTTTCACTGGTGTACAGATGTGTGACTCATTGTAAGCAGCGTGTCTGTCACCTTGGGTGTGAGAAAGGCTAAATGCTACTACGTTGCGCTCACTGGAAGTTGCTTTGGAGAAAAGCGTTTGGTATACGATAAAGGCAATCGACGTCGGCTAAACAACGATCCTGGCGCAGATGGAATCCTACTCTGTTAAGGACAGAGCTGTGGCGCAGTGGTGAACAACCTGTCACCATTAAAAGCGCAGTTATAAGTGCCAAAAAGGATTTTGTCCATCCAAAGAGTTGCATGTTTGACTGGAGAAATTCCCTTCATTCACCTGGTGCAATGTTATTACAGCAGGACCCCCAGCGGATTTGGCTGTAGTAAAATTCCAAGGTAGAGTGGTGTCGAAGGCCATCACCTTCCAAGCTGCAAGTATCTAGTTCAAGCAAATGGATACAGCACCAATACACCCCAACTCACCGCTCTGTACACTGCACTGTTGTACGGGTGTGATTCTCCATGTGGCACCCAACTCACAGAGTGTGTTTTACCAAAACATGCAGCACTAATGACAGGAAAGGGAGCAGTTCTCAGGGTAGCAGTAAAACACGTCACACTGTACTGATAAAAGAACCTGCACATTTCAAAGGTGCATTCAACTTCTGATAACCCCGCAACGTCATAAGATAAGCTGTGATCAGGCTTGTGCCCTATTTTTTTTTTTTTTTTAAATCGGCCAAAATAAATAGACAGGTACAAGGGCACTTTCATACTGATTTACTCTTCCTGCAGAACACTAGAAATATATTTCTGACGGCTACTGCCTAGATTTATTCACTGCCGAGATTTCTGGCTCTGTAACCTCTTCCAAGGTAGTAAACATATTGAAGGCCGAAAAGCAGAAAAAACATTCTTAAACTGGTGTGGTACTTCCTATGGTACAGCAGAGGACGTCCAAGTGAAACTGCCTGGAAACTTGAAATTTTACAAGAAACATATCAACACCTGTTACAGAAGTCTAGAGAGTGGCAACAGATGTAAAGAGGCACTCAGAGGAAAAACAAAAGCATAGGTTTGCTGGAATGGAAACTATATTAAAAGCAGCACGTGAAGGTTTACTTCTGCAATACCTCAGTCGCACACACAGACCCACACACATAGACCCGTGTACATCAAGCACAGCGGATTTGATAAAGACCAGAACAATGACAGGTCACTCCCGCTTGGCTTAACTACACAAAATACAGAAAGATTCCAAGGCAGAATTAAAAAATTAAATCGTTAACGCTTGCTGATTATACAATGCTGCTCATCTTCCAACTTTTTTTTAAGGGGAGGGCTTTAAATCACCGCCAGAGGTGGGCGGAGTCTCAGCAACCCTGTTACCAAGAGAGAACCGCTGCTCAGCCTCTCAGAGATTCGGAGGAGGGGTATGCGGCGATGGGGGGCGTGCGAAGGAGACAGGGTCGAAGCTCCTCTTGCTGGCACCGATGCAAGGTCGGTTCAGAGCACGGCAGAGACGCGTCTGAGAGCAGCGCGAGCCGACACGGGGCCAAGACGATCGTTGCAGGTACGCTCATTTCTGTACATTCGCATGTTTCCCTGTTTGTGCTGCCAACCCTGGGGAGTCAAAAATTTAATTTAACAACGAACCCCTGCCTCAGGAGGATCCCTAATGCTTTTTGCTGTACATCAAACTGACATGAACATTAAATGATTACTGCTATTATAAAATCATTCAAATATTTCATGTCACCAAAATGTTATTAGGTAAAATTTTAATTTCCAGTTAGTCACTATTTCACATTTTTAGACAGAAGCAATAAAAATGTATCCATTGTGACCGCAAAGAAAAATCCAGTTTTAAGATGGTAATAGTATAAAAACCAAGGATAAAAATAAAATAACCACAAACATGAGTAAAATAAGAGTATGGTGCATGAGAATCACTTTCACCCTCTTGTAGAAACACGCTTAAAATAAGAGCACTAGACTACAAACACAACAAAGGGAACGCTTCCCAAACTGTACACCAACACACTGTGCCATAACTGGTGTCCTCCAAAGGAGCCATAAACAGAATTTCACTGAAACCCCTACACAAGCCTCACAGAAGATAAATCATTTTCAGATACTGGTTTGCCAGTTTATCTTTAAAAATAATTATACCTAACCTTGTGAGCGTTTGCTTTTCGCATGTGGGTATTTATTTGCGAGAGTGCGGCTGCTCTGGTCAGAGTTAGTCACACAGACATCTCAGAATAAACACGTCTCCATCGTAGAGACCACGCATGTGATTCTGTATCTCTGGTTACGGCAAACCTCACGTTCCCGCCAACCCTCATGGGTGCAATTAGAAGGGCCACACCGGACCCCATTAGCGATCAAGACCCATTGCTCTTCAATTTCCCCCACGTATATTTGACAACATGCATTTAGAAGCATGGATATTTGCTGTTTATATTGTAAGAAACACAGGAGGACGAGGATGCATTAGGATCATTCTAGGACAAGTTTTACATAATCCAACAACAATGAGGAAAAAATACCAAAGCACACAGGTCTCGAAATACCGAGGCATTACAGTGGGCAGAGAGATGACAGGTTAATGTGTCAAAGCAAAAAGACACCACCAGATTAAAATCAAAAATGACCTTGCTATTGATTTTATAAAATGTCAAACCTTTTACATCAAGTTAAATTATGTTGTAGAAAGTTTCTTAGTGACTCGAGAGTAAATGCAACTGCACAAAATTGCTTATGAGGAGCACACACACACACACACACATTTTCAGAACCGCTTGTCCCATACGGGGTCACGGGGAACCGGAGCCTACCCGGCAACACAGGGCGTAAGGCTGGAGAGAGGGAGGGGACACACCCAGGACGGGACGCCAGTCCGTCGCAAGGCACCCCAAGCGGGACTTGAACCCCAGACCCACCGGAGAGCAGGACTGCGGTCCAACCCACTGCGCCACCGCGCCCCTCTCTTATGAGGAGCACTCTTCGGCAAATTCATGCAGGTATATAAGCAGCACACATTTCCATGGAAATGACATACTCTGCATGATACAACAGGAAAAACAGGATCAGGTGTACATCCGTGAACCGCCACCTTATCGTGGTGGAGGGGTTTGAGTGCCTGAATGAGTCCAGGAGCTATGTTGTCTGGGGCTACATGCCCCTGGTAGGGTCTCCCATGGCAGACAGGTCCTGGATGACAGACGAGACAAAGCGCGGTTCAAAAACCCCTTATGACGGAAAAATCAAGGCGTCCGTTTACCCCGCCCAGTATGGGGTCACCGGGGCCCCACCCTGGAGCCAGGCCTGGGGGGGGGGGGCTCGCATGCGAGCGCCTGGTGGCCAGGTCTATGCCCACGGGGCCTGGCCGGGCTCAGCCCGAAGCCACAACGTGGAGCCGCTCTTCGGTGGGCTCACCACCTGCCGGAGAAACCGTAAGGGGCTGGTGCATTGTGATTTGGGCGGTGGTCGGGGCCGAGTGCCCGGCCGACCCAAACCTCGGGCGCCAACTCTGGTTTTTGGGACTTGGAATGTCACCTCACTGGCGGGGAAGGAGCCTGAGCTGGTGCGGGAAGTTGAGAGATACCGTCTAGATATAGTCGGGCTCACTTCCACTCACAGCTTGGGTTCTGGAACCACTCTACTCGATCCGAGGGTGGACTCTCCACTATTCTGGCGTTGCCCAAGGTGAGAGGCGGCGGGCTGGTGTGGGCTTATTAATAGCCCCCCAGTTCAGCCGCCATGTGTTGGAGTCTACCCCGGTGAATGAGAGGGTCATCTCCCTACGCCTTCGGGTCAGGGAACGGTCTCTCACTGTCGTTTGTGCTTATGCGCCTAGCGGCAGTGTAGAGTACCCGGCCTTTTTAGAGTCCCTGGGGGGCGTGCTGGAAAGCGCTCCCACTGGGGACTCTGTCGTTCTACTAGGGGACTTTAACGCCCACGTGGGCAGCGACAGTGATACCTGGAGGGGCGTGATTGGGAGGAACGGCCTCCCTGATCTGAACCCGAGCGGTGAGTTGTTATTGGATTTCTGTGCTAGTCGCGGTTTATCCATAACGAACACCATGTTCATGCATAAGGGTGTCCACCAGTGCACTTGGCACCAGGACACCCTAGGTCGGAGGTCGATGATCGACTTTGTAGTCGTTTCTTCTGACCTTCGGCCATATGTCTTGGACACTCGGGTGAAGAGAGGGGCTGAGCTGTCAACTGATCACCACCTGGTGGTGAGTTGGATTTGATGGCGGGGGAAAAAGCTGGACAGACCTGGCAGGCCCAAACGCATAGTGAGAGTCTGTTGGGAACGTTTGGCGGAGGCCCCTGTCAGAGAGGTCTTCAACTCCCACCTCCGACAGAGCTTCAACCAGGTCCCGAGGGAGGTGGGGGACATTGAGTCTGAATGGACTATGTTCCGCTCCTCCATTGTCGGTGCGGCGGTTCGGAGCTGCGGCCATAAGGTCTCCGGTGCCTGTCGCGGCGGCAATCCCCGAACACGGTGGTGGACACCGGAAGTAAGGGATGCCGTCAAGCTGAAGAAGGAGTTCTATCGGGCCTGGCTGGCTCATGGGACTCCTGAAGCAGCTGACAGGTACCGACGGGCCAAACGGAGCGCGGCTCTGGCAGTCGCCGCGGCAAAAACTCGGGCTTGGGAGGAGTTCGGTGAGGCCATGGAGGAAGACTTTTGGTCGGCCTCAAAGAGATTCTGGCAAACCGTCCGGCGACTCAGAGGGGGGAAGCGGTGTTCCACGAACACTGTTTACAGTGGAAGTGGTGCGCTGCTGACCTCAGCTGAGGATGTTCTCGGGCGGTGGAAGGAGTACTTTGAGGATCTCCTCAATCCCTCCGACACGCCTTCCGTAGAGGAAGCTGAGGCTGGGGACTCGGAGGGGGACTCGTCCATTACCCTGGCTGAAGTTGCTGAGGTAGTCAAAAAACTCCTCGGTGGCAAGGCTCCGGGGGTGGATGAGATCCGCCCCGAGTTTCTCAAGTCTCTGGATGTTGTGGGGCTGTCTTGGCTGACACGCCTCTGCAGCATCGCGTGGAGTTCGGGAACGGTGCCTCTGGACTGGCAGACCGGGGTGGTGGTCCCTCTTTTTAAGAAGGGGGACCGGAGATTGTGTTCCAACTACAGGGGGATCACACTCCTTAGCCTCCCTGGGAAAGTCTATGCCAGGGTACTGGAAAGGAGAATCCGACCGATAGTCGAACCTCGGATTCAGGAGGAGCAATGCGGTTTTCGCCCTGGCCGTGGAACACTGGACCAGCTCTATACCCTCACTAGGGTGCTGGAGGGTTCGTGGGAGTTTGCCCAACCAGTCCATATGTGTTTTGTGGACCTGGAGAAGGCATTCGACCGTGTCCCTCGTGGCATCCTGTGGGGGGTACTTCGGGATTATGGGGTTCGGGGCTCGTTGCTACGGGCTGTTCGTTCCCTGTATGACCGGAGCAGGAGCTTGGTTCGCATTGCCGGCAGTAAGTCAGACCTGTTCCCGGTGCATGTTGGACTCCGCCAGGGCTGCCCTTTGTCACCGATTCTGTTCATTATTTTTATGGACAGAATTTCTAGGCGCAGTAAGGGAACGGAGGGTGTCTGTTTTGGTGGCCGCGAGATCTCGTCTCTGCTTTTTGCGGACGATGTGGTCCTGTTGGCTTCATCAAGTCAAGACTTGCAGCGTGCACTGGGGAGGTTTGCAGCCGAGTGCGAAGCGGCGGGGATGAGAATCAGCACCTCCAAATCCGAGGCCATGGTTCTTAGTCGGAAAAAGGTGGATTGCTCCCTCCGGGTTAGGGGGGAGTTGCTCCCTCAAGTGGAGGAGTTTAAGTATCTTGGGGTCTTGTTCACGAGTGAGGGAAAAACGGAGCGGCAGGTCGACAGACGGATCGGTGCGGCGTCCGCAGTAATGCGGTCATTGTACCGGTCTGTTGTGGTGAAGAGGGAGCTGAGTCGTAAGGCGAAGCTCTCAATTTACCGGTCAATCTACGTTCCTACCCTCACCTATGGTCATGAACTCTGGATCATGACCGAAAGAATGAGATCGCGGATACAAGCGGCAGAAATGAGCTTCCTCCGCAGAGTGGCTGGGCGCACCCTTAGGGATAGGGTGAGGAGCTCAGTCACCCGGGAGGAGCTCGGAGTAGAGCCGCTGCTCCTCCGCATCGAGAGGAGCCAGTTGAGGTGGCTCGGGCATCTGTTCCGGATGCCTCCTGGACGCCTCCCTGGGGAGGTGCTCCGGGCTTGTCCCACTGGGAGGAGGCCTCGGGGCAGACCCAGGACACGTTGGAGAGACTATGTCTCCCGGCTGGCCTGGGAACGCCTTGGGGTTCCCCCAGAGGAACTGGAGGAGGTGTGCGGGGAGAGGGAAGTCTGGAGTACTCTGCTCGGACTGCTGCCCCCGCGACCCGGCCCCGGATAAAAGCGGAGGAAGATGGATGGATGGATGGTGTACATGACCGTATAGTATGGTGACTTTAAAGATAACTTCCATCAAGGTGGACTTATAGGTGGCATGCAAATAATATGTAAGGAGAGAATTCAGTTGCATCCTACACCCTTGCAAGAGCACTGGATCCGAGGGAGAACTGAAACTGAAAGCCTATAGGTTCTCAGATGTGAACTTAATGGGATGGAACAAGCTCTTCCTGTCTCTCGGAGCTGCTGAATACCTCCCAGCAGTCAAGAAGGGTCTCAAATCCATCTCTTTCAGACCATCTCTCCTGATGGCTTCATAAATGAGTCCAACACCATCTGCTATGACTATGTATTTGCTATTTGAATGCCACTTCTACAGGAGCTACTGGGGGGGACACGAACCAGCAACAGGGTGGTTCAGACACACAAGTTGTGTTTTGATAAACCAGTGTCTGAAATTCTTTGTCGCTGGTGCATTTTTGTTTACTCTAAATTGCACGTCACTTTGGAAATTAGTATCTGATAAAAACAAATTTACTATCATATCTATTAGTAGAGTTCAGCTGTGAACCAATACTGATTTCTATCCTTAGGCACCATCTGTTGAAGCTGCAGGAATATTATGAGCAACCTCAGCACTAAGGTCTGTTTCTTCATCCTGGGAATGAGTGTGGTGATCTGCGTGACAATGTCCACCATTTATCTGAAGTCCAGCACTTCAGAGGCCCCAGTCACAATGGCCACCATGCAGAACACGACCAAATGCAGGGCTTTCCCCGACTACTGCACCCCGTTCCTACCCCCAGCCACCGAAGGCAAGCAATGGCATCAGAGAGACTGCCTATCTGAGGACTACATCGCTGAAGGGGTGCTCAATTGCTCTCTCATCACCAAGGATTTCCACTTCATCACCGAGCCCCTGAGTCAGGAAGAGAGAGAGTTCCCCCTGGCCTTCATCATGACCATCCACAAAGAGTTGGAGACGTTCATGCGCCTCCTCAGAGCAATCTACGCCCCCCAGAACATCTACTGCATCCATGTGGATGCCAAGTCCCAGGAGTCTTACAAAGCTTCTGTCCGCCACCTGGTGAGCTGCTTCCCCAATGTGTTCCTGTCCAGTGTCAGCGAGGTTGTGACCTACGGGGGCTTCTCGCGACTCAAGGCAGACATTAACTGCATGAAGGACCTGGTCTCATTGCGGGTGCCTTGGAGGAGAGTCATCAATCTGTGCGGTCAGGACTTCCCCGTCAAGAGTAACCTGGAGCTGGTGCGGCAACTGCGGAGTAAGGCGTGGAGGGCCACCAACATGACACCCGGCGTTCGTCAACCCAACTATATGCGCTACCGGACGGAGAAGCAATACCAGGAGGTCATGGGCGGGCATACGGTACCCAAGGGCGAGGGCTTCATCAAGGCACCTCCCCCACATGACCTCAATATCTATTTTGGCACGGCTTACTACGCCCTCACGCCGGCCTTTGTCCGCTTTGTTCTGGAGAATTCTGTGGCCAAGGACCTGCTGGAATGGTCTAGGGACACCTACAGCCCAGATGAGCACTACTGGGTGACTCTCAACCATCTCGTAGGTACGTCAACAATTGATTGCGATGCCTCAATCCCGTTACCTTTCAGAACGGTTACGCATACAGTTCCAGTCAAATTTATTAGCAACCAAGGAATGTCTACAATCATTTGTCCTGAGCGGGGTCACGGCGAGCTGGAGCCTAACTCGGCAATACATGGTGCAGGGCTGAAGGGGGAGGGGACACAACCAGGACGGAATGCCAGTCTGTCACAAGGCACCCCAAGCAGGACTTAAACCCCTGACCTGCCAGAAAGTAGGACCCGACCAAACCTGCTGTGCCACCATGCCCCCCCCTCAATCAAGGAATATGGGTCCTAATTCAAAAGTAAAAAAACAGAAAGTGGAAATATACTCATTTTAGTAGTTTCTGACAAAACCAAAAAAAGACTAATTCAAAAAACATTTCAAAGCTTAGCATTTTTGTGTAGGGTAAAACAGCTTTATGCTAGAAGAGGCGGTCAAAGTTCCGAGGCTGCGAAAATTACTAATGACCCTTTTCCACCAATAATTTTGTTTAAACCATGGAACGGGTTTTGTGCAAATAGAACACCTTGGCACCAGCATTAAAATGTGGTTTGTTTAACTGTTCTCAATATTTTTTAGGTGTACCAGGAAGTAACCTACAGGGGAAATGGGAAGGCGAGATTCGTGCTATAAAATGGATTGACCAACAAGGCTCGGTGCACGATGGATGTAAAGGTACTGTACCCCTCAAAAAGGTGGGGGGGGGGGGGACATGTAGTCCCTGCATACATCTCCCTTTATCCCCTTGGACAAAGGTGTCAAAGATTCATCATTTCAGTCATCTTAAATTGTGAAACAAACCAAACAAAATGGAAAATTATTTGGAAGGAAGACGTACCTCTTCTGACTCAAGATTTTAAAAAAAAAAAAAAAGTAGGTCGGCTAGTCAGGAGCGTCAATGTTTTTACACCCTACTTGGCTCAGAAATCCCCTTAAACTTGGGTTTAACAAAATACAGAATGGGTCACACAACACAATGTGACAAAAATCCCCTGTAATGGGTTGAGTGAGGGAATGACACAAAAACCACTGGAACAAAACACACAAAGGATGTGTGGGGTGTGAGAAATTCATACTGCTCATTTCTTAACATTTTAACGTTCTTATTCTGATTTCCACTCTAAACTGCTTTCTATTTTATTATTGCACCATAAATCCAATTTGTTATTGTAAAGCACTTTGAGAAGCTGCTTTCAAGAAACACAATATAAACTAATTATTATTATTAGTACTACTACATAGTACTACAGTGTTAAAACATAAAACTGTATGTGCCACCTCTGCCAGTGTAAGAGCACCACCTTTCTCTGTTCAGCTGTAGAGACCTTTACTGACACTTCACATGAATCTATGTCTGTGTTTGCTGCTCTCACACACACACTCAGGGCAGTACATCAGGGGCATCTGTGTCTACGGCCTGGGCGACCTCCAGTGGATCATTGATAGGAACCACATGTTTGCCAATAAGTTTGACAGCCATCTCTTCCCGGAGGCTATCAACTGCATGGAGCTGTGGCACCGGCACAAGGTTCTGCAGCAGGCTCAGGTTCCTGTGCGGCCCGAATGGCGCATCGCCACGGAAAAACACACCATCAGTGCCAGACGGTGAGCAGGACCTCACGTTGCTGAGCTTCATCTGGGTGCCTCAGGGAGAGGAGGTGTTTTGGGGCAGTATGTGCAATGCAGCAAAATGACTGACCTATTGAAATCGCACGGAACACTGCATCAGTTGGAAAAAATATATAACTCCATTAACAGAGTACTAGCTTTATACTTCTGTAATTTTCCTAAACAAACATGCCTATCTTGGTTAAACATTCAATAAAAAAGACATACACACTGACTGTTTTGCACAGAAAATATAGGTAGAGAAAGAACAGCGAATGAAAGAAAGAGAATGCTTAGAGGAAAATTATGATTGTAGTACCATGGGCGGATAAAGCCAGTATTGAATTATAGGGCTGGGGGTGGCTAGCCTTAAGAGAGTCACTCAATCAATCTTTTTTCATTTGATAAGTGTCATGACAGTAGGGGAAAAAAAAAAAAAAAAAAAAAAAATCACACATGAAAACAGGCAACAGGTTTCAGAAGAACAATTCAACAGTTGCCAATCTTCAACAAGCAGAAGTGCATCCAAATACCACCCAAGCTAAACCAACATAAATAACCCTTTCCACCCCTCATTCTCCTAGTCCTAGTTATTTCCAGTTAGTTTCATTAACAGACAAAATAAGTTAGAAATTAACCCATTTTAGGCACATTTAAAATAAAGTTTATTCCAGCATGCTCAGAAAAGCTCTAAGGTTTTTTTTTTGGAGTGTTTTTATCCCTCTACAGGATGTGGTTTCTGAGCTGCATACATATCATGCAGCACTTTCCGCTCCCAATGAGCAGACTGGGGTGCCCTGGCAACAGTCAAAGAGCAGTGTGCTCCTAAAACGCTCCACTCTACCTCTCAGGTTTCCTAGGTCATCAAAAAGTCACCTGTTGAACCACTACTGGCTGAAATTAACCGCTGCCAGATGAAAGGGCCGTTATCCAGAGTTATACAAATGCACCTGGAGCATGGGCTCCGACTGCAGCCGGCTGGCTGGACTGCTAAACCAGTCCAAAGGGCAGATGCCCTTGAGTAGCTGACTGCCAGTTTGCCCAGGTAGATCTCTAGGCTGACGATAAGAAACATGCGGCTCAGTGAAATTTCAGAAAGACAAAGATTTTTATCTGATTTACCTGACGCTATTGTGAAAGTTACTTATACTTCTGAATTCCTCATCTCACTTTACAGATCTCTAAATGCTGCAATCCTTTACTATGTTTTTATACTGAATGTAAGGTTTGTGAAACAACTGTTTTTTGTATTTAAACTGAAGGACAATTACCATTTTTGCAGAAACTTACACTAAAAAATGCACTCACTGTATTGCACTGCAGTTTTGTATTGCTTGTCTTGACATTTATTTTAATAAGATCTATATGAACTCTTGAGATGCATTTTGTAGCAGTGTCAATAAAAATATTTGTGTATGGTATCGTATAATAAAAGGCTGATTTATTCTGAGATTCAATTTATGAGGGTGGATTTTAGTTCATTTAAAATGTCTATTTTATATGCTTAAGTAATTTTATATGGCTGAAATGAGGGGAAGTAACTTTTTGCTTGAGGAATTGACTCAAGCATTAAATACAGCACAAATGTAAACTACAGCAGGATGCATGTGCATCTCTATTTTTTTTGTCACAAAAGCAATGCAAGCGTCCACTTTCTGGCTGCCATCAATAAAAAAAAGCAAAAAAATCCAACTTCCTTATGAGACTAAGTTTTGTTTAAAAAATGCCAACAAAGGTTAAAAAAGCTTAAAGGTTTAATTGCCAATGTAATTAAAAGCCTACTATACTACAAATAAATACTGCGCAGACATGATCCTAGAAATAACAAAGGTGTTAACCTGTGGTGTGAGAGCTCGGTGGTAAAATTGCTGGTCACACCACTTGGTTACTTTATTGCTTACCGCAATTTGAAGACAAAATTTCAGCCCCCTTCAACCACATCTGACAGGAGCTTCTGGAATGAACACTCAGGGTAAGATAATACTGGCATGGAAGGCAAAAGGAAAAGGGGGGTACGGGTTGGGGGCACAGCAGGCGAAAGCAGACTCTTACGACTGCGAGGTCCATAAACCGATATGATATGCCGATATGACGAAAAACTAGCAACATAATCATCTGTCACATCCTTCCAGGACTCTGGGGCAACAGGGGGCGTAGTAGTTAGAATGGTTACCTTGTAACCGAGATAATGGGTAAATCAGTGTACAAAAGTTATGCACACAGGCAAAATGATTACCTAAACTGTGGCATCAAACAGCAAAAGGTCTGCATTCCATTGTGGCGCTCCATCACAAGGCAATTACACAAAGCATTCACTCACTCATACACAGTAGATGCAATTTAGAGGTACCAATTCACATGGAAAACAGCTTTGTCGGACTGTGGGAGGAAACCAAAGCACCTGAAGGAAGCCCACAGGAACACGTGGAGAAGAGGCAAAATCCACACACACCAAGTTGGATTCGAAACCATGTTCACAGTCCATGCCGCCGACATAAGAGCAGTGTTGTCATAGCCACACGGGCTGTGAGAGCTGCATCTGTGTTGTGGCCAAATTCTGGGCACCAGCAGGGGGTAAATTCTTGCCCTGATGTAACTGGTGCCACAGGACTTTGGAACTGGCAGATGCAGCTGGGATGTCTGCTTTGCCTCACTTTGCAGCTCCTGCAGACAAGAGGGGTGAACCTGGGAGGGACGACACGGAGACACTCGAAACACACAGGCAATTTGTACCCTGTTGCCATGCCACCAAAGAACGTCTCTAGAAGGAACACACAATAAGATGAATGTGTTGGTGTGAACTTTTCTTTTTTTAAGTACAAGATTCCCTGCCATTCTGTCTTCAATGTTCCTTGAGGACACCAGGTGCTTTGAGAGTGTCACTGAGTGTCGTCCCACACAGGGACGCAGCAACGTCCAGCGCGTGTGTTCTTTTTGTAACCGAGTAAATCTAACAAAAGGTCCTACAGGCACAAGACAGAGCAAATGTTCAACTTAACCGCTAACTCGGGTGGGGAGGGTCCAAGTCACCTGAAAACAAGGTTCAGTACATCAGCTATGCAACAAAAACAATGCATGGTCTAAAACACTCTCTTCGGGCAGAATTTGAACTTATAATATTTGCTGCTCTTGTACTAAATAATATGAAGAACAATAAAACAAGGAATTAAACTCATTAAATAATGCAAATATATGTACTAGAGCAGAGAAGACAAACACTGATTAACTGATGAAACCTAGCGGAAGCTGGGAGCCTTATCTCCATTAGAAAAAAAACACTACGAGAAGATGGAGCTCATTCAGTTTGGAGTATGATGAAAAGATGAGGTGAATTTCCACAGCATGCGGTCATTTGCCACTCCTTCAAACATGCAGAAAGCTGCTGCCTAAGGGCTGAGAACCAGAAGGAGCTTCCGACAGTTGAAGAGCTGCAGTTGTGGGATGCGCGATACACTACAAACCACAAAGTTCCGCTTTCCTGACACCTGGAGTGCCAGAGGAGCACCAAGCGTGAGAGGAACTCCTCTCCTGCCAACTCATGAGACATGTGCGCTGTGAAAATGGCTCAACCTCTACTTTGCTGTTTAAAACCAGCACTTCCACAACATTCCCCCGTGTGGCAGGATCCAGCTACAAACCCACTCAAACTAATTTCGATATACATTACGAACATTTAAATAAATTGCACTAATTAAAACGTACATTTTTATGAATTTTGGAAATGTTTACCTTTCGTTTCATTTACTTTTACCTCTATATATGTGCATTTTCTCAGTTTACTGGCGCTGTCTGTCTTGTTATAGCCCAGTTCTGTTCTGCTGTATGAAAACAGAACGTACAAATAAATTAAATTTAAAGAAAAAGCACACAGAGAGTTAAAAGCACCCGGCGAAGGAATGAGGGTCAGAGGAGCTACATGCGAAAGCAGGACTCGGTGTTCAAAGGCTCTGCTGAGATTGGCCAGGGGGAGACTGTCAGCTCTGTGTATATTTATAGACATAAATTCACAGTAAGGCAGATAAAGAGCCTGCTTCCATAAACTAATAGCAGACTGTGGGTCGCCCTGTTCACACCACAACACTCACACAACTCTGGGCTCTGTGAAGCTGGCACACAGGCCTGTGTCCTAGTGTGTAACAGCCGACCAAAGCACAGGATCGCAGTATTGCGGCATTTGTCTAACCGAAGTTACAAACGGGCTTCTGGTCCCAGTTGTGTTTTTAAGATGAGAGGATGGTGTATGTTGTAGGGCTCCAGAGTGCGCCTAAAAAAAACATATTAATTTGCGAGTGATATTTTTGCTGAGATCGCCACTGGCGACAATATACACTTACACGTTATGACTGCAAAATTTGCGTGTGAAAGTTTCAGAGTTAGAGCTCCAAAATACGGACGGGTAAAGCGAGAATCACCTTTCCGCATCAGAAAAACCATGTCAAAACGAAAAATATCAGACTTTTTCAAACAATCCTCATCTCTGTCAAGCACCAACACTGATGACACACCTGCTAATAAAAAAGTAGGCTCTCGCTGTGTCGGCACACGAGAGAAAGAGAACGACAGAGACACAGAGGATGATCATTCCGTGTCAGTCAATAAACACCTAAGTAAAAGTGCCAAAAGACATTTCAAAACTTCTTGGATTCAAGAGTTCTCATGGCTGAGGTATGTTCATGAGACACAGAAAACGTTTTGTGACTTTTGTTCTAGCGGGCAGAGAAATAGCGGGGAAAACCATTTTCAAAGACGACTGTAAGAAAACATGGCGACAGTCAAAAGCACAACATTTTTTGTGCAGTGTTAGCACGTGCAGCATCTCATGTGCGCGAACTGCATGACAAAAAAGAATGGAAGGAGCTAAAAATAAAATTCAGCACAGCTAGATGATCGCATGTGAAGAGCTGCCTTTCGCTAAATTTACCTCTCACGTATTACTTATGAACTTAAAACAGGCCTGATGCATGCGAGATGTAGGACAATGACGCATGTTCTGAGTTTATAGGATGCTTTGCAGATGATATTAAAGAATAAGCACTGACAGACACTCAGACAGCTAATTACATCTCCATTATCACTGACTGTGGCACAGACGTTTCTGGGAAAGACAATGTTATTGCATACTGCAGGCACATTTCTGCAGGTGTAGCAGTGAACCAGTTTATTGGTTTAGCTGAGCTTGAACACTGCCATGCACATGGAGTATTAGATGAAATAAAATGCTTGTTTGGTGATGCTAAACTAACTGATCATGACTGGTGGCAGGCAAAAAATTACAGCCTTTGGAGCAGTTGGGGCCAGTGTTAACATGGGTGCCTCAGGTGGAGTAGGTGCACTACTAAGAGAAGAAATAGAAGAGCACATTCTTTCCTTTCACTGTATGCCACACAGACTGGAATTAGCTATGTTGGGTGCTCAGAAGTCTCTTCCAATGATTGAAAAAGTCTACATATCATTTTAGCCCCAAAAGCAAGTGTGAGCTGAAAGCCATCGGTATGGAGTTAGGTTGTGCCACACGAACACCTTCTGCAGTGAAGACCCAGCGCTGGTTGCCTCACATTTACCAGTTCATTCTTATGTGGCACTTAAGAAAATAATTTGGCGCCTGTTTTTTTTCCCCCTCATAGGAGCCAATGGCTTCTTAATTGATTTTTTTTTTTTGTCTGGAGCCTTGTGTTGTAATTATTTATAAAACTAACTAGAAAACTAGAAAAAATATCAGCATATGAAGCACACACAGACAAGCTGGGCAATATCTCTATGGGACAAGTAAGACAAAGACTTTAAACCTACTTGTGTCCCATATCTCTGAGAATTGCTGCAAAAGAGCTGAAAAAACATGTCGGCGTATTCCCTGATCAAACTCGTCAACCGAACGACTTGTGAACAAAACTAGTTCACCAGTTTACTCAAACCTTTCACTGGTATCATGTTTGATGTTAACGGACAAAATGCAGAGAGAGAGATGTCAAGGGGTACCCTGGGGTTTTGTAAGAAACAGCAAAGTGTCTCAAATAAAAGGAGAGAGAAATAGCCTTCAGCCCTACCTTGTGGCAGATCTCAGTCTTGACCTCCCGGAGGGCACGTTCAGAGAACACACAGCCGCAGGTTCGCAGGAAGCAGAATCTGAATCACAAATGCAAACAGACACACCAGGGCAATGTTGCAAACCACAAGAAAACAGCAGCTTTGCAAAAATCAATTTTAAACTCAGACTTTTAAATTACAAATTTTACTGCTTTTGTAAATTAAAAAAAAAAAAACTCCCCTGCTTACGCCCTGCGTTGCCGGGTAGGCTCCGGTTCCCCGCGACCCCGTATGGGACAAGCTGTTCTGAAAATGTGTGTGTGTGTGTGCACTCCTCCCCCCAAAAAGAATCTAACCTGGGAATAAGCCTTTACTGACAGTGGCAGTGATAGAGGTGACTTTGAATGTACAAATGTAGAAGAAAAAAAAGGGTTATGAATGGACTACCAGTCAACCTCTACAGTCACTCAAACACTGGGATCCGTTAGATGATGCCGGCGGAGAATAAAACTCACTTATGTTTGCCGTTCATCTCCAGACCGACGACGGGGCAGATGAACTGTGCGCAGTGAAGGTCTTCATAGCGGTCACCCTTGGAGGTGGACCTCTCCCCCTCCCAGGCAGGATTGTCCGTGAGGTTGAGCTCCTTCACATCCTGATTGGAGGCAAACGCACACGGACACACACACAGTCGACGCAAACAATCAGTTTAAAGACCAAACATGGAGAGAGTAATTTTTAACATATTTAAACCCAATGTCTGCAAACACTCATGCACTTGGTGTGAATAAATGTAATAAACATGAACCCATGTTTCACGGTGCAGTTAAACACCATTGTCTTTATGTAGAACATTAACTGTATGTCATCCTTATTCTCATATTTTGACCAAAGAAAAATGACAATGTAATACACTGCCTGGCCAAAAAAAAGTCACCACCTGGATTTAACTAAGCAAATAAGTAAGTGCCTTCCATTGGATAATTAATGCAGTGATTAATATGTTTCAGATGGCAACAAGTTATTTAACCCTAACTGATGCAGTGCGTAGACCTTCTTAAACAACCATGTTGGAAGACATATCTTGTGGTCTTGGCAAAGATGTTACTCTGTTTCAAAAGGGTCAAATTATTGGCCTGCATCAAGCAAAGAAAACAACTAAGGAGATTGCTGAAACTACTAAAATTGAGTTAAGAACTGTCCAACGCATTATTAAAACCTGGAAGGATAGTGGTGAACCATCATCTTCGAGGAAGAAATGTGGTCGGAAAAAAAAATCTTGAATGATCATGATCGGAGATCACAAACATTTGGTGAAATAAAATCGTACAAAAAAAAAAAAAAACAGTAGAAATCATGGCTATGTTTAATAGTGAAAGTAAGAGCATTTCCACACGCACAATGCGAAGAGAACTCAAGGGACTGGGACTAAACAGCTGTGTAGCCTTAAGAAAACCACTTATCAGTGAGGCTAATCGGGGAAAAAAAGGCTTCAACTTGCTAGGGAGCATAAAGATTGGGCTCTGGAGCAATGGAAAAAGGTCATGTGGTCTGATGAGTCCAGATTTACCCTGTTCCAGAGTGATGCGCACATCAGGGTAAGAAGAGAGGCAGAGGAAGTGATGCACCCATCATGCTTAGAGCCTACCATACAAGCCTGTGGGGGCAGTGTTATGATCTGGGGTTGCTTCAGTTGGTTAGGTCTAGGTTCAGCAACGTCATGTGCCCAAAAAATTGAGGTCAGTTGACTACCTGAATATAGAATGACCAGGTTTTTCCATTAATGGATTTTTTCCTTCCCTGATGGCACGGACATATTCCAAGATGACAATACCAGGATTCATCGGGTTCAAATTGTGAAAGAGTGGTTCAGGGAGCATGAGACATCATTTTCACACATGGATTGGCCACCACAGAGTCCAGACCTTAACCCCATTGAGCATTTGGGATGTGCTGGAAAAGACTTTCCGCAGCGGTCCGACTCTCCCATCATCAATACAAGATCTTGGCGAGAAATTAATGCGACTCTGGACGGAAATAAATGTTGTGACATTGCACAAGTGTATCAAAACGATGCCACGGTGAATGGGTGCCGTAATCAAAGCAGAAGGCGGTCCAGCAAAATATTAGTGTGTGTGACTTTTTTTTTTGGCCAGGCAGTGTATATAAACAGATTATACTTCTTAATACATAATCTGTATAAACATCATACAGTCGTGGTGTCCCCCACCCCCCGAGAGGATATTATGAGTTTTAATCTATCCGGAGCCTTCCATGTTTCCCCCAACACTGTAAGACACCTTGCACAAAAGCACAATATAAAGACTACTGTCACCTCAAAGTATGACTTATGAGAACAACAAATGTTCAATATCAGTTCTAGTTTCAGGCATAATTAATTTTTTTTAATTTAAAACAAATTTGAACAACTGGAAAATGTAGAGTTATAGCACTTGAGAACAAGATTTGCATGGCATGTCTGAAACTCCTACGTCGAGACCACAACTTGTTCAGAGAGTACACAAATGTGGCATCAGGTTTAGCTTCTTAACGTTCTGATTGGAATCGGTAGTAGGAAGTGAAGAAACAGTTCTTGAAATTAAGAAGTGCACAACTGAAATAAAATATCAGCAGAAAAGTCGAAACATACCATGAATACGGGACTTTAGAATGCGAGACTATGAAAAAAAGGTGCTTCAGAACATTTTGGACTGCTGCTCCTACTTTGTCAGGCCACTGATATGGGCAGCAAGCGGCGCAGCGATAAAAACTTCAGTATAGTGGTCAACGATACATACTGAAAGTAATATATATTGGAAATATCTATATAAACTGACTAAACTTAAATAGCTTTGAATGGAAATTGCTGTCAACTAAATTAATTTACTAACCGTTTCCTTGACAGACACAGTTCACCCAAACATGATGTTAAAAATAAAACATTTCTTACAAAATTATCCAACCAACCTTAATCCCACGAATATGGGCCACGACTTCGGAGTTGGGTCTCTCTGCAGACTTGTCCAACAAGTATTCAATCACTGCATCTTTATTGTAGAGTCTAGAGGCAGACAGACAAAAGGACATTTAAAATTTAACAGACTGATTATCAAGTTTATTCTTCACTTTTTTTTTAAAAGGATGTTGTTTACCTTCCCAGGTCACAAGCTACAATAGGACGCCGGAGCTTTTCCTGACTGAGCGCGCAGTATTTCCAGCGTGCGAGGAGCTCGGCATTTTTATCAACCTGAAGCAAGAAAAGAAAGAAATGAGGAAAACAAAGTAAAGCATGGTATCTAACACTACTTAAAACAGTGTATTTCAAAGAACAAATAAGTTGTGTTATTGTGCTACTCCATTAGTAGCAAGTTAATGTGATTGCACTATCTCTATCCCTCAGAGCTGCTGAATCTCTCCCAGCATTCAAGGGTTTCAAACCATCTCTTTGAGAGCCACTTGTCTCCTAATCTCCAGACAGCTCCACAAATGAGTACAACAGCATCTGAGCATCAATATTTACACAGTTTGTCTCTGTGTAAAGTTCTTCATCTGTTGTTGATGCACTTCTGCTTACCCTGGGTTGGATGTCATTTTACAGAAAAGTATCTGATAAACGAACAAATGTCAACATAAGTGCAAAAGTAGTAACAAAAATAATGGCCTTTGGCAAATTAAAATACACAGCTATGGCAGCAGATGGTGTAGACATGTCTTATTACCAAATGGTTCTAAGTTCTCAAACCCAGCTTCAGCTTTGACAGCACATATTTACTGTCACAGCAAAAAGTTAAACTATAATTAAAATAATAAAACTATTAGCAATAAGAAAAAGTGACAACAGAGGCCAAGGAGAAGCCAAGGCCAATCTGTAGTAACATGAAGGTTGATGGTTCAAGCCCCACTCCCAGTTTCTGCGGTTGCACCCCTGAGCAAGGAATTCATCCTGCAACAGTAAATTACCCTGTTGTAACAGTGAAGGAGGAGAGGATTGAGAGGAGCCAGCTGAGGTGGTTCAGGCATCTGATAAGGATGCCCCCTGGGCGCCTCCCTTTGGAGGTATACCAGGCACGGCCGACTGGGACGAGGCCCCGAGGTCGACCCAGGACCCGCTGGAGGGATTATATCTCACAGTTGGCCTGGGAACGGCTGGGGATCCCCCAGGCTGAGCTGGAGGAAGTTGCGGGGGACAGGGGTGGCTGGGCCTCATGCTCTCCCCGCTGCCACCGTGACCCTTTCAGGACAAGCGGGACAGAAGATGAGATGAGTAACAGCGAAGCTGCTACAGGTGATCAGAAGTGGCGGTAGGTAGGGGTCATGTAACAGCAGCAATAACAACAAATCGGACAATGCGGTCCACTTCTGCAACCCCAAACACTACGATCTACCTTAAAGAACTTCTGATGTTTGTAGAAATGCAACAGTGACAATAATGTTACTTTCTAGAATGCCCAGGAGGGGTGGGCAACCACTGGCCCGTGGACCCCTAGAGGTTTTTTTCTCCCTCAACTTTCAGCTGGGAGTTTTTGTTCCTTTCCCGGTGGTCAGTAGGCATAGAAGTACTTTATGGTAGCCATTAGTCAACTGTCTTCTTTGTTTGTATCTTTTTCTTGCCTTATGCCTGTGTTAAGCGCTAGAGTCTATAAAAATAAATTGAATTGAATAATGAGGAAAGGCAGTGAATACTCAGTCAGGGGATGTAACCTAAGGTTGTGGGTTCAACCCCTTCCCAAGCTTGTACAGGTCCTTACTGCAGTGAGTAAAATAAGTAGATATTTTAAATAAAATAGTTATTTAAATCCACTAACTAAAGGCCCTGATGAACAAAACAAGGCGTAAGAACAGCGTAGGAATCATTTAACAACAAGTAAGTAGATCGCCGCCGCTATGCGCCCCGGGGCCTGTTCCTGTTCGCCCCAAAACATTTTTTTGCTGCTTTTTAAATGCAGCAGAGCCGAATGTAAACAGAAGAGACGACGGTTCTCCTCAGTAACACGCAGCGTTAGACGGCCTTTGCACAACAACAACATGCTTCACACCCTGAAGCGCTAAAGCTAGCTAGCTGTTGCTAACGCTACACACACGGCTCTGGGGTCCACGCACCTTTTCCACCTTCTTGGGGCCTTTCACCAGCTCGTGTCTTTTAGGAATGGTGCCCCCGTCACATCCCATCGTTCGGCTTTAAATTAAAAATAAGAACAGAAAAGCGGTGGCAACACTGGTGCGAAAGAAGGCTTCAGACACTAATATCCCCTCTGCATTTGTATACAAACCGCAGGGCAGGACGTAGCGCTGTCGCTCGTTAATCTGGCGCCACCTGGCGGCCGGAGGACCGTGTTTAGTGTGGCGAGAGAGAGGTCATCCTGGTACCGTGGGAGGAACCGCGATCGCCCCCTATTGTCGGGAGGACCGCACCGATTGAATCCCAGTTTAAAGTCAACGTCCACCACTAGAGGGCAGCGTTAATCTGTCCTGCGGTACTGTACATGGGGTCAAAACCCGGGTTTCAGTCAACTGAAGTCCCAGGGCACCTGTTTCTCAACCACACACACACACACACACAATTGTCTGAAACCACCTCTCCCAGGCAGGGTTCACCGTGAGCCAGAGCCTAATCCAGCAACACAGGGCACAAGGCTGGAAGGAAAGGGGACATACCCAGGACGGGACACCAGTCCATTGCAAGGCACCCCAAGCGGGGCTCGAACCCTAGACCCACCAAAGAGCAGGCCCTGGCCAAACCCTCTGTGCCACCATATTTCTCAGCTAATGACCTGAATCATTTTACTTTAAGATGAAAAAATATACCACTTAAAGATTATTTTTGTTGTATTTATCAATGCAAAAAAGTCATTGTATTCATAAAGAATGAAAGAAAGCTGGTAGCAGAGCAGTAAGAGTCACTGCCTTTGGATTTAAAGGTTTGACTTCCACCTCTCACTGTAGGGCCTTTGGGCAAGGTACTTACTCTATATTGCTCTGTTAAAGTTACCCAGTTGTATAAATGGACAAATAATTATGAGTACCTTAACACTGTAAGTTGCTTTGGAAAAAAAAGGGACCTATCAACCCAAATCAGTTAAATGAATAAACGTAGAAAAGGCAAACTTCCATCATGGGTATATCATTCCAAGAAGAGTCCATAAAGTAGAGGTTGGTGCAAAGAAGGTGATGATATGATGACGTGAAGCTGCCTCGCTTGTTATGCAAGAAAATCAGCCTATTTATAGGGAATAAAAAGTCATTCTCACAAACTTCCATCATTCCTTAACATCACATGTTCAAATGTGTAAAATATGTTCTAAAAATGTGCTCAGTTTTTTTTTTAAAGCAAATCTACGAAGGCTGCTTGTACTTTTTTCACGACGCAACCCTTTCTTTGAACACTTCGGAGAGCGCATCCTTACTGGACACAGCGGCAGAGGCCTTCCCACTCTCTCTTCGATATCGATAGCTGTAGAAACACTAACAGACAGTTAATTTGTTTTTCTTTTCCTTATGAGAGCGGCTTGTGGATGGCCATTCATCGAGGGGGTAACGCGATCCGCTTCCTGTGCCTTCCATTGTCCAGATTGCTTTAGCATTGACATCCGTGTCAAAGAAAGCCATTAGTTTGCGCAGTGGCAGCCCGGCGCAGGCCTCTGCGGTCGCCTGATTGATTCGTCTCTTGAAACCCGAGCAAAACAGAAAAAAAATATTTCTCAATTTATTAAGCAAAGTGGGCGGGAAAATAAAAACAGCCGTTTCCAAGGAAACTCGTCTTTTGCTGATGCTCATCTTTTCTTGAAATAGTTCAAACAGAAAATATGTGCACGCGACATTTCATTTGGCTTTATCAAACAACTCCTCCTTCCTTCCATTACCTCCGCTTGTTCGATTTGTCCTACCAGTAATTCGGGAATTCTATTATGGATCTGATTAGATTATCTCTGTCTCGCTGCTAAATGTTTGGCTATTTGGATTCTCATTAGGCGGCAGAGTGCTGTCTGTTAGCAAACTCCTCCTGCAACTCTTAACCCTACCTAGGCAGCCTCGATATACGGGGGCAGCAGGTGGTGTACTCATCGAAGGGCCCGGGTTTGAGCTCCTGGTCCTGCCGCAGTGCGCTTGATCGAGTTACTTAGCCTGAATTGATTCACTAAAAATTACCCTGCTCTACAAATGGGTAAACCATTGTAAGTACGGTCCATGGGGAGGATGGGGAGGAGGAGGTTTAGAAGCAAGAGGTTGGTGCAAAGAATGTGTCAGTTCCTGTAATTTCTGCATTCCCAAAAGTTATTTTGTTGCATTCAGAGTTGTAGGCTTGGAAATCAGCTTAAACATTCCAATTAAGTGATGTTTTAATGATCTGGGAATTATGTTGCCAATTACCCAATAGCTCGAGAGAAAAATTATCAACGATCACGATGCCATGTGGGCAGCGGCAATGTACCCGACTGTCTGGTCAATCTTCAAATTTCTGGTCACCCGAAGTCCAGGCATTTGCAAAAGTACTATAGTTGGGGGTACAAGTCTAACTTTGTAAGCTGTTTTGGAACAAGGGCTCAGCTAGATGAATTACTAATAACATAGTGATATAATTACTAATAACATGCTGTATTCCCCGTCGTCGGGCCGCGTGTGGAAAAAGTCAGCTGCTTCAACGAAATTTTTAATGAGAAACAGAAAAAACAAGTGTTTTGGTGTAACAATGAACCAGACACTGAGAGCGCGCATAAACAATAACTGAACCTACCGTACCTCCAAATTACTAACAGGCTGCTGAGGTGTAAGGTAGAACAGCCGTTTGGGTTCACCGTGTGCGGATCCCTCCTCAGGCCATAAAACTCGCTTTCTATCACTAACCATACGTCCAGCGGGTTGCGGCGGTCCGGGCCCTATCTGGGAACCCCAGGTGACGAGGCTACAAAGGCTATACCCTTGCAGGGAGGTCAGTCCACAGTAGGGGGCTATAAAGCTGAGCTTCCAAATACAAAGAGCTGATGTTGTAGATCCTCAGCAGCCGAATGTTGCTAAACGTTCGGATCACATCTCTGAGATGAAAATCCGCAGCGGCTCGGTCATGCTTCTTGCCTCGATCTGCCTCGATTTTGCGGCCCTCCCTTTGCCGTTGCCCTTCGTTAGCTAAGCTAGCGGCTCACCGTCCGCTGTTTATTGAGGACCCGACCGATGCAATCAAGCTGTTGGCCGAACGCAATCAGGCCGAGCGGCACACGCAGACGGGGGGCCTCTAATTGCAGACATCGTCGTTCGAGTCAGATGCCTTTTACCATTTCTAATTGGGGAGGGATGGCTGTGTTTGTGTTGGCAGCATCTGTCAGCACCACGCGGGGGCCCCGGTCAACCCTGGCAACCAGCTGCAGAAAACTTGAGGTCTCCCCACCCCCCCTCGACGTGCCTTCCAAATTCTGGAAGTCGGAGCGGGGAACTGTCTGCCCAAATTAAGGCAGACAAACGGCTAACGTGGACAGGGTTATCATAATACAAGCCGGCAGGAAAAAACAGACGCTTCTAAGCGGGTATTCTTATAAATCAAACATTTCATTAATATATTAAACGTTGTGTATCCACCCGCCCTCCTTTTAACAGGAATCGCCCACGCGGTCCGCGGTAAATTGTGAAAAATTACGAGGTGTCATAAGCCTGCGATTTTTCACAGCTTCTGCGTCCAGTTATGTGTGTCCTGCTCTACAGGCTCACCGCTCTTTCACGTGAGAATGCCAGAGGAGGAGGAGGACTGGCTATTTCACTATAATTGATCATTTCAGTATGCTGAAACCTTTTATTTTCACCCTTTCTTGAGCATTATACTCCCCAGTGTAACTCCTGTGAACTACATCCATGCCTTTCCAGAGTGATTTTGGTACATTCACTTTCAGTGTAATGCAATACGGTCTGTATCAGCGCCGGTATAAAGAGCTACATGGTTCAGACCCTAGGAACAGCGCTTCTTGTGTGACGGTACATGCAAGTACAGCATGCCAGCAGCTCTACAAAGTTATAAACCTTACAATTTTCTTGAGAAGTTAATTTTTTGACATGGTAAGAAGAATGTTCATCAATTGATTGTCAATATTTGCATGTCCAGAGTAAAGTTTGTGCTGATTCACAGTCTATCCCAAAAGTCTAGGGTGTAACTGCGGGAGGAAACAAGAGCACATGAAGAATACCCTCGGGAACATGGGGAAAACATGCACACTCCACACAGCCTGAGCCAGATGTGAGTATCTTGGTCTACTGAAAAAAAAAATGTTGACAAACATAGCTGAATTTTCAATTGATATCTGTATTTGCACCCATTTTTCTAAAAAACACACCAGTGAGAAGTGTCAACAAAGCCAGCCAGAAAATGTTGGCCAATTCTAGCATTTGTCTGTGCAGAATAAACCCTTGTTGTAAATGCTTTAAGACATTCAGCACTCAGGATTTTTCATCAAAATCAGAAAGTGCTTTTTCTGTTTTAAAATGCACCTCAAATATAGTATTGGTGCTGTCAAAAGATGTGGATCCAGTTGTACCTTCCAAAGGAAATAAACCCCAGAGACGAAGAAAATTAGCTATGTGATTCTGAATACATTAGATGTGAGGCCACCGTGCTTTGCGTCTAATAAGAAAAACGCCGTCACATGACCACACAGGGCTCTCAGCTTTCAGCCAGAGTGCTGGGTGTTTTCTTTGCTTTGCTCTGTTGGAAATTCCGCGAATGGAAAGGAGAATCCACAGCCAGCCCTGTGTGCTCTGGATGAGGAACTCATCTGAAATCTGTCCTTCATTTTGTTTCCATCAGACTGCTCTATAAATCCCCTGCTGCTTCTTCTTTTGGCCTTTGAAACTCAGAGGCATCATGGGAAATGTAGTCTATATCTGTTCCAATTAGGCCTTGGAAAATATACATTCTGAGTTATATTTTGTTTTTTCTATTTGAAGAAGGCATTGCCATCTAGGTTCACCAATTAGGACTCACAGGAAAAAAAGGTGGAAATGTTACATCTCTGCTCCGTGTATTAAAATTTGACTGTACCATGAGGGATGTATACAGGGGTGTTTAATCTCTTTACCAGGCTTAGGTCATCATACTCTTTGTAGTGATGGTACTTCTGGTACAACAGCAGAAGTTCAGATTTGATGATGACTGGAAAAGCTGGAGAAAAAAGAAGCGGACGACCCGCAACCTCTTGGATGGACTCAGTCATACTGACAGTGGACACATTCCTTTCAACATAAGGACACCAGTGGAGGACAGAACTTTCTGTAGGAAGTCTATATATGTGGTCAAGTAGAACTGACATTAACTCAACAGCATTTGACAGAAGCAGCTTGTCTTAGAAGTTTTTTTCCTGTCCTTCTTGTCCTACACTTCTCTTTTATGGGGGTCCTTTGCTTACTTCTAATTTCAGTGCAGCAGGTGGCATAGTCGTTAGATTTGCGACTGAATTAAATTGAAGGCAACCATGACATCATTAACAGGTAACCCAAAGTCACTATTAATCTTTCCCTCACTGGACAGTCTGCCAAGAAAGCTCCCATTGAGGGAGAAAACATTGGGGTTTGCATAGCAAGCTAACCAGTCAGCTGAGGTTAGGAAAAATACATTTTTCAAGGAGCCTGAGTGGAACAATTCCCCAGGTTGCTGGCCACCCCGTGCCGCTCGGGTCCCATCATGGCTGAGGCGAAGAGGACTGCTCCTGACAGCTCACTGGCAGGGTCGGGGGATTGCCCACCGAGACAGGGACATACCTGCGGCCGGCCCGCCTGCCCGGCGGTCGCGTGGCACGAAGCGGGGCCGAGCGCTCCGCCTCGATGCAATCCAGGGGCTCAGCGGAGTGCAACATCGACCGGCTCCGCAGTGAAAACAGCCTCCCCGTTCCTGCCGCATGCCGGCGAATATTAATGAGCTGTTTCACCCTGAATTTGGCTCTGTTAGAGATGTGTGCACCCACGAGACTCCACAGGGATACCCGTCTGGCCCCCTAAGTACCTCTCTGCAGTGGAATTTAAAATTAGATTGGATTTTTAAGCAAGGGGGGAAAAAAAGGAAAAAATCAGTGCGGTCTTTGGAAGCTACGTCTGGTAGCTTTGCAATCACGCGCCTACCTCCAGCATAGCATCCAATTCTGTTTATTTTTTCAGTGCCTGCGCCAAAGGAAACCATTTTCTGATTTTCGTGCTGTTTCCACGGCATTTTTTTCTTCTTCTTCTTCTTTTTAAACGAACTGCTGCTTTTCGTCCCGCGGTTTCTTCGGGGACCATGTGTTTCTCATAAGGGCGCCTTGCGTCCCGCAGGCCCCGCAGACACGCAGGAGCGATCCTGCAGGGAGACGCTGTCTTTACAATAGAGACTGATCAGCTGTAAATTCGGTTTTAAATGGAAAGTTGAAGGGTGGAAGGAGTTAATCTCCAGGCCTGTTGCACAATAAGTCTCCCTAAAGCAGCCAGCAGGGAGATGGGAGGGGGGGTGAACCCAAAAGAGAGAAGGAAAGCTCTTGGGTTTGACAAATGATCTAATAAACAGGGAAGGAGATTACAGACGGTGTGCCCGTTGGGAGAGGAAGCGAAGCAGTAAATATTTTTCAAGACTGTCAATAAATTTGCAGCGTAGGTTTGAGAGAGAGGAACTCAGGTGAAGGTGTGCTCCATCAGCAGGTCCCTGGGAGGTCCGCCTGGCCCTCGGTACAGCCAGGAGGCCTCGACCGGAACTGGCTGAGATTTGACTAACCAAGCCAGGGAGGAAATGCACTTTGCTGTGACCTCTGGAATGTAGGAAAGGCTGCGGCGGTGAGTTGTTAAAGCATTCAGACCGAGGCGTGCTGCTAGCCAGTGGGCCGGATCGCACTCTCACTCCGGGGGGTCTGAAGCCTGATCCTGGAGAGGGGGGTCGTATCATGGGTTTTGGTTGCAGCCGAGCACTTAAGGACTTGATCAAACTGTTCATTTCCCAAAGTGAAAATAATTCAGCCTCGTGTTTGTGTACGAAGGAGCGAAAGTGGATGGGAGCAGCTTGGACAAGCGGTGCACGATGTGACCCGAATGGAAGCGTTACCGCAACGCATCCAGCACAGGAATGTATTTCGTCCATCCAGGTGAACAGGAGTTTGGATCAAATTCTCAGGAATAAGCACGAGAGCCCAAAGAACAGTGATTCACTTCATTATTATGTGTCTCTGTCATCCATGGAGGTGAAGACCCATTATGATTTAAAAACCTCAGGTGTAGAGTATCACTAATCTCCATGCCCAGATCTCAGGGTGCATTCCAGGTTCACAGCAACACGGTAAGGGGATTCAATTTACCTGGGGTCCTACCTGGTACACACGCTCACCTGTGCCTGTCAGTCGCCAGGCTGATTTAGAGGCCCAATTACTGAAGTCAGATTTTCTCCAGGTGTCTGACATTGACAGCTTTAATAGGCATGTTATTGTGGACAGTAATAGCTCATACAGTACCTGTATTTACTTGTTCCACTGCCGTAAGCAAGATCAACTTTTGATATCAGTACTGGCTGCTGTTCGTTGTTGTAATCATAATTATGTTTGTCTTTATTTTCTAAATGTGTTTATGGAAACACAGGTTTCATTTTTTTATTTTCTACGAAACTAAAGTTAACTTCATTATCAACGTTTCGGTGTTTTACCATATTTATGAAAAAAACTTTTTTTATAGAAAGAATTGTTTTTTATGCATTTTGCAGCTGTTTCTGGGGGACAGCAAGTAGTATTGTGGTAAACGCCATTGTCTCACTATCAAAGGATACGGGTTCAAATCTCCAGTCCTGCCGTAGTAACGTCGATGATTTTCAAGATGGTACTTATTCTGAATAGCTCCACTGAAAATGACACAGCTGCATTAATGAGCAAGTAGTTAACAGTGTAGGTAATTTCTTTATACTTACATACAGTAAATATACACTTTTCTTGGAATATAGTTTGTCACTGCTCCTGAAATCAGGTTATGAGCAGTGACGGTAACGAACGGGAACTTCTTAAAGACGAGTCAAATATATCTCAAGCTGAAAAAAGCTTTTCAAGAGAGTTATGTTCACTAACAGAATCCAGGACTCTGCATCAGCTTTCAGTTCTATCAGAATCAACTGTGTTAGTGCTGTAACCTGGTTATGCACTAGAAAAAATGTATTGCTGTCCACTCTGGGGCTCAGAAAAGCAGCAGTATGTATTTACTGCTTACATTCGGTAAGCATTCGTGTGCAATCGCAATTTTTTTTCCATTTGCTGTGAGTTGATACCGTATGCAATTTAAGGATTAATGGAGCAATAATAAAAGATGAGTAAAATTCTTCTGAAGTTCTCTTATCTTTGGCAAAGTCATCAATATTCGTTGAACCCCCATGTCCAGAATTCAGCCGAAAGCTCAGGTGAGCTTAAAGAATTAGGAGGCAAAGCACTAAGGGGGTCTCTGTGAAGCTGGACAATGGCACAGGAGACAATGCAAGTGGTGAAACATGGTAAACAGTGCTAGTGTTTGCTCTCCTAACTGATCCTTTTTTCATGACAAGGCATGTGGTCCACTTTGCCTCTTAGGTATTTTACCTGCAAACTATGCTGTATAAAAATATAAATGTAATATTGACATATATTGTGTTACAAGTAGAATAAAGTCAATAAAACAACTCTCATCTCCAGTAAAACCAAATAAACAACTGTCAAACTTATCAAATTCATCTCAAAACTATAGAAGTCATGTCAGCTGTCTTAAGTTTGGAACTCTTTTTTTTTATGGAAAATCTTGTCTTTTAAAAAAAAAACTTTAAAATGTAATTGTAGATATTCTCCTGGCAATTGGAACTTCTAATTATTATTTTCGTACTCTCAGGCTCAGGTTTTCGGAGTACAGATGGAGGCTATAAAAGGAACAAAAAATCATTTTTAAAGCAAGGCCAAGAAAAAAAGGTGGAAGTCTAATTTAAAAACCCTCCCACACCAATCTTTCGCTTAAAAGTCCTCAGCCCAATGGGACAGAATGGAAAAGAAACAAGACGTTTCTAGAAGTTCTAAGGAAAAGGGATCTCAGAGTAGTGGAAGCTGCCAAAGGTAATAACTGGACACTCTGAAGCTGTGAAGTTTGCCGCAGTGAAGCGCTGGGCTTTTGCTCAGCAGGACAAGAATGCCGGGGGGGGAAGAGGCAGCTCGTCGGGAGGTGGACGGCCGACCATCGCGACCCACTGCCTCGGTGGAGTTCAAACAGTGGAGAAAAGGGCCTCTTCACTCGAGACGAAGACAAAAAGGAAAAAGAAACTCTTTACTTAACTCTAAGCTGTTTTGTTCACGCCTCTCAAGGAAACGACTGTATCTGCTTAACTTTTCGGAGGATTGGACCGGAGGGCTTCGAACGGTGGCTCTTTGCCCGTTTCGCCACGTCTTGCCCTCATCCTCATTGGCAAACGGAACTAAAACCAGGGACTCTGTGAGCAGCAATCAGTTTGCAAAGTCACCCACCAAGACTTTGAGGTTTCTGGTTCCATCAGCTCTTGAGTCGTGAGGAAGGGCTGAGCAACTGCACGCCTCTCAGCGAAGCCCATTCCTCTCTACTGGAAAAAAGATTAATACCCAAAGTGTGAGAACATTAAAATTTCATTTAGGAAACTTTATTGCCACCTGAAACAGGAGAGTTGAATATATCAATTCATTTTTTCATACCTGAAAAACCACAAATGATTCATTCGTGTGAATTAATTTAGTGTTATTTAAATTTACATTTACATTTATTTATTTAGCAGACGCTTTTCTCCAAGGCGATTTCCAATGAACTCCATGTAGTGTTATGAGCCCACACACCTTATTCACCAAGGTGACTTACACTGCTAGATACACTACTTACACTGGGTCACTCATCCATAAATCAGTGGAACGCACTCTCTCTGTCTCACTCACACACACTATTCACTAGTGTTTTTGATGCCTTTGTCCAAAGCACTAATAGTAATACTTGATGCACGGAAAGCAGGGTGCACCCCAGGAGGAGCGTCACTCCATCACAGCGAAGTCACACACACTTCTTCACACAGGCGCAAACACAAACACACTGCCAGGGGATCAGAACTGCTGTGGCTTCCTCAGATTAACTCTTGGGGTTAATAATTTCTTGGCCAATGAAGAGGAGACACAATGAACACCTTCCTTTGTTTGAGGAGCTTTGGATGACCAGTGAGAGGATCCCAGTTCCCAGGGGTCACAGAGTCCTAGTATCCATCCACAAGGATCGCCTGGTGGCCTTTGCCTAATTGCAATTTGGCCACTCAATCAGTCAATCAATCAATCAATTAAATGTTTTACATCAGAAATTGTTCACTGAACACTTGATAGAAAATTTCCCAAAGGAATTGAAAACAGGGGGGTGCGGTTGGCGTAGCCGGCTTGGGCAGGTCCTGCTCTCTGGCGGGTCTGGGGTTCGAGTCCCGTTTGGGGTGCCTTGCGGCGGACTGGCGTCCCGTCTTGGGTGTGTCCCCTCCCCCTCCGGCCTTGCGCCCCGTGTTGCCGGGTTAGGCTCCGGCTTGCTGTGACCTCATTCGGGACAAGCAGCCTCAGCCAATGTGTGTGTGTGTGTGTGTATGTGAATTGAAAATAAATAGAAAATGCATTCAATATACAGAATGTGAGTGTAACACCCTGAAAACAATGAAAAACCGACTTATGAAAGATGTAATTAATTTCTCTCTAGCCATACGTGTGGCCTGCAAACTTTTTTGTGCAACATACCCCTGTGTTAACTTTTGCTAAGCTGCTCTCGACTTTATCTAGACAAATGAGGTGTTCCGGTCCATAAATCATCATTGACACAAACGTTACTCTCAACTCACAACTCCTACCTGTTTAGAATAGCAATAGAATTTCTTTAGGGAAACGGTAGTGATTGTCCTTGTTCTGGCTGTAGTTGGCAATAATAAATAATAAACTTTATTTTCTACAATGAATTCAAAAGCGGCTTCTCAAAACGCTGAGAAGAGAGATAAATAGGGCGCAGTGATAAAAGAACGAGAACAAATTTACAAGAGACAATGTTAAAACTAGGTGAAACATCAGCAAAATGAAACTAATACAAAGAAATTAAAACACAGGTGGAAAAAGTGGGAAAAATGATGAAAAAAGGGAAAAGAAAAGATGCAGGCAGAAGTTTCAGTTGAAAGGCTTACGGACACAGTTTTCTAATCTGAAGGTTTTCGTCTCAAGTCCCACCCCCTCCTGTAGTACCATGGACCAAGGTATTTACCCTGATCTGACACAGCGAAAATTACCCAGATATAGTATAGATGGGTAAATCACTGTAAATAGCTTAACATACAAATCTAATCTTGGAGAAAAGTTTTAGAATGCTAGATAAACAAATAAGAATAATTTTTAAAATGGTGTTGTGGGGTGTGTGTGGTACTGTGTGTGTTTCATCCGTGAGCTGCAGCGGCTTTCCTCGCCAGGGGCTCCTGTGGGTTGCAGTGTTCTGTACCAGGGGCCCCTGGGGTGGGGGGGTTAGGGTTAGGGGCATTGCTCCCAATCACCATCAGAGGCACCAGTGGATCCCCTCGAGGGAAAGCCCCCACCCTGCGCTTTAGGTTTCACCGCGGCATTCCGCCAGCTTCCACGGAGTGCTGCGAGGGCCATCCTTCATGGGTTTCATAATCACAGACCATTATTCAGATTCAGTTATTAACATTGGGGCAGCAGGTAGCAAAGTCACTGGAGCTGCTGCCTTTCGACTCAAGGGGTGCAGGTTCGAATCGAGCATCTTACCGCAGTAGCCTTGATCGAGGTAATTACCCTGAATCGATACAGCAAAAATGGTAAATCACTGTAAGTTACTGTAAGTGTCAAGTGAAAGAATAAATGTTAGTCACAGGTTCACTGCTTTCCTCACGAGTTCTGCGCTTCGTTCCGCTTGGCCGCCTCCGCCGTTTACAGCCGGCAAGTATCCAACGGAGGTCTTCTCGAACCCGTCGCTTTGCTCGCACTCTATCCATTCCTGAGACAGACACAGGAACTGGGCTGACTGGGTCTCTCCTGCTCCCAAACCCGTCTTTCGGGGTAGATGATCAGGGGCCACATGGGAATTGGGGCCCCATATCAGGCCTCAGGAGGGCTCTTGACAGTACACACGCTCAAACACACACGCATACGCTCGCTTACGGAAACACGCTATCCCTTGTTTTCCTGTGGATGTTCCTCCATTCTGTGCTGTTATGTTCGCGGACCCTCACCGTGTCATCGGGGGAGCCAATCCATCCAGCGCACAGCGAGTCAATCCAGCCTCGCCCCAGGGCCCTCCGGCACTCACTTTGTAAAAGTCGAACCCGACCGAAGGAGCCACCTGGGCCTTCCCATCGGCAAGCCCTGGACCACATGCGCAGAAGAAACGTACAATGGAACAAGCCGCGCCGCCGCAGACCTTTCCAGTCGCAGCCACTAAATCAGCGCCGGGACCGCCGGGGCACGGCCGCGCTTCAAAGCGGACGGGTTTCGGAGGTGGGCGGCAGGGTCGGGGGCGGGCCCCCCCAGCGCGTCGGCCCCCGCCCCCGCCACCCCGTTCGGCAGCTAACGGCCCGTTTGCTCGCAAGAAACAAACAGCGGCAACATCTCCAGGAATCCCAGTCAAAACAAGCGCGAGGCCCCCGGGCGTCCGCAGCACCCCGCAAATCGGCTCCAGATGTTCTCTCCGCGGCCCTCGCTCGCCTCGCCTTCCTCTGCCGTCTGAAATTCCACAGGCCGTCGGCGCTCGGGGAGCCGCCTGCCGCCCCGTCCTCTCCCTCTCCGGGACTTCTCCGAGTATCCGGTTCCTTCAAAGGAATCTCCTTAATGTCAAACATTTGCATATCTGACCATCCCTGGAGCCGCATAATAAAGATGCCTTCAGCTTTCCTGAGAACTTCTCAGCAAGACCCCCCCCTGTGGTGGGCAAGAAGGACTTGGAGCATCACAAAGGATCACTCGCACCCCTGCCTTGGACCGTTTGCTCCTCTACCACCCAACAGAAGGGACTGCAGCACACAGTCCAACACCACGAGGCACAGAAACGGTTTCTTTCCTCGGTGACAATATTGACCACTCAATGACCCCCCCCCCCTCCCCAGCACTGCTCATAAACAGGGCTATTTGCTCGCATTTGACATTTCATACTTCTACTCAAATCATATTACATTTGTACTTATATTACATGTCTATAAACCAGCACTTTACATATCACCCACTGTATTGTGACCAACTGTGTTTAATTGCCGTTACGAGCCGGTGTTGTTTTCTCTTACTTCTATTTACTAGGGTAAGTTAGAAAGTGCTCACAGTTTATAAAAAAAGGGGAGAAACAGCATTACTGTGGATACTTTTACACTTAGCCTCGTATTACCATGAGTGTGTTTTTGAACAGGGGGGTGCGGTGGCGCAGTGGGTTGGACCACAGTCCTGCTGTCCGGTGGGTCTGGGGTTCAAGTCCCGCTTGGGGTGCCTTGCGACGGACTGGCGTCCCGTCCTGGGTGTGTTCCCTCCTCCTCTGGCCTTACGCCCCTGTGTTCCCGGGTAGGCTCCGGTTCCCCGTGACCCCGTATGGGACAAGCGGTTCTGAAAATGTGTGTGTGTGTGTGTGTGTGTGTTTTTGAACAATCACGTTATATGTGAATTACATGTGCCGAGCGGTGTGGCCCGTCGCAAAAAATATTTTGTTTCTTCTGTGCACCTGTGTGTAGTGAAATGAGAGGAAATGCAAATGTAAACATGAGCATAGAATAGAGCAAGACGTTCTAACTCGATTCTCGTTTTTGCCTCTGATGCGGTGGAATGAGCTCCCTGCAGCCCTCAGAACTGCTGAATCCCCAAATGCATTCAGTAAGACTCTCAGACCTATCTTTCACAGCCAGTTGTAAGTCGTTTCTTCACCAGCTGCTACGTTTCATTCGCCAGTTTCCCTATTCGTGCGCCACCTCGGCAGGTAATTAGTGGACTATGTGCACTACGAGGAAGCTGTGCTCAAAGAGTCCAAGGAGGAGGAAACACCAGGGACTCCTCCATTTACCTTTCCACTCGGCCGCAGCATAAACATCCCTGCTAGAGTAACCAAACAAAGTGCGCAATCACGGCACGGTAACCGTCCGCTGGGGAAATTCTCGGCCTTCAAACAAACTGTGCGTTTTTTTCCTCTTTCCAGGGACTTTCTAATGCGAGCGCAAACGGCCCCCGGCGTTGTTTTCTCAATCTCGGGGTCGTTATGCAGCTCCTGGAGAAATAAGGAGCGGAGAGGACCCCAAAGCACAGTTGTGGGAGTCCCACGTCTGGCCCCCTTGACCCATAATAAATTACGGCGTGTCTTTTTGCGGTGGCGCATTTGAAGTTTTCGCAGCTGTCGCTGTTGCGGGAGAGTTGGAGCAGGGGAGCTGGAGCAGATCGACACACATTAGAGACAGTCTAACGTGGTGAAACGCTGAGAAACCGTGCTTCGCGTCTTGGACTGAAGTCGATTACGATGATGAACTGAGGTACCCATGAATGAGTGCGTGTGCATGCGTGTATGCGTGCGTGTGTGATTGCCCTGTGATGGACTGGCATTTCCCTCGGGGGTATACTTAGCAACCTATGTTTCTGGGGTAGACTGTCGACCACCATAAGCTGTTACGGACAGCAAGCGAGTGAATAGTAAGAGGAATCAGTGCAGGTGTAATAACGATTTCCTCATAAAGATGCACGATTTTAAGTGAAATGTAATTGATGGATGGATGGATGGATGGATGGATGGATGGATGGATGGACTGTCTGACTTTCTCACTGTCACTGTCCTTCATGTTCCTCTGTGTAGCAGCAGCAGTGAAGAGCAAGGGCTCTGTGTGCGTGTATGTGTGTGTGTGTTTCGGGGGGTGTGAAGGGGACACTTGTGGGAAGGAAAAGGACTCATTGCGCAGGATCAGCTTGTGTAAACATTCAGGTTAATGACGGCGAGTCTGCCTAATCCCCCCCTCGTCCACCCTAATCCCCCTGGAGAACCAGGGCCTGTCAATCAGGCTGCCCCAGAGACATGTGGGGGCGGGCGGGGGCAGGTGGGGTCCGAGGAGGGGGTGGGGGGCACCGGTTCTGGAGGATTCATGCCCCGGCGTGCTCAGAGAGAGGAGGGGAAGTCAGGTTCTTAAGACGCTCAAGGCCAGCAGTGACCACGTGGTCAGAGAGATGGACTTTGAGTCAAAGCACTGGACACGAATACTGACGTGGGCGAACATACGCGTGGAGCCAACAGAGCAAATTTCACACAAAGGTTCAGGTGTCAGGTGTTTAACCGGGGCAGCAGGTGGCGCAGTAGTTAGAGCCTTGCATTCGGTGGACACAGATTCCAATCCTGGTGCCTGTAACACCACAGCTCAAAATACTTGCCCTGAATGGATGCAGTAAAAATTACCCAGCTGTATGAATGAGTAGTAAATCAGTGTAAGTCACTTTGGAGACAGGTGTCAGTAAGTAAATCGACGTAAACTAAGTGAAGGAGAGTTACAACGGCTACACCAAGTAGAACCCAGGGGGCTCCGCAGGTGGCGTAGGGGCTACAGCTGCCACCTTCCAGTTGAAAAACTTGCATTCCAGTCCAGCTCCTGCTGTAGTGCCCTTGATCAAGGTCCTTACCCGAAACTGATAAAAGTAAAAATTAACCAACTGCCTGAATGGGTAAATCATGGTATTTTATTGTACAAACCAAAGGTTATGGAGGTAAATGGTACTTGATTTAAAAAAATCACGGTGACGTTTTGCACGGAAACAGCTGGATCTTTCCACTCGAGCAGCTCTAACGGAGCCACTCTAGAGTACAACAGCGGGGTCACAGCGCTATTGTTAAAATCTTGATGATGAACGCAGAACCCTCTGGAAAAAACTGAATCGTCGATGATCGTGGCTGCTGCCCTGGGCCGCGGTTCTTACATCCAGGGGAGTTGATGGATCCAAAAGGTTGGCCGTGGCCGACTCTGTTTATCAAATCGCTCCAGAGTTTGACGCCGGACTGGAAACATCTCGATGTGGGTTCCCGAGTGCTCGGTGAGGGCTGGCGAACAAAAGAAGCACAGCGAATGATATCATGTTCTCATCCGACCCATGTTGAACAGGGGAGTGTCCTATGGGACCGGCGGTTTGGGTGGGTAAACAGATTGTGTTTTTTGGGGTTTATATGCCCCAAACAGGCGGGTAGCCTGGAGACGGGATCATGGTAAATCCAGGGCTGTCCTTGTTTGTGCTTCCTGGTCTTTTGTCTGACTAACAGCAAACGGCTTCCGCCAAAACACAGGCAGGTGGAGCCGGGCTGGCGATACGAGCCCACGTTTCACACCTTTGGTCATCTCGCTTCCTTTCAGCTGACATTTTTATCCAAACTGATGAACAATGTCAGGTTTGAATATTAAGCTACTTATAATTATTTGCCCATTCATACAGCGGGGAAATTATTAAACGACTACTGGTAAGAGGCAGCAGGTGGCGCAGTGATTTGAGTTGTCCGCTTGTAGTGGCATTGGACATGATTAGTACATGAACCAGTCAGTGAACAGATCTGGATAGGAGTTTCAGGAGACAGCATGTTTTCAGTCATTTTAATTTAATTTTAATGTAAATGCAACAAGAAATGTTATCTAAAGAGATATGGTTAATAAAAATGTTACACGAAAGCTGCAAAATAAATTTTTCAATTTAATTCAGCAAAATTCTGAGATTTTTGGAGAAGCGAGGGCAAAAATCTAAATGAGGGACGTCTCTATTAGCAAGCAATTGGTAACATGCAAAACCCTTAAAATAACACAGTAAGGGCAGTAGGTGGCGCAGTGGTTAGTGATTCAGAGGTTCCTAGGGTCAAATTCCATGCCCTGCTGTAGTACCCTTGATCAAGGTTCTTACCCTGAATTGATACAGTCAAAGTTACCTTGCTGTATAAATGAGTAAATCAGCGTAAGTAGCTTTGTGTACAAACCGCAGCTCCGAGAAAGAAATCCTGATCATTTTACAACTCACAGCATGACAAACGGTGCCAGTGTTGCTTTGCTGACCGTATCTGTCCCCTGTCTGTTCTCACACGTCTCTCTTTTCGGTCTTCTTCACACGCGCATCCCGCTGTCCTTCTCCCTCCTCCTTCTCCTCTCGCCCGAGGAGGGATGAGATGATGTTTTATTGCGCTGTTGCCATTGTGCTTCTGATGATTTATGATCCAAAAATCTCCTTCTCCCTCTGTTTGTGACCCCTCGAGTCTTCATAAATCACAGACATACGGCAAGTTTTTGCCCCCCCGACGTCATACCAAAGACATGCCTAGAACCTTGAGAAAACTGAAACATTCGTTTATGACATACCCCTTTCTGATTTTATTGCTATTGTTGACTGTTGCCTGGTTGGACTGTTGCTTTTTGTCCCCCCCCCCCCCCCCCCACATCCCACTATCACCAAAGGTTCCAATAGCTGGTGTCTTTGCTCAAACAGAACATCAAAAATCACATTTTCCTGAAACACACCAAGAGGCCAGAAAGGAAATCTGCTCCTCTTTAGCTCACTTTTGTTTTTTGGCAGTAAGTTGGTTCTGCAATGATTTTTTTTTTTTTTTTTTTGCAAGGAAAATACCTCTTATTACCACAGCACAGGCCTATGTAACTGAGCTGTCTCAGCATTTGGGGCAGATGTCTGTTTACTTAGACCAGATGGCAGATCGGGGGAGTGAGGACTTCCCCGAACCGACATGAACACACATGGGCTATCAGAACCATGAGTATATATAGACTGGCCCCTTGCAAATGGTCCAGTTATGAATTCTCATAAACACGACTATTTTCCCATTTACTTATCAATTGTATAGTTTCTTTATTTCCCAGTTTTTACCTTCATTTTTCTTTCTGTATGTACAGGGACAGCTGTCAGAAGGCAGTAAAGAGCCCCCTAACAGTATACTAGTGTGGGACAATCTCCATTCAACTCTGTTCCACAGTGTTTTCAGCTCATGTCTGCTGTACTGGAGTGCCGGCGATCAATTACACGACGAGGAATGTTAGACGTGGGATAAATCAATTCAACAAACTTTAGCGAACTGGAACTTGCAGAAACGGCATAATTATACTTTTGGTCATTTTAAATTCATTTTAATCTTAGGATTTCGGGAAGTTAATAAAAATAGTCAAATAAAAAGTCATGAAAATGTTTTATTACAGCTACATCTGAGATTTTTACAGAGCCCAACCCATGAAGAAAATGTTTATATTATTCAGAATATTTTGATTGTGGTTTTGGTGCGACAAAAAAGAAATCCCAGCTCCTTGTCAGATGAAGAGCCAGTGTATGTGTGATGTGAAATATAAAAACGTATGAAATAAAACTAGGCAATTAAGCACAGTTTAAAATAGCGAGCAGTACTGTCTGATGCCCAGTGTTAGTTGACTTGATCAAGACTTGGATGTCGCCCAGTATGGAAGTGTCAGCTAAACTAATACAAGGCAGGTAAATTGAACAATTGTGCACTCTTACAGCGCTGGCTGTCGGCCTAAAACAGTAGAAACATGATAGAACAGTGTCGAAGCTCGTGTCTTCGTGGCTTTGTTTAAGTGCCTCCACCGTTATTGTCATCGCCATCATTGACAGCCCTCAATCTCATCGCAACCGCCAGCATTTGCAGATGTTTCTCCTCGAGTCTCGTGTTCTCCTAAGCTCCGGACCCTTTTACAGTATGCTGTTTTTTTCCGTCTCCCTGTCTTTTTCCACACATCTTCTCTCCGAGGCCAAGTCTGAGGATTGTGTCCGTCGCCCTGAGAATGCAGCACCGACCTCCCGTAATGGCACCGGCGCGGTAAGCTCAGCCCGTCAAAGCAGCGACTGTCAGCGCCACAGAAAACAAACGAAAGTCTGTGCTGTGTCCTGTGTGATGCTGAGAGCTTAACAGCCTCTCATTATCCACCACAGAATCAGCATTTACATTCACATTTGCATTTATTCATATAGCAGACACAGAATTTAGACACAGGATTGGTTCACATCCCTCCGGTAGCTCCTACAGAAGTGACATTCAAAAAGCAAATACACTGACAATCATAGCAGATGGTGTCGGACTCATTTCTGGAGCTGTCGGGAGATCAGGAGAGAAGTGGCTCTCAAAGAGATGCTCTGAGACCCTTCTTGAATGCGGGAGGGATTCAGCAGCTCTGAGGATCACGGTGACCTCGTTCCACTGCATCACTGGAATCCTCAAATGAGAACGTACAGACGTTTGATTTCGGACCCATCGTGAGCGTGACCACCAAGCAGCCAGAGGGGGAGAAGCACAGGCTGCTCTGTAGGGACTGACCATACTCAGTAGCTCAGGATTTATGAGCCTTGTTAACAGACCTGAAAAGTAAAATTGGGGGAAAAAATAGAACATTTGAAAAGGAATAAAATAAAAAAAACTTCTCACTGACTTAAACATTAAGCAGCTTGCTCACACTGTTAGACATTAAAAATATACAGCATGTTCCGTAATGTCTCTTTCTGTGCACATATAGTGTAAAACAGCCTTAAAATTGGTTTGATTTCGGAGGATGTTTGAAATCTGAAAGTGATCTAGTAACATTTTTATAAAAAGAGAAACGAGGAAATAATAAAACGGAAAAATTGCCATGTAAAAAGAAAATCACTATCCCAGACTTTTATCTGAGCAATTTCTATAAGCACCGATATTTTCTGGATACCTGAAAGCAGTTACGGCTCTGAGAAAACATCACCGGGACATTAACATATCTGACTTAGGGTTGCCCGAAGCATGATATAACTGACATGTGTTTATTTACCTCCTAATTGGGTCTTTAAGTTGTTCCCTTACTTCCTGAAAGAGTCTTAAGGTGGATTTGTAATTCGAATAGCGCTGGAAACAGACTGTGCCACGAATACCAAAGGAGGGGTGTCTGAGGTTCGACGGAAATACGAAACAGTACAGCATTTAGGCCTGATGCATAACTCATAGGTCTCGGGACATAACTATTAATTTCCAAATTTTCATCGATAAAAGGATGAAGCTAAGAGAGGAGTCTGCACCCAAACCCTTTTTACTTGTCTTATAATTAAATTAGCAAATGAAGAGCTGTGTCCCTAATGAGGATGGGGTGAATTATTAATGGGATACAGTATCCAGGAGAGGACCAGAGACTGTTTAATAATTAATGCTCACCAGCCGGGGGTGTGTGTTGGGGGGGGGGGTCCACTGGGAATAATAATGTTAGTTTAGGGTAATCGGACGGTCCACAGCACTTTGCTCACATCCAGCTGCTCTGTCTGTGTTGTTTTACACATCTCTACGCTCTCTGTACACTTCGCACATTCTGCTTCTCAACCACACAACATTTTGGCCCTGAACACTTTAAAGTGTTTTTTAACATCACGCACAGGTCAAATGGGGTCTCGCTTTAACAAGCTGCAGGCCAATTAGATGCTTTGAGATCAAATGTCTTGCCACAGTGTCTTTCGTTTTAATATACTGGGGTTTATTTTTTGGGGGCGTGGCGGGGGGGGACCATAATTGCCTCGGGGTAATAACTGGGTAATCCAGTAAGTCCAGCAGTCTTGTTCTAATTACTCGCGGTTTTCCAGAGTGTTCCACAGACACGGCCGTAAACACGTTCAGTGTGCGCTGGCCGCAGGGACAGGCAGCTGGCGGGTGGTGGCAGGATCGAATAGTGTTTCTGACGGCCGTTGAGGGAACGAATGCCAGGGAACGGGTACGAAAGATGGAGAGCGCAAAAGCGCAGAAAGGAACGGTCATCAAAACCCCAATTTCGCATGAAAAAACGGATCAGAAGGGGAAGCTGGACATACGGCTGGAGACATTTTTCAACTTGCAGAGCCCCGCGTTGGCAGCAGTCTTGGCCCGTTTCCATTACCTGCCGCAGTGTAGCGCTCTGGGAGGAGTTTTCACACACCTCAGGAATGGCGAGACAATAAGCAAGGGGCCGCACTGGCGAAGCTCAGTGCCTGGAGCCACCCCGTGAGATGGAGAGGAAATGAGTACGCCGATCACCTGTCCTTAACTCTCCTTTGTCTCCTCACACACCAGGCTTTGGGGCACTATGGCAAAGGTCGCCGAAGCTCCGCCCTCAGCTCACATCTTCAGCCCCTCAAACCCTTCGGGCCACACCGCTCCTCCACACGAACGCAGATTCCTACTTTAACGAAACATTGTCGATCGGGCCACAGATCATCTGTCTCTAGACAAATGGATGCTTTTTTTGATTCACTTAAATGTAAAAAAAAAAAGACACCGGTGCTTTGACCTGTGGGACTGAAGAGGCGGCATAAAAAGATGATCTGCTCTCCTGGTTAACATGGTGGCAATTAATGTTTAATGTCCCCAGGGTGTTGGGATGCAGGGTGTGGTGGAGGGAGTGTCATGAATATGGGGGCATACCTGAGAACTCACCCAGGTCAATATTAATGTACTGGAGTTGGGGAGGGGCTTTCCCAGGATGGGGTAAGTGATTTCCCCTTCGCCTGGGTGTCATGTAGCCCTCCATGCTTTAGAGCCACTCCAGACTGTCCGAAAAGGCTAGTATTCATCACACCACACATGGACCCTGACCACTCACGCATCGGGCAATTGATCCCTGAAACCTCTTTGTGATCAATAACACGCCAACTGCCGTTGTTAGGCATCGCAAGATGGAATTATATATCCTGGTGTATCAGTTGTTTCTACTGAGAGATTTCAGTCCACCACATTCACAGGACCGAATCCACAAGCGCCTCGGTGACCGTGATTGGAAATTTTTGACATGTCCTATTTGTTCAACACTCTTTCATTACGTTAGAAATAATTCTGAAAAAAAAAGGTCTTGGCCAAAAGTGTTTGAGCTCAAAAAATATCAAATGCCACGTGATTGCGCTAATTGTATTTTCAGTCATTTCAATCCTTTTCACAAAGAAAAAGGTGTTCTTCTGAATATGATGACTCACGGTCGGCTCCTTCTCTGTGCATCCGTGAACTGTGGAGATGGATGGCGAGGCAAAGAGCTGCGCTAAAGTCAAGAACCTACAAACACATCAGGGTGGCTTAACGGTGGTGTTGAGTTGATGATGTCGAAAATATTGCCATCGTGAGCCGCCAGTGGGATGTGAGCAGTCCTACGAATCCTACAGCCATTCAGCTGAACCACAGTCTGGTGCCAGGATGGTTTAAGGACCTGCCCTCGGCTGACCCAGGCTGAAGTTCCTAAAACCCACGTTAGGAAGATTGGGTGGAACACAAGAAGACCTCCTGTGGATGGTCTGACCATCTGCGTCTGGACATGTCCTCCCAGTCTCTCCCACAACATACGCCTGGTTTTCACCCTTTCAATAAAGAAATTGTTATTTTCATATTTTGCGGACAGGCATAACAATGCACTGCTCAATTTCTGTGTGAATGTAATCAACAGGGACGTTAAAGGAGCCCGGGTGTTCTATTTCCTGCTCCATCTGCAGTGGAGGGATTAATAAAAATGAGCAGAGAAGACGTAATTATGAATTCCAGCCACATATTTCATAATGTTTTTTCATAGAGGGAAGGTTTATGGGTCAGTGAAATAAACCATGGTGCCTCTCGGTATGGGTAATGAATCTAGGCGAAGGAGCAGCACAAGGGTCACGGTAGGGATGAGAACAGGGACACAAGCTGTGGTTCACAAAGTTTGGGTTCGTTTGCTGTTTTCCTTCGATGCGACTGCGCCTTCCAGAAGATTTGTGGCGAAACGAGCAACATGCAATTTCCTCTTTGCAAACAGGGCAACGCACGGCCTTGATTTCACTTTCCGACCCGGAATATTCGGCCTGTTCTGAGCTGTGGGTCAATGGGATCCACCTGAGGTGCAGAGAGCAGAGCCCCACAGAATCAGAGATGCTTTCATGAAGAAAGTGCTTCTCTGTTGGCCTCCCTTATTGATATGATGCGTAGTAATATCAGGCCCCTGAAGTCACAAGAAGAAGCCAGGCCCCCAAGGGCTTCAAACTCATCTTTGAGAGTCATCTCCAGTTCAGTAATGTCCCCTAGTAGCCCAAAGTAGCACCTGCTGTGAACCTGGGCATCCACAGTCTTGTTAATTATCATCATCGACACACAACTTGTGTGTCTGACACCACCACATTGCAGGTTCACGTCCCTCCAGTAGCTCCTATGGAAGTGACATTCAAATAGCCAAATACATAGATAATCGTAGCAGATGGTGTTGGACTCATTTTTGGAGCTGTCAGGAGATCAGGAGAGAAGTGGCTGTGAAAAAGATGAGAGTTTTTGAGACCCTTCTTGACAGTGGGAGGGATTCAGTAGCTCTGAGGGAAACAGGGAGTTTATTCCGAAACTGTGCAAATGTCCTATTGAGACATCAGGTTGCTGAAGAAGATGCTCAAATATACCCAGAAAGATGGAGTGACACATACAGGTGGTGCTTTATACATCTGTGCACTTTTTCTGAACAAAACAAAGCAGGGAGACGCTGATCTGAATTTTGAAAACATGTTTCAGCAGGCAGACAACAGCGCCAAGCAAAAACTCCACTGTTCAATGTAAGGGTAACTGAAAAACTGAACAATTTTGCCAATACACACAGTATCATCCAGCAGCCATTAGGCTTATAGTATCGATATGGCTCCCTCAGTTCGCTGTTGTTCAGAGCTCCGGTATGGAGCTTGCATGAGTCCTCCCATAACAATAATTCATCTAACTTTTAACTAGTTCACGACTTTTCGTCACAGAGACATTCCAACTGCGCTCCCTATGGTGGGAAAAGCTCCAAAAAACGTAGCGCCCAGTGCTTCGCCGAGCCATTATCACGTGCATACAGTTTCCTTTCCCTCCGGCAGGGGATACATGTTCTTTCAGCTCTCTCCTTACCACCTTGCAGGCACGTTCGAGGTGTCTCATCCAGCAGCGATGTCAAACGAGTTTCCCACACTGCGTATGGGCTTGGCAACATGCGCTGCTCCCCTTGGGGGAAGAGGCCTTAACACACCGTGATGCACCTCCTCCAGACAGACAGTACAACGGATGTGTACATGGCATGTAACTTCAGAGGGAAGCAAGTGCAAAGTTCTCACATCACATCACTTGTCATGAAAAACGGGAAAGAATGTAACTGTATAGAATATGGTTTAATTATATTTCTGAACTGATGTCTGAGAAAAAGGAATGTCAATCACTGCTGTATATTGTATGTATTGTATGTATGTATACTATATATACAGTATATATTGTAAAACTTTTGAAACTGTTTCACAGCTTTAGTTGACACTTTGAAAATCTAAAAATAACCATTCTATCAGTATAGAGTATACTGCAAATGATCAATGGTTTTAATGGTTTTTTTCATGGTACTTTGAATAACAAAGTACAAATCACACTGACTGGGCAAAATTAAGCTCTGAATGCAATATTTGAACTGTGACAAAAGCCCATTACACTGGTTATTAACTTAATTAGTTGAAATAGATAGATATGTTTGAATACATTGAATTTTTATTAGCTGGCAGGTGTAGTAATAGAACTTACGGGTCACAACCTTCAGGGAAAACTCATTTTTATTCATTAATGTGGCCCACCGCATTCTTATCTGAACTCACAAACTGTATTTTTTTAGTGTCTAAAAGGGTTCATTTACATAATGGAACAATTAGAAATATTTGGTGGCTCATGTGCTGGCTGAATAAATTCTAAAGTTAGAGGAACTTTTATTTTAAAGTAATTCAATAATTAGGCGTATTTATTATGCCACATTATTGTTTTCGGTATCAGTGGCGTCATTCGTTGTTGCTCTTTTTGATGAGCTAAGAGTCAACTCAACATATCAAAAATGAATATATCAAAATATCATTATTGCTCCAAGGTGATGCATAAATTATGGAGTAGGTTTTATAAGGTAAGTTGCAGAGTTGAGGTAATCGGCGAGGGTCACCTTGATGGTTTAACGTTTCTTCCTGGGAAACGTGCTATATCAGAGTTTTACGGCCTTAAACATCTGTTGTAATTTCTGTCACATTTAACTTTTACTGCCTGATCATTAAAGGCACGGCGATGGGTAAAGCAGATGGAAGCGCCACTCTTACGACTCCTTCCTTTTTATAGTGTTGGTGAAAATTGAACCAAAGGGAGACCTCGGCGTTATAAAATTAAGGAAACTATTTCCACATTCCTTCACTGGCGGGTGCGGTATCGTATGCCCCCCCCCCCGCCTTCCCAGAGACGCACAGGGCTATGCGGCAGGGGTGGGAGTCGTCAGAGGTGGCCAGGTAGCATCGTGGGTAAGGGCACACGGGTTCTAGAGGGGGCAGTTTGAACTTACCATGGGCAGTTTTTTATTTCAGGCATAGAGCGGGACAGTGATGTGGAGGGAGTTAAAGCGAGGAGAAGTGCACAGCGAGGGCCCGCACTATGAAACGGTAGTTAATGTAGGCCCCCGGTTCACATCTGTTTCTGTTTGCCTCTTGTCCTACTACCCCACTTGTTTCTGTGGGCCGAGTCCCTTCCGTGATTGCTCTTCAGGCACAGGGGATGCATGCATGTACACACATAAATATATATGCATATATTTATATATAGAGTCTATTTATATGAAAAATATAACATACACACACTGTCTTCTCCAAAGAGGGGTCATGGCAAACCAGAACCTAACATGGCAACACAGGGCGCAAGGCTGGGGGGGGGATACACCCAGGACGGGACGCCAGTCCGTCGCAAGGCACCCCAAGCAGGACTCGAACTCCAGACCCACCAGCGAGCAGGACCTGGCCAAACCTGTAGCGCCACTGTGCCCCCCTCATAGTATGTACAAAATCTGTATATGTAGACTATATTTATACATTTATATAGCATGCGTGTGTGTGTGTGTGTGTGTGTGTGTGTGTGTGCGTATACATATGTATATACACACACACACACACACACACACACACAGACTTCCAACAGACTGATCCAAATAGACACCAGGCTGTAATTATTGCCAAAGGCACCTCTACTAAGAATTGACATAAAGGGCTGATTATCCATCCATTGAACAAGAACCAGAGCCTACAGTGAATTCCTCTGCCCTCAGTTATTTTGTATTTGTAATTCATTCAAAAATGATTTGTATAAACGTGTTTTCACTTTGACATTAAAGGACACCCTTCCGTTGATCAGCGTGAAAACAATAAGTTTACCCAAATCTATTATGATTCAGTGAAGTATGAAAAAGTCCAAGTGGGACGAATACTTATGAAAGGTATTGTACGTATACATGTTGGTACGTATATATGTATGAATCCTCTCGGCCCTTAGTCTACTCAAAGTCTACTCAGTCTTCCCATATTTCATCATATGTAATGTATTATGTGTGTTGTTCGCCCTGGATTTCCTTCGGTCTATTAGAAACAGCAGGTGGTGTAGTGGTTAGAGCCATTGGCTTGTAATCAAAGGACAAGGATTGAAATCCCACCTTCTGCTGCAGTACCCTTGATCGCGCTACTTACCTTGAATTTATACAGTAAAAATGGTCCAACTAGGTAAATTAGTGTAATTAGCATGACAGTGTGATTCGCTGCAGAGAAAAGTGTCAGCTAAAAATTAAACAAATAAGTATATGTATGAGCTGCTCTTAAAATAGAATTTCTAGAAATGAGCCTGGATTTTGTGTAAAAAAGAGAGGAACTTTGCCAAGGAGGACGTTCGCTGGGTAAAGGGTCCGGGTTAAAAAAATATAAACATATATAAAAGTCAATATATAGTAGTGGAGCAAGTCGGGGGAGGAAGGAGACAATAGACGTAACTGCTTTTATGAGCGCGGAGGCAGGAATATGTGCAACAATGAAGTGCCGCCTTCGCTTGCAGGGAGTGAATCAGAAGCAGTGAGATCGCGTTACTTCTCCAAGTTATAGATAACGTTACGGGACTTTTCCGTGACTCTTTCTCCCTCTTTGTCTTATTTTGTCTAAGTTTCCAAGTCATCTGAGAAGAGGCAAATAGTTTCTTATTAGATATGACACCAGAGCTCTTAACTGGTTATTCTGGCTTTTCAGTGACTTGTTTGTCTTTACAATGCAACATAGATAAAACTAACATACGAAAGCCAGGGAAACAGACAGGGCAGGCTTTGTGAAGTTTGTAAATATGCACGCTGAAATTTCATGGTTTCAGGGTCGTTGTGCAGCTCCGAAAGGCTAACACAGGTCATTGTGAGACGTGCTGACTGTCAAGTTAGCTGAGAAACACATTTTCAGTTCTTCTCACCACAGTGTGGAAGCACGGTTACCACAGGCAGAAAGAGCAGCCAGGAGGACGGCCAGGACGGTTAGGAAACCAACCAGAAGGACAGCCAGAAAATCAAACAGAAGAGCAACCAGAAGGACAGCCGGAAACCCAAACAGAAGACCAATGAGAAGACCAACCAGAAGACCAGTCAGAAAACCAAACAGAAGACCAACTATAAGACCAACCAGAAGACCAAGCAGAAGGACAGATGGAAAACCAAACAAAAGTCCCACCAGAAGACCAACCAGAAGGGCAGCCAGAAGGACAGTCATAAACCCAAACAGAAGACCAACTATAAGACCAACCAGAAGACCAGTCAGAAACCCAAACAGAAGACCAACTATAAGACCAACCAGAAGACCAGTCAGAAAACCAAACAGAAGACCAACTATAAGACCAACCAGAAGACCAGTCAGAAAACCAAACAGAAGACTAACTAGAAGACTAACCAGATGGACAGCCAGGAACCCAAACATAAGACCAACGAGAAGAGCAGTCAAAAAACCAACCAGAAGGACAGTCAGAAAACCAAACAAAAGTCCAGCCAGAAGACCAACCAGAAGGGCAGCCAGAAAACCAACAAAACCAACCAGGAAACCAGCCTGAAGACTGACACATTTTCCCAATAATATATCAATTAATTTCAAGTAAATTTTAGGTGCTCAAATAAGATTAGGTTTATATATGTTTGAATTTTAAAAAATCCAAAATTTTGGAAAATTCGGCCTTAGCCAGAGGTTGTAAATTCAAATATGTTAATATGCTATATGCAGAAGCATAGTACATTTATAAGTCTAAAATACTTTTATTAATAAGTCTCCAATCCAGCTTTTACTGTGTAATGTCTTCTTAAGGTCCTTAAAAATTAAATAGTTCCATCATGGTGACACTTATGCAATAAGTGTAAATAAAGAACACCACAGCAGTAGATGGACATAAAGTGTTTAGCTGTTAAATTCGAAATAAAGGTTAGGGGTCAGGTCATTCTTTTCATAACAATTTGCTGTATGTAGTTTAATGTTCTGCAAGTTATGAACACAAATGCGCAGTCAAACTGTACACTGTGATTTAGAGTGAATGACGGTTCTGTCATTAATGTAAACACAATTTAAAAAACACAATGTAATAAAATATAATCCCAAAAAATTATAGGTTCCTCGACCTAACAGTCAAAACATGTTACTTGGAAATGTTTTCGCCAGTGCTTCACAAAGCACCATTCATTCAGGCACCAGGAAGAACAGTGACAATAAGGACTATTGACACTTTTTTCTTGGTTTATTCAGTTTAAGAAACACCGCATTTCACGGACGGTACTGAACAAACAACCAAACAAATACTACAACTGTTAAGACATTCATTTTTATTTTCTGCAAAAACAACATCATTCTACTTATTTCCTTATTCAGATTTATTCTGAGTGTTAAAATTATTTCAGTATCAATTATTATCTGTAGGGGGAAAGAAACTACAGATGAAAATTGTCTCTGAATTTAATAAATTGTGATTCGTGAAGGGCTTACAATTATGGGATTAATTTATGGGTTTCTTTGTTTAGTTCAATAATCATAGCTCATTTTGAATACCTGCGTTTTCGATCTGTGGTATTTCCACTTAAGAATGTAATAGTGGGTCATTGGTGCTTTACTGCATGTGAATTTTTGCTATTTGGATTTGGACTGGTATCTCACCTGGATCCTGCCTAGCTTAGCATTGTATGCTACCAGGATAGACTGTGGACCACCACGTCCCTGTCTCCGGAGAAGCAGTTATTGATAGTGAGAGAGTGTGAATTTACATGATGACTAAATGACCACAACTCACCTGACAGCTTTTAATGATCACAGTGATTGAAAGAGAACCTCAGTGATTGGAGGAGATGTGTGCGATGAAGCCCGGAGACGTTCGTCCTCAATATCTGTTGAGCTGGAAATCAGCAAAGAGGCATAACTCTTGGAAAGTGATGATCATGATCTCATCTGGGTTCATTTGTTTATTTTTATATTTACTTCCTTCTCTGTTGGCCTGTGTGCCTGAAGTGCTCCATCGATCCATCCATTCATTTGTTCACCTTAAAATTTGTCCATTCATCTGTTTAATATTTCATTCATTAATTCGTTCATGGAAGATATATCCATGCATTCGCTGATTGTGTCATTTATCGATTCATTCATCTTAAGATCTGTCCATAAAAGTTTGACTCTATCTATCTATCTATCTATCTATCTATGTGGTTATGTTTTACAGAGGGATTTAATTAAAAAGAGAAAAGATCTGAAGCCAAAACGGTAGAATCGTGGTGCCTCTGTCTGTCAGAGACAAAAGAAAGGAAGACAGAAAAAAAAAAAATGAGTCGACATAATTAATGCAAGGTGAAAGAAAGGTGTTTTGGGAGGACAGGCCGACAGCAGAGGAGCGGAGGAGGAGGAGGAGGAGGAGGAGGCTGATGGGATATGAGGAGGTCCCTGCATGGGGGCAGTCTGCTGAGCATCACCTCCCCCCTGTCCTACTGCCATCACACAGGGCTGGAGGTGTGGGTTCGAGCAGCAGCACCTCCAGCGCGGTGTCCCCGCACAGCTTAACACACACTCATTGAACACACACACGCACGCACACGCGCGCACACACACACACGCACACACACTGAGCCCGGAGGTGAGTTCTCTCCCAGGACGAAAAGGAGGAATCCATCCAGTGACACGAAGATGGACCAGGGGAGATGAGAGCACCGCGGGCTGTGTGAGCGCAGGTCGGACTGAGCGGACCGCAGAGAGACCCACCATGGAGAGAAGTCCGCGCGAACCGTGAAGCGCCGGGAGCGCACGGAGGAATGGTGGTGAGTCCAGCGCCGAAACGGAGCATCTCGCGCGTCCGTCTCCGGCCCCCGCCTGCGCTGCGCGTTCCCGCGCGTTCCCGCGCGCTCCCGTGATCTCGGTGCTCTCGGGCCGCTGGTTCGAGGAGGAGGCGAAGGGGACCTCGAAGCCTTGTGCTCCAGCAGCCCCTGTTCCCCCTCCGTCCGAACGAGTCGAGTGTTTCGCCCCCAGCGACGTGGGCACGAGACGAGCGAGGAGCTCTTGTTTTTGCGGCCACGGACTTTTCCAGATCTGCCTCGCGCCACCGACTCGGATCTGGAAAAGCGCGTTTTGCGCCCGAGCCGCTGAAGCGCTTCGCTGCGATATTTCCGCGCGTCACTTGTCTTGTTCACAGTCCGCGGCGAATGTGTGTGAAATTTCACGAAACGTTTCTCATCTGACCCTCCTCGCCTTATGAACACTTTGTATCCACTGACTGTACACAATAATATTTAACGCGCGTAACGAATATGTGGCATATACCTCGCGCTCGAGCTGCAGAACGTGACATGATGAGAAATTATTTATTGCCTCATTTTCGTTTTATTTTTACGAAACCGCGTTTATTATAGTTTACTGCCATGTAACATACCAGATATTATTTTTATACTGTAATCTTAGATGAGATTCGGAATGGCTTTATAATTATAAGATACTATAGTTTAGAACTTTTGTTTTTATCTATTTTACTTTTATTCCGGCAAGTGCAATTAATTTTAATTTTTACAGAAGAAATGTTCAGGTATAAACGCATTATTATGTCATTAAAACAAGTTATAATAATGTGGTTTTCTTGTTGTGTGAGATTTTAAAGGTACGGATCACACCTTTTCCACAATTATTTGTAAATTAAATTTTAAATTTCAATAAATGTCAATAAAAAAAGGCGTCGATTGGATCTTTACACCCAAACGTTTTTTTCTTTTGTCAAAATTGTAAACTAACTTTATTTTTTTTTTAGAGATTCAAAAAGCCTGGCTCGTGCACACACAGACACAGTATGGATTTCATTAAAATAATTTATTATAATTAAAAACAAAATTACTTGCCCGTCAGATTGTTTTTTTTTTTTTTTTTAAGTTTTTTTTGGTTTAATTAAATATTATGTTAAATATAGATGTAAAACAATCTTAAAGCTTAAATACAAAATCTGACACCGATTCCATACATTTACATTATATATTACATATTTAAAAGCTGAATAATCAGCCTGGAAATATCATTACAGAGTAGATCACAAGAATTTCAGCATCCCTGAGCTTAAAAAACACACACACACACACACACACACACACACACATAGTTGTCCCTATTGCCATAAGCTACTTCAACATTAAGCAGATTCCCCTCATTTTTATAGATGTAAAACAGCTTAACTGAGTGTAACGTTAGACATGTAAACTGCTGAGTAAATCAGCGTGGATTATTGCATTACTACTAGTTCAAATGGACGTAAATTAAAAGCATTATAACTTCTAACTCTATCTGGTCTATTGTCTTTTAAGTTGTTAAACTTCTTTCTAAAATTTGCCCTGTTAACTTATGGTTTTAGTACTGCAGTAGATTGTACTCCTCACTTCTCCATCATTGTTAATATTTCTTTATAATTCTTTGCAGTTTCTCTGTCAACTGGCATGTGTAAAATAATTCATAATTCAAAGACATAATTTTTTTGACATGACCTATATAATGTTTATTTTTTTAAAATGTTTTCCATCAGTCATGTCTGCATAATAGTTTTTTACTAAATTCCCACCTCCGTATTAATTACTGTATATGTTTTCATTCTTAACCCACTGGCCTTCGGTGATTTATTTTTTTCGGAATTATCATACTATTCTTGCACCAATTATTATAATTTCTTCTTTACTGTGACTGTTTCAGAATGTATATTTTGACTGAAATAGGACACAGTTTCTATATTCTAAGTTTAAAAGGCCTTTATTACCCTACTGTACATTAACCACTTAGATTCTTAAAGTCGGGACTGTGTGCGTGCATAGAGTCAGCAAGGTATTCCCTCGTTTGTGTGTGTGTGTGTGTGTGTGTGTGAAAGGCAGGTGCAGCTGTGTTGATCGGCCTTCCCTCCTCCATCGTTAGCGAACGGCCTGTCTCTGTTAGCCAGTCCTGACCCCACTGAAGCTCTGTTAGAACTCCAGGGTCGGATTGTATAATTTAAGGGAACTTCAGCAAGCAAAAAGGGCTATTTATATTCTCAAAGGATCCTTTACATCTAAAATAAGAGCTTTTTTAACATAAAGCTTTGAAAGTAGGCTTTGCATATTATGACTTCTGAAATACTGAAATTAATGTTACCCTCTAGCATTAAATGATCCTTTGGACTAATGACAGATTGTTAAACATTAAGTGCTATATTGTGCGTGTGTTCAGCCTCTCCTTTTAGACATAGCTATAATTATCTGTAATGACTAACAGTACCTGTGACATTGTAAATATGTAATCTTGGGCGTATTAATCAATGAGGGTTGTAGACATGCATAATAGTATATAACTTGAATTTATTTATTTCAGTTGCGCATGCGGAACCCATATGGTATAACGCAGAATTGGTGTTTAACCGCATACTTTTCATAACGACTGACCCCGATGCTGTAAATTTGTTGAAAACTGGCATTAAATTTCTTCGCTCATGCAGAGTATTGTAAAACACACACACACACACACACACACATTGTCAGAGCCGCTTGTCCCATACGGGGTCACGGGGAACCGGAGCCTACCCGGCAACACAGGGCGTAAGGCCGGAAGGGGAGGGGGACAATTTTACATTTTTGTTCCAAATCAGCTCTGAAAAAGCAGGAACTGATCTGTCAAACAGTGTTGTGAAGCCCAAGGTTTTTAGAAAACAATATTGAAAATTTTTTTTAAATGCATATTTATTTTCTCATGGATATAGACATTCTTCCCTTACATTATATTTGTTCTAGAAGACGGAATGTAGTGAAAGGTATATCACAAAATACATTATATATACTTTTCAAGTGGTGGTTCTCCTGCTGTACTTTTGCCATCAGTACTACGGTTTTAAGAGGCTTTATTTCAACTGTGTGCATTTTAACTCACAAGAACAGAAATGAAACGGCAGCGGCCAGCTGCTTTCTGCTCACTGCTTATCGTTCTGGTTCTTACCCTCCGAACCCGGGAGCTCGTTCCCATGCTGTTTTTCTTTACAGAACCCTCTCTTTTCATGGTTCCTGTTACCGAGTCTAATAAATTTGGCCCGAGCGCCACAAGTCCTGGACAGGGGATCAGCGGGCGGCGAGAATTCCCCATCCGAGCCGGAGAGGCGGCCTCCTCTTAAGAAAACACAAATTAATTCCTAAGTCCTCCGCAGCCAAACGTTTCTGGAATGAAAAATATTTTCATAGGAAGCGCAGTCCTTCCTGACCTTATCTCCACCGAAAGCATTATTCCGTACTGTAACCCCTCTCTGTCGGAGAAACTGCGGCCGTGGATTGACGTGGCTGCTGGGCCTTTGTGGTCGAAGTTCTCCAGCTTCATCCGGTGTCATAAACTGTTCAGGACCTGAGGATCTGTAAGAGTAGCGAGGCAGAGAGGGGGGTAGCAGGTAGCACAGTGTTTACACCTATCAGCTAAGTGCCTTGTGCTTGAAGGGCTGGGGTTCGAATCCCAGCTCCTGCTGCATACACCATCCAGCTGTTTACTCTGAATTGCTACAGTAAAATTTACCCACCTGTATAAAGGGGTCCGTAATAAACTGTTTACAATGCAGTGAATAGAAAAGAGAACATAATCAAAAGAGGTGTTTTATAGATCTCCTGTGAGATGTGTGTTGCTTTGGAGAAAAGCGTCTGCTAAATGAATAAATGTAAATTCACGTACAACTTTTTACGGGAGCTGAGCATCTTTGTAACTCCCCCAGTCGAGTTTTCCAATTGTCTTTGCAAAGGAATGCTTTCAATTGCACGTATACCGTATGAAAGTACGCTTTTATTGTGTGTGTGGCTGTTTTTCTGCTCTGACAAATTTCGGGCAGGGCGAGTCGCATATTTTTATATATGGCCAAAGTAAAGCTACCACCCAGACCCCATCTTTAAAGAGACCCTCCTCCAGAAAGGTTGTTTTTTTTCGGGGTTGGTGAACACCAGTCAAGCGGAGACACGACGTCTCCAGTTTTTTGTGTTACCTTTCAATTAGTAACTGATTTACACCCGAATAACCAGGCGAGCTTGGTTCCCATCTAAATAATGACCTCAATTAAGCAATTAAGAGATCAGACAAGAGGGAAACCCAGGGCACCCTGGGGCTCTTGCCACCTCTTTTTCATATATTCCTCAAATCTTCAGAATAATTGCTTATTTCATGTTTTGCGTTAAGCCCTGTAATCGTACATAAAAGCAGGTTATCAAAGTTTCAACATAACATGCAGTATAGCTCTTTACATCACTCTTGTGTTGGGTTGCGCTGACGTTTGCCCCCCCCCCCCCCCCCCCAGTCGTCTCATTCCCCTGTTGGTAAGATAATAAATGCTGTTCTGGTGTTTGAACCATTTCATGTCCACACTTTGGTTATTATGATGATTTAACTGTGCGGTGCATTATAGATAAGGTACCTTAATGGCTTTTAATTTATGATATCAGCCTTGGAAAAATGCAGTTTAGAAAACTTACTGCATTTGTAGGCTTCTCGTTAAAATATGAGCTATGAAAAGTCTGGAAACTAATAAATTATTTAATTTCATTGTTATAACTAGCTTGTAATAATATAGAATAATGGCTGCTTTTGAAATAATTACATTTGTTTTGGTTGATCAACAAAGTTTACTCAGACTGGTGAGCTTCCGGAGGCTAAATGGTCTGCTGCTGAAGGTTTTGTTCAGTGGTACAGCGGACGTTTTGGCGACGTGATCGTTGGGATTGTTGCCGTGTCGCTTTAGCGCCACGCTTCTACTTTGCTTGTGAAGACAACCCAGGAGAGAAAGACAAGGAGGACAGCTTGTAGGTCTGGAATGGCAGGTGGAGCAGAGATGACACCCGTGTCACTCAGCAGTGTTGACGTGGTAATACCAGTCAGGATTGTGTGTCTGTAGACCAGCTACATATCTGGTAAGAGGTCCACATCTCAATTCTTTGGAACATTTTAAGGTCACGGCACATGCGTTTTACTCTTGTTTGTTCAGAAATCTTCAAATAGAGCCTCAAGCCATCTGAGGAAAAACCTTGATTAACCAGAACTAGAGGTTACATGAGTGTTAGAGACACACCTTTCACTTTAGGTTGTTGGTTCAGGTCTAGTGAATCTCCAGCTGAGATTGAAGAAATTATGGAACCCAACTTGCTCTACTAGATCCTATAAATGGGTGAATCCCTTCCAATGGAAGCAATGGCTAAGCAACAAAAAGTTATTAAAATAGCTGCAGTTAGCCAGCTGTCTATATTTTTCACTCGAAGTATCTTGTGTGACTAATTCGGGGGCCGGGAACATCTCAGCCCCACGGAGCCCACGCAGGGAGGGATTACGTGACTCCATCTGTCTCTGTGTGACACACTCTTTTCCTTGATGGTCTAATGAAATGTCCCGCCATATCATCCCAACTGAGGACTTTGTTGCTTTTATATATAAGGAATTGTTAAACAGCCAAACGACTACTCTTGTGGCCTATAAATGCCTGTTACTGGGCTGACTGATCCACTGCTGAGAGATGCTTGGTATTTTTACAGCTACGCATGCTTTTAAGTTTGGTTAATGGTTTCTTTGACAATTATTTAAAGCTAGGCTTTAATGGGACATTTACTGACCCCACTTTAGGGCTTTGTTTTACAGTGATTTTACATTATGCTGTAATACTGCTTTCAAAGACTTTGAAAGTGCAAAAGCATCAATTGTACTCGTTAAACTGTATAGGAAACTTGCTTGGCTCTAATTAAAACAGTTTTGAATCATGGAAGCTGTGCTGATCCAATAATAAACCTCCTCTATTTTTATTTTTGATTATACCCTGAAGGGAAAATGTCATAAGGAGGAAAAGCGAGGAATATGAACAATGACGTTCAGTTCGTATGGACAAACTGGTTGTCCATCTTTATTCAATTTACCAGTGTCGAGCACGTCAAATACACCAATTTAAATTAACGATTAAATTAAAGAGCTTTAGAAACAGACACTGGATTATGGACACGCAGCTTGTGTGTCTGATACCACCATGTTGTTGGTTTACACCCTGCCAGTAGCTCCTCTAGAAGTGACGTTCAAATGGAAAATACATAGATAATCATAGCAGATGGTGTTGGACTCATTTGTGGAGCTGTCAGGAGATCAGGGGTGAAGTGGCTCTCAAAGAGATGGGTTTGAGACCTTTCTTGAATGGTCAGGGATTCAGCAGCTCTGAGGGACACTGGGAGATCATTCCACAATGTTTATGTGTTACAGAGAAAAGGAGTGAGGACTTTATTGCACTTGCAAACTTTTCTTAAACACTTATCTTTCTCCCATAACAGAAGATAACAATCAAAAGACCTTTAAGTGAGGAGAATGTGGTTGTTGTTTTATGTATCACACACCAGTCTTTAAGTCTTTTGTAAGGCTCTTTAATTACAGTTATCTGGTTTAAGGGCAGCAGACAGGAGTGAGTTGAGAGCTGTTGCCCTGTGGTTTGAAGATCCAGGTTTGGATTCCACTTCCTGCTGTAGTGCCCTTGGTCAAAGTAGTTACCTTGAATTGATGCAGTAAAAATCGCCCTTCCGTAAAAATGGATAAATCAGTGTATGCAGCTCGGTGTAGAAACCCAGCATTATAAGCCACTGACAGATTATGACCTGCAAAGAGAATCCAAATAGCTTTGGGCTCCATCCATTCAGAGATGTGTAAGTATGTCCTGTTCTGTATTTCATTCAGTAAATCAGTACACAAAGCTGGTGTGAAGAAATATGGTAACTGGTGGCATCAAAGCACCTACCACTTGGGATGGCTGGCTTTTACATGATTTTCTGTAGTGACCTTCACACGGGGTCCTCAGGGATAGGGGACAGAGGAGCTGTCCACATATCCAGTCCCTCACCCACATCTCAGCAGGCCTCTGGTAATGCAGCTGCGCGTCAAAAACAACCCGGATCCTCACCCCAGGACGCCCCCCCATGGCCAGCTCCGACGTGGGCCTGTCAGCTCTTAACAGCAGACAGCAGCTGTCTCTGCGGCGGTCAGTAGTTCCCTTCACATGTCGCGTTCAAAAGCCACGCGCACGGAGCGACGCCCACGGACGGACAGACGCAAGGTCCCCTGGCTCGGACCCCGAAATGTTGCTTCCCCTTAGGCAGCTGCTCGTACTTCTCTCTCCTTTCGGTTCACTTTTCTCGCTAATTAGGTGCATATAAAAGAGAACAGAGATACAGACACAATAACCTTCTGTTCCCTCTCACTGCTCTGCTGGACGGACACTCGCTGGCCTCGGTCCTCGTTGTCCTTTGCTTGGTCATAGGTTTCATTCTTAACTTTGTTTTATTGTTTTTTTTTTAATAACTCAAACAAGAACAAACATTACACAGAAAGCTTGAAATAAGGCAATAACAATCATTTTTAGACTTGTATGGTTACTGGATGTCCGCTTGGTTTATGAATTAGTTGCTGGGTTTGCTTTTGGAAGGATTGCGGTTAAGAACACGGCAAGAACACGCATCCTGGCCGGCCGACAAGCTGGATTTCTCAGAGAGACGGACGCACCTGATCGAACAGGGTTCTCGGTCAATGCGACCGCAGTATGTGATGGGATTCATAGGCTCAGAACGCATAAATGTCGCTGTGGCACCTGCAGCAATACAGGGAGCTTGATCTTTGCGGAAGAAGGGAACGTGGTTGAATTGTTGGCAAACCCCTGTTCTCTTGGAACTCCTCCTGTAAAACCCCCACACCTCCCCCATGCTGCAGCGCCAGCGACCAAGGGGCAGTAAAATCGATGTGCCCGAATGCAGGGTGGGAGGGCACAGCCATGTTCATTTAATGAACGAGGGAGGCCCCAATCTGAGCTTCTGGATCACCCAGGGAGGACCAGATGTCGTACCTGAGAGCAGACCACCTCTGAGAGCAGACCACCGACAGTCCAGGGGTGCGGCGGTTCGGAGTCCCGCCAGCTGTCTCCCTGATTTGGGAGCGCTAGATAAGGGATGGGTGACCAGCCGGGAACTCGAGTGGAGAGGGCAGCGAGGAGGCCCCCGACGCAGCTGGCAGCAGAACCACCCCGTTGTTCGGACCCCGTCAAGTGGAAAAGGAGGCCTTCGGTGCATCTCGGCTCGGGTTTCACAGCGTGCGGGTGGGTGCACCCCCTCCCAAAGCTCTCTGGGGAGCGACGCACACCTCCATTTTGCTCCGTGACTCCCGACGCGGGACGCCAGAATGCCCCCGTTTGTTTCCGTGCCTCAGCGCGACTCGCAGTGAGAAGAAGACGGTTCGTTTGAGACGCTCCACTTCGGTAAAATCCCTGCGTTTGTCTGCCGGCGGCTATTTCCGAGCCCTCGTGCCCAAGTCCCGGTGGCACTCCGGGTTTACAAATATCTTCACGTCGCCTGTGGCCACCCATGCTCTTTAAAGTATCTGAAGGCGAGCTTCCGAGAGAACTGTTTTTCCCCTCAGGAGTCTGGCTCCGCCATCGGAGGACGGCAAGAGCGAAAAGGCCTCTGCTAATGAAATCCCGGGGCAGTGAGGTAATCACTGCGCATAAATCATCTCGCAAACCCATTAAGGGGCCATAATCACTCACAACATCTGCTGCCGTTATACGGTTAAGGGGAGCGGTTTGTGGTGGCCAGCCTTATTTATGGCACACCGGGGTTTAGAGGCTGCCAACGGTCAGGACCTGCCGACTCAGTGTGGTCAGTCATTGTACAGGCTGCTGCAATATTCATGCATGCGTCAGAGCAGCTGTTAGAGACTGTGCATCCCAGGTTCGAGTCCACGGAGGACCATGGACTTTTATCTTAGAGCGAGAACCCTAGGTTGAGTCACTCTGTTCAGCTACCCATTGTCAGTAACCACCTGTCCAGTACAGGGTCACGGTGGTCCAGGCAGGGTGTGAGTCCATCGCAGGGCAGTGACACACTGTGACTCACGCATACACAAAGTACAGTGAGTTTTGTCACCGGTTCGCCTAAGACGTGTCACCGAGCTGTGGGAGGAAACCCACACAAAGTGGGGTTCTAATGGTGTACACATGTAAGCTCTAGAACTACAAAGTGAACAAAATGACATAATATGGATGAAAAGTGACTATATTCAATGCAGATGAGGAGCAGCTTTCGTTTGCGCAGGATGTTTCCGACACCAGCCTTGACCGGTTGGCAAAGCGCTTTTCCGATAGTGTAAAAGACAGGGCGTGCAGCGCAGTTTGTTTAAATTCACATTCAGAGCATTGTAATAGTGCGTGGGCACAAATGATCAGAAAAAGAATGCAAAGCCAAAACAAACATATAAGGCGGTTTCCCAGTTCGGTCATCTGAAGTAAGTCAATCGATAGCTGAGAAGAAAACAAAAAAACTCCCAAGCCAAGCAACTGGGAGAAAACAAACCTCTGAGAGTGCAGCTTCCAACGGCTACACCACCCCCCGCCCCGCCATGTATGGGGTTCTTTCGCAGCGAAGTCCAGATTGGTTCGGCGTCAAGTGCCAGTGTGTTGAAGAGCAATGTTAAATGTTGGTGCATAATTACGGTTTCATTTGTTGCGACCAAATTGGACACGGTGCCGTGGCCGTTAACTGCATCTTTCTCTTTGTCGCTGCATCAGACATGCTGTTTGCATAGCAAACCAACTGGACCCAACAGACTGCTTCCTTTGCATGGCTCGCAACTTTGCATGAGGTCACTGGCAAGTGACTCTAAACAAAGCTAATTGTCTTGAACCAAATACCCATGAATACCGTACATTCACATCTTACTGTAACCTTCTGACATGTAACCGAAGAGGAGAAGAACCCTTTTTTTGTGACATTATGATCTACTTCCGTGTGCATTCAGACAAGGAGTAGATTCTGTCTGTCCTGTATGCTTTGCTTTTCACTTGCGGCGGAACAAAGCCGTCAGTATGTTCGCCGCTAGGTTCCCAGAATGCTTTGTGCTACAGGAGGTTGGTTAGCAGACAGACGGCCGTCGCAGATGGTGCTCATACTCTTGTGGACCTTGGATAGTTGCTGGGAGAAGGTCACACAGATTGAGGCTTTGTTGCCGGGGGCTGGGGTTACTGGGGGTGTGCAGTGCCCTCTGGGCGCTCGGTCAGGCGCTTGCGAGCACCCCGCGATTAAGTGCGCCAGGTGGAGAGGGGGCCATATGGTAGGGCCTCCCCCCTCCGGGGCCCGGTTCACCTTGTCTCCACTCCAGCTGCTGCCACCACCGTCCAGACCCACTTAACCACAAAGTCGCAGAGAGGACACTGCTTTTAAGGGCGATTGCCATGGAGACGCCGCGGGCCTCATATACCCCCCGCCCCACCCGTTTTCCACCGTTGCCCAAGGAGCCAAAGGCAGCAAGGTCTCCCACGTCACAGAGTCGATGAATGAATTCATACTTCATTACCGCTTTAGTACAGGGGAAACAGATAGTGTAATGGTCAGAGCTGCCGCCATTGGACCTAAAATACCAAAATTTGTTTCCTACTGCCTGCTGTTGTACCCTTGAGAAGGTACTTAGCCTAAGTTTTCCAAGAGTCTGAAGGCAAGCAGGTGATGTACTTAAAACCACTGCCTTGCACTCAAAGGACCCAGGTTTGATTCCCACTCCCTGCTGTAGTATCCCTGGTAAAGGTACCTATCCATGCTGTGTAGATGGATAAATCACTGTAACCAACTTAATGTTATAAGTCACTTTGAAAGAAAAGCATCCACTAGGAAAATACATGTCAAGGGCTTTGTCAAACTTTGACCCAAACGACAGCAGGATGCTCAACGTGGGAAACCTGACACTGTGCAGTTTGTGTTTTTGTTGAAACCCAGGTGCCTCCTGAGTGGGATATGCGGTTATCTTTACGAAACGCTCTGCCTTTCCTTGGGAAATGGTCAAAACTGTTGACGTCAGGCTTCAGCTTGTTGTTGTCAGAGCGAAAGTGCCCTTTGGACGATGGTTTTGCCCGCCGCCCTGCCGTAGGGTTCATTCTGCCTCCGTTCCAACGGGCAAGGACAGCATCCACGGGCTTTCCCATGCTCTTTTGCTCTCTGACCATGCTTTCCAGAGGAAGTGAGTGGCGCATCGCTGCATCGAGGAGGAAGTCAGGGTTCTGGGAGGGCCGTTCCTGCTTCGTTTCCCATGTCTGTCAGGTCTTAGCTCCCTAGTGGCCTTTATTCTGGAGGTGGCATGGCTGAAACACCCTAGAAGTTTTGCTTTTCAAGGGATCAGGGGGTCAGTCAGATCCCATCCCCAGCTATCTTTAAACTGTCCCGTAGTTCCATGCGTTGGTCTATCTTTGAAAAGACCCCGTCCGTCCACTCCTAGGGGATTGACGGGACCTGGCTGCGACGGATACAACCTGTTGTCTTTACTAGTAGCCTTAGCTATGCTTTGTTAGCTGTTACCAGAATAATGTAAATGTCATTTTTAGATCGCTGGTTGCCCCAGCTTCGTCTAGATACGCTTGTTTACAGTGAAAGCAGACCATACCGCAGTGACCTGGAGTCACTGATTCCCGAAACATCTTTCGAGCTAGCAAGCTAGCAAGGTGTCACGCTAGCGTTTAGTTAGTGAGTGTATCTCTGAATAGCAAAAGGCATTTCTTATTGTCCGCAATGTCGCTTTGACTTGTTTGGCGTAACGTGGCGGTTAAAGCCAAAGTGTTAATGATTGCCAGTAGCTTTGGCGAAAAGTCAGTTAAATGAAGAAATGAAATGTAAATATGATTCTCAGAAGCGAACCTCCTGAGAATAGAAAACACGCTGTCATTGCTTTGTGGGAAAAGGCAGTTGCCCGCGCCTCAACTTTCCGGACTCTTCCTACCTTTTCCTTTTGAAAATACACGCGCTCTTCCCCCACCAGCCCCCATCTTTCACATCTTCCTCCGTCACTGTCAGTCTCCTGTCAGGTGGGGGGTCAGGGTTCAAACAGCAGTGAGTGACCCCGCCAGACTCGCGTTCCCTGAGGGCTGGGGGAATGACTCCAAATGAAGCACTTTTTTGTGAAGGGGGTGGGGGGGGTGGAAGAAAAGTGTCTGGAGGGGAATATGAATTCAGTCAAACAGGACTTCACTTGCCCTTACAGTCATTAATCTAAAATGTGGGCAAAAAAACTAGACTCGACATATCCCCATCCCAACTCTCCAGTGACAGATGGAAAACCCTGGAAATTTAGTCCAGCGATGAACATTTCCAGCTTTCTGCTGGTACGAATTAGAAATTCTTTCTATTATCCTGCATTTTTTTTGTGTGTTTTGCGATATCTGCGTATATGCATGTGTTTTTCATTTTAATTTCACAGGTTTGTTTTAAAGTTAATTTCATGTTGGTCCAGTGATTTAGCTCTGTTTTTTCTCTTGAAATTTAATAACTACACACAGTTCATGCGTATTTAGTTTAATAAGTCAAAAATCTGAAATATTATAAATACCTAGGTTCAGTCTCTAATTTCAGGACATTGTTCACCTGCATGTTATTATGTATAATTTATTAAGTGCTTGATAGGCACTTTTATTCAGACACTTGCATATCTTTTACATTGAGCCCAGAGGACCACTAGGCCTCGGGAGGGGCGCCACCTCAGCTTTCTTTACTACAAGTTTAGGTAAGGTCTTTTCGCCCTCAATGACACATGGGCAGTTTGACACCGTTCCGGTGGAGCTGTTACTCAACGCCTTCAACACCCAGACCTCCATGTTCATTGGCATTCCGTCATGTCTGTCTCGCTCTGTACTGCTCTCGATCCCCTACAGTTCACATGTTGCAGCAGAACTAAAGTCTTCATCAAACCTGTCCATTGGATATAGAATGTTCCCAGAACCAGTGTCACCATTGACCTCTGACCGTCATGGCCCATATGGTCTGAGTTCATCATATACGGTGCAGTGGTATCTAGTCTCAAAAGTGTTTTAGTTGCTTGGTTCATAATTATGCAGTTGCTCTGTTGGTAAGTGCCGCCGAGTTGCTGGTGCCTCTAGAATGTTCTGTCCTGCACTCGTGTCCTTATTGTCGAAAGGGGGGACTCCACTGCTTGTTGTGATTGAGTCCATGTAACCGGTTGCTGCTCATCCTCTTCTGTTTTTACAACTTTTCTAATCATCCCTTTTTGAGAGTCCATTATTCTCATGGTTTGACCAAAGTATGACAACAGCTCATCATTTGTGTTTCTAGTGTGACTTTTGGGGTGGATTGAGTCAACATTCGTGTGTTTGTTTTCCTTCCTATCCAGGGCATCCTTAAAATTCTCCTCTAACACCACAGTTCTTGTCCAACATTCATATCCAAATAGTTGTCACGCGGAACACAGGGAGCGAGACGGCTGAATCCAAGTGCGGCGTTGTTCATTAGACGTTGAGGGAAGAGGCAAGGTCTCAAAACCAGGGACAGGCGAAGGGTCGGTTGATCGGCGAACAGGACAGGAACGAGGATCCATGGACGTGGTCGGAGAACGAAGCAAGGAGTCAAAAAACCAGAGATCGTGGACAGAGCCAGAGTGTAGTAACACGAGGAAGGGCGGTTGTCCCAAACGAGATTCCGCAACGGTACGGAAGCTGAAGAGGGTCTTTATAGGGTGAGCGATTACTCATGAGCTAGTGCGGAGTCAAGTGTTGTTGCTTGTGTTGTGGGCATGGACGTGACAGTAGTGTTATGAGCGTAATAGCTTTATCTTTATGGCAGTGCAATGGCCTGGTATCCCATCCAGGGTGTACCTTGTCTTAGGACCCATGTTTCCAGGATAGGCTCCGGCCCAGCAGAATCCTGCACTGAACAAGCAGCTACTGAAAGTTGGAAAATGAATGGAAATTTAAGGCGGCGCGAACTACACATATACACTTTTGACTTTCTACGTATTAATCATTTACTGTATGCAGTATGGTATTTGTTACTGAAGTAGGTGAGGTGAAATACCGTTCTCGGTGATATAACAGCAGGAACTCTTCTGGAAGCTGAGCTCAGTTACAACAGCACACAAACTTGAGCATTAATTATTCTCTGGTGTCCTACTTGTCATTCATAACTGTGGTTTGGAGGCATGGAAAAGAAACAGGAAACGGAATAACCTGTTTGATTAGTTAGTGACAAAGCACCTCTTGTACATGTTTTCATTGTTTAGTTTCGCATTCGCTGGCTTTTTCTGCTTGGTTCTCTGACTTACGTCGATCGTACAGTTTAAAAAACATTTTGCTTTCAGGCCAGGAAGGTGTTCACATTTGAGGTCCCGTATGTTGGAAATATCACCTTCAAAACACTGTAAGTTTCAGTATCTGTAAGTCTGTTGCATGTTGTGGAATTCAAAAAAGAACCTTGGATTACTGATGAGAAAGACTGGAAAAGAGGAAACTAAAAAATCCATTCTTTTACAGTTGTTTATGGAATTAATCCATTGACTCTCGATGAGGCGTCTTCCATTGAAATCACAGTGAGTCCGTTGCAATGCCACCGCAGGGCCTAAAATCCACCCATTTCAACACTTTTTTTCAAGTTGCCAACATTTATTGTAAGCTAAGTTGCATTCATACTTTCCACTTGGCACATATTGAACTAATTGCACATTTTCAGATCATCTGTACAGAGCTGGCTTCTTCCTAAGAATGTGTCTTTTCGAAAGCTCCGTGAACTCGGTTTACCGTGACTGCCTTTACCTTGCTATGTTAATTTTCTGCTTCTAATAAATGAGGGATACAGCCTTGCAGGCGGTTTCAAATTTAGTCAGGACGGATCGGGTGTTTCATGGCATACAGTTTGCGCTGGTCTTTCATCGGTGACAGTTTTCAGGCCCGTGCAAAACTTTGTCAGAAAGGGCCTGAAATTCTAATTATTTAGAAGTCTTTTCCCTTCTATCTTTTTTGCAGGTAAGCCGAAGGCTAGGGATTTGAGTGACGGGAACCGAACTTTGTTTCCGAGACAGGTAGGTTTTCGTGTCCGTGGGAATTTGGGGGTGCCGTCATTTTCCGGGATGCGACATGAGAAGAACCTACACTGCAGCGGTTAGCATAACGGCTAGTATAGAGGACAGTGGGTAGCCTTGAGGTTAAAGGACCTTGATACCACTGACCAAAGTATTTACTCTGAAATGATACGGTCGAAATTTCCCTCCTGCATAAATGGGTAAATGGGTAAGTCAGTGTAAATAGAATGGTATAGAAAGCTAAACTATAAGTTGCCCTGTAGGAGGGTGTAGAGATAACAGACGGCCAACTATAATAAATAATGCGAAAGGATATCAAGAGAAACATTTCTGAGGTGTCTGAGTCATTGTCCCAAATCTGATAATGAAAATGATTTGTTGTTTGTTACAAGATTTGTTCCAACTCGACAAAGCTAGCGTTGGCCGGCAGGAAGCCAGCCGGTTTGCCTAACCGCTCCCATTCGCCGTCTCTTTGCTCAGGTGACTTTTCGGCCGCTTCGTACGACTTCAGCCTCCGCTCTGCCGCTCAAGTGAGTTCTGTTAAAATGCAGTCGAACGCGGTTAAATCGGTCTTTCGGCAGTGCCGTTCCTCCCTAGCTCGCACCAGAAACATCTCCGGGCTCCAGCAAGATGTCACTGAGACAGTGGCAGCAGCCCTTGAACATTACACTTATTTCTTGCTTTGACATGTCTTTGTTGCATTATATATTCATTACATTTATCTATGACAGTTACCTTTATTCGTTTCGTGACACTTCTATTACGTTTATTTGTTACGTTTTCATGTTCATTACATTTATTAATTTATTACACACACACACATTTTCTGAACCGCTTGTCCCATACGGGGTCGCGGGGAACCGGAGCCTATCCGGCAACACAGGGCGTAAGGCCGGAGGGGGAGGGGACACACCCAGGATGGGACGCCAGTCCGCCGCAAGGCACCCCAAGCGGGACTCGAACCCCAGACCCACCGGAGAGCAGGACCCGGTCCAACCCACTGCGCCACCGCACCCCCCTTTAATTTATTACATTTTTATTACATTTATTTGTTGTTACATATTTGTTACATTTATTCATTACGTCTATTTTTGTTCCAGATTTGTTATGTTCGTTGTATTTAATTTATGGCATTGCATATTCATGACATTTAACAGATGCTTCTCTCCAACGCAATGTACTGTGATGATTTACTACTATTTACCTGATGTCTTTGTTTCGGGAGACTAACAGTGCTAGATACACTGCGCTGAACTTCCTACAGTCAGTTACACATCTATACACCAGAGCAATGTAACACACTCGCACAAACCTGCTATAGGCAACTAGGGCCCCTGATTTGCTGTAATGAAACAGTACCTATTTGCCACTGTTCTCACCTTCTGTTGTCATGATCTGGTGGTTTGTTGTTTCTCTCAGAGCCACCGTGTTGTCGTGTTGTTGCCATGGCAGCATACAGCCAGACACAGTACAGTCCAGCCATTCAGTCTACTGGACCATATGGGCCCTACACACACCACCCGCAGGGCTACGGGGTGCCCTCCTACAGTGAGTATCTGCTGCCGTGGAGGTTCCCCTGTGACGCATGCCACGTTCTCCTGATCCTTTAGCCTCCCTTGCTTTGTCATCACTCAAGACCCCAGTGTTAGTTTAACCGCCTGTGCTTGGAGGTGATGGTTCGAGCAGGCCTCTGTTCCCCTAACCGCTATGCCCCGCTCTTCGTACGCAGACATTAAGACAGAGGATGGCCTGAGCCACTCCCCAGGACAGAATGGCCTCCTAGGATACCCCTCCAACTTCAGCACCGCTCCTCCTGGTCAGAGCCTGTACAGCTATTCCACACACGGTCAGTGGTCACTGCCCTGAGCCCTCAACCAGCCTGAGATGCTTGGACTCACCCCATCTCCTGTCTTCTGGGTTTGTTTCTATAAAGTGGCGTTGTGGTTAGCGTTATCGCCTCGCAATAAAAGTGGTCGGGTTCCAGTCCCGTCTCCTGCTGTAGTACCCTTGACCAAAGTATTTACCATGGACTGACATTACCCAGCTGTATAAATGGGTAGAGAAGTGTCAGTACCTTTTGAGGAAAGTGTCAGCTAAATAAATGTAGCACACACACATTTTCTGAACCGCTTGTCCCATACGGTGTCGCGGGGAACCGGAGCCTACCCGGCAACTCAGGGCATAAGGCCGGAGGGGGAGGGGACACACCCAGGACGGGATGCCAGTCCGCCGCAAGGCACCCCAAGTGGGACTCGAACCCCAGACCCACCAGAGAGCAGGACCCGGTCCAACCCACTGCGCCCCCCTAATAAATGTAGCAGTTGTTCTTAAAATGACTTTTTGGTTTATTCGCTGTCCTGACACTATACAAAGTGTAACTGAACTGGGATCAGTAAATCAGCCATCCCTGAATTTACAGTTACAGTTTGATTTAGCATCCACATCCAGACCGACGGAGACTGATGCAGATCAGATAGAGACAGGTATACACACACACACACACACACACACATAAACATAGACACCCACCGACACTGAGGCACACATACACACTCACACACCTGCTCCCCATTAGTCACGGTTGGGGGCCTCATTGCCAGTGTCAGGCAGTCCTTGCTTTTTTTCTGAAAGTCATGACCCTGCAGTATATGCCCACATGACAGTGCAATACGCTCTGACTGTGTGTGGGTGCATGCGTGTGTGTGTGTGTGTGTGTGTGTGTGTGTGTGTTCTCTGAATCCTCCAGTATGGCGACACCCTGTCTCCGCCGCACCCCATTCCCTTTATGGTCTCCAAAGCACCGTGAAATCGCCCCCTTTCTGCCCTATTCTCGGGTTAAAGGGCCACGTTGTGGTGGCAGTGTGTGACAGGTCGGGGGTGCGGAGGCACACACACTGAACGGCACACACACCACCTGTTCCTATTACTTACAGATCCGTTTTAACTTCAGGCTGTAGATTTCTTCCTGTGACGTGCCGTGCTGCAGGAATGGACGTACCGATCCATGAGGGCCAGCAGGGGGTGTAGTGGTCAGGGATGCGGCCTTGCAGTCAAAGGTCTGAGGTTCGAATCCCGCCTAAGACCCATTTGCAACATGAACGGGGACCCCCATCGCTACAAGAACCTCTGTTCTTGGGGCCTTTCCGGTTCATTCAGTGGGACAACAGCAGGAGTAATATTAATTCAGGTTCAATATCGAAAGACGGGTATATGAATGTATTGCATCCAACTCCTGTCTGGTGAGGGATGCAGTTTTGTTTACACACAGCTGTACATTACTCCTGCCAAAATGATTAATCTGAATATAAATATAAGAGTCTGGCCAACTGAATGGATGAGCGGTCATAGACTGATACGCATTTACCAGGCGTGAAAATGAATGGGCACCGTTGTCAGCTGTGTAAGAGGCTTTGGATGCATTTTCAAACGCGATGCGTGTGTTCCGGCAACGCCAAGGCTTACATTTTAGCTTTGATTCTGTTCCAAACAAGGCTCTTCTGCTTAACAGGTAGCAGCATTTCATCAGGTATTTTCCAAGGAACCAATGGCATCGCTACTTCTGCGCCGTTCAACCATTCTCAGCAGGTGAGTCGGGTGCTTCGATCTGTGGCTGGACACACGGCCGGCCTTCCGACGCACGTGACGCTGTCATCAATTTTTAAGACTGGCGGCTGTGCGGCCGCTCTTACGACTTGCCGACCGTAGCATATAGTGGACAAGTTTGTAACGGAGCTGTCGGCGTTCTTGAAAAACGGAGCCGCATTAGTGTGGGATTGGGATCGTGATTTTTCCGTCTTCCTCTTAGGATTTCTCTGCGTACTCCGCCTACAGCCAATCGCAGTACTCTCCGTACTACAGCTCCCACTACAATGCCCCCTACCTCGCAGCCAGTAATGTCAGCCCATCTGCCATGGCGGCCACCATACCCTATCAGCACGCAGAGCACCTCCCGGTCGTCACCAATCATAGTCCGGAGTCGCTTCCGGGTGAGTATCCAAACCCCGCCGCCTCTTCTTTCTCGCTCGTTCTTGTTGACTGTCCGCTCTGCATCCTCATCCTCGTGTCAGTGCATAAGGGGTTTGCTTCCGCATGCTTCCAGGAGATCATCACCCGTCCCCGAGCCCCCCAACTCCCAGCAAGGAGCAAGACGGGGTGCGAGCGCGGAGGGGATCCGACGGGAAGCTGCGCGGAAGGAAGAGGGCGAGCGACCCAGCGCCGCCCCTGGACTCTGACATCGAGGTGAGCCGGGGGCACCCCGCTGACTCCTCCGCCTCCTCCGCCGGCCCGCCGGCACCTCCTTCACGCACGGTTCCTGGAATGCCCCAGGTTCGGCGGGGCGTGGGACAGAACACGCACCCTGCCGCTACCCTGTTTTCACCGTGCCTGTTGAAGACGGAGGAATGCCGTTCTCTCCTTCCCTGCTGACAGCCCTCCGGCCCACACGGCACGGTCACACCGCTGGGAGACAAACAAACCAGCCCCGTTGTTCTTGGAGCCCAATGAATCGCCGAGCCCGCGGGAGGGACGGGGGATGGGGCGGGAAGGATCCGCCGAGGGATGGAGGGAGGACTGCGTTAATCGCCCGAATCGAGCGAACGCGCAACCGGCGCTGCTCACGTTACCCTCGATCCGCGTGTGCGACGTCTGTCACCCTGATTGCGTTCCCTTCGAGTGGGACATTAACGTGTCTCCCTCCCGTCCACCAGCGTGTGTTCGTGTGGGATCTGGATGAGACCATCATCATCTTTCACTCCCTGCTGACGGGAACCTTCGCCACAAGGTTCGGCAAGGTGAGGAGCCACCCCCGTCTCGCCCGCGGTTCACGCGACCGCATTCCGTTGTCTTATTCCAGGTGTGTTTTTTTCAAACAATCTTCTCATCCATTCAGCGTCAAGAACACACACTCACACACACACATATTCACACAGTACGGGCAGTTTAGAGTCACTAGTTCACCTGAAACATATGTCCTTGGGTTGTGGGAGGAAAGCAGAGCACCCGGAGGAGCTCGACACAAATTTCACATATGTTGAACAGGGACCGCCTGAAACAAACTCAAAATAGGGACCATAAGTGATCTGTTTATCCGTGGGTATCTGCTCTCGCTTCAGCCGGTTTGTAACGTGACTTTCGGGTGGCGGTTGCCGTCGTGTGCTGCCGGAACCTCGGCGGTTCGGATGTGTTTCGGCAAGGAAAGCTCGCACGCGAGAGCGCGCGGATCAGGACCGAGGAGATCGGGACCAGGCCGACTACCTTTTCCAAGGTTTGAACCTCGGGGCGTCTTCCGAGGCCCGATCTGGCCACCTGCCGATAACCAAGTCCACGTCCCCGACCGCCGCGCCACCTGCTGCCCCAAAATATTTTCCCGAGGCCCCTTGTTCGGCCGAGAGCAGCGTGTGTTTTCATTGCCTCCTTCTGCTGGACGCTCGCCAGCACATTCGACGCAAACCAATAAGGGCGATGTTTTTCTTTGTTGTGTTTTTGTTTGGTGTTCCGAACTTTCCGGGCGGTTTCTGTAAACGCCAGGCCTCGCCTCGCTGGACCTCCCGCCGCTTCACACGGGGATCGCGGAGAGCCGCGCGGGTCTCCCCGCCGCACGCTGCTTGACTGGCAGCCGGCAGCCCCTTGCGTCACGTTCGCAGCAGCTGACGGGGGAAGAACAATGGCCCCGTCTCTTTTCTTTGGCCTCGCGGCATGTTTTGAATTCCCACGATCCCTCGCTGGTCCAACACCATGCGAATGGACGCCGGGGAGCCAGCGCCCGGCCATCGTTGTTTTCCATCCTCCTCTTCGTCGTCAGGGGAAAGGGGGCGAGAGAGACGACGCTGGCCGACGGACCGCGATTTCCTCGCCCCCGAATCCGCCCTTCGGACTGGCGAACCTTAATCCGACATGCTGTGACATCACAGCCAAGACATGCAAAAACCATTTGGGCCGCGGAGAAAAGAAAGAGCAGATTGCAGTAAGAAGTTAAGAAAACCGAGAGCTCGGGGATTATTTATGTAGGCAGAATTGGGGCTCAATTAAGCAGAAACCACGTTGATTTGCCATTTGACAACCGCGCGGTCGGCCAGACGAGAAGCTTTTGTTTATTTTAGTTCAGGTTTCGCGCTTAAAGAAACAGGACCCTGTTTTCTCTGCTTCCCGGTGCATGTCTGGTCAAGAAGTCTCTGGCATCTTCTCATAGCGATCAAGCAGGAGACTCGTCTTGATAAACAAGTGTTTGGCTGGTCTTAAAGCACGGAGATGAAAAGTTTTCGGTGGCGGAGGATTTTGTATTTAAAGCCCTTTGAAAAAGGGCAAAACATTGAACTAAGGGATTTTTTTTTTTAATCATTCAAGCACACGAGATGTCATTCGTTGTATGAAGATGTCCCCCAGTGTCCCTCAGAGCTGCTGAATCCCTCCCTCATTCAAGAAGGATCTTGAGCTCATCTCTTTGAGAGCCACTTCTCTCCTGATCTCCTGACAGCTCCATATACGAGTCCAACACCGTCCGCTGTGTATTTGCTATTTGAATGTCACTTCCATAGGACCTACTGGAGGGATGTGAACCAGCAACATGGTGGTGTCGTAGAATCATATCTTTGTAAAACTCCAAGTCTGTTTTTGACGCACTTCTGTTTATTCTCAGTGGTGTGTCGCTTTGGAGAAGTGTCACAACTGAATAAATGTAGATGAATTCATTGCATCATCCTCCCGCCTTTTTGAACCCGTGCGCACAGCCCCCACCCAGAATGACAATGTCGAGCTCTGACCTCAGAGCAAAGGTGCCTCTGCTTGGCAGACAAAGCTGTGTAATTATTCCAATTAAAACTGAGCCGCCACCCTCCCACCCCAAACCACCAGCTTCTCTTTTGTTTCACCCACGCATCCCCCCAACCTCACAACATCTCTCAGGATCCACGGGGGGGGCCGCATAAGCTGTCACCCGAGGCCAACTGCGACACACACCTTTGGCTGACTCCACTGTGCGGCGGCAAACTGCCAACTGCGAGTTTTCGCTTCGTTCTCGAAGGCCGAGTCGCGGCAAATCCCTTCCGCGAGTGTCTCCATTCCCTTTGAGTTTCCCTTTGTCTTGTGCTGAGTGTCTCATTCGTTACTTGACAGTGAACCCAAACTGCGGCCCGCGTGACGCACCACCGCAAAACGTTAAGCTCTTAATGAGGAAGAAAAATTTGCACACATCTGTAGGAGATGATTGACAGCAATGCAATCAGGCTCTCTTTGGAAGACACGATGAACCTGTTTGGGCTCTGCAATGTCAACGGGCACGAAGATGATCTACCAGGACGGCGGAGCCGGTTGGGTTTTAAATGGGTGACTCGCGTGACGTTCTTGTCCGTGGAGATCTGATGGAACTTGGGCGGATCGGTCCGCGTCGCTTATCTTCTCTCTGTTCTCCTGCCGTCCCTTAGGACTCGGCAAAATCTGTATCCTTGGGTCTGTGGATGGAGGAGATGATTTTCAACCTGGCCGATTCACGCCTCTTCTTCAACGATCTGGAGGTGAGTGCCCTGCACCAGGTACGATACGGCAGAAGATGTGGAGCTGCTTTGTGACCAATGAGCTACCAGCATTAAAATAGAATTTGTCCTTATTATTTATTAATTTACAAATATAACGCCTTCCTCCACAACTGCTTACAACGTGAAGATTGTGCACTAAGTTACTTACGTATATAAACAGCGGGGTAATTTTTTCTGTATCCTTTGAGCTCGAGGTAACAACCTTACCCACTCCGCCAGCTCTTACTCCTCTAACCAGTGATAACACTAATGAGTATTATTTGTGGCTCTTTGCACCTCTTCCTTATGGAACCCCGTGAAGTGAAGGAATTTGCATCTAATTTACTGTGCCAATTCTGGGGCACATCACTGGCCCCTTGGGGCCCCGACAGGGAGGGTAGAGGGCCTGGGATCCAGAGGTATGACATTAAAATGATATTTCTTTGGCCTGTATGTGGCCACCTGAAATTTAATAAAGAAAGAAGATGATTCCTTACGTGACAGAGACGAGACGTTGAAGAGACACCCGGGGCAAGTGGAGAGTCGTGGAGAAAAGAAATGAAAACATGGGAAGGAGAAAATGGGCTGTGGAGACAAAGCCAGGGAGGCAACACTATAGAGATAACACTGTGACGATGGTGTTATGGAGGTAACGTTATGGGGATGATGCTGTGTAGGCGTTGTTACGGAGATGACGCTATTGAGATGATGTTATGAAGAAAATGCTATGGGGGTGAAGTCTTCTCTGTGGAGCAGAGTTACGGAGATGACGTTGCAGAGAGGACATTACGGAGATGATGTTATGGAGATGATGCTATGGAGGTGATGCAGAACCGGGGAACAGTGAGGATCATGGTCTGTGTTGTTCTCTGTGCCCTTGTTGGGGACACAATAAGAAAATGCCCTCTGAGAGAAACACAACCTGTGGGATCTAAACCTAAACTCTTAACACTGTGTGTCACCTCACAGTCTAGACTGCGCGATGCAGTCGCGGCGCTGCGTGCGCTGTAACAAGGCCCGTTTTGTTCTGCGTTCTGACTCGTCGAGGCTGTGATAGGTGCCCTGGCGCGGCAGTGATTGACAGCATGTCTGCGGTTACACCAGGGTGCGGCGGCGGCTTCAGGTGGAGGTGGTGCAGCGTCGTTCGGCAGCCAAGGCGCCTCCGAGTCTTGGGCCCCACGGTCGGCCGCCTCCTCTGCCTTTCCCTCACATCTCCCTCTCCCCAAGGGCAGAACCTGCTTCTGTAGCGCCTTGAACAATCGACGCTCGCCCCCCCACATCACTCCAACCCCATCTTCATGTATCCTATTTCCTCTCATTTTCCAGGAATGCGACCAAGTTCACATCGATGACGTGGCTTCGGATGACAATGGACAGGACCTGAGGTCGGCCGCTTCCTTTATAATCTCAGTCGATGCCACCTGGGGGGAGGGGGAGACACACGAAGCATGGTCTGAGGAGCAGTACAAAGCAAGAATATATATATCTGTGTATATATATATATATATATATATTCAAGCTGATTTTATTACATGCGTTTGTACAAATATGTGTACTCGCGTCGGAGGACGTGCAGTTCACATGAGTAAAAACACACAGGTCGCTTCTCCTGCCTGTGCGGTTCATCTGCTGTTTGGCGTGAAGGCTTTACAAGTTTGCTCTGCATGAGCCAAGGTTATACACACTTATTTACCATGTGTGTTTAACCAAGGATGTAAATTCTGGTAGAGCGTCATTCCAGCTTACAGCAGATGCCCTGAGTGTGTGTGTGTGTGTGTGTGTGTGTGTGTGTGTCTGTGTGTGTGCGTGTTACCGTTTTTCATAATCTCCTTTCTGTTCCTCTTCACAGCACCTATAACTTTGGAGCGGATGGGTTCCAGACCGCAGCAGGGAGTGCGGCCCTCTGCCTTGGGTCCGGCGTCCACGGGGGGGTAGACTGGATGAGGAAACTGGCCTTCCGATACCGCCGGGTCAAGGAGATCTACAACACATACAAAAACAATGTGGGAGGTGAGGCTCAGTCCACATAGCCAGGTGTGTTTCAGGTCTACAGATGGTCCTTACGTGGCAAGAACCCTTGGGTATTGGGCTAAGAACACAACTGGGACCAGTAGGTTGTAGTTTCAAATCCTTGGATGCGCTGCTGTGCCTCGCGAGATCGATGAGGTCATCGGTAATGAAAGTGGACCACGTACAGCGGGTATGATCGGTCAACCTCTCACTGCATCGCTCTTGGAAACATGTAAATGTGCTACTAGACATGGCTTTGTACTGCAGGTTTGGTATTCGGTGATTTGCATCTCATTAAGCGGCTCCTCATCCTCTGATTGGCAGGCTTGCTGGGCAGCCCCAAGCGGGAGGAGTGGCTTCAGTTGCGTCGAGAGCTGGAGGTCCACACAGACCTGTGGCTCACACAGGCTCTTAAAGCTCTGGCACTCATCAGCTCACGGTAAAGGGGCGGGGCTTCCAACCACTATTCATTCGCCGTTCATCGATCCTTTGACAGGAGAGACGCTACAGCGTAACCAAACAAGTTTAGGAAACGTGATTTTTTTTTTTTTTTAACAGGCCAAACTGCGTGAACGTGCTAGTGACCACAACCCAGCTCATTCCTGCCCTGTCGAAGGTCCTGCTGTACGGCCTGGGTGCGGCTTTCCCCGTTGAGAACATCTACAGTGCTACGAAGACGGGTGAGTTCTCAGCCTGAAGGCGTGTGTTTCGGGCTTGCTGGTGACTCTACATTGCCCTTAGTGTGTGTCTGTGTGTGTAGGAAAGGAGAGCTGCTTCGAGCGTGTGACGCAGCGGTTTGGTCGCCGGGCTGTGTACGTGGTGGTGGGAGATGGCGTTGAAGAGGAGGCTGTCTCCAAAAAGGTAAAAGGCTCGAGAGAGAAAATATGACGAAGCAGATGTTTTGTCTTTTGGATGGAATCACCGTGCGTGACATAGGAGTGCTGTTATCTAGCCAAGGGTGCTCTTCATATCTCTGTGCTTCCTGCAAGCTTGTCTTTGGAGTTGCCCCCCACCATGCTGTTTGTACAGACACTTAGAAAGAATAACGGCCTTGACGTTTCAGACCGTGTGCCTGTCCGAGCCAAATCCCGCAACAGGCTCCCTTACCCGTCCATAGCCTCGTCCCACCAGGATGGGACCTGTTATTGCACCCTTGATCAAAGTAATGTTCATTTCATTGGTCATGTGTGAAGGTGCACAAGCAGTTTGGGTGCAGTTTCTGATCCGTGTCTCTGTCTTCTCCACAGAAGAACATGCCGTTCTGGAGGGTGTCCTGCAGGGCTGATCTAGAGGCCCTAAGTCACGCACTGGAGCTGGACTACCTCTAGGGTCCATCCACACGTCACCTGCCGCTCAGACTCCTTACCACCTTCCAGCGGACCGCTGAGCCCACATCGACCGTCAAATTCGAGAAATTTTACACAGAAGGACCAACATGCCTATCACAACTGGGTGGCAAGATTTCGGGACATCCTGCCAAGTTCTGACGCAGCCGACGTTTTGCGGACTGAGACTCGGCGACTGGAGGAGCGTCTCAACGTCGGACTGCTGCAAGTTGCACTGAAACGGGACTCAAAGGATTTATGCCTTTTTTTTTTTAACTTTATACTTTTGCGCGAAATAGTCATTGATGCCAAACCATTCCTTCTTGTACCACCAGGTGACTTCCGAAAAAGGCCTCGATTCTCAGTGAGACAAAGTAGGTCGTTGAGTTTGCGCTTGACCGACCCGGCCAAGATGAGTAAGTTAGAGGTCCGTAGCTGCGGCGGAATCCGATACGATGTGCACCGAAACTCGTCCGATGACTCTGGATCGCTTATGCTCGGCCCGGATCTGGTATAAGAGCTTCACGCGATACTAGGGTTTAAGAGGTGACGGAGAATCGTCAGGGGAGCATCACTCTAAGGCGTTCATTTTTTAAGACTTGAAAGAACACCCTCGGTACATTATGAGCGAACAATTCAAAGTGCGGTTTCACAGGTCGTCTTGAGCCACCGTTAGAGCCAATGGGCCTTCAGGTCGAAACTCACGGCAAGACGGGTCTAGTTACTCGACACTGTCATCGTCTTTAAGTCGAAATGGTCGTGGTAGACGATGGGAATGTGATTCGAGGGGCAGCGCTGTGACGTCATCAGCGAGACACCTGTGCAAAGGGGGACTTTGGCTGACTGCAAGTGAAGGAAAGGGACAGAATGAGGACAGCAGAAGACCCCTGCACATCAGCTGGACAGCCGATGGAGCGTTTGCTCATCTTCCCGACCTTGCGAGAGGAGACAAAAAGGGCGTCGTAGGAAAAGGCAGGTGGACAGAACTGAGCCAACAGTTCAGGCGCTATGATCTTCCTACACATCCTACAGTCCTGTCCTCTACATCATCTCTTTTGTTCGTTCAGTCTGCGCCCATGGCTTCTGGGCTGCGACGAAGGGTGCCGAGTCCCATAGCGACAGGATGTAGTTGCAAGTCGCGAGAAGAGCAAGAGAAAAGAAAAGTACTACTAACGATACTAATTAATTCCACCTTAACTCACAGCATTTTGTACACCTGGGCACATCGAGAGTCTTGTATTTAATTTAAAAAACACACCCTTTCCACAGCACTAGGCATATTTGTGTAGTTTCCTCTGTACAAAGTGGGCGCCAGTTCAGTGTCGATGGCTGTATATTTGTTTCTCGTATGTTATTCTGTTCCGTTTTCTTCACTAAGTGTTTATATATAACATGTATGTAATAAATGGTATAGGTTATTTCTGGAGTTTGCATGTATTTGCTACATTTGTCACTAGCTCTGATTTGTATATAAGGTCTTTTGTTGTTTCTTTTGTTTCTATGGTCCATTATAATAGAATAATAAAATAATATAATTCAAATCTTCAGGCAGATTCTTTAACTCATTTTCATTGATTTTGTTGTTGATTATTGTCTTATGCAATGATTCAGATGTATTCAAAGATGTATGGATGCTCATTAGCAAGTCTAAATGTGCCCTTATGAATTTTGGCAAATGTTTTTAATTTTATTCTCCATCTGATAGTGGTTCAATGATGATAACAAAAATGGCTTGTTTTAGCACACTTTAGCATTTACATTATATCAAACTAATCCGAATGAGAAATGATCGTCTAGTAGAGCAACAGCCATATATTTACCGGTATGAAATTTGTGGAACAATTCTTGAGATTTCTAATTGTTAAAACTTATACAAAAATAATATGCACTGGCTCCTCATTTTATGAGCACAACTGGGACCAAAAGTCTGTTCATAACTTGTTTTGTTTGTAACTCTAAAGACACCTTTATTACTAAGTCACAATCAATAAAAGCTAAATAATAAAGATGTCCCTCACTTCATTTACAGATTGGGTTCTGTAAAAATCTTATAATGAATAGAGTATGCCCCAAAACTCATGTTAACATTTTTTATATATGAGTGAAAACAGAAACGCTGTCCCGACAAAAGCTAGTGTCGACTGTCGACTCGTTCGTTCCATAAGCATGCAACATTCTTTGCCTTGTTACTGACCATTGATCACTGCAACACAGAGTTGTAAACACTATGGAAGTGGGTTCAATTAAAGTGGTCTCACACTCCTGTTCTGTTTGAGTGCTCTTTACTGCCATCTATTGGCTGGCTGGGTAAATACAGGTTGCATCAGTTCCATTAACCATTATTTCATGCAAAATAGCAAACGGAAAGAAACAGGGAAATGTTTGTATTAATTTTCTTTGAAAATTCATAACTGTCACACCCCACTCCCATGCAACTCAGAGACACCTGCGGCTGATCAGGGAACGGGAGTATAAATGGCTGCACCGAACGCAGCAGCTCGCGGAACCTCAGTTCAGCCTACCTCGACTGCTGCGTCAGAGCCTTTTGTTCTCGAGTTCCTCTGTGTTCCCTGTTCCTGTGTCTGTCTACCTTTTGCCTTCGTCTCCCCGGTTTCCCTGACCCGCGGCTTGTTTTCTGACCTCGACCTTGGATTCTCCCTGAAACGACGTTCGCTCCTCGTTGACTTTCTGCCTGCTTTTTGACCACGAGATTTCGCCGAGCCCTTGAATAAAGCCTGTGCACCTGCAATTGGGTCCATCGCCTCTCTGCCATGTGGCGACCATCGCAATTACTCCACCGTTTGTAACACGAGAAGCCGACACACTGTTCATGAAAAGCATTAGACTGGGAAGGAATTTTGCTCGTTTTCTGGTCACAAAAAGACATCTAATTGTCAGATGAATATGTAAGATAGTAGCTGTCCCTCGTCACTTTTTCTCATCCCTTTCCGACTATCTTGACTAATGTGACATCCACGCTCCCGTTACCTGCAAACTCTAAGGAGGCTAATATTGCTATAAATGTAAATAATATTGCAGTGATTTTCCAGTACGTCAGAGAGCTAGAGGTGTGGAGTCGAGGATGACGGCACCAGTCCAGTTATTTTTATCTATTTAAACCATCAAATAAACAGATGAATCAAAGAATAAGCTGTAATTATACAAATATTTTTTCACTTCAGGGTTAAACTGTTGATTTTTCATTATTGAAAAATTTTGATAGGTACCCATTTTTGGGGTAAAAGTCTGTTCTATGACCTGGTGCAGATGTTGCTATGAAGTCTAGACCAAGCACTATCTCAGATTTACCAAAGTCATTGAACTAATACTCACATACGGTGTGGTCGATAATCACCGTACCAGGGATTTTTTATGGTAAGATCGATGTAATAGAATAATCACTGATGAGAGAAGGTGGGACTACATGACATGCATCACACAGACAGGGCAGCTACACCAAAGAGACTTGGGTGCATCCTGGTGCTTTTGACCTTAAACCAAGTAAGTGATGCTCCACATCTACTTCGCACTCTGCATTCCAGAACTTTCCACGCAGGATCAATGACATCACCATCACATGGTGATTGCAGAGGCCATGGAAATGGTTTGACTTTATCTCGCTGTTCATGAAACCACCCTGGAATCTATTTAGCTGCTGGCACTGGGCTGTTTTAGGCACAATCTAATAGTCTCCGCATTAGAGGCGTCATTCAACATCATTTCACCATTACACACACTCCATGAAACACTGGTATATAATTACATATCTTAAACTCTTCCAGAACTTAAATAAATTTCTACTGGTACTTATATTTTGCTCTATTATCTAGCACACTGGATTAGTATTTTTATTATTAAAATGGATATAATTCATGATAACGCAGCATTAATTTTGTACATGGAATTCTAGAGCACGATCTTAAAAATCCCTAAACAGTGGTTAAGGATAAACAGTTTTGTCCAGTTTGAGCCACAGGAAAGAGTGTGTTCCACTAAGAACATTCACCTAAATTAAGCCTGGAATTATTTCAATAATTCCACTAATTCCATTAATACAATAATGTATGAATGGGTGAAACGTGAGCATCACTTAGGACAGAAGTGCAGACCGAGCAACATAACGATAATATATTTATAATAGCATAATAAAATCATGGAAAAGTTCCTGTTATTTGTAGTAGTAGTGCCAGCTAGGAAGAGCAGCACTGAGTCATTTATTAAGATGAATAATCTTCATCATCATGATGCCGCATAGAAACGTGTGTTGCGCTGTGAAATGTTTCCCTCTGCTGGACAAACGATGAATTACCGCAGGCAAGGGAAGCTCTACTTGACGAAACTACACGAAAAGTTCATATAATGCTGGATAAATTATAACCCAAAAAATAAAATAAAATAAAATGAAATATACCTCATAGTTGTTAACAAAGCAATGTTTTAACAAAAATTCCAGACAGGTTTTTTGCTAGAGGAAATCCAAAGCGAAATTCAAAAACTGTATGCATACGATCTAAAATACTATTAGTTTTTGTCAGAATTAAAATGTATTGATAATTTTGTTTCATGCTAAAAGCACTTTTTTGTCAGACAGCGAATAAATAAATAAATAAATAAATAAATAAATAAATAAAAAATAAATAAATAAATGGCACGGAAGTGATCCCTAATCCCTTGTAATTTGCAGAATTAAGGGAGGTTCAAAGGTCATCCAATCGCAGGGCGGCACCATTCCCTTTCGGACCAATCGGCTTCCGCGGCTTTCCGACGCTCCATGACGCCGTTTGTTGTTCTCTCCAGACGGCTGTGTGTCCGGTACTGAGTTCCGCCCGCTGCTGATCTCCGCGTCTCTTCTACCTGCCGTTCTGTTCGCACTTTCGCCTGGGACACGTTTTTCGTCTTTTTTCCTCATGGTTATGAAGTGTTGTGTGTTTGCTGCGCAGCGGAATTAGGGAAGTTATTCAAAAAACAGGAGGAGGAGGAGAGGCCGAGCCGCCTTGCCGAGAGAGGTGATGAACCGACGAGCCAATAAATAATGTCACTCTGATGACGTCTTTTAATAATAATAATAATAACAACAACAACCCTATTTTATGCATCTTAATAACCTTTCTTCCGTTTGTCCTGCTCATTGGTTTTTTATTATGTCTCTTCGTACCCTTCGTGTCCCAGGGTCCGTGATGTGAACCAAATAATAGACAGTTCAATCATGACAGTTGGAGTTCTGGACTTTTCCATTTTTTCTGTACCTTTGCTCAGTTGGGTTTCCTCTCATTAGAATGTTAGTCTCTACTGAGTACGAAACGTGTGCTGTCAGTGTGCAAAGGTGGATGATTCATCATGTGGTCTGTTGCTGTTATTATTATTATTATTATTATTATTATTGTTGTTGTCCTCGTCATCCATTCTTTCATTTAATCCTTTTCTCCCACGTGACTTACAATAGACGTGTACTTATCTGTAGGAATGGGTAAATCATCATAAATAGCTTAGTGTACAAACCTGACATTGTACGTGCAGGAAAGGTGTCAGACGGATTAATAACTAATAGCAAATAACTGTCCGATTGCAACTTTATTGCTGCGGATGAATGTGGACGAACACCTTGTCGCCACAGGTTGCGGAGCAGCAGGCGCCGCCGGCAGTCCGAGTCATCGCAGCTGCTCCTGCCGTCTGGGATCTCCCAGTATGGCGAGTCATTTCCGCAGCTACATCTGGGACCCGGTCCTCATCATCTGCCAGATCGTCTTGATGCAGTGTATCTACTACAGCTTCCTGGGGCTGTGGCTGGCTGGTGTGGACAGCCTTGTCCAGAACAGTCGCTCCCTCGACCAGATATTCAGCTATGAGGTCAGTCGTCGCTCTCCCGCTGTTTCCAAGACCAGTGTCCTTTTGGGATGGAGTCAGGAGTAATCTTTCGATTACTACCACCCTCATTCCTTTATATTAATTTCTGTGCATAAACATTTAATCCTTTGAAGGGACGGTAATGTGTTTCTGACCACAAAAGACTGAACATTTCTTCACAAATTTTTCTTTAGAGTTTCTCCATGTTGAAAAAAAATAATTCAGAAATAAGTACTGAATATCAGAACATTACCTAACGAGGCTGTACCCGTTATTACAGTAATCAGTTGTAATACGAATAACTCCTTTTTCGCTCTACTGTTCAGGAAGTATCGTGTGTGATGAATGAATCCTGAAGTTAAACAAAGTTATTTGTAATGATATTCCTTTCAATGAGTTATTTCAAGTTAAACTAATAGGTAAGACTTTCCTGTGCCTTCACCTTAATTTAGCCCTTAAACCTTTTTTGGTTTAAGGTTTATTATTGAAATAGATGATGGGTTTTACACAATGATAAAAAGACATGCGCAGGACACATCGTACCACACATTAAGGGCGAGGGGGTTTGCTGCCACAGTGAGATGATGTGACATGTCTTTTCTGGCAGGTTCTCGGGTTCTCTACCCCTCAGGGCAGACTGTCAATGATGGCCTTTGTCTTGAACTCGCTTACGTGGTAAGGCAGCACTCAGAGTTGTCGCGCCGCTACGGAGACGAGGCGGCACACGGCGGTCTGATCACACAACTTTCTGCCTTCTTTCCGGCAGTGCTCTCGGCCTGTGGTTTTTCATTCGCCGCGGAAAGCAGTGCCTGGACTTCACCGTCACCGTCCACTTCTTCCACATGATCGCTTGCTGGATCTACAACGCCCACCTCCCTGTCGCCCTCTCCTGGTGGCTGGTGAACGTGACGTGCGTTGCGCTCATGGCGGTCATTGGGGAGTACCTGTGCATGAGGACTGAGCTGCGCGCCATTCCTGTGAACAGCGGACCCAAGTCGAACCTCTGAGTCCCTGCCAGCTGCGCACACACCGGCCCGTCTACGAAGCCACCAGTGGAACGGTTCACCAAGACGGCGAAGGCCCCGCTGGTGTTAACCTGCAAGTTGTGGGATTTGTGCAACGATGTTGCCTGCAGCTCAAGGTGCATGAGGAAACTGACTTAGTGAATGTCACTACATACTTCAAGGGATTGGTTATGACATTTTTAACAGTCGCATTCTCCACATGGGTGTGGCGATTTGTTTTAACATTTGTTTGCAGTATTTATTTTCTTTCCTCAGCTGTTTAACACTTGAGTTCATGTTTACCCACCTACTTTTACTTTTTCTGCACTTTCGGAAATTGGCCATAAACAAGGGCTGTTTTGTATTCTCACTAATTGATTTATTTAAATTACTGGCTGTCTTGTGAATTTTTGGAGGTGGGTATTTTTTATGTATTAGAACCATTCCTTTGAAGACATTTCTGTGAGTCATAGCCTTAGTAAAATTACGTGGTTAAACAAGAAGATCCACCAAATTCCGTTAATCTGTTTAAACTATCTTTCTTTGGACATAGACTTGACCACCAATAGTTCCAGTCCCGGGAGCAGTCATGATGTTGTACCTTTGAAGAAGGTGCTTCATTGTCTGATTTTGTTACACTTTCTTTATTAGTGGGCGAAATGTAAAGCTGTTCCCTGTACACGCACACATACTGTCTGAAACCGCTTGTCCTGAGCGGGATCGTGGTGAGCCAGAGCCTAACCTGGCAACACAGGATGCAAGACTGGAGGGGAGGGGACACACCCAAGACGGGACGCCAGTCCATCACAAGGCACCTCAAGTAGGACTCAAACCCCAGACCCACCAGAGAGCAGGCACAGGCCAAACCTGCTGTGCCACCGCACCCCCTGATTTTAAATCAAAGCAGCTCAATTCTGTCATGTAATAATTCCAGAATTTTTGCACAAATTCTTTCTAATTATTGTTCTTTAAAACTCAGAAATGTACTGTGCTATTAACTGTAAAAACTGAATATTCAGTTCTTTTAGACTAAATCTGAGGCAGAAATGTGGAAAGACCCCCAAGAATCAGAGGTGCAGCAGTTGGTGTAAAGGATACCAGGCCTTCCCCACAAAGTTATGAGCAAAGGTTATGGTTTCCAAAACCTGTGTCTAATCTAGAAATATAGAATTATTTTTCTCACTTCTGAGTTTTTAACGAGGTCATTCATGTCCCAGCTGGACTTGTCCTTTGTCTTTCCACCTATCCGTTATCAATAACCTCTTGTCCAGTATGGGCTCATAGAGGTCCAGAGGCTATCCTGAAACATAAGGCAGGAGATCAGCCTATCGCAGGGTCATCACAGGGCGATCTCACACACACATACACACGCAGAGCCACCAGTTCACCTGAAACTCGTCTCTGCACTGTGGGGAGGAAACCCAGTCGAACAGGGGCAGAACGTCTAAATTCCACATAGACTGAGCCAGATTCGAGCCCAAAACATAGTGCTGCATTTGACTTTCAGCTTTTGTGAGATTGCAGTTTCTTTTTCATATGGTGGACAGCTAATTTTGGGAGACTCCGCTCCAACCTGAGTGCTGCTGCTGTTTTTTTATTTTTCTTTTTCTTTCAATAAAAATGGTCACCGGCAGCAAGTTACAGTTAGTTTATGTTTAATCAGACTATTCTTATGAACTAAAAACGCTCGAAAATGCAAGCTGAGTGAACGAAGCAGGGCCTCGGGTTCCCTGTTCGGAGACCTGGTGTAGTTCTTACTATCAAAACGTCAACGGAATTACAGTTTTATAGCCCTACAATAGCACTTGTGAGATGGGAATTGAGACAAACTGTATCTGTCATTGAACTGCTTCCTGTCAGCTCATAAATTAAAGGCTACATTCAAAGTATTTTCAACCTTGGGGTTGTTTTTTTTTTTTTTACTAGCCAATGATTTTTTTCAATCTTCCCTTTCTGGTACATTTTTAGGACAAGCGCAAATGCAAATGCCCTGGGCGTCACGGTCGGGTGCCGAAGGTAGAAACATTTGTTTGATTATATTTTCACCCGTTTTCCAAATGTTATGTTCATAACAAAGCAAAAGCATCCAGGGTTTTATTTTTATCTATTCCTGGTACATCTAAGATTTCATAGAGCTTGATTTAATTACTAACTGGTGAAAGTGACTTCGAAGTTGCAAACGAAACGAGTTGCAAACAGATTTCCTGTGCCAGTTGTTAGAAAACCGAGCAGCCTGTGTGTTCGTACGTTTAAAATTCAGATTACCATGGGTGTCTACATGGATTCTGATCAGGCATCATAATCATTGTACACAAAAACAGGAAAAAGGGTATTGATGGTTTCAACCCAAACTTTATTTTTTTTGTCTCACTACAAGACATTCCAGCGCACACTGTTGAAAGCACATTTGATGACATTAACATGTGAATTTGTCACTGCTTGTGTATGAAGCCACCGGTTAGTTTGTAGATTATTCAACAATACTTTTGGCAAGACCAGCTTGGGATCGTTGGTGAGCTGCCCACAGTACACCTAGTGCTGAGGTTTTACTCCTATTTATGCCTCAAAAGCCATGATCATCAGGCAAGTGATAACTGAGCTGCATCCAGACTCATGCCTTAAATTTGTGACTCTTCATCTGAGTTTTAAAAACAAAGTAACACAAAAGTTCTTTTTTTATAGGTAATGTTCAGTAAGAGTGTGGCTGAGGTCCACAGAGGAGAGAAAAGACACTTTTACAGAGATCGCGGTGTACTTCTGTTCCACACCTCTTAAACAGGCAGGTGAGCTCCGAACGCCGCTCTCTCGCTGGCAGGGGTTCAATTTACAGGTCTGTGCCCGCTGCCCTCTTGGCGCGCTTCCTGGGCGAGGCTCTCGGTGAGGTCTTGTCTGGAAAAACGAGAATGATTGAAGAGCAGATGAGGAACATTGCACACATTTATGGAAAGAATCGATCAACAATCGCAAGTAACAGTTTGGACACTATATATTTCTGTTTTGAGCCATGTTAAATTAGTCTGAACTTTAAAGCAGATCAGCACAAATCAAAATAGTCTTACAAAGTATTGTTCATTTTATTATAGCTACTTTGAAGTTTTTTTTACAGAGCCCAACCAGAATGTAAATGAAGGTATGTCTCTATTTTTCAGCTTCCGCTCATTGTGACTTTGGAGTCACGAACTGACTTCCAGTCCTGATTGTGTTTGTAAGCTGAGCGGAGAGGTCACGATCCTTCTGCACTGAAGAAAGGGGTGAAGGTAACTGCTGCGATGTCAGGGAACAAGGTATTCAAGCGTTTGCTCCTCAATGGATGGGAAGCCCAGCCTCAGCTGGTGTGATGCATCCAAAGAAGGGCACCTGGAGCCACAGGCTCATGAGAAAAGGATGAAGCAGCGCTCACTCATGGCTTTGAGGGTCTCCTGGGGGATCCAGCTGATGTCCACATCCCTCAGCCCACCAGTGCCTGTCTCCACCTTCGCCGGGAGCCTCTTTCTCTGCACGGTAACATCACACAGCCTTATGAATTCCTGTGAATGAATCCCTGTGAATGAATCCCTGCATGCTTACTACCCTGTTCCACCCGTACAGCTGCCATAAGGCCTTTATACATTATTATTATTATAGCCTCTGTCCCAGGTAACTTGCAATGTCATAAGCAACTTTTTTTTTTAAAAAAAAAAAAAAAATTATTTATAAAGCAGAATTTTAACACTTTGTGAAGTTATGGCAAGTGTCTCGATTGAGGGGGCTAAAGTAGGAGCAGGGATTTGAACTGGAAACCTTCAGACTGCAAGGAAACAGCCCAGACTACTGCTGCAGATGGTGACGCGTTGGTTTAATGAAAGATGATAAAACAATAGTTCTTTACCATGGAAAGGCAGATTTAGCCCGACCTCGGTTTACGGGGTCATCCATTTCCGTTAGGTTACACGTCAGCGTACCTTCATATGATGTAAACTCCCAGGGAGCAGCAATGAACCAAGTAGCTTCAGCTTTACCATGTTTTTTTTTTACCTGCTGTAGCCCATATCAGCAACCTGACATACTGACACAAAGCTCTGGAAAACCACCTCAACATCCTCACCGTGCGAGACTCCAACACCTGGTAGATACCAAAGAGCAGCAGAACCACCAAGCCAGAGAGGAACACGTACATGAACATCCTGCCAAAGCACAAATTCAATGAGTCAAATGCCAACGTTAACTGTTCCCAGAAAAGTACATTTTTACAAATCCAAAGGGTTGACAAACATCTTACGTTTCCCCATCCAAGCCCTCTTCCAGTTCGGTGATGGTGACCGTCTGGTTGTAGATGGTGCTCTGGAACGTGTTCCCCTGCAATACAGAAAATTGGCTCATGACGCAAACAAGGTGTAGAACGAGAATGGAGCACGATCAAACAACCGGACCGAACAAGACTCCGCTAACCTCGCTGTCCTGGTAGTTGAGGAGAATGACCAGGCCGAAGGGGCGTCCGGCCATGGGCTGAGCCGGGATGAAGGAGTACTCGAAGGACGCCTGCCGCTGAGGCTGGACCACGGTGTTCAGGGGCAGGGCTGTGAACTGTCACACACAATTTTATCTCAGCTCAGCTCAGCAAAAGTACCGTGAGCAAGGGTAGTATTCGAACCTGGCTCCTTCGAGTCCAAGGCACCAGTTGAAGCCAGTACACCGCCTGCTTGGCGGAATAAACGTAACGGCACGAGGGAGCAAGGGGGTGACTCACGTTCTGGATGTAGAACTGGAAGTCCTGTGGGTAGCGGAAGGAGGCCTCCAGCGATCGCACGGCAAAGTCCTGCTCGCCCTTGTTGGTGAAACCCACCAGGAACTTCACTATCTGATTGGCTGGAAACTCTACGATGGAAAGTGCCAGAATAACACAGCAGAAAGGACACAAAGCACAAGATCAACTGTGAGACTTCAGTTACTGGACCCTATTGATGAAATGTAAGTTAGGATTACATATATTAACCATAAAGCGACATCCAGTTGGGCACATATTTTGTCAGTTCTTATTTTTATTATTATTAACCTTTATTTAGTTGAGGACTTTCTTTAAAGTGACTGTGGAACTAGTTAAGAGTTCTGGAAGTAGTCTAATGTTCGGAGATCCAGCATACCTTCCCCAGCAACGAATACGATGGTGGTGTCAACGTCAGGGTGAGTGGTCACGTCTATTCCCGTTGGGTCTTCATCATCAGAGTCATCATCTGGGTCCTGCAGGAACAGACCCACAATGAAGCCCTGACCCCAGTGTCTCTAACCCCCAAGGGGGAGCTACCGGTCGCACCCAAAAGCTGGTCTCCTGCGGTCGTCCCTCAACTGTCCAACCAAGGACACCTACCGAGTCCGAGATGTTGGCATCATCATCATCATCATCATCAACGAGCACCTCTTCCTCCTCTTCCTCATCTTCCTCCACCACGGGGTCCAAGTTCGCATCCTCTGAGGGGTCGCTCTCCGCAGAAACACCACCTGTGTCGGCGTGGAGATAAAGGATTCCATCCTTCACACACACACATTCGCCCGACACGGCAGTCACAATGCGCGCAGTCCGTACGCTGTGGCAGAGAGAGAGCGCAGCAGGATCGCGAGGGCTCTGGGCAGCTCGCGCTTAGTTAAAGACACGTCACCAAAGGCGCGCGGGCGCGCGCGAGCAAAGCAGCGGGAGAGCGCGACTGGGGCCACACAGCAGCTTTCGACCGACGTTTTACATTTAAAAACAACAAAAACACTGTTAAAACCGTAAACAGTGTATCAAAGCGAAGCTGCAATGTTGCTTTATAAACGAGTCTCGTGTGGACGGGAACTCCGCCTTCTTCTGCGCTAGTAATTAATACTCAGTTACTGTGTAAGACACGCGGTGACGGAACAATAATTTGAATAAACCGACTGAAACCGAAATTCCTATTAATTTAAAACAGTAGTAGTAAAACACTCAGAAAAACCCTGTACGGGCTGATATTACAGATTCAGTGGCACTTAATTTAACGCGGACGTCGCCGCTGCTTCTCTTCGTACCACTCTCGCGGTGATTCGCATCGTCTGCCATCAATTTTTTTTCATATAATATATCTTTTCGCTATTTTAGCCACGTCTCCGTGAACGTGTGTGAAAACTTCAGTGTGCTAAACATATATTTGCACCTTTATAACGCAGCCGCGGTGGCGTTTGCACGAGCAAAGCGAGTAACTGCACTGCCACGTAGGTACGTGTCGTGTGTGTGTACGTGTACCGGAGCGCGCCCATGGATGGCATGTCTTACCCGTGTTTACCATGGTAAAGGGCAGAGAAAGCAGGCACAGCAGCAGGATCCTCCTTCCGAACAGCTCCATGTCGCCGGCTGCGTGGACCGTGTGTGTCGTGTGAGAACCCCGCTGGAAAAGGAGGCTGAGACTTGTCCGACGCCCTATAGGTTCCTCGGGACAGGGGAGGGGGGCTTCGAACCCACGCACACAAGGACAACCGGTCTGCGTGGGTCTTCATGAAACAACTACCCACTGATTCAGAACTCTAGCAATAACTTATATATATATAACGCCTTTTAAAGCAGCTTCATATAGCTTTTTCAGAGAAAAAAAAAGGTAGCATATAATAATGAAACAACAGAAACTTTTTGAAAATTTACAACTTAATAAAGTCAGCGTATTTTGAAGTTTCACACACACACATTTTCAGAACCGCTTGTCCCATACAGGGTCGTAGGGAACCGGAGCCTACCCGGTAACACAGGGAGTAAGGCCGGAGGGGGAGGGGACACACCCAGGACGGGACATCAGTCCGTCGCAAGGCACCCCAAGTGGGACTCGAACCCCAGACCCACTGGAGAGCAGGACTGTGGTCCAACCCACTGCGCCACCGCACCCCTGCTTTTGAAGTTTCAGCTGTCTGAAATTTCATCTAACCAATTTAGCGTTACATTATGAACATTGTAATGATTTTCCACAGTAGAGTATTTTTACTGTCAGTTTAGGGTAAGTACAGTAGGAAGTACCAGCAGGAAGGAATGGCATTCGAACTGGTGACCTTCGGAAAGGAATGTGACAGGCCTTACCGCTATGCCGCCTACTGACCTTAAAACGCACGACATCACCTATTTTCAGTCTAAGCATGTGCTGTGAGTGAGCCAGCTGCAAGTGCCACACTCCAGCTCTGAAACTGTGGGTCCCGACCCGCTCTTTCTTCGCTGCTGCACTCATAGGAAGGCCTGTGGTTTGCTGCAAAGAGGTGTAGGGCCGGTGCACATGAAAAAGCGCACGGTGCGCATCCTGCCGGGGTGTCTCCAAAAACCACCCACGCAGCCAGCAGATCCCCACTCGCGCTTTCTTGTTCGCAGTCAAGAGGATCTCGCAGTTCGCAGATCTGAGTCCTTTTGTTTCCAAGTGATGCTGAAAGAGTGTTTCTCGCCATCAGAGTGCTGAGGCTATGTGGCGCTAGGTGTGTCCACGGTGCTCCTCCGCAGGGGCTGGGACATACTGAGACATGGAGGACAACTGCAGCTGCACGCACATGATCGGTATGTCCTTCGAATCGTTTTCATTTGACAGACACAGATCGAGACTCCCACATTCACATCGTGTCACTTGGGTTCTATCCCGGCCTTGTTGGCCATTCGCGTCTGAGCTCAGACTATTGGACTGACCTTTGTAGTTTCTGTACAGAACAAGATTCTAAGAACTGCATGAGTGCCGTGATCAGACTGATTATGAACCGACAGTATTTCACAACTATATTCCATCATGCAGAACTTATGGCACCTGAATGTTGACATAAGCCTCCATAAAATTTCATAAATGTTGGTGTAGTGTCTGTTCTGGGGCTGATACCAGATCATAGAGAAGTACAATGAGTTTAATTTGCCCGGATGCTCAAAATTCTAATAGGGATACCAAGGTGCAAAAGTATGACAGTAGCATGAGTGGCGATGCTCACAGTGGATTTACCTATAAAATTATAAAGATATGAATTTCACCAAATTATACACAAGAAATCTGGTGTATTGTCCAAGAAGGTGGGAAAAGTCGGAGTAAAAGCAGAAAAAACGTTAGATTTGAGAGAGCATCAGGAAAAAAAATAAAAGTAATGTATGCCTAAAGTTTTTAATGTGTAGGATATTATTTATTTTCATTTTCTAACTAATACACACGGTCATGCCTCTGTGAATACACACCTTTACACATCATTATATGCTATCCAGGTGTTGCGTGGTCATGTACGGCAGCTGAGGTCATGCACCACGGCTCCATCAGTGTTCACCCTGACCAGGTTCCTCTGTCCTTTTGCCCCCAGGTATAGCTGGAGTCTGTGGCTCTCCTGGCCTGTGGCTCATACTGGCTGTTGTCTCCACAGCACTGCTTCTCTGTGGGGGGTGGCATCTCATGTCCTTTATAGCAGGGCGTTGCACAGGTAAGCAAAGCATCTGTTGGAGGGGCTGAAATGCCCCCTGCCATGTAGGCAGGTGATGCCCAAGTAAGAAGTGCATTCACAATTTTTGCATTACATTTACATTTATTCATTTAGCAGACGCTTTTGCCCAAAACGACATACATCTCAGCAAAAGTACAATTTATGCATTACATTAAGAGAAGACATTTTACATATTACAACATTATTTCTTAAAAACATTTGATCTTGTAGTGTTTCAGACTGTACATCATTGTAATTAAAGTGAAGCACAAAATTGTTTTCCCATTAAAAATTATTATTATTATTGTTGTTGTTATGTAACACTTTTGTCAAATTTGACTTACCATGTTAGGTTTATACAATGTCACTTCTTAACCCAGGTCCTTTAAGGAGAATGTGAGAGCTCTAACCACGATGTCACCCACTGCTCTGCTGTTGGTTATTCGTATTTATCGCAATTATGCGTCATGATGTTTTACATGAATTTTTCAAATGCAGCTCCACCAATGCCCATGTTCAATTTACTTCATGTGTGTAATTTTAGGGAATTGTAAATTCCACGTAAATATTTGTGAGCTGTGTGATATGGGTGTGAGTAAAGTGTACATTGCAGTAAGAACTGTCAGTGTAAATGTGCTGTCCTCCCTGTAGATGGGGGAAAGAAATTCCTGCCTCGCTTCAGGAGAAGGTGGGTCCGTCTCCTTTAGTGTTTCCCAAACATCATCTCTGAATTTAAATCCACATTTATCAGTTTGTCGTTATGCTATGGTTACAAGATTTGAGTCTGATTTTTTCTTTATTCCCTTTGTGAACATTACCTGTTCAGTGCTGAGAGTAAGAGACACATTAATAAATTAAAATTTATTTAATCTGTTGAATTCTTCTCGCTTGCTGGTGGACCCACTGACTCCCGACTCTCTTTTGTTTGTGCGGTTAATCCAGTTTGAGTCAGCGGCTGAAGGACATGGAGGAGAACCCCATTTATGGGAACATCACCTACACCCAGAGTCGTGAGTCGTGACCTTAAGCCCACCGCGTGTCTCCTTCCTCCCATCTTTTTCTTCTCACACTTCACAGACATTGTCATTAGAAGTCATAAACCCCAGAATTTCTGCTACGTTTGCCGATAGAAGCAACAAGAATAAAAAACCATCGTATTAGATGTTGACAGCTAACAGGAGTATGAACATATTGCTAAAAATGTAATGAGACTTAAAATAGCTTCATAATTCATAACTGCAATAAACTAGCAAATTTTGGACGAGCGTCGTGATGGTTTCCTTTTTCTGACATCATAAGGAAAGTTATGAAACAGCAGAAGTGCTGCAAAGAGTGTGGGATGACTTCTTTCGTGGAAGTCCACAGTATTGGGGTTTTCTGCTCCGTTACCATGGTGAAGAGCGGTGTTTGGTTTAAATAGGCCTGTGTAGGACGGTTTCCTGTTTGCTTGCAGGCACGGATGCTCCTCCCAGCGCTTCCGGAGCCGCCGATCAGCAGTTCCCCAAAAATCAGGTGAGATCCCCGTTCAGAGGAGAGAACCTCTCCAAAGTGAGGACTCTGTCAGCGAAGCCTTTGGGTCGACAGGCCGAGCATTTCAATTACTATTATTTATTAGCATTACTTACTCGGGGCGGCACGGTGGCACAGCGAGTAGCGCTGCTGTCTCACAGTGCCTGGGTGGTGCGAGAGAACGTGGGTTTGATCCCCACTCAGTCTGTGTGGAGTTTGCACGTTCTCCCCCTGTCTGCGTGGGTTTCCTCCGGGTTCTCCGGTTTCCTCCCACAGTCCAAAGACATGCTCTTCAGGTTCCCCCATAGTGTGTGAGTGTGTTTCAGTGATGCATGGATGAGTAACCCCTTGTAAGTAGTGTATCTAGCAATGTGGTCACCTTGGTGAATAAGGTGTGTGGGCTAGTAACACTACATAGTATCCCTTGTAAGTCGCTTTGGACAAAAGCGTCTGCAAAGTGAATAAATGTAACTTACTATTATTATTTATTTCTTCTTCTGACAGTATTTTTTTTAAATCCAGAGCACCTGTTCATATTTGCTCAAGTAATCAGTTCAAGCATATTTCTCACTCACACAACAGTTTTTACTGGCAGGATTTGAACTCACAACATTCAGAATCCAGCTTCACCACTACACAACTTGCTCACGCTTTGCTCAAGTCTTGTTTTTTTCCCCACGTACTCTATGTGAGTTTCCCACTGGATGTGCTGCTTCAGCGATACACAGCCAACATCCCAGCCCTCTGCTCCAGCTGGTCTTCACAGCATCATGGTGATGATGTACAGAGGAGTGTATCACCGGCAGGTCCCGACCCACACACCTCTGAACCTTTTTTCTGATGATGAAAGCAGATGCCAAACCAACAGCACATTTTGTTTCTGAAGGTGCAGCGAAGCCTTTGCAAGGCGTGCGGTTTCCGTGATTCTTGAGTGATATATTTTTTCTCACTGTATTCTCTGTGTATGTGTGTGTCTGTGCGTGCATGCGTGCGTGCCATAACTCAATTTCATATTTTGAATATTCTATATCAACTCCTCCTTTATTTTTCCACTGTCCTAAAAAAATACACCCATGAGGATTACACTGAGTACTATAATTTTTGTGGGTAGAAAGTACACAACAAATCAATACTTTTAAAGAAATGTTACCTACTCATCTTGAGCATCTAGATTTTTTTTTAAAATTTATATATGTGGGTATAAACATGTATGTTTGAATCCTGAAGCTTTGCACTCATTAGTACTTGTGTGTTGCATGGTGTTATTTAGTTCCACTGTATCCTATATATAAGTATTTTTATGAAGGGCCTCTGGTCTGTATGTGGAACCCTTTGTTGACCAGTCCAGCTCCTTAACTGCTACACTATCCACTGGATTTTTCCCATTTAAAGCATTGCTTTCTTGTTAAGTCATAGTATTTTTTTTTTTTTGTAATGCAGCATTTTTTCTCATTTCCTGCCTCTGACCTGATTCTTCGGAGTGTAACCTCCGCTCGTGTTTCCCCGTAGAATAGCGAACGGGTTTGCAACTCAGACAGGAAAATTCAGGAAAGGGCACGGCTCCAGTTAGAGGTGGATTATCCTTCTTGGCCTGCTAAGATGTATACTGCACGGGCTCAGCTGTGCACCGCCTAGTAATCTAGCTTTGTCGGGGAAACAACTTTCACAATTTTTTTGCTTTCAAGTCATTCCTGGCTTTAATTAGCGTAACTGATTATGTATGTATTTGCTATTTGAATGAAATTTCTGTAGGAACTACTGGAGGGATGTGAACCAGCAACATGGTGGTATCAGACACACAAGTTTTGTGCCCGTAATCCTGTGTCTGTGTCTAAAGCTCTTTGTCCATTGTCATTGCACTTTTTTTGTTTTTTTTTACTGAGTTTTATGTCAGTTTGAGAAAAAGGTGTGATGATTCCCCCAAATTGCTGTGAACAAAGTTTGTTACTTCAGGTTAAAAGCACCTCAGTGTTCAAATACATTTTCTCAGCTGCAGAATTGTAAAGTCATGAGAATAATGGAATCACTTGAGAATTATGGAAGGTGGCTGGAAGAAAGACATGTAAAAACATGTCAATATAGTGAAACATGTTAAGAACATGACACGCACTGGCATACAGTAATTTGTGGTAATAAAGTTGTCTTTGTTTTTCTGCTGATGTCGCTTCGTGCATTTCCTCTCAAAACGTCCAGGCCCAGTCGAGGCAGCAGGACTGCTACGCCAACCTGAAGCTGAAGGCCCCCAAGCCATCTTCAGCTCGCAGCTCTCCAAAGATCCAGTATTCAGACGTGGTGACGCTCCCCAGGACGGTGGAGGGGACGGGGCCAGGGGAGGGGCCGTCTGCAGACAGTGATGCAGTTTCGCTGCGCTCAGACCTGTATGCCTCAGTGGACCCTGAACGCAACAAAACCATTGGCAACGATAAAGACTACGCCAACCACGTCTGAAGACCGCAGCAAGCATGTTGAAGGACTATGGCAGCGTCCACTGAAGGGCTGCGCGAACCCCTGCCGAGGACTGCCCGCTCCCCCTTGGAGACCTGAGCCAACCGGGTTTGAGAACTGTGCCAGTCACATCCCAGGAAATGTTTGTATGCCCAGAAATTCATATCTAACACGAGGTGCTGGTGAACAATAAATGAAATTAGTGTGGAATTAGTGTAGTCTGTGCCATTGAACACAAATATTAGGAACTGGGCAGAAGTTAGATTTACTGGAACAAATCTTCAGCCCAATATTGATTACACATTAAATTCTTATAAAAAGGGTCACTTATAACTATATTTCATATTATTATTATTTAGACTATATCTATGGATGTTACCTTAACTGTAAGATGTACAAGTATCTACAGTATAGTAAACTGAATAATATAAAGAGGGCAGCACATGACATAGTTTTCTTGTAATCAAAGGTCTTGAACTCCTGCTACTGCTGGGGGACCCTTGAACAAGGTACTTACCCTAAAATCATACAATAACAATTTCCTCCTTATAAAAGGGTAAATCACTGTAAAGTTATCACTGTAAATCACTGCAGGCAAAAGTGTCAGCTAAATAAAGGATAGCAATAGTATTATTTGTAGTCTTTTTCGAAAGGGCTTGAACTATTCTTTGTGAAAACATCCCCCCATTGTTACCAATATCCGAATTAGAGGCAAAGTTAATGTAAAATGTGCTTTTTAACGCGGGGTGCAGTACCCTCTCTCATCCACCGGGTAGCACTGTAATTTTGATTTCAGATTTTGGGCTTAAACGGGTTAATAAATGTAGTTTATTGATCAAATTAGAGGCCCTGTTGGTGGGACTAATCATCATAAAATTGTTTTTTTAATGTCTATGGAACTAATATAAACCATACATTATGTTGAATATGGAATATTGTTTTTTTGCATAATATTGCATAAATACGGATTGCATGTAAATATGGTTTTATTATCAATAAAATGTCACCTTTTGCATATGGCCTAAGATTTCCTGTTCTTTGTCAGCTGCATATGGCAAGACAAAGGTTTCGTGTGTACTTGTGAAGTCTGCTGTCTTTTCCAACTGAAATCTTACACAATTGTTTTCAGTGCTGTTTTCACTTTGCTCCAAAGGGTCTCATCTCCAGGGAAAACTTTGTGGAAATGAAGTGGAATGAACAGCAGGTTTTTAAGGAGTGCATCTTGACACTCGCTCGCCGTCCACTGGCCAGGGTGCAGTCCCGATGACAAATATCTCTATTTGCAATAAACTCTATTTTACTGGGTCCTCTCAATATGACGCATACCACACATTGACATGTTTCCACACATCCTCTGCTCCCCCAGCTGATTGTTTTCACCCTCTCTCCCTCTGACCCGAATGGCCATTTTACTGTCAGTGCCATTTTATGTCGTTAATCAGTAAACGGAAACCAGGGCTCTGCTGATTGCTGTAAAAAGCACTCTTTTGCAGAGCTCGGTTTTTTGATGGGGGTATGGACAGGTTTTCATAAATCAACTGGGTCGGGGTGGGGTCAGCAAGTCTTACACAGGCTTTCACTTTGCTGCAGAGGGTCTGATCTCCAGGGAAGACTTTATGGAAATGAAGTGGAATGAACAGCAGGTTTTGAAGGAGTGCATCTCGACACTCGCTCGCCATGCACTGCCCAGGATGCAGCTCTGGTTACAAATATGTGAAAAATTGAAAGAATTGAGCAGAGGTCTGCTCAAAAGTCACTGGGGGTTGCTGGTTCAAGTCACCTCCAGAGGGACAACTCCTGTCGTGTATGATTTCCCATTCTTTGGGAAAATCACCAGTTCTGTTGGAGACCTCATGCAGAACACGGTCACCAAGGTCAGCGTTTCATTCCCATTCATAAGCAACATTATCAAAATCCTGAGCCAGACACTTTGCTGACTGTGCAGCCTCAGCTCCGAGATAAAGATACCAAAAGACAAACTTTTTTCTTGCGCAACGTCCTTGACATCACGTTAACAGGTAATTTAAGGTAAATGATCACGTAAGAACTCTTACCGCAATCTTTACACTCTGTCTGCTGCCAATCAAAAGATCACGACTTACAGAAGCTTTTATCTTCTTCCCTAGTAAAAGGAATAACGAAAATGCGACCATGTGTGAATGGGGAGCGGTTCCAACATCACTTCACTTAGTTGTCAGCAATGACAGGGTGAGGAATTTAGCACCTGCAGGTGATGTGATCAAAGGCAGCAGCCTAGTGTCACAGCTGGGGTCTCGAGATCTAGAGTGTAGTTAGATAAGACTAAAAAAAACTTTGAGGCTCCAGTAACATGGCCAAAAAAAATTAGGGTGGGTAGGTAGGTAGGTAGGGAGTTTTTTTTTCCCCTCCGTGTTCAGGAGGTATTGACTGTAGATACTGCAGTCTCTGGTATAACAAGAAAAGAGTAACACTGAAGGTAAAAGTACCACAAATATTTATTAAGGTTTAGTACCATGTGAAAGACATGACTCTAAAAGCTTGACTTGGAACAGTTTTCTTCATAAAATGTAAAGAAAAGCTATTGACAAATTATAACATATTCTCTGCTTATGTCCTTAACTATTAATAATAGAATTATAGGAATGTAAATATTACAGAACAACGTATTCAATAACATAAAAAAAGTATGCTGTGTCTTAAATAAATATGCATAAACTGGACTTCCAATACATAATTTCCATTTATTATTTTCTTTCTTAATTTATTTTTGCTCAGGAAAATTGCACATCTCTCAAACTTGTGACTTTCTATCCGAAATGTAATTATTACAAAACAGCTAGCATTTAAAATGTCAAATTACTTAAATAATGGCATATAACTTCATACTATAATAATAGCAACAATTATCAGTGTGCACACAGTACAACTGATTAATATCAAAGACAAATTACATACATTAGGGAACAGGTATTACATTATTACCATTATTTCTAGTGCTATAATAAAAATGGTAATACTAACAGCAACAAACAGAAGGAAAGATCCAGAGTGGAATTTGCAGCACTCTTTAAGTCCCATGTATTATGTTGCAATACTCTGTCATATCAAAAGTACTATGGTACCACATCATCTTGCGAAGCACAGTTTTGACCTTAGACCTTATTGTCTAAGGTAGCCCCCGAGGGAGCCTCAAGACCTGCCATGTTGTCGTAGTCGCTGGGCACATTGAAGTATGGTTTGTCATCAAAGCACAACTCATCGGATGGAGCAGCCAGGAAGGGCAGCTTCAGCACGAGACCCGTGATGATGCCGCCCACTGCGGCCACCCCGATGGTACCAAACATGGCAGCAACCTGGTAGAGTGCTTGCTCGTGGGCGGTGCGACCCAAGCCAGGCTGGAGACCCGGGATTAGCTGCTGGAGCTTGAGGTGTTTGGGGTCCTCCTCCACAGGTGCCCTGTGGGCAAAGGTCTGGTACAAGCTGGGTCCGTAGGTCTCCTCACTGGCCATCAAGATGGCACAAATTCCAGCCAGGCAGGATATGAGCCCAGTGAGGCCATGCAGGTTGTGTATTCCACACTGGTCCTGGATCCTGCAGTGGCGGGCCAGGAAAGGCGTAAGGTACCTGTAGCCGAGCATGCAAGCGATGCAGCCGGCTACGCCCAGCCCGTACGCCGCCGCTGGAGAGATCATCATGTCAACAGACGCGCCCACGGTCACGCCTCCAGCTAGGGTGACGTTCTGAATGTCAGCCATGGTGAGCCTGCCGTTCTTGCTGAGCATAGCAGACAGTGCAAAGGCCGTGAGGGTGGATGAGCTGAGGGCAATGAAAGTGTGCAGGATGGCCCGGTGCTGGTCATCACCCTTGAAGGTCATGGCTGAGTTGAAGGAGGGCCAGAATACCCAGAGGAACAGGGTTCCCATCAATGAGAAGATATCGGAATGGTAGCCGGTGGCTTCCTTAGGGTGGCCGTTGTTGAGGCTCGGCCGGTACAAGACGAATGTGACACCCAACCCAAAGTAACAGGCGAAAAGGTGAACGAGAATGGACCCACCAGCATCGTTGATCTTCAGATACTTGAGAACAACCCATTCTGTAACAGCAAATACTGGTACCTCCAATAAGGTCATGACAAGCAGCTGAACGGGGCTAGTCTTGCCCAGCACAGCACCAAAGGAGATGAGCACCACGGCACAAGCGAACTCAGCACTCAGCAGGTTGATCACCCCAAGGCGGATCTTTCCATCAGAGTAAAACTGAAAGTAGCCTTGAACTAGAATGGCCCACTGGATTGCAAATGCGGCCACCAGGAAGTTGAAAGCCATGCCGCCGTACCCGTAGAGTCGCAGGAAGGCGAGGAGGCAGCCAAAGCCAATGAAGATCATCACCTGTACATCGGTGAAGAACGGGTAGTCCTTGTAGAGAGAGTTGGTCATTGGCTCGGTGGTGTTGTCTTGCCGCGCCGCATCCGCGTCATCGCTGTATGTCACGGAAACAGCGTACAGGGCTAGGAAGACCACCTCCGAGACAAACACGACAGAAGGAAGCTGTACTTTTAAACTCACGGACCGCTTCATCCTGATAACAGCCCCCGCAAATCGGCTGACAGCCCTGTGGCACTCTGTCCCGCTCCTTATATCCTCCCGTCCAGATAAGCGTAACCCCTGGGATTGGTGGAGAGCATGTTCACTGAGACCCACCGCATTCCAAAAGTCTTTCTGTAAGAGAGGCTAAAGTACGAACCTTTACGATTACACGCAATAAAATTCAGATTTTCCAACAAATTTCAAAGTAACACTTTGTATGCATACGGCTCCCTTTGCTCACTAAACCCTTACTTGGTGAAAACCGTAACTCTCAGATCAACACAAAACCTGTTGAAAAGCAGCACCAAACAGCTTAGGACTCTGGGTTTCCTCTAGGGATAGTACCCAGAAAGCAAAACGTGCTTCCATTCCGCTCTTCCAGTAGGGCAGAAAGCTTTGGGTCTTATGCCTTATTTAGATAATTTGCAAAAAAAGAAAATCCTGCAATATGCTGCTCTCTCGTGTGCATGAAGGAAATTGCAGTGTGGATCTTTGCACGTTTTGCAAGAAGCCTCGGGGGCAACACTCTGACCTCCAGGCTTTCGGGTTGTGGGATCTTATCAGGGATCGCGTGTTTTCTCTACAGTCGTGTGTGTTTCCACTTGGATTCCTCCGCGGTTCAGGTGAGCTGATGACCAACTCTGGATTGACCATACTGTTACTACATTTAGTGGACAGGAGCTCTGGGTGTTTCCCCGCATAATCCCTGCACTTTTCAAGACCTGCTTCAGATCACTTGGATAAATACCCATTTTGGGAATTACTTGTTTATGCAACTTTACTATGTTTCTGAAACAACACAGCAACTCCCAGTAAGAACTGTCAAGTCTCTTGCAACACACACACACACACACACACACACACACACACACATTTTCAGAACCGCTTGTCCCATACGGGGTCGCGGGGAACCGGAGCCTACCCGGCAACTCAGGGCGTAAGGCCGGAGGGGGAGGGGACACACCCAGGACGGGACGCCAGTCCATCGCAAGGCACCCCAAGCGGGACTCGAACCCCAGACCCACCAGAGAGCAGGACCCGGTCCAACCCACTCCGCCACCGCACCCCTCTCTCTTGCAATATTCCATAAAAAAACTGGACATCCAGTTCTTGAGATTTCATGTAAATAGCGTGAGCATCTTGGACATCAGACAGTGCTTAGTTTAATCACAGCTTAACTGATTTAGCTGCCTTGATTGTGTTAGAGCCAAACATCATCGTACTTAATTGTTAGGGTAATTTTGATTAGCTGTTAACCTCTCTATCTTTGCTGTAGTTGATAAGTGCCGCCAACTCCCTGTAAAATTTTTGTGACTGCATACGTACAGTGTTTCAGAATCTTTTCTTATCCATGTGTGTCGCAAGGGCGGAAAGGGGTTCATTAACTGTTGCTGTGATTGAGTCAATCTATCTGGGTGGTGGTATCCTTAGCTCACTTTTGCATGTTTTATTAGTATTGCAAGCATGAAGTTTTCTGCTAAATTAACTACTGTAAAGTATACGTAGGAGCATGTAATTCTGGGGCTTCAGGTAGTGTAGTGTCTAAAGACATGGATTTTGTTACTGCTGTATGTGCTCTTGAGCAAGTTACTTACACTGAATGACTCCAGCAAATACCCACCAGTGTAAATGGGTAAAGTAATATATTGTAAATGCAATAATTACAATGGAAACAGCATCAGCTAAGCAAAAAATCAATAGTGCCAACATGTCAGAGACTCAATGATTGTTCGGGCTTTGCATGCTTTCCAAATCAAATAACACTCATGATTCACATTTATTCATTTAGCCAATGCTTTTTTGCAAAGCAACTTACAATGATAAGGCATTTACAATCATTTACCAATTCATACAGCTCGGTAATTTTTTTACTGGAGCAATTTTCAGGGTAAGTACCTTGCTCAAGGCAGGCCGGTACTGCTAGAGGTGGGACTCAAACCTGCGACTTTGGGGTCCAAAGTCAGTAGCTCTAATCACTACACTACCAGCTGTCCCCACAGTTACATTAGCAGCATTATACAAAAATTATGAATTATTCACTCATTTTCTCCCACACAGTGGGCATCTATACCATTTTCCCCACATCTGCCCACCATTGCCCAGGACACGATGAGGTTTCGCAATCGTGCCGTCACTCTACGGCTGGGGTGGGGCGGGTGCTGCGTCGTGACGTCACTTTACGGCGGGGGTGGGGCGGGTGTCGCGTCGTGACGTCAGCGCCGGTTCCTTGCTGTACCCGTCATGCACTGCGCGCGCCGCTCTGCAACGTAGGCAGTCGGCGTCCAAACGGGAGGTGCTGTATATAATGACATTTAACGTAAATACTTTCGGACACCACGTCAGTCACGTTTTACGCCAGCGGTTCAGTCAGTAATACTTGGTTTTTCACCAGGCTTTTCGGGCTTGACGAAAGCTAAAAGGAAGACACCCCGCTGTTGGGAAGTTAAAAGGTGAGACGTGTCAGCTTTGTGTTAGCTTGTCGGCTAACGAGCCGGCCGGGGTGGCTCTTGACCGGCCGAACAGCTGAGCTCAGCTCACAGCTGCCGGCGGCGGTGCTGGAGAACTGGTTATGATCGCTTACCGCCAGGTTACTGTCCCAGTTTAACGAGTCTTGACCGTGGGTTTTAAAAGTGGTTAACTAGAGGTGACGCGAGCTGAACCTCAAATCACACTGGATGTATCAGTCAGTGCGTCCGGAGCGGAGAGCAGGACAGCAGCTGCCTGCCTGGTCCTGACCGGCGACAGTCACAGTTGGCATCACTGTCGTGTACACGACACTGGCTGCTTTTCACCCTTTTTACATCTCAAAAAGTGTCACGGGAAGCTATCAAGCTGCACTTCTATAATCCATTCTCCTAAGACCAGGTCACAGGTGTGAGCCTCGACTGTGTGGAGCATGATGAGGTGTGTCTGTGTGAACTGCAGTCGCTGCCCGGTTATTTATTATTAATCTACAGAATTACATACTACAGGCTGTAGCTAATCACTCTGGGTTAATTTACTGTGTTTGTTTCGTTCATAAAACTGGGAATTCTAATGGAACAATTCAGCCAGGGTATGAAATGCCATGTACTAGTAGCAGAATGTGGCATTCGAACCAAAACCTTCTGTTAGCCCACGGTTAACACTACCGGCTCCTGCCCCGAAGGTTAACCCTTTAATAGCTGTACCTCTTATGGACAGTATAAGCATTATTTGACAGCTTTGCTCAAAGCCCCTTTAAATAAACTTTTCCTCTCAGCAGTTTACTGGAACAGCTGGGTCGCTTTTACTGTATCAAATTACGAGTTGCTAAAGTGTACTAGTGGAGGAGCAGGGATTCGAACCTGGGGTTTTCAAGCAGAAAGTGATTCCTGCACCTGCTGCCCTACTATGCGTTGCTGAGAAGTTCCACAGTTATACAGCCTGAGGCACTTTGAGATTGTATTTCTTGCTTAATTTCTTAACTTTAATAACAAATGTAACTTTCAAAATGATTGACTGAAACAACCTGTTTCCTTCAGAACCTGGTGTATCCACTAATGCCTTATTGCTTTTTGTTATTAGTTGAGCTATACTCTTATTCTGAACAAGCCGTTGGTATTTCAGGTACGATGGCGAGTCCACGCACCCGAAGAGTTTTGAAAGAAGTGAGAACCCAGGATGAAAACAACGTGAGTTTGTGACTTTTGAAACCTTTCCCCTTAAAAATTTTTTTTTTTCTTTTTGCCAAGTTAAGTCGGTTGTTTCACTGCATTATCTGAAATATTGGAAAGTGATGACAGCTGTGTGTGTGTGCAGTGCCTGAAGGACCTTGGTAGATGGCAGACTCAAGTATGACTCACCAAATATGAACTGTACATGTGGGCTGCGGGTTCGCTAAAGTGTACCGCAGGACATCGCGTTCGAATTCATGTGATGATTTATACAAGTGCTGCTCCTCTTGCCTTCTTCAGACTTGTTTTGAGTGTGGCGCATTCAACCCCCAATGGGTCAGCGTCACATACGGAATATGGATTTGTTTGGAGTGCTCTGGAAAGCATAGAGGTTTGGGAGTTCACCTTAGGTGAGTCAAAACTATAATTTGACCTTTCTGTTCTCAATATCCCTTTCAATATTGTAAAATTTTGATATGCACTCTGAACATATTAGCATTTATTTTATTTTCATTTTGATCTTACCAATCAAAATGCCTAATTTTTGGTAAAATTGAGAATTTTGACACTACAGAATGAAAGGACAGCTTGTACACAGCACACCATGTTGAACAGATATTTTTCCTATGCTCTCTTAGTGTATTTAATCTTCTGATTGCGACCCCTCCAGCTTTGTGCGGTCCGTCACCATGGACAAGTGGAAGGACATTGAGCTGGAGAAGATGAAAGCTGGTGGCAATGGCAAGTTCCGTCTCTTCCTGGAGCTACAGGAGGACTATGATCCCAACTGGACCCTGCAGGATAAGTACAACAGCAGGGCGGCCGCACTCTTCAGAGACAAGGTAAAAAAAGAACTTAGTGGAATGAAGCTGTGGTTACAGTTGGTGTTATAATAGGCATCTTTATAAGTTGTGGTTATTACCTGTGGCAGGTCACATAAAGCTTAAGGAGAGACTTCACCGAAGTCCTAGAGGACTTTTATTGGTTTTAAGCTGTACACTTCTCTGGACATCCTTCATTTTACAGCTTTATACAGTTTCTGGAATACAGGTCGCTAACTTCGATGTTGAATGTTCTACGGCATTGTTGTTCACTACCCACCTTCACAGGAAGTGAGATGTTCTAAAAAATTAAATGTCTACAAAAGACTGCATATTTCTTAGAATATAGATATTTTTTCAAACCCTTCAGGGTAGTGAGCAGCCAAACTAGGAATGGACCTCTACGTTAGAATGAGGGTCTTAAACGCAATGGTGACTGTGATGGGGAGCCAGCAGTGAGACCGGCGAGGAGGACAGATACAGTGGAGGGAGTACTTGAGCAAGGTCCTGTTTAAGTAAGACTTAAGTCCTTTTAGAAGAAGCTTTTATCTAGTTAAAAATTGTAATAGTAAAAACACACACACACACACACACACACACAGTTTCAGAACCGCTTGTCCCATACGGGGTCACGGGGAACCGGAGCCTACCCGGCAACACAGGGCGCAAGGCCGGAGGGGGAGGGGACACACCCAGAACGGGACGCCAGTCCGCCGCAAGGCACCCCAAGCGGGACTTGAACCCCAGACCCACCAGAGAGCAGGACCCTGGTCCAACCCATTGTGCCACAGCACCCCCCATCATAGTAAAAACAATTATTATGAAAGTTAAGATAGTGGTAAATGGAGTGTAATTTGGAATCCCTGTCCTTTTGTACTCTTTAGGAAAGGACTGGACCCAGGCTGCTTCATAAATAATGGAAATGATTTTAAATTGCAAGGCTTTTCAGTTTGCTTGCTTTTGATAAAGGTGGTGAACAGATAACATAATTAATGTGCCTTGACTTTCAGGTCGCCACCTTAGCAGAGGGAAAGGAGTGGAGCATTGAAACATCTTCTGCCAAAGACTGGGTTCCACCACAGCCCAAGACTGGCCTTTCCTCATCACACCGGTACGAGTGCAAGAATATTTACCTGAATAAAAGTGGCCTGGTCCATTTAAACACTCCTCCTTACCAGATACCATTTGTGAGCAATTCGAATTAGAATGTCAAAGGGCAAGACTGAAGCAAACCTATAACTGCATGCTACTGGAATCAAAAAACTGCACAGGAAAGGGAGTTTCACCCTGATCCAAGTGGGGGTGTATTTTGGGACATTTCCAGTGGCCACAGTAACACATGAATCCTTTGCAGGAACTCATCTGGTCCAGCACAGAACTCCGGTCACTCTTCAGATAAGGCCTTTGAAGACTGGTTGAGTGATGATGTCAACTCCTACCAGAGGTGAATTTTGCATTCTTGGGACTTTTTGAGAGAAGAGGTTTTTTTTAATTAATTCAGGAAAATAGGTTTCATTGCAGCAGTACAGGTACTGTAGTTCTAATTTACTTTACTGCTTTGTCCTTGGCTTGCAGTGGTGGTGGATATGGCAGTCAGGAGAATCGCTATGTTGGTTTTGGCAATACAGTGACCCCTCAGAAGAAGGAAGACGACTTCTTGAACAATGCAATGTCCTCCCTTTACTCAGTATGCCTGGCTGTTTAATAGAATCTTTCTGTAGATTAGCTGAAGAACAAATCAGTAACTGTTGGAGCTTTTGTTTCAGTGCTGAACATCTCACATTCAACTTGTGCTACCAAATAACACTCCATTTACATTCCTATGATGTGTTAAGTAATGGATAAATCAACCACTATCACATTTGTCAATTTAATAAGTAAATAGTAAGGCATAAGACCCATATGTTTCCCTTTTTTGTCCACTGTTTTTTAATTTTATTTGGTTGATTGACTGTAGTAAGTTCTGCTATGTATTGTAAATCGCTTTAGAGTTGTGACCCAGACATCTGTAAAATAGATTAGTTTAGAAAATGACACTTGTATATTTCCGTTCTACTCAGGGCTGGAGCAGTTTCACTGTTGGGGCCAGCAAGCTTGCATCGGCAGCTAAAGATAATGTAAGCGCTCTCGCAGTGTGATGAGCAGTTATCTGATTTCTCAGCGTGGACTCCAGAGATCGGCGCATCATCAGTAAATTTATCGGTGCATGACTGCCATACAGGGTTTGATCATTACGGTTTGTATGTGTGCTTTTTAACAGAGAATCACAGCAGGAAAGTGTGTCAAATTAAAGGCTTCCATCCTGGAACAATGTTTCCCCTGCTGCTGCTGAAGTGTGTCAGCCTTGCCATGTTTACATAGCAGCTGAGTTGTTGGGAATAATTGAATCTGAAAGAACTATTGAGGCAGTTATATTTTAAGTGAAAATATGGACCATTGTTGAGTAACATGGGTGTCTGCAGATCCTTTATTACATCAATTGCTCCCAATCCAGTGCAAAACTGTAAAGGAGTCACTTAGTTTTTCCTCCCTGCTTTTGCAGTCAAACCCTACAGGTGTGTAGTCTGAATGTTAACCTCTGGTCTCCAATCTGAGACCTTAAGTGACTAACTGGATTGTGCATGATCAATAACTGCAGTGGTTTGGAGCCTATTCTGGAAGCACAAAGTGTGAGGCAGGTCATGCCCTGGAGCACACATCCTTTCATTGCAGAACGGTCACATATGCACAGTTTGGTCAACTGAGAATAATCAGATTGCCTGATACATGTCTTCAGATTGTTGGAGGAAATCAGAGCACCTGAATGGAAACCCACATGATCACAGAAGAAAATACAAGATCCACTCAGACTGAGTCAGATTCAAACCCATAATTAATCCCACAGCTCAGGAACTGAGGCATCAGCGCTACCCACTGTACCAGCAGCGGGTATTTTTCTCTGAGATGTACATTGCTTTGGAGTGGAAAAAAAGAGCATCTACTAAATGTAAAATTTGGCATCAGTACAGTGAGGACAGGATTTTATTTTTAATGGCATATCTCTCAGGTATTGAAACAACTTGTAGATTTGATGAAATTTTAATACTTCATCAAATATTTAAACATTATCTTATGTAGTTTATGTAGATTTTTGTCCTATTTTTATACTGATAAGTGAGTTTCTCAAACCCACTCAGACTTGTTCTGGTCCCTTTCTGCTCTTTTTCCTGTTTTGTGACCTATTTTTTGTGTATAGGAAGAGTAAAACTTGCTTCTCTTTCTTGCACAGACAGCAAAACTTGCAAACCAGGCAACTTTGAAGGTAAGATTTTATACAACCTATTCACTTTATTCTCTCAGCACATTGGAAGGTGGGTAATTGGAAAGTAAACCATAGTAAACCATTTATAGGTTCCTGCGAAACTGCAGTGTCTTTGAAATGCATGGAAATCTCTACCTGTGCAGCTGTATGAATATCTTAGTGATGATTATTGACTAGAACTGTAAAGAATTGCCTTTAAGTGTTTTAGGAATGAAATGTTTTCATTAATTGACTTCATCTGTATCAGAAGTGTCTTTACATGCTTTGGATGAGTAACTGGTACACATGCTAATTAAATGGCACTTTGTGCACTTAGTATTCATAGTCACTCCAGTCTAATTTTTAACAGCTTTGATGTATTTATCAATTACTTACTGAACTCTTCAAAATTAGTGTTATGCTTGCATAAGCAGAAATGTAAAAATGATAAAATTGACACAGTGCCACGAATATATTTTTCCCCTTAATCTTCCTTAAAACGTGATTTAAAAATCCATTGATTAGCATTTGTGCAGTTAAGAAAAACACTTAATGTGTGTTCAAATTTAATGATAAAGCCATTTATATCTGTTGTGTAGTACTGACTAATTTCAAATGAAATTCTGTGCCAGTTATGAAATATTTAACTATGAATTTGTGGCATGTTTTCAGGGAACTATATTTTGAGTTTCTCATTTCAGTAGTACGCATCTGCTTTCCGTAAAGTGAATCCCTCTTTATGGGTCTCGTGTCTAACAGAGGGGGTCAGTTACGGTGGCAGTGTTGACCTTTTGTTGTCATCAGTGTGTAGATGATAGTTTAAAATGTCTGTTGCATCTTTGCCTCTTCCTGCTCTCTGCTCTGTGCTCTCTGGATGTAGTTAAGAGGCTATAAACCTCCCCCTGAGCCGGTAAAACTGTCAAACTTGTCTATGCATGGTGCCCTGTGGTCTTCAGTCATCCCACCTGATGTCATCCTGTTTTGTTTTTCCACAAATTATTAATCAGTTTTTTAAAATAAACTACTTACAACTTCATTCAAAGCTGTGATCATGGTGTTAAAATGTAATGTGCGACTACTAAGAAAAATCTGGCATTTCCAAAATTTCGTAAATATTCACGCTAAAAATATATAGTACATAGCACACGCACAACATCCCAGAAGCCTAAAGGCAGTGATAGCCTGAGTGGTCAAGATCCTTTCTTTATCAAAAGACTAGATCTGTTCAATTACAGTGACTATAAGTTTTTTTTTTTTTTTTTTTTTTTTTTTTTTTTTTTTTTTTTTTTTTTTGTGTCTGCCAAGTCGGTGCCGTAGATGCCATATTAAGGGAAAATGTGAGTCTGCTGGAAACTAGTTTTTGTTTACAAGGGATTTGGTTAATAAGTTTGATCAGGAAATGAGCCCTCCATTCTCCCAGCTCCTGTATTTCCCAGAGATGCAGGACACTTGTAGGTTGCTTTTTGTCCCTCCTGTCCACTTTGACCTTTCCTTATTGCCTAGGCAGACTCACACTTTCCACTGGTACTGCATCTGCAGCTTTACTTGAAATTTCTTATGATACCAGGGTCGCTAATTTACCTGCAAGCCCATGCCAATGTGGTCATTCTCTTCATTCTCTTACCATTTGCTTTCTCATCTTTCCCTTTTTCTGTGCAGTTTCCTAAAGCTCATGGAAAATCCTTTATTTAAAAAAAGCACCTGTTTTAGTTAGTCCCATATCGACCAGAACACGTTTGATTTCCAAATAAGCTGTAGTGTAAATTTGATGGAAGCGTGAAAGTTGGAATTATATCCTTACCACACATTGCTGCTCTCAGCCGTGTTTGAGAGCGTGTCCGGTGTGTGAACAGGACATGAGAATGCCAGCAAGGGCCTGGTGCTTTTGAAGCTCTGTGGGATTCTCCATGAGTCGCATTCTCTTGTTTCCATTCCGTTTCATGCTGCCGAAAGCCACTCTGCTTGCGATCGGTGCTGCTGATTGTCCTCTGTGTCCTAAACCAAAATGTCCAGTTCTATCATTTCAGTCACAGAGGAGATGCCTTCTGTTGCTCATCTCCTTTGTGTGTCACCTGCTGTGTTGATCAATATCTCATGTTTTCTTTTCCCTCTCCATCCCACATAGGCTGCAGAATTAGGCCAGACTTTAAATGAGAGTGTTATCAAACCTACCCAAGACAAGGTAACAGTGGGACCCCCAAGCTGCTCTTCCATTAGTGCTGATTTAGTTGTAGACATTGAGTTCCAGGGCCTCTTTACCCTGGTTTTCACCCTGGTGTTTTTGTTCCTTTTCACCATAAATCCACCCACCACCTAAGATTTAACAGGAGTAACTGAATAGCAGAAATACTGGTGATAGTTTTAAAAGTAGCTACTGCTACCTTTCCTCTCAACGAATATGTTAAGATAACTTTAATTGCAGAAATGACATTGAGCTTCTCAAGATTATTTCTGTCACAATTCTAATTGAGTAATTTATTACCAGTCAGCCATCTTGAGAAGTTGTGAATTAATCTGCATTTTAAAGTGTCGCTAGTCAAGTGAATTCATCTCCCAGTGATGAATAATTGTAATAAATCTCAGAAGCCCTGATGCCTGTTACTGTATAAACATGTCACCTGTGGCTTGCTGTGTCAGAGCAGGGTGCAGGTTTTGCTTTCCTTCATGGTTAACAGTGATTTGACATGTCCAGGTTAAGGATGGCAAGTTGTTTGATGACGTGGCGACCAGCTTTACAGGGCTGGCTGCAAAGGTAGGAAGGACGGCTTTCACCGTCAGAGTGCATATCCACAGCCAGCTTCCTGCTTGAGGGTTGTCGGGTTCTTCCCAAACCAGGAAACCCAGAAAGGTGCAGGTTTCCCCCCCAAATTCATTCATCAGTCCATGATTAAGCTAACCTACTGCATAAATAATGAATTACCACTGTGGAACTGAGGTTGAGTCCATCCCAGCACACTCCTGTAAACCAGTACAAAGTTAGAGGTGCTGTGCAGGTGAGCAGTACCATCCATGTAAGTTGATGTCATCTGAACCGCTGGGGTTATGCTTTAGGCCAGTGAATGACTAGAGGGAAACTGCAGGACTGGGAGCACCTGGGACCAGTGCCAAATTAATCCTGATCATATGTCCTGTGGGAAGCTGGCTTGGGTATGAAATGTTGACTTGTTTGCAAAGCCATTAATGGAGATTTTCTTTTAATCTTTTTTTGCTGCAATTGTTGAAATAACTGTGGTGAGTACTGTGTCAGTACTGTTGTGTTCAGGAGTGGTGTTTAATTGTATTTGGGGACAGCAGGTAGCAGGTGGTTAGAGCCACTGACTTTGGACTCCAAGGATTAAGGTTCAAATCCCACCTGCTGCTGTAGTACCCTTGAGCAAGGTACTTTCCCAGAATTGCTCCAGGAAAAAAAATCACTCTTGTGTAAATGGGTAAATCGTTGTAAAGTTGCAATGTAGTATATTTGTAAGCTATATACAGCATGTGGGCTGTTATTGTTGTATAGCCCTATATTCTGTTTTAAAGGTCCAGGGTGCGAGTGCCAAGAGCTGGAAGGACATGACTTCTTTCTTTGCGGGAAAATCTGAGGAATCCACAGATGGGTAATGCATGTTCATGAAATTTTACGTTGATTCACTTCTTGCAGGGTTACTTTGAAGGCTTTCAGTACCAAAATATTGTTTCTGGAATTTTAACATAGTGGTTTATCAAAGCATCCCTCTGCAGACGCAAATAATTTTCCACATTAAAGCAAGCTGCAGCTGAACCAGGCTTGCAGTGCTGTTATCTGTAGATAAATCCATACACACTCTTTTTAAATAACTTCAGAATTTTTGTTCTGCTTTACATAGAAGACAATTTTCCCTTTATCTACAAGAGAAAGTATTTAATATGTCATTTTTTGGTCAAATTGTTGCTTTCGCATAGAAAGAGAATTAGTGATATTTTTTGGGAAAATGCTCCCATTGTGATATTTGGTTATTTTTATGAATGTAAATCTACAGTATATGCTATTTTATTAAATCAACATTAATGAATAAGGAAAAGGATATGTAGGTGAGGTCATTGACATTTTAGAAGTCAGAAATCTTGGAAGAAATTAGAGCTTGATCTTTAGAGCTATTTTATAAACCTCGCGGCATAACTGTGTGCAGAATCATGGTCTTTTGAATTCAGATGCAATGAATTGAGGATGAAGGTGTGTCATAGGAGGTAACAGTGACTGTATGATGTTCCGTAGGCCTTCGGTAACCGAGAGCTACCAAAACATGGGTTCCTCTGAGGGCTACCAGAGTGGTGGGCGGCCCGACCAAGACGGGTGGGATGGTTCCGGCAGCGGCTTGGCACCCAAGCGCTCCCCCAGCAGCGACAGCTGGACGGCAGCCGACGGCTCGGCTGGGAAGAAGAGCTCCGACAGCTGGGACAACTGGGGATCAGAGGTGGCCTCCAACAACAAGCACAGCACAGGGGACAGCTGGGAGGCCTGGGAGAGCAGCTGGGAGAGCACGTCCGACACCAAAGCCAAGAAGAGTCAGGCCAAGCCAGTCGAGGAGGTCTGGGACAGCGCCGATTGGTAGAGGGCACACTCACAAGGCATCAGACACACAGGTGAATTCCTACAGAATCCGCTCAAAGATGGGTGCAGTCAACACCCTCATCGTCTCAGAAAAATATCAGGTTCCACTGGATTCCATGATCACTCCTGGCAATAGAGGGTAGAAACCTCTTTCTTTTGAATCAAATCTATTTTTACTTAAAATATATTTAATACTAATGTTTCTTTTATGGAAATACCTAGTTTGACTGCACCTAACTTTCAGTTGAGGCTGTTGAAGATGTTGCTGCAATAACGACATGGTTACTGTTGTACAGCAGTTAATTTGATGTCAGTGGAGTAAATTGGTGGACCGTGAACCAAATTCAAATGTGAGCTTAAATGAAAGTTACCTTCTGATGAGGGAATCATAATGTCTGCAAATCTATTCCACTGACACCGTATTTGTGTATATATATGTCTGGACATAAACAGATCGATCAAGACCATCTCAATCTCCTGTGTGACTTTTTCCATTTTGGGTTGGTTCACCCTCTATGTTGGAGTTTTTTTCTGTTATACGCACAATGCATTTGCATCATCTTCTGAGCTGAACTCCTAGGAGTGTCACTCATTCATAAAATGTGTGGAAGTCTGTGTCCTTCCATTTAATTTAATAACTCAGACACTGGATCTTTAACCTGGAAGACTGGTAATTGCTAATAAACCACCGAAAATACAATCTCAAAGTGACTATTTGCATCTGTGGTTTAGGCATAAAAAAGGTGAAATAGCTTATGATTGGCCTGTCACACATTTTGTTAGACAAAACAGAAAGACAGCTTTGAACTGATAGTAATTAAAATTGAAATCATTCTTGCAGAAATGCATCTTGAAATGGGTATTTTTGACCTTTCATTTTTGTTTTTATATATATGTATATATATATATGTATAATGTGTGCTATAATGAAAATTGGCTTGGAAATGAGTGTGATGTAAACTAGTCCGCCGTAGTCACACCAGTAAAGTGGATTTGTGCAAGTCTTCTATGCAGATGAGTGCATCTCCTGCAGTTCAGGAAGTGTCTTTTCAGAATGTCCTCTGCAGTTTTCACAGGAGGTCCAGGTTTGTACATCGTGTGTGTGATTGCATGTGAGCACAAAACACTGTCTTCATTCCAGTGAAATATTGCCTTCAGTTGTTATTGCAGCAAGTCTCCCTTGTTGATGTTTCCCAGTTTTCCCAGTTTCACAGCAGATGGTTGAAAATGCAACAGGTTTGTTTGCTACAACATACCCCCCAGCAGAGTTTAGTTTACGGTTACGCACCAGAATAAAGGGCACACAGCCGGTGGTTCGTGCCTTTGTGACAGGTTTCTGTGAACGAACCTGTGCTCCATCTGTCTGTGGGGCTGAAATGCGACTAAGATACGCCTGTAAAAAAGCAACTGTTTTTGTAAGAAACCCAAGGAATGTTGAGTTTTCACTCAGTAGGTTAACATGTTACCTCTGCGATGCTTGTGTAATAAACTTTCCTAGAGGTTGTGTGTGTCCGTCTTAAACGGATGTGCGACATTTTGAGCGTTTCACCGTATCGCTGTACAGACCCATCCGGAATGCCGCTGTTGGGTTTTGCTGTTTACGGGTTGGCTATCGTGTGTGTTCATTGTCACTAGTAAACCGCATGTTGAATCAGGAGGAGGGAAAAGCCTAGTTAGGTCCTTCCTGATGGTTTACTTTTATGTTCTTAAATGTGTATTTTCTAAATATGAGATGCTTTAGACTTTTGGAAGAATTTTGATTGTTCCCATGTGAATTCGTAAAAAGCACGTCAGTTCCACACGGTTTCTAGTGAACACCTGAAAACAACAATACCTTTAGGAAGAATAGCAAGATTTCCTCTTTAGAAGTTCTCAGATTCATGATGGATGAGTGACCTGCAGATTTAAACATGCAGTTTATTTATTATGGAGGAATGTTGTTGCAATAGCTGCCAGGGTAGCTATCACACAGCATTTGCACAAAACATTTGTCACACAACAGTGCTATGATGCCTTTGTTATAGCTCAACTTCTTGGAATGAGTCAAGAATTTATGTATATTTGTTTTACAAACTGGCGTTATATGATAGAGTTGCTAAAGATGACTTGTACACATGCAAACAATAGCAGTTCCACACAGAGTCGTAGGACTTCCCTCAAAAATACGAGTCTGGTAGCTGTACAGTACATGTATTAGAAATTCTATTTTCGGTTTAAGAAAGTTATTTTTCTTGGAAAAATTATATGATCTTGTGGTGAAGCCCATGGTAAAATCATAAAAGCTGCTTAATTTAGTATTTTTGCCAAGTTGTTTATCCAATGTTACAGCACCCCTGTGTTTAAACTGGTTAATAATGAAAATTTTGATCCTACTTGTATTTATGTACTTTTTAGCTAGCATTTTTATTTGTTTGGTCCAAATTTCCTTAGCAAGCATTCCATGGTAAGAGAGGCTCTCTCTCACTGTGCTGGGTTATTGTGCAATATTCCTTCATTCCGCAGGTGAACTTCTCTTGTCCAGAGCTCTAAGAAAAGGGCTTGTCAGGTGCAGTAAAAAAAATACAGAACCTGTAACCAAAAAATGAAAAGTGGTATCTCTTGCTGTGTAAAGTATTTCTTTTGTCTGAGAAAATAAAGAAGTAAAACATGTATTGTGCATTGCTTATTTTGTGTCAGTTGCATCAGTCTTGCATCCTGGCACATTGGGTGATGCTTTACCCTGTGAACAGTACTGGCCCCCTGAGGTCTGAGTTTTTCCTTCACTGTTAAGCTATGAAATCTATCCAACATTATACACAATCTTCATTTATGTTTAAATAAGCAAAGGTCATTTTTTAAAATCTTTTAAATACACTATTTATATATAGATGTTATGAGCAAGCAGGGATTTTGTAAGTTTTTCATAATTTAGGAAATTTCTGTTCTTTAGAACTGGTGGCCCATCCAGGGTATACCCCCCCAAGGGTTTATGCTGTATGCTTCCAGAATAAGCTCTGGATCGCTGTAGCCCTGATAACTACAAGCATTTATTGAAAATGGATGGAATGGATGTTCAAGTTCAGAGACGTTGTCTTCGTTCTATAAGATAAAACAGCGGAAACTATAAGAACCTGTATAATTTTGTGGTGGCATCTGCCTGCTTTGCTGAGGAGTCAGAACACAGCATATGCCATCGTGTATATATAAAAAAAAGCATCAAACTGTTGTAACTGACCTGCAGTTCCCTAGATGACTGTTCCTCACTACCTCCAGTCTTTCGTACCATCCTACCTTTTACACGCCTGCTCTACCTTTGGCTGCCTGCTCTCTATTGCTCCTGTTTTAAGGAGTGCTGGAGAGGATCTCTCATTCCCTCTATTAGCTGCTGAGCTGTGAAAGAATCCTCCTCGCAACATCGCATCTCCTCCGAGTCTCCTGGCTTTAAGGTACCTTTTAAAGACCCATCTGTGCACGTGGTGGTTTGGGAATGTTGCTCCTCAGCTCTGTTCAGGATTCAACGGATTTCACCCAAGGAGTGTCTCCCTCTATTCTTAAGTCGGATTGTGTTAAAACAACAGTGCTGTACTACACCCTAGACTGATATCATGCAGTTGCTCCATTTGATCTCCTGTAAGAGCCAGTGAGTTTCTTGACTTTGTATGTCACCCTGGGCGTTGGTGTATTCCAAATAGCAGTTGGTGCTCAGGGTTTAAAACTCCTGTAGATCATCGGTGTTCATCTCAGTTGAGTGATCCCTCCTGCCATCTGGTACCATTGCATGATGCGGAGGTTCGGAGCCTATCCTAGAAGCAGAGGGCGTGAGGTAGGGTTCGCCATCTTCCTGCAAACACCACTTGTACACAGTTGCGCGAAAATGATCAGCCCCAAAACTCCCAGCTTGTTGCAGCAGGCCGAAAGATTGACCAGACAGACCGATCCGTGTCGTTTCGTGGCACTTTGGAGCTGGATGCCATTCTGGAGACTTCACTTGCTTTTAATCAGCTTCTGGAACTCTTTTCAAGTTGTTGCCTATTTTTTACCACTTGCTCAGCCTTAGTTAAACTGAAACCCGCTTTCACACTCTCAGAGGTTGATCCCTAATCCAGGGCTTTGTCTTGTTTCGGCCGGATTACCGTACTGACTGTTATCCCGTGTTGGCTAATAAGACAACTTTAAATAATCCCAGAGCGGATGGAAGAATCGTCCCTCAGCCGAGCGAGGAGATCCCATCCTAACGCATCGGCCTCATTCTCTGTAAACTCCTGTTGTCATCGCTGTCACCACACACAGGCCAACACTGTTCTTCCTCCTGCATCCATCATTTTACAGTGTATTCATTCACACATTGAACCGTTTCCCAGTTTTACCTAATTTACCATGCTTTTAAGTGTCGACAAGTGTCTCGTGGTTTTGTTCATATGTAGACCAGTGTACTATGATTTTTTTGTTCATGCATGGACTAATTTACCACGGTTTTCTTCAGGCATCTTCCAGTTTATCGTGATATTCTGTTGAGGCATAATCCGATTACTGCGATGTTCTTCATGAATTTCGGTTTGCATCCACTCAGCACTCTCCCTCCCTCATCGTGCTCTTCATTGGCTGATTCGTCTATGTTACGATGTAGGCAAAACAATTTAAGAGAAGAAACATTTAAATGCATTTTTAGGGTTCAACACCAGATAGAACAATTCAATCAATGACAATGTCGCATAATAAATTTATTGGAGAGGTGGACTAAAACACAATGAAAGAAGCGCCAACCTGTACACCGTGCATCTCCATAACTTATATTAAGGGATTTTAATGAACAGAAAGAATCCTGCACAGAACAGACTCTTCGTAATAATAATGATAATGTTTATAATAATTATAAGAACTTATTGAGTCTGGCTGTGTAGGCGGTGACGTATGAGTAATTGCGTCCCTTCTCCACCAATTGCTTTACGCGGGTCGTCAAAAGCCCCGCTTTAGGGGCGTGGCCTGAGCGGGGCCCCGCCGTCTCGCGCCGAACTCAGACGCCGACGCACCGCGCGACTCAGAGAAGGTCTGTCCGACGTGCGCGCGTTGCGCTGCAACCGGAGGTGAGTCGGCTTGGGAGCCGAGACGAAATACGTGCGGCTCGCGCTGCGGAAACTGGGTGTTTTCCTCCGAGTCGGTGAGTGGAGAGAGGCTCACGTTTCGCGCGTCTCTGTGGTTTGCGCTTTCACGGACTGAAAGCCGCGTGCGTGTCGCTCGTTTGACGCTGCGGGTGATGATTCAGTCAGAGAGTGGCGGTATCGTCGTGAGCTGAGGCGATCAAAACTGCAGGCTCGCGAGCCCGCTTCGTCCAGAGGGACATGTTGCATTCGGGGGGGGGGCGCGTCTTCCAAATGCCACAGTCACACTCCTTTTGTTTTGTCACGATGTTTCCAGTGAGTCCAGTTAGTCGCCGGCGGTGTGTGTGTGTGTGTGTGTGTGTGTGTGTGTGTGTGTGTGTGTGTGTCTTGCATGTATGTGCAATCGGCTGACAAGGTGCATTGTCTCCTGTGTGTGTGTGCGCGCGGGATGACTCAGTGCGTGGTGACGGTCCTCCTTCACTGTTGCGTCCCTGTAAAAGTCCCCTGTCTCCAGTACTGGTTGGGTTCGCACCCCCCCCCATCCCGCGCTGTTATGTAATCCCAGCCCGGCACCAGTCAGCCTCCGTGACCTTCAGTAACTGACCTGGGGTCGGTGCGGGTCGGCAGCAATAGGGGGCTGCCTGCGCGCCGGTGGCGCTGGATCTGATCCTGGATCAGTAGCCGCGGCTCGTTGTGTGTCACATTGTGGACATTTTGTGGAAACAGTGCGCGCGTGCGATTGGATGGATACCTGTGTGTTGGAGCCGTCAAAATGTCGATGCTGCACATTTAGCAGATGTGACACTATGGGTTCAGCGCTCGATCATTATCATTTACATTCATTTCATGTGCCACTTTGATTTAAAGGGATTTGCCCCGTTTCTTTTACCAGAGTGATTCATGGTAAGTACCGTGATGAGCAGGGCATGGGATTTGATCCAGCAACTTTCTGGTTAAAAATATGTATCCTTAACTGTTACCTGGTGCTCAGTAGTGTGTTGGAATAATGTGTGAAATTAGAATTTATTGGTGAGGCATCATTTTTATGGTAGAAAATAGTAACGTGAGATCTCTGTCTCTGCTGATGGGTACCAGACAGAGATTTAGTCATGTGAGTAATGAACTTGAGGGCCCTGCTGGACTGGGGTGCTGCGGTTGTGCCCTTTCCCAGGCATTTTGTCTGTGGCTTGTTGAAAATAGAGTTAAGGAGCACGTCTATTGCTCGGCAGCACAGTGTGTGTTTATCTCTTTCTGGAAGGGAGAGAACTGTGGAAGTGGTCCTGACCTCAGCTGTGACCCGTGGGGGGGGGGGAACGAGCCCAGAAGAACCCTGGGACTGGTTTACTGTTCTCTTGCTTGCGGCCCGTTGGCTCTCCAGAGCAGGACAGCCGCTGTCGCTGCCGGCGCCCAGCGTGTGGCGCCACGTTTGCAGCGTAGGTAGGTCAGCGGTTGCTGGAGTAACCGGGTCCACGTTGGAGCCTTTGATCCCGGATGCCCACGCTGGAGTGCTCGGCCCAGAGCCCGATGGCAGCGGTTCTGGTTAGGCTCTGGCTTCGCGCTCTCCAACATGAGGGTGGCATGTCACTGCAGGATACGTGACAGGTTTAAACTTCAAAATGCTGAAATTTAAATTTTCAGTTACTCCATCTGCTTTTGGGGAGGGTGCGCTGGTGCAGCAGGCTTGGCCGGGTCCTGCTTTCTGGTGGGTCTGGGTTTTGAGTCCTGCTTGGGGTGCCTTGCGACAGACTGGCGTCCTGTCCCGGGTGCGTCCCCTCCCTCTCCAGCCCTGCACCCTGTGTTGCCAGGGCTTGCCACGACCCTGCTTGGGACAAGCGGTTTTGGACAGTGTCTATGCTTTTGAAGGTGGTATTTTACTTTTTAAAAAAAAAAAAAAAAAAAAATTATGCATTCCCCCCCCCCCCCCCCAGTGTCTGCGCCTCACCTGAGCTATACATTTGGGCATAGGTTTGAATCCCGCTCAGGATACAGGAAGCTTGCATGTTTTCAACGTAACTTGTGTGGATAAAGGTAATGGTAAACCAGTAAACCGCTTCTGATGGATTGGAATAAATATTTATTCGCAGCACTGCTTCCCAGATGTTACCCTTCTTCTCCAACTCTGCAAGTGCCAAAGATGTCTGCTCTTGCAAAATAATTTTCCCGTGCCTTCCATTGCGCGAGAACCGTGAGAGCGCTCGCTATGAGTAGAATTTTGCTCGCTTACATTTAGCCTTTGCAATGCTTCTTTTGCATTATAAATGTTATCAGCAGGTGGTTAGGGATCTGTCCGGAGACCTCAGAGATGCTGGTTTAGTTCTCGGAAAGCGGTCGTGCCCTCGAGCGGTCGTGCTCTGGAGTTGCTCCAGGAAATGTATTCAGCTGCATAAATGTGTTTAAGTGGGGAAATCCGTGAAATTGCAGGCTGTCTAAATGGCTTTTTATTTTCGCCCAGTGAGCACAAAATGCTAGACTCTGCTGTGTATTGCTGAACTGAGAGCATGAATTGTGGGTTTGTGCGGTTTGTGGTTGGTTTTGCCTGGTGGACTTTGTGAGGATGTGGTGGGAAGCAGTGAGAATCCGTCGAGTGCCGATGCATCGTGTTGTGACTGATGTCCGGCGTTTTCTGTTTTCCCTCCTCAGAGCCGTTGCTGCGATGGTGTGAGCGGCGCCCGAGTGAGAGACGAACCCGGGACCTGGCCATCGGTTCCCATCCGGCGCTCGGCTGTCAGGTTAGAGCAAAACCTCTTAATCCAGGGATGCCGAGTGACTCTCTCCATACGGCCTGCTGCTCCAGCGTCTGTGCCAGATTAATCTCTTAATTACACTGCAACACCGTTTCGCCACGACATAAACATATGTGGTTCTTGCGGAATCAGATGCTCTTATTGCTAAAACGATTTTGCCTGAAGTTTTTCCTCTTATACTCAAATTGAGTGAGGGGGTTTGTCTTATGGTTGTTATAAGGGATGATAATAATTGCGAACTTGTCAACACGTCTTGCAACATATAAAGCTACGAGGTACAATATATAACTTAAGACACAGTTTTTACTCTGCTGTTTGGATTTTTGCTTCTTTCCTTTTTTTTTCTCAGAGTGATGAACATAGAAATATCCTGATGGGATGTGTCTCTGTCATTGAGAAAAGATAAATGGGAAGATGGTCAGCAGTCTGTTGCTGGTGTCTCTTAGAAAGTCCCAGAATCCAATTGCAAACCAAAAGGTTTTTAAAAATTTGACACACTTCATTTTCATATATTGCATGTTTAAACAGAAAAATGTTAAAAATGCTATAATTTAATCTTCTGCATATTTGAGTTGTTAAAAGGACATGTTTATATGCCTTTAGCATTTATAGGTAATACATTAAATGGTATTTTTACTAGAAATTTTTTTGTTCAAAATTTTGTAACAGACAAAACTAGGCAGTAAAACATTTTAGGTTTCATTTTTGAATTTAGGGAATGCGATTTAGTGAATCACTTGTTTTTATGCTTTGAAAATGTAAAAATCAAATTTTTTGATTGTCATGTCCATAATATTGGTACTTTGGGGTTTATTTATTTTACTTTACAAATTATATTCTAAGATGGCAGCCATTTTCCTGCATGTTAATACTGAATGTTGCTTCTGAATGTTCTATGAAGTGTGTGAACATGTTAAGCATTTGGATAATTTCTTACTGTGTTAACTGGAGTTGTTCTGAACAGAGGCCAAACGGAAGCACACTCCGATTAGGAAACCCAAGAATACAGGGCTTTGCACGTTCACACTTAAAGTTATTTAATTTTGCAGTAAATGGTGCAAATAAAGAAAATTCTGTGCCTTATGGACCCAGAAGCTGCCCGACGGGACGTTTTCAATTGCGACTGAGTTTGGCTTTGTGGAGTTCAGAATTTACCGCTTTCCTGTCCGAGTTGTTAATGTCTTTGGTGAGCAGCCCCCTGCAGTGCCTGTGAATATATCAGATCTCCTTTGTGGCATTGCTCATGGTGATGAGGAGAGCCAGCAGAGGTTCTCCCATGCCAGCTTTCTCTCTTTTCCCCCTCTATTTTTGGGCGGATGTTGAGACTGCGAGGTCTTTGTTTGCTGACAGCAGCAGGCCTCTCGCTCAATAGCTCCTCTCACAGTTGCACTCCCACCATCTGCTTTTAGTTCTCGCCTTTTTATTGGCCTGACTTTCATCATGTGACTCCTTCCCATCACGCTTGTCAGAAGCCCCTTGCCTGTCCTTTTGAGGTCAGAGCCCAGAGTCCGAGGCAGCAGTTTGAAGGTGCAGTACATGTGTGTTGTGTGTAGGAATGCAGTGTCTGGAAGGTGCTCCTACCTTCCTTTCTCGTCTCCTCTCTCACACTCATTCCTTCTGTATTCCTCTCGGATGCTGGCCCGGATTCTCCACCCCACCCTCACTCTAAACCCTGAGCGGATGTAGGGTGTGGTTGAGCTCAGGAGACTCGTGTCTGGGTAAAGGCTGTTGAAGTTTCTGCTAATTCCTCCAATGTAATTATTCCCACATTTTTCTCCTTAACCCTTCAAAGATGTTTGCCGTGTTCCTCTTTGACCTTCGTATATTGTGGGTTAAGAGGCAGCTGTGATTCATGCTTAGTTTGCCGTTGTCCTCACGCTGACTGGAAGAAAGGGGGCTCTGTCTTGGGGTCACTACGTCATTCTTCCTCGGGGTGTTGGCTGATGGAGTTGAAACAGCATTGGTAATGTTGGTCTAAATCCTCTGTCTGATCTCTTCTTCAGCATCTTGCGGTGCCCTGTAAGATGGTAGCAGTATTGCCGGGCAGTTGAGCGAGTCATTGGCGCACTGCTTCCTGAAAGGGGCCTTTTGGATGATGAGGGCTCTCCGCTGGGCAGAGTGAAACGATGTTAACTCTCTATGTCTGAAGGAAGCCCCCCACCCTTGACTGTGTGTTCTCACAGATATGTGTGTGCAGCTTTGGACTAAACCACGCAACTGCGGCACTCTTCAGCACAAATGTTTCTACAACATTTTATTTATTGTTGGGGGAGATGGGGAAAAAAAAAATGGCTTGTTTACATTAGCGACTGTGTGAAACTGCAATGCATCGTAGAGGGTTGTTTACGTTAATCACATGTGGATGGTCGTTCTGGCATGTTCTAGCTGTGTGAACGTGTCCGAGTGCGGTTGCCTAGACAACCGTTTTTTGTTTACATGGGTCCGGTGTGTGAACGCAATGCTGCGTGGGAGTGGAGAAGGCTCTAGAGTGATTTCTTTTCACGCAGGGGTCAGAGATACATCCCCTTGCTCCCTCTCACATGTGTTCAACATGGACTTGATTCCTAAAATGAAATTTGCATCTTTGCGTTAGCGGCCTTGTGTGTCTTGCACACTTGAAAGCACAGTCTCTGCAGACGCACCGTTCAAATTTTTAATGTAACTTAAGCGTCTGTCAGGTGTCACAGATGGTGAAATTTTCACAAGGTATCGAAGTGCCATGTGCAAAAAGGTTAAACGAGTGTCTCGTTCCACTGGGCGCACTGCTCTCATTCTGAATTTTTCAGTACAATTCCCCCCCCCCCCCCCCCCCCCTCTTTAAAACCATCGCCAGCACAATTTACAGCGCTATGACCGGGGGCCCAAACAGGCTTTGCAGGGAGTGTTTCCAGCTGGAATGGGACTGTGGCCGAGGTGCGGGCCAGGAAGGCTGGGAGACAGGAGTCGCTCTCCAAAACGTCGCGCCTCATCGATGGCAACTGCTGCCAGACCGCAGCACCAGAGACGAGAATTCTGGGAGCGTGCCTGTTTTTTCATGCCATTTGGCCTCCTTCCAGCCATTGTTCATTTAGAAGGGGTGAAGGGGGGGCAGGCATTCTTCCTGAACAAACCTGCTTCTTTGGGTCTGCGTCTCCTCCCCCTGGACCCCACTAAGTGCCATTGACTGTATGGGACCTGGAAAATGTCCACAGCTACCAGCACAGCCTTGCCATGTTCCCAGTGCCAATCGTCTCAGGGGAGCTACTTCTGGCAAATGGGCAGCTGGTGGCGTAGTGGTAAGAGCAGCTCCCTTACAATCAAATACTCAGTTTTGAATCGCACTTCCTGCTGGTAGTTCTCATAATCAAGGTACTTACCCTGAATTGATATGGTAGAAATACCTACGTATATAAATCATTGTAAGCAGCTTCGTGAAGCAGTTTTGGAGAAAATGAGTACAATACAGTAAAAATTACCCTATTGTATAAATCAGTGTTAGCTGTGTACACATTTCACACTTTAAGAGAGAATTGGCTCTTAGAGAGATCGGTGCAAGACCCTTTTTCGATGTGGGAGGTATTTAACAGGTTTGAGGGACACAGGGATTTTTTTTCCCCTCTATTCTATGGCCAAAATTAAGAGCCTACAGACTTGTTATGCTGCCCCACCAAGGGGCCAGAGGTGGCGGAGTTCTACTGGACTGTAGGGGCTGATCCCATTTTTATGTTGCTGATACTATATTAGGGGTGATCATTCTAAGTTCTCTTGGAAGGATGCTCGGTTATGTTTTGTAGCAGTGAAGATGACCATCCAAACTTGGGGGATCAGGGTGACATGCAGGAAAACAAGTTTAAGGGTGATGACTTTAGCAACACTTGCAGGTTTGGAGGAAAAAGGTGTCAGTTGGAGCCCAGCTGAGTGAGCAGGAAAACAACTTGGTAAAACAGAGTAACTGAAGGGAATGGGATCAGGGCTTGGCATTTCTGTGTGCGCATGCACACCAAAGTAGTGCAGTCGGAACCCTGGGCGGAGAGCCCACAGTTGAGTGTCTGGGCTTAAGTTCAGGAACCAAACTTCTGGGTGGCTGCCTGTTACACTGTGGGTCCAGCCTTTAGTTCTGCCCATTTCACTGCACAGAACCAATCAGGTCGCCTGCTGTCTTTGATTGACAGTGCAGATTTGGGGTGCCACCAAACTGCCAAAATTGTTTTGAGAATTTAATCCTTGTTGCATTTGTGTTTTTTGGAAAGGCCAGAGGTTCACATGTGCCAAAATTAAATTGGCAAATATTGAAGGTGAAAACATGCATAATAAATGTTCAGATAAAATGACTAATTTCAGGTTGTTGTTGAACTCACTTTCTGATATTGTGCTCTGCTGTTGAATAATAAAATCGATTAATGAGGAGTTTTTGGTTTTTTTTGTGTTGGTTTACAAATCATTTGTTGGATAAATAAAACACGGTTCATTGGCACACCTCACAGTAGCACAAAGAGTGGTTGGCAGTTCAGTGTGCTATTGGTTATTGTTTGTTATTGCAGTTTATCCTTGCGTAACTGAACTAATGGGCTGGAGGGAGTTGGTAATTCCATTGTATTATATACAGATTTTTTTTTTGTAGTCTTAATCACAGTAATTTTTGTTTTGTTGAATAAAATGTTCTAATAGAACAGCATAATATTAGAAATACTGAAATAAGCTGAATTTTGTTTGTGTTCAACTACAGTATATACATACACTGAGTGTGTGTGTATGTTTTGTAAAATATGAAAATAGTATGATGCTCTGTCTGGTCATGTGTGGATGAACTTTTTTGTCAAAAGCAACTAGCAGAGTTATATTTGTACACTAAGTTGCTTAGTGATTTACCATTTTACACAGTAGGGTCATTTTTACTGTATCAGTTCAAGTTAAATACTATGACCAAGCATAGTACAGCAGGGGGATTTGAACCTTTGATTATAAGTTGATGGCTGTCACTGCTGTGGACCCTGCTGACCAGTTATTTCCCAGGTACAGGTATACCTGGGTCTGGGTATACCAACCGGGAGGAGAGCACAGTCCAGCAGCGATGCTTGGTGCTCGAACCAAGATTGCTGCTCACAGGAGGAAGTAGAGTGGCAGTTGTGCATGCCGAAAGGAAGGAATGTGGATGGACGAGCCCATGCCGAAGGCTTCTGGGTAGTCAGGCATTGACTCCCAGACGCATGACTGACATCGGAGGCAGTGCACGGTAAAGGACTGCAGTGCCGCTGATGTTGGGGGAGAGACTCCCTCAAGGTCCTCTTCCGCCTTACTGGACCGTGAAGGTAATTTGCGCCAATTGGCGTGGAATCCCAGGGGTCAGGAAGGACGCCATCCTGCGGAAGGAGGTGTCCTGTGTACTTCATAGGCTCTGGATGAGGGAAGGTCCCGGAGCTGTTCGGTTAAGGGGGGTGGATCTGAGAGTGCCTCACTGAAATGTTACGTGTGTCTGGTTTGTTCCTCTTTATTAAATCGTATGCCTTGTAGCCACTGTTACTATGGAGATTGAGTCATCAGTCATGTGTGATGAGAGGTATCTGCTGGCAGAAGACTGCCTCATTTTGTAAGACCTGTTTTCTCTTATGTCGGCACTGTGTGTGTGTCGTGTGTGTGACGGAATCAGTGTGTGTGTCTCTCTCTCTGTCTCAGCAGCGTGGTGTGAGGAAAGAGCGGCGGAGTGATGCCCCCACCTTCGGACATCGTGAAGGTGGCCATCGAGTGGCCCGGCGCCAACGCTCAACTCATCGAGATTGACCAGGTGAGGGGCCCGTGCTCCACCAAAGGCTCAACTTGAGTTCCGGACCGGACTGTTGACCAGCGGGGGCCACGCAAGCAAATGCCAAGTTAGATTCTCAAAAGCTAATTGGCTAAACCAGTGAATGGGGAGTATAAACTGTAAGTAAGTAGCTTAACGCTGTATGTCTCTTTGGAGAAGTGTCAGATAAATGAATAAACTATATTGACTGATTTCTTGAATAGTTTGTCAAGGTATTAAAATGAGTTACAAACCTATAAATCCATGTGGCAAATTGCACTTGACACAAGCAAAATTTTTCAGGTCTATGTTGCTGTACTGAAACGATGAGATGGGGGGGGGGGGGGGAAATGACATTAAACCTTATAGTGACTATGGTTGGGAATACAAATTCCTCTGGGTGTGAAAGGAGAGGCAGAAACTCGTGTTATGCTCCAATGTTCGGTCAGCTTTCAATGTGTTGTGTGGGTGGCGATCTGGTCCTCACGTGTGCCTCTCTTCGTTCCCGTAGCCCATTTGTGGCAGAGCAGGTCACCGCCCTGCTGGCAGTGCTAGTGCTCTTTTGGGTTCTAACTCCTCACCATCCTGCTGGTGTCGTGTTTCAAACCACTTTCCTGCTGGATGAGTCTGACTCTTAGCATTTCTCCTCCACAGAAGAAGCCGTTGTCCTCCATCATCCGGGAGGTGTGCGACGGGTAAGCGGGCCGCCGAAGACTGGAGATTTCGCCTGCTGTTGCGCTTATGATTTTTCATCACTGTTAGCATTATTGTAGCATCCTTTTCTCCATCGTCTGTCTCTACCTTTCGCTTTCTCCTTCCTCTTTTGTTCCCTCTCTTACACTGCCTGTTCCTTTCTGCTCATGGGCCGCTGGAACACGCTTCCCGGTTTCCATGACAACCATGTGCCCTGCCACGTGTAGTGAGGGCACCGTGATAGTCTTGTAGCTCGGCGCCACCGATAGCGATTCTTATGTCCGGTTGTGACGCGAACACACACTATGTTTGTGGCAGAATTAATTGTTCTGATGGAGAGTTGAGCCAAAGACGAAGTCGCATAAACGCGTGTAACATAAATGAAAAAATTTGTGTTGGTGTGTGTGTGTGTGTGTGTGTGTGTGTGTGTGTACATTAGAGAGAACATTACTGTTTTTTTTTTTTTTTTTTTTATTTTATTCAAAATAAATAAATATTCTGGTGCACACAGTAGCTGGTACCCACGCTATTTTTCATGCGGTTTTTTGCTTCTCTCTCACCCCACCTCCCACTCCTCTGTGGACATCAGACTACGCTCTCACACGAACACCTACTGCACTTCTGTGCCTTTCATCTCTTCATCCTCAGTCCCTCTACCACTGTCATTTTACAGTGGTAATTTCACATCGGCTACAGTGTACAGTATTTAGATTGGGGTAAAAGATAACCCTTTGCTGGCCAAGTACATCTGCACATGCAAGGGATTTGAAATGCTCGTCCAGGCACTTTAACAGAATGACGTAACAGTGTGAAGAAAATACCTTCAGTACTATATAAGTTATTTCCAGAGTGTCTGTATGAGTATATCTGAGTTACATGAGCATAGAGGGGGAAATAGCAGCAGGACTAAACATAAAGAGGTGTCATTGATAACACTTTAATAAATACATTTTTTTAGCCCATACCCTATACATGTGTACACGCTTGTGTAGTTATTAAAATGTATTTAATTAAACTATTTATTTAAATACTATTTAATAAACTGCAAGGAGGGCTTTGAAGATGTGATTTAAAAATATCTAACAAAAGGGAGCATAAATGTGCAGAAAATTAACCCCCCTCTCCGTAGCCATTCCTCCCTCTTTGCTCCCGAGAAATGCGTGTGACTCATGGCTTAAGCAAAACTTGTGTGGAGCTATTTTCTGATGCTCCACCGAAGGCTGTACCCAAAAAAAATTGTTGCGTCTCCCCAGCTGGTCCCTGTCGGGCTCGGAGCAGTTCGCGCTGCGCTACGCCGATGGCCCACAGCTCTACATCACGGAGCAGGTGAGGGATCGTCCTGAAATCAGTGGGAGCGACACGTGGTAAGACGGCAGCTGGTGATGTCTCTCGTGTGCATGTGTTTCAGAGCCGAGGAGAAATCAAGAATGGGACCATCCTCCGGCTGGCCATATCTCCAGTATGCTACTCTTACTATTTGTTTACCACATTCCTTTCTTTGGCCCTTTAACACTCCTACTACTAACAACTAACTGCTTTTACAGCTGAAGTTCGGGTTAAGTACCTTTGCTTGGGTCCTACTGAAACGTGAACTGGTACCTTACGGTTACATGTCTGCAAGGGCAGCAGGTGGCGTAGTGGTTAGAGCTAAAACCCTGGGACTGAAAAGACTCCTGCTGTAGTACTCTGAATAAAAGTGCTTAACCTGAATCAACACAGTAAAGATTACCCAGCTGTGTAAATAACTGTGTGTAACATAATATTGCAAGTCACTATGGAGAAAAGCGTCAGACAAATGAATAATGTAAATATAATATGATGTAGTTCAGGAAAGATGTGGTTTGATGGCATTTACAAACTCCCACAGACCCGAGCTGCCAGGCAGCTGCTGGAGAGGATCCAGTCCCACGGCATCGACGCCCGGCTTGAGGCTCTGAAGGAGCTGGCCAAGCTGTCTGCAGACCCCACCTTTGCCACAGAGTTCATCAACATGGAAGGCATTGGGACCCTAGCAAGGCTGGTGGAGAGTGGGACGCAGTAAGTCTTGGGGGATGAGCTTCTGCAGGATGGGCAGGCCTGACTCTAGTGTATGCTCAATCTGTTTGCTGTTTTCTCTCACATACACACATACACCTACCCTCCTGAGTGTTACTGTTACTGGGTGGAGCAGCAGGAGAAGCCGGCCCTGTGCATGTCCCAGTACAGACAGAAGGGAAACGAGTGTTGGTGTATTACCCAATCTCTGCTCCCACAGCTTCGGCGAGATGCTGGCCTTCACGCTGACCGCCTTCCTGGAGCTAATGGACCACGGCATCGTGTCTTGGGACCTCATCTCTCTCTCATTCATCAAACAGGTGAATAGTGGTGTTTCCTCCTGCTGCCATCCAATTTGTGTCCATGTCCTTAACTGCTCTGCCACCTGTTGGTATAGCAGAATGGAGAAGTGAAGTATGGCTAGACTCACTGTAGCACTGAGTGCTTTCACGGGGATTATTAAAACACGCTTAACTTCTCTGTGTCTATGTCCCATTAACAATCCGCACTACAGATATTTCTTTACTGCATTTACATTTATTCATTCATCTGAAGCTTTTATCCAAGTCTGTTTATTCATCGTATGACCAGACTCTGCTCCCCGCCCTCTCAACACGAGCTATGTCCATAGGATCAATGTTTGGTGGAGTATCTTGCTGCTGTGATAATGCGGTTTGCGCGCGCGCGCAGATGTTCGGGAGGTTAAGCACTCCCCAGTGTGTGATTTCCAGGCAGCAGATTTATCCCTGAGTGTAAATAACTGTTCTGCCTCCTCTTGACCTCTGATTGGCTGCTGAAGCTCGTGTGGTTAGTGAGTGATCTCCATCCATTCAGTTCTGTCTCGCTGCTTTCGTCCTTATTGCCGTTCTGTGTTTTTGATTTGTTTTTGGGCGTCTTGTCTGAAGTATACACACAGGCTCCTCAACTCACGATGTCAGCAGTCACACATGTCCTTGTGTCTGCCTGCCTCCAGATCGCCGGCTACGTGAACCAGCCCATGGTGGACGTGTCCATTCTGCAGCGCTCGCTTGCCATCCTGGAGAGCATAGTGCTCAACAGCCACAGCCTGTACCAGCGTGTGGCACAGGAGATCACCGTGGGACAGCTCATCGCGCACCTGCAAGTGTGAGCACACACGCACGCACGGCGAGCGCACGGGCACCGCCGCCGTGTAGGCCCTTGTGTGCACCACCGCAGAGATGTGGAACTGGGGCTGCGTCTGGTCGACAAAGTTCACATGACTGTCTAATGCTTAGATCCTGCATCCAGGTGTGCAGTTTTACTGTAGTGCCCTTTAGAGGACAGCAGTTGGGTCCCATCATAGATGGTGTAGCCATTTTTTTTGGTGACCTGACTTGTTTGATATGTAGGTTGTAGGTCAAAAGAAAAATGTGCACAGAGCACAATGGTGGTGTTTTTCCAAATTTCTAGGAGGAAGTGTGGTGCTGTGACCCAGTGCCAAACCTAGGTAAAAGGGCAGGGCAAGAATAGGAACCTCGCGGGCAAGATACTTCTAATGGCTGTTCATGTGCTCCTCTCCATTCAGGTCCAACCAGGAGATCCAGACGTATGCCATCGCACTCATCAACGCCCTGTTCTTAAAGGCACCTGAGGACAGAAGGCAGGTTAGTGTTTTTGCATGTACTCAATCACTCACACACACTTACCATAATGGAGAACTTTGTACCTGCAAATTTATTTCTTCTTTTTAATTATGGCGCAGTTGCATCTTCAGTGCTTTTCACTTTGCACCTTGTCTGCTTTACATGCTTTGTCCCGGTACTGGATGATTGTCGATACCAACAGATACTTGCTGATCATCTGGCACTTTACGTCACCCATCTTGTGTTTCATATTACTAATATTACTGTTGCTAAAGCGTGCCTTTGTGTGTGTGCATTTTTTGTGTTTTACTCTATTTCTGAGAAAATAAAATATATATTGATAAATTTGTCTTCCAGTTCATCCTCACATGCCTAGAGTAATTGGGGGGTCTGGTCATGTGATTGGTCAATCGTATAGCTTTTTTATCAATGTGACATAATAGTGATTTTTACGCATACATAAAATTCTTAATTTTATTAAAATGCTCTATTGCAAATTAGACATTTGTTTTATAAATGAGTAAATAAATTCTGCAGTGTTATGATGCAGAAAATATTGCTAGTGATCACAATGCCATGGTGAAACTTTTAATCAAACGTAAGTCAAAATCTGCAATATTTAATTTATGCAGGTAACACTTAACGTTACACTAACATTTTTAACAATTTCTATTCGTTTTCTTTCTTAAAACATTTTTCAGAATTTAAAAATGAAAAGTACTGGCCTGCCTGGTCATTAATACCTGGTTGCCTGAGTCCCAGTCGCCCACAGATGAACTATAGTATTACTTTTTATATAAAGCAAGCTTATGGCACCATGTCGTAAAAGGGTTATAAGGTGAATTATATATGCTTTAAGTTTTTGGCTTTATGTGCCAAGTCTGTCCCCTCCAGTTGCTGCATACGTTGTGATTCCACAGGATTTAATTGCTCATGCTTCTTGAATATCAGTATTTAGGAGAAATGGAAGTTCATTTTGTGGAGGTGTTTTGTGTAACCAGGATATGGCACATTTTTAATGCTGTATTTTTAGTAAGTTGAGTGGAAACATCTTAAGGCTTTCTGCATTGCTTACATTTATTCACGAATATAATAATTTAATCATTTGCCTTAGTCCTTATTATCTTAGTTGTTAATGTCTTCCCAAAATATGTATTATAGCTGTTTTCCATTTGCTCCATATAGTCTCTCCCTCTTCCTCCCTACCCCTTTCTGTATTTTTCTTTAACTTGCATCCCAGACAATTATTTAAACACCGAATTCCAATAAACAGTCCTGATAGTGAGTGCTGATAACAAAACGCTTGTGCGGTAGCGCCAGATCGCACATCGGAGGCTGCGTCGGCGAATTCTGTGTATCGCAGCTCTCTGCGTGATCCCCGGGTTCGACGCGCTTCTCGTTTAATCACCCGCGTCTCTGGTTTCCTTTCTCAGCTCAAACGGAAATATAAAATCAGAGAGAGATTGTTGCCAAGAGGGCTGGCTGGCTCCTCCCGAGGGACAACTTTGTACCGTAGTTGTCCATTGTAATTTCTAAGCTTAGCATGGTGTGTTGGTGTTATTTAATACGTTTTTACAGCGGACAGGGTTATGTAACTGTGCGCTCAGCTACTCTTTCCTCCCCTTTCACTCCTACTCACAGATCTGTTTGTGGTGCATGTGTGTTGCTCTGCCACTGCTTGCGCCCTCATCCGTGCCTCTGTTTCCATTGCTCACATGCCTGCATCCCCTGAACACAACCCCACCCCCTGCCCTGCCCCAAGGAGGAGCATACTAATGTGATGGACCTGCCGCTCACCGTGAGTACACACTCCCAAACTCCTGTCACTCAGCTAAATGCCACTGGTTCGTTCGCGGTAGTGTGACCTGCACAAGGCCCTGAGCTCAGATGGCAATTCCGTTCTCTATCGAGGCATTATACACTTGTTTTTCTCTGGGTGGCATGTTTGTGTGGCCTGCTCTGCCTACTAACACTAACGGGGTCCTGTTGTGAACCTTTTCTCGCCTGCTGTCCTCCAGCTATGTGATCATGGGACACCAGTTTCAAGTGTGTGTGCGCGTTTCCTTCTCTGCAGGAAATGGCGAGCACCCTGGCTCAGAAGCACCTGAGGTCCATCATCCTCAACGTGAGTTGGTTTTACTCCTCACTTTACTTTGCATGGGGAGGCGGTCATCAATGAACTGGTTCCTCACACAATGGTGCCAGTTTGTTCCATGAAATTATCCTGTTGTAATGGGGGAAGTTGCTTCCGTGATGAAAAACATCACTGAAGTTAAAATGTCAGAATAAAATGTATTTTTATTCTTAACATTCATTCATTATCCTTACATTTATTCATTTAGCTGATGCTTTTCTCCAAAATGACTTACAATTTCACCATTTATACAGCTGGGTGAATTTTTTTTTTTAACTGAAGCAATTTAGGCTAAGTACTTTGCTAAAGGGTACCGCAGCTGGAGGTGAGATTGAACCTGCAACCTGTGGGTCCAAAAGCATTAGCTCTAATCGCTAAACTACATGCTAGGTTTTTGATTATTTTGACAATTTGTCTCACATATGCTTGTAATATAAACAAATATAAAATTCACTGTGTCACACCGGTGCGCTCTCCTTGAAGCATAGAGCTCTATTGTCTTCATATGGAATTGTGGCTTGTAATTAAAACTGCTAGTAAAAATTAAGACTGCTACACTCCTTCACCTCTGCCTGCTTGGTGGTCCCACACACAAAAGGTTTTTGGTTCTGGTGGAATGACCTCCCCCTCCCACTCAGAACTGCTGAATCTCTCCCTACATTTAAGAACGGTCTTCAAACTCGCCTCTTCCAGACTCACTTCTCCCATGATCTCTTAAGTGCTAGTTAACATGTTTGTGTTTAAGCTCAGTAACTTTGTGATTGTAACTTTTGAATAACGGATTAAGTTTTATACAGCTACTTGTGTGATGTACATTAGTTCATGTGGTGGAAAGTAACACATTAGCTGTGTTTTAGAATTATGCGTCTGCATCTAAGTCTCTGTTGATGTAAAGCACTCGTATTTTTCTGTAGATGTTTGTGGCTTTGGATAAAAACTTTTGCTAAATGAATAAATGTAAAACATTATTAAAGGAAGCGTACAAGTATTGTGTTATCAAAGCTGTTTATATGATTTAAATTTCTGAGTCAGTAGTTACATTTTTATTTGTATGAGGACTTAGAGGTCCTGGGTTTGATTCCTGCTTGTGCTGTAGTACCCTTGATCGAGGTACTCATCCAGAGCTGATGCAGTAAAAATTACATTTATTCATTTAGCAGGTGCTTTTCTCCAAAGCGACATACATTTCATAGAAAATGCATTTTAAAAAACATTGTGTTACCAAATGTAAAACAATTACCTTGCTATATAAATGGGTAAATAATTGTAGTTAATGTAACAGTTTAAGTTGGTTTGTAGAAAAGCAGTTGGTGGTAGTGGTTAGACCTGCTGCCTTTGGAGCCAAAGGCTGCAGGTTCAAATCCCAACTGCAGCACCTTTAAGCAAAGTACTTGCTCTAATATTGCTTCAGTAAAACTACCCAGCTGTGTAAATATTTAAATATTTATAAATAGCTTAACATTGTGAGTTGCTTTGGAGAAAAGTGTCAAGTAAATGAATTGGATAATTTTTACTTTCATTAGCTTTACCATAATGACAGGTTGTGATTGGCTGAGACTGTATGACAGGGAGGCAGTAAGTGTAATTGTGTTCATAAACTGCTTGAAGGAATATGTCTACGTCCAGTGACTGTATTACAGAGGAATCCAGCCAGCTCCATTTGAACCTTTCATGTACAATAATGGTCATTGTTTCCATGGTAACATAGAGGTTGTACAGCAAATTTAGCCAGAAAACAGCCAGATTGACACCTTTGAGGGACTAAAAACCCTTCTGGTTTTAGACACCAAATGTCTGTATCTGTCCTACTCCCAGGATGTCCCATACGAACTGTTGGACAGAATAAAATTGCCCCTGTGGATGTGGAATGACTGCATCACAGGCAAAAATGCACAGATTAATAAGCCCATTGTGAGAAACAAGGCTGTCTGTTATAAGCTGCTGTAGTGGTTTCTCATTGTGTGGGACCCTGTTATATGTCAGCTCGGTATGTTTTAGTTATTTGCTCTTATTAAATACAGGACATCTGCCTGCTTTGGTTTAAAATGGGAAGTGACCTTTGTGTAGGTGACATGAGTGTTCGCTGTTCTGCTTTGCCCTTTGTCGTTTATAAATGCCAGACCTTGAGTTGCGTGTTGCTCATGTCACTCTGTGACCTTCATCCTCCCTCCCGTAGCATATTATCCGGGGGAACCGGCCCATCAAAGCAGAGATGGCACACCAGCTGTATGTGCTGCAGGTGCTGACCTTTAACCTTCTGGAGGAGCGCATGATGACCAAGATGGATCCCAGCGATCAGGTCTGTTCATAGCGGGGTTAATTGGTCCTGGTCATAACCAGATGATTGTGATGCACTGAAGCAAAGTTGTCATGATTGGTATCAGATGTTTTAATTGGGGTGTTTAGTTGATTATTTGTTGAGCTTTGTATAATTTTGTTCTTTGAGTATATTGAGTTGTGTGTTAGTATTGTGGTAGTTTTGTTTGCAAGTGTTGAGTTGGGTATTTGTAAAGTTTATTTAATTGGAGTTAAAGTGTTTTTAAAAATTTGGTCCTGTTCATAACCACTTCAATAGTGTTGATTCCTATCAAGGCGATATCAGCTCTGAGAATATAGAATATTCCCTCCTGCGTGTGCGCAGGTGTGTAAATAATATTCTAGAAGTATTCTACCTGTATAGTAATATAATTATATTAAAATATAGAGAAAAGTCAAGTTTTATATTTATATAAATGTGTGTATGTATAAAGAAAACCATAGATGTATAAACAAAAGTGTGTGTGTATATATACACAAGTTAAAAAAATGGAATACCCCTAGAATATTCTTTACCCCACTTATCTGTATTTTCATATAGTAATTGTTTAATTATAATTTAATATTTGTTGTAATTATTTAATGGTTAAATGGTTTCGTTCTCAAAAGAAACTTATGCAGAAACACTTTCATAAAACTTAGAATAGGTCCCAGTCCGGGGTTCAGCATCAGGGACCGTTCACACACCCAGTGTACCCCCTCACACTGCCTGCTTGTGGCCAGACACTGATATTTCCCATTCCTGTTCTGTCCCCGTAGATGCAGAGGGACATCATCTTTGAGTTGCGGAGGATTGCCTTCGACGGGGACAGCGACCCCGGTGGCACGGAGAAGCGCAAGGCTATGTACACCAAGGACTACAAGATGCTGGGCTTCACCGTCAGTGTCTCATTCACTGCACTCTTTTACCATCCAGTTCCCTCTTTCCAAACTATCTGCCCTCAGGGTTCTCGAAAGGGGGAAAGGAGTGACTGCGCATGCGCGCACACACATTACATTTATTTAGCAGATGCTTTTCTTCAACGTGACTTCCAATGAACTCTGTGTAGTTTTTTCAGCCCAAACACCTTTTTCACCAAGGTGACTTACACTGTTACACTACTTATAAAGGGTACAGCACCTGGGTGGTGCGAGAGGACGTAGGTTCGATCCCCGCTCGGCGTGTGTGGAGTTCGCATGTTCTCCCTGTGTCTGCGTGGGTTTCTTCCCGGTGCTCCGTTTTCTTCCCACAGTCGAAAGACATGCTGTTCAGGTTCACCCGTAGTCCGTGAGTGACAGAATGTGTTCCACTGATGTATGGATGAGTGACCCAGTGTAAGTAGTGTATCTAGCAGTGTAAGTCACCTGGGTGAATAAGGTGTGTGGGAATAAGGTGTATACAGATCATTGGAAGTCTCTTTGGAGAAAAGCATCTGCTGGATAAATGTAAATTATCTGTTATACGCTAATTACTATTAACACATTTTGTTAAAGTCCTTTTCATGCCCTTGTTCACAGCTTTGGCCTTACAATTGTATCATTTATAATGCAAATATAAATGTTAACATTGAATCTGAAAAGTAAGAGTTTAACACCTTATACGAAACTAGCCATTAGTCACCAAAGATGACTACAAGAGTCCCAGTCTGAGCGCATGCGGCCCTTGCCATCCCTGTTCTCCTGCAGAACCATGTGAACCCAGCTGTGGACTTCACGCAGACACCGCCGGGGATGCTGGCCCTCGACAACATGCTGTACCTGGCCAGGCTACACCAGGACACCTACATCAGGGTGAGCACTGCCGGGGATCCTCATTACTTCAGCGGGAACCTCTTTGGTGTACACGCTGGGTGATTATCGATGGTGCCAAGGCAAGTCATCCTTTTCGTCCCCAATCCCCAGATCGTTTTGGAGAACAGCAGCCGCGAAGACAAGCACGAGTGCCCCTTCGGCCGGTGCGCCATTGAGTTGACTCGCATGCTCTGCGAGATCCTGCAAGTGGGAGAGCTGCGTGGGTATCTGCTGGCTCATGCCGGGGTGGGGTGGGCTTTGGACCCATCGGGGCAGCTGGGTAACTGGTGCCCGGCAGCTTCTGCTGCATCGCTCTGGACATGGGTTGCTGTTGGCATGAAGTACTGCTCATTTTCCACATCTTAGTAAAGAGCTTTCCTTCGCTCTTCTTCTCTGACCAGCGAACGAGGGTTGCAACGACTACCATCCCATGTTCTTCACGCACGACCGTGCATGGGAGGAGTTCTTCTGCATCTGCATCCAGCTCCTCAACAAGACCTGGAAGGAGATGAGGGCCACAGCAGAGGACTTCAACAAGGTCAGGCCTTGCTTGTGGTGCCTAGGCTTGGTAGCATTCCTCTGATCAGCAGAGGGTGTAGCCATTAGAGCTGCCCTGTTGCATTTAAAGGAACAGGTTTGAATCACCTCCCGCTGTAGCACCCTTGATAGAGGTACTTTCCCTACACCAGTAGTGTAAATATTACCCAGCTGTATAAATGGGTAAATCAGTGTAAGTAGCTTACTAGTATCACTTTGGAGAATGGTGTCAACTAAATAATTGAACTAAATAGAATTTTATAATTAACTACATATCTGTAATTTAATTTATGTTGTGGGCTATTTGAGTATAGGTTTGGGTCCGACGCAGTCTGCATGGAGTTTGCATGTTCTCTGTGTTTGCATGGGTTTCCTCAGGGGTGTTCTAGTTTCCTCCCACAGTCCAAAGACATACAGCTTAAGTCAAAAGGTGACCACAGTTGCCAGTAGAGTGCGTGTTGCTACCCTGCATTGGACTGGTGTACTGTCCAGGCTGGTAGCCCTCCTCAGCCTTGCGCTTACTGATTCCAGGGTAAGCTCTGGACCCTCCCAAACTCTGAACAGGACAAGCAGTTATTGAAAACAGAATGATCATTGTTATAGACAGTAATGGCTTATTTTCAAAGCAGGCCTTTACTTTTCAGACCACCTGCAGCCCATCCACAGCCTATCCACATGTACGCTAGTGATGTTGACTGCTGAGGGTGTGATCCATGTCCAGAGAACTGGCATCGGGTTCATTTTTAAAAGTGCACTTTGCATGCAGTTGAGGCCTTGGGGGTAAAATGCTATATTCTGTAAAAAAAAAAAAAAAATTTGTCCAGCAGCAGAGTTGCTACTTAAAACTGGACTGATGACAATGGGTGAACTTTAGAGTGTGTGGATGATGGCCTGTGTGCTGTCTGGCAAAAGCACTGAAGGAAGAAATTGCAGTAAACAGGGTAAAAGAAGGGTTTGCTCCCTGATGTCTGTAAACAGGTGATGCAGGTGGTCCGGGAGCAGATCACCAGGGCCTTGGCCATGAAGCCCACCTCCCTGGACCAGCTAAAGAGTAAACTGCGGGCGCTAAGCTACTCTGAGATCCTGCGGCTGCGGCAGTCCGAGAGAATGAGCCAGGACGACTTCCAGTCACCGCCAATCATGTGAGTCTTGGTGACTCTGCCTCCACCTCAACAAATGTCCGTTTCAACTGTTTATTCTGTAATAGGGCCTCCTAGCCGAGGGTTTCCACGGGGCGCTCAAGGTAACGCACTGGATCCTTGTGTTAAACTCGGCGGAGTTAAATGTTTTCAGTGATACAATTCCCAGTTTATTTTTAATGGCATTTTCCCTCAGTGGTCTCTGTCAACAAACATCTGGTCCCAGCAGTGTTCATAAACTGAGATGGTGATCCGTTTAGGGATATAATTTCAATTTTATTCCTATTTCAATACGTCCATCTGCTGTGTTCCTCAGCGAACTCCGCGAGCGGATCCAACCCGAGATCCTGGAGCTGATCAAACAGCAGCGCCTCAACCGCCTCTGCGAAGGCAGCTGCTTCCGGAAGGTTGGCAACCGCCGGCGGCAAGGTGCGATCCCAGTTTCCCCCACTGCCCCTCCACATCTCATCACCCATTCCCCCAGGGATGTACAACAGAATGACCCCTCCCAGTTCTTTCAGCACAAAGTTCAGTTCATTGTCTAATATGGGCAGCAGGTAGAATAGTGGTTGCATGTACAGCTTTGCACCAGAAGGTCCCTGGTTCAAATCCCACCTCCTGGTGTACTACCCTTGATCAAGGTACTTACCCTGAACTGATATAGTAAAAATTACCCAGATGTGCAAATGGGTATGTCATTGTTAGAAGCTTAACATTGTAAGTTGTTGGATGACACGGTGGCAAAGCAAATAGCGCTGCTGTCTCGCAGCACCTGAGTGATGCAAGAGGATGTGTTCAATCATGGCTCAGTGTGTGTGGAGTTTGCATGTTCTCCCCGTGTCTGTGTGGGTTTCTTCTGGGTGTTCCGATTTCCTCCGACAGTCCAGAGACATGCTGTTCAGGTAGACTAGTGATTCTGAGTCACCCATAGTGTGTGAGTGACATAGCTAGTGTGTTTGACTAATTTATGGATGAGTAACCCATTGTAAGTAGTGTGTCTAGCAGTGTAAATCACCTTGGTGAATTAGGTCTGTGGGCTGGTAACACTACATAGAGCTCATTGGAATTGCTTTGGAAAAAGGTGCTAAATGAAGTAATGTAAGTCCCTTTGGAAAAGTGTCAGATAAATTTAAATAAATGTTGACACAATGTTGATGACTTCTCCTCCTCTCCATCCCCCTATTCTGGTTGTGTCTGCAGAGAAGTTCTGGTTCTGCCGTCTGTCCCTTAACCACAAGGTGCTACACTACGGAGACCTGGATGATCCCCCTCAAGGCGAAGTGCCTTTTGAGATGCTTAGTGACAAGAGTGAGTCTCCCAACCTCCTCAGATGAGCCTCATGGTACAGTGTGTCCAGCCTTTGCCATCAGGTACAGGAAGTTGTGATCCCACCTCCTGCTGATGTACCCTTGATCCCGGTTTCTCCTCTCCACAGTCCCTGTGTCAGATATAAAGTCTGTGGTGACGGGGAAGGACTGTCCTCATATGAAGGAGAAGAGCGCCCTGAAGCAGAACAAGGTGGCTTCATAAAGTACCTTCAGCTTTTGTTTTAATTGTGAATGTGCCATTATGTGATGTAGCAGTTAAAGCTGTTGCTTTGCACTCAAAGACCCCTGGTTTAAATCCAGCCTCCTGCTGTGGTACCCTTGGTCACAGTACTTTCCCTGAATTGATACAATAAAATTACCCTGCTGTTTAAAAGGGGTAAATCAATGTAAGTAGCTTCATGTACAAACCTCACACTACTTTTTGCTTTGGAAAAATGTCAGATCATAATAAGAATATTAATGATTGTAGCAGCATTTCCAAGTGCAAACTGGGATTTTCTCACTTGCTAAGGTTGTTGATTCCCCCCCCCCCCCCCCCCCGCCTTTTTTTGCAGGAAGTCTTGGAGCTAGCCTTCTCGATTCTGTACGACCCCGACGAGGCCCTCAACTTTGTCGCTCCCAATAAGTATGAGGTGAGATGTTGACACGTAATTGCGACCAGTCATAGCCAGTCATTTATATTTAACGTTTTGAACACTTTAAATGTTGGGTGCCTTGTACAGTCAGCCCCCTGCTGTGATGAAGCAGATTAACCACTGTTCAGTATGATCTGAAGCGCTCACAGTAGCGCCCCCCCCCCCCCCTTTTTGTTCAGTACTGCGTGTGGATCGATGGGCTCAGCGCGCTGCTGGGCCGTGAGATGAACAGCGACCTCACACGCAGTGACCTCGACACACTAATTAGCATGGAGATGAAGCTCCGCCTCTTGGACCTGGAGAACATCGCCATTCCTGATGCCCCGCCCCCAGTCCCCAAGGAGCCCAGCACTTACAACTTTACCTACAACTACGGCTGAGGAGGACAGAGGGGATCGGGAAGAAGGGGAGGGACTTATGAGATAGGGATGGGTGGGGGAAGACTCCGCCCTAAAACTAAACTCCTCTTAAGGATAACTACCAAGTAATCGGACTGCTGTGGGCCACTGAAATATTGAAGCATTTTGATAATATGCACTCATTCCCTTTTGCGTGTTTCTAAAAGATTTGCTACAAAGTTCGAGTGACCATCACTACAAAGCCTTATCAGCTGCCGTACCGAGAACTCAAGCATCTGTATTTTTTTTGTGCAAATTTCAATTACTCTAAACCACGACTTTCTTGGTGATCTAACAGAGCTGTTGTCTCAACAGCGTTTCACTCGTGTTGACCAGTACTGTAGGGGGTTAGGGTCTTTTATAGCGTTTACCTTCGGTATCAGCCCCTTTCACTCCTTCTGTACTAATGCTCATTGACGTTTGTTAATCAGAATAGATTCTATTTTTGTAAAAGATTATGTGAAACCAGCCCAGCAACAAAAGGGACGTTTTATTCTGAGCAACCTTAGTCTTTCAACCGGAGCGGTCTGACTAGTATAAGTGAAACACTAGGACTAACCCAACCACTTCCAAGTGCTTTGGAAAAACTGCGACCGCTTGTTTCAGGTAAACTACTACTACTTTATGGTTGACAGACACCAAGTAGTTGTTGGCAGTGGCAACATGCTGAAATACTCTGTGAAGGACTTCCATGGTGTTTTCTTCCATCTTGGCAGCAGCATATCTGGTAAAGCATATGATCAAATTAATTTTTTTGTGCGCTTTGCTTCAAAGTGTAATTCAAAAATAAAGTCAAACGGTTCAGTGCACGCTATGAATTGAAAATGTTGGAATTTTGAGTGAAGGGACCTAAACATGATTAGATTTTTGCAGTTCAGAAACACTACTTGGAGAATTATGGTTAGTATTGAGGGGCCTGAGAGCACGGTGCTTAAATTGTAAATTGTTTTAGATGACTGCCTTTTTCTCCAGGCAGTAGAATAACAGTAACAGGAATATTGACATAATTGCTTGTTTAGGAAATGTGATGCTTTTAGTTATTGGTCTGTATAGAAAAATACAAACCAGCTGGACTGTCAGTCAGGATCCCCCCCCCAAACAAGGTGAATTTCTTTGGGGTGACCTGTGCCAAATACCCCAGTTTGGGTACCTCTACAGGATCTGCACTCTGAGGGGTCTGGCCTGGACCCTGTGATTTTAACACGTTGGGTCTACGGACATCCCACTTCCTCCACAGGACACGTTTGTGGATGTTGCTATGATAAGGGATGTTGTGTCACCATCTGTTTTTTGTGTTGCCAAGGACGTTCCTGTCCTTGTCCTTTAAACAATAACTAAATGGGATCAGGAAGAAGTTCCATAAAGAATGTCTCTTTACCATTTGGCTATGTGAGAGCTGCCACACATCACCTGCTGCATGTTATACACCTGGATAATCCAAAAAGAACCTATTGAGAGGTGTCCCTTTCCCTGTGCTTTGTATGTCTCCTGTGGAGAGCAGTGATCTCCAGGACATTACAGCTGAATTGCCACCAGGGTGAAGCAGTAGTTTACAACCAGCATATTTTTGGTTCTAATCTCATTCCGGATGCCTGCTTCACCCTCCATCCACATCTATCCTGCTGAATAGAGTGGTACCTTTTACCCATCAATAACCCTAAGCAACAAACTCATTGTGGAAGTTCTTGAAGAGTTTCTCAGTTGGTCATCACTGCAGGCATACAGACCATACTTGTTTTCTAACTTGATTCTTAAAGATCTTACAGGTTCCTTAGCTGCCGTTGAGTATTATCCAAAGTGATCTTTTTGTTAGATACCGTCTCGACCCGCTGCGAGCGAATGGATTCTGCTCCGTATTTGTCGAATACAGTCTGAGGGACTTGACAACTGTATAGTGGCTGTGAAATTTTTGTACCATTTCACGAATTCAGACTTGAGTAACCATGATCTTGTGAATGCTAGTAATTACAGTGGTCTTCTACATGTTGTTAATAAAACATAGTGTATAACCATATATATATAGACATATGAGATATGTATATTTTGTGTTGCCTTATTGAAAGTTGTACTGAGTGAATAAATCGAAGTTGAACCGTTTTGTGTTTGTATCCAACCTGCGACATCCGACCACGCGTTGGGTAAATTTGTCGTAAGATGGGCAGCAGACTGTACGCGAACCAACAACCACAGACATCTTCAAACAGGCTCGTTCCAAACGTTGACATTTTTAATATCTTTTAAGAGAGGACACATTTTGCTTACATCTCAGTTACAGACCAGTTGTTACTATGTTGAATGTATTTTCCTTTTTTTTTTTCCTGGCCTGATAACCATGACCCAAATTTTAACAGCTAGTGGCTGGGAGTGGATGGATGAGGCTGTTGTAAGAAGGGGTGGTGATGTTGAGGATTGAGGTAATGCTCCTTTGTTTTTAATAAACAGGTATGCTGGAATGTAAACTTTCACCACATTAAAATAAAACTGTAAAACCTGAAAATGAGTTTTCCAGGAAATCTAATAAAATAGATCCTAAGTAAATTAAAATTGCCTGTGCCTCTTAGTCATTCACGTTTAAAATTAGTTTTATCTCACGTAAATTTACAGGCATAAAAGCAGGCTGACTGCGTTTTGAGGGTATGAGTCATCGGACTTTCTGATATAAATAATTGCAATGCAATTACGTCAGATCGAAGCAAACTACATGGATTACGCGTTACTGAGAACTCCAGATCCCAACCGCCTTTGCCCCGACGTTTACCATGTATCCCAGATGTATTGGGTTGAGATTGAGAACTACAGATCCCGTTCGCCTTTGCGCCACAGTTTGGCTTGTAACCTGGATAGGTTCAGTTGCTCTAAAAAACTTCTAATCCCAAAAGCCTTTGCGTTTTATTCTACACGCAATCTTCATTTGCATGGAGTTGATCAGGAACTACAGTTCCCGATGGTCTCTGCGCCGCGTTTTCTCACGTCATTGAGCTAGATTGGTTCGATATTGTCTCAGCGCCAAACGGTTCGTTTACACGCAGGGTGTTAATCCGTGTTCTGACTTTATTGTCCGCGTGTCGCCATTCAGATAAGGTATCGTGTTACCTTTTACTATGGTGACCATGCGCTTGTAAGGAGCGGTACAAAGGGCTACACCCAGCTGTGGGTGACGTGACCAGCAGGGAGGTAGGATGCGGCCGCCCGTGCAGCCCACCGGCCCGGCAAAGGACGCGTCCAGCCGCGGGGTCTCGTTCGACTTCTCGAGACCCGCCAGTGCTCATTAAACTGTCACATTATTAAGTCGTGTCTAATGTCTGAGGAAGAGGAGGAGAAGCCTTCGTGTCGTGTGAAATGAGACGGAGGGAGACATGGACATGAGGAAGTCGCGGAGCGAGAGCGGCGCGAGCCCGCTGGACGGCGGCAGCGGGAGACACCACGGTGACACGAACTCTCTTATCCTTCACTTTAGCGCTTTACCTGCTTCTCTCTTTATCGATCGCCGCCGAGACTCGCGCACCGCCTTTGACACCCGTTTCTGGCCAGACGTGCTGGTAGGATTGAACTGTCCCCGTTTTGGGGAAAATAAACTAGTAGTGAGGTGACTTGTCGTCTCCAACCATTCCTGCTGCTCTCGGAAGAAGTGTCAGTAAAACACCAGTAAAAGAGGAGAATCTGCACAATGCAGCACTGACGAGCGCTAATTTAGTAATGTGCTTAGCTCGAGCACATATCGTCACTGATTCACGTACTGAGTGTTTTTGTTGTTGTGCGCGTGTAAACAGAAATGTCTTTTTGTTACCGATCTTGAGTTCAGTGACTCGTGTCATTTTTGATCTCCATTTCATCAATTACCATCATTATTATTAATCACTAGTATTGGTTGACACTTCTGTTGTTGAAAGCGCCATGATGCTGATGATGATGATGATAAATAAAGGACACGGCACAGAAACTCTTATTTGCCCGTCCAGAAAACAGAGACATGATTTTTAAAGCTCACAGAGACTCATACACTAAGGACATCTTCAATCCTCATCATCCTCGGTGCTCTTCATCCCCCCCAGTGACAGTGATCATAACGTTTTCACTTCCAGGATAAAGTACTTTACTGTAAAAAAAATGTATGTTCAACCCCCCCACCACTGCAATCAAATTTTCCTATTTTTAGGCTGTGATTATTGCATTTTTTTTTAAAGGTTCTTTTTTTTTTGTGTCATTTTATATATTTATATTAATTGTGTACTGTCACTTTAAAGGTGTTCTGCGCTCTCACTTAGTGGGTCGGGATCACATCTGCTAGTTTGCATACTAGTGCAGTGTTTTCTCCTTTTAAAACACTTTTTAGATATTTTAAAAGCATTTTTAAATAAGAATACAAAGAACTCTTTTAAGTTTTAGATTTTGAGTTCAGATCCATCTCTGCAAGTTCAGCGCTGTATCTGGATAAAGGTTTTCATAGGAAGATGTCAAATCAAGAGCTGTGTTTCTTTAAAATTCTGTACAGCAGGACACCATATATCTGGGACTATCTGTACCTGCTTTGACCCCCCTGCAGGACTTGGGGTCCTTTACGCTCGTGGATCCTCAGGCCATCAGTGTTCTTCCTTTAGGTTTCGTAAGGGAGTTGGTTCAGCACTCTGGTTCCTTTGTGAATCAGGGGAAAAGGGGAAAGGGGTGTGCTTCTCTCTCCCTATCCTTCTCTCTCTTATAAACTGGGTCACTGATTTAAACGCACACTCACGATTCAGGCCGCTTGGCTGTTCAGAGTGTTTATTGAACTTTTTTTCCAATGGAGAGGCTGGGGGGATAGTGATTAAGTTAACATCATGGTCTTGTGATCAGAGGGTTGCTGGGTCCATATAGGGAGATCCTAAGGCTGGAATGTGGCCTTCTGACCTGTAGATTTGTCAATTTTTTTTTTTCCTTCAGTAAAGATTAACCTGTATGAAATGCAGAATACAACACAAAGCACTGTAAGTGTCTTCGGATAAAAGGAGCTGCAGTAATGGGGCTAATAGTGTCTCTTTCTGGATCGATCTGGGCGGTCGTGACTGCAGACTGGGACTCGAAGAGGCGGAGGAAGATGGCCGAGATTTCCCAGGCCTTAAGCGTCACCCCCGTGGACGTGGCGACCTTGCGGAGGATGGCCATCAGCGAAGGCGGTCTGCTCAGCGATGAGATCCGCCGCAAAGTGTGGCCAAAGCTGCTCAACGTGCAAATGGACAACCTGCCTGAAAAACCAGGTGGGGGGGGGGGGCTTTCTGAGATACGATACACTAATGAAAATGTCACATGTGACACCTTGAACTGAATGATCTTTTCAGATGGAAGAAAACGTCAACTTTTTTGGCCTCTGTTTTTTTTTAAATCATTTTTGTGTTCACCGTCCATCCCTGAGTGGACTAGAGGAAGGGGTCTGACTGGCTTCCGGCTTTTTCCTCTCAGGGGAAGAGCTTCGTGTGAACAACAAGGACTACAATCAAGTGCTGCTGGATGTTCGGCGCTCTCTGAGGAGGTTCCCTCCTGGTGAGTGAGTGTGTTTGTGTGTTGATCGTGACACCCACTGCCTTGTTTGCGGTGAAACTTTGTTTCTACAGTATCAGAAGATGGATCTGTAATAAAAAGTGAACCTTTCTTTGAAATGTCCAACTGTAAAAATGTGGTCAATGCAAAAGCACTTACACAGGCCGCTTTCTGTCCACCAACAGAAAGACGCTGTGTTCTTGACGCACGCACACACAGGCGTTGTGTTGGACTGAATTTTCTTGTGCCGCTTTGTCTTCAGATGAAAGATGGCAAGAATTCAGCGGCCCTCACGTGTTTAACTTTATGGCACCGTAGTATCTGGGTTACTGGGCTCTAGGTCCTGTGACAGTTACTGATCATTTAGTGGTGAAGAGGCCTGAAGGGGCTCCCTGAAGTGTTCTTGGATGAGAACTGAACGCCAGTGTTGTTTTGGGAATTGAACTGCTGACACATGGAGCTGAGTTTCATAAGCGCTCTTCTGAAAGTGGGCAAACGGTTATTATAACATGATGTATTACTTGTTTTTGGCCAGATTTCTTTCAACAGATGTGTAATGTAGGTGCGTTGTATCATATGAAGTATTATATTCAACTTATTTTATTTTTATAGAGTGCTCTTCTCACACAGTGACGCAGAGTGCTGAATAAACATCGTATGCACTTTATGTGGGCATCTCCCCAATCTCTGCGGAGGACTTTAACAGATAGGTCTTATCAGCCACCTTTGTTTAAAACGCGCCGTGTCAGCTGCTGTGATTAAAGCTGCGTGCCTCTGCCACCCCAACCGCGTAGGCATGCCCGATGAGCAGCGAGAGGGTCTGCAGGAAGAGCTCATCGATATCATCCTGCACGTCCTGCAGCGCAACCCCCAGCTGCACTACTACCAGGGCTACCACGACATTGTCGTCACCTTCCTGCTTGTCGTTGGGGAACGCCTGGCTACCATCCTCGTGGAGAAGCTCTCTACACACCACCTCCGGTAGGATGCCCCACGGCAGACTCCCCTAGCTGAGTACGCGATGTCCGTACAATCCAGAAGTGTGCTTTGGGGTCTGAGGGGAAAAAGGAATCAGATGAAGGTCAGCTGCTCGCTAATTTATGAAAATGATCCATATCTATAGCAGTACCTTAGGATATGGATGTGGCAGACAGACCTTTTTTTTTTTTTTTTTTTCTCCCCACTGCACCAGCTTTTCTGTCTGTCACCTGAATGTCTCCTGCTGTTTTGACAGGGACTTCATGGACCCCACCATGGACAACACCAAACACATTCTCAATTACCTGATGCCCATCATTGATCGCGTCAACCCTGAGGTGCACGACTTCATGCAGCAGTAAGCACTGAACCGACAACCGGCCAATCCTTGCTGTGCTGTGATACAAATTGAAGTAAGGAGTTACAGTACAAAAAAGTAGCTAATAAATTAAATACCGGTACGGGCTTTTCACCGCATTGGGAGTTTTATTAGGAAACAGTGGCCTGGCATGGCAAGACGCTTTTACTTCCTTTGACTGCTTCCTGTCCGCAGAGCTGAGGTGGGCACCATATTTGCCCTCAGTTGGCTCATCACCTGGTTCGGCCATGTGCTGTCTGACTTTCGCCACGTGGTGCGGTTGTACGACTTTTTCCTGGCCTGCCACCCGCTCATGCCCATTTACTTTGCAGCCGTGGTGAGTCTTTGGTCATTTTTTTTTTTTTTTCTTTTTTCAATTAAATAATCTGCGTTGTGTTTTTAAAAATAGCTTTGCAAAGTTTCAGTGGCTTGTGCAACTTCAGTCTTCTGTACCACATGGAAAGTAGTGAGGAAACTGGGATGAAATGTACCCTAACAGATGTCACAATAAGCATTATTAACTGGTATTTAACATATACTTTGAAAATTCAGGTCTGTGGTGACAGATGTGAACACTGCTGTGGTGGAAATGTAAGGTGATGACAGGTGACTCATCCTGGTACCTTAAAATGTCTCGGAGATGCAAATTCTTATCAGCTTTATGGAGTTGTCACAAGTTTGTAGGTTTGAGCTCTTTAGTTGAGTTCAGTCAAGAGTATGTTTGTTTAATGTGTGAACCCCATCCCCCCAGATTGTGCTGTACCGTGAGGAAGAGGTGCTGGAGTGTGAGTGTGACATGGCCTCCGTCCACCACCTGCTTTCTCAGATACCCCAGGATCTGCCCTACGAGCTCCTCATCAGTCGTGCCGGCGACCTCTTTGTCCAGTTCCCCCCATCCGAGCTGGCCAGGGAAGCGGCGGCGCAGCAGGAAGAGAGGCGAGTGGGGACACGCACGCACGCACACATGCACACATGCACACAGACATACATGTGCATGTTGCAGGTCTGTGCTCCAACTGATATAAGGCCTACAGCTCTCTTTCAACATATGATGGCTTCTGGACCGCTTTGTTCTCAACTGATCCCTTATTTAGTTAATTTAAGAAGGTTACTTGTTCAGTCAAGTTCTTAAGTGTCTACACGAGAACTGAAAACCTAAAAAATGTCTGGCTCTGCAGGACTAGGAGGTCAAAGGCCCTAGACACACTCCGCGTGTGTATGGCACATAGGGTTCTGTCATGAAAACTGTCCTGGTTTTGTGGCATGAACATACATGGACCTGCTCAGGAGCCCAGACGGTGTAGTGGTTTAGGAAATGGACTGGTTACAAATCCTGACCCCTGTCATCTGGTGACACACACAAACATGGCTGAAGTTTATCAGGCTTTAACCGGTGCTCCCCCTGCAGGACAGCAGCCTCCACCTTCAAGGACTTTGAGTTGGCTTCGACGCAGCAGCGGCCTGACACGGTATTGAGGCGGCGGAGGAAGGAGCAGGTCGTGGCAGGGCGGGAGCCGGGGGCAGTGCCAAAGGTGGCAGCGGGAGTGGTGGCAGTGGTGAGGCCACGGGCGCGGCGCTTCGTCCGGCTTGCCGTCATGGGCCTCACTGTAGCTCTGGGGGCAGCGGCACTGGCTGTGGTCAACACAGCCCTGGAGTGGGCACCCAAACTGGACCTACAGCTCTTCCCCTGACCCTGGACCGCGGGCATGGGGAGTAGACGACTCCGTAAGGAACAACAAGTTTCCATTGACTTGGAGAACAGGAATACTTCTGTGGACCCCTTTTCTGTCTGTACGTGTAAATACACTAATTACTGTATGGCTAACAGAGATTAAACTATGCAGCAAGTGGCTTTAGTGGGACTGGAAGAGGCTTGGTGATTGTATTGGGAGAAGTTTACCCTTGTAAACATGGTAGTTTACCTTCTCACTTTATCTGCATCAGAGCCTATTGATGGTGAGGCAGTCCTTAATCGTTCCACTTCTGGAAGTGAATGAGACCAAAAGCGCCGAGCTCATATAAGCCCCACCTGTGTATATTTAGCAAATAGGAATTTATTTGTATTTTGAAGTCACTTTGAATCCCTGGCTTGTATGTTTGCGCACACGCCGAACTTCTGCCATGTGTCTGAGGCTAACGGTGGTCAAAAGGTACATCTGGAAAGAAAAGGTGACATCTTTTTCCATCGTGCCTGATGTCAGACCAGCCTGTTTTGGTCTGAAGGCGCAAATGGGAGGGACGGGGGGGCCTTCCTTACAGCGAGTCCCTGCTCATTCTGGCAGCGCTGTAGTGTGGAAATGGGCACAGAGGTGCTTTTCTGTCATGTTGCACAACAGGGATGTCATCTTTATTTCCTCATCTTTTAGAACTGTAAGGAATCTGCATTTCAGGCCACTTGTGGCATGGGGAAAACTGGTCTGGCCAGAGTTGTGTTCCATGGACTTTGCTATTTGATGTCTATAGTTTTAAGATTAACAGTGAAAAGTCTTAAGTGTGTGTCACTTTAAGCAGCTGTCTCATTGTAAAACTGAAAAAAAAAAAAATGTTTTCAGAAATTTGTGTATTCTATACATATACAGAGTGAGAAAACAGCATTAAGATCCTCATTGGATAAATGGTGAAACAGGATGGTAATGGATCTTTGACCAATCTGGATTTCATCATATTTTATACTGACATTTGTAAAACTTGCAATGATGCAAATATGCCATTTGGCAGTCTAGTGGTTTCACTGTACAGTGACATTGAGCCATCTCACCAATGCGGCCCGTTGAGAACGATGTTCTCCGAACTCAGGTAATTTAAAGAACCCCTAGCTGCATTGCCTGCTGTTCCACTGTGCATGGAGACAGACGGATGATGGAAGGGTAACTCCACAGATCTGTGGATGTCAATCTCATCCCCCCCCCCTCCTCATGAAAATGCCGTGAATGTGAAGATCACCGCAAATAAACACTGAACAAAAACTAAATCTATGTTCTTTGCATCTGGAGTATGAACTGAACGTAGGCACTATGTCCCCCCCCCCCCCCCTTCGTAACTCCACTTTCTGACAGGTGGAACTTCATTATTGAAGGGCCTTACTGAGCTTTAAGTTGAAACTGCATATTGGGACAATCCTACCGGAATACCCAATACAAGAATGATATTTCGTGTAAGCTGCTCCGAGCTTTAGGGTTCAAGTTCTAACAAAACTACCCCATCCTTACAGGTAGAAAACATAGAGCAGTAATGTGTCATTTCAAAACTGCTTTTGGATTATGATTCACAACACTATAATTCAAACATTTTAAGATTATGTACTAGCTTTTATTGTCACTGTGATCAGAACCTATAACAGTGGTACAAAAACAAAATCCACACAAACAGCTGCAGCCTTGAGTCAAGCACCGCGGAGACTATTTAATTATTTTCAATTAGAACATCTTAACATTCATACATCACATTGGTCACCCACTGCTTTTATCTAAAGCATAGTTATTTTCACTCATTACTACATGATATTTTACTGGTGCATTTGAGATTAAGTAGATGGAAGCCTCCTCTGTGGAAACTAGTGCAGTCCAGAATTGACATGGTGCCCATGATGTATAAGATGCTGACATACTGTTTGTAATTTTACTGCTACATTTTCAATTGCTGTTTTGGAATAGTCTCTCCATGAACGCGGATGCATCTGCTCCTGTGTTTTTGTGCTTTTAACTGCAACTGCGTATATTCAAAATGTGGAGTTTTTTTTGTGTGTCATGCTCTGTAGTTTAATAGGAGTGAAACTTTCACTCAACAAATGCTGAAGAAAAAAAAGGCTTTGAGTGAATTTTAACACTCACAGCACATTAAAGAAAGTGCAGAGATTTAAGGTGTAGTGTCCATCCTCCACAGAGTGAAAGGGAAGATCTCAGCTATGTGCAGATGAGGGCAGAAAAGATGTTCCTTCATAGGTAGACACCGCGTGACACCCAAAATGCTTCTCCGCTGCAGTGCGAAACGTGCAGGAAGACGGAGCCCTCGGTCGCAGTCCAATACAGGAAGTCGCCCGACCACGGAGCACAACACACGATGAGCTCAATGGCAGTTCTGGCAGTTAGGATGGCACACGATGCCATTGACTCTGCACTTGCAGCCTCCGGATGTGTCCCCGGTACCCTGGAGGAGGAAGACATGACAAGAGAATCAAACATCGTTGGGTGAAACCTCATCTTTCGGTGCTGCTGAAGTATTTTAATAGTTGCAGAGAATGGAATTTGAGTCGTCATCAGCTGCAGCTGAGACAGGTGAGTCACACATTAGCCCTGCCTTTAGCAACATACTGAGCAACACATGGAGCGTTTTTTTGGATAAATACTAAAATACACGCGCAACATCCCCTTGCACAAGACAAGCAGCCCCTTTAAAAAAGTTTTAAAAAGTGCTAAAAACTGCAAGTGGACAACCTTACCAACTCACTGAATTCACCTGAAAGGGAATTTCATTTTGAATGACTGATTTGATTTACCGTTCATGTATTTCATATACTCAACAGCTTTTTTGTAAGGATTAATCTTAGAATTTCAGGAACTCATTATGGGAGCCCGTTGTTAAATGCAATAGTCAGTGTTGACTGGTGATCGAATGGCATACTACCGTAACGTCAGTGTATTAATATCAACATCAGTGTTCCATTATAGCATTTAAACCCAGATATCATCATCATCAGAAGAGGAGAGGGGTGGACAAAAAAGAAAAGGCGCTGCATCTTGCCTTCGGCCCCCAGCGCGCCTGCCGGGTCACCCAGCAGATCTCCGTCTTGCACATCACGCAGCACATCCAGTCGCAGCCGTCCTTCTTCTGCACTATGATTTTGCATTTGGGGCAATGCATGGCCTCGCCCGTTTGCAGCATTGTCTGTTAACGTTAACATCAACGACACTGAGTTTGCTGGCATCTGAAGGAGGGACAGTCCCAACACCTGGTGCTTCTGGCTGGCTAAGTTAGAATTAATGCTGAGAGGTTCAGTGCTATTTAAAAATCTGCCACATCAGGGTATAATCAGCAAATGTGTTGAGTCCACGTGTCAGTTATATACAAATTTACACGATGCCGATAAACCTTGTGATATAAACAGTGCAATTCGTCTTGAGCCTTCATTCTTACATTGAGCATCTCTGTCGTCTGTTTGGCAGCCACGTCGTTTTCAGCTCGGATGCGGAGGTCGTCCTGGTACTCTTTGCAGTTCATGTTCTTGTGGATGGCCTAGGAGAACCAGGCAGAAGCTTAAGTTCCCCCCAGCATTCTCTCCATTTGATACACAAAGAGCACCTACCACGGGGCCACCAGGTGGAACAACGGTGAGGGAACTGACCCCCAATATGAGATTTTTCAGCTGAAAAATCAAATGCAGATCTCAGCAAACGACCCGAAATCGGCGATGTTACGTGATCTCCAGGTACAATCATCACGTTTGACTGATTGGAAAACTTTGCAGAGTCCAAAGGGCCAACAGAATTACTGCCGCAAAACACGGCACCTTCTCCAACTGGGCAAATCCACAAGCTACCGAAGCGCCTCAGGGTGGAACTGTCGGCTAAAGCGTCGAAGGGCTTAGACCGGCGGCGCTCACCTTGCAGAGCAGGCAGTTTTTCTCCTTGCACAGCTGGCACTCGAACTCATTGACCTCGTCCTCGAAAATGCACCAGCCGGCGCAGTCGGGGGTCTTACAGTGGTAGCTGTTCTCGCTCCGTGTCTCGGCGATGCTCAGCCTGAGCTCCAGGAACTTGGTGTACTCCTCCGGGGAGAGGAGCTGCAGCGAACAAGAGTGCGGCAACCCTCACTAGGGTTCACGCTTTTCCCCCCCACATTTTAGTTAACAAAATGCATTTCTATGTATTTTGTGATGCAAATTAACCTGCCTGTTCTGCTGCTGATGAGTAGTTTTCGCATACGCAGTTACTCAGCTACTAGAAACTTGTTAGGTATTAAAAATGAAGACCTGAAGGGTTATCCATCCCAAGCAAGGAAAACGCTTAGTAGATGTAGAGCAGTCAGACATGTGCGTATACAGTATATATTTTTTTGCCCAACTAAAATCTTATGTTAACTGCAATTTGCTGAAAATATGGGAACATGATGCGTATAACATGTAAAATAACGTGCACCTTTTGCTAAAAATCGTGACGAAAAAAAACCATCAAACTTCGGTGCTGCCGAAAAGCTTGATCTCATCGTAACCGCAGATACCATATGGGGAAATGTACAGATATTTCCGGAAGACGTCCAGCGACCGGCGAGATACGGGAGGAGGCCGTACAGCTTTTATTTCTCTGTCCTGCAACTTGCAGTCACAGGCGTAGTTGTTGTCCATGTAGGGACAGGCCACCTCCGCATCCAGGCTGTTGCTGATCGTTCCCTTCAGGCAGTCTCTGCAACAAACAAACAAAAAAAGCCAAAGCTGGGTCTCTTCCCCCCCCCCCCCCCCCCCACAGGCATGTTGAGATGGATTCTCCGATGGCGGTACAGGAGCCGGCGTACTTGCAGAAATTGTGCAGGCACTCCCGAAGCGTCACGCCATCTCCTGGAGGAACAGAAGAGTAGCACACCGGGCATTCCATCTCCTCTTGGTTGGGAACCAGGTTGTGTTCGTCCGTTTCTATGAGGTTGCGGAAATTTTTCTGCCTCTCATCTTCCAGGGCCTTTAGGCAGAACATCAAACAAAATGTTTGTCTGTAAATACTGGAGGCACCTAGAACCGCAGCAAATTCCTTGCGTGCGTCAGCACACCTGGCCAATAAAATGCATTCCGATTCTGAATGCATCCCTCCGGAATGCCGCATCGCAGTGACCGAACATGAGGCAGCACGGGAGAAAACGTCCCGTTTTCTGCTGCAAGTCATTTTCATGCCTCTTTTGAGGCAATACCATGTTTTCACGGTTTTTTTGTGCAGGTGGTTAAAGCAGGAGTCCCGATATTGAGTGGTGTAAAGGTGAAGCTCAGACTGACTGTTGCCCGTTCAGATAGCGGCCGGGGGCTCTGCTGCTGGACCTCAGAGAGGTATCTTCAGCAAACACAGACAGCTGTACCAGGCGATAATTCAGCAACAGCAGACTCCACACCTTACAAACAATGAGGACTGGAAGTCTGTTTGTAACTTACTTTTTGTCCCAAAGACACATTTACCACCAAGTTACAGTAAAACAAACCCCATTCAGTTCGTTCATTGGAGAAGTTCTGTAAAAACCCCCAATATCGCGACGATAAATTTAAAATACTGTTGCTACCACAAGCGCCCATCAGTGTCGATTGTTGACCGACTGATCCCATAAACACGTGAAAACATTCATCATCTTATTAATCAATGCTCAGAAACACCAGACGTGAGTTGTAAACACAGTGGAAGGGAGTTGCCTTAAGGTAGAGCAGACACTGCCTATTCTGAAGGCTCGGAGGGTAACTACAGGTCACATTGGCTGTAGTACAGACAAATTTCTGAAAATGGATCAAGAAGTAAAATGAAATTAATAAGCAAGCCAGAAAATGCACCGTATCTCTAAAAATTTTAAACTCGGCTGTTTGCGACGAGGAGGAGCCCGGGTAGTTCCGCCCATGTCAGTGCTCTGGAAGAAGGCACACCGTAAACGCAGGGAACCGGGAGACAAAGCCTGTGGTGCTACCTGATGGTACTGGAGACAGGCCACCTCTTCCTGCTGCAGCCTGCGGACCTCCTCGGCATCCGCTTTGTAGTCCTCGGGTACCCGGTAATCCGCCGGCCTCTCCTCCCCGCATATTTCGCATCCCGGCCGAGTCGGTTTGTTTACATACGTGCACCGGGGACACGGCCAGCCCACCTGCGCAGACACACACGGTGTTTCCCACCAATCGGAACAGCACCGTTTGACATGTTAACCAGGTCATCTTGATTCATTACTTCATTAGTATGATGTGGTTAGAAGCTGCATCGGCAAAGTGCGTCGTTAACCATGACGTAATCGTGCTGTAAAAACACGAAAGCCCAAAAATGCTGAGATTCAGCATTGTGGGGAAAAAGCATTCTCCACCTCCGGTTTTGGAGGCAAAGGCGGAGGGTGAGGCCTGGGGTGCCCTCTTGGGGGGCGATCCTCAGCAGCTTTCGGCAAGGCATCGGGCCGCTTTCTCACATCCACATCCTCGTCCTCTCCGGCCTCCAGCCTTGACATCTCCATGGCGCTGATGATGCCTTCAATAAAGGAGAAAAAACACCCAGATGTTGTTCACCAACATCACCACATCGCATCACTTCTGCAGATCAGCAGCGCCAACAGGAGATCTCAATATTAATGTTACCGCTTGATTACGCTGGCTCCTCGCGTTACCAAAAGTCGAGTTATGAATTTTGAATGAAATGAACATTTGACAATCTACCTATGTATTTTCTGTCTTTTGTTCACACCTATTGTCTAAAAGAGCTATTTGTAAAGGAGCAATCGTGTCTTGCGTTTACCAGCCAAGCCAGTACAGGCCAAGAAAGAGAACAAAAATAAGTGGCATGGGGAACCGCCTTAATTCAACTCACTTCCACAATGTTTACGGCTTGTGTTCGGTGCCCCTGAACGCTGCTGATCGAGAACAAGATAAGGAACTTTGCAGGTGTTTATGGGATGAATTGGTAAACTGCCACTGAATAAGAGCTGAGACTTGGAGCCAGTGTTTATCTGCGTGGATATTTTGAAATCGTTATTCTAATGTTTCTTAATTTAAGACATGACACTGGGTCTAGCGTGGTCAGAGGCGGCAAAGCAGAGGCTGGAGAGGGATTCTTACCATCTAGACGACGCTTTTCTTCTTCCTGTTTCTGCTGCTCTCGGCTGAGCTGAGCCTTGTTAGCTGACCTGATGTACAGGTAAGCGAGATCTCCGTCCTTGCGCACCCCATGACTGTAGAGCGACTCGTGGTCTCGAGCCAGGCGCTTCCCGAGCACCCAGGTCTGCAGCGTAGGGTGGAACCCAAAGTCCTCGCTCACCTGCATACACACGGGAACGCACACAGAGCCGCACTTTGGTACACACCTCTAAGGAGATCTAACACAATATCTGCACTGTCAGCAGGGAAGGAGCAAACAAGTGGATTGTCACAAACACTGACAAATATTTGCTTGAGGAAGAAATTCCCCAGGGCATCCCACCCATTTGCAGAAAATTAACAAAAAAAAAAACAAACAAAATCCTAGGGTAGTTTGTAGTGGAGAACAGCAGTTGTTGAAAATGGATCAAAACATAAATGTGGAAACAAGGTAAAGATGTGTAGCCTCTACCTTGTCTTTGAGCTCTGAGATAGTCATGTCTGCTGTCACCATCATGGTGACGGGAACAGCAGAGTCCTGCAGGGCATCTCCTACTCCGACCTTCAACCTGCACCACAATCACAGCGAGTCATGCCATTTCTCAGGCTTTAGTTTGACAATGAGCCCAATGCACACACGTGTCCACGCACCGTATTTGGTCCCGAGGGAAGGCTTCGGTTTGAACCCGCACACACACCGGCACTGACAGGGCGGCCAGCTGCTCTGCGAGCTCCCGTGATTTTTCTTGGTTCCCATAGCTGAGGGCCTCACTCAAAGACTGAGCCAATTTCTCTGCTGTCAGCATGGTAGAAAAGGACAAAAAATGAGGTCCTTATTTGTGTGTTTTACACAATTACTCCAGTAAAACTGGGGCATATATATGGGAAAGATACTGTAATGTGATCTTTCAACATAACTAATTGTGCTGTGTGCTGCACAGTGCAACTGGTCCTTCATCATTCACAACACAAAGAACAATTACAGGTGATCCATGACTTATGACAGGGTTCTGTTCCGACGAAGCAAATTCCCTTATACCTAAATATATAAACCATAAGGCTACACAAACTATTCACATGTATGAATGCTACACTGTATAATGGGCCTTGTCATATTTCTTTCACAAATTTCATACATTATTCCTGTCAAAAAAATCCCAATTTTTTTTTTTTAGCAGAAAGGCATTATATACTCATACTGTACCAAATAATATAAAGTATCATATTTTCATGATGCACTGTTATTTTCACTATCATTTCTAAATCTGTTTTCTTTTGCTTTTACTCTTCTACAGCACCAGAATGCTCATGCTCTTGCTTTACTAGCCATTTTAAATAAAAAGAAACTTGCATGTAATCACCAACAAAAACATGTAAGTAAAACAATGTTTTAGTAAATAAATCTCAATTGCTGACAGACACAAGACAATAAAATATATGATACCTTGCAAACTCAAATCTGGATGCAAGACAGTAGCTCTCACCAGTATGCCACCTGGTGCCCCATCTATGTATAACTATGCTTCTTTACCTTCTTCTAAGATGTCTTGTGTGCCATCAGATTCCGCCATTGACTTGTTTCAGGAAAGCAGCTGCGACTGTTACCTGTCTAGTGAATAGACTCCTATTAATACATACTGTGACAGGAAATATATTGAACTGAAGTTTACGACATCCTCTTAGATTAGATTTCAAACTACTTACGTAACCAAGGTTAGTGGTTTACTAGAAAATCATTCCCCCCTTCCCACAGGGGTTACATGAAATGCAACAGCACAAGTACTGACGGTGGGCAACCAAATATTCTAAGTAAATCACAGAGGATACACCATCTAAGTAACACAACACAGTTAACACTAAAAATATTAACACGACACGCTAAAATAGCGAGTAAACAACTGAAACAACGAGACAACAACGCGGCAAAGGATGATGGGAAGGCTCCCTCAATCCAGCGCTACAATACCTTTGACAGAGTGTCCCGTGTGTATTATGGCAGCGAATCCAAAGCAGAAAGGCATTAAAACGGGATTTTGGGTGGAAAACACTAAAGGGACGGCAGAACCCACCAGGGAGCGTGGTTTTCCAGTGCTTTGGTTGCAGTTTAGATTTATCTGCGAGTGAAGTCCTGCAATGATGATGAAGAGAAATGAAACTTAGAAACGCAAAAGTGGAAGTTGCGTGAGATCACGGCTTTTACCGCAAACACACTGCGAGTTTCTGTGATCATAGAATTATGTAGAGAATCAGAATAGCGTGCTGTCAAGAACTGGCCATAAAAAACGTGAACTGCACAAACTCAGTTCCAGACCAGTCCCATTAAGTTACATGATACAGTAAATTCGAGCGCATCGCAGTGTGTTCCGAGTCGCTACAGCGCATCTGACACTCATCTCAGGCAATCAATGCCACACTTCTGTACCTTTTACACAAGTGTTCTCGAGTGGTTTGGACCGGAGTCGGTGCTCAAAGTGCTCTTCATGTCCTCAGGAGCGGTCCGGAGAAGAACAGCAGCAGCGCCGAGGAGTGACTCAGAGCGCAAAGTGAAAGGGCTCCAAGGTCCAGGAAGTGGGACCTTAAAGGGACCTGCTGTGGTCCATAGACACGCGCGGCGTGGAGGAGCGCGAGGAATCGGCCGGGCACCTTCCCACGGAGAGTTCCTCGGAGCCGCAGTCCAAAGAGCGCGACACAGCTGATGAAAACACACGTGCAGAACCGACGTGGGTCACGAGGTGGATTCCCGTGCAAAGGTTGTAGGTTTGAGTCCCATGAGCCTCGTGCCTAGTTTTGGGATTTTTCAAGAGTAGTTCTGTTCAATGACATCACATCCTGATCTCCAAATGGCCAGTTCTTTTATTAAACTTTATCGGGGTGGATTACAATTTATATTTCATGGAATGAATGACTGAATCTTTATTCATCCCAGAGAGAGATTCCATTGGGCTGCACTGGCATTCAGTATTGAACATGTACTGATGAAACAGATAAATAAGAACAAGTACACACACATTTTCTGAAACTGCTTGTCCCATGCAGGGTCGCAGGGAGCCAGAGCCTAACCCGACACACCATCCTGGGCATAAGGCTGGAGGGGGAGGGGACACGCCCAGGACAGGGTGCCAGTCCATCGCAAGGCACCCCAAGCAGGACTCGAACCCCAGACCCACCGGAGAGCAGGACCCGGTCAAACCCACTGCGCCACCGCACCACCGCGCCCCTCCTAAGAACACGTATAAACGTGTATTTATAGAGAAGAGAAGGCAGGGTGAAGGGAAATGCTCTGGTGTCTCCCTCAAGGCGGTGCCACTGCGGTCACCATGGGCTCAGGTGATATGTGACCTTAACTGCTGCAGCAGGACTTGCATTTCTGCAAGCGGGTGAAACTAAGTTATACCAATAAAAAGGTGTTAGCTAGGAACATTAATAATAAAACAATGTTATGATTTGGAATAGCTACATTAGTGTTGAGACACCTGTCAGAGGGAACTGGCGTGTACTAGGGCCACTTTTAAGTTTTTTGTGTTTTTTCCCCTTGAAAAAGACAGCAGTGGATTTCTTTCATGTACTGTAGCTGGATTCTGCATAAGTTTAAGGGACCAGTTGGAAAAATATATATTTACAGTATCTGAAAGAACTTTGAGCTGGCCAGGGATTGGGGAGAGATATATGAAAACTAAAACCAACCATAAACCAGTTACATGTTAACAATAATGTGGTTAAATGTCACATTATATGATAAGAAATATTAAATATGTGTAATAAACAATACAGGTGAATTCAGTAAAGCAGGCCTGTAAATACCAACCATCATAAAGAACAACCATCAATTTTCCTATATTCAGACATCACAAATGAAGACGTAAAATTATTTTAGCATATTGCCCTCTATCATGCTTTCTGTTTCAGAAGCAGGGTTTAATTAGTTTTTGAAAAAAAAAAAAGATATTTGGGCTTGAAAACATGAACAAAAGCACAAGTTTGGATGGTTGGTGTTCAAGTGTTTTGTCTTCTGGAAAGGAAAATGCAAAAATATAACGGTTATTGAATTAACTGACTGCTTGCACGCAATAAGTCTGCAATATTTTATTTTGAAATGTAAAGTTTTTGTTTTTTTTTTTTTATTGAAACGTTAATACTAAATTAACATATATATTTGAAAAGGGCCAGAGTCGCCCCCTCTCGGCCGCACCGGGGAGTGCAGTTCAGTGAAAAAACGGACGTGAAGAGACAGAGGAGCGTTTGCTTCATAACAGGACGTGTCGAAATCTGCAAAACAAAGCAACATAAAACAAAACAAACCAGCGACGAAAGGCTTTAACAGCCTTCGGTGTCACTTCAGACCGGGATTAAAAGCTGGGATGACGAATTTCATATTTAATTTCAGTTTGTTTAATGGACGCTACTGGAAATTTCACAGTAAAAAGGAGGACATTTTTATTAGACACAGAAGTGCCTTAAGCCTTCGACAAAGATCGATAGCGCGACCGTAATTTTTTTTTAGATTGTTTGCTATCTGTTTGTTGCTACTGTTGTAATTTCGGCCGAGATTTCTGTCGCGGGCTGCGACTCTGCGATGTTGCGCGGTGTTGTTGAATTATAGCGAGTGCCGCTCACCCCCGTGACCGGCAAAGGAGCCGCCCCAAGTCGGCGAGCTTTCAAATCGAGCGGCCGGCTCCGCCGAGCGCAGTAGGCCGCGGAAGCGAAGCCGTAGCCGTTTTTATCGCTCGAAACACAGAATATCTGATAAAACATAAATATTCACATCGCTAACAAATAAACACGTTAAACGAATAAATGGCTACGGAAGGAGGAATTTGCTTGTCAGTTGTTGTAGTCGAGTGACTCTCCGGCCGAGGACCGTTGGTTGGCACAGCAGAGTCCCTCCACTTTCTTACACACACAGACAGAGTTTATTTTACTAAAAAAAATAACGATATAAAAATGAAACTCCTGGAAAACTCGAGCTTCGAGGCCATAAACAGCCAGTTGACGATTGAAACGGGAGACTGTCAGATTATTGGGCGGTAAGTTTGTATTTCAAAAAAAAAATCCAGTTGCTTTTTCCAAGCCATATTTGTTAATATAAAATATCATTATAATAAGTCATAACATGCAACCTTTCGGGTAACTTTACATTATGCCCTTTGCACTTAATTTCCCTCTTCTTAGATGCCTATACACCGGCGTGACTCCTTCCTTGTCCTTGTGTTATGTATTATTATTAATAATAATAATAATGATGATGATGATAATAATAATTTTGATGTTGTTGCTATGCAGTTAACATATAGCATATAGTGTTGTAAATAAATTGCCACGATCTGGTGCTTTTTTTCCTATGTGGCACTTTTCTCCAAAGTGACCTGCACAGTGTTAGGTTTGTACCCTAAACAAGTAACCGTCTGATACAGCTGGGTAAATTTTACTCTGTCATTTCTGGAAAAGCACCCTGATCGAGGGCACTGCGGCAGCGGGAGGAAGAATCAAAGCCCGGCCCTTTGATTGCAGTGGCTCTAGCCGCTGCGCCCCCTGCTGGTCCTAGTTGTACGCATGCACAGGTGTGCAACCTCTTCGTTGCTTTGTCTCCAGGATCGAGAGCTACTCGTGCAAAATGGCCGGGGATGACAAGCAGATGTTCAAGCAGTTCTGTCAGGAAGGTCTTCCACACGTGATGGAGGCCCTCTCGCCCCCCCAGACCGCAGGGGTCAGCCCCAGCAGGTGAGGACGTCGACACTGATGCCAAACTCTGTAAACGCTGCTTTTTTTCTTTGTTTTTCTTGTTAAATGTGTTTTCCAAAGTAGGTCAGGCTATCGTTTTTAATCCCCACATTCAGGCATTCAACCACTGCGTTCCCTGTTTAAATACTTCTCGTCATACTGGTTCTTTGCTCCTGGACTCTGAGGTCATCTGTTCTGAAACAGTACTTTGGTCCCTTGACACCCGAAGGCATGCGTTTATAGAGTTGTCACAGTTGCCGTGGAAACAGTCTTTGAGATGCATGGATAGATTAAAAAAAAAAAAAAAAACTTTGATTGTGAAGGAAACTACACAAGGCTGCAGCAACATACATGCAACAATGTAATGGAGAGAGATGCTGTAATAGAGAAATAAATAGTGGAAAAATACAAAGTGGATACAAATGCCTAAAAAATAAAGAGTGATGCTGGCAGCTCCATGCCACTCTGGCAGTTTTTACTGGTTTGTGTCCATTTGCTTTATTTTATATTACTTGCCTTTATAATATAAAGTTTTTAGTAGCATGTCATCCTCTGATAACCTTCCACAATGTGACTTGAAGACTTAAGGTGTTGGTCTGTGTTGCCAAAAATGGATGTGGTGAGTGCTGCGCGGCCTGAGGAAGGAATGCTGTTTGACTCCACAGGCTGAGCCGTAGTCAGAGTGGAGATGAAGGCGAGGGACCCTTGTCGGACAAGTGCAGCCGCAAGACGCTCTTCTACCTGATTGCCACCCTCAACGCCTCCTTCCGTCCTGACTATGACTTCAGTCGCACCAAGAGCCACGACTTCAGCAGAGAGCCCAGCCTCAATTGGGTGAGGGGACGTGTGAACAGCAGCAGCTCTGTGAACAATTGCCTGCAGGAGGGAATTAGTTTAATGGTCACTGTGTTATTTATTTATTTATTTATTTTAAGTTTTCCTGCAGTTGGTTTCCTGTGTGCATCAGCTAAATACACGTAAACATGGTGAAACTGCTGGTTGAAACAAAATTTAAAAATGGCAGCAGTATGTGTCAGACGTTTTCTATTAACGCTTGTTTGTGACCACAGGTGTTGAATGCTGTGAACAGCAGTTTGTCGTCGGCCGCGGGGGGCCAATTCAGCCGCCTTCAGCCCCAGCTGTGGCAAGCCATTGATGATGAGATCTGCTTGTCTGAGTGTGATATTTACAGGTACGCTGCAGTCTGTCCCGATTGCACTGTAGTCACAGTACAGTCAAGGAACTGTCTCGAAGGTAAAAGGGCAGGGCTCCTCCTGAGACTCAAGCCTGAAACTGTGTGGTTGAAGGTGCAATTAAGTGAGGTTTTTTTTTTTTTTTTTTTTTGGTTTCCTGTCAGCTACAAGCCAGATTTGGACTCGGACCCGTACGGAGAAGAAGGCAACCTTTGGTCCTTCAACTACTTCTTCTACAACAAGAGGCTGAAGCGCATCGTCTTCTTCACGTGCCGTTCTGTCAGGTAAAAGCCCGAAGGTGTTGCAGCTTCTGCATCTTTGAGCTGTCGCGTCTCTCACCGACAGAGGTGTGTGACTAACGCGGTTAAATCGACACTTCCCCGCACGACCGCACCGCTGGTGATTCTCAACCAGATTCTGCGTGCTGTTCAATGAGGAAATTAGGGTTCAGGCTTGGCAAGGGACAGCTCTTGGTGGCTAACATGCACATCTGCACCTCAGTTTGTTCATGACTCCCCGGGACTCTGGCATCGGGAACGACTTGGATCTGGAGCTGGAGGATGGAAGCTTTGAAGAGGAAGAGGAGGAGAACATGGAGGAAGAGAGGCGAGTATAAGAGACGGTAGGAATGTAAAGTATCAGTCCGAAGTTCGACGACACCTGTAGAAGCTCGTTCACCGAATTAAAGGCAAGGGTGGCTCTTCTAAGGAATACAAGATTTTTAAAAACTAAAATTTTTAGTTTATTTTATTTCCAGGTATTTAACAAAATGTACTTGAGCTAAAACATTGTCAGTTATGAATAGAACTAGTTTCCAGCAAGTGTACTCAAACATTCGACTTACTCCAGGTTGTGGTGGCCAAGCTCCTTCCTTTTTATTAATTTTCCTAGCGAAAGGGTGCACTCACTGGTGACGCCCACCTGTTGTTTCCCTTCTGCAGACGTGGCGCTCTGTGCACCCGATGAAGTGGGCCAGAGGATGAGGAGAAGTCGGGGATCCTAGAGGGAGGCGAGCGTTGAACCTGCAGCCAGTGTGCTGTTCACAGACGGCAGCCTTTCTCTCCCGATGCCTTTGCCGTTCGTTTAACTTTATCCGTGCGTTCTCCCTGCAGTGCGTCCGCACATTTCCCGGAAGCGCGAGCCCTGTATGAGATCCCGAATCATGTAACCGAAGCTACAGCGTGACCTCTGAGTGTGTCTACACTGCTTTGCTCCCACTCCGATTAACCTCCATTTTATTTATATTTAAGCTAACAAGTGTCATTAGTTTTTTGTCAAACTTGACTTTTTACTTTTCAATTTGTGTCTAGTCAGTGGAGAGATGGCAATATGTGAAGTACATATGGACACTCCAGAGGGAAAACTCGTAGATTTTACTATAGTTCCCTTTTTAATATATGTACGTGGATGTGTATATGAGGCATGTATTGCAGAGAGGAAAATTGGATTTATGAGATGATAAGATTTCCTGCTGTGTTTTACATTTAAATAGCTGTCGGGTCTATATTTTTAAGAAGGTTTTGTTTTCACTGCAAGTATTAATTTCTGCATCATTCATGCTTTATCATTTCAGTTTAGGCTGTACTCACAGAAATCATGTTGAATTCCTTTTGTGAAAAGGTCTCTTTGTTACATTTGTAGGATTTGTGTTTGGAAAGTTTGTGAGCCAGGAAGTGCAGTCAGCTTCCCTGCCTGGACGCAAGGTGTCGCTACATGCACACTATTTTTTTTTTTTCTCTCAAACTCATCTCTGTGTCTTTCTACACAGTGTAAGGTACTGTGCAAAAGTCTTAGGTACTTAGATGTTTCACAAAAATATTTGTTTTAGATAGTTATTTAATGTCTTGTGCATTGTCAGTGTCAATGGGAAAGAGCATATTTTAGATTTCCAAGCATTCCTTTTCAAGAAGTTATAGTATTACAGTAAGGGTTTTGTATGTCATGAAAGAAAGAAAGCACACACACACACTGTCTGAAACTGCTTATCCCAAGCGGGGTCGTGGCGAACCAGAGCCTAACCCTAGCAACACAGGGCCAAGGCTGGAGGGGGAGAGGGAGGGGACACACCCAGGACAGGATGCCAGTCCAGCGTAAGGCAGCCCAAGCAGGACTTGAACCCCAGACCCGCCAGAGAGCGGGACCCGGCCAAGCCCACCACGCCAAGTGGTTGTTGAGGATGGATGGTTGCTAAGCTTTGTAGGAAGTTTATTAATTAAGAGCATTATTTTTTTAAACATTCTCACTTTACAGCTTTTTTCTGCTTCAACTGCCTAAAACTTTTGCACAGTACTCTATTTTCTCGCCCAGTTTTGGAACCTCCTTGTTAGTTTGCGGCGCGCTAGCTTCTAACCGAGCAATGAAAGATATTCACTGCTAAAATTTCCTGAGCTGTAAGCCGCTGGTCTTTCACAAAAAAGCGAAGCGCTGATGTTTTACAGCGCATTAACATATTTAGATTATTAGGCATCACTCCTCATGTGTTTTGCATTTTTACTCAAAGCATTAGCTACCAGCCGGTGTGTTGGACCTTCTCCGGTGTTGTTTCCTTCTTTCTTCCAGTGCTTATTTAGTCCGCAGTGTTGACCCAAGCCACATTTCGTTTGAGTTTGACTTTGTTTTACATCTGCATGTTGTCATTTGTGCTTGTCTCCTACGCAAAAAGGCACATTACAGATGTGTGTGCATCTGTCTTCTGATAAAGTCCCAAAATGCATTCCTTTTAACTGACCTCCAGCAGAATGTAAATCATACATTTATATTGCACTTTCGGTGCTGGAATACACTACCAGTCGCAGTTTGAGTACACTTGCTGGAAACTAGCGTTTTTTCTTCTTCTCTGGTTGATGTTTTCTGTGAGTAACAATTTCACTGAAATATGCTCACAAAACAGTTCCTGTTGCTCCACAGAAATTCATACAATTTAAAGTGTAGATGATTGTGGGTGGGAGGGGACATGTGTGTTGGAGCAGGCGTACTCAGACCTGTGACTGGTAATGTAGATCAACAGGAGGAGGATAGCAGCACTGATGGAATATCACTTTCCAGGTACTTTACAAATGAATGAGGTTAAATTCCATCTGAGTTGAAGACCTGAAGTGTTCTTTGGGATGTGTTTTTCTTTTTTGCTTCAGGCATATATAGTGCAAGTATTAAGGGCCCAAACTTGTTACAAATGTGAACTTGTCATTTGACTCGGCTCCTTTTAGTTATACTACTACTACTAAGAAGTGTAGCAAAGCCTTTTAAGTGTTCATGCTGTTTTATTTGAGCCTTTACACATTAAAGAGTGTCAGTAGCTGTTTTATACTTCGCTCTGACCTTTTTGAAATAAAAGTGTGGAATGGAATCTCTTTTTTTTTTTTTTTTTTTCTTTTCTTGAATTATAACATGTGCCTCAGTGAGTTATGGTTAATGTCTAAGTGTGATTTAGCATCTTTTTGCTTACAGTTCTTATAATTGAGTGGTTTGTTCCCAGTGTGTGAATTGTTCATTTCATGTGTGTTTGTATTCTGCGTAGGGGAGGATTCCTCTGTTTTCTCCTAAGACCAGGAATAAATTCTTTCGCTAATTAGAATACATTCATCTGCAACTGTGCTTCATGTCTCATCTGGCATGAAGGCTTAACAAACATTCGTAACGGAGGAGGAAAAGGAAATAATACTCAACATCGCATGCGATGGAAGCCGAAACAGAACTAAAGGTCAACTTGTTACATTTAGCTGATGCTTTTCTCCAAAGCGACTTACAGTGTTGAGGTGTTCACAATTATTTACCCATTTATACAGCTGGGTGATTTTTACTGGAGCAATTTAAGGTAAGTACCTTCCTCAAGGGTATTACAGCCAGACGGGGGATCAAACCTGTGGGTCCAGCGACAGCAGCTCTAACCACCACGCTACCAGCTGCCCACTTGTTGGATGAGGGAAAGTGATGCAGACAAGTATACAATTATGGTGGAAAAATATCAGCACAGGATGTTTAGGATTAAAGCACTTCCTGTGCTGTGATGAGAGATTGCCGTGTTGACCCTGTTTGAGCAGCAAGGACATCCCTCTTGGCCCACTGACTCAGCTAGGGAGGGACTTTCTTTATGGATATATACACTTTGATCATGTTTGTGCCATAGTGCCACTGCTGGAGTTCCAACTTGGAAATGAGAGTGGTCTGATAAGAAGAGTACACTGACTCACCTGATTTGATAAAATGTCCTACTGTAACATATTTTTGCCCAGTAATGCATTTAATTTGTTTCATTCAAATTTAATAGTGACAGTATCTTAATTTGAGCTGACCTTACTCTCTTGGTCAGTTTACAAATGTACCAAAATCAGTAAAGGGTGTCCAATTACGTAGCAGGATTTGCGTACCGGACGGTGTTCGCTATGATATTTAATCTTTTATTTAGTTATTCGGTCACAGCTGATTGTTCTGTTTCTTTCTTCGTGGAGCGAGAAGGTCAGAGGCCTAAGGGAGGAGCAGTTGCCAGGATAACTGAGCTTTCCTGAGCGGGCACCGTGACTTATGAGTGGCTCATGATGATGAAAGAATTATGCAATTCAGAGTTACAGTGACTGGCAGAACACAACAGCTGTTATGCTTTATGAAAGGCAGAACTTTCTTAAGTAATGCACACCATGTACCAATAAAATACCAGAGTATGAACACCTGGGTGGTGTTGCTCAATAAACGCACAACTTTGTACTTTTACAAAGATGCTAGCTGAATACACACGCTGTCTGAAAAAGAAAAAGAAAAAAAAAAATAATGTCTGGGCAGCAGGCAGCCTAGGGATGAGAGCTGTAGCCTTTGGACTGTTTCAAGTTCAAATCCCATCTCCTGCTGTTGTACCCTTGAGCAAGGTAAGGTACTTACCCTGTATTGATAGCGTAAAAAAATTGCCCAACTGGATAAATAGGTGAATCGTTGTAAGTAGCTCATTGTTTCGAGTCACTTCAGTGAAAAGCATCAGATAATAAAAATAATTAGTGAAAACGGAAATAAGTCCTGGGGTCAAATCTTGCTCCTGCTGTAGTACCATTGAGCGAGGTTCTAGCTAGCCTTACTCCAGTAAAAATGACCTGGCTATATAAATGAGTAAGACGCTACGTAGCCGAATGTTGAAAGTCATTTCAGAGAAACGTATAATCTGAATGAATAAATAATTCCTAATAGTAATGCAGAGAATTTGAACAGATTAAGCTTTTCCTTTCTGCAGTCCCCAGTCTCATACCCGCCCCCCCGAAGTGTGTAATACAGTTCAGTGCAAAAAAAAATTAGTGTAGAAATTTCGAAAGCAGTGCATGTGATGTTTTCCCATGAAAAATGTGTGGTTCTTGTAAAAGTCTGAGGCCCTCTGACCTTCAGTTCACTCTCAGTCCGGTGTTGTGTAAGAGCGCGGCGCACCAAGCGCTGTTTGCTCACTCCCTGTTTAAGCGCTTCCTGCCCTCCGCGTTCGCCATGCGAGCGGGTCTCGTGGACCGCGATGTCAACACAACTGCAGCAGAATGTTAAATCGGAGGATACGGCCTTACGGACGTTTCTGAAATGTCCGAAACCTTGCCACATAACACCCCCCTCCACCTCCCGATTATTGCTAACGGTGGAAATGACGGAGCAAATGACATCGAGAAACTGCAGATGAGGAGTAACAAGGAGCAAGTTAACCGTGTTATAGCGGGTAGGTGGGGGAACTCCTGGTGGTGGCGAGATTTGCGCCTCGGTCCCTGGTGTAACCTTTTAGACACGTTAGAGAAATAATGGAGTGCGTTTAATTAATTTGCGAAAAGAAAATGATACATGTTTTAGCTTTGGATTAACTTAACTTGTTTTTAAATTACATTTACATGTATCTGCATTTACCGTATGGGGGTGCGGTGGCACAGTGGGTTTGGCTGGGTCCCACTCTCTGGCGGGTCTGTGGTTCGAGTCCCGCTTGGAGTGCCTTGTGACGGACTGGTGTCCGGTCCTGGGTGTGTCCCTTCCCCCTCCGGCCCTCTGCCCCGTGTTGCCGGGTTAGGCTCCGGCTCCTCGCGACCCCGTATGGGACAAGCGGTTTCAGATGAAGTGTGTGTGTTTTCTCCAAAATGACAAACAAAAGAGCGTCAGCAGCAGAGCAAGAGCTTTAGACACAGAGACTGGATTACGGACATGCATCTGACACCATTGTGTTGCTGGTTCACATCCCTCCAGTATTTCATTAGAAATGGAGACAAGAGGTGGGGGGGCGCAGTGGGTTGGACCAGGTCCTGCTCTCCGGTGGGTCTGGGGTTCGACTCCCGCTTGGGGTGCCTTGCGGCGGACTGGCGTCCCGTCCTGGGTGTGTCCCCTCCCCTTCTGGCCTTGCACCCTGTGTTACCGGGTAGGCTCCGGTTCCCCGCGACCCCGTATGGGACAAGCGGTTCAGAAAATGTGTGTGTGTGTGTGGAGACAAGAGGACTTTAGCCATCTTATGTGTCATTTTGGAAACTGGGGCATTAATGAGACTCTTAAAGTTATTATGGCAAAGTTTATTGCCTTAATTAAGAGGTCTGATGGAGCCAGAATACGGATCAATAAAAGCATCACCCCAACAGGTCTAAGACCCTTCATGTAGAGGTACTACTGTTTTTTCGTTTGTCTTTCGATTGATGATTGACGAATTTTTATCAGCGTCTTAACTGTAAATTTGATCATATTTCTTGAATGTGCACAGACTGAGTCAGTGTAGGAACAAAGTGAAATTCCTGTCTGCGGTGCGATCTCTGGGAGGAGAGGAAGAGGAGGATGTTCACGCTCTGCCACGAGAGACGGAATGAAATTGTATGAAATCCCGTCGAGTGCGATTAGAGCCGAGTCCCTCGGTGTGCCTCCTTGCCTGGTCGGGAATGTGGGCTCGCCTCTGGCCGTTGAGAATTTTAATAGACGCGATTATATAAAGAGAAGTTTCGGATGGTTATTTTCTGGTTCTTTCTTGTAATGTTGCACTCGGGATGTCATGTTTTCATTTTCAGTATCTATTACTGGCCTCTGGTTTGCATTAGTCAGTGTCTGTTCCTATCGGACTAAAATCTGTTCTCAGGTTTTTCCGAAAAATTTAAATGACATGAGATCATCATTTGAATCTCCCCTTTAATAGGAATGATTATTTCTTATCGTGTAGATTTTTTGTTACGCTACTCAACATGACATTTGGAATATAAACAAACTAATGACTGATGATTGTTCTTTACACTTTACGGAGCTTCCCAACACGTCATAGTGATCTGAGGTTTGTAAAGACAAGTTACGTTTTCCAATTTAGAAAGTTGAATTGGTTTGCTGGTTAACTGTTTTAAAATAGTTTTGCAGCTGCATCTTTAATTATAGCCATTTTCCATTATTCAGGTTGATAGTGGCATGATGGTTATCTGTTATCATACTTTCCACTGAAGGCAGCTGGTCACTCATGAAATACATTTTCATACGAAGACTGTACATCGTGGCGTTTTATGCATTTGTGTGTATGGAAAGAACACGTGTATTACTTTGTAGAACTTTGTGGGTAGAAGCTAATGATTATTATTCCAACGCCCAAATTAGCTGGCTTCATTTCAGATTTATGGAGGAAATCCCAACTAAAGGGAAAGTAATTTTTATTTACTTTTACAGACACATATCAAAAATTAAAGGTTGCTTCAGTATCGAATCGGTTTGTGTTTATTGAAAAGGGCAAGAATTCGTTGCATGATAATGTCTTTAATAATCTGGCAGCAAGACAAGAATGAACCCATTTTCTGTCATTTTGTTTTTTTTTTTTTTATTTTTTATTTATTATCAACAACAAAAATACACTTATTTTTTCCAATGTACTTTAAGTACATCCTCCCTCTAAAATCAATGTAAAACCCATGTAGTGTGCATTCCCTCTGCATAATGACACGTATCTATTTACAGGTTCACAAAACAGGCTGTGGTTTCGGGTGAGAACAGTAAGCTGGGGGTGGGTGGGTGGGGGGGGAGGGGGGTCACAGGGCGTTAAGCGTGTTTCACTTCTGACTTTGTAATGCCTTGCGCTTTTTTCAGCTCCACACACTTAACACCACCACAAAACAGGATTTCATATAGGTACAAGTTCACCGAAAAGTTCTCGTCCAAACCCCGCGGCGCGGCAGCGGCCGACGGTCAGGGTCAAGCGGGAGTCGTCAGGCTCGAGTCGTTGCTCAACCGTTCTGGGAAGCGGGATAACATGCACACAAGGACACGGCACACATTCTTTATAAACAAGGAGCCCTGCGTCTGAGGAGGAGGTTTCATGTTTTTTTTTGTGTTTTTTTTTTTTTTCCCCAAAGTTACAGGCAGGATATGAACGCGCCGCCTGCTGCGATGAAAACTGAGTCTGTTCGCCTAGATGCGCATGCTGCGACCGAGCAAAGCTACACATCACTCTTTGGTTGAAGTAAGCACCCCATATTTGGTTCTGCTGACATCCGGTGAGGATAAATATGGAACGGAGAGAGAAAAAAAAAAAAAAAAACACACAACAGGAAGGCACTTAGAGGGATCCGTTTCAGAATTTCACTGCAAAACTATGCAAACGACAGTACAAAAAAAGGCACAAATCTTTTTGTGCATCAAGTATTCCAGGATTAGTTCAAGTTCGAGGTATCTCGCGCTGGCCACTTCAGACCTGTACAACTTCTTGGCATTGGATCAGTCCGTTTGTGGTTTGTTTGCAATGGAAAATGGTACAAAAAAAGGGGAAAATACTGGTAACGAAGCAGATGAGCAGCATGGGAGACACGGGGGAGGTGCGCTGCTCGATTTGGAAAAGGTTTAAAATGGACTAATGCAAATCACGCGGGGAACGACCTCCAGAACTGTCAGCCCGCCGAGTCCATCTGACTTCTTTCTTCAGAGAACTGCAACTTGAAAAAACGGGGGCTTAAAACGCATTAAGTGGGGGGACCATTAAACAGCAAAAATGCCTCTGAAAAGAATTGTGCCCCTTTGTGTTCCTAATGCTTCTCACTTCACTGGCTGGTGCAGTCGTGTACGAGTGCTAAGTCGTCCCATCTGACATCTGATTTCCTTCCAGGACACCTTGGACGCAAGGTTTCGCGTCATTCCCTCCAATGCCAAAACTTGCTATGTGCTCCCAACCCATCTCGGGGTGGCGCCCTGCTCACTGCACATGGGATGGAGGTGGGAGGTGGTGGGTGCATCATTCGGGCACTCGCTTGAGGAAAGTTACCCTTTACTCCTGCCTCTAGGCTACAAAAGGTCCTCGCTGTCATTTCCGCCGAAGTCCGGGACAACTTGGTCCGTGTGGCTCCTGGGCGCCAGGTGGGTGTCAGTGGGCGCCATGCCGCCGGAGCTGAGCCAGGGGTGAAGCAGAATCTCGGCCGCTTCGAGTCGTTCGGACGGCGTCCTGCGCAGCATGCAACGCACCAGGCACTTAGCCCGTGGGGACAGCGAGTCCGGCACCGTAAACACGCCCCGGCGAATCTTCCCAAAGAGCGCGGCGGGCTCGGCGTCCTGGAAGGGATAGCGTCCCACCAGCATGGTGTACAGCACCACGCCGAGGCTCCACACATCGGCCGCTTTGCCCGAGTACGAGTGCCGCGAGTTCAGGATCTCGGGTCCCACGTAGGCCGGGCAGCCGTGCTTGTCCGTCAGCGAGTCGTCCTCCCCTTTGAGGATGCAGGAGTCCTCCAGGTCCTGCAGCACTAGCTTGGTCCTTAGAAGGAGATGATCAGAGAACGGTCAGTTGGGTCTCAGCGCATCGGAATAAACTCAATACCCCGTCACCCCGCTTCATTTCCTGAACCACGACCTCATCCTTCTTGGTGCAGCCTAAACACCGGCAACCATTTCCATCCATCCATCCATCATCGGTAACATCTCGTCCAAGTCACGGTGGCCCAGAGTCTATCCCAGAAGCACAGTGTGAGAAACAGGTACACCGTGGATAGGGCCCCAGTCGAATAACACTACTACAGGCAATTCAGTCGCCAGTTCACCTGAAACACATGTTTTTGGTCTGTGGGAGGAAACCAACATAACCATAGGGAGAGCGTGCCAACTCCGCACCAACTAAGCTGGAATTTGAACCCACAGCTTCACCGTGCCGTCATACAGAAAATACAGCAACTGGAGTATTTGATGGCACAACTGAGCGTTCCGAAGGGCGCTGCAGTCTCAATATTATTAGTGAGATGACTGTTGAGCTTTAAAAGGATGACTACGCAAACGCTCCATCTCGATGACAGCTTATTTTGAGAAATACGGTGTGAATCGTACATCGTATATAAACGTTGACTGTTGCGGCGAGTTTGTTCTTGAGAACTTTGACTATGTAAGTGTAGGTATGACGTGAGCGACTGTATCGCATCAGTTGAAAATACAGATCTGGGAGGCACAGCAGCAACACTTAACCCGGTATGATTTCAGCTCCCCTCTGCCCTGGTGTGATGCTAGCAGAGGGTTTTGAGCGTTTCGGTTTGCGCTGTGGCTGTAGCTCGGCAGGGGGATGCCTCGAAACGCGGCTCTCCTGGAGCGATGACTCAAACCCGAATGGAAATACACCTTCGCCTACACTTGGCCCTCCTGTTTTTATTCACATATATATATATATTTTTTTCCTCCCTCTTGCTGTGTGGCTTGACATTTCTTTTAAATTATCAATGGAATATATATAGCAGCCAACCAGTAAAAGATTCACAGAAAAACTTTTCTTGAAGTGAATGCAAGTCACTTTGTGACTTGCGGCCGGGGTCTCAAGTTCAGCTGCCCCACGCGAGATCCAGAATCAAAGGAAGGTACTGAAAGAGGTAATATATATCAGAATTCACATTTGCTGTAACTAATCTTTCTAACTTTGCTTTCTCTATAAGGAATCTACATTATCACTTATCAAACTCATTCATAATTACAAGGTCACTCTTTTCCACAAACCATTTCTATCATAAACCGCGTTGCATTACTGCCGGTTCATACTTTGTTTCAAGCCTGCGGACCTACGATGTCATCATCGTTACCATTATGAGTTCTACCAGAGAAAGGAAACTATTAGTAATATGAATATACACATTTTACAAATACAGTGTAAAAGTGATACAAGGCATCCCCACATTCTTATATTAACAGAGTAAACTGAATAAGATACTGTAGGAGACAACTTAAAATTTTTAGTCACCGAGAACTCTGGGTTCTCCCTAGATTACAAAAGACATAGATTTTTAGATATGTGTCAGTTCAATAGTATGCCCTATGGTATGCATGGTGCCCCTTACAGCCCATGCTTCTCTGGACGGATGGATGGATGGATGGATGGATGGATGATCATAGGATCACAGGTCTCATTTAACACAAAGGACGCTTACATGGTAACCCCCGTAAACATGACAGGCAGTCAAATTTTTGAGTGGAGTCGCCTCCACCCTGAAAGTGTACACATGTGCAGGGACGGACACGTGCCTTGAAGGCACAGCGAGACAGGCACAGACAGAAGGGGAACCAACCTCTGTTGGTCGGCGAAGACGAACTTGCGCAGTTTGAGGTCGCGCAGGACGACCCCACGCTCGTGGCAGTGTGCCACAGCACGTGCCATCTGGCCGAAGAGGTGCGCCGCCTCGTCCTCCGCCAGGCGTTTGCACGTACGCACGTACGAGTGCATGTCGCCGTAGTTTCGCTCGAAGAAGACGTAGGCACTGCGCTCTCCTGTCACAACCTCAGCGATGTGGCTCACGTTGTCATGTGGCTGCAGGCGGGCGTAAGGGGCGATCAGCTGCTGGTATTTGCTCATGGAGAACACCTGTGCATCCCAGGGGACAATGGTAAAGAGAGCTGAGTTATGGCACTCACTTAGACATCCTTCCACCCGGTTGTACACCTGGACATTTTACAGGACTACTCATGACCCAAAGTACCATCTTAAGGCTTCAGCAGCAGGACACCTGCTCACATGTGAACCAGCCGCATTGCGGAAGTGACCGTAACTGTAGAGTCTGTATAATATGTTTTAAATGTTAAGGATCTGAAAGAACTTGCATCTTGTCAAATTCCATGTATCTGTTAATCTACTTGGCTAATGGAGTGTCCATCTATTCATCTACCTATCTATCTGTTTATCTATCTAAAGTCCAAGTCCTTAACCGCTACACTACCCGCTGCCCTGTTTGGAATTCTCCTATGCTTTTCCCATGCATTTTTTTAAAAATAGGAACCTTATTAACACCTTAGTACGATCTTATCCTGTGTGTGTTGAGTGGTGAACGCTTCCTACCATCTACTGTACTATTCACTGCATGCTATTTGCATTACGGTGATAGTAACAGGTACAGATAATGGCCGGCTATACTCAGAAGTTGTAAATCTGAGTTACGAGAAATAAAAACCCAACTAAGAGGAAGTGTGGAAAGGATGCTAAGCTTTTAGCAGATGAGATAACCAGATAATCACCCCAACAAAGACCTGTGAAATCTTCTAGCTCTTTTATGAATCATACTTCTGCATATTCTGGTTAAAATAAAAATTATGACCCGCTGGAGACAATGAAGATGCTTCGCTAAATGCTTGTGCAGCAGGGTAAGCTGGCACTGTGACCAGCCGGTTACTGGGAGACAGAGAGCAGCAGGACAAGACTTCTTTTATTTTTCTTTTCTTTATCAGTGATTTCAAGCTGAGCAACAGCCACTAGGAAGCGCGTCTGTATGGGACAGCTCACTGGGGTCTAATCTCCAGTTGGAATGGTCCTACAGGCCTCATTTACCTTGCACGTGTACTCCTTCTCCGTAACACTGTGAACTGCTCTGTGAGTGTGAGTGCCCTCGGTCATCTCCAGCAGGATGTAGGGTCCGATGCGGGATGCGCAAGGTTGCTCGGGCCCTCCGGCGCTTAGGCTCTGTGTCCGAAGACGGAGGCACGGGGCGAGGCCCGGTGAGGGCGGCTGGCTCAGCCGGGGGCGCTTGCGCTTTGGTGCATCGCCGTCCAAGGGCTCCTCGAAGTCAACCCGCTTGAGCCGCAGGGGGAGGGTGTAAGGGCCACTCTGCATGTTCACACTCATCTGCAAAGAGAGCCGTGGCTGTCAGCACCCCAGCAAATCTACTTCCCTTCATCATCATCATCATCATCATTATTGATATTATACATTTACAGACAAAAAGACAATATGCTTATAGAGATTTATCAGTTTATAGAGCTGGGTAATTTCTGTTGTATCAATTCACGGTAAGTGCATTGCTCAAGAGTGCAACATGAGGAAGAGGGATTTGAACCCAGGACCTTGCGCCCGGTGCTCCATTAAAAGGTACAAACGGTGCAGTTTCACAAAGAGATCCCGTATGAAACTTGAAACTTAAACTCGCACCCCTGTCTGGTGGGATTGCTCCGGGATGGAGCGCGAGAACTTGCAAAAGTTTACATCATTCACGAGGTAGGCGCTCATCAGGCTGCGCGCGGACAACGCGTGCACCCCTCGGCGGGTGACGTCATCGGCCAAAGCGGGGCCCAGCCGCGCGGCTGCACCGGCGCGCGCGCCTCCTCCTCCTCAAACAATGGGACCGTGCCCGTGCACGAGCGCCGGGACCCGAAACTCGTGCAAAACTCATTTATCGCTTAAATAATGCGCGTCGGGATGAGACGCTGTTGGAATTCGTGCAAATGACAGAAAGAAAAGCAGGAGCTGACAAATAGAGGATGAGCGTGTCGGGAAAGATGGAAAAGGACGGGAACGGATCCATGAGGTGAGTCAGTGGGTGAAGCGGAGCTGTGAGTAACAAAGGAGGAGCCGCGAGCGGAAGGTGATTCACGAGCACCATTGTGTCCAGTGCACAGGCACAGGGACAGGGAGCGCGCGCGCGCACACGCACACACACACGCGCGCGCGCGCACAAACCGGCCTGGCACGGTGATGTGATCTCTAATACCACAGATCGGGTTACATGACCGGCGTCGGTGGTCATGATCATCACCACGCAGGGCTGAGCAGCGTGTGTTCAAAACGCTCCCCTGCCCTGCAGCGCGGACACTGTTCTACTGGAACCATCGCGCAATCAGTGGGCGCTTTGGGTAACGGTCGTCACACACTGCCGGAGTCGCGCTGCACTTATGAACGCGCTCATCATCACGTGCCGTATAACACGGGTTCGAGCGCACCGCTCCATCCCGGTTTCCAAGCCCCCAGCCCAACCGAGATGCTTCCCAGCAGAACCCAAAACACGCGTGGAGCCGTGTGCGTGCATGCACGCGCACGCGTACACGCACCCATGTCCTACCTCGTCCGGAGAAGACAAAGGCTCCCGACCCAAACAGCGCAGACACCCCTGTGGGGGGGGGAAGGAGAGCGGGGGGGGGGGGCAGCTCCAGAGGGTCCCTCCTGTCCTCGATCAGCAGCGCACCATCCCCACAGACAAAGCCGAGCACAACTCCGGGTCGATGAGTCCAGTTAGAGCGCAGCAAAGGAAAACTGCAACAAAAGTATCCGGCGAGTGACGTTTCAGTGGAGGTCTCGCGCTCGCCAACACTTCAAAGGTCCCCCCAGAAAAGTGAATAAAAACTGCGGGTGGACGGGGAGCCACGTGATAGATGACTTGGAAAGAGGTAAAGTGGGATTAAAAGGGGGTAGAGTCCAGGTAAAAGCTGCACAAAGCCTGCGATCCGGCAGGCAGGGTGTCCCGAGCCGCACGCGTCGCGCTCCGCTTTGTGCGCGATTTGCGCCCTCCCTTGTCCCGCTTCTACGAGCGTCTCCGCAGTCCGCAGAAACTGCTCTTGTGGCAGGAATCCGCTTCGATGGAGCTCGGGAACGAGCTGCTGTCGCTCCACCGTCGATCCGGAGAACCGCGCGTTATCTGACTGTAGTAACTGGAAAATGCCAGAAAATCCGCTGCTTATTGCCCCGCGAGGCGTTTAAATGCCCGAAATGTCCCGTCCCGAGAAAGTGAATTAGAAAGCCCGGTACTGGGTTCGATCCAGTGCCTTCGAGGTGTGTGATCTCCGGCGGACAAGCTCTCCCAGTGTGACTCGCACCCTGTTCCGGGCAGCCCGTCTGCGTCGATCTCTTCGGGAGCTCGAGCCTCTACTAGTAGCCCGTCCTTCCTCTCCGACGGCACTTTCAGAGTCGGTGATGCTGAACCGGCCGCGATTGCGACATCCAAGCTCCGCCCCTGCCTGTCTGATGACATCGGTGAGTCGCACGGGGGGAGAAGGGGGGGGGGGGCGACCCAACAACCTTATGGGTCTGCAGTGCGCGGCTGGAAATTGGCGGCGTTGCTGGGAGCTCCTCTCTCGTCCGTTCCAGAAGTGTAACCCCCCCGGTCTCCCGTGGCGGGATTCGCAGAAGCACAAACGTGCGCTGTAATGCCACAAAGAAAAAGCCCGGGCGAAACCGAAAGTGCGCGCTGCGCATGCCCGACGCTGTCACACAGTCCCTATTCTTATTAACGGCGCAAGTTTGCTCCAGAAAAAAAAAGAAAAGACTGAACAGGTGGGTTATATAACAAGTCCTAGTAGGCTTTTATCAGCCTGTATCATATATTAATGACATTTATTAATTATTTTGGCTGATGTCTGACAGAAATTGTGATTTTATCAGTTCAGAATACTGAAGGTACTACAGCAAGGGCGGGATCCGAACTAACAACCTTCGAGATCGAGTTTAAGAAGAGTCCACTTGCACACATTGGGGGGGGGGGGGGGGACCAGCGGTTTGACTGACACACACAAATGCATGACTCAATAGCCACTATGGTGTTGCGCCGCTGAGTGATTACAGCGCGCTCCTGCGATGCGCGTTCACGGAGGAGACGCGCAGGGAGCGGGAAGGGAGTGTGAGCGGCTGCTGTGTGTTCGCACACAACAGATGTGTTTCCATGGGAAGGGAGCGTCCCGCAGGTTACACAACCTAGCGCGAGGCACCGCTGGAACGCGCTTCTGTTCTGTTGCGTCATGTTTCCCTTTCTTGCCCGACACTAATCGATCGCAGGTAGATGCACAGCGCGAGCTGGACTCTTTTTACATTTGTCTTGGACAAAGGAGTCAGCTTTATTTAAAAAAAAAAAAAAAAATTGTACTAAAAATAATTTGAAGAACTGGCACCTTTGTCCATGGAATTTGATCAGGAATTCAAACCCAAGACCTTCTATTAGATGACAGCTGTAACCACTATGCCACCTGCTACCTTGTATTATACATAAGTTGGCCTTATGCAAATAGATTTCTTTTATTAAACTCTTTGTAGTGCAGCCTGTAAAAGGAGCGTAAGATGTGGAAATAGGTTGGGATGCATGAAGTCATCATGAGTTTGGAGATTAGGATGACCGTTTCACGTGGTCAGGGTGCAGAACTGAGGCCTAGGCATGTTTGACACTCACTCGTTCGCCTGCTACTGTGTGTGTGTGAGTGTGAGAGAGCAAGAGAGAGAATAGGGTTACACAATTATTACATTTTGGAGTGCAAAAAGTGCTGATGATACTTTCAAGAGGCTTTCACAACGTTGCATAAGAAAGGCAACTGTTTATTTAAATTTCAGCTCTGTATCCTTATGCTTAACAAATAAATAGTTTAGATAGCAGGTGGAGCTGATCTTCCAGTAGGGTTTATGTGGAAATGGTGTAATTGTGCGTTTTACTGTGCTTGGACTGTAAAATGTTATTCTGAAGGCAAGATTTCATTACATGATATACAGTGTGCTCTGTCAAATTCCTGGCCATAGAAAGATTTTGCAACCTACAGTTTATAAAATAAAGGCAAAAAGTAATTATGTACTCTAAACATTAAAAATAAATACTTAATATTTCTCTCTTCTGAACTTTGTGTAGCCAGTCCACACACCCCCCTCCCCATCATCTGCACTTTTCCATTACATTTAAATCATTTAAAATTTTTCTCCAGTATATTTTTTGACAAATAACATGAGGAAATATTAATATAATGAAACATCTCAGTCAAAAATTGTTTAACCATAAAGTAACTTGACAGCTTGAGCCTTTTTTGGAGCTGGTGTTGTGGCAGTTAATGACATTTACTTACAGTCCATCCATCCATGATCCAATGTTACATATCCATGTGTGGCAAAAGTATGTGAACCTCAAGGATTATCAGTTCATTTGAAGGGGAAATTAGAGTCAGATGTTTCAATAAATGGGATGACAATCAGGTGTGAGTGGGGGAGGCCCTGCCTTATTTAAAACAGAAATCTTTGGCTTCGCCATCAAAGCGTGATCTTCACAACACAGGTCTGTGGAAGTGTGTCATGGCTTGAACAAAGGGGATTTCTGGGGACCTAAGAAAAAGAGTTGGTGATGTTCACCAGGCTGTGAAAGGTTACGTAACCCTTTCTAAATTTGGACTCCACTAGTCCACTGTCAGGCAGGTCATGTATAAACAGAGGAAATTCAATACCATTGTTGCCCTCCTCAAGAATGGTCGACCAACAAAGATCACACCTGGAGCAAGGTGTGTAATAGTCTGGGAGGTCACAAAGAATCCCAGGGTAACTTCTAAGGAACAGAAGGCCTCTCTTGCATTGGCTGATGTCAGTATTCATGAGTCCATCAGAAGAACACTGAACAACAATGGTATCCATGGCAGGGTTGCAAGGAGAAAGCCACTACTCTCCAAAAAGAACATTGCTGCCTGTCTACAGTTTGCTAAAGACCACATGGATAAGCTAGAAGGCTATTGGAAGAATGTTCTGTGGGTGGAAGAGACCAAAATAAAATTTCTTGGCTTGAATGAGAAACTTTATGTTTGGCAAAAGGCAAACACTGCATTCCAGCATATGAAAGTCATCCAATCTGTGAAACATGGTGGTGGCAGTATCATGGTTTGGGCCTGAATTGCTATCAAAGAAAGTCAGTGTTTTGAAATGGCTAAGTCAAAGTCCTCACCTTAATCTTACAGAAATGTCAAAGGACCTGAAGCGGGCACTTCGTGTGAGGAAACCCAGCAACATCCCTGAGCTGAAGCTGTTGAGTAAGTGGGAATGGGCTGCCGATGTACAGGACTGAGCAGCAGTTACTGGAAACGTTTTGTTGCAGTTATGGCTGCATAAGGGGATCACACCCGTTATTAAAAGCAATGGTTGACATATTTTTGGTACACACAGATATGTGACATTGGATCATTTTCCTCAACAAATTAAGTATAATGTTTTGTGTCTCATTTGTTTAACTGGGTTCTCTTCGTCTAGTTTTAGGACCTGCATGAAAATCTGATCACGTTTTAGGTCATTATGTGGAAATAGAGAGAATTCTAAAGGGTTCACAAACTGTCAAGCACCACTGTATATCCTGAAGGCTGCCGGTTCAAGCCCCTCTCTGAACAGTTGCTGTAATACCCTTAATCAAGTTATTTGTCCTGATTTACTATATGAAAAATATCCGGCTAGGTAAATGGGTCAAGTGTTGTAACTCCCTGTCCGCTCAGCAAAAAAATGTAATCTTTTAAGATTGGACCTTGGCTGTTTTCGGATCTGAGGTGAGGTAGTGTTACTCCCCCATATGATGGCTTTTCATCCAGGATCCCAGCTGAGACAGTTCCATGCCACATGCTGCCCCTTGAAGGCACAGCGATGACGCAGGGAACGTTAGCTTCACTGACGAGTTAAATTACGTTCTAAAATGTTAAACACGGGATATTTAGCCAAATGGAACATTTCGCAATTCCTTCTCTATAGCGTGTGAATATTGTGTGTCCGTCCGGTTGCTGTTCACGGAGCTGTTTATGTTTGCCTGTTTGTTTGTTGGTGATTTAGCGAGTTTGACGTCAGCTCAGACCGAGGCCCGACACAGCTGGATGGACCAGCTCGGGGCCCGGAGTTTGACGTCAGAGCCTCGCATGGCTTCAGGGACGGTTTCAGTCGCTCTTTGTTGGGAAATAGTGTCATTCTGTCAAGAATGCACACGTAAGGAGTGCTGTGTGTGAAGGCTGCAACCCGACTGGGGCCGAACGCTTTGCGGGACGGCCAGCCCAGAGCCAGAATCCCGCATCCTCCCTCGTCTAGGTCAGCGGACAGGCACACTCGGCGGAACTAGGCGAGCCCGTAGGCCCCGTCAGAGCCGCGTTCGCTCAGACACACAGGCGCCGTGCCAATAAGTGCACCGCTGTGCTATATTTAGACCAAAGTGGATTATGGTTATGAAACATGTAGTCGCCCAGTTATTCCTGTTGGTGCTCAGGCAGTAGACACTGTAATGGCTTTCAACATGATGGTTTTATTGCTGAAGGCACCTCACTAAGAGATGGGCATATTGAATCAGCTGGAGAATTTGTGTACATTTTTCATGTGGTTAAAATACTTATTGTCTTATATATTTCGGTAGTATTATTATTTATTCACGTAGTTGAGTTTTCTCCAAAGCTTCTTGAAATACACACACACACATTTCCAGAACCGCTTGTCCCATACGGGGTCGCGGGGAACCGGAGCCTACCCGGTAACACTGGGCGTAAGGCCGGAGGGGGAGGGGACACACCCAGGACGGGACGCCAGTCCGTCGCAAGGCACCCCAAGCGGGACTCGAACCCAAGACCCACCGGAGAGCAGGACCCGGTCCAACCCACTGCGCCACCGCGCCCCAATACTAAAATATTTAAATGTTTTATTATGGCGGCTGTGGTGACACAGCGAGTTCAGCCGGTGTCCGCTGTGTGGCGGGGCTTGGGTTCGAGCCCTGCGGGGGGGTTGCCTTGCGACAGACTGGCGTCCCGTCCTCGGTGTGCCCCCTCCCCCTTCAGCCTTGCGCCCTGTGTTGGCGTGTGAGGCTCCTGCTCACCTCGACCCCACTTGGGATGAGCGGTTGTTGATGATGGATAAACTGATTGTTTTTATTCTGAAGTATGTATTATATATGTTTCTATCTGTTATGAATTTTGTGTAATTGAAGACCATGATGTGTTCTTAACCGTTTTTGTCTAAATGAATTATGTGGCATTCAAGACAGTGACAATAAGCAGTCATCTCCCTTTGACACACACACACACACACACACACACACACACACACACACTCGAGATAATTAGCTGAACACTGATATCTGTACTGCTCTCTTCGCTATCTGTTTCTGAAAGATTGTCCCCGGGACTCCCTGCATGTTTTTCAGATGATAAAGGAAAAAAAACAGAAAAAATCAACATAGTGGGTCTAACCGGAATAGTGACGACAAACCAGTTTCGCTTTCATAAACGGCAAAATAACATAAATGTGGTTAAACTTCTCAGCACCCCCCCCCGAGGATCTTCAAAGCTGATGCCTCCTGCGAGGTCTTTCATGCTCGGCTTCGGGCTCTCATGCCTGCGCGGCGGAAAAGCCTAGCGCGCTAACCAGCTAACGTGCTAACTCACACACACTTCAAAGGAGCGCTTTATCGCTGCATCCTCACATGTTCGCGCTGCCTTTGGCGCCGTGGTCCCGGCGACCCAGCGAGGTGTGGGGAGTTACGCCTCGGAGGCAGACGCCGCGTGGGAAGGCCTGCTTTTTTTTTTTTTTTTAAGAAAAACACACACTCATGCGGTCTCGAGAGAAGCCGAATACACATAATTCTCCCCAGACTGTGGGTTGACCGGTTTAGGATGGAAACGCTTACCGTACCGCGCTCAGCCCTGCCGCTCTGCACACCCTCTTCAACTCACCGTTTTCTGGTGCTTTTAACCAAAACAGAAGAACCCCCAAAAAAACCTGTTAGCGCTTAGCATCTGCGTGCTCAGTTTCCCCTCGTGTTCGAACCAATATGGAAAGAGTTTCCTCATCTGATAGCTGATCAAGCGCTCATGCACAATGTTTGCTTATGAATCATCGCTTTTTTTTTTTTTTTTTTTTGTCACCACTGTAAATATCACAAACACTGAGTGAATTGTCATCTCTTCCTTCACTTACACGCAGGGCCTCGGTGCCGCGCTGCGCCGCCGCCAGGTAGGCTACTTGCCGTTAGCGGCGTAGCACGAAGCTACGGCCCTCGCGAGGGTCACCTCCAGGTGCGAGGGTCGCCTCCAGGTGCGAGGGTCACCTCCAGGGGAAGGAAGTGCCCAAAGGCGCAGCATCCCTTACGTGCATGAAAGGCCCAAGAGCGCAGGATGTGTCCTCATTAGCCCGGGCCGCTGTTGATGCTTCCGCGACCTTTCCCCGTGGCCTCGCTGCGATTAAGAACACGCGCAGTCGCAAACATGGAATCGTCCCAGCCGGCCTACTTCGGGCAGAGCAGCGGATTAAACGCGTCGAGCTGACGGGATTAGCGTGGTCCGAGGAAGTTCGGACTCGCCGACGTTGTGTCGCCCGGCTGTTCTGTTAGCGCCGGCTTTGAGGCCAGTAGTTCCCGCTCCACTTAAGGCTTTCATTAATGGGATGTATGATTGCAATAAACCTAATGGCCTCGATCGTACAGAGTCCCTATAATTGCTCCGGTGGGAGATCTGAGGGTGGGGGGGAGTAGCTACCACAGCCTGTTGAGACCCAGCCAAAAGAGGGCTATGGATATATTTCTGTGATTTCTAGGATGTTTTTCAAACCCCACCACACAAACACGTGGAAATGTTTAGAAGCATCGACTGTCCCGTGTACGACGCATTGTAGCATGTACACTTTGGGAGACGCATCTTTAAGTGTATGTCCTCTCCAGTGGACAAAAAAAGAGCTGCTGGCTCTCATGAAGCAAAGTAGTTACAGGTGTAACAATTGTTCAGCGTCTCCGTCACGGTTCTTACCATGACTCAGGGCAAGAAGTTACATATACATGGGTCACGTGACCTGCGAGATTAATAACCTCTAAAGAATGTTGAGATGACCACATAAACATCCACGGGGGGGGGGGTTCGGTGGAGTGGTCACGCAAGGAAAGGAGGCCAGAACTTTATCAGTACGCTGGTAATCCATTCATGCAGTCCGCTGCCTTGGGGGGGGGTAAAATTTGGCCTGGGCTGTTAGCTGGCAGATTAATGAGATGAGGTCCTTGCTGAGGGCTTTCAAAAGGGAATCAGCTGGGTCGTTTCCCAAGGCCGCTGTGAGCAAGAGCCAGTTGAACGCACGGCGCCTCCTGGCCCGTTGCGTCATGGCACTTTGTGCAACCGCTGCACTAATCACAACATCAGAGGGAGCATTTCGGTGGCGGAAAGGGAGGGGGGAGCTTCGATAAAATGCCATCGGACTTCATTCATCCTCCGTCTGGCCCTTCCCCCAACGGCGCATGCGGGGATTGGGTGGGGGGGCAATCAGATTGTGAAACTGTGGATTCCAGGGACGCTTTGGCCCCTTCTGGGTAAACAAGTTGCTGTGGCAGAATTCAGTGTTTGGCAATCACGAGGACTCTGGCTTTTATTTATTTTATTTATTTATTTTTTTAACAAGGGTTTCGGGGCCTTCTGGGACGCTGTCAGTTTACCGGGATTGAACGGCAAAGCCTTGCGATCCAGTGTTTCGGGCCTCACGCGTATCCAGGTGGCAAGTTTCGTTTTGTGGAGAGCGATCTGGCCCCACGCTGCGATACCGTGCTGCAGAAACGACGATCGCGACGTGCCGTGGCGCGGGACGCCGATCGCGTGTGCGTTTACTTCTCTACTGCATGCATTTAGTTATTTTACTGCATATGTTTAAAAAAATTCTTATTTTTAATGTATTTTTTTAATGCAAGCTATACCTGTTGATACCGGCATGTATAGTCAGTTGTGCTGGTAAAGCACACTTGATTGAAAGCGATCGCCACGCCAACGAAGGAAACAAAACAAGCAAACTGGCCCGTGAGATGTGGATGGGCTGCTTGTGCTTGACTGACACCCAGAGCGAAACTCCCTGACCTTAAACATATAGCGCTGCTAGACGACCTGCCCTTTCGGTACCTCCCCCGTTTGAGTCAGCCGGCAAATTGCTCTTCTCTCGACGGTTTCGGGTGTCAAGAGGATCCCTTCCTTCTCTGCTCTTCTCTGCTGTTCTGGACACAACGTTGAGCGCGGCCCGGCAACAGGAAGCGCGTGTCCTACTTTCTCACGGCTTCTTTGTCTCCTTCCTGCGCTCTCATTAGCGCCCCCCCTCCACCCGCTGGGTTCTCAGACACACATCCTCTCCCCCCCGCCCTTTTGTCACGCTTCCAAATGCCATGGTCATGACTGTAAGGACAGAAAAGCACATTAGGAAGGAGACTCGCTCAGTCATGCGGACCCTATGGTGTGCCGACGACGGGGGCTGCGCACTGCATTGACCTTTGTGGTTGTAGTTACAGATCAACCGTAAAATATTTTTCAACCAGAATATGTCACACCCAACGCTTCATGCTTATGCTTTATGCTTAGCATACTTTTTTTCTTCTTTTTTTGGATACCGTTTGCAAGTCAACATTTTCTGGAATTGGTGGATTCCGTTACATCTAAAATGCATCCGCTAATTCCCTCAAACCGTACATTTAAAAAAATAAAGAAAAAAAAAAAAACACGCACGATATGAGTGGGATTCCTTTCCAAGCAACAGCACCAAGTTCCCGTAAAGATGAGCAAATCCTGACATCATCAAGTGACCATTGTTTCTGGTGCTTTTCGTGCTTTTCTTTGTCTTTGTGATGTTGTGCGCTGTCACACGTCTCTGGACTCTTACTAATGCGATTGATCACTTAATGTGAGTCGGGTGCGACCAATCGTCTCGGCGTACACACGTGTTCTGTTCCATTTCACATACTTCACGGAGAATGAAGGCCTTTTTCTTGTGTTGGTCCCTCGGTGTGTAACCGAGGCACATTTATGTCCAGGCAGGAAGCATCTGGCATTGAAATCTTTTTGCTGGTCATAGACGGGTCTGACCAATCGAGAGATACCAGGGCTTCCGAGTTTCTTAATTTCATCCGCAGGGCTTTTTGAGTCTCCCCACTTCTGCAAAAACAAATGCAGAGGAAGGTTTTCTCAAGAATGAGTAACGAGAGGTGATGTCACACCTTTGAGGGCCTTGCCTTTTCACTTGACTTGTGCTCTTCCAACGCAACGACGCCAACAGCTTTGGGGACCGAATGGTTAAATTTAAATGCTGCGCTCATAGCTCTTTGAAAGATATGCACACACGCATCATCTGAACCGCTTGTCCCATATAGGGTCGCAGGGAGCCGGAGCCTAACCCGGAAATACAGGGCGCAAGGGACACACCCAGGACGGGACGCCAGTCCATCGCAAGGCACCCCAAGCAGGACTTGAACCCCCGACCCACCAGAGAGCAGGACCCGGTCCAACCCACTGCGCCACCGCGCCCCCCGGAGAAAGGTATGCAATGAAATAGAATAAAAGAATTACAACTGGAGAAAAAACTGCAAAACCGCCCCTTCGTTGCTTACGCGTGGTTTAGCTGTGGTCGTGACCGAGACCTTCTGCAATGTTCACAGCCATTCAGCGAGTGTTCAGGATCTGTATGTGTAAGGCTCTGTTTATATTTATATGTCTATATGTTTATCCTGGCTTGGTGCTTTGTGAAATGCAGGCCATATGGAGTGAAACCCAATGCCTGGCGTCACATTGTGTAACCGGTTCTGAGCTGGCAGCGAGAGTCGGCTATGAATGCAGGGCAGAAATTCCATGTGCATTCGGTAGTTCCCACAATGCGCCGTTTCTCAACGCTGTTGCTTAACAGATGATTTAATCCCAAGTGACTTTGCTCTTTACCCATTTTGTTTATTTATCCGATGCTTTCCGCCAAAGCGGCTTTCAGCGTGAGGTTTGTAAACTAAGCCATTTACAGCGATTTACAAGCTGTCATACCTGCAACCTTTGGGTTCGAAGGCAGCAGCCCTAACCACTACACTACTAGCTGTCTCTAATAATTGAGCAATTTTTGCTGTATCATTTCAAAGTATCTTACAGCAGGAGGTGGGATCCAAACCCAGGCTCTTTAAGCAGAGGTTGATTGCTCTAACCACTATACTATAAACTTTTTATCAATTTGTAAAGCTCAGTGTAATACTGGAGAAGTTCAGCGTATACACCTTCCCCGGAGGTACAGTACATGGGGCTACCAGGGATTTGAACCAATCTACTACCTGGTGTCCTTTGATAACAAGGAGTTTCCAGGTTGCACTTTGTTCTAAATGGTTCAGAGCTTTTCTACCGGTGCAGTCTGGGAAAATAAGTATCAGCGCAAAGGGGTTTGGGATGCCATTTGTATTTTTAAAGATCAAACTTACCGACTAATACAAATAAAAGTGTTTGTGTTAATTTATCTTTTATTTACTTTTTTCCACACAACATGCAGTGGCAGGTTTATAGACTAAGCTACGTAGAGTCGTTTACCAGTTTCTACAGCTGAATAATTTTTTATTGTATCATTATAGCATAAGTCAGGTAAGTAAGAATTATAACTTATTATTATTTAATTCTGAGCACAATTTAGCTGTCAGAGACTTATGCATTTTCTAGCCGTGCTTAAGAAAGAAATAAAGAGTGAAAGGAAGAAAGAGCTAAATATCTGTAGACTGTGTTGGAGTATTTGGGGGGGTTCACGTTTCCCTTCTTTAGTTACTTCTTTATCAGTAAATGTGAGAGGTTTTATTGTGAGAAGTAGGACACAGCTGGACAAAGATGAGCTTCAGATGCTTCCTTTCCACCTCTCAGCCCAGTTTCTGGGAACTGGTCTTTGAAACTTGCTTTTGAAAACTTAACACGATAAGCGACTCAAGGACGTGCGGCGTAAAGGAGCTCTTGTAGCACGGGGATATTTTCTGTTTGCCAGGGACGGGGGAATCACAGCTGTCCAGCCAATCCAGGCAGGAAGTGTTGAGTGTTTCTGTCCTCATGAGGACATGTTGCACTCAAAACCATTGAGTTTAAATTTGAGTGTAAACCAAAGCCAAACTAGGTCATCAGTGTTCAATTCAACTCATTTTAATTTTGTATATAGAGTAATAGAGCATATACAGTTGACACATTATTGACAATAAGAAGAAAGAAAGCAAAGAAAAATAAAGAAGGCAATTTGCTAATGTGCTAATCTGAAATACTGGTCGCTGAAGAGAGGAAAACAAAAGGCTCCCAGATGAAGGAAGTGGGAGAAAAATAAACCTCCGGAGGTCCAGGTACCAGTGGCTGCTTTACCATGAAATACTACATCCTTGTGTCTAACTGACATTTGTCCACCTCTATTAAGGGAGTGGGGGAGTGTGCAGTCGAGGGTCATGTGAGTGTGGCACTGATGAAGGTCTTTGAATCCACTGTTCAGTGATGCTAAAGGTGAATTAATGATGTTACAGCTCAAGGATTAAGGGTGGATCATTAAGGAAGGATGATTGGGTTGGGGGGGCACGGTGGGTTGGACCAGGTCCTGCTCTCTGGTGGGTCTGGGGTTCAAGTCCCGCTTGGGGTGCCTTGCGACGGACTGGCGTCCCGTCCTGGGTGTGTCCCCTCCTCCTCCGGCCTTACGCCCTGAGTTGCCGGGTAGGCTCCGGTTTCCTGCGACCCCGTATGGGACAAGTGGGTCAGAAAGTGTGTGTGTGTGTGTGTGTGTGTGTGATTGGGTTAATTAGCTAATAACTATGCAAAGCAGCTAACAGTCTCACCAGTAGGGACAGCTAGAGGTTTAAACCACTGGGTTATTGCATTAAATAATACATTTGAGGAGCTTGACACAACAACCTTCAGGTTATAAGTCTATACTCTTAGCCTCCGGGCAGCTTGCTGCCGAACTGTGGCATTTAAACAGTAAGTGATGGTCAGTTTCTAGAACCAGGCCTTATTTTGACATTTCCGAAATCTCATTTTCTTCTAAATTCCACCGTTAACTCAAAGCAGGGGCAATTCCATTTTTATAATGAGAAAAATAATTTCTGATGAAAGCAGAAACTGCACGCGGTGCAGATATTGCGTGTTGAGCAACTCGACGTCTACGGCGGAACGCTGAAGACAACACGTTACCTAATATTGCAACTTCTGCATTCTGCAGCATTTCAGTATTTTGTTTTGTTCTGAAGAAAGGTCTGGAGAATGGCACCTAGCAAACATATTTGCAATCGAGGCCCGAAATCACTTGATTCAGCACTTTCTTCCAGATGTTTCCCAACGAAATACCCCGGGTTGCTTTGAAAAGAGGGTGGCGCAACGGCAATGGCCTACAGTGCTCTTCCATCAGATCACGTGGCTTCCAAACATGGGGTTATAGAGAAGAGTTATTGTTATAACTCATGTGTTTAAAAACTAAGTACATGTAATGGTTGGCAATGTATTTTCTCATATACATACTGTGTGTGTGTGTGTATATATTTATATATACATACATATATATATCTATATATATATATATCTCAGGATACAGCAAAAGGCATTTATGGAACTTGAACCATAACCCTAAAGATTATATCATTTAATAATCTTTAGGATTATGGTTCAAGTCTCATAAAGGCCTTTTGCTGTACCCGGGTCGTAACCCTGCCATCGTTTTGGCGGATTGATATGTGGAAAAAACGGGTGTCTAACGGCTCTGCCACTGAATTGTGCTGATCGGCGGTGCTACAGCAGAGGGTGAGAACTGAACCTGGTTCCTTGGCGCGTAAGGCAGCAGCTCTAACCACTAGACTACCTGCTGCCCCAGTTATGTGCTAAATTACTCCAATTCATTGCTCTAATTGTTTCACCGGTTAAGAAAGTAACCAGTGCAACGTACTATGTGACTGTGCACCACTCAGAATAGATGTTAAAATACTGAAAGAAGTTTTAATGGTCCTGCAACACCTCTAATCCTTAGGATCAGGGCACTGAGTGATTTGTTCCATCAACAGCTAAAATATGGCAAAGCAAGTAAGGTCAGACGGAATAAAGTACCCAGCGGCACGGGGAGTTTCTAGAGCCACGCATTTGAATATATGTCATCGCATAACTGCGTCTCGCCTCGTATCACCTCATCGTACCGTGACGGAGCCCACCGCGCTGCGCAGCACCGAAGCAAACCCTGTGACCTGGGAATCGTCTCATGGATTGGTGGCCTGGTGCTTCAGCGCCGCGCTTCTCGGGCCATTGAAAAAGTGAGTAAAACCGTGGTTTACCGCTGGAATTGTGCTTATCTAGTAAATCGCGGTAGCGCGGCTTGCCGTGTAGGCCGAGAGCCTCCGAAGGCCCCCGTGGGGTGACTGAAATGTCAGGGGTGGCGTTCGGGCCTCGTCTGGTCAGCGCTGCTGAGTACGCCGTTCTGCGCAAGCTAGTGAAACTAAGCACGGTATTTGTGCAGTACTCATACAGTATTTGTATGGTATTTTCAGAGGTAGAGGGCGATGCTGAAATCAACGCTTACGCACTTGAGTCAGCTCTATTGCTCTTTGAATCACGCACCTTTCGTAACGTGTGTTAAGCAATCGCAGGCCGGCGTCTGACTCAGCTGTGGTTTGGCATTAAGGCCGCGGGCCGGCTGATAGGAAAACGTTGCGCCGTGATCGCACATGCGAAAAAAATAAAAGAATAAGTAGAATTGGGGGGGGGCTTGATTCGTTTGACCGGAGAGCCTGATGTTTAACTCTTTGGGGAAGCGTAGCCCCCGGTGCCGTGAGCTCAGAAACAGCGGGGTTTCACAACCGCCCCCAGCCCCCTCCCTGTGACCGGCAGCCTTCGGCGGTTCCTCGATCCCACGTCTCCCTTGTCTCAAACCGTGGAGTTCACCTCCTCTCTGCTGCCGGGCCGCATTCCCAGCCCCCCCCCCTTCTGTGTGCCCCACTCCGTGAGAACACGGGTGCGGATGTCCCGCGGCTGCCATGTGATTATTAGGCTGCGCTGCTAGAGGGAGGCCAGCCAGTGGCCCCCCAGTAGGCGAGCGCCCTGGTCTGTTATTAGTAAGGCACACAGCTGACTCTCCCGCCTCCCTCAGCGATGGGCAGGGGTTCGGGAGAGCAGGAAATAAGCTGGCACTCTGAGCAGGAGTTGTGCTAATTACTGTACATTGTAATTACTTCATTTATCAGACACTTTTCTCCAAGGAGATTTCCAATGAACTCCATGTAGTGTTATGAGCCTAAACACCTTATTCACCAAGGTGACTTACACTGCTAGATACACTACTTACGCTGGGTCACTCATCCATACATCAGCGGAACACACACACACACACTCTCTCTCTGTGTCACTCACACACTATGGGTGAACATGAACAGCATGTCTTTGGACTGTGGGAGGAAACCAGAGCACCTGGAGGAAATCCCCACAGACACAGGGAGAACAGGCAAATTCTACATAGACTGAGCAGGGATCGAACCTACATCCTCTCACACCCCCCAGGCGCTGTGAGACAACAGCCCTACTAGCTGTGCCGCCATATCACGTTGCCACCCTTTCAGCACTCAGTCCAGGACCAGTTGCAGTGTGCACCATCAGCAAGAGTTTCAGATGCTGCAAAAGTCCCAGGAGGAACCCTGCCGTTATACCCTGGAGAACTTAGCCCGACCAGCACCAGTGAAAGCATGTATAAACTGCACATTTATATATGTAATTTTTTCTCATTACCTTCAGTTTTTCTCCATAGCAAGGTAATTTCATGGGTGTCAGATCTGCGTAAGTGTCCTGAATATGGGCACTGCAGCACTAGGGGTTTCAAACCCAAGTCCTTCAATTGCAAGGTGATGGCTCTAACCGCCGCGCCCCCTGCTGCCCCTGCATAACAGAATCGTGTTCGCCGCGATACCTGGTGACAAGTGGACTATGAACGGGAGATTCAGAGGTCCACGCACAAGACACTTTTCTTCCAGTTTTAGCCATGGGCCACGTTACCACATTTACCGTACTTGCATTTACCGGTAGCAGCGGTACTCACCTGCACCCGCTAACAGCAGAGATAACAACGTGCGGAGGCAGGTGCAGAAAGCAGCCACACGAAAGCGGTGATGTTTTGACGTGTCGCTCGATGGACAGATGCTCTTATGTAGAACATTGCAGAGATGGAGAAAATGCAAAGGTACACAGGAAGAGTCCAGTCATAACCGTACCGCGGTGGAGGCAGGCTGACACGCTGATGCTGCTTATTTCACCGTGGTATCTGCAATGTAGCATCGCAATATGGCAAGTTCCCCACGGTCTGCAAATTATGGTATAACGTATAATGTTCTGAGGCCTTATTATGTTATTAGTATCTTTTTTGCTAAGTTCATGGATCCTATCTATCTATCTATCTATCTATCTATCTGTTCATGGTGTTCATGGCAACGTCCAGCTTTCAGTGGCTATATTTACCCCGATTTACTCATTTACACTGAGGGTAAGCACGTTATCAATGCAGTAGATATGAATTGCCATAAGGTGTCATTATTAAAATGCGAGTAATCTGATACAGGCGATGCTGTTTTGATCAGCTCCGCTGCGGCGTATCGTCATTTTGTTTTCGCCAGACGAAACTGTAGGGAGCGTTGGGCGCTGAGCCCATCAGGGATGTTTCTGCCCGGGAACGCTCGTCTTCCCGACCGCGTGACCGGTCCGGACTCGCCGTGCTGCTGCTTTGATTGGCACCCCCTCCCCGTGGCCTTGCGCAACGGCGAGCGTGCGTGACAACGCTTCGGTGTCGCAGCGTGGCGTCGCGGCGCGAGGGCAGCCCCCAGCCGTGCGTTTGCGCCCCGGGTCAGAGCTCTGGAACTTCTGCTGGTCCTTCTCCACGGTTCGCCTCCCTTCGCTTCCTCTGCTCTCTGTGTGAATTACGAGGCTGCGGGGGCAGCGGGAGCTCTGTGTGTGACTTCAGCCGTAATTGTCACCTGATGCGCTAATTGTTCGGGGCCGTCTGGTACGCCCTGTCTGGTGAACGGGGGGGGTGTGTCCATGCAGAAGAAGTTGTCGTCATCTGTGGAACAGGCACTTGCTTCTAAGCAAAAAAAAAAAAAAAATCCCAATTTTTTAATCATTCTGCAATATCATACTTGCATTATAATGAGGTGACTTATTTGGATAAATAGATTTTAGAGTGGGTGCAGAATGTCTTGACGACCCCCCCAATACACGACTGCCGCGATTTACTGCGTTAGTCAAAAGTTACATTGCGGGGATTTTCGTGCTACGTTAACAAAACATTTCTATGGGCTCTGATCACTTTTATTACACAAGTAAATAAATGCAAAACTGGGAAATCCGGTTACTGGGAGGCGTTCACCTCCGTAGCAGTTACTGTCACGGAGGAGCGCAGCCTCAGTCGCAGCCATCAGATTTCGAATCGTGCGCTACAGGGAATCCAGCTGCGTGCATTCTGTGCAGCCATTGTGAGCACACACTGTTCCTCATGCTTTGCGTCATTACGGTTGAATGCTGTCATTTGTGAGTGCGGTCTGAAATTATGCATTATGATGACCTCACTAATTAAGTACATTCATTCATTCATCCATTCATTCATTCATCCATTCAGGTGGCGTGGCGGGTTTGGCCAAAGCCTGCTGTCTGGCCGGTGTGGGGTTCGAGCCTTCCTTGGGGTGCCTTGTGCTGGGCTGGCGTCCCGTCCTGGGAGCGTCCCCTCCCCCGTCGGCCTTGCACTCTGTGTTGCCGGGTAACGCTCCGGCTCGCCGTGACCCCGCTTGGGGCAAGCAGCTGTTGACAACAACAATTCATTCATTTACTCATTCTTTGGCAGTGACCACTTTTCCAGTTCTGGATCGCGGTGGTTCGGATCCCATCCCAGGAAGTATAAGTACATCTGAAGACAAAGCGTTGGAAGTCCTTAGGTCTCTAGTTCAAATCCAGCTTAAAGGAGGGTGACTTTCATGAGTCAAATCCCCCTCCTGCTGTAGTCCATGCGTCACATGTAACGGCGGCTCCCTTCCCCGAAACCCTCGACTCAGCAAACAACGGAAACGAGGGCGGCACGCGTTTGAGAATGCCGTCAAAGGTCCCGCAGGATGGCGCAGGGGATGGTAAAGGCCAAGCGGTGTGGGGGAAGGAAAGGGGAACGCCGCAGGGCGGCCCCGAGGAAGACGCCCGGCACGAGCGCTTTCAGCACGACGGCCGGTTGCGCGAATCCGCTCGGCGCAAGCGTGTCGTGATCCAGCTTGCAGCCGAAGCGTTCGGCGCGCTCGCTCGCTTCCTGTCCCCCGCACAGCTGGGGTCAGCAGCCAGGATGCGATTCTGTGGGCCGCGTCCCACCCGAGCGAGAATTTCCTCCCAGAGCAGCCAGGGTTTACCGCGGGGAGGGGGGGGCTAATCACAGCTCGCGGCTTGCGGTTCGTTTCCTGTTTCTGGTCACGTGACTTAACCACTCGGGGGTTCCGAGGACGGGAGAGCGGACCGCAGCCCCCCCCACCTGTCAGTGTGGCAGCCTGGAGAAGAGGGAAGGGTGAGTCGTTCGTAAAGCGCTCAGAAAAAGAGAAGCAAAGCGTTTGTTTTAAAAAGTGCCGAGAAAGGAGAGCGGAGGGAAAACGCGAGCGCCTGGACTCAGCTTTCAAGGGCCGCATGGGAGTGGACAGGGGGACAAAGGAATGTGGCTTATCTTGGCTGCTGTGGCGTCCCACAATAGTAGGACCCTTCTCCACCCCCTCCCCCATGTCCCGCTGCGGTCCCGCTCAGTTCACGGGGGGGGAGTTTGGTACAAAATGCGTCGACGGCTTCAGGTGTCATGACCAAAACATGAAAAACTGGCCTTTTTCCTGCTGCCAAAAACCCGCGGCCCCAGCATGGCTCTTAGCGTCTGGCTAAATGGGCCCCGGCGCTCTGATGTAACAGTCGGCAACGCCGGGCGTCAGCAGGGACGGCGGAGGGTGAAGGCGGTGCGTTGGCTCAACGAGGCCCTGGGGACAGACCCCACCGAGATCGGTGCACAGTCGCTAACGGACTCGGTGTGTGTGTGTGTGTGTGTGTGGGCCTCCGACTTCGTGTGGCAGTGCTGCGGAACTACTAAATGACCCGGATGGCCCGTTTTGAAAGGTGCCTCCAGCAACACACGCTAAGAAAACACGTACCACGCGTCTGTTTTATGGCGCTCCGGAAAGTTCCTACGGCTGCAGGTGGTGGGCCGGCCTGTGATTTGCAAAAGTACAGGTTATTAAAAATGATCGTCGAGTTCCGCCCCTTAAAAGCATTTTCAGAGACAAAAAGTACCACCTGTGCGTGCTCTGACCACAGCCAGCTTCGTTGTCATGGCAACACACCTGTTGAGGGTGGCTGGTTCAGATCCCAGCACGGGGACCTTCTCTCGTACCCCTGGGCTGAATCGCTGCAGTAACAGGTTGCACTGTGGTTAGACCAGTGCTTGAATCCGACCTCATGCTGTAGTACCATTGGTCAAGGCACTTACTGTGAATTAATACAGTAAAAGTTTCCATCCATCCATCCTCTACAAACAAACGCTTGTCCCGAGCAGGGTCACGGCAAGCCGGAGCCTTACCCAGGATGGGACGTCAGTCCGCCGCAAGGCACCCCAAGCAGGGCTCGAACCCCAGACCCACCACACAGCGGACACCGGCCGAACCCCCCCCCCCCCCCCCGCCAAGTAAAAGTTACCCAGCAGTGTAAATGTGTAAACTATTGTAAACTCTTGTCCAGCGGAAGGGCATGGTGGTCTCCGGTGTCCATTAGCTGTTGTCCATCACCAGTTGTTTTTTCGGACGGACACTGTACGACCACCGTGGGACAGGGATGCTGTTCTCAGCTCAGGTGCAGATGGGGTCAAAGGTTTGCTGCAGAGGCAGAGCAATGAGCTCCTTACGTGAGTGCACAACTGGTAAAAGAACCTGCTCCGCCCTTTCCACACCTTCCCGCTTCTGAGACGTATGTGTCAGAACACACGGGGCGACACCATGAGTTACCGCACCGGGTGATACCAACCCTGGTGACGCCACTGCCCGTAACCCCCACTCTGGCTGTCTGATACAATATCACAGAGTACCCGGAGAAGAGACAAAAGCTGACAGACGGTTCTTAGGAACTTCTCTCTTTCTGTCTCTCACACTGTTGGCTTATCGCGGTACATGCTTCAACACCACCTCCCGTAACCACATCAGATAGAAGGTCTTTTGCACGGAAGAGGAGCCAGACTTCATTCCAGCCCTCCAGTATGCAAAAAAACCCCCGTGATGGATGGATGGATGGATGAATGGATGGATGGATGGATGGATGGATGGATGGATGGATGCATGGAGCAGTACTCAATGATGGACAGTAGTTTGGACCACTTCCTCCAGACTGTCAAAAAGTGTGCATTTATTCCCTTTCCATTCTCAGCAGCTGCAAGCCCTTGTTTCTGTCCACTCAGGGCAAATATCCAGGAATTTGTCTGGAGGTCAAGTGACCGTAAACCCCAGTGAAACGGCAGAAGTAGCAGGAGGAGTTTCCCAGCCGTGGCTGCGCGGCCAAGATGAGGAAATCCCTGACGCTCGTCTCGGAAGGGGAGAGCGTGCGAGGACGATTATTTATAGCACGGGCATAAGGCAAATTGCCCACCTTCGTCCAGTAAAGACTCAGTTCTCGATCCCGAGCGTTGCCTCCCCGTTACCAAGTCCATCGCAGCTCAGACTCGTTTTAAAATATGATGACATATCTAAACGCGGAACGTGTTCTGATTCATTTGTGCCGAAAACAGAAATGTCAAGGATTATTTGGAGGCCTGACTAATGCTTAAAGCGCAATGACACCATAACCAGAGTCTTGCGTAAAAATAACTACGGCACCAGGTTCACAAACTCCTTCTGAGTAACCTGTCACAAGTTCGAATCACGGAAGTCCAGGGTGGTTATGGGATCTGAGTGGTTTTGCAAACGTTATAAACGTATACCTTATGTAACCGTAGATGCAGAGTATATATAAAGTAATCAGGCTGATTGCACAAGGAAAACAACCCATTTACAGTTCTGCAGGGCCTCCGAACAGTCCGTTTATGAGTCCGCAGGGCAGACTTCACGTAAGTGTAAAATAAAAATGAATGCGCAGTCAACCCCTTAGAACAGCAGGCTGAAAGTCACGAGCTTCTATGGGTAATTTTTACTGGGGGAGGATTCAGCAGCTCTGAGGGTCACAGGGAGCTCATTCCACCACGTTGAGGCCAAAACTGAGAACCTATAGACTTTTGATGTTGGACCCCTTGCGAGTGGGACTGTCAAGCAGCCAGAGGTGGAATAGCGCAGCGCACCTGCCGGGCTCTAGGAAGCGATCGGTTCCTGGAGGTGTCGGGGTTCGGATCCTTTGCTCGTCCTGTAGTCCGTGACCAAAGTGATGAACGTTCATGATGCGGGCAGCTACAGGAAGCCAATGAAGAAAGACGAGGAGGGGAGAATCGCGAGAACTTCGGCAGGTCGAACAACTCGTGTGTGGGCATTCTGGATGATAAGAGAGGGCAGAAAACCGGACAGAGTAGAGCGCGGAGTGCGTTGTGAGTGAAACGGAACTCATGAGCGGACGGCGCCACAAGACTTTAGCACGTTACGGGTTTATCGTGAGATCGTGTCAGGCATCTGTTGTACTGATAGGAAAAAAAGAAACTGTCCAAAGATACAGATACCGGGTGACTGTAGCGAAGGGAAAGCAAACCTGCCGCCTAAGTTTCTCTGGACCAAATTAATATTCGAGATGAAAAGTCGGGTGCCCCGTTGCCGTAAGGTCCGATGAGAAATTTTTAATTTGATTTTATGAAAGAAGGTCAGTCCTTTCGGCGTTCTAGCGGGTGCATCTGTGGGTTTGGGAAACGGAGCACGCTGACCCGTGCGTACACGTTCCAGTCACGCCACGTCTGTGTGCCATGTGCTTGGCGCGTGCTCAGTTTCACTTTCACTTTGCTCGAGCGAAGCGTGTCAGGGCTCCGCCGGAGACACGCTTACACGACACAAATGATCATTTTCAGGTAAATCAGTCGCACTTCCTGTAACATGGGTGGGAAATGGTTCGGTTTACGCGAGTGAATTTATCATCCCCTTTACTCGCAGGACTCCTCTCGTTTTCCTGGCGAGGATGAGCATGACAGCGCGTGCAAACAAATGTGAAATGGGGCACGGCCAGGCCCGAACGCCCACGAACGTTTCCCCGAGCGTGACAGAGGGGGTCGTTCGGGCCGGACACAAAGTAGGATACCCCACCAGCATGTTGTGGAGCGCTTCTAGAACATTTCAGTCGCTGCCCCCCTCTGCTTTTCTTTTTTGGCGCAGCCTTTTGTTCAGCAGAGGAGAGGGGAGCTGGGCCCATCCTCATGACGTCCGGTTGCGCATTCCTTTCTTTTCCAGCGCCGGTGTGTCGACACGGGTGCGAGAGAGCAGAGGGAAAGGTGGGGAGGAGAGGGGACTGGTTGTGCAACCTCCGCCGCCGTTGCGCAAGATGCCAGCATTCAGGTGCGAGGCCTCCTGGCTGTAAGCGAGCCGCATCTAGGAACGCGATATGTGCCGGACCGCCCGGTGAGGTCATTGCTCCTAAATAGCTGGGGAACCAGCGGCCGCGTGGCAGAGAAGGGAGCCCTTGCGCAACACTCCTGGTCCAGGCGCCAAACACCTCACCGGGTCCAGATGAAGGCCGTGCAGCTGCATCCTGCCCCGGCGACCATGCCAGAAATCTGCATTGCGGTGGCCCTAAGGAGAGCTCGCCATCGGAGCCTGGAGCAGAGCGCACGGTTAGGGGGTCCGGCATCGATGAGCCAAAGTGCCTGAAATCCCTGCTCGGAAGTGTGAAACAGCATTCCGAGTGACAGCGACGCCCTGGTGAGGCATCGCGATGTGCAACTCCTGGCAACGAGGCCCCCTCCCGCTGCAATAGCGCATGGCTGAACCTCACGGTGCCGTAACGAGTGGCAATCGTTCTGCAATGCCGGCGACCGAGGCTTAGTAACCGCTGCCTGGCAGACGCATTTGCTCTGCTGACTCGCGGCTGGAGGAAGGCGCGCGAGAGCGGGCAGGGAGACCGCAGGGCCGACGGGACGCACGGGGTCAAGGGAGCGTTGCACCAGCGCTTCGGAGAAATGACCAGCGAGCAAGTTTTTGGAAGCCACCTCAGGAGGACTGAATCATCAAATGCCTTCGCTATGAGGATTCATGCCTAGTTTATAAACAAAGCATCGACCACGTTTAACATCAACCAACATAGGCGAGTTTGCGGAAGCCGTCGGAGATGGAGTTACGTCACCGTATACCTTTAACCCGAGGATCCATCGAAAGAGAATAAACATAGTAGTTTTGACGATTTCTAAGCCGATCGTGATATTCCGTTTTTCCTTAATTAATATTGCAGTGTAATATTAATTAATGTTAATATGTCAATGTACTATGAGGAAGGTTGTTGGGAGCAGCGGGCACTTGGATGTGTAAAGCAGGTGCCACACGGATGCACACCAAATCCTAAGAAACATGTCAGCGCAGGCTCATTTACCATAAGTACTGGTAAATGGTATATTTACCACGAGGGGAAGTGTTTCTCTGGCTTTTGTGGGTTCTGTTTTTAAACGGCCTCAACTGATGACGCTGTGGTTTCTGGAAAAAGAAAGTATTAACAGGAAAAACTTTTTTTTTCTTTTTTTTTTTTTGCTATTCTAGTGCAAACGAGAGAGAGTCGAGTTTCCGAGGAGAGTGGTATTCCCCGGCAGAAAGTGACAGAGTCGGCTTGGGTCGCGTCCGGGGAGGTTCGGGGGTGGAACGCGGGAGGGCACGAGGCGGGACCCTGCCGTGGGAGGTTGTAGAATTACGGGGGAACTTAGGGGACTGTTCGCGAAGGGTGCCGGGAGGTGGAGCCCAAAATCCGTCACTCAGAGTCATCACCAAGTGCCAGGAAGCCACAGTAACACAAGCAGAGGTCTGGAAAACAGTAGCGCTGTTCTTCTTCTAGAAAAATCCCAGCTATGTTTGGACACCTCCTTTAGGAATATTTCCTCAGCGTCTCTGTTTAGACCTGACGTGGGGTAATTTTTTTTTTTTTTAAACCACTGTGTGGAAGAGAGTACTGGTTAATTGCCTTCACTTTTCTGTGCTGTTCTATGGGATCGACATGAATACTGTACATCGTTTTGATTTACAGTATTTTACATGTTTTACACTTTCAGGTGTTGCCCTTGCTGTCATCAGCACCACTGTGAATTTCATTCTGCAAAACCAAACTATTAAAATAATACACCGGTGAACTACTTTAAGTATATTTTCCTACAAAGCAACTTTCAGGTGGGTATTTTATTAAAGGAATTAAAATTTGTATCCCACTCAAGGGTACAAAAGCAGGTTTCCTCCTAGGATGCAGGCCATCATCTTTCAGGTTTGAAGGCCTTTTCTGCAACAGTTACACTACCTGGCACTCCAGAAACAATTTAATACTTTGCTTGAGTAATTTTAAGTTTGTGAAAAAGTTTATTTGTCCAGGCTCACCATGTGTACAGATACTGTTGTCATAGATACACATACTGTAACCATCAGAATGTAGCTGTGACTCCATTCCACTCCATAAATGAGTGACATAAACGGTTAAATATATTGTTGCATATTACACCTGCATTTTTTCAGGTGGATTAACTGGTATACCGTGTGATTAGTGCAGGCTAAGAAGTTTCACTATGCCACACTTTACTGGAACTGGAAAAATATTGCGGAATTCGCCTGCAACGCAGATATGACACCATGTATTTCCATATTGCGTCAGGCAACATTTCTTTCTCTCATTTCCCTGCAGGCGCAGTTCTCTGACAGCGGTGCAGGATACGCAACGGAATGACTCACCGTAGGAAAAAAAACACTTGGAGAAGTGTAGCCATGGATACGGTTAGATTGTTAAACACAGGCCTGGAGTTGCCGAGTGCCACAGTCCTGATGAATTTTGCACTGCTGTGTCTTCGTGTCTCATGACCTGAAGCTCAGAACACAGATTCCTTTTCAGGTCAAGTAGCTGTTCCTACCGCAGCTATTCAACCCTGCTGATTTCTGCTTATTATGGCATGAAGAACAATTCTTTTCCAGTAAAAGCCGTAAAGCCTTTGAATAAATATGGAGATGTGACAAGCGTCATGGAACGGAAAAACATGAGAGTTGACCTTCGTAATTAGAGCTATCGTACTCTGTGGGAAGACATACTTCTTTAAAGCTTTATTATTGCTTTTGAACTTTATAGCAGAAGATTTTGTCCGAAACAAGTAAAATGTCTAATTTTGTATATAGTATCAGTCAAAAGTTTGGAGCCAGTCTTGCTTGTGCCAAAAAACACAGAAAGCGGGTGTTTGAGAAGCAGAAGTCCATCTTGTGAGCTGATGAGTCACAATTCATATATCTGCATCCAACCATTGAGCCTCTGTATGACACAGAGAGGGTTAGTGCATTAGCTGTATCACTGTGTTGTCCCCACCATCCAACGTGGTGGTGGCAGTGTCATGCATGGTGTGGGGCTGACTTGCTTGTCATGCTGTTGTCACACAAGGTAAAACACAATAAAAAAACATCATAAGGGGAAAAGGAAATTTCCAGCTGTGAACTCAACTCAAGTGAACTCAAACTTTGTCTGGTATTGTGTATTTGTACTTCTGGATAATTTTACTGAAGTTGTTGGGTTACGTTGCTTGAATCGAGAAGCTTCACTTCGCTTGGGGAAATGGGTATCTTTGGCACATGCTCCTTAAAACAGTACCTTGACAGTTATACATTACCTACTAACCCACTAGATGTTACGTAATTAATAATGTTTTTCCCGATTGCACTGCTTTACCCCGTGTTACCTGCAACATGTGAAGAAATGCCAGCGAGCAATGTGTGTTTTGAAATAGTCCCCTGTCATGCTTGCAGCACTCACGCCACCAGGATTGCAGTTCTGCTTAACTCTGAGGTCATCTGAGGAATCCTCTGGAACTTACACAAGAGCTTGTGTGTGGCATGCTAAAATCCCGCGTCAGGAGAAATGGCAACCGCAGATTTAGAAAGAAGCAGCACCGTGTGTGAAATCCCCTGTTCCAAGGTAAGAGATATTTCCTTGAGATAGTGGCCCGAGGGCGTCGCATTCTCTCAGAGGAAGCATCGCTGGGCGTCTTGGTTCCTGTCCAGCTCTTCTCCTGTGCAAACCTCTGGTAGGAAAGCCAGAATTTTTCTATGGAGATCCCAACTTTCTCAAGTTTCTGTGAAGTTTTTAAACTGCAGTATAGTCCAAAAATACAACACACAACCACTCGTTCATGTTCACGATCACATCACCATCATACTTGCAGTGAAAGAGAAGTCAACATCTCAACGTGTGACAGAGATCATTGGCACATCTGTAATGTTGGCATGTCTACATTATGGAAGGAAAAGCAGAAAACCCATCTGCTGGCCTTCATCGAGGTTAGAGGGAAGAAGACGGGCGACGTTACCATCCATGACTGGGTAAATACGGGCCTCGCTCTCTGGTTGAGTGGTGCTACCCTTGATCAAGGTACTTTCCCATAGCTGGTACAGTAAAAATTACTCAGCTATATAGATTTATTCTTTCTTTCGTTCTTTCTTTTTTTCAAGTGCTCTTTCTGCTGCTGTTCTTCTTAAGGATTGCCACATAAAATTTCATTGTATTGCTTACAATGACAAAAAAGTATCTTATCTTAAAGTATAGAGTACATCATCTGCGTAAATCATTGTAAGTAGTCTAGTGTATGAACCTCATATTGTAAGTAACCTTGGAGAAAAGCAATGAATAAATAAATCTAATTTGAATAATTTAAACAGCTCCCATGTTTCTGACCAACTGGTGCTTGGGTTTTACAGTAGCCAGAAGTAGCACCTTTTGTGAACACACACACACACACACACCACTTGTCCTAAGCGGGGTTGCGGCTAACCGGAGCCTAACCTGGCAACAGAGGACACAAGGCTGGAGGGGGGGGGGGGTACACACCCAGGACGGGACGCCAGTCCATCACAGAGTGCCCCAAGCAGGGCTCGAACCCTAGACCCAGCAGAGAGCGGGACCCGGGCAAACCCACCGTGCCACCACACCCCCCTTAGTGAATACAGTGTATTTTAATAATACTTCAGTGGCATGGACGTTTAAAATCATTTTTAGCCCTAAAATGGTGTATAATTCTACAATTAAGTTTACTTTGTTCCCCTTTAAACGTACACTACAGGCTACGAGAAGGAAGTATTAAAAATGACCATGCTGTTTGTTACTGATATAGCAGCATGTTATTAATATGCTGCTATATCAGTAATATGCTGTTGTTGTCAAGTGCCACTGAGTTGATGTCAACTCGCAGTGACCGGGTAGTAAAAATAATCATGCAGTATGATATTGGTGTAAAACTGTTTTAAACTCGTCAATCTCAGTACAATAAACCAGGGGATGGGGTACTATTGAAAGGTCATAGGTCGGGGGTAGCCACTGAGAGTCACAGATTAGTTTTCTTTTTCTTCTCAAACGTTCCCAGACAATGCAACCCTTAAAGGACACAGCTGTTCAACGTCAGCATAAAACACACTTATGTGAAGTGCCTTTGTTGAACAGGAGCTCTGGGTTATTTGCGAACTGGTGCACGAGAGGCCAGAAAAACGGTGTCCACGTACTTAAAAACATAATTCATGTCATGGCATTTGAGCAGCCTCAAAGCGTGTGGTGTACAAAAGTGTCCTAAGCTGAAAATTATGGCTCGGCAGCATTCCGACGGCAGGCCATCGTGTGGAAGATGGAGAGTTTCACCGTAGCTCATGTTTCTGGAAGAAGACAAAGCGATGCTGTCAGAACATCGCCAGGGCATCATTTTCTCATTAAAAACACGCAGAGCATACAGGGGCATGTGGACACTCTCTGCTCAAGATGTTTCCTTCAATGCATAAGGAAGCGGGATCCATTCTTTAGAACCCCCTCCCCCCGGGGTTACCCTTGACCTTGCGATGAAAGAATTCCCAAGACGCGTTGCAGATTTCCTGGCAAATCCCTCTGAAATCTGACAACATGAAATACATAAAATACAGGACTGGAGCCGTGTATAATAGCCACCAAAACAAGCCCTTCTGTTTCTTTACAAACGGATGTTCTTACGAAAGGAAATCTCGGTAGGTTCTTGGTTTTTGGCCTTGATGGAATGAACTCCCTGTGTCCCTCATTGCTGCTGAATCCCTCCCACATTCAAGAAGGTTCCCAAACGTCGTCTGCTATCGTTTTCTATGTATTTGCTATTTGAATGTCACTTCTATAGAAACTACTGGAAGGATGTGAACCAGCAACATGGACAAGATGTGTGTCCATAATCCAGTGTCTGTGTCTAAGGCTCTTTGTCTGCACTTTTGCTGGCTCTGGGTTGTATGTTGCTTTAGAGAAAAGCATCTGCCAAATTAAATGTAAATGTAGCATTCCTAAAAATATTAAGTACTTGTAAAACACAGTTTTTTCCCAGTTTACAGCTTCCGGTGCAACATGTTCCCAGGTGTCGGTGAAAATTGTGAACGCAAGCTGTCAAACAGGTGTGATCCTGCACGTCTGAAGGGTTATAATTAAATTCACTTTCTGGGACACAAAGAACCACTTTCTGGTGGAAGTACCACATACCAGCTTTGAGGAACTGAAACAACAGCAGTTACCAAACTGTACCTTTTTCTTTCCTTCCCTTCCCTTTTCTTTGTTTTTTTTTTTTTTTTTAATCTACCTGGTGATTCATGGCTCCATTGTCAAATTATCATGTGAATAACCACATACCATTTTGATGACTATACAAATAATTTCTGAATAATTGCTCACATTCTCCCTTTTACATACCCATACATGTTTCTGGAGCAACTGTGGTGAAATACTTTCTCCAAGGCTCTCTGCTGGGAGTTAACCGCCAAACTCCAGGTTCCAAGCTTACCACTCACGCATTTATTTATATAGCATGTGCATCCCGTCCTGGGTGTGTCCCCTCCCCCTCCAGGCTTGCGCCCTGTGTTGCCAGATTAGGCTCTGGTTCGCTGCGACGCCCCCTTGGGACAAGCGGTTTCAGACTGTGTGTGTGTATAGCATGTCAGGCATATTGTATTTAACCACCGATAATGATTTTACAGTTTATACATCTAGGTAATTTTCTTTGTATGGTAAATACCTTGCTCAAGTGTGCTAGAGAAGGACAAGGGATCTGATCCCAGGATGTTTAATTCAAGACAACAGCTCTAACCTCTATGCCACCTGCTGGCTTGCCACCTCTATGTTACGCTACTATGGCTGTTCAAATAGGGAATATATCTAGAATAATATCTGTAATGCATACCTAATTCTTTTTGTATCACCTTCACATGAACAGTTGTAACAACACGTATAATTTAATTTGAATACTGGTGGATTCGATAGCGAGCCGAGTGCTGCTCTGTTTTGTTGCAGTCGCAAACACAAGCGCTGCTGTTTCTAGCGCTCTAGGCTGCAGAGATGCTCGGAAAAAAGATGAAAGGACGACGCAAAGTAATTTGAAGCGAATGCGGAGCGGCATCCGAAGAAGCGACCTGTTGGAATTTGCGGTACACATTAGACATCTGTCACCTGTGAAATGCGTGTGTTTGTCAAGAGTTGCCTTTTCACCATGTTTTTACAGCTCGGCGATGTCGTCTGCCGGAGATCGAAAGTGGGAAAGCGAAGCCCCGGGTTTATTTTTTTTTGTCTGACTATTTTTAAACAAAACAACTCTTTCCGGTTCAAGAAAAACCCCCTCCTTTCTCAGATCCACCCACAGATACTTTCAGTCCGGTTCACAGCACAGTTCTCTTCATCATGCCCTCCTTTAGCTCAACTCAGCGCTTTTTTAAATCATCTCACCTGGCCCCCTGGCAATAGTACTGTACCGAACTGTGTCAGCAGTTTGCTCGAACGGCATTGGGACTCGGAGTTAGGGTTATGATTACAATTAGGGTTAGGGTTGGGGTTCGGATTATATGCAGAGTTACGTTTAGAATTATTGCGACCAGGGTTGGGGTTGGGATGACTTGTAGGGTTATGGTTGGGGTTAGGGTTAGCATAAGGGTTAGGGTTAGGGTTAGGACTGGGGTAGGTTCAGGGTCAGGGTTACGGATGGTTTATGCTAGTCACGTGTGACAAAGTATAAAGAGCAAAGGTTCGAGGCCTCGCTATCGGCTGAGCTTCGTTTAGTACGACTGGTGTTTAAAAGGGTTCAGAGAGCTTCCATCCTCAGTAATGTAATTGGAACAAATGGTTGTCTTGCATGTTGATTTCACCACAGCAGAGAGTTTTAACTTTGGAACGAGCCTTTGCTCCCTCGGGAGAGGCGTTTAATTAAACACCTGCGAATACATGTTGGAAGCGTGAAACAGCCATGAAGGTGCTTAAAAGCGTTGCTCGTCTGGCGATCCGGCTCAGCGAGAAGAGAAAGAGAGACGCGTCACCGCTCAGGTAGACCGACGATCAAAAGCCCGGCGTGTTGTGAAAAGTACGAGTGCGCGAACGGTGTAAACGGGTCTCCGGCGGGAACGATCGGTGCTCTTGATCAAATCAAGTGTGAACTACCCTCCGTCTTCCTTCCTGTAGGATACGAGACGCCTTGAATGATTAAACAAAGGCGGACAATTAATTAGCTCGGCTTTGTGCGGCTTCCCCGCAGTAGGTCGAGCTCCTCTCGACACGTCGGCGGCATGCAGACGGCTGAGGATGCTCTCAACTTTCACGAGAGGGAGAAAGCAAGAGACGTATGTTATCGCATGCTATTGCTTAAGAGTTGCATAAGATTCTTTAGTCACAGAGTCACTCTTCCCTGGTGTTACAGCCATATGTTTTACTCCGTGTTTCCTTGCAAGGCTGTTTACGCACAGCCCGTCCTTAGCAGTTTGCTCTTGTTCTTTTTCACAAACATTTGGGACTTTGTTGGGCTGGTTTTTTTCCGAAAAGTGTGTGATCAGAGTCTGTTTTAAAAAGTGAAGGGGGCATGAGCACACTGGCATTATGTTACATGGCTCTGGTTACAGTCTCCGAGACGGTCATAGGATCTGCACCCCGATACCTGCAGGACCCGATCAGTGGTCCCACTCACAAGGGATCCAACATCAAATTCTGTAGGTTCTTAGTTCTTGCTCCCTTATGTGGCGGAATGAGCTCCCTCTGGCCCTCGGAGCTTCTGAATCCCTCCCAGGACTTAAAGAAAGGTTTCAAACCCATCTCTTTCAGACCCGTTTACGTTCTGCAAACCTTCAGGCGGCTTCAGTTCACGCTAAAATTCTAGACGTAATGTTACATTCCACAGATGATGTTGCTTGTCTTTCGCTCTGAAGCTTCCTGAAGGCAAACAAGCAAAATGTTACATGTATGCAAATTTTTTCCGCATCCTTCTCACCTTCGCATGTCCTCCTCAGTGGTCTTCGCTTGGGAAGTGTACACTTCCCCGGGCCACCGCTGGTGGTGTTCCTGAACACACACAAGTGTTGCGCTCACCGTAACGAGCCGCCTGCCTGGGGTCACTGCTGCTTCGGTGCTGGGGCGTGAACCAACGCTCCATCGCGGTCGCCGGGCCAAACACAGAGCCGAACGGAAAGACGCTTTGATGCAGCGCTGAGCCGAATTGAAGCATCTGCGCGCGAAGAGCTGCAGGATGTATCGGTTACAGCATTTTGGTGGGAGGAAGCGTGTGGCGTGTAGGGACCGTGGGGTCGACTTTCGGGGTTACACACATCAGGCGCAGAAGGATCTCAGTCATCGCAGGGGCTGGGAGATGAGAGACGTCCGCACCCCCCGTAGCGGCCTCCTCCCACCCCCCCCTCAGGCGATGGTCTCTGAGGCAGACAGACAGGCACCCGGGTCCCAGCCAGCGCACTGCGGCCATTTCCCCTGCGGACTGCGGTTACCACGCTGAGCGGTGCGTGGGTCACAAATCTGGGGTCGCAGCATGTGAGCCCCGGTCTCCCGGTCACACTGGCCTGGTTGAGGGCGGACCTGCCCTTCAGAGGCCCCTGCATGCTCAAAAATATCCTTTACCACTTCCCACATTAATTACAGAGACGGGGTAAATGGAACCATCTGGCATCCGTGTCTTTATTTAAAACCCGCCGCTCAGCGTCTGAAGGCAGAGAACGACCGCAGCTTCCTGCTCGAATGCTGCCGTTCGGTGCTCGTCGAGCCCCTGTTTCCATCAAAGCCGGGTCGCCCACACGAAAACGCAGCAGTCTCTCGAACCCACGCTCCCCTCACAGACCAGGTAGACCTCGCTGTGCTGACTCAGCTCACTTTCCAAACCCGGTGGGTGGCCGTGTTTCGACTGCGTGGCCTGAGTGACGGCTACACGCTTGTCTCGGTTTGCCGGCGCCGATCACCACGCAGGCGGCTGCCGTGACACCTGTCCGATTCATCCGCCGTACTGTGCCGTTTATGTTCTCAGGGTAAATGCACGCGAGCGCTGAGCAACAACAAAAGCCGCACGGGGCTGAGTTGTGGCACCGTCTTGTGTACAGCGTGGTATCATAACATTTACACGTACTCATTTAGCTCGTGCTTTTTGGTTACAGCTGCCACCACCGGACTCAGATTTGCTGGTTCGAATCCCACTCCTTGATCGAGGTACCTTCCCTGAACTGACGCTGTAAAAATGACCCAGCTGTATAAATGGGTAGATATTTTATGTGACGTAACTCTGCAAGTCACTTTGGAGAAGAGCACCAAATAAATACAGACACGCTGGCTGAAACCGCTTGTCCCAAGCGGGGTCACGGCGAACCGGGGCCTAACCCGGCAACACAGGACACAAGGCTGGAGGGGAGGAGACGCACCCAGGACGGGACGCCAGTCCGTCGCGAGGCACCCGAAGCAGGACTCGAACCCCAGACCCACCAGAGATCAGGATCCAGCTAAACCCGCTGTACCACCGTGCCCCCCTTACCAAATAAATACTTGACTGTAAAAGTAACTTCCGAGGAGCCGGGGTTCGGACCCGCATCCGCCGAATGGTGAAAGGTTGGTGAAACATCTTTGCAATAAGCTGCGGCCTGGAAAAAAAAAAAAAAAAAAAAAAAATACGTGACGCACTTGGAGACATATCCTTAAGTGTAGCTAAGTGCGCCGCGGCGGAGAGCTGCAGCTCAGACGTAGCCGAGCATGCCCAGTGGAAACACGCCATTAGACTCCAGTACAGTAGGCTGATGTAAGTCTCTGAAATTCTGCAGAAAAAATAAAAAAACATGCCCAGGACAACTGTACGTCTGTTTATATTCACATGGCGTCACCCTCTCCTGGGTGGCACGGCGCTGGGTAATAACAGGAACCGAGGCTAAGAGACAGACGCTGGACTTTCAAACGATGCACATCTGTTAGTTTCCTCCCGCACTTTTTAAACTGCTCTTAATAAACAGCTAAACCATATATGTATTTTCACAAAACTTCCTGTGCAGCCAAACAGCAACAGTTAGCGAAGGTGTATTTTTAGCTGTGTACAGTAAACATGGTACATGTGGGATATGGCAGCTGCGGTAAATGTCAGCGAAGAAGGTTCCGGTGACTCTGAGCTCGGCACGCGGTTCGGGGCAGTTCCTTTGTTTCGTCTTCATTTCTTTGTTTGCGGCCGTTGTTTCACGTTCGTTCACGCTCGCACGGACACCTGGAAGCGCCGGCTACCGTGACGTGTTCGACCCGGAGAGGAGACCTCGGCGGCGGCGCCTCATTTCGAACATGCAAACACAAAGGAAAACTTTTCTCTTTGTCTCAGTGCAGACAGCCTGTTGCTCAATGGCGCCCCCAGTGGCGACACTCTGAAATACAACCGGCCGACTCTTATTTACATATTTATATTTACATTTCTTCATTTAGCAGACGCTTTTCCCCGAAGCGGCGTGCATCTCATAGAAAGTACAATGTGTGCATTACCTTAGGAGAAAGAGACATAGCTGCAGTTGTGATTCTAAAGTGCAGTTAGTTTGTTTCTTTCCACCATACGAAACAATGTACATCACGCGAGTGGCTGCATGAAACTTTATCCAAATATCGATGAGTTCTGATGACATTCATAATAATTTTTTTATATCTAAACATTTACATTACATCACACAGGTAGCTGCGTGAACATTTATCCGTCGTTTAACAGGGATGATCTCACGCTCTGCTTCCAAACTGTTGCTGATTTTTTTTTTGGCTACTAATTTACATAAAAGCTGCATTTGAGTTCAGATACAAGGCTGCTAAAGCTTGTGAAAATGACCCAGCTGTACAAATGGGTAAATGACTGCAAGCCGCTTTGGAGAGAAGCATGAATGAATTAACAAACAATGATTTGCTGCCTCTTCCACGGACAATGGTTGTCTTCTTTTGGCCCAAAACCAGCAGCCAAATTTTCATCATGCCATCACTATAAAGGACCTAATTTATGACTTTGCTGTTACTACTATCATGTTTATCGGAGCACCTATTCACCCGTTAAACTATTTAATTTTGTCAGTTTCCTTCGTTTGACTGATTACTTTTTTAATATCTCCTGGAAATGACACACAGATACACAGCTGCTGGTTCAGTCACCGTGTGCGTCTGTCTCAGAGCCCCTGAAGACGGAGTGCTGATTGTGTCATCGTTCGTGTTTTAAAATAGCCGTCTGCTGCGGCGACACGGTCTGCTGGTGTGTGTCACAAGCCCGGGGCAAGCAGAGAGAGTCCCACGTGCACAAGTGTCACAAATGAGTATCTGCTGAACATCCCTCCAGCATCACCGTGTGTTATAATGAAAAGTCAGTGCAGACTTTACTGTTTGGGCAATAAAATGACACCAGTCTGACTTTTTCAGCTATGAAGGTTAAAAGGATCCAGTCTGTTTCACAAGGGATCCAAAATAAAAGTCAGCTGATTCATAGTTTTGCTCTTCATGTTGTGGAATGAGTTCCCTCTGTCCCTCATAGCTGCTGTATCCCTTCCGGCTTTTAAGAAGGGTCTCAACCAATTTCTTTTAGATCCATTTCTCTCCTGACAGCTACACAAATGAGTCCAGCACCACCTGAAATATCTATGTATTTGCAATTTGAATGTCACTTCTACAGGAGCCGTTGGACGCACGTGAAGCAGTAACACGGTGGTGTCAGACACATAAGCTGTGCACCATAATCTTGTGTCTGTGTCTAAAGTTCTTTGTCTGTTGTCGCTGCAGTTTTATTTATCCTGAGTAAGGCATCTCGTAAATGTAAATGCAGGTAAATGAGTTCCGTCTTTCTTAACGGCGATTGACCGAATGAAGCTGCTGTGACGTGCGTGCGTCATTCAATTCAGTCGAGTCGTCCAAGGTCTCCGCGACTCCGATGCCAGTGGTCGCTCCTGGAGAAAGGGTGTTTCACGGGAACAAAGGCACCCTGACAGTCAGGGCCGCTTTGTCTTTGCATGGTGAGAGAGCGGCTCGCCGGATGCTTGCTGTAGGCGTCAGTGCTCGTCATGTGACTGGTGCAGGGTTTCCTGGAGACAGGAAGTGCTCGTCTTTCCTCAGCTATTTCAGGCGCATGGCGCCCCGGATGGCCGACAGCAGCCAGGGGGTTGATGACCGACTGCTTCCCGGGCGGGGGGGGGGGGGGGTGTGAAATTCTGCCACCCACTGCATCCTTCACGGGAGGCCGTGTCACCTCACCATTCATCAGCCTGACTGCTCCTCATGTGGCACTGACACACAGACACACTCACAGCATCCTCATCTCCCAACCAGGGCCGATGTGTCCTGCTCTGTCAATTCTTCAATTCAATTCATTTTTATAGAGCGCTCTTCTCACGCACTGACACAGAGCGCTTTAACGCAGGCATAAGGCAAGAAAAACAAGTACATCAGAACAAAGAAACAAAGGAGACAGTTGACTACAGACTATCATAATATAACACTTTTATAGAGCTATAAATATGCCTCCGTCCTGGGTCTGAAACCGCTTGTCCCATACAGGGTGGCAGGGAGCCAGAGCCTAACCAGGCAACACAGGGCGAAAGGGACACACCCAGGATGAGACGCCAGTCCATCGCAAGGCATCCCAAGCAGGACATGAACCCCAGACCCACCAGAGAGCAGGACCCGGTCCAACCCACTGCGCTACTGCGCTACTGCGCCACCACACCCCCCTCGAAACAAAAACTCCCAAATGAAAATTGAGGGAGAATAGAACCTCTGGGGGTCCAAGGGCCAGTAGCTGCCCACCCCTCTTGGGCATTCTAGAATAAATAAAACTTCTAACTCAGTTTACAGGTAATAATGATATTGTTGCTGTATGGTACTATATGTCACTATTGTCACATTACACTCAGATTTATTCCTCTGACATTTTCTCAGGCCACTTACAGAGTTACATTTGTACACTAAACCGCTTACATTGAATTATCCATTTGTACAGCAGGGTAATTTTTACTGTACCAGTGCAGGGTAAGCCTTGATCAAGGGTACTACAGCAGGAGGTGGGATTAAAATCCAGGTGCTTCAATTGCAAGGCAACAGCTCTAACCATTGCGCCACCTCCTGCCCTCTTATATTTTCTTGTGTGTCAACTCTGTGATGTAAAGTTCCGTTTTGCGGTATCGCTGTCCACCTGCAGCAGAAAACAACAATTCGACCCTGAACAGGACAGCAGGGACAGGCTGTTCTGTACCTTCTCAGCGGGAGATCCCCCGCGGCGCCACTCCACTGTATCATTACAGTCTGGAAATCAGTGAGTGGAGGAGTGCGCTCAGACTGCCAAGTCATTGCCATAGAAACGGAAAGAGTTATGCTGCTAAGGTGTTCTGGAGCTGCACAGGTGCATTGCTATAGGTACTCCAGAAGCAGCGTTCCTTAACTGCACCATTATTATTATTAATAATAATAATAATAATTCTTTGGTCTGATTTTTTTCTCTAACGTGACTTGCGTCGTAAGGTTTGTATGCTAATGTTTACATTTGCACTGATTTACCCATTTATACAACTGGGTAGTTTTTACTGTGTCAGTTCAAGGTAAGTACCTTGATCAAGACACTGCATGGTGATGACTCTAACCACTATGCCACCTGCGCCCCCTACCCTTGCATTACCTTAGATACCGCAAACAGCAGTGTTTTTTCCATTATCATACAATATTTTAAAACCGTTATCGCTGTTAAATTAAAGTATCCCTCTGCTTACTGCAAGAACCTGGGGCCAGATGTCCTCATTAATGGATGGACTCGGATGGGGGAGGGGGAAGCACATGGGAACCCGCCTACTGTATCTGTACAGAATCATACAGTCAAGGGTACAGCTGTCATATCAAAAGTGCGGGGGTCGCATATCATAAAGCACGCATATGTTTAGAAAATGACGTGGGTGGGGCTGTGGGAGGGGGTGCAATGCTCCGTCTTTCTGAAAGTTAGGGGACCTTGATCGGCCCTTTGATCCCCCCCCCCCCCCACACACTGACTGCATAAATATTCAAAAAAGATATTACATTTCAGTCACAGTGGTTGAACTGATTATAATATTGAGCTGCGCTTTAAAATAATGAAAAATCATTTTATTTTGTCAGTCAAGTGGACTCACGAGAACTCATCGCTAGGGGAATTGGGGTAAAAGTGGAGGAACGATTAGGGTAAACAAGGCAACGGCAGATCTGTGGCCATTCGAGGGGCCCATAGCTGTCAGCCAAACGTCATGACGATAAAGTGCCATAATGAGGACATAATGAACGTTTCCTGCCGCACGATTATTATGGAAAATGACTTCTGATTATCACTGAAGGTTAAACAACTTTTAGTCTCTTTGACCACTGAATGTTAGCCTGCAGTTGTATTTTACGTAAGAAGGTTTCACTTAGGATGACACAGTGGGCAGTGCTAATGCCTCACAGCTCCTGGGCTGTGGGTTTGAATCAACCTCAGTCTGTATGAAGTTTGCGTGTTGCCTCTGTGTTTACATGAGTTTCCTCTGGGTGCTCTGGTTTCCTCCCACAGTCCAGAGATGTGTTTCTGGTGAACTGGGGACTCTAAATTCCCCTTACAGTGTGCGTGTTTGTGTGACACTCGTGCCTCGCCCAGGATGCACACTGCCTCACACCCTGTGTCTCCGATATGGACTCTGGACCACCACCATGACCCTAAATTGGGCAGCTGGTTATTAATAACTGTAACATTTAGCAACTTAATAACTATACAGTGATATCTTGGATTGCATAGCAGGCCATTAATTGTAAAAAAGTATAATTTCAAAAATTTCCAGTTTTTCCACATTCCTACTAATGCTCTGGGGTCCAGTGCAAACCGACGACTGCAGCAAAACCACCACCGCCCCCCCCCCCATGCTGTGTGTGCTCCCCCCAACATTCCACCCTCTGAGGGATAACATCCTTCTTCCTTCCTCTTTCACGGGCGTTCTTCTTTCCTCTTCTGAGGGAAGCTCAGGCTTTTCTCATTCCACCGTTTGCTCACAGATTGCTTCAGAGAAGGTTCTCGGGGAGCCTACTTTCCGGGGACATAATGGGGAAACACGAAATGTTCCGTGGTATTGGTAAAACAGCCTCTGACAATGCAGTCAGTCAGGGTACAGTGCGGAACTGAAGAAACGTGAGGGAAATACCTGCTCGTCACCTCACGGAAACTGAGCGTGTGCTTCCTCCTTCTGGACACATTGCGCAAGCGCAGCTCTCAGGGACGCAGCGGTCGAACCTTTGAGCGCTGAGCTGAAAGGCCCGGAGGTACATCTTCTGCCATGGGTATTTGTGTCTTCCATTTGTGCGAATTTTCAAGCCCCTTATAACTTCCCATAAATACCATTAAGGACAAATTCTTACCATTCTCAGAAATATATCCTTACGGATCATTTTGAAATTAATTCCTGAGATGTGCTTTAGACCTGGTGCATGTTACCATGATCACATTCTCCCAAACGTTCATTTCGATGCTCCACTTCTATATATCCCCTGTTTCCTGTCGCTCTACATGAATGTTATTTCTGATTTTATATATGTATGAGGTTTTGGACCGTCTCCTAGCGGACTTAGCGCTTCACACTGGACGTCTGGCTTCTACATTACTTTTTTTTATCAGACAGTTCACACACACACACACACACACACACACACACACACACACACACACACACACACACACACACACACACACACATTTTCAGAACCGCTTGTCCCTTACGGGGTCACGGGGAACCGGAGCCTACCCGGCAACACAGGGCATAAGGCCAGAGGGGGAAGGGGACACACCCAGGACGGGACGCCAGTCCGCCGCAAGGCACCCCAAGCGGGACTTGAACCCCAGACCCACCGGAGAGCAGGACTGCGGTCCAACCCACTGCGCCACCGCACCCCTTCATCAGACAGTTCAAACACTCACAATACACAATACATCTGCATCTACATTACACTGGGCCTTTTGCTTCCCACTTGACTTCCTGCTTCCTGTTAATTCTAGTATCCTACTTCCTGCTTCCCACTGGACTTCTCGTTCCCTACTTTACACTGGGCTTCCTGCTTCCTACTTTATGCTGAGCCTCTTGTTTCCCATTGGACTTTCTGTTTACCGTGGTCTCCTACTTCCTGTTTCCCACTGGACTTCCTTCTTCCTACTTTACACTGAGCTTCCTGAGTCACAGTGGATGTCCTGCTTCCTATTTACATGGGCATTTTGCTTCCCACTTGACTTCCTGCTTCCTGTTTATTGTGGTCTCCTACATCCTGTTTCCAATTGGACTTCCTGCTTCCCACTTTACACTAAGCCTCTTGCTTCCCACTGAACTTCCTGCTTCCTGTTTACTCTGGTCTCCTACTTCCTGCTTCCCACTGGTCCTCTGGTTCCCTACTTTACACTGGGCTTCCTGAGTCACACTGGACTTACTGCTTCCTGTTTAAACTGGGCCTGTTGCTTAACACTGGACTTCCTGCTGTACATAGGGCTTCCTGTTTCCTGCTCTACACAACACTTCCTGCTTCCAAGCGATCTTCCTGTTTCCTGCTTCACTCCGAACTCCCTTCTTCCCATTAGACTTCTGTGAGAGAAAGCTTTTAGAATGATATTTCAAAATAAGCCACTTTAATACATTATTCCTTCCTGGTCTTTTCATCCTTGAAAAATTGTCTCCTTATGTCATTATTTAGTAAGTTCACCTTGTTTCCAAAGGAAGAGCTGTACCCTCTTACGCAGTTGCATAAATGCTATTTTATTTTTTAGTGGACCATTAAGTGCCTTGCTGAAGGGTACTACAGCACAACCCCTGGTTAGACGCCTGTGTCCATAACCACTACACCACCTGCTGGCCACTGCAGCAAAAACCCAGGTTTTACAATAGAGGGCCACCTGGCCCACCTGCTCTCTCCTGTTTCATGCATTTTGCATTACAGTGCGGGAAAAAAAAGGGCTGCCATAATTTTTACCACGGAGGGAGAGGGGTTTCGCTGACGCCCCACGGTGAACATTTAGAGAAGTACCAGTGAAGTTCCTCTCATTAATGTTAATGTTCTAAAGGCTGGGAACCCTTTCAGCTCCTGTGGAATTCATCTGGATTTAATTCAACCAGAGATGATTTCCTCGCGCTCTGTGGCTTTGGCCCTTTTGTTCCGAAACAGTTTCACGTTTAATAAATTTGCAGACACGAAAGGACGAGAGGCGAGAGCCTCCGAGACATCGCTCTGTAGTCAAAGAGACCAGCCTGTAGTTCTCTGTACAGTAACACCTTATGATCCAGGAGTCATCTGCGTTAATTTGGATTTGGTGGATACCTTGCAGTGTCGTAAAATATAAACCGATGCCTCGCTTTTGGTAAGAACACAGCAATTTGTTTGGAAAATAAACTTTTACGCTGTTCTGTCACATGTGCCGCTGCAATGTCATCGCTGTCAGATTAATAATTGTCAGCGTTACAAATTCCAGCCCCGCAGTACATTTGATGTGACCGGTGCGTTCCATCAAGAATGGGGCATCCACAGGGAACTTTCACAATGGTAACAGAAAGAGACACACACACACACACTGGAGGCCAATGGGTACTGCTGGATGAGTGTGTTTGACAGGACGCAAACGGAACCCCCCCCCGACTGCTCAGAGTCCCGATCTGGGCTGGATGTTGAGCGTCTGAGACAGGCTGATGGGCAGCATGGAGTGGATGGGTGACACGCTGCGGATGGTCTGGGAGGCGCCGGGGGGCCTGGGTCTCCGGGTGTCGCTGTGACGACTGACCCGGCGGGCTAGGCTACAGGCCAGCAGCACGGCACCCCCCAGCCCCAGCAAGAGCCCCCCAGCAGCACGGTAGGCTTTCAGGGTGCCGTTGTGTCCCGCTGCACGTTCGTCGACCACCCGTAGCTCCCCGTCCCCGAAGCCTTCGATCTGAGGAGGGAGGAGCAGCCCTGCCCCCAGTGCCACAGCCCCAGCAGTTGCCAGGAGGACCCCGGCTGCCAGGCCAGCCTGTGGTGGGACAGAAGGTGCGATAGTTATGTTTATTCATTTAGCAGAAGCTTTTCGCCAAAGCGACTTCCAGTGTTAAGCAACTTACACTGATTCACCCGTTTATACAGGAGGGTAATTTTATCTGCACTTCATGGTAAGTACCTTGAACAAGGGTGCTACAACAGAACGTGGGACTTGAACCTGACTCCTTTGAGTCTAAATCCAGGAGCTCGAACTACTATGCCACCTGCTGCCCTTATCTGTGATCTCCTTTAAGGTACACAACAGGGGTGTGCGTGTGTGTGTCCAACCTGACTAAGACAGATGTTGGACTTGAGTGCAAACTGAGTGCTCCTGCTCATACGGCTTCCCTTACCATCCACAGCAGCCAGGACCAGGTCTCCCGGATAACAGCCGCTTCCTTCATCTCCGTGTTGTCTTCCTCCTCCTCATCATCCTTAGGTGTCGCAAAGGTGCACTCCTCGTAGAAAAGGTGCAGGTAGGATCGCACGCCGAATACTTGGCCCCCGGCTGCCGCTCGGCCGGAGCAGCGCGGACAGCAGGGTAACTCCGGCAAGCCTGCCATAGGCCTCCGCTGCAGCAGGGGGCGCTGACCACTGACACTGGAGATCTGCAGAGAAAGTGCAACATGTGGGTAACTACTGTCTCCAAGTTACAAAACATGGAAAATGGAGCTCGGGTCACCTGAGACACGGCACAGAGGCGCATAACACCATTTTTAGCCACTCCTTCGCTCACCTCATCAAACAATGAGGCTGAAACCAGTGGGGAAGGACGTAGCCTCGCAGGTGCTGACATTGGTCACACTGTCATCACGAAGGATGTCGGGCCACCGTATCAGGACCCGCTCGTCAACGTTTGTGTGAAGGGTAAACAGACAAACTCCTTCAAGGCTGTGTGCCTCGTTGTCACGGCAACACCTGGCAACCGTTGCCGCCTCCAGCACATGTTTGAGGTGGGGTGACAAATAGGGTCCATAAAAACTTATAAAACATCCACCTTCAGCTTGTATCCCTCCCCCCAGAGCTTCCCATGGTGGGATTCTGAGTAGCACGGGTCAAGCTTGGGGGGGCAGGAAGTCAGCTGGAAGCGATGGGACACTTCCTGTGTGGACAGTGAGGGTGACTCATATGGAACCACTCCCGCGCGCCGCACAGCTGAGCCGGCCAGCGTTGGCACGGAGGACGCAGCGCTTACTCACACACGCCATGAGAGGTCAGAAAGCTGGTTGGCAACTCTTCTCCTTCACGTGTTTTCTATGCCAATCACACTTCCAGCTCCCATCTCCATTTTTCTTTTTTCTTTTTTCTAATGAAAACGACGCAGTGATGTGTCATGGTTCCAGCAGACGTTCAGTAAGCACTGTTTCTTTATGTGCAATCAGGATAATCAGGTTGCTCCACTATCCTGTTAATGTGGGAGAACCAATAATCTGAATTCCGCTTGAGCTTCAACGTTTACCTCGAACCACATTTGTAAGCTGAGCTGGAGCCGAGAGAATCGATGTTCAACTGTCCATCTTCACATCAGTAAACACCAAAACCGGTAGAGTTACTGTCAGGCCACATTTCAACATGGTATGAATATTTGATCTAAAATCGTACAGCACTGTAACATTACATTTATTATGGCCCATTAGCAGGGACAGCAGGGGGTGCAGTGGTTAGAGCAGAAGTCACCTTGCAATCAAAAGATCCAGGTTCAAATCCCACCTCCTGCTGTAGTACCCATGATAAAGGAATTTACCCTGAATTGGTACAGTAAAAATTTCCCATTTGTATAAATGGGCAATCATGGTAAATAGCGTACAAATTTGAAACTATGTTGATCTGGAGAGAAAGGGTAAAGATAAAGGAATAAATGCAGCAAGAGTTGTTGATATGAGTTATACTTAATATGCAAAGAAGGTCTGTAACAGGCACTGACACACACACAGTAAGGATTCATGGACGATACAGAGACACGCAAGAGCGTAGACCCACATGGAGGCGATGGATGCGCAGGAGACTCATTTACCTGCCGATGTGCAGCTGCTGCTCCGCTCACACCGACCGCTGGCTGGACGCAAGCCTGGGAGAGCACACCTGTGATGGAGTGGGATCTGTGGTGCGGGAGCGCAGGAATAACTAGCAATATTATTAAAATCCAAAAGCAGAGCAGCAGAAGGCAACAGTTTCGGTCGAGCGTAGCCTCGAACCCCTTCACATCCCCAGAGCAAGGTGGAGAGGAAGGAGGAGAGCTTTTCGCCTTTCCAGAGCCCACGCGGAGCATAAAAGCTAGAGTCAGTGAGAGAGAGAGAGAGAGAGAGAGAGAGAGAGAGAGAGAGAGAGAGAGAGAGAAAGAAAACAGAGTGGAAACGTCGACACATTTCGGTCGAGCTCCTTAGAGGGGCCGCTTGCTGAACACCCCCTCTACGCAGGTTCACAACAACACACAAACCAGCACACACCAGTGCCAAGTTTGCGTGAAGCTCAGCCATCTGCAGTGATCCATTAAATGGCCACCGGGGGGCATAGCCTTTGAGGAGATGTGCCACTTCAGGTTGGGAGAAGAACTGTGTTTCACCTACTTTTACCTGGATGTCAAGGTGAACATAACATGAAACAACAATTGCACTCCTGCTGTCATATCCTTGGTCAAGGCACTGGAATTGGTACAGAACACCCTGCTGTATGAATGGGTAAATCACTGTAAAGTAACACTGTACACCACCTTGGACAAAGGTGCATAATAATACAGCTGTACAATAATAAATGTAAATGACAATAATAATTCTGGGTTAAAAATCCATCTGTATTCACAGCAAAGTGTAGAGTCTCACCTTTTTCAGGTTTTAACAATAAAATGATAATTCATATACCCTTGCTGCACATTAAGTGAATTTGGTTTGTTTTTTCCAGAATAATATTGTCTCCTACCCCATATTGTGGGGATGAGTAGGAGATGAGAATCGATTGAATGAAGGAATATTTCCCATGGGTCACTGCTTCATATGTGACTCAGACTGGATCCTGAGACGTGTTGCTATAGCACCGGTGACACCGAAGAGCTCCAGGTGTTCACACACCTACACATGACAGGACGATATGAAGAAATTTGGATGCATCACACAGAGGTGTGTGTTTCCGAGGTGTACGTACGACCTGCACAGGTAGCTGTTTGTTTTTGTCCTCTCTGGAGGACATGTGTTTTTGTCTCAAAACCTATATTAGTTACATTGCTCAGTTTTAATTCTGTCTTAGAGGACATACTATAATTTTGAAGTTATACCACATGTTTGGGGGTGGGGCTTAGACTAATCCCAAGAAGTTGTAAAAATCGTTTTACACAACTTTTTTTGCCAGATCTTGGGTGGACTTTTGAATAGCTTGCCGCAGTCCTTGATTTACGTAAATTTGGCTTAGGTAAGCCTGGATTCCTGTAAAAAATTCCTGGCATACACATTATTTACAGGAGCATATGATTATGTTGAATGGTGGGGGAGGAAGGGGAATCTGACATATGTAGCTTTTGACTTACATAAGGGGTTGAAGAACAGTCGTTTTGCGTAAGTTGAGAGGTGTCTGTATTCATCATGACTACTTCCTTCTAGGTTACCTTCTGTCAAGACCCTTCTCCAATGTCATGCCCTACTCCAATGCCATCCCTGTGTGTTTTTCCACAATCACCTGAGAAGGTAATGAGATAATGAGTAAAACCACCTGAGCTGAAGACCGTTTACATTATTGGCCAACCTGTCAGTGAAAGTTTGTTGAACATATCAGGGACATGTTCCGGGTTTCAGCAGCCATGCTTTCCGCAGTAAAGAGGACAAGTAAAGATAGGAAAGTGAAGAGCGAATTCATGGGTCGAGTTCTTCTGCAGTAACCCTTCGCATTGTTTTGTAGATTCGGGACAGCAGGTGATCTAGTCCTGAGCACCATCAACACTCCTCCTGTAGTTCCTCTGGTCAAGGTACTTACCCTGACTGGATGAATACAGCCAACATTTTCCACCCAAATTAATGGATGAATTACTCTGAGCTTCTTGGTGCACAAACCTAATATTGTAAGGTAGCATGTAGAAAAAGTGTCACATAAATGAATAAATGTAAATGTTAATTGTGAGTCAATCGCTGGTGAAAATCATGCATTTTGACACTCTCAGAAGTGTGGTCACAAAATGGAATGGTTTGCTGTAATCGGAGTCTCTTTCTTTAGTCTATGAATTTGTTTTGAGCAGTTTTATTTATTATGAATACGTTTATTCCCGGGTCAATGTAGGATGTTCCACCAGGTCGTGGCCACTAGGGGCGCCCGCGGGGAGGAGCCTATAACCCCCGCACTGCGACCATCTTCTCGTTATTAGAAACCCCGGAGTGAGCGGTGAAATGCTGTCTTTACCGCTCGTTTACCACTTTTCTCCTGGCCAGTACAGGTTAGTGCCCCACTAAACACAAGTCTCGCCATCACATCGTAATCAGGATGATAACGAACACCGTCCTGGCATGTAAAGCTACAACATATATAAAAAAGTAGTCTAGAAGGGGACTTTTTTTCCCGGGAAAATATCCTGAGGCGATCGATCGTTGTGAATTGGCCCCTAATGGAGGTCTATGGGGCAAAATGGCGCCCAAGTCTTTGTGAGGGAAAAGTTCGACGAAGCTTCGAAATATCCCGTTTGGCTGCAGTACAAAACACTTCTGTCGTTTTCGGCAGCAGTTGTACACCGTCACCGGCTGTTATGTGGACATGTCCTTGTTTGACCAGTGGAAATGTTTTTCAGCGGTTGTTTAGATTAACACTGACTTGACTGTGCTGCTGCCCATCCTCTTTACTATTATTATTATTATTATTATTATTATTATTATTATTCCATCCATCCGTCGTCTACAGCCGCTTGTTCCGAGCGAGGTCGCGGGGAACCGAAGCCTAACCTGGGAACGCAGGGCCGGAGGGGGACACACACACACCCAGGACGGGACGCCAGTCCATCAGGGCACCAATCAGGCCTCGAGCCCCAGACCCGCCACCCAGCGGACACCGCCGGGCGAACCCGCTGCGCCACCACGCCTTCCTATTATTATTATTCTTATTATTATTGTTGTTGTTTTTAAGATGTGTGCACACTTTGTGAACTTTAACGACGATACTTATTCGTTATATTACTTTTTATTATTATGTAACTGTTGGAGGCAGATGTTTATAAATAAAGGTAACTTTTAATGCTGTGGGAAAGATTATTTTGAGATGTATATCGTGCTGTTAATAGTGAAGAGAAGCCAAACTGAGTAGTAAAAGCAGCGTCTGTTTCCCACTTGAATACAGTTTTACATGACATCGGTATACAGTGATAAATGATTAAATTGTACCATAAATACAGTATAAGATATAATAGTCATTAATATCTTTTATGATTAGGAAATGACCAACTGGCAATGCAGGAGAGGAAAACAAGATCTTATTTTCTGGCGGTGACCTGTGCCAGCTGGGCACTTACCCCACTGGGCATCTGCTTAGTTCAGTTTAGAATAACTAATTTTAGTCATCAGTCAGTTTCTCAATCATCTCTGGAGATCTCCGAAAACATCAGTCAAGACTTTAAAGGCCCCTCACATCACGTTCTAGTTTGGCGGTGGCTATGAGTTACTGATTTACTGTGCTTGGAAAACTTAGGTAAAGGTAAAGGGCCTTTCTGAGCCATAACCTCTCAGTCCGTCTCTTGCTGCCCCCAAATATCACAAAGCAGTGAAGGCGCAGCTTGAACCTGTGGGGGCTTTTAGTAAGACATGAGTCAGAGTGTAGTCAGTCTGCCCTTTCTCTATTCCCTTAGCAACTAGGACAGGGAGCACATCTCTGTTCACCCAGCATTTCTCCACACACTGACACGCACACACACACACACGTGACATCACCACGCTGGCTCCCCCGCAGCATCCTAGTGACATTTAGTGACAGCTGATGTCCTCTTTTGAGGAATCCTGATGTCCATTGAAGCTTTTAGGCAAAACACAAAATAATCCTAAGATTTAATATTTCATTGTTTTTCTGTAAACTTTTTTATTTTACTCAGCCGATTAAAAAGGATGTGCAAATCCAAAAAAACGCTTGCTATTGCTGCTTTTCAGAATGTATCCCTCTCTGCACACATTAGGACTAAATGTATTTATACAGTAATTTTCTCTGCAATCATACAGGCAGGCACTTCTTGGCAGATAATTTGGGAAACAACATTACTGTAATTGTATTAGGTAGTTGGTAAAATGAATTCAATTTGGTGGAAAAAAAATCAATGAGTTCAGATGAGACTCTGGTGCATTTGATTTGGACAGAGAGGGAGGCAGATGGGCATGCAGTTGGGGAAAGTGGGTTAAAACCACAAATGAAATCTGAGTGTGAGAGTCTGGTTCCCAAAACTTGGTGGTATCGGGATGTCTATTTCCAGTAGATTCAGTTGAATGGAGCCAGGGTACCATTATATATACCTTATGTGCAAGTGGGATAATTAAAATGACATATTCCATTTATTAACTGTTTGTCTGGCATTAAGGTGACTTACAGAGTTAAGTTTGTACACTAAGGTACTTAGTTATTTCTAGCCATTGGCTCTACCCACTATGCCACCTGCTGCCAGTTTAACTGCATTATCCTCTTCCATTCCAAACCCACAGTGTGTTAAGAGGTATCTCTTCTAATGAAACCCTTTCTTTCTTTCTGATGTCATCCTATCCTGTGCATTTTTTAAATTATTGGCTTACTGTGTGAGGGTAGTTTTTCAGTTGCACTAATTCAATAAGAAGTTCTGCACAGAAAGCTTTTCTAATCACGCAGAGTTCAGATGAATATGGATAGTACGCTGCATGTTGACCTCTATGAATTTGATAATCTGTGGCAAGCAAGTCACGACTGATCAGAACATATTTGTTCTGCACAGACACACCCTTCATCACTGCATGCTTTTTTAAAAATCTAATTTGAAAAGTAAGGATTCAAGACTAAAGAATATCATACAAATCAAAGAGTGCAGAGATAAACGTTACGTCCATATCATGGCATCACTGTGGCTTTGAACAAATTTAAATATAATTATTCATGTGATTTTTATTGTGATTACAAATGGCTTGGAAATAAGGATGATGTACTTAACAGAATGTGTCACACTTAAGGCCTTTTGAATTTTAAGATGAACTTTTTTAAAGTTTCTCTTCTTATACACACTACTTGTGGTATTATGTTGTAAACATTTTGTGTTGTTAAAAAGGACTAAAAGTTAAATACAGTAATGAAATATCTAACTCAGTGATGGGGAAACAGGTAATGGTCCTGCAAGTGCTCAAACGCAAGCGCGGAGGTAGATGGGCTCCAGAAATGGAACGGAGAGGGCTCGGAGACACGATTGGGAAGATTGATCTAGGAATGACACTCGAGGTAAGCGTGGGTTCGAGGTCCAAGAGACTTGGTTGGGTTCAAGGCGTGATCTTAAAAGTTGTGGTTGAGGTTCGAAGAGTAAGGCTCGAGGCTTTCATACAAAGGTCATAATCTGAAGAGTTGTGGTCGTGGTTCAAAGAGCAACGGTTGTGATCCAAAGGACGAAGACCAGGAACAAACTGAGCGCAACCAGAGGCGAGATTTATCAGATTCCGAGATTATTGTGGGGAGGTCTCTCTCTTTTAAAGTGTTTTTAATGAGGTGCAGGTGTGTGGCATGTATTCGAGACTAGCTACGATGACCGTTCCCTGTGGCATTTTCTGCTGAGGGTGTGACAGTAACACAGCAACTTTTGCTTTAGACTTGTAACTAGAAGGTTCAGTCTCCAGTCCCTTCAAGTGCTGCAGCACCCTTGATCAAGGCACTTACTACTGGATTCGTGCTGTAAAAATACACAAATAAATATATTAATTATATGGTTACATAATTAAGTGATTTAACTGAAGTGCCGGCTAACTAATGAATTAATGGAAATAAAGAACTGGTAATGAAAAAGGAGGCATCATGAATGTAGAGTTAGAGTTTTATCTTGCAAACTGAGGCCTTTTGTTCAAATTCCACTCCTGCTGTATCACCTTTCATAGATTTTGATACAGTCAGAATTACCCAGCTGTATAAATGGGTAAATCCATGAAAAGTTTTTGCTATGTTTATTCAGGAGAAGTGCTTTGCTCATAGGTGGGATTTAGACCTGTGTCCCTTCAGTACAAGATTTCAGTTCTAGCCATTATTTCATCTGCTGGTGAGGCACATGATATGCTTTCAGTCAAACTCTCAAGGAGGGATAACTAAGAGCTCAACATTAGCAAAAACCAGGCTGTGATGTTAATGATGAGGAGCCAGGGTTCTTCTTTGTTGAACTGCACTGCTTTGGTTTTTAGTATGATGATGTTCTGATGATATGAGCAGGATGATTAGCTCTATGGGGTCCAAACTCTTCTCTGTAAAACGCAGTTTGATTGCTGAAAGAACAGGGCTAAATGACTTGAATAGAGAAGAAACGTATTATCAACTGAGAATAGGACAAAACTCTCACCTCTGTGTTGGCATGAAAAAACACAGAGGTGACCAATCTACAGCCATCTGATCAGATTTATTTGTTCTAAACTTTGCACGTGAGACATTGTGTAGTGGAAGTTGGAGTACTGTGCGGAAACCCATGAATCCATTATTAACTGCTAGTTCAATTCAGGACTGTGGTGATCCTGGCCTATCCTGGAAGCATAGGTTGCCTGGTTATGCAAGGTACAGTCAGACGTCACAAGTCAAAGTGAACTGCAAACCATTACACGCTATGCTGTCATTTTGCCTTTTTCATTGCCACTGTGATTGAGTACATCTGTCTGGTTGTTGCTCGTCTCCTTCTTCCTCCAACTTTTTCAGTCATCATTGTGTTTTCAGGAGAATCCAGTCATCTATTTCTCTTCTCTTTGTCATGATATGTCTAGAGTCTTATCATTTGTGCCTCTAGTTAGAGTTCCAGTTTCATTTACTCCCTTATCCAGTCCCACACATTTCCTTCTGTGAACCGTTTTTTTCAAAGACCTGTAGATTTCATTTTAACCTGTAGGTGGTAGTACTGTCATTAGAACAAGAGCAAAGACTCTTAGGTTCTACCTCATTTTTGCTTTCCCCGAGGCAAGAGGAATGGGAATGGATAGGGCAGTTTTCATGAAACATTATCTAGAAGATAAAAAAGAATAGCATTACCCTGCAGATGGTGGCTGAACATAGTTAAAAAAGGCTGCTGTTGATCAGTTTAGCAGCAGCACTCATACCGATCACTGATGTTAATTCCTTTTGCCGTTTCTGGTTTAAGTGCACCATTTAGCATGATGGTTGTGGCTGTAGACCAGTAACCTGAAAGTCGTCAGTGTAGTGTCAGAGGGAATACTGGTTTACTTCAGCAGGTGAAATATAAGGTTACAAAAACCTGGCAAGGAATTAATGACAACAATAGTAATAATACCCTTTGATGGACGAGCATCCCATACAGGTGTACCCTGCCTCACACTCAGTACTTCCGGGATAGACTCTGGACCACTGTGACCCTGGATTGGACAAACAGCTATTGATAATGGATGAATGGATGATAGTAATATGGTACTCACTGCTTAGGGACATAGCCTTGTGTCTGGAAGGTTACTGGCGCAAGCCCCACTCTTGATTGTGTTGATACAGACTGGTATGTTGAGTGTCTTTAATTTGAGCATCTTGACTTAATCAAGCCTTTTGAACAATGTGAGTCCATCAATTTGATGGCGGTAAATCCTTTTTTTTTTCCCCCAGATATCAAGGCAATTGCCTATTGATTATTAAGTAGATTGAAGCTGTTACCAATTAATGTTTTTGCCTAGTCTGGCAAGTCCTTCAAGGGCAGTCAATAGTAATGTTCTTATTGGTGAGCCAGGCCAATATAAACAGATTTAGCTACAGTGGCAGTTATAGAATCAGTGTAAACTCTGCTAAGACAAAATTGGACTCATACACCAAAATATGTGAAATATAAAGGTGTGCTGTGTGCTTATCTCTGTCGGACTTTATGAAACTACCATCGGTGTTTTGTCAGCGGAGACTGCTGGTATAATACCAACAGAGCCTTCACTAAAGACCCCAAGTACAGTTAGGGTCTTTTCTGGAAGGCATGCAGCAAGGTGGAACTTTCTGAGAGTGGGCCCAAGGTCATACAACTCATTTCCTCCCACTGTGGCAGCCATGACCTGGCTGACGGATTAAAGGGAGACTTCAAGGGGAATGCTTTGGCACCAGTTTCTGTCTGCTTTAATTGCAGCCCCGTCTCTGTGGGTCGGCCACCTGGACGCTCCTTCTGTCTATGATGCATTTTTATTTTTCTTTAATGGAAGTTGCTCATGAAAAGTAAACTCCCTTTTATAACATGCTAGTGTTTGGCAAAATATGTCAAATAATATTTAAACACTGAATACTAAATAGCTAATTTAAAAGGAGTTATTCAGTCACCCTTTTGCGATCATAACAGCTTCAGAACTTTTGGAATGATCATATAAAAGTGTGTAAAAATTAGATACTTGGATCCATTTTCCATCTAAAACTATTGTTTTAGTGAAAAACAATAAATGTTGGCTTGCTTATGGACAGGATTTTTATTTTTGTCTCTGTGCTTCTTAGTATTGAAGCCTGGCAGTTTTCAGTTTTTGGCACCAAGGTGGTGAAAGGTTCTGTCCCTCAGAACTGCTGAATCCCTCCAAGCATTCAATAAGTGTATGAAATTCATGTCTTTGAGAGCCACTTCTCTCCTGAAAGCTTCATAATGAGTCCAGCACCATCTGCTGTGGTTATCTATGTATTTGCTATTTGAGTGTCACATCTATGGAAGTACTGGGGAGATGTGAACGAGCAACATGGTGGTGTCAGACACTCAAGCTGCATGTCAGTAATCCTCTGTCTATGTCTGAAGCCCTTTGTCTGTTGTCGATGCACTGTTTGCTCGTGGAATGTTAAAGGTTACAGTCCAGTATGACTCTTCGCCAGAAGAACTGTGAACATTAATGACACAGATGAATGAGTGTGTTTATTGTATGCAACACAGGTTAATAAATAAGTTGTAGACGTCTGTGTACCGTACTGAATTTTGACGCCGTCTGTTGGGTTTTATGGGTCCAGTGACAGATTGGTGCTGGGGTCCCTGCAGTGCTGGCACAGCTGTCGTGGAGGTGTCAGTGCTCTGGCTACAACGTCAAGTACCGTGACGTCTGTTTCTCTTCGCTTAGACCACCTCTCTCTGCACCCGTTACCATCTCAACCAGATGGTCAGTAAAAAAAGAAAAAAACTCAATCAGTGAAAGTGATGAGATATAAGATATCGTAGTGCACGCTACAAAACTAAAGTGCACAGCTATGCCATTGGAGGTCTAGATACTGAAATGAGTTAAAGTAATTTATGGTGTTAAAATGTTATGTTATGTTAAAATGTCCACAAAATAATTACCTGGTCATAAAATAGTTTTGGTTCCACTTCAGGGTTGGGATGATCGCAGAGATATGACAGCTAATGCCAGATACAGATTTGACTGATTGACACTTCATCTATTCTCTTCTGCAAGTATATTGACATCTGCACTGCTTCAGACGCTGTGTGCGTTAGTAAAAATAGCCAGGAGTCAAAACAATAATCATTTTTATTTTTGATCCAATGAGTTTAATTAAACTGTCTTGTCATCTGCCAGAAGCCATTCTTCACTTCCAAAGACAAGTGAGACAATGAGCTGTGATTTTCTCTAAGAAAAATTCAGGTCTCAAAATGTAGCGAACCACAGCACATTGCTAATGGGATTGAACTGCTGTCAACAGTGGCGAAATAGCAGGAAACCCACAGGAAATCTGGTAGGAAAACCGAGGGGACACAATTAGGAAAAGCAGTAGGAAAAAAATGTTAGACTTAAATTTAGTAAAGCAAATGCGAAAGTAGCAGGAAACCAACAGGAGAATACAGGTGGGAAAACCAGTGGAAAAAACAACTGACAAAAGAAGGCGGAAGCCAATAGGACAGCGAATGGGATATGTGTTGAAAAGCAATGGGAATACAGTGGAAAACCCGTGAGAAAACTAGTGGAAAGCCAGGGGGAAGTCAGGCAGGAAACCACTGGGAAATTATTGAGAAACCAGCTTTCCCATTTAAACAAAACACAAGGTAGTTAGCAGACTCAGAGAGGAGGAGGGCAGAAATACTTTCAGGTGGATGTGTTTTCCATCATACAGGTACATTACACTTATGCCAGATTGCATAGCTGCAGTTGAATCTTGTGCTTGATGAATAAACAAAGGAGAAGGTGCACAGAGCAGTGCAGTGTTTACTATAGGTTATACTTCATGCAGAAAAAGTGAACGCGCTATGAAAAAATACAGAAAGGAATTATTTCTTTCTTTGATGTGACCTAACATTAGCGCTTGAAGAAAAATCTGAGCCTCCTGTGGCACTGTCTGATAGCCAGAAAACAGTGGGTAAAAATGGGCACAACTGAAAAAAATAGCAAGATGCTAGAACGTTCTTCAATGTTTTTGCACAAACACTGGTATAATTATTTCATGCACATATGACTTGATCGTAGATTTTGTGGGATTTGTGTACCGAAGATGGATTGAGGTCAATCTGTCTCAGGAGATGGGGAGATGAAGGGCCTCTATGTGGCAGGAAATGAAGGCAGGTTGCAGACATTTATTTAACCCACACATTTTTGTTCCTCAGGCATTTTTTTCTTCAGGTCTGCACTGGAACACATCCCATTCTCTCTCCTCATGAAACTCTTCAAAGAGCTATTCAGACCAGGAGGACAGGGGCGTTGTGGTACGATACCGCAGCCTCTGTTTCCAGGGCTCTAATCCATCTCGCAGAGATCCAAACCCCACATTCTGCTCTAAATCTATTGTCCTAGGAGGCAAAGCTGTGGGAATACATACGATTATGGAACCCCCCTGGGATGTGTGGATACAACTCGTTGGGGGAGCAAGGCGTAAACCCTTCCAGCCTCTGAGAAAAAAACAACAACAGAGACTGAGACTTAAAGGAGCCCCATGTTACACACAAGTAGAGCAGCGTAAAAGGGACCAAAGAACTCTTTGTAGACAGTGTGATAGGAGAACAGGCCGTCTAACCTTGCAACCAAGGGTTATTGGTTCCAAGCCCAGGAGGAGGTTCTGGTGTTGAGTAGATGAGCAAATGACTTAAAATGGCCCCAAGCAAACATTATACTAAATAATCTAAATGTTACTCATCTCAGTGGAACCAAAATTTAAGGAAGGTAGCTTCAGTGGAATATCAAGAGCCTTGTTTATATATATTTGAATAAAACTCGGCTGTGGAAGGTACTTTGGATTAAAAGATTAAGTAATTAGCAGTAATGATCTTGACAAATGATAATAATACGAGTAGTACGCTACCTAAGGGGGGTGTGGTAGCACAGCGGGTTTGGCTGGGTCCTGCTCTCTGGTGGATCTGGGGTTCATGTCCTGCTTGGGATGCCTTGCGATAGACTGGCATCCCATCCTGGGCGTGTCCCCTCCCCCTCCAGCCTTGCGCCCTGTGTTGCCGGGTTAGGCTCCGATTCACCGCGACCCTGCTTGGGATAAGCGGTTTCGGTTAATATGCGTGTGTACGTGCACTACCTTCTCACTCTATAGATGCAACTGTGATCAGAAGTCTGTTTGTAGCTTTGACTGAAAATCCAAAATGATCTTTACCACGTGGTGCAGTGGGTTGGACTACAGTCCTGCTCTCCGGTGGGTCTGGAGTTCGAGTCCCGCTTGGGGTGCCTTGTGATAGATTGGCGTCCCGTCCTGGGTGTGTCCCCTCCTCCTCCGGCCTTACACCCTGTGTTACCGGGTAGGTTCCGGTTCCCCGCGACACCGTATGGGACAAGCGGTTCTGAAAATATGTGTGTGTGTGTGCGCGCGCGATCTTTACCACAAAATCACAATAAGAGGCTGCATAGATGTCGCTCAGCTTATTCTCTGTTCTGGTTCTATAGAAACCTATAAAGACCTTTGTTTCATCTTTTTAACTTCGTACAACATAAAAATATTAACTAAAATTACTTCACAAGGTTCTTTTCAATACTGATTTCTGAGTGATTCATCACAAACGTATCTAGTGTTTGTATCTTATTTTAATATTTTAATTAACTAAATATGGTGAAAAGTAACAAACTATCTGTACTTTAGAGTCACGCATCTGTATCTAAGTCTCTTTTTCTGCTAATGTAATGCACACATTGTATTTTCTATGAGATGTATGTCGCTTTGGAGAAGAAGCATCTACTGAACGAATAAATGTAAATATCTGAGCTATGCTAAAACTAATTACAATTAAAACTAATTTAAAATTGCTGCAAAAAATGTTGTCTCCACAAATTATCCATTTATGTTTTACTTGGCAGATACAGTAAGTGCTGTAGAAGACCAGTAAAAAAAAAAGAAAAAAAACCTTCAGTATCACTTGGTAAACATTTTTTCCACAAGCAGCTAGAGAGGTAGAGTAAAGCACTGGAAGCATTGAAAATACATTACAAATGATCAGGTCAGCATAGATTAATACCAAAGCATAGAACCCAGGCAGTAACCTTGAGGCTAACAGACTGGATATGACTTGAAGGCTGTCTAATTCAAATACAGTGCTGAAATTCATATTTTGATAAGAAAAGCAAAACTGCATGTGGAAAATTGTGCATGTTGCTTTTTCATGCAGCCCATTTCGCCTTGCTCAGATGACTTTGCAGTGTGGCGGCTATGCGTACTGTCTGATTTACCATGACATCTTTGGCTTTCGGGGGTCAGTGTCCCCCTTACTGTTCTCTCTCATAGTTTCCCGTGGAATTTCCGATGCAGCTGTGGAGAGACAGTCAGTCACATGACTCGCAGGCAGACAAACCGCCGTGTACGTCTGACTTCACAACACGGCAGCGTTATCGCCAAAACCGCCTCTTCAGGAAATGAGAACTGGTGCAGTTCACCATGAGAACTTATGAAAAGCATTTCTATGTGAAAGTGAAGCATGATGCGAATGTGCGTGCTTGCTCTGTAAACTGCTATAGCTTCACTTGTTACCATGAGACTGACCTCCAGCTACTGCTTTTTTCCTCTTTTTACCTGAAGGTGATTAAACCCAACCAAAACTGAGATGCCAAGGTAAAACAAGATAAACTAAGAGAAGTCATAGGAAATCATGAGAAGCCAAGGGGTGCCAAAGCAAACCAAGGGAAGCCAAGGGATTCCAAGGTAAAACAAGGGAAGCTAAAGGAATGGCTTCTATGCAGTTGAGAGGAAGACTGTTGGATGTGGGGCCAGTCCAGGTTCTGTGTTGCACTGACTTGAAAAGCAGCTGTGATCTAGTTGGATAACTGTGTGGAAATACCACAATGCATTGGGGCAATGATTTGAGTCCAGTATGCTGGTACTGTTTAAGAGCCCTGAAACACCCCAACACCTTTCACCAACCACCTCGTTACTGTCACCTGTTGACAGTGAATGACTTCAGTCTCAAACATCACACCGTCCCCATCTGTCCACCTCTGCATACCAACCTTAATTCCCACACCCCTCATTCTCTTGACCATCATGTAATGTTGGACTTTGCTAGAGGGACAGCCTCTCTAAATGTGTCCTTTCATTTGCCCATTCTGTTGAAACCACCTCTCCTGGGAAGGTGCCTTGTCACCCCAGCAAGAGACTCTTCCTTTCATTTAACCCTTTCCACACCTTTTGTGGAGGTTATCTGTGCTATTGGGATGTACAGGCAGTCCCTGAATTGCGAGTGAGTTTCATGTCCTGGATCTGTCTTTAAGTTGGATTTTGACTCAAGTCGGAACAGTTAGATGTGGTGGGTATCTAACATCAGTTTGTCAAATGTTTGTCTTAGTATATAGTATATTGTGTACCTTTCTATGCATAAAAAACATTAAATAAACACTTCGGATACACTAAAACATCTTAAATGTAACAATACAGTAATAATATTATGATTAATGATAATAATAATAAGAATGATAAATGTAACTAGAATATTTATAATAGTGAGGTGAGAGGCATAGAAAGAGATAATAATAAATGTTACTACTATCATGAAGAACAAAGAACACGGAGGAGGCTGGACCCAAGTTCAGGATTGTTTATTTAGAATCGAAAGAGTAGATGTGTTCTCGTGGTTTTGGACAAGCAAATGGTTGGTCAGTCGATCATCGAACTGAACAGAGGTGAGGATCTGAAATTGAGGTTGAGGGACAAGGCGGGAGGCCGTTATCAACGAGATGTGGAACGGGACTGGGGAACGATGAGGGACTTGAAGAGCAAAGCGAGGTAGGTTTGAGAACATGTGGAGTTAGATCCGCAACTGGGAAGAAGTGTCTTTTGTAGCCGAGTTCTCACAGAGAGACAGGGAGAGTGTACGTGGGTAAAGGAACTTTAATGATGTTCGCTTTTCCATTGTTCATTGGCATTTCACCTTTTGCTTTGTTATTTCCACTTTAGTTTCAATCATGATTCTTTCGCTTTTCTTAGATGCATCACTTGCATCACATTTATGCTTTGGTGCCATGGTTAGGAGGGTAAACACAAACAAAGCCAAATACAGTAACGCACGAGACACTGTTAACAAGAAAAGAAGGAAGTCCGTCCTACCTCGGGCTCACGTGCCCTGTCCACGAGCCAACAAACCACTGCAGACTTGCAATGTTTTGATGTTTCGATGCGCGTTGCAAAGTAACGCCCGTTTGTTATTACGAACCATTGTGTATGCAGTAACTCAAATTTTTAATATAATAGGCTTAATTATGACATTTTCATTTGATTGTTACTTAAGGGTGACAAAAAAAAAATCAACTTCCGGTCAGTAACGGTGTGGTTCGTAACTAAAGGTTGTATGTTAGTTGGGCGTTCATCATTCGGGGACTGCCTGTATGTAAACATACAGTATATTAAAACATTATGCATTAACTACTCATGAAATGTTGTCTGATGTTAAACTAAGTGGCAATAGTAGACAAGTACACTGCTTAAATGGATAACACACATTTACATTTATTCATTTAGCAGACGCTTTTCTCCAAAGCCACGTACATCTCATATGAAACACACAGTTGTACCTCTTCTTCTTGTCAGTACTGAATACATCATTCACATCTTCATAGTCCGGGCTGAAAAAAAAACAAATAAACCCTTCTATTTAGTAATTTGTATATCCTCCATTAGGAAGCAATAACGTCCACCAAACATTTCCTGTAGCTAATGATCATACTTGCATGGTGGTTAGCAGAAATTGCAGACAGTTTGTTTGTTGTTACTTCCTGCTCCTCTGGTACCATAATGTACACAACAGCCTAAAAAAATTACCTTATCTTTGTATTTCTACATACCTTATCTGTGCCATAGATCGGGGTCATTGGCTCTGGTTTCAGATGTTTTCCTGACTATACGGAGAAGCTCACTTGTACATTTTACACCAACGTACATCAGTGTCTCTGCTACTGCGGAGGTTGGGATGGTTGCACTGTGTAACTGGAAGCAATTAGTGACTTTAATAGATTCTCTAGTGATCGCGATGCTACTGACTCTGCAGTTCAGTGACACCTGAGCCAGAGGAAATGTGTAGATAAATCGTGAGGCGCTACACCAGCAATCCTCTCCCCCAGCCTGGGTCACAGTGGGGTCACAGTCACTCTTTGCCACACTTTGACTCTTTATAATACTTTGGAAATCTCTACAACACTACCAGAGCTTTCTGCTTACCAAGCACTTGTTTCTTTTTTTGCTAATTTTATCCCCCTGGTAGTTCATGACAGGTGGTAGTTTGGTAGGTCTCTTGAGTGTGCATTCATAAGCTGGACCCCCAACAGCTGCAGAGCTGCAAACTCTCTGTTTTGGTTGTGTATAATTAACAAATTTAGCTTTGTTCTTGTTTATGTTTGTGCTTCTGCTTTTAAATTCTGTATTTTCTGTTGCTTTTGGAAGGAAACCTGCCCTTCGTGTAGAGGCTTGTAGTTCAAGTCAACATCTAAAATGTGACTTCAACCGTGGGAGCTGCATTGCCTTTGGAGGCACCGAGAAACAATGCTTTCCCATAGATGTGTAGATGTGTCTCAGCAGGAACAGATGCAGCGAAGGGCTCCTTAAGTGCTCTGTGAATGCCATGTGTTTTTAGGTTACACCACGAGAACACCTGCATCTTATGCAAAACCACCCTGTTTTCAGAAGGAAGCTGAAGCTCACTGGTCTCCCACTGGTTTTCTCATCGTACAGAGGTGTGAAGGAGGTCCTTGTTACACGTTCACACTTCAGCATGTGATGAACTGAGAAATATGCGTGCAGTGAGGTTTGTAGTGTAGTATAAACCGGTTTGAAAGCTTTGATATGTGCTTCATTATTATTTTTCACATAAAGCAGGCTTAAAAGTAGAAAAATCCATTCATGAGTAGAATTGTCATAGAAAGAACTTTAATTTTTTTTTATTTAAATGGGAAGAATAAGTAATGCATTGCTAAACTGCAGGAGGTTCACCCTTATTTCCAAACATTTAAATTCTGGCCTTATCGTTGAAACGTAGACAAAATGTAAATGGTACCTGGAACATCCACTTGCATTTAAGTCACCGAGATGTGAAAGAAAAACAGGCAACAGTTTTTGTTTATTCTCATCCTTATCATGTTTATCCAGTCAATGCACTGTATACAGGCTCATCAAACCATTGTGGTAAATTTCAGCTTCACAAAAAATGAGCACAGGTAGCCTAGAAGAAGGAGAAATTAAACATTTTCATCTTCACAACACGTTGAACATTGCCAGTGGTTGTAAAAGTGCAAAGATTGAAACCAGAGCGCTTCCCCTGTCAGTACACAGCAAACACGGGCACAGGAATGGCAGAACATCCGCACAAAGAAACACATTCAGCGATCGTGTGCTAAATCCATGGCGGTAACCTGTAAACAGCGTGTCAAAGAGGCATCATGGTCAAAAATTTGGCTAATTCTGGCTCCTCATTGCTGAATTACAGCTGCGTTCATCTTGGCGTCGTGTCGTAGGCCACAGTAACGATACCCTGAGGTTTCAGAGCAGGCCCACGGTCCTTGTCTCTCTGGCTGCTCTCCCTCCACCAGCCCCCCACCCCTGCGCCCTGCTCGGATGCTGCGGATGACTCCCCCCGTGGTCCATTTGGGGCAGATTGTGTGAAACCTTCATTGTCCTCCGTTTTTTTTTTTGGACCCCGTTTTCATCAGAACGTCGGTGGAGCAGGCCAGATGGGTCCTTTCTGCACTTATCACACTGACATGGGGCCCCCCTCATGCACCCACCCGCCCCATTCTCTCGCTGTACTCCATCATCTGACAGACAAACAAAATAAATAGATAAGTAAAAAATAAACTGCAATACAATAGTAAAATAAATAAATCATTTAAAAAGGCTAGAATGTTCCCTGTCGCTGTTAGGATGTAATTATACACCTTTTTTTCACAAATTGATATAATTAAATAAATACATTTGTTTTGTTCAGAAATATACCAGAGGGACTTTATCACGCCATAATTTCAGACATTTTGATAGTTTAAAAAGTACAGCCTAGCAATTTCTTTTCTGCTGCTTACACTAGAATACATCCAAACTAGTAAACGCAGTAATAAAAGCGGTTGCACAGTGAGTTGAGTGTTTTGTCCTGAGTCCCATTTTGGATGAAGACTGCTGGTGCTTTGTAGGAAACTGGTCGTCTGCGTAATTCCATCCGCCTTACAAACATCCGGTTGACATCTGATGTCCACGACAAGTCGATTCATTGCACCGACCTGCGCTTCAGCTTTTGGAAAAAAATTCCTTTTCCAATTATTGCAGCTCAAAACTCATCTTGGCCAAACATGCAATCGTTAACATGTTCTTTCTGCCGAAGAACATCACAGACATGGAAATCTTTCTCAACAAGATCATCCTAAATTTTCCTTCTGTAATGTTGAGATATGAGATATGAGCAGGACTAGATCTAAACCTACTGTGTATTTATTTCAGAATGGTGAATCGCACTCTAGAAGATAAATACACCACACTTTACATCCTCTACACCAGAAGTGCACAAACAAAACATGAAGCTTACTCCTCCGAGTACACTGGCTCCTCATCTTACAAACGCAGCTGGGACTAGAAGTCTGTTCATAGCTCCAAGGTCAATCACAGTCAATAAGAGATTAATAATCCAGACGTCCCTCAGTTTATTCACCTGTTAGACTGTGAAAACTTAAGACATAGCTGTATTAAATAAATAAATAACTAAAAACTTAAGTCTTTTTATTGTTATAGTTATTGACTTTGGGCTAAATTAAAAGAAAAACTAATTTCATAGGACAAAATAAAAATACTCTATCTCTGCAGAATACTGTCCAGTGCTAATTGTTGGCAGAGTTATTCCATAAACATGTGCAACTAAGACTTAAGGCAGTCACACACTCCTACATTTAGTGCCCTTTACTGCCATCTATTATACCGGAGGGTAAATACATGTCATTCTCACATCCCTACAGGCAGAAATGTTAGAGAATACTGTAGATAAGCCAAGAAGGTGTGATTAAATTGTAAAATACTTGTGTCCTTAGTAATTCATAAACCTTTTGTAACATGAGGAGCCAGTGTTTTACAGAACTTTTCAAACTGCGCTCAAAAAGTTTCTTCCTTTAAGCAATACCTCATTTTCAGCAGACAGTAGCCATGCTGTAACACATACCTTAAAGACACTTCTTCAACGGGCAAAAGCTTATTGCTTCTTTCTCTCACATTGCAGGCTTAGCAGGTCTATGACACACACGAGCAGACTGTATTTTCCTAAGTACTGTTTTCAAAAAAAGGCCTCCTTTTTGTTTTCTGTTATCTTTTTTCTTTTTTTTTTGGATAGAAGTGTAAAATGACCTCTCTTGCCTACTGCTGACCTTTTCAAGACAGCCTTTTCCGGCCAGGTCAGAGTGAGGCTACCTGAAATAGCTGGTGAGAAAGAGTAACATTGTTCAGAAATCACATGATGCTTCATTGTCCCCCCCCCCCCCCAAAAAGTTCAAATCCCAGTAATGATATTTTTTCAATAAAAACTGGCCACCCGAGGAACAGCTAACATTGGCTCAGTCCAGGATTTCAGCTAGTTGGTCTACAAAGCACCGCTGGATGCTCTTCCGGTGTTTTGTCGTAACAACTACGGATTACACAGTGGAAGTGGCAGGAGTTGTTGAAACAAAAACACGTGGTGTCCTTTTGGCCCATCGTGCTCCTGCTGAAGAATGGGGCCATGCCCTTTCCCATTCTCCAGCGTGGCACTGGTTCACATCCTACAGAGCAACTCAAGTCAGGATGTATTTGCAGTTTATACAAGGTACCACAGGCATGTTATTTTATTTTGTCTGCGTTGTCACAGATATCTGCTGAGGGATATCAGTGAAAAGAGGGTTTCTCTTGGAGATATAGAAAGAGCAGCTGGTGATGATGATGAGGAGGAGAAGATGAAGATAAAAGCATGGTTTTGTGGGGGTTCCCCCTCACCCTACAAGCACACCCCCAGAAAGGGGAGCTCTGGCAGCTTGTCTCCGGGAGGCACTAGGACCCAGACGAATGATCCCTGAGAGTCAACGAGGACAGCTGGCAGACACAACCCCCACTACAACACACACGCGCGCACACACACACACACACACACACACACCATTCACAGATTGCCCTGATCAGGCAGCTGGAGCAAGGCTGCAGACATGACATGCATTTCATCGAGCCAACCCCCCACCCCCACACACCCATCCCTGCACCCCCACCGTGGCTACAGACAGATGCGCCACTCCCAGAAAAGAAAATCCCCGGGACTGTCCGCTCCAGAGCCTGATGTAGGAGTAGGTTTAGACAGCAGACAGCCTTTGCCTAGTGTTAGCGGGCCGCTAGGGCATCGGCAGTGCGGTAGCAGGAGGATGGCGAGCGCACCGCAGCCTCGGGCTCTGCGGTTATTCCCCCCACCCAGCTCACATCAGCCATGCCTGTCTGGGACGGCACCGTCTAATTGGCTGGAAACAGCCAGCATCCATCAGCCGAGGACCATGTGTGTCCCCTTTGTCTGTGTGTCTGTGTGTGTGTGCGTGCGCACATTTCCAAATCATTTATATTAATTACATGATTTCCTTTTCTGCAGTTTGTCTCAAAGGAAAAGCCAGTTTGCATCTGCAACTCAGCAAAAAACTGAGCAGAAGGAATCGCTGGGTAACATTATATTACTTTTACCAGCACTGCGATCTGCGCTGTAATTTTGTGACTACAGCAACATTGTTATGATCATAACAGTCAGGGTAATAACTATGCTTACATATAACTACCAACTGTATGAGTTCCCTAATCTTTAAATGTGAAAGGTGACCAAGGAATGTTTTGAAACCCTTGTACTGGAAAAAAAAACAAAACAAAAAAACTGTTGTTTAACATGGTAAACTATTCTTACCAGAAGCTGTAAACTCCACCTATTATGCTACTAACATTTTAAGTGCATGTTTCTCAGTCAGTATAATGTGTTACTCTGTCAGAGTGTACAAGAGCTTGCGTTATCCGAACTCCAGCTCTACCTGCCACCTGCTCTACACATGGCTTCACAGTCCTGCGCCGTCTATCAGTCTGACATGTTTTATCATTCTGAGATGATAGATGAAGGCAAACGGCACTTACAGGATGGACCACAATAAATAGGGGGTATAAAAAAAAAATTAAGTCGTTGGGGACAGTTTGGTTCCGTCTCTGCGAGCGATGTGGCAGATGTGCGCCGTCAGTAGGTGAACACCAGGTCCGAGACACTTGGTGCGAGCAGGTCCCCGGAGATCATGGCGTTCACCTCCGGGGTACAGTAGTCCGGGAAGTCGAAGTGGGACCCCGAGCTCCCACTGAAGGCGTCCAGGTCCTTGTCCAGAGCTGAGAAGTCCACGGATGCGCCATCAAAGCCACCGTTTGATATGATGTGCAGGATCTCCTCTTCGAGCTCCTCGTCGGACGATGCAGGCGACACCACGGAGGAGGGGCTGGTGGAAGTTGGTACAGGGGACGGTCCGGGGTTTGTGGTGTCTGGCTGGGTCACTATGGACCTCAGGGGTGCTGGAGGTGCTGCTCTGGATGTGATGGGTTCCTCGGTGCTGCTGTGTGGAGCTAGTGCTTTGAGTCTGGCCTGGGCAGGGGGCAGCTGGCCCTCAGGGGACTCGGGGCCCAGTGCTGTCCCCCCTTTGCTACTCTCTGGCTTTCTGTCTTGCTCCCATTCTGGATCCAATGTATCTCCCTCACTTCGGGACCCGTCGCTCTTAAGGTGCACTTGGTGTCCAGAGGCGGATGCTTTGAGTTTGAGCACCTTGCTGGTGGAGGCGGAGGTGCGACCCTGCTGTGACTGGCCCTTGCCAGCCTTCTGGGAAACCTTCTCTGCGCCCTTGGCCGGCGCCGAGGACTTGCTCTTCTTCCGAGGCCGGTACTTGTAGTCAGGGTAGTCGGCCATGTGCTTGAGTCGCAGTCTCTCTGCCTCCTTGATGAAGGGGATCTTCTCGTGATCAGGCAGCAGTTTCCAGCGGCGTCCCAGGCGCTTTGAGATCTCTGCGTTGTGCATGTCCGGCCACTGCTCCATGATCTTGCGCCGCTCGATTTGCGACCACACCATGAAAGCGTTCATGGGCCTTTTGATGTGACCTGTCGGGGTCTTGCACCAGTCGGGCTCCCTGTTTGGAGGCACCTGTCCAAACACCTCCTCCGCCTCGACATTTGACCCATGAGTCGCCACAAGCTCTGTGCCATTGCCACACTTGTGCCCTCTTTGTAGGACCATGATGCCCGAGTGTAATGTGGTCAGTCCCTGCAGGTGCCACCCGGAACCAGACTCACTCTCATTTTCCGCCTTCCTCTTTGTCTTCAGCTCCTGTCATTCCAGGTATCAGCTGAGGAACATGTTCTTAAACTCACCTGAGAACAGATCAGTTTTTCTTTTTAGTGTTAGCACCTCTACATAGCATTTCAGTTTTAAGTAACATTTATTTTGCTTTCAACCACAAGCTGAAAGTGTCACTGAACATTATCCATCCAGTCATTATGAAAAACCGCTTGTCCAACTCAGGGTCACAGTGGTGCAGGGTCTTTCTTGGAAGCATGGGGCAGGAACAGGATGCCAGTCAATCTTAAGGTCTACAGACACACACACACACACACACACTCTTTAGTGTCACTCGTTCCCATTTCTTTGCGCTGTGGGTGGAAACCAGAGCACCTGGAGGAAACCTACACAATTACAGGGAAAACATGCAAACTCCACACTGACTGAGCAGGGTTTGAACCCATTGCCAAGAGCAAAGTTTGGATGCTGTGAGACACCAGCACTGTCGGTCAATGAAAAGTTCAAATCCAAATAGCCGAAGAATACCTTTTCCTTCAGCCCAAAGTGTGGTGCAGGCCTACGAGCTCCAGTGTGTTTGGCAACAGAAGGAGTAGGCACCTTGGTCGTCTCAGGAAAAGCATCATGCACACACGTGTAGGTGATAGCGACATCACAATCAGTAAAGGCTTACCTGAGCTGCTGCAGGGAGAGGGCTCACTCCCTCCTCGTTCTCTCGTTCTCCCCGGACCCGGGATGCACTGGCTGGGCTCTGCAGAGGTGTCTGCCAGTGACTCTGAGGTGCTCTGGGAAGAGCGTGGAGAGGAAAATGTGGTTTGCAGCGCTAGTGTCTGTATGTGGTCCCCCTCCCTCCCGCCTGCCCCCTCCCCAGCTGTCCCGTTCTCTTTGCACGCAGTCTCTCCCTCCCCCTCTCTCTTCCTCGATCTCTCTCTCTTTGTCTCTCTCTCCCTCTCTCTCTCTCTCTCTCTCGCTCTCTCTCTCTCTTTCTCTTTCGCTCTGTCTTTCTGCCTGTCTGGTATCTCTACAGCCTGCCCCCCCAGCAGAGCCCACCCCCATGCCTCCCGCTCTGCACACCCACACCGTAAACAGCTCATCCTTCTGCGACAGCCGCGAGCTCCTCCCACCGAAGCCTCAAGCCCCCAGGGGTGAGAGCCTCGGGCTGGGGGGTGGGAAAGTTAAAACAACCGAGATGCAGTTAGGGAAACCAGAGATGAGAAGGACCTACTGAGACCTGAGAGGGAAAGTGCACCTGCTAGCTGAGCACTCCATTCATGTGGTGCGCGGTACCTAACATGGAGCTACAGCACATGTGGAATCAAGACAGAGTTACACTTTTGCATACATCTTACATTTATTTCAGATTGCAGTTTGACAGCCCTAACTGTGCCGCCTGCTGACACTAAGTAAAACTGAATGCAGCCGAGACCTGAGTGAGACGGGGCGATGAAACGGTTAATCCACATGTCTACTCCAACAAACACAGACAAATGCAAACATATACTCACTTTTTGTTCTGCGTCAACTAGGAATATCAACCGTACATTTAAACCCAAATTTTAATATAGTGACACCCAAAAGCATTTCGACAATATAGCGGTGGCACAGTGGTTGGAGCTGTTGCCTTGCAGTTGAAAGACTTGGATTTGGATCCTGCCTCCAGGTGTAGCACCCCTGCTCCAAATATCTACCCTGAATTGATAGAGTAAGAATGTCCAAGGTGTATAAATGGCTAAATCAGCATAAGTAGCTTAATATTGTAAGTTGCTTTGGAGAAAAGGGTCAGATAAGGATGTAAATGTGAATGTAACGATGGACTCTGACGCACACAAAGCGTCCCTTTCTTTTCAGCGACAGCGTTTTGGTTAATTTGAGGACGCCTTTGCCAGAGAGGACATTCCATTAGGAAGCCATCTAGAGGAGACATGAATCAAGCTCTGCCCCAAGTCACTTTTAGCATTTGAATGTCACATGCGACAGAGAGTGAGAGATGCGTCTCCATGTCCCTGCATGACATTATCAGCGCTGTTAAACCTTCTGGAAAAGGGACGGTTATTATGAATGATCCTTCAGCTAGTGCAGGAGCACGTTCCCATCTAGTTGGGTCCTTTGAAATGCCCGTGAAGGAGAATTTCCAAATCAGATCTTCTTCAACAGTTGGACTTCTGACCCTCCAGGTGGGGTACCTCCATTGTACCATGGAGGCAAGTACATATCCTTAATTGATTCTGCAAAAAATCTGTGCACTCTGGTATAATTTGCCAGAAAGCTGACTGTAAATTTAGCATATGCAGACACAGCGGGAGCAGCAGGTGGCATAGTGGTTAGAGTGTAACGCTATAATGTGAAAGGTCTGGGTACGAATCCTCTTCTACTGTAGTTCTCGTGAACGAAGCCGCCTGACCAGAATGACTTAAAACTTCCTAAAGAGTAACAAGTGTAAACGCTGGGAACAGCTTTTGTTTATCGTTAATTTTACAGACCTCCTTCCTCTCAGGAACAGCACAGGTTTCCCAGCCACCCCAATGTAAGAAAAGGACACATGTAGTGTGTTTTTATTACTTTTATTATTATTCTCTATTTATGGCACTTTTCTCTAACCCAGCCTACGGTGTTGGATTTGAGATGTTATTTCAGTTATTTACCTATTTGTACAGCAAGAATGTGGAACCTGAAACCTTCTGAACACTGCACCACCTGCTGATGTTAGCAGTGACAGCTGCATGGTTCTTTTGCTCTACCGATGATGACCAGGTGATTGCAAGGGTTCCAAAAACTCCTTCCCTGAATTCTCCAGGAGAGGGAGGGTGTACTGATGGAAACTTTTACCCTGCAGTGTGTGTTTGCATCTGCAGACAGTTAAACCATTATTAATAGACACTGTTCTCCAACATAACTTACAATGTTACATTGGTAAACTAAGATTTGTACACTGATTTAAACATTTATACAGCAGTTAAATTTTTACTGTATCCGTTCATGGCAAGTACCTTGATCAAGAGTAGTCCGGCAAAAGGGGAGACTTGAAGCCACATCATTCAACTGCACTAACTATTATGCCACCTACTGCCCCTATGAATAAATAGCATGTAGAGTGGGTGAATATCTAAATAAATACCTTCAGCTGCGAGAAATCTTGTTACACAACTAAAATACACACACGATGTCCACTACGACGAGCCGGAGCCTAATCCGGCAACACAGGGCGTAAGACTTAAGGGGGAGGGGACACACCCCAGACGGGACGCCAGTCTGCCGCAAGGCACTTCAAGCAGGACTCGAACCCCAGACCCATCACAGAGCATGCCCCAGCCAAACCCCCCATCTAAAAGAGGATATTATTTTTCTTGATCTGTATATAAATTGGTATTAAGTAATGATCATATCTAATTAAACGGCAACAACGAAAGAAAGGCACGGATTAGGAAGTGAGCCTTTTCTCCATGAGAGCTGGGAGAGCCTCCCAATATAGCGCTTTAATCGCCCATCTCTGACAGCGCCTTACGTAAAGAAACAGGTCAGTGGGTGAGCGCCGGGAATATCCGCTCTGACACACATGCTGCCGTCAGGCTGGCGCATCTCACACGACCACAACGGGACCGCCGTGCGACCTACTTTGGGGTCTGGCCCAAGGCGCATGTGTTGCTCCAACGTTGCGTGAAAAGTCAATGTTTACGTATATTTCATTGTGTAAAATAAAAAGTAGTGTGATTTCACTTTAATTGCACAACATTTTTTAACTGCCATTCTTAGACTTTGATCAAGTGCATTATTCATATTAATGAATTGTTAAGTGAACTTCAGTTATCGAAGTTTGATTTAAACAAACTTTAATTAGTTTTTCACTCAGAACTTTTCTAATATTCTATAACAGGGTTTTCTCTTTGCATTTTCTTTTTGTTCCAGCTGAGACTGGGGGTGGGGAGTGCCCTGCACCGTCCCACCCAGCTTAATGAGACTTGAATCATGCGATTTATTCAATGAACGACTTAATCAAGGCGACTTAATGAACAGCTCAACTGGAACTAAAGGCGGAGTCGGGAGGGGGCAAAGGGTATGGTGAGGACCAGGGCTGAGAACACGAATAAACTTTAACCCTTCTGTCGCTACTGCCAATGACGTCATTTCCCTTACCACCCGTTATCGACTGGATGTCCTTGACTCTATGACACCTCTCGCACATAGTTTAGGCTGTAAACTCGGATTGCCTTTTATGTGACGTACGCAGCAGAACTAATTGTTCTTTGATTGTGTCTTTTAAATATGTCCTATTGGGACTTGTGTCAAAATTTCAGCATTTTATTTTTATGTGCCATCATTATTCCATCTTGATTTTAGCTTTAAAAAAAGCAGGTTTAGCTAACTAATGCACTGGATGTAAAGACACAATCACAGCAACGCATTCACACAAATCGAATGAGAATATACCGTGTTTTATTATGAATAGTGGAGTTATGAATTTTTGTAGAGAAGAACATTGTTTGCAGCGTATTTTTAATTTTCTGTTTACCTATTGTTCAAATTTGCTGTCTAGAGGAGTGAACATGACCTGTGTTTATTCTCCGATTCAACAGATGGCAGTAAAGAGCACCCAAACACAATAGGAGTGAATGACAAAGTGCAGGTATTTATGGGATGAATCAGTCAACAGTCTCAAATGAATAGGAATTTGTGGAGATTATGCGTTTTTACTTTGTCATTTAAAAAGAGTTTTAATTTAAATGCAGCTAATAAAATGTTAAGATAAAAAATATAAAATGCAATATGTATACAAAGTATGCATGCAAGGCGCCGAGTCAGAGCCGACCCATAGCGACCATAGTGTGGTTTCCGAGGCAAGTCAAGGGAGGAACAGAGGTGGGATGCCAGGTCCTTCCTCTGCATGGCGGGGGAGGCAAACACAGGGAGAAAGACAGGGCTGCCGCACACCCCAAGCAGGACTCGAACCCCAGACCCTCCACACAGCAAGGCACCGGTCAAACCTGCCGCACCACCACTCCCCCCATACAAAGTATACTTTTTAAAAATAAAATCTAGGACATGCATAGATTGTGGGTCATTTGTATTACCTTTTGATAATGACTTGGTGAAAAAAGACATCTCAGTTATGAACAGAAACAATTACTTATTTGTTTTTAATATTTAGTAAGAAACAGTTAATGTATAGTCAGTTTCTAATGCGTTATTTTGAATGCAGCTGGATACAGTAATTTTGTGGTTATGTGCTGCTCATTTTAAGCAGTCAGGACTCTTGATTTACAGCCAAGCTGTCTTTGTAAACCTCTGCTTTTGCTGTCGAAACATCACAGGGAGCTCTGTGGCCTATTTCCAACATGTGTTGCCACCAACGGTTTAGAGGCCAGAAATTCTGAAAAGAGCACAACCTTTCACCTCCGTCCGACAGAGCAGACACCAGAGCAAGGAACGTGAACTGCCTTCATCCTCAAATGTGACCTCTGCTGTCACACAGACAGCTTCCAACTTTCTCCTCTCTCCAGCTGCCTCACACCATACTGCAAAAGAAGAGAAAAGAATAGAGGTGAAGAACCAAAAATCCACCCTTGCTCATTTTAGTCACTAATAAGGATTAACTGATATAACCTGTACACAGCTTTTACGCCTCTGCTTCAGACCCTAAACATGTACAGTTATACTATATGTGATACTGATACCATGAACTGGTTCATGCATTTTGAGTTTATATTCCTGGTGTCCATCTTCCAGCTAATTTCTCAAAAAATTCCTCGTGTTTGGGTACTGTAATGAAGTCATACGGCTCAGTTTAAAATACAAAATCTGTATTGTAACGAACAATAATAATGACATATTGATGAATGCTGAAAATGAAGTCAGTGAAAAATTAAGCTGCTTAGTGAAGATAAGAGTTTTGAAAGGCGAAGATAACGCGGAGTCATTTATGAAAATTTAAAGCAAGTGCAACACCCATCTTAATCATTCATATTTATCTCTAGCGCTGAGTGAGTGCTTTATAGGACTGCAAATGGCTTTTTAAAATTCATTTTGGGTGAGACTTTGCAGTGTTTTTTCAACCACAATAAGCCTCGGCCGTAAAAAATTGCAACTGCGGGAGGGTGAAATCCAATTAAGGAAGAATAATGACGAAATCTTGTTTTGCGAGGCTCTGAGAAGCCATGTCATCTGTGCCTGTCACGAGTTTGAGCGGTCTTCCCGCGTGTCCCGTCACAGGACCAAGACACTGACAGGCAGCTGCATAACAGGCCTCGGTTATTAGTATTATTCATTCATTTATCTCATGTTTTTCACTAAAGAGACTGAGATTGTTAGGGTTGCGCACCAATGCGCTTGCGATTTACATTTTTATACAGCTGGGTAATTTGTACTGTGCAAATTCGGGGTAAGTACCTTGATCAAGGGTACTACATGAGAAGGGTGGATTCAAATCTGGGCCCCTGAATTGCAAGGCAATGACTCTCACCACTACACAAGCTGCTGTAGAAAGCATGAGTATATAGAAAATATATGCGTTCCAAAAATATATTAAAAATTTACTCTGTTTAGTTCCTCTGTGCTACTGGTACCCTGTTACAGCGCGCTTAGACATTGCAACTGGAGTATGTGCAGCTAGGACTGGGGCCACGTCTTTTCTGTTACTTTGTGTTTATATTTTTTAGGTTAATCAGTGGATGGTAGAGAAACTGAAAAAAAACAGCTTGTCCAATATGTCCATTAAGCTGACATGCTTACATCACTTTTATTCCATTATGGGTCATTTGCATGTGAAAGCAGAGACTGTATTTTGTTGCCCGGGGGGTTTCACCCCTCATTATGCCAAGTTTAATGAGTGCAGTCTGTTGGGTGATGCTAGCAACCGTGATTGGGGTGGGTGGGGACTGACGGGGTGCATGAAGCAGGACAGATGCACAGCGGAGTAGTGACACATGATGGTAGGAGGAGTACCGGAAAGGTCATCCAAACGTTTAATTTCTCCCACTCACCTCTGCACTTGGTATGGCCAGAGCAGGAGGGCAGAGTGCTTTCTGTTCCATTTCAATGATGAAGGTGCTTTGCGGGTGGGTCAGCCATTAAAGTGCTCTCTCACTCCCTATCTTCTAGGTGACAGTGTCTTTTTATTGGGGGTCAGGGACTAAGTGAAGTGATAAAATGAAATGAAAGAACATGTGACAACAAAGGATTTGGAGTTTATTTCTGAGCCCGCTGTTATACTCCACCCCATCGAAAACAACCCCCCACTTTGTATTACCGGCAGTGACAGCTAGGCCTAGTTCACTGTACTTTCACACAAATACTGGTGCGAAACAGAATCCTGTCATTCTGTTTGTCTGTGTATTTTTTTTTAATTTGTGGAGGAACTTTTTTGACTGAAATAGTTCCTGGACAAGACATTTATTGCTTGTTTTTTCCATCCATTCATTGTCAATAACTGCTTGTCCAGTGCAGGGACACAGTGGTCCAGAGCATATCCTGGAAGATGATCTGGAGCACCAGGAAGAAACCCATGTGAATGCCACCATACCACATACTTAGCATCGTGAACCAGTTAAAGTGCATGTCAACAACATGAGTCAAGAAATATCCAATAATATGGAGCCTATAGATTTGACATCCATTGACAATGTCAGAGGAAATGATCTTACTTATGAAACACTGGGATTTGTTACATAAATACCAAGCTCTCCTTTGACATAAATTATACTTGTTACATAAATGTTTGCATATTATCCAGACTCTGAGGTAACTCCCCAGACAGGGTTTCTGAACCAGACTCTTCAGATTTCATCCTGGTTGGATTTTCTTCGTTATAAGTCCCCAGACTGAATTACGAATAACTGAATAATAATAAATAAAAGCAGCACAGCATGCTTGCAGTTATTTTGCACATATTGTTACATCGTATCTATAGGCTTGTCAGCTTAATGATAAGCACTTTTTTAATATAACTTTGAGATGCTGCTCTTTCGCTAAAGAGCCCATCAGCACTGACTGGTGGAACACTAGACAGTAAAATGCTTTTCCGTGACTGCATCTTTTATTACCGCTTTCATATGTGCTGATACCAAATAGATGTACAATTTGTACATTTTATATGGAAATTTTCTCCAACACTTATACCCAAGGAGTAATTTTCAGTATTTTGAATATTTGCAGATTGTTTTTTCCTCTAGAGGTATTGTTTGGCAACATAGCAAATAAATCTGACTGAATGTTACCAGAATGCATAATTATAGCTTTTGTTAGTGCAAAATGAACCTGTATCTTTCTTGCAATGCCTTTGGCATGAACTCATTAGAGCACTTTTATAACCTGGAAGCATATTTTTACTTGTTACCATATTCCTGTTGAAAAGTGACTGGCTGCTATTGATCTCACTCATCCTGATTATGGAGCCAAAGAAATTTTCACTTTCCTGCTGTTATTAAGACACGTGAGGAGAATGACAACATTGGCAGCATATACCCAGTGGAACTACCAGTGTTAAATCAACTCTGACAGAGTTAAATCAGCTTCAGATGAAGTTTGTGTTGAAGCTCCAGGGACCTTCCTAGAGCTGATTTAAGACAGCCAGGTTTACTGTGCCTATGTTATGACGTGGTCATGAAATTATTGTGCAGTGCAGCAGGTGGAAAACAGGTAAAAGGCCTAAGTATAACCCCTCAACTCAAGCTCAAAAGGGGTTGCTACTGTAGTAACCTTGAGAAAGGTGTGGAACTTCAGTTGCTTCAGTGAAAACACCCTACCATACAAAGAGGCAAACCTGCATGCTGAAAGTAGCTTTGGTTAAAGGTGTCTGATAAATGACCAATTTACCGGAATGAAATTTCTGGTACAAAATAAGGAAATGAGCGTGATGTGTTTCCTCTGATCAGCCACGGTCGCTCAGTCTTGCTATAAGAGACGAAAGATGCTAGTGTGGAATTACGCTCCATGCAGAGGTTTACATCTGTGTTCGTTTGTTTTCACCATGCTCCATTGACTCTGAAGACTCAAGGGACAAATGGGCATCATGAGTATGGTTTCACAGCCCCGTCTCAGAGGTTCCATCATCGAGGCTTCCGTGTCTCCGGAGCACAGGTCCCTGTGATAGATTTGCCAGTTAGCACGAACCATTCTCCTCTTGGCTGTGAATTTGTCCCAGGGAATATCAGATTTCAAGACAATAATAACTTGTGTTTTTCTCGAAATAAGTTACTGATTTTCCTATTCACAGATGCATTCTCTGTAAATGTATCACATCACGTATATTGTCCTCAAATAGGGAGCAATGAACAATGAAAAAATTGTAGCTACACAAGTACATTAGAACTTAAAGCCTAAGATCAGTAAAAGGAGGATGGCGCTAATTGCAATTAGTCTGATCATTGTGTTGAGCCCTCAAGGGAGCCTTGGGTATAGATGGAAAGTGCCTGTGAATTGATTTTGAATTTCACTTATAATAGTTACGATGAAAATTTGAACTGTGAGGGCCAGGTGAAAAAGCTGAATTGGTCATATGGTTGTGTATTGGAGATACCTAACAGGAAGATCAGGATTTTCTGTGATCAGTAGCCTCTGCTTAAAGTCATGATTTCCACCATTTTCAGGACATCTCTAGTGAAGCCAGGTTCACAACTTTCCAATTACCCCCCGTAAAATTTCCCGCAGCCATCAAATTGCTTCCTGTCTGAAGTCTTGAGACATAGGCGACCAGCAGAAACAAGCTGTCCTGACAGCAGAGAGGTGAAATCACAGCCCGCTCTCCCTCCATCAGGTACAATTATACGAGTGCATGACAGGCAGCGGGAAATGGGAATCAATTTACTGCTGTTTAAATGCAAGGCGGGCTCTCCGTCTTACCACTCTTTTTTTTTTCTTGGTCACAGGAGAGCCATTGATTTCCATAGATGGTCTCTCAGTCAGGTCCTGAGCATATAGCAGTGGATAATGATGACGTACAGTCTAACGGAGACTGATAGACAAGCCAGGCTACATAACCTCATGTGAACCTCAGCGTTTGCAGTGAGAGACTTGAGAAGCATACTGAAGTATGTAGGGGTAATGAATTAGGTTGCTGCCACTCATACAGAACTCATGGTCATACCCCAATAGTTATGACTGGAAACTGCCAGAAGGGTTGCAAGATAGACTAATACATAACTGTGGTATGCGCCAGCTGTGGCCATTCCCTCCCACTGCCTTCTAGCCAAATGAAGGTTTTATATGTGAAGGCTGTATATTCTCTGGATAAAAGCATTTGCTAAGAGGCTGTTTAATGCAGGCCACCATTGTTGCACTTTGCAGTAGATCTTTGTGTTTCCACGTATTCCCTGATGAAAATTGGAGAATCTGACAAGGAACACATAAGGGAATGTAAATTATTTCCATAATTTGAATAGGGAACAAATTTTCCTGCTGGAAGAGTTTGAGAGGTTATGCCTCTGCATGATATCAATACCAGATGGAAACATTAGGGGTTTCAAGTTAATAGATATGATGGAAGACAAGCTGTTTGCACATTTTTGCATTGATCTGCAAAAGCTGGGAAAAGCGTGAACGGATGAGAACACAGGATCATTACAGTAATTATAGGAAGTGGAAGCTCATTATGCACATGTATGGGGGGCTTCAAAAGCATTCTTCTCACATCTCAACTACAATTGCAGAAGGTGGGTGCAACATGGGCACCTCACTTGATCAAACAGCAGTAGATGGTCTTTGCACAAGAAAAGGAGGAACTTATTTATTCCTCATTTTCTGCCACTAAGGAGTGGGAATTGAGCAGAAACCTCAGACATGTCACATTTGATGCTCAATTTCCCTATGGCAAATTTCATTCTGATGTAATGCCATTTGGGTATTCAATTGTTCCCTATAGCAGCAAGAAACTGAGATGGTTTTTGCTTTAGAAACAGGAAAGTTTAGTGAAATGGAAGGGCAGTTGTACAAGTGGGTTCACAAATGAAGTTCACTTCAGCCTTGTAAACAACGCCTCTCTGTGTCACAGACTATTCGTAACCATTTTATCCGGTTCTCCAGCTTGTCAACAAGTACAAGTCATTGGTTGCCTTATTATAGGTGCTGGTGATAGATAGATAGCTTAATAAATTATGGATAGAAAAAAGAATCAAAAGATGAAGATTTTTTTATATAAAAGATCACATCTTTTTTATGCATAATGAATTGACAACAGCATTTCTAATCTTTACACTGTTAAATTAACAAGGCAAAGCTACGATGATTTATTGCCCTTCTTCCGTGGAAAGCCTAATTAATGGGCAGACAGGTCCATGTGTGATGTGGAGGATTTTAATCTTTCTCAGTCTACAACAAAATTAATTTGTTGCACACTGCCTTCCTCGAATAGTACCAAATACTGGCAAAATACAGTAGTCTACATGTAAATGTACTTTGAAAGTAGCAATGCATAAGTAGTTCATTACCCCCAAATGTAACATACTAACCCATGTTGTCAGCAGCCAGTATCTTGCTGCACTGTCCTTAAGGCCTTATAGCCAATGAACTTCACTCCTTTGGTTAATCTGCTTTCCATGATGTAAAATACTGTACACTTTTTCAATGGTAGTTACATAGTAGTTACAAACTAACCAAGGATGAAAATGTTCCATGCGTCATGTGCTTTTTAAACTATTAATGCCACAGTAAATAGCTTAAAGCATATGAGTTTCAGAAAACACATGCATTTATTTTTTCATTTTTCAACATAAACGATAAAAGGAACAGATTTTAATAAGCATGGCTTTGCTGTGTCAACATTTTATTTAACCATGGACAACGGTAATCTTTTATTAATACATTTGATTGATCTTCACGCTGTTCTTAGTAGGTTAGTTAATTTTGCAGTTAACTTACATCATTTCCAAGAATTTGGATTAAAATGTTGGGTGTTTTTCTGTTTTAACAGCAAAATTTTAATAATTTTGTACACCACACTAATGGCCAGGAAAAAATGTCAAGTGGGTGTCCTTCTAAAAAAATATTAGTATAGTAATTAAGTCTAAATAAGTAAATTAAGTTGGGGATGTGGTGGCATGGCAGGTTTAACCAATGCCTGCTGTGTGGCAGATCTGGGTTTTGAGTCCTGCTTGGGCTGCCTTGCGCTGGACTGGCGTCCCGTCCAGGGTGTGTCCCCTCCTCCTTCGGCCTCGCTCCCTGTATTGCTGGGAAAGGCTCCAGCTTGCCGCGACCCCACTCAAGACCAGCAGTTGTAGACATTGGTTGGTTGGTAATCAAGTCTAATATTCATGATTCTATTTTTAGAATAACATCAAAGTGTTATGTTTGCTGGTTTTGTTCTTCATTCTGATACAACAAAATTATGAATTTTAATTTCACCATTCAGTGGTGTTTGGTTAAAACACGCAGATAATAAAATGGCAAACTTATGGATGCTTTTATCCAGCTGGCTACTTGGATACACAGACGGGGAACTTAGAATCCTTTCTGTAAATTATCTCCTGCTTTCTCTACCATCTTTAATCAGCTTATTCCGTCTCATTAATGAGTTCAGTACCATCACGTGCTAAACCTGAGAAAGGGCTCCTGATAAACGTCGGCCTCTGTTCCAGCTGCCACCGCTGTCATGTGGGTCAAGTGTGTCTTTGGTACCACCATATCACAAGCACCTGTTTGTTCTCCAGGGAAGAAGTGGGATGCTTGTCCTCTCCTTCTTTCTTTCTCTCTTCCTTTAGAAAGAGCATCTAATATTAGAGGTCTGATCAGAACACAGTTACTGTAATATCTCAATAATGGAAAAGTGTAAACAAACGTTATGTAAATGGGCAGCAGGTGGCCATCCCCTTGCAATCTGGAGGTCCTGTGTGTGAATCCCATTTTCTCTTGCTGTACTCTTGATAACGGTACTTACCTTGAACTGATTCAGTGAGTGAAAATTATCCAGCTGTAAATCACTAAGTAGTTTAGAGGTCATGCTGGAGAAAATGTCAGAGAAATTATTATTATTATAATCAATAGTAATAATAATAGCAGTGCAAAATGTAGGTAAGCAAGAGAGGCATCTGAAGGGATTTTCTGTAGCTGAGCAGTGTGAAGACAAAACCATAGTATGGAGAACATGGACTGTAAACACCTTCTGTGTTTTGCCCACCTTTAAGAGCTTCATTCGACAAACATTGATCGAGGGTAATACAGCAGGACATGGGATTGAAGCCTGCACACTGGGATTGAAGCCTGCACGCTGAATGCAAGGTGATCCTTCACCGTTACGCCACCTGCTGGAGTTTTCACATTACTGCGGTAAGCTGGTGCCACTGAGCCGGTGACATCGCTGAGAGCTGAGTTTAACACCAGCGCAAGTACTGGAGAGCTCTTTCATCATAAAGAGTAGACAGAAGTATGCAAAAGTTTATTTTACATTAGTCCTCAGAACCCTTAACCGCATTATTTCTTCATTTGAATTTCTGCCAGGTGCACCCCCCCCCCCCCCCCCCACACACACACACACAACCTGTCTCCCAGTTTTTCTTGCAATGTTGAGCTCCAGCTGTGTACTTTTAGACTCCTTTAATGAAAGCACACACACTCACACTCTTCTATCCGAATACAGACACATACCTTCTTATACTGTCGCAATCAGCACACACAACCTCTCAAAGATACATGCAGGAAATTGGCACCACTGTACTTTCAAAGGCATATTGGTTCTGCCCCCCCTCCCACACACACAAACAGGAAGCTGGAAGCACTAGACACTCTAAGGTATAATGCAGTTTTGCCCACACACACTCAGTGCACTTTGCTTTGTACTGTGACCACACAACTCTGAACCCACACATTGGCTTTTCCACTACAGCCCAGTAGCTCTCAGAGAAGCAGACACAGCATCACACACACACACACACACTCCAGAACTCACCCACTTCTGCTATACCTTTGCTCCCTAAAGGGGGTAACATGTGAGTTTGTCTAACTGCGGTACTGAACCAAGGAGGTATTGTGACTGATCGGGTCTAATCAATAGCAGGTGGCTTAGTAAAGTAATCTGGGAGGGCGGTACCATGATACCAGGGGTTCATTAATACATGTATCGTGTCCCTCCCACCTTACCTCCTTGCTGGGGTGCCAGAGTCTGATCACACACAGCCAATATCCATACTGTCTATGGGAATATACCGGATCCTTCTGTGGTGTGAAGTTCAGACTACCGACCATTAGGAGGCGATGTGGTATATGTGTGCTACAGGTATTAGAAGTTTTTGTTACTGTGACAAAGGTCCGGGATAATGTGAAGTGTTCTTTAAATCCACAATTTTATTTTATTATTATGATGATCAATGTTTTAGATTGCCCTCAGCCAATTAAACAAGCAGCTATTTTGCTGACACTTTTTGACCAAAGCCACACTTTTAGATTATTGGCTTGACAATGATTTACCTGTTTATAAAGCAGGATATTCTTGAAGTACCTTTGTGGGTATAATTCCAGTAGGGATTCAAACCAACAACCTTCAGAACCAAGCACACCATCTGCTGCTCTCAACCACACTCCTAAAGAAACAGTATGCTAATCCAGAAACCCATATGTATTTATTATGAAATTGCAAAGTTCAGTTGGGTGGCATATGGGTATTGTGCTTGGTTTTTTGCCTCTCAAATTCCAGCATGGCATCTCCCTTCTGGAGCAAGTTCTTTGCAGCATTAAAAGGCTCAGCCTTGTCTATCTTAAGGATTAGTTTAATATGTTGTTACATTCAAATTCTAACTAGCCACCGTTGTGCCCTGCATATTGTTTCCTGGCCACGGCGCGAACGATTGTGTCTGATGACTTGGCTCCACGCGATATTACTGCGGTAACAACGCCACATAGCCAATCCTTAGATAAAGGGTGGGTTTAATGGACTTTTCATGGCCGGGTCACGCTTATATAATAATTACATTCTATGGTGCCTGCTAATTGTCTTTTCAAATAAAATTGTACTTTCTTTATCTTTATAAATTTTTACCTACTTGTCACCTCTGTGAGTGAGAAATAAAATCAGGCGAGATGAGGCGCTCACCTTTGACAGTAACAGACAGGATTAAATCTTGATTAGCTCTCGCGTTACAGCACCTTGCGTGTTTTCTTGCAGAATATAGAACCAATAGTCTTTATTGAACATTATGGTGTGGGGGGGGGGGGGTGGTGTATGATTCATTATGTCACAGTGTCCCGGTTTAAGGGGAACGAGATTGACTTTTCCCCAAATTCTCACTCATCTTCCGCTCCCTTTGGAGAATGACATTTACAGAGCAAACTTGTTTGTTAAGATGCAACATTATAAATAATTTTTCATTGCTTGATGAAGCTCCTATTATTCAAACATCTGCCTCAATTAGAGATGCCCAGATAGTGCGATGCCCTGTTTAATGCAGGGTGTTTGAGTTGCAGTGGGAGGAGGGGGATGTTCCAGGAGGACACATTAATTTATAAGATTCTCATTAGTTATTAAAATGCATAATCTATCTAGAATTTACATAAAAATTGGGGGTCTGATTTTAATTAAATCTCGAACTGTTCCTTCATTTTCACGGTCCAATGTTTCACTTTGATGTCCATGTCGTTCAGCACGTAAATGATGAGTGTTTGCCCCAGCGTGTCTGTAATTGAAAAGAGATTTCGGGCAGCCGGGCAGCGAAACGTACCCGGGAAAACCACCGTTTTTGCTGATGACAGCAGCTTTTCCTTCGAGTAGCGACGACACGCCGCATTTCACATTTCTCTGCGTTTGAATCTTTTGCATGTCATTATTTAGACTTAATCCTAATGGGATCTTGATTGCGACGGTGGCATTTCTCTTGCGATTTTGGATCCCGCCCCTGACGTTCGAAGGACTTTGTTGAACCTGCAGTGAGACATTGTAAACCCGTTGGATTAAGAGGATTACCGTGGTACTAAGTAAGCAGAACATTTCGCAATTACAGATTTAATGGCAGAAAAAAAAGTCGTACCCTTGGCTCTGAACTCTGAGTGATCTGGCAAACAACCTCCAGTTGGTGTCCCATGCAGACAGATTTTTCTCTATTTTTGTCACATGCGTTGACGATAACTGCTTCATTACAAGGCCATCAGAGTTTACACATCCATCCCATAATGCAATGCAGCCACGTGCTGTACATTTGCCTTCCACCCTGTAGCCTCAGTCATTTGGTTCTGACGTACAAAACATTAAGCTTCCAGTCACCTCTTGACCAGCTGAGCCATATTTAAAACATACTTGAAATAAATGGCACGAAATTAATTAGCTCTTTACGTGATTAATTAGCTCTTCACATATTTTTATCCAGCTTAAAGATGGAAAGCGATTCCTCCGAGGTGATTTGGACACTCTAAACCGCAAAGCGCTTTGAGGAACAATGTGCCATTCAGTCAGCGGAAGTTCAGATGCCTGTTGGTCATGGCTCCGGGATGTTATGACGGTTACAGAGCTCCTCTGTGCCCAGAACGGCGCTAATGCCCAGGTCACCCCTCCGTCAGAACAACAAATTACAGTATTATTTAATGGTCACTTTTCTGTGAGGTGACTTACAGTATCAGATTTCTGCATTCAGCTGCATACAGTCATTTATCCATTTATATAATGTGTTAATTTTTACTGCATCAGTTCTGGGTAAGCAGGGGGGCGCGGTGGCGCAGTGGGTTGGACGGGGTCCTGCTCTCCGGTGGGTCTGGGGTTCAAAGTCCCACTTGGGGTGCCTTGCGACGGACTGGCGTCCCGTCCTGGGTGTGTCCCCTCCCCATCCGGCCTTGCGCCCTGAGTTGCCGGGTTAGGCTCCAGTTCCCCGCGACCCCGTATGGGACAAGCGGCTTCAGATGATGATGATGAGTTCTGGGTAAGTAACTTGAGGGTGCTACGGTGGGATTTGAACCCAGGACGTTCTCATTGTGCAGTGGCTGTTCTAACAGTCCGCGGTGGGTATTCATAGCTTTTCGCATTATTCTGAAGCAAAATTGCAGATACCGCGGCAACCCACGTCTCTGTGGGGCAAAAGTGTCGTCTAAATCAGATAAAGAAACAAGACAGCGGAAGGCCTGGTGGGGGTAGCTGGCGACCCGCGATTGGACAACGGCACCCTCACACCCCCTCGGGAGCGTGCGTTGCATTTGTTCTAGTGATTAATGTGTTCATTAAAGGGGAAATCAGAGGGAGCTCATTAACCTTCCGCAGATAAAGTTTTATCTCCCTCGTTACAACCTTCTGCCTGCTAATCCCAGGTGTCCTCACAACAGACGCTCTCGCACCCTCGACTTGCCCGCCGCCTGTACCGCATCTGTCAGGAGCCAGGGAATGGCCCACCGGCTCATCATTTTATGAGCTCTTATTGCCCTGGCAAACAATAAACAGGCCTTTTAGTAGCTTATTAATGGGGCTGCACCGGTAGCTATTGTGGGGTTTCCTGGCCGAAGCCAAGGTGCTAGACAGGCTTTCCCTCAGAGGTTAATGTGCCACCCTTGTTCCTGCGAGGCTCTAATGGACACGATGAGGTGCTGGGATTCTTCTCAGTCAACAAAGTGCTGAACCAGCAGTTTCAGGGCTATGAAAACAATGACAAATCACCAGAAGTAGAAATAAATCAAAACGCATCACTTAACAACTCAGCTTAAATCGTTTCTAAGCCTGCACAGAAATCTAAGAAAACGTAGAAAGGGGAAACGAGGCTCAGTTACGGCTTCGGGCCTGGGTCCGTGGTTCCCGAGCTGCTGGCTATGAAGCTCAGATGTCCACATGCACAGGAGAGAGGAAGCAGCTTGGAGGAGCGTACCGGAACATCACGGCATCACGACCCACAGGCATCTGAACCTCCATCACTCTATCGGTTCCTTGGTGCACAAACATCACACTGCAAGTTACCTTGGAGAAAAGTGTCAGATGAATGTAATGCTGTGGGAAGCAAGTCCTTTTCCATTTATTTTTTCATTCTAAAATTTAGATGCGTCTAAAAAAAAAAAGTTACATTTCATTTTGTTTTCTTATTGTAGGACACAATTCTAAAATCTCAAAAATACATATTTACATAGGAAACAAAGGTTACTGTTAACCTTAGAGTCAGAAAAATCTGTGTAATGTGTGCACCAGTTTGTACGTGACGTGTGCCAGTCCACGGTATTAATGTGTAAATACTGAATAAATCCCAGTGTAAATGTACAGTAAGACAGTTTCCAGTTGCTACAGTTCCTAGGGGGGCTTTTAACTATGATTCTCATTTCAGGCTGCATTAATTGTGGATTACTGTATGAAATTAGTATTGATCGGTTGCTTAGTTGGGCATTTTGTCCAAATCAACTTAAAGTATTTCACCCCTTAATACAGCCAAGTATTTTACCGGAGCAATTCAGGGTAAGAGCCTACCCTAACCCTGACCCACTACACAGCCTGCTGCCTACAGCCTGTGAATTATGGGAAAAGGAAGCCAAGAAGAAATGATCTGGGAAAAGGAAACAGACACACAAGGGAACAATATTTTGATTTCCAAATGATCTTATTCCTAAATTTGTCTTCAAGGGCCATGAGTGAAGTGGGGGGGGGACGACAGAAAGAATCAGAAATGAACTTTGTGTCAAAGCTTTAAAGAGTAGTGTCTCCAAAAGAGCAAAATCACAGCGTTGTCAGTAGAGGAGGCACCTACTCATAGGGTCTACACTACATACAGTATATATACAGTTTACACTTGTGTGCACGTGCGTGCGTGCATAAATGTTCTCCCCATGTTCATATTGGTTTCCTTCCACGTTCCAAAGTCATGAAATTTAGGTGAATCTCTAGGTCTAAATTGGCTGTAGTGTGTGTCTCAGTGAATGAGAGTGTGTGTGTGTGTGTATGTTTGTGTGTGTCTCTGGCAAGCGAGCTTTGATAATTCAGTTGGCCCTGAACTGTGGACTGAGCGCTCAGCTGTGTAATATGACGTGTAATGAAGAGGCCCAGAAGAGCGCCAATGGAGGTGTGCGTGTGTATGTGAGCGAGAGATGGGGGGCGGCAAACAAAGCTGAGTCCTGTGTTGTCGAAAATGTGGGTGGGGGTGGGGTTGGGGTTCAGGGATTAATCTCCATAACAAAGATCCACGGAGCGTGTCGAGAACCCTGGGACCCGGGTGCAAATGAACTGCTGCTCAGCTGCTCTGTGCTCCTTCTTTGCCCCCCTTTCGTCCATCCTGCTTGCTCCTCCCGTACTGCCCCTGAAACAGTTAATGGCTCATAAGCTACCGCAACCTGCAGTAGCATACACCTCGAACACGTTCACTTGTCCTTAGTTTGGGGGGGGCACTCCTGTCTCAGTAATACATCAGAAAGTCCGGTTCGGCTCTCCTCCGGGAGCAGAACTGGTCACTCACAGAAGGAACCTCCCACCCGTTAGAACCTCTCATACAACGTAGGGTGTCACTCCTCTTCTTCACACTGCTGGCCGTCCTGTTTTGTCTTAGTTGGCCGCCCTCTTACACCACAATGCTATCGGCGATGAGGAGACAGACGCCGATGGATGCTCTCCCGAGTCCAGCTGCACCATTGCAGTTGAGAAGAGCTGTGTGTCACTGTGGTGATTCCCGTCCTTCAGGCTAGGAGACCATGTACATCTGGAATGTAACCGATGGACCAAAGTTGATGGCACTGAACAAGAATCGTGAAGCCTCCTCTGCTGTCGATGTCAGTCAGTGAAATATTTGAGACGTGGTCTTTGTGGCGGCGATCATGTCAGGAATCAGCACACCAAAGAAAGAAAAACCTTAAAGGAGTCGTCACACTCTGTTTGGGACAACCGTAAATTCCAAGTGTCCAAGCGCAGGTGGTTGAGTGACGGTCACTTGCAAACTTGTCCAGTCTCTTTTGCTGTTGAGTCTCAGATCTGAGAACCTGGAACCAGCAGAGGTCTTTCTTTGAAGTCGAGACCCCTGCTCATGCCTGAGCCGCAGCTCAACCGTTTCTCTCCCGTTGAAGGTCAGAGGCTGTAGGAGCGCTGACCCGAAAGTGGGACCGTAAACAGGATCCAAGCTGAAAGACCACAATGGACTTTGTAAAGAAAAATGGCCTGAAAATTCAAAGAGGTTCTCGAAGGGTTAAGCTGAATTCGTCGGTTTGCTTTCCGAGGGTCATCACTGTGCCACCGTTCGAAAGGACTGAGACGCAGCAGTGGGGCAAACGGGGTGCCGCTATGAACCGTACACAAGGTTGCGAGGAGGGCAGTGCGTGAGCTCCTGAAGTAAGATTCATACACGAATTTACCCATTTATACCTCAGCGTAATATTTACTGTCAGTTCAGGGTAAGTACCTTGATCAAGGGTTTTCCAGCAAGAGGTAGAATTCGAACCTGAGTCCTCCTAGCATAAAATGAGTTTTAACCGCCACCTGCTGCCCCATCCTGTATGCATTGTCCCACTGCAGTGCTGGACTGTGCTGTGTGTATGTGTCTGATGCTGTGGCACTTCCCCTGTGTGTGTGTGTGTGTGTGTGTGTGTGTGTGTGTGTGTGTGTGTGTGTGTGTGCGTGCGCGCAGGTATTTATAACCCGCATTAGTTCCGGTTATGAAACAGATGCGAGACCTGTGAATTCTCCGGATGCTGCAATCTCCCATGGCCCCGTTGCCATGGTGCCACACTTGTCAATGTTCTCGGTGTTTTTTTTTTCTGCGAGTTTGTCGAGCATCTTCCGAAGCTCCGGACGGGGACCCAGTCGCCCGGAAGCTACTATGTGGCTCGGTTCCAGCCCACGCACCCCCTCCCCCCAAAAGCTGAACGCAGGAGATTTGGAGGGAGGAATTGGGGCGGATAGATTGGGAACTCCTCGACAGCTGGACCAGACTCTAGGTGGTTGCACATGGTTGGCTGTGTGTCGTTTTGATCCGGGCCCTTCCCCCCCCACCCCCTGGCCTGTCCTATCCCATCCCATCCCATCCCATGTTCCTCTTTGGCCTGACAGCCCCTTCTGTGCTGCACTCTGAGCCACACACATGGTCCAGGAGGCAGCTGTACAGCTTTGCTGGGCTCACCACAATGGCTGTGATATTAGTGACACCGACGCTCATCACATTAACAGTAATAACACTGGAGTAACACTGACAATATTATTAGTATAAACTGCTAAACACTGACTGTCAAAACACTGGAGAAAATAACACTGTTGATAACACTGACAGTACTGTAGACAATAATGGCACACAAATATATATAAGATATAACTCAATAATACCACCGGTGACAATAACACTGACAGTCATAAAACTGGCAATATTAGCACTGACAATGCAATGGAAATGCTGCTAAAATGATATTTCGGTGATAACTTCTAAACGTCACCCTTATTTAAAATGAATAACCACCAGCCCCGGTCCCCATATCCAGTCATCAACCGGAAATGGGACAATTATTTATAGTTTAATTTATATGTTTATTACTTTTAAATTCAATTTGAAAAAGCAGCAAAATATTCCAGCATTTAAAACCTTAATGGCTTTGCATTTGCTTACAGCATAACCTTAGTGTTTTACCGTGTTGGCTCGTGCGACAGGTGAATGGTGCAGTCAGCGTGTGCGAGAAAATAAAGACACAACGGGAACACGGTTTGTATCGCCTGTGTTAGTCAGCAATATTAATGTGAGCAATATTAATTTTAAAGAGGCTCTCCTCGCTGCATCTGGTGGGTAACATGACTGCAGACCGGGCTGCTAATGAGGCTACACTTTAGTCTCACACACGCACACCCTTTACAAACTATAGCCCATCGCAATTTTTTTCTGGCAACTCGAGTTCTATTGTGGCTGCTTGATTGACTTCCTGCCCCGTTGCATCATGGTCCTTCCTTGGCACCCCTGTGGTCCGGTACTACAGGAATGAGGTTCCTTCGGCTGCACAAAGACAACGCGATGCAATTAGTGAGCTGGATTAACTGCCCCAGACACACCCTGGTACCAGAAACCTGAGCAAACCCCCCAACACAGTCCCACAGTCCTCGCCCCCTTCGCTGGGAGCCCTGATGGGAAACAGGAGTGTTGGGGGTGTGAAAACGACGAAAAGTACATTTCTGATGGCAGCGCTCCTTTTCTGTGGCTCGTTGCTCTGATGGACCCCATGGATGCCTTGGCTTCTGTTTGCCATTCGTGGTGCAATTACCTCACTGTACAGCGCCTGGTGGGAACCCTGCAGGATACAGCCACCGGCAGGGAAAGGACGCTCAGCATGAGAAAAGTCCACCAAAAAAAGTCCGTGATTATTGCTAGTGTTGTTTCTGTAGAACACGTGAACGCAATTCATCTGGACGGCACCAGCGATGTGGAGGCAGCGAGGCACGATGCCAAGAGCTGAAGATCTAGTGACATCTGCTGCTTGCGGTTGGTAATTATCTTTCTATTATCTACTTTCTACTATCTTTCTAACTATAAAAAACTATCTTTCTCTCAACGCACTGAAGTCACAACCGGGACCTGCAGATACATCCTGCGTAATATTTCTAAGATCCATCCTTACCTCACAACCAACCCTGCCCAACTACTTGTCCAGGCCATGATGACTTCCCGTCTGGGCTACTGCAACTCTCTCCCATGTGGCTTTCCAGCTACTGCCATCAAACCTCTGCAGCTGATACAGAACGCTGCTGCATGAGTTGTGTTTGACTTGCCCAAGCATTCACATGTCCTCTACTCGTTTCTTTTCACTGGCTTCCACAGCTGCCCGGATCAAATTAAAGACCCTGGTTATTGTCTACAAATGCATCAGTAGAATTGCTCCCAGCCATTTAAAAAACTTCAACTGCTACACCGCAGCCAGACCCCTGCACTCGTCTACTTCTGCTCCCTTGGTGGTCCCGCGCACTAAAGGTAAAGCACGAAGGTTCTCGGCTCTGGCTCCGCTGCGGTGGAACGACCTCCCCGTCTCACTCAGAACTGCGGGAACTCTGTCTGCATTCAAGAAGGGTCTGAAAACTCACCTTTTCCGGATTCACTTCGTCCGTGATCTCTCAAGCTGATCTTTGGTGTAAATGTTCATGCACCGTAACATTATGGTCATCCCCAGATAACCTTTTACAGAGCCTCTCCTCCGGCATTGTATGTAAATGTTTGTGTACCTTTTATTCAAAAAAAAAAGAAAAAAAAAATTAGGAAGATGATCAGGATTTGTCTATCCTGAGTTTTGTGCACCTACTCGTGCGATGAACATCGGTGCATAAAGTGGAAAGAAACAAACTAGGTTTACTTAAGAATCACGCCTGCAACTATGTCTCTCTATCTCCTAATGTAATGCACAAATGGTATTTTCTCTGAGATATATGTCGCTTTGGAGAAAAACATCTGCTAAATGAATAAATGTAAATGTAATTAGCCACAATGCACAGCTGTGGGGCAGTACCCAGATTTACCCCAACTTGACATCCCAGTCACTCCCTCCTTACCCCAACCCACCTCCCCAAGGGTTTAAGGAGTCCAGGAGGAGCTGAGTCACACTCCCACCCAGTGTGCCGCATCTATCACAGCTGTACCATGTTTTTACCCAAGCCGTGCACGCGAGCGTAAATGTGATTCGATGTGAGTGGCACTGGCGCCCCCTCCCCTTCGGCGAGCTGACCTGCGAGTGAACCGGCGTGTGGCTGCCGGCGGCTTGGTGAACCACGCTCGAGTTCTGCATCAGCGCTGCATATTTTACATCCCCAGCTCAGGGTGTGAGGTCATGTCTGAGATCACAGTTCATCCAGGTGTTGGGCGTCCCTGTTCCCGAAGAGTTGGGTTTGCTTTTATATGTATTTAGTGACACTTTTTTCCAAAGCAAGTCGATTACAATAATTTACGCATTTATACAGCTGTGTAATTTTTTTTTACCATCCTCAAGAGTACTCTGTTCAAAAGTTCAAACTTGGGTGCTTTGAATCCAAGGACTGCAGCTCTAACGGTTGTACCACCTGCTGGCCCGAGCAGTGTGACTGTCAAGGATCTGGATTTCCCTTTATTCACATATACATTTATTCACTTGTCACATTTTAAAGGAAAGGGAGCTGCCTAGAGACTAGTTTACTGAAATCCAGTAAACGTATGTAAAAGTTTCTAAGCAATTAAAATTTGCGTTAAATGTATAATTAACCAATGAATGAACAAACAGAATGTGGCTGAGAGATACCGGGCGGACAGGGACGTGTCTAGGGGGACGCAGTCGTGCTGAGGGACAGTTGGCAGCTGCGAGGCCAGAGGAAGAAGGGGATCGTGGGGCGTGGGGTCAGGATCCTGTCCTGGGGACTCTGCTGCGGGTCTTGAAAGTACGGGTTGTGCAGACGCTTCTTGCACCGCTGTACCTTCATCGGTGTACTTCTACACCTTGTGGACACTCAGGTGCTGAGTTGCCTAACCTTCAGTTTTACCCCTCTTACTGATGATCCTTTTACTGTGGGAAGTCAAGTGCCTTTCATGAGGGTCCAACAGCAGAGGCACATCTGGAGCTGATCCACCTCCATAACTTCCCCCTGAGGGGTCCTGTGAGAGAGATCAATGTCATTGTCCCTTTTCCTGTAAGGTCATGACCAGGATCCTTCGCCTGTCGCCACGGCAACCCGCTGAGCATCCTCCACATGACAGCCCCGCCCCCACGCTCTCTCATGACCCCCAGCAAACAAGCAGAGGAGCCTCTCAGTATTTCAGAGCAACAGCAGAGCATTGAACTTTTTGTCCATGCTGTGCCTGCAGTTGAGTGTGGCCCTCACCCTCCCTGCCTTTGCCTGACTGGGGGGGGGGGGGGGGGTCACATCATGAAACACAAGCAGCGGAACCTCAATTACGCCCCATAGCCCACAGCGATGATTGGTGCCCGACATGGGGGAACGAAGGAGGAAGGAACCCACAGGAAATAGCAAACAGTTCATGTCCACAGGAGGTGCAGCGCGGTACACGTGTGTTTACTGCGGGGGCAGTGCGGTCAGCCGCATCCGGCAACAGGAGGATGACTGGGTGAGCGCATCTCGGGCCCACTTTCCAATGGCATCTGTCTGCGTTCGAATGGCGGTAAAGTCAGAAATGACACAGTTTGGCTCAGTGATGTAGTGTCCTTTATGGACAGCTGCGACACGGTGTTTTTGCCGCAATGATTGTGGCTAAAAAAAAAAAAACGAATGGCATCATCTCTCCGTACGGCCGCGTAAGTGGGAGGACTGCGGTAAATCGGCAGTGCATGGGAGAGGGAGCAAATGAAAGAAGCGGGCTTCTAATCAAAGGGAGCCACGTATTGGGGCCCCCCAGGGGTCCTGGCTGGGACTGGGGAGGTCTGTTAAGTGTGTGTGTGCTCGTGTGTACGCACCAACAGGGAGGGGGTCGGGAGCGTGCATGCGGCAGATGGGGCCCCGGCGACCTCCGCATGATCTCTAACAAACGTCTCCCTGCAGACAGCATTAAAAGGTGTCTTTTGTGAAGGTTGTGTGTCGGTTCAGCCGGAGACGGTGGTCTGAGCCCAGCCAGACTGGGGGGGATTAGGGGTTCCAGAAGGGGTCACATATGGTGGGGTGAGCCCCCCCCGAAAAACACTCTGCTTCACCGGACAGTTAGGTCTTTGAGATTAAATGCAGCTGAACGGATCAATATGTAAATTACTAAAATGAGTCAGTTTTTTTCAAAAAGTCTTGGAGGGGCCGCAGGTGGCGCAGTGGTTATGGCTGCTGCCCTTAGACCCAAAGCAACCAGGTTCGAATCCCTTTCCTGCTCTAGTACCCTTAATCTATGTATTTACCGTGAGCTGATACAGTAAAAAAAAATTACCCTGCTCTGTGAAGGAGTAAATCAGACTAAGTGGATTAATGTGTGATATTACAAGTCTCCTTGGACAAAAGTGATGCTTAAATGTGAGAGCTGGAAAAAAAAGGTCATCCTAAATCTTTGTTTCCCTTCATCTTTGTGGTGGAATTATTTATGGCACTAAGGGCAGCATGGGGGTACAGTGGGTCACCATGTTTTCAGGGTAATTGGTGCTTCAAAACTTCTCTGAGTGTGTGTTTAGTTTATTAAAAATGGCAAATTTATCACATCCCCTGTCATTTCTCCCCAAGGGCCGTGTGGGATGCTGAAGTTGAGAGGATCGGACCACAAGAGAGCTGCTAAGAATCCCAGGAGGGTTTCGGCTGCTGGGCCCCCCAGGCAAGGCACTTAACTTGTGTGGCCGCGGCGGGCCCCCTCACTGCTGAAACAGCAGCTCTGTGCTTCTGTCTGCTGAAAACAATTCTCCGTCTTCATCGGTCGGTCTACCTGGCTAAAGAAAGAATAAATTACAAAGTGCTAACTGGTGCTAGATGATGCTGACTGGTTATGCTCCTTCACCCCCCTCGAACCCCCCACCTTCCACAGGAGCCACTTCTCAATCCAGTCTGGAGGGGTAATTTGCCAATTCCTGTCTTGAATGGAAAGTTCTTGTTTCAGTCCCGTGCTCACACTACATGTGTCTGTATGCGAGTCTTGTGTTCCTGCAGTACGCACGTGAATATGAACAGATCTTATGAAGCACATTTGCAAGAGTCCGAAAATGTATTGCTTTTTCGTCTCTATGTGTATGTATTTTCATTTTTTGCTTAATTTTTCCCTTTTATTTCCAGCAGTGAGCTCCAGGGGGCGCCGAGGCATTGCTGGATTCACTTCATTACCAGACCTGTGTTATGTGAGACCTTTCTGGTGGGATTGGTGATAGCAGAGCTAGAAGGAAAACCATCCGCCGGACACAGCGGATGTGGACCTTGTCGCCATTGGAACGGGGGTAGATGGGGACACGGGGGGACGATAAGTGAAAGAGAGGCCCGAGAGAGGAGTCACGAGTGACCGTCCGCACGAGTCGCGCAGCCCATCGCCTTCCAATTTCCTTGAGACATATGACTGCTGTCACGCACAGGATATTTACCACATTATCCTCCAGTAAAAACGTGAAGAATATTTGTAGTTGAGAAGTATCTAATAATTCATCCATGTTTTCAGAGGCAAGGTAGGGGACAGCTGGTAGTAGAGTTGTTGGAGCTGCTGCCTTTGGACTCAAAGGTTGCAGCTTTGATTCCTTACCTTCAGCTGTAGTACCCTTGAGCAAGGTACTTACCCTACATTGCTCCAGTAAAAATTACCCAGCTGCATATATGGGGAAGTAATTGTAAGAAGCTTAACATCGTAAGTTGCTTTAGAGAAAAGCATCAGTTAAATGTAAAATATTACTCTGCTATTAGCAAGTATGACATAGTTCCATATGAAGTAATCAATATTCAGTGGATTACATGACATGCAGTAGTTTTTCTATGAGATGTTTTTCGCTTTGGAGAAAAGCATCTGCTAAATGAATAAATGTAAATGTAACCTATGAGTGGCGCGGTGGCGCAGTGGGTTGGACCACAGTCCTGCTCTCCGGTGGGTCTGGGGTTCGAGTCCCGCTTGGGGTGCCTTGCGACAGACTGGCGTCCTGTCCTGGGTGTGTCCCCTCCCCCTCCAGCCTTACGCCCTGTGTTGCCGGGTAGGCTCCGGTTCCCCCGTGACCCCGTATGGGACAAGCGGTTCTGAAATTGTGTGTGTGTGTGTGTGTAACCTATGAATGGTGAGTCAGTATCAATTATGTGAGCAGGATTTATATCTGTTTTCAGAAACAACTTGTGAAGTACAGGGTCCTGATGGTCTGGAGCCCATCCCAGAATCAGTCAAGGCATGCCAGTGAGACATGAGTCCATCTCAAGGTAATCACACACTCATTTGCTCTCTTACACAAACACACAGGTGCACTAAGGGCTATTTACAGCCACCAGTCCTCCTGAAACACGTCTTTAGACTGTGGGAGGAAACAAGACCACCTGGAGGAAACCCACAAAAACACGGAGAGAACACGCAAACTCCACACCGAATGAGCCGGATTCAAACTCTCATCCGAACTCACGGCCCAGGAGCTGTGAGGCACCAGCGCCACCTGCTGTGCCGCTGCGCTCGGCTGAAATCTCTGACTGCATCACTGTAGACGGTTTGAAGTTTATGGAGTGACGGAAATTTGGCATCCGTTAATAAGAGTTTACAAGAGACAGAGGGAATGGTATCAGCTCAGGAACCTATGGTTACGGTTATGAGTTTGGGTTAGGGTTTAAGATCCCAAACCCTAATCTACCCCTAGAATATGGAATAAATCCTATTCCACTTTTAGCTCTGGAGCCAGTGTACATGTACGTATAGCAAATGCTCATAGAGCTGTGTCTACAAATGGTTTGCACCTCTAAATGCTCACACATGAAGACTGGTAAAGGTCAAAGGGCAGCCGTAGGCTGTTTGCCCTCAGTTCGGTTCAAGAGGGTACTGAATGGCCACACTGCGGAAAACCTGCTACCTCCCTTCATCTTCCCATGGATCTTTTCGAAAGGGATGATCATCTTCACCTTACAGAAAAATCTGAATGTATGACTTTCGTACGCGTGTTCTCCAAGGGCGGTCCAGAGATAAAACAATGTTACATCACAGCGGAAGGCGTTCATTCCGGAGGCATTCGCCGCGCTTTCGTGCTCTGACTCACCAGGTCTGCTTGGAAGGTGGAGTCTGTAGCTATGCAATAATTTAGTTATACGAAAAAATTCCACGTGGAAGCAGAAATAGGGAATAAAACAATGACGTCTAACCTTTCTCAAGCTTGTCGCGTGTCACATGGCAAGGCGAGCAGCCTGGCGACAGGCAGCAATGGGCTCGGTCACATGGCCCCCATGTGCAGCGGATTAGGAGCACGGGAGGGGCCACAGGAAGGCTCACAGCAGCTCCTCCATAAAGAGATTACCAGTGCTGAGTGCCAACACGACCCGCTTATTACTACAGCTCATCGAGCTGCCCTCTGTCTCACACTGGGGTTGGGATTCGGGTTCGGGTTCGGGTTGGGTTTACAGTTTAGGGTTGGAGTTAGGGTTAGGGTTTGGGTCCAGTTTAGGCTTATGGATCGGTCGGGGTTACGGTTATGGTTAGGCCCAACGCAACATTTGACTCTCAAACCCAGGTAACTGCAGCGCGAGATGCGTTGTGCGCACGTTGTCAGCTGTCGGAAGAAGTCCAGTTTATTCCAACAGGAACTTTATTGAGTTTAGAGCAGAATTTCGGTGCAAAACGCTATGAAAAAATGGTTGTGCTGACATTTGATATCCAAGTGTGATGTTCTTTCCGTGGTTTAGATCCACAGTTCAGGTTTCCCAGTGATCTTCTAACCCCTCATTACTGCCACGTTGCTAGAAGAGAGCAGACTGAAAACCTAAACACACTGCAAGTTCCCAAGAGTAGGGCTGATAAACCACATGCTTCTCTCGCAGGAATGTGAGAACTAGAATAACAAAGACTTTTCATCACTGTTATTGCTTCTTTCTATGCCAGTATACCTATTTCTACATGTATTCATTTATTATGTGTTTTTCCATTTCTATCTTTATTGACCGATGCGTTGAAAATTAAAATTTGTGTCCTGATAGTCTTATTAACTGTTAGCTAACATGCAATTGTTAATTACCATTTTTAAACATTAAGGGACTAATGTTCAGGAGAGGTTCTGGGCCATTTCATAACACATCTGCATTTATATTTGCATGTAATTTTCTCAGATGTGAATGTCAGGAGGTCAGGAGAGAAGTGGCTTTGAAGGAAATGGGTTTGAGACCCTCCTTGATGGAGGGATTCGGCAGCTCTGAGGAACACAGGGAGCTCATTGGAGGATCAAAACTGACAACCTACAGACTTTTTACATTTGACCCCTTGTGAGTGACACCAAAAAGGGGCCGGAGGTTGAGGAGCACAGCGTTCTAGCTGGGCTATAGAAATTGATCAGGGGACGCTGCGGCACCATTTCCTCACTGAGATCAGGACTCGTGACATTTCATGGATATGACATGATTAGAGACGGTCGGGTCCATAACACATCATTTAGAGCGTGCTTGACTCTACGCTACATCATTTCCTGTAGTGACTGTAGCCCCGCTAAAGCAGAGAGCTTGAACTGCAGCATCCTTACTTTGTCTTGCATTCTGCATTTTCCAGAACATTCCAAACTGTGGAGACCACAGGTATACTGAAAAAGAACACAGAGTCAGTATCTTAAATCCCAGTCACGGTGAGATTTTTGCTATCAGACCGCTTATCACAAGTGTCTGGGAAAAGGAGAACTTCATTAAGAATTTAAATTAGCTCTGCAGCCCTTGGAATAGTAACCTTTTTTAGTGCTGAATCGATAGGAGGCAGAGGTCACACGGGCGACCTGTCCAAATCTGTCATAATCCAATATGTTCCACAAGGCAGCACTTGTGCGTCTGTAAGGGGAAATTTCTGGTAATTGGAAAAAAAACCTTGTGAGGTGCCTAAATTAAGTTTCTTTGGTCCCGTGATTTGGATTTTGGGTGTGGTCCGGGTGGGCTTTCACGCGTGACCATTTCGGCACAATGGATCGCCGTGACCTCGGGGAGTTTAGTCCGGTCTAGGGCCTTGTATACAGCCCGTCAGAAGTACTGCTATTCATCCATCTATACATCGATTATCAGTAATAATCGATAATAGTGATTCTTTGATTTAACTACCTAGGATTAGCTTTTATAACAGCAAGGAACTGCTGCAGCGTTGTGGCCGTCAGTCTTTCACCAGGCTGGTCACAGTGTAAGGGGCTTTTCGCTAACTCCAAAGATGGGAGAGTGCACTCCAGCTTACTGAAACATATATAATTCACACACACACACACACACACACACACACACACACACACACACACACACACACACACACACATTGTCTGAAACCGCTTGTCCCAAGCGGGGTTGCAGCAAACCGGAGCCTAACCCGGCAGCACAGGGCGTAAGGCTGGAGGGGGAGCGGACACACCCAGGACAGGATGCCAGTCCATCACAAGGCACCCCAAGTAGGACTCGAACCCCAGACCAACCAGAGAGCAGGACCTGGCCAAACCTGCTGCGCCAATGCACCCCAGCCATATGTAATTTATTTTATTTATTTTAATAACAAAAAGTGTAAATTTTTCCAGTATATTTGTTTGTGCTCTCCCATCTTTGCCCTAAATCTTCCATACACCAGGGGGTTTCAGCATCCAAGTCCTTTATTCTTCTTTATGTCATTATAAGTCAAGTGCGTACTCTGCTGTCTAGTTTTTCCTGCAAGCCACCCCATCGCTGACAGAGAAAGCTAATCGCTTTAATCGTGACTAGTTCGGTGATGTGACCCGACAAGCTGCTGGGCACACATTCACGCAAAACTACATTTCATTTTACTTCGGCTCATTTCAGTCTTATTTATCAATTACACACACACTTTCTGAACCGCTTGTCCCATACGGGATCGTGGGGAACCGGAGCCTAACCCGGCAACACAGGGCGTAAGGCCGGAGGGGGAGGCGACACACCCAGGACGGGACACCAGTCCGTCGCAAGGCACCCCAGGCGGGACTCGAACCCCAGACCCACCGGAGAGCAGGACCCGGTCCAACCCACTGCGCCACCACACCCCCCATTTATCAATTAATAAAATAAAATAAATTTGTTGCATTCTGTTTCGCTTTCCGTGTCGGCATCTAAAATTGTTTGTCTGCTTTGAAATGCGCTTCCGTTTGCGCCGACTCGCACCTTGCTTCGGAGGAAGGCGTCTGCTGAATGAATAAATGTGAGTATTACTGTTTTATGATCATGCTAATAACAGGAAAATGCAGAAGTTATGATATTGTGTGTCAAATGCCTTTGGTTTGCTTTAGGCTCCTTGACTCGATGGGAAGCTGGAGAGAAACCGTTCCGCCGCCTTGGAAGTACAGTCAGACTGTAAAGTACTAGAAACACAATTGGGGATTGTAGATATGGCATAGAGCTGTGCGGCAGTTTGTAAACACACACACACACACACACACACACACACACACGAGACCGCAAATGGATCGGAAACATATACAGTACATCCTAGCCTTGGTGTTTGAAGCAGAAGTGGTCAAAGATTTTCCCTGAAAGAGATCTTCGCACAAAGAGGCTCGTTTATTGTTACCCTCCTGGAGCTGAAATGCAGTTTGCTCATCTGACTCACCCCCCCACACACACAAACACCCCACCCCCTGCAACAAGGCTTGTTTGTTATCAAGGCTGCATCAGCAGGTTGCAGCCAATCGCGTGTCCAACGAATTACCCGGCAGCGGCATGGAGTGTATTTATTGTGCATGTGACCGTGCCCTTGACCACTCGCAGACCGCTGCGCCCTGGAAACGAAGCTCCTGTTAACGTTGGTGAACGCGGTGGTCGGGTCATTCCGGAAGTGAACGCCTCACCCCCCGCAATGCACAGGAAGGAGCCCCTCAGGTAAGTGCCGCTCTTCTGCCATCTGAAGGACATTTGGACACTGATGTCCCTGCGAAGGCGAGTTGATGCCGAGTCGGAGAAGGACTTGCATTCCGAGGGCCGAAACACAGTAAAAAAAAAAAAAAAAAAACGGCATTGTTCCAAGGAATTTTCTTGGGCTCAGTTTATTAATTTGTGCATTAAATTGCATTTTTTTCCCCACAAATGAATAAGGTGGGAACAAACGATTTGCAGTTTAAATTGGTGTATTCCAAACTATATATATATATATATATATTTAAAATACAATCAAAGGAAGTGTTCGACTTTCTTGAGGAATTCCGCATTTTAGAGACTGTCTCTCACGCTGTCCGCGTGCATTTATTTTCCTGTAATTTTAGTATGTTGCAAAGAGTTTCTGATTTCACATGAAGCGCGACTCCTTGGAATGTGCCGGAGAATTGTTGTTCCTCTATTCCTTCCTATTATACTAATGCGGTGGAATGGCTAAAAGGGACCCCCCCCACCCTCCTCCGTGTAGCTATGACGACTTCCAGTGGACTGCAGACTGGATCATGTCCCACACCAAACACAGACCCAAAGTAGCCATCATATGCGGCTCGGGACTGGGTCTGCTGGCTGACGGCCTCCAGAAGCCGGACTCCTTTCCTTACTCGGACATCCCTGGCTTTCCGCAGAGCACAGGTGAGGCCCCACCCGTTGGCGCGCACACCTGCAGGGTCTGTTGAAGGGTGAGGAAACGTATCAATCAAATGTCTTAGTGGGATGTATCATTGTTACTACTGAACTTTTTTTGCATTCATTTGAGAGATGCTGCTGTGTGTGAGAGCGAGGATAGAAGAGCGCTCTGTGTGTGTGTGTGTGAGGTGCACAGCCTTGAGCAATAAATACACCTGTATCTCACCCTGCCGATGTCTTCTGTCATCATGCAAATACCACCGAGTCAAATTAAGGCTCTGAATCATTAACACGGAAACTTGAGGGCGGCGGGTGGCGCAGCGGTTTGGGCCGTCGCCTTGCAATTGGGGGATCTGGGTTTAAATCCTTACCTCCTTCCGCAGTACCCATAATCAAGGTACTTGACCCTGAGCTGATTTGCTAAAAATGACCATGCTGTACAAGTGGCTAAATAACTATGTATAATATGTACAAACCTCACATTGTCATTTGAGCCTTTGTGACACCAGCACCTTGAACTCCGAATGTGTGTTTTTGGCCTGGCAGTGCAGGGACATGCTGGCAGACTCGTATTCGGGGAACTCAAGGGCAAGACGTGTGTGTGCATGCAGGGACGATTCCACATGTATGAAGGACACTCCCTCAGCAAGGTGGGTAAGAGCCCACAGGTCGCGACATCCTTCATCCCGTTGCTTTTCCTTCATACCGCTTGATGTTACTGTTTTACCTTTTGACTTTTGCTGTGCAAAAAATTTTTAAGGAAGCAAGTCAAATATTTTCCCTTGTATGTTGGTGTCCTTATCATACTATTTATATATATTGTAATATAGGGTATGCTAACCCCAACTCAAACCCCAATCCTAACCCTATCTCCTACTTGTCCTCTAGAGCAACAGCTAAGATATATTTTTGCAGAAGGGATGAAGAACATGAACTTGACCTTAAATTGAATGCTTCTCGCTTGGCGGATCCTGAAACCCGTGGTCCATTTGTGGTTCGGTGGATCACAAGTGATAAGGACACCCTTTGGATTCACATTATTGCCTTTGGCTTGTGGTCTCACAGCGATTCAGCAGGATCACAGTCATATTGAAAAGGGTTTTCATGGCAGACGTTCACAGGGGTTCTCATGAAACAGAGTATCTGTGTCGCCGTTAAACTGGGGGGCAGTCAGGGCCCTCTTGGCTTGGGCAGGCATCACAAACTGAAATTGCCCTCAGTGCTCCCGTTGCTTCTCACTATGTTTCTTTTGCGTCTTTGCTCATTGCGCTCTCTGCAGGTCACCTTTCCCATCCGGGTGTTCAAGCTGTTGGGTGTGGACACTCTCATCGTGACCAACGCTGCCGGGTCACTGGCCGACAGCTACAACACTGGAGACATCATGATCATCCGAGACCACATCAACATTCCCGGCTTCTCCGGCATCAGTCCCTTGTGCGGAGCCAACGATGAGCGGTGAGACAGATCCCCTCCAGTAATACTCTAATAATTCTAATATGACTGGTTTGAAAATTTATGAACCCAACCCCCAGTCCTGGTTCCAAGTATCCTATTATGGATCCTGGTAACCCCAGTCTGGGCAGTCTGCTCTTGATACTGTTCCAGTACTTCCATGGACGCCTGCAATTTGATCACTTTTTTGTCTGACTTCTTTCCGTTGACCAGTTTTCCAAGCACGGCCCTACTAGAATGACAGCTGCCCAGGTATCGCCACACTCCCTGTTCCAGTCCCACCACCTTCCCAGTCTGCTTAGTCTTTTAGCTGCCATGGGAATAAACATGCTCGCTTTGTACGAGTCATGGCTTTTTGTTTCTTTTGCTCTGCTTTGGTGGGAAAACCTTTTTGCTTTTTCTCTGTGCATCTTTTTTGTCCTTCAGTTCTACCCTCCCACTCCGACTGCAGGTTCGGCCCCCGTTTCCCAGCCATGTCTACAGCCTACGATAAAGGCCTGCGTCGACTGGCCTTCGACATCTGCAAGACCTTGGGAATCTCTCGCTTTGTGCGCGAGGGAGTGTACTGTATGGTGGGGGGGCCCAACTTCGAGACCATCGCAGAGGCCCGGCTCCTGCACAAACTGGGAGTCGATGCAGTGGGTAAGAGAAATTTCAAAAGTACATGTACAACGTCTGTTTACCCAGTGCACAGCGTCCTCGTGCTACAAAAAGTCAAGATATGCATCTTCGTAGATGCGAACATGACAGAGCAAACACCACCTGTATTTATGTAACCAGCCAATAGATGGCAGTAAAGAGCATCCAACCAGAATAGACCACTTTAGCTCACCTCACTGCCACAGTGTTTACAGCTTGTACCGGCGATAAATACGTGAACAACATGATATGTGTTTGATATGAATCCATAAAGTCAGAATTTAGCAGGAGTTTGTGAGCGGAATACATTTTTCATTTAATTTGTTTTAAATTACTTTTAATTTTAATGTAGTTTGAGTTACAAAAAATATTTTTAAAATGTTACAATGTCTTTTGTTATTGCTAAGCTATAAGACTTTTGCAGAACCTATCTAACCTATAAAGAGAAGGACATCTGTATTAAACTTTTATTGATTGTGGTCTAGGGGTAAAGTGACATTGGATTGAAACAAGTTAACAGAGTGGGTTCATAAGATCAGGAGCCAGAATATACAAACTTGGTGAAGATACATATACCAAAAGTTTATACTCGCACATAATGTATACCCTGTGTATATATCATATGCACGCAGTGTGCATACCTACTGTCAGTCCAAGTATGTAAAAAGCCAGTGCCTACATCCTGGCCATGTAGCAGTAGATGAGTAGCTCAAATTATATTGGCGTAAATTGATGAAACCCTCAGCAGTTAAAGACAGTTAACTTTTTAAACAGACAACAATTCAAAGCACAAGTTTTGTTCTGAAGAGCACCTATCGAAGGAAACTGACGTGGAGGCTCACTGTGATGTGACGACAGTAATTTTGTAGGTTCGGTGTGGTGTAAAGACGGTAATAATCACCCCCCACGGCGCAGGCATGAGCACGGCCCCAGAAGTCCTGGTGGCCAACCACTGTGGCATGAGAGTGTTCGGCCTCTCGCTCATCACCAACAAAGTGGTGAAGGACTACGAGGACAAGGAAGCGGTGAACCACGAGGGCGTCCTGGGGGTCAGCAGCATGCGGTCACAAATCCTGCGAACGCTGGTCACAGAGCTGGTGGGCCTCATGGATGTGAACAACAACAACGACGCTGAGTGACATCCAGATGGCGCAGAGAGCTGTGTGTGACGCTAGTTTTGCGGCACACACACCGGTTCGAGGCAACCTGAAGTGATCATGGTGCTTTTTTAAACATTTGAACAATTTCACGAATGTAAATACTGTGCTCCGAGTACAATGGTCAGGCTTTCAGCCACAGGTAATAGAGTGCTGCCGTGTGAACCTTACAGCTGTAAAAATAAGCGTAGAATGTGTCCAGGGAATAATGTCCCCTTTTTTCTATTTAAGAGTGAATATTAAAAATCAAGTTCTCAATTATTCATTCTTGGTCCTGAATCTTACTCTAAGCATTATTTTTGGTACTTCTTAAAAAAACACTGTGAAACGAATCGATGAAAGCATTATGAATACTGTATACACACACACATTTTCAGAACCGCTAGTCCCATACGGGGTTGCAGGGAACCGGAGCCAACCCGGTAACACGGGGCGTAAGGGGACACACCCAGGACGGGACGCCAGTCCGTCGCAAGGCACCCCAAGCGGGACTCGAACCCCAGACCCACCGGAGAGCAGGACTGTGGTCCAACCCACTGCGCCACCGCACCCCCTGAATACTGTATACTATACTGTATACTATACTGTAAAACGTGTAAAGTCAAAATGATGCAAATGCACAAGTAAAACAAGATTGTGAACCATTATTCACAAACATTTTGTTTCCCAGTTTCCTTTCCTGTGTTTTTTTTTTCTGTTCTGTCTAATTAGAAGGGTCGCTTATTGCTCTTAGCAAATTCTGAATGTTAGATCTGAGACCTTTGAAATGTTATTTTCAGAAGACAAAGAACGTCAGAAAGCTGCAACTTTTGGTGGCATCAATATTTTTTTCCTTCACACGATGGCGGAAAGCAGAAGTGTAAACAGTGTACATAGTTCCCCCATTTACTACACTGTGAAGCAAGAGGAATTAGGCAGGAGGGAAAAAGTGACCACCCCCCATTCTGAAACCAGTCCTGGGACACCACATCACCACCTCCTGAGTGCTGAAGCAGTCCCCTTTATAGCCTCCCCCCGATGGCATCTGATTGAGATTCATCTATATCTTCACAATCGTGCGGCTAAATTATTACGGGTTAAATACTGGACTCTAAACACACACATAATACTGAGTAAGTGAATGTATCAGACCCACTGAAACACGGTAAGATCTTCACATGTTGCTCCTTGTGTTTACTCCCTTAGGAATTTACGCAAAAGAAGGCTTATTTTGTTCCCGTAAGTAATAACAGTGGCATTTTTACGAAGGTTGTGCCGAGGTCAGGGTTCCAAGGCTGGCAGTCGCATTTCACAACCGTCCACACGACCTGCTCCGTTCCCATCATCACAGTTATCCATGGGAATAATACAGGTGTTGATATCATTCAGAAATCATTCAGTCTAAACTGTTTTGTGGCAATGAACCAGGTCCTGATAGTTTCCTGTCCAGTGATTAATCCTCTATTAATATATAACTTTGTGAACTCGGGAGTCTGACGACAGAGATTTATAGAAATCGGTGCAAGATGTCTTAAAATTTCCATAAAAAGCTTTAAAAAATCTGAGAAAATCAAAAGCTTAAAACATGGCTTGGAGGGCCCTTAGGAGCAAACTTCACATACCTTTGTGTTATAGACATAAAACACAAATTATCTGTAAAAAAAATGCTTGATTTTGTTCAGGGGAAAAAATATTTTTGATATTCATTTTATGTGAACTGGTGACTCTACATTATCCATTTTGTGTGTGTAGGGGCGGATTGCTCTGTGATGGACTGGTGTGCCATCCAAGCTGTACCTCCTGTTTACATGATAGGCTCCCAACCACTGTGACCCAGCACTGGACAAGTGATTATTGAATATGGAGATGCACTTTTAAGTGGTATCCTTTGTCGCCCTTTGCCGCCCTGACCCCTAGTGGAGCAGCAGACCAGCACTGCAGTGCGGTGCATCTCTTCTACACCTGGAACCTGTAGACTTTTGCTCTTCGCACAGGTTTTGTTCCAGCCTGCAAGCACACAGATACTTCCCAGTAAGATCCACAGTGCTGGACAGGTGGATTTTTTGAGGACTGTTCACAGCCTCTTTTTTTTTTTAAATGTAAAATGTATTTTTCAAAAATCTTAAGTCATAAAATCCACACAGAATTAGCGGTCATTTACAGTATGTAATGTGTACATGTTGTTTAATCTGTTAATATAATATAATAGTGTTTTAATATAACCGGGGGGGTGCGGTGGCGCAGTGGCTTGGACCGGGTCCTGCTCTCCGGTGGGTCTGGGGTTAGAGTCCCGCTTGGGGTGTCTTGCGATGGACTGGCGTCCCGTCCTGGGTGTGTCCCCTCCCTCTCCAGCCCTATGCCCTGTGTTGCCAGGTTAGGCTCGGGTTCCCCACGACCCCTGCTTGGGATAAGCAGTTTCAGACAATGTGTGTGTGTGTGTGTGTGTGTATATGTGTAATATAATATATAATATCGTATAATATAATGTAATATAAAAACCCCAGTGGGTAGGACTTTTCTGGGAGTTATAGTGCAGCAGTGCCGGGAGGTGGCGCTGTGACGCTGCAACCGCGCACCTGGACCGTGCCCCACGTTGCCATGGCAGTTTGACTCAACACAACCATCCTCCCCAAGGAGACAACGCTAGTGATCGTAAGCTAACTGGTACAGTGTTCCAGTTACTTTGCAACGTTTCTATTTATTAAGGTCTTTTATTCATGACACATAGTGATTAAAAGGGTCATCGCATACAGCAAAAGTGAGTACACCATGTAAATGCTCTCATGTACTTCTCTCTTATTGCTCACACGTGATACAAGGATGCTCATATTATGAGACTCGCAATAAATTATATAATATACATGATAAAAAAACTCAGAAAACAGTTATTTCGTAACGTTTTTTCAACCTGCGCTGTAACGCATAACCGTCACGTCTTTCATGTCTCTTTCAGGTTAAACTGCCGCTATGAACACAAACCTGCTGCCCTTGAAGAAGGGCTTTAACAAAGTGGTGAGTTCTCACATTTTTTTTTGACATTCCCCTCTTGTGTGAAAATAGAGGTGGGGCTCAAATAAAAAGTACTCAGGTGAAAGTACTACTGTATGGAGTAACAAAGAAAGATGAGTCAGGTAAAGAGGAGCCGTATTCGTGAAAATGAAGCAAAGTCCAGCACAAGGGAGGAGCGACGGGCTTCACGCGTCACTGAGGTTTGCCGTCTTTGGGCGGTGAGGACAGCACACCTGTCGGGTGCAGGCGGACGTGAGGTCGGGGCTCCCGTAGCGCCGATGCCGAGGCGCTCCTAGGCGGACTGCAGGTTCCAGCGAGATGGAGTGGGGAGCCAGAGGGAGGAAGAGGAGGGCCAAATACTGTTTCATTAGGAAAAGGTGTTTACAGAATTGAGAAGTTACATTAAAAGGCAAGTGCAGGTAACAGAGTAAATATGACCTGTTATATGACCATCCGCCTCTCCGCAAATGCTGTGTCCTGCCCTGAGGTTGTCTCGAGTTTAAAGAACCGCCAAAAGCTGTATTTGTACCGCATCGCGACCTGTTCAGGATTACGGTCGGTGGGAGCGGCGCGTGACGGGACACCATGCGGGGCGTGAGGCGGAGCACGTGCCCTGGGCCTCTCGTACCCCCGCGCATCACGGACAGCAAGACAAAGGCAGGAGAGGTGGGACCTCGCACATGGGTCACAGTACCGAGAAAAATTTCTTATTATTGTTATTATTATTATTACTACGCTTCGGTCGTCATGTCGTTTCTGTCAAAAACAAAGTGCTCAAAATATTGCTGCTGTTGTCCAGTGTCCCATTCAAGGCGATCAAGGGTACCGCACTACCTAAGGTTACTGTGCTTCAAGTGCAAGTTCACATCTCATAATTGTGTCTGTGTTGGACAGTGGTGCCCCCCGCCTCAACCCCCCACGAGAAATCAGACTGGAGGTCTGTGCCCAACAGGTCGAGGGAGGAGGTGAATGAGGGCCTGGATGACGTTGGTCTTAATAAGAACAAGAATGTCAAAATGCTGAAGGTAAAGTGGCAGTTGAAGACAAGCCTGGGGGGGAGTAGGATGTTGGTCTCTTGGGCACATCGAATATAGCCACATTAGTCCGGTGCCTTACTATAACTTTACCATGGTTATGGCTTCTAATCCACATTTTTGATTAATTCATTGTCAATAACTGCTGGTTCAGTGTAGGGTCATGGTGGTCCAGAGTCTATCCTGGAAGCACAAGGTGAGAGGCTGAACAAGACACCAGTCCATCACAGGGCAGTCTCTCTCTCTCTCTCACACACACACAGGGCAATTCAGAGTACCAGTTGACCGTACACAGATATCTTCTCCAGAGCACCTGGAGGATACCCACACGAACATGGAGAGAACATGAAACACCACATGGCATGAGCTGGATTTGGACCCACAGCCCAGGAGCTATGAGGCACTAGCACTACCCACTGTGCCACCTATCATCCAGCACTGGTTAAATTCCTATAATCCAATGTATAGACACGCATGGCCGGATTGTTAAATCGCTGCCTTTCAGCTGCTGGTTAAATCCAGGAAGGAGGCTATCAGCGAGCTGGAGAACCTCTGTGCTTCGCTGCTGCAGATGAACATGCGGATGGTGAGGGAAATCGTGGACACGGACATGAAGTCCTTCTCCTGCGCTCGGGACATCCTTACTGAACACCGCACACTTGGGGTGAGGTCCACCTCTGCTAAGAGTCAATGATCTCCACATGCCTTGATTTCATCTGGAACATTCCGCATGAGTTTAACACACTTTAATTTTGTCATTACTTTTTCTCAAGAAATATATTGCATCTTTGAATAATTGGAGCATCCGTCAGATGCTACAGGCCAAGGATGGGTTAAACGACGCAGAAACTGCTGCCGCGAAGCGCTGTTCTGGTAAGGTGAACAATGTGTTTCCTCTACATTTGGGCTCTGCTTTGACTTTTAATTTATACATTCACAACCTGATCTTAACTGCAACTCTAGATTTTTCTTTTTTTGCTTAATACATTTGTATAAGAGAATATTTTGATTTGTATGTAAAGAGGCAGACAAACCTGGTGGCTTTCAAACCAAAAAAATGGAAGATTAAACAAAAGTCAGTTATTTACATAACTGTAATAAATCCGAGGTTCCATTTATATATATAGTGTGAATTCTAATACAATTGTAATTCCCTCTTCCATTCCTGTTGATTTCACACACACATCGTCTGAAACCGCTTGTCCCATACGGGGTCGCGGGGAGCCAGAGCCTAACTCAACAAAAACAGGACGCAAGGCCAAAGGGGGGAGGGGGGACCCCCAGGACAGGACGCCAGTCCATTGCAAGGCACCCCAAGCAGGGCTTGAACCCCAGACCCACAGGAGAGCGTTACCTGGTCCAACCCACTGTGCCACTGTGCCACTGTGCCACTGCACCACCGCGCCCCCCTCTGTTGATTTCAAATACACATATATTGAGTGCCTGCACAGAGCTTGACCAATCGCGTTGTTCGCTTACGCGAGTGTGCAATCTGATTGGCCAGCGCTCGGGGAGCGGCTGACTAAGGTGGAGGCGAAGCTGGCAAAGGCCCGGGCTGAGTGGCATGCGTTGAAAACCTATAAGGAAAAGGAGTTTCCCGCCCTGGGCCTGAAGACAACTGCCATCGAGAAGGAGATCAGCAAGCTCAGGGAGACTCAGCAGGTTAGAGCGCCACCCCAAGGCGGACCGTCGAAGTGCAACGCCTGAATGCGCCCGCCGTGCCGCTTCGCGGAGACATTCGGCAGCTTTTTTCATTCACATTATTTTTGCTTTTTCATCAGCGCGAGTTGGAAGATGTGAGTCGCGTCTGTCAGACAGCGATGGCGGACTTGGAGAAAAGATACAAAGCGCAGGAAGAGGAGATACTGTCTGCGGTCGCTGAAGTAGGACAATCGTGGGCTGGGAGCTCAACACACCGATCAAAATCCTACAGGCTTACAAACTTTTTATCAGCGGTGGCTTTTTTTCTTTTCTTTAGTGATATCTTGGGGGAGTCTGGCTTCCGGGTGACTTTACAGGGCTTATAAACTTCCTAAATCCCACCGTCTCAAGACAAAAAAAAAAAAAAAAAGATAGTGAATGAAGTGAACGGGGAAAAATGGCCTCAAATTCTAAGAAATGGGAAGAACTGGGGGGCGGGGCTAATGGGTTGCAAACAGTCCTGAAAAGTTCACCAGAAAACCTCTTTAGAACATCGCCAGAAGAGCACAAGCATCCAGTCTTCCGCACAAAGCGCTCGCAGAGTATCTGCTTTGTTGTGAATGAGCGGCCGCACCTGGTGCTCGCTCCTCTTGCATTTTATTTGTACAGATACTCAATAAGGCAGCGGTGGGTGGGCAGCGCTTAGGGCTGCGAATCTGGTTCAAATCCCACCTGCTCCTCTTGATAAAGGCTCCTATCCTGAAATGATACAGTACAAATTACCATGCCTTATAAATGGACAAAACATTATAAGTATCTTAGTGTACAAATCTCACACTGTAACTCACCTTGGTGTACTGCTTCTGCCATCCCAACAGCCCCAAATTCTGTCCCATTATTTCACAATCCCGTCAGAGCTCGAACCCGAAACAACGGGGCTTTAAAAAAAAACAAAAAAAAAAAAAAAAACTACGAGGTATTTTCATTTTTGAATCACCCGAATAGATTTTAATTTGTTTTCCTGCACGCGATTCAGATTTCGAGCTGAGAAATTAGCGTACATCTTCACCGAGCTCTGTCTTTGGAGCGTTAGAAGGGTGGTGTCCGTCATCCCGCTTACTGTGTTTTACTCCGGTAAGTGCAAGTTGCTGTACAGAAGCATAAAACGAGAAATACTTAACGACTGTGGTGAAATATCTTGTGTTTTGCAGGAGACGTTGTTGCGGGTCCCTCCTGTCCTCCACCTGATGATTTCCCACAACTTCACCATGAGGGAAGAAATTGCTCTTCATAGAAAAGTACGTCATTAATCATTCTCGATTTCAAATATGCGCATCCCCTGTTCCGGAATTTAGCAGATTATTTGATCTTTGGATTTTTATTTATGCATTAATTAATCATTTATCTATGTGACACCTTTTCTCCAAATGCTGTCAGGTTCGCACACTGAGCTGTTTACGCTGATTTACGCATTTACACAGCAGGGTAATTTTTACCGCATCGGTTCAGGCTATCGGTTCAGTGGCGCACCAGCAGAAGGTGGGATTCAAACCCGTGACCTTCGAATGCTGTAACCGCTGTGCCGTTTGCTGCCGTTGGCCGAACTGCATCTGTTGACGCCGCTTTCACACTCGGTTGTGGTCTCATTACGTTCTCAGCGGACACTCTAGGTTTCCAAGTACAAAGGCATGAGCTAATAAAAAGTGTAACGATAATATCCATGAGCGAATGTATTCCTTCGTGTTGTCGATGTGTTCTTCGAATCAGGTGATTGAGGAGCTCGAGGAAACGTGTGAAGAGCTGGCGAGGAGCGTGAAGGAGCTGCGGCTCTCCCGAGTCACTGCCCGCCGGGCCTTCCGCCACCCGGGGGGGATCCGTTCAGGGAAGGAGGGAGCAGGGCTAGCAGCACCCCCCCAGCTCCATGCCTGACCCCCCTGAGGCCCTAATGGTGACTTCTCAGACAGGAGGGACCCTCTGGTGCACGTTGACCCCCATGGCAGCTGCTCCCCCCATGGCGTTCATTAGAGCACAGCGGGGCGAAGGCAGCACGGTAAACCACGTTATGAGCAACACTACGGGGAGAAAAGGTGAGGGAAGGGAACAGGCAGTGGGAAGATGTGGTAACGCTTTTATTTACTGTGGATTCTTTCACCCACTTAAGTTTTTAAGAGATTTTTTCCAACATTATTCTAAGAAAGGGGAAAAAAACATGGAAAATGACACTTTGGAATTTCCTTGAGAGCACGTGTGAGTGTGTGTGTGTGTGTGTGTGTGTGTGTGTGAGAGAGAGAGAGCGAGATCTTAGGAAGGACGGATATCTTGTTTTGTTTAGTTTTCAGCCTTTGAGGAATGTGTAAAACGCCATGTGCATTTTCCGTCATGGATCTCGCTTTTCCAGCCTCACACTCCTTTCCCACACTTAGAACTTGAGCAGCGCTTCAGCTCCTCGCTGTGTCACTTGTACATTTAAAAAAATATCTCCTTTAATAATGAACTAATGACGAACTTTATTAACAAGAACACTTGCTCCTCACTTCGCAGACGCCGCTGGAATAAAAGTCTGTTCATAACTCATGTTGTTCATAACCCCAAACTTGCTTAGTTTTCAGTCACAATCAATAAAAGATTAATAATATAGACATTCATCAGTAAAAAAAAAAGTTTATTTATGTATTAGGCTTTGTAAATATCACAGATATAGGTATTATAGCATATATATTTAAAAAACATGATTTTAACACTTTACTCCCATGCATAGATGAAAAAAACTGAAATTGCTAAAACTAGGAACACGTGGTCTCCACAAACTCCTGTTTGTTGGTGATTGTTGATGGATTCATCCCATAAAATCGTTCCCATCACTGATGCTCAGGAATACAAGGCATGAGCTGTGGAAGTGAGTTGGATTGAAGTGGTCGCACACCGCTCTCCCGTTTACGTGCTCTTTCCTGCCGTCCACGGGCTCTTCAGTGTAAACACAGGTCACGTTCTCTCCGCGGCAGACAAAAGTTTTGGAAGACAGTTCAGGAGAGGAAATGCGATGAAAAGTAAAACTGAAAAATGTTTGTGTTTGTGAAAGTTGCACAAACACAAGTTTTTGGTTCATCGCATTTCCTAGTATTAAGCTACAACAACTTGCCCCCCCCCCCCCTTCCCACACTAAACTCATAACCAAAGCCACACAATTGCGGGTCGTTAATATTAATGCAGCGGTAACCGAATCCAAGTCACGGGTCACACGGTGAAGGAAATGAAAATGAAAAACAAGATGAGGGAATGTAAAGTATCCAGCAGCAACTTGGGCCTTCCTTGACATTCTAATACTCATACATAATGTACGGGGGGGGGGGGGTTGAAGGAACAATTAATACTGCTGGGTGAGCATCATGTGCTACATGCTACATACACTTAAAGCCTGTTGGTTCTCAGTTTTGGTCCCGATAAGGAGGAACAAACTCCCTATGTCCCTCACAGCTGCTGAATCCATCATCGTTCAAGGAGCCTCTCAAACCATTTTTTGAGAGCCACTTCTCTCCCAGTAGCTCCATAAATGAGTCCAACATCATCTGCTGTGATTATCTGTGTATTTGCTATGTGAATGTCACTTCTATAGGAGCTACTGGAGGGATTCGAACCACCAACATGGTGGTGTCGGGCACACAAGATGTGTCCGTAATCCTCTGTCTGTGTCTAAAGCTCTTTGCTGTTGGCGCTCTTTCACTCGTTTCTGAGTTTTATGTCACTTTGGGGAAAAGCAAAGTGACTGATGAGCAAATTCAAGTGTCAGGCTCTACTAGCACTGCAGGAATATGAACTGACTTGTAAAAAACAAATATCATCCATGAGATCCCGTGTGTCGGTTAGGTTTGAAACAGTTACAAAGGAGTGTAAAACACGGTGGAATTGAACCTCACTCGTCCTCTAGAAAGAAGGAGAGCAGGGGTTGGAAAAAGCAATGAGGAGTCTCGGTGTAAGATGACCGTTTTGGAAAAGTCCCTTGGAGACGTCTTAAAGATAAATGAAGGCCAGCGGCGCGTCGCTCATGAGCCGAATCCCAGTATGACATTAAAGGTTAATAAGAGCGTCAGATTTCCAGCAGCCTGGAGCTAAACAAGATGACATTGTTAACCCTGCTGAAAAGGAATAAAACTGAACGATGGGTGTCGCTGTCACTGGGGTGTGGACCGGACCGGGGGCTGTTTTTTCTCACCCTGGTACCGTCTGCGGTTTTGAGCTCATCCTTGTCCTCGTCGTCATCCTCGTCATCTTCGTCTCCCTTGTCCTCCGTCCTCGGGCACGTTCCTCGTTGCTGACAAAACAGTTCCGATGGAAGACAGACGTCAAGCTGTTTGTTCCCCCTCGTGAGGAAGCGTTGTGTTTTGCGATATTCCACTTTCTAGAGAGTTCCTCTTTGTCCTGAGTTTTTTTTTCCCTCCTTAATGGGAGTCTTTCAGAACAGAGGGACGGGGAGGACTTTTAATTTCATCGGATTTAGTCCCCGTTCCCTCGTATCTCGAGTATCACTTAGGGTGTGCACGAGGTGGTTAAGGAGCTCAAATTGTGAGCAGAAAGAGAAATTCCTGCAGCTGTACTAATACTGTATCCATAGTGCTGAGTACTGTGAGTGGTACTGAGACCAGATTTCCACACAGAACAATAATATGTCAAATTGAAAACGTATTTTCAACTGTGTGTCTTTCATGTACAGTGATGGGAAAGCGTACCCTTTCGACTACAGTTTTACACGACAGAGATAAATAGTAGACAGATATATAGACAGCTTAGATATAGATAGAAAGAAAGATATAGCTATATATAAACAGATACAGTATATAGAACATAGATAGATAGATAGATAGGCCCAAGTTCTTATTTAGCACAGCAGCTTTATAAAGGACTCTGTGAAAGTACATCTTTGCTCTTTGCTATTTATTTCAGTTAATTCATCTTTCATTTTAGGGAATGTACATTGTAGATATTGCTCTGGCACTGGTGAATGCCAACATTTAGCTTTCGCACAGTAATTATTGATACTTTACCAAAGTCTGGCAAATGACTAAATGATCGCTTTGTTTTAGCTTCAGAGGCGTCACAACTGGATTTTGCCATTTCGCGCGTCTCCCGGGGTCGTCGCGTTTGAACGACATCTGCACTGCGCGGGTGTCTGTGCTTGGGTGTGTTTGCGTGCGCGAGCGCGTGGGAGCGCCGAATTAGCTGCTTCCAGCGTGAAGTTCCGTAGCCGCTTTTCCACAGTGTGGGAAAGGAGCGCTGTGTAAACACACACAGAGCCTTCATCACCTCTGCTCACGGGCCACTGCTCTCATTACTGTGTGGTTTCCGTTGGAAAGGATTCTTCCCGGTACAGAGGTTGTGCGCTCGCACCGGGGGCCACGATCCCGGCCTCCCCGGGACGGCCAAAGACGTTACGACGGGAACCGTGTTCCTGTGTTTTATACTTGTGGATGATGAATAGGATTCTGCGCTCTATTATTTTTTATTTGATTAATAACAGCACCGGGTCACATCAACATAGAGGATTAACACGGTACGGCGAGAAACTGCAAAAACATCAGCATACTTCAGACAAGGGCTAATGACTACTGCATTGTGAAGGTGTGGTCAAGTAGCATGGTTTAAGGGGGCCTCACTCCAAACGGGAGTCCAGACATCCCAGAATTCGGCTGAATTATCACACACGTTTGTTTTTCTGGCAAGAAAAGTTAAGTGTTTTCTTTGCCATTTGTTTTAGTGTCATGCATTGTTTACAGAGGGAACTTATAGTTTAAACCGTAGTTATAAAATACATTTTCGTGCCTGGTATGGAGGAGAAATCAGCCTGTGCTGCATCTTAAATAATAGTCACAATATTCTGGGCTGAAGAGAACTGGGCTGAACCCGGGAAATGTGGACCCCCTCCCCGCCCCACACCTGGGGTTAATAAACCCTAACCAAAACTGAACAAAAAAAAAAAAACTGATTTACTCCTGTGACTGAGGGGGAAAAAAAAAAAAGAAATTTGTTTCTAAATGCACTTCATGGTAGCGCTGGTTAAGAAACTCGCCCCTTAAACGGTATCTGAACCGAAACGTTTCGGAAAATCCTGGCACTCGGACGAAAATGTTGTAATTGCGGGGGGGTTGCCACTTGTTTTAAAATTTTTTTGTAAACGTATTGAATGATGATGATACTATAATAATAATCATAATAATAATAATAACAATAAATTATCTATGTAGGGTAACTGAGTTTTTTACTCTAATGTTTTATTTAGGGGGTGCGGTGGCGCAGTGGGTTGGACCGGGTCCTGCTCTCTAGTGGGTCTGGGGTTCGAGTCCCGCTTGTGGTGCCTTGTGACGGACCGTAGGATCCGCGACCCTGTATGGGACAAGCGGCTCAGAAAATGTGTGTGTGTATTGTTATTATTTATAGTTACTGTAATTGTTATTAAGAACATGTGCGCCTCGTCTCGCGAGCGGTGTCCGGGCGCTTTCATTTTTAACGCGGTTGTGGAACTTGTCGCTCCGTTGCCATGGCACCGCGGTGTCGCGTTGCCGCGAGGCGAGCCGCCCGATACAGTGTAACAGAATGTAACGGATGGCGGCGGAACGTGCGCGGGGCAGGGTCGCTCACACACACACACACACACACACACACACACACACACACACACACACACACACACACACACACACACACACACACACACACAGACACGCACGCACGCACGCACGCTCTCCGGGGTGTTTCTCGGACAGTTTCGCAGGGGCTGGAAAAGTCGAGAGATGCCCAGGGCTGCTTGACAGAGTTACTCCGCTGATACTCTCGTGTTACCCTGAACTTACTCTGTCTGTTCTCTGGCTGCGCGCGCTTCCCGAAGAAGACGTCGGAGCTCTTTTGAAGTGTACATTTTGGAAGACCGGCATGTTTTCCTAGATGCTTTTAATGCCTCGGTTCGGTGGATTTGTAAGCCGACACTTCTGCACGAGCTGAACAAGTTGTGTGGCTCGAGCGCATCTCTCGCCCCCTGCGAAGGGTTCGCTTGCAGCCCCCCTCCCCACCCACCACCAGCAGCACCACCGCCGCCCCACACGATGACTCTGAACACCGAGAGAGACGCCAAGGAGACGCTGCGGCGGAGGGCGAGCACCCCGATCCCGTCGAGGACCCGCGATCCCGGGTGCGAGTCCGGCCCGCGCGCGCTCGGACACCCCGCGCTCGGACACTCGGCCTCCTACCAGCCCGGAGACCCCACGGTGCGCAGCCGCGCGCACTGGTCCTCCGACTCGGAGGACTCGGACAGCTCCGGGTCCGAGTGCCTCTACCGGGTGGTCCTGCTGGGGGACCACGGCGTGGGCAAGTCCAGCCTGGCCGGTATATTCGCGGGGATCGTCGGGGAAAAGGACGCGAACGACCACCTGGGAGGTACCGCAGCTCCCTTCTGTACAGTTACTGTATTGTTCAAATATGAGGATCAGATATCATCTATTCTATGCTGCCACTTACTTTCAACTTTGTCTCCAGTTCCTGTGGGTCCGACAGTAAATGACACGTTATTGTACAGATCGGGGCATCAGAAACACAATAAATTCTACTCAAACAGTTACAGTCTCATACAACCTAGTCTCATAATTGACATTGTATTGTAATGGCAATGAAGCGAGTGGGGGGGTCCCAAATATTTCTTTATAACTCCCCTGTCCCTTATTTCTGATACTTTTCACCCCCCTCCCCCGCATATTTGCCGGCCTCTGCATTCACTGCTGTTGCTAATACAATATTTTGGTGCCCAATACCTGACAAACTGTTGCTCTGCCTATTAAAAGTGCAATACTTATTATGACCCTATGTGATGAGGCATCAGTTTTTGCCCAGTCTGTGCGTCCGCAAAAGAGTAACAAGGTTTAGGTCATAGTGCAGTTATTTCTCACCCTCCGTTTATTTACAGTTCCACTGACTACTTACAGGTGTTTATTTCAGTTTACCGGTTTAGTTAACCACAAGAGCACGGTAACGTGAAGATGCGTTCGGTTCCGCCGGGGTTATTTTTGTCACGTTGGGCCAAGTGTGACGGCTGTTCCCCGGAGCCCCCCAGATGCGCTGCGCTCAGCCGTCGGCCGAGTGACCGCAGAGCTGCCGGGATGTTCCCGTCAAGGCCGCGCTTTGTGCTCCTCGGGAACGGGCCGGCACATTTTGCACGAGGCGAGCAACACGCCTGAATACCTGTTGTGTTGTTTGTCCTTCTCCTTTCGTTGGGGGAAGGGGGTGGTCTGGGTTCGGGATTCGGTCTTTCCAGATCGCCAGCGCTTTCTGGTTGAGGTTCCGTTAAAGGGCCTGGAGGCACCGTGACCATTTTTCTGCTCCTTGTACGACCCCTGCGAGAGAACAAGCAGTTCTGACTGAGAGCGGGTGTTGAGAGACTTGTCAGCTGTCACGCGACTCGCGCCGAGAGGATGCGGAGCGAACGTCACGCACAGCCCGACTGCTCGCGCCGCTGCGTTTCCGTGCGTCAGCAGATAAGTCCATCAAACCAAACTTCTAGAAGTTTCTCATTTTTGATGTGGACGCATGAGAACTCGCTGCGGGAACAGGGTGTGACGGGAGTGCGTAGCTCAGCCGCTGGCGGGCCTTGGGATATGGGCAGGTTTTTATTCCATCCAGGCTTAGCTAGTCCAGATAATAAATAATAATGAAGCTTCTTTAGATGCATTGCGACACACACACACACCGCACATAGTTTTGCGCAGAATATATTTTCCAGAACGAGAAACAGTGAGTCGAACAGGACAGTTGTGTCCCTGTATGATGTAACATCTCCTACTAGACAAACACATCAGATGTTGACATCCAGCCCTTGTGTCCATTTAGGAATAAATCTGGTTTTACCGCTGTGTTTACCGGTTATCGACTCATCACCCTGGTTACTGTGACCTAGGAGGGTAACGGAGCCCTTAATCATTCGCGAGGCGCTACACGCTGGAAGGCGTCCAGATATGAAGAAGACCAGGCTGTGAAGTTTGTGATGCCAGTGCTGCACGGGGCGGGGGGGGGGTGCTAAGGTGTCAGGTCTCGTCACTCCGCTGTCCAGGAATTGTACTCTCTGTTGTACCCTAGAGTGGGGCACTTACCTAAAGAGTGTCCTGCCAGGTAAATGGCTGAGTGTCAGAACCAGAAAGGTGCGTGTGCCACTTAGGATGTGAGTTTTAGCTAAAATAATCGTCATATTTAACAACGGTAAACTATTTGGGGTTTTAAGGGGCTCTCCGTCGTTCGGGATTAAGTCTGTGAAAATCAGGTCAGTTGGGTGGTGTTACATTGAACGAAAGACCGGCGATTCTATCAGATAGGCATGATGGGAGGTTAAGGGGTTGGGATGTGGGGATGGGCAGGGCTGGGGGCAAGAGGCGGGGAGGCCACACACCTCGTACCCCCTCCTCACGGACACACGCTGGCTGACCTTGTTTTGCGGTTAGTGAGCGGCACAGTGACCGGTCCCTATCGAACCGACTGCACGTGGAGCTGCCCGTTTAGTCTGCGGAAGGTTGTGTGCGGCAGTAGTGTTCACGCAGAGACTGTGGTGTGTGCGGCTTAGAGGTGAGGTCCCCATCCAGCTGGGTGAATTTTACGGTTTCTGTTCAGCGCTAGTACCCTGATCGAGGCTATAACAGCACGAGCGGGAAGTCCTTCCCGGGGCCTGGTCATTACAGGGCAGATGCCTTAACCGCTACACCACCTGCTGTCTCCTTTGTTGGAGTGTTTTACCCTAATTACTGTGATGGGACAGCACAGCGGAAAAATAAAGGAAGTTTGAAAAGTGTCTTTCAGCCTGAAAATTATCTGCAAAATACAGGGCTGCCCCCTCCCCCCACTCCCCCCACAGGCGGAAGGCGGCATGGTGTGCGCGTGGGCGTCGGTGCGAGGGAGTCGGCCGCCAGGGTGACGGCAACGGTGCAGCAACCCAACAGCTGGCAGCCCTCCCCCGGGAGACGAAGACCGCACCGAGGGGGGTCCACGACCCTGGAGCAGGAAGCGGCGTGACCCCGTTCCTCCCGTTTATTGAGCCCGGGGGAGAGTGAACCCACCTCTGATTCACAGCTTTTCTCCGCCTGTCGTTGCCAACCGTTTTCTGGCACAGGGTCGCAGTGGTCTGGAGTCCATCCTGGAAGCATGGGGCGTGAGGGGTACACTGCGGGACGCACTTCTTACTGTGCCATTGCTTATAAAGACATATGTTCGTGTTGTGTGAACACCCCTTTTAACGTGCGCTCGTGTTCGAGGCACAGGTTTCCGAAGTTATTGTTCCGAACACAAAGATGTCGGTTCGGTAGGTTTCCGTGGCGACGGAACAGCAGCTTCCCGCTTTCACGGCGGCGCAACTGGAAAAACGGGACATATTTTGGATGCGATTGCGCTGGTTTATGTGTGAACGCGTTACTTTAGGGTCGGGGTACTCGGAATACTTACACTTTGATCTGTCGTGAGTGGATTAAAAAAAAACACCGACTGTTTGAGTAAACGAGGTATGGTAAAATTCTGGTAGGGTAATTCTTGTTCGACACTAAATAAGGAGCCGTGATTCAGACTGGGCTGAAATAGATTGAATAGCTTTTATAGGAGGATAATGAATGGCAATAAAAGCATCACGTTCTCTCTGTCACACACACACACACACACGCACACACACACGCACGCACTCAAAGCCAAGACACACACGTGCAGGCCGTGACCTTGTACGTGTTGTGCTGCAGCGAGGCGGTAAAGGCCAACGCAGAGGTTGGCTCATCCGATACGCTGCCATCCAAGGCAAACAATCCATTTCTGCTCATAAATCCCTCATTATTTAATTTCTTTTTTCCAAAAAAAAAGATGGAGGGATGATTGACTTGGCGACAGGAAATACCCGACCCCGCGCGCTACCGGACTTCCCGTAGCTTCGGCCTCAGCAGGGACGATCTCTGTCGTTTCAGAGGACACGTACGAGAGGACTCTGACGGTGGACGGCGAGGAGACCACGCTCATCGTCATGGACACGTGGGAGACGGAGAAACAGGTACTGCGTCGGACCGCCGTGCTCGCACCTTCGGGACCGTGTCAGGTTGGACGGGGTGTTTTTAGGAGACTAAGGAAACGAAAACACCCGGAGAGTGTGCGTCTCGCAGGGCCGACGTCACCGTCGCCTGCGGAACACGGCATTTGCGGCGTCCCACACTGGGGCTGCCCTCGCGGAAACAGCGACTGACCACGTGCGGTCGTGACTTGGTTTGCCCGGTTCGACGTTTAGCGCCTAAGCGAAGATCCTGTGGAAAACGAGTCGCCGCATCTCCCCGTTGTTCTATAGAGAGACGCAAGAGCTGTTTACGTGTCAAGGCCAGGTGTTCGAATAGGCTTCCTATTCCAGTTGGGGGACCCTTGGCTTGGGGCCCCTCTGGGGGACGACGAGGTGCAGGGACGCAGGAGCCGATGTGAACCACGAGCGAGTCTTCAGCCTGAGTGAACGTGTGTGTGTGAGAGAGAGAGAGAGAGAGAGAGAGAGAGTGCTGTCCTTCTCACCGCGTTGTGGAAAAATGTGTGTGCGTGTCAGTCGCCCGTGGCGAAAATCCATGGTCCGCAGCCGAAGTGGAGCGAAAGACCGACCGTGTTTTCACTGTGCCCGCGCACCGAGGGTACACCGCTCGCCGCGAGGGCTCATTATGCCAGTATTGATTAGACTGAGGGCCAGACTGCGAAGGCCATGTTCGCGTTGTCGGTCGACAAGGACGTCACGTTGCGGTGTGGCGCTCCGCCGGGACACTGGACACCAGAGGGGATGTCGGGTTATTGAACGTGGCAGTCAGCCGGTAGCCTAGTGGTTAAGGACACCGACCTGCAACCTAACCGAAAGGTTGTGGTTTTCATTGCCAGAGGGTACCCTAACCAGAGCCGCAACCAAAACGCTTACCCTAATTCATACCTTAACCCCAAAATTTACCCTAATTCATACCTTAACCCCAACATTTACCCTAATTCATACCTTAACCTCAACATTTACCCTAATTCATACCGTAACCCCAAAATTTACCCTGATTCATACCTTAACCTCAACATTTACCCTAATTCATACCTTAACCCCAACACTTACCCTAATACTTACTTTAACCCCAACATTTACTCTAATTCATACCTTAACCCCAACACTTACCCTAATACTTACTTTAACCCTAACACTTACCCTAACCAAACCCTACCTCCCTTCAGTAAGCGTGTTAAGTACACCGACTCGTCACGCTGGCCAGGGGAGCGAACCCGACTGCTTCTCTTACCCTCTTGAGCCGAGAAACCGCAGCAAAGAGCACGTGTACCGCCCTTCCTCGCTGTTTAGGTCTCGAGTCCGGTGTTTCCCAGAAGATGAGGGAGGAACGTTGTGCTTCTTTGCAGGATGAGCTGGTCAACAGTCTGCGCTGAGCAGGACTTCAAGGAGATGATGCACTTTTGAGTGATTTTGAATTTTTAATTGTTTTTCTCTACCGGTTATATGTGAAGCAAAAAGTCTTAAGAAGCACAGCGAAGTGTTTGACGGAACCGATCTTGTGTTATTAACCCTTGTGCTGCCGTGACTTAGAGGTAAAAGCGACTTTGTATTTGAGAACAAAGCCGGTTATGAACAAACTTTTGGCCCCAGTTGAGTTCAGAAAGTGAGAGTGAGTATTTTCAGTGTGTAAAACAGCAAACGGAGTATTGTACCCTTTTAACACCGTGTGGCCGCGTGTCTCGCTCTGCCAGGAGGAAGACGAGAAGTGGGTGCAGGACTACTGCATGCAGGTGGGCAACGCCTACGTTATCGTTTACTCCATCACGGACCGCTCCAGCTTCGAGAGCGCCTCCGAGTTGCGCATCCAGCTGCGCCGCATGCGGCAGGCTGAGAACATTCCCATCATCCTTGTGGGCAACAAGAGTGACCTGGTCCGGTGCCGGGAGGTGGCCGTGGAAGGTGAGGTGTCCCGCAGTGTGAAATCACGGTGTGCTTATGCAATTATGAGATGCTTGTCTCCAAAGTGACGTACAACTCAGAAGGTGCGTCAGTAACAGACAAAGAGCTTTAGACATAGATATAGGATTATGGACACACAACTTGTGTGTGGGACACCACCATGTTGCTGGTTCACATCCCTCCAGTAGCTCCTATAGAAGTGACATTCGGATAGCAAATACATAGATAATCGTAGCAGATGGTGTCGGACTCATCTATGGAGATGTCAGGAGATCAGGAGAGAAGTGGCTCTCAAAGAGACGGTTTGAGACCCTCCTTGAATGTGGGAGGGATTCAGCAGCTCTGAAGCACAGTGGGAGCTCTTTCTGGAGAACTAGTGCAGAAAGGGTCTTGATGTTCCCTATAAGACCGACCGTTTGTGCCATTAGACAGAAGAAGTGAAAGGTCACGTAGGGCGACGCTGACGTTTGGTGGTGTTGCGCTGCCTGCTGCAGAGGGCCGGGCCTGCGCCGTGGTCTTCGACTGCAAGTTCATCGAGACGTCCGCCTCGCTGCACCACAACGTCCACGAGCTGTTCGAGGGCATCGTGCGGCAGATCCGCCTGCGGCGCGACAGCAAGGAGACCAACGAGCGGCGGCGCTCCATCTACAAGCGCAAGGAGAGCATCACCAAGAAGGCGCGCCGCTTCCTGGACCGCCTCGTGGCCCGGAACAACAAGAAGATGGCACTCAAGGTGCGCTCCAAGTCCTGCCACGACCTCTCTGTGCTTTAACTCCTTGCCCCCCCCCCCCGACCCCCAAAGCCACATCTGCCTCGAGCCCTGAGCCGCTTCCTTCCGTTTTGACGAACTTATGTAAAAATGGATGACGTGCCGTCCGAGGCAAAGTAAACACAGCGAATGGAAACTGCTTTCGTTTTCCAGTTTGTCCGGTTTATTTCTATTAACTAGACATTTTTGTAAAAGCAAGTAGAATATTTGTTTTGCTTTTTCTAAAACCGGACCGCCTGAAGAATTTTTTTTTTTTTGTTTTAACTCCCACTTTTGGAAGCGGTTTGGAATTTCGGCCGATTCATCAAGTGAAACGTATGAGGCTGATAAAGCGCGGCGTTTTTGGAATTTGCACCCAGGACCTTCGGGCACCGCGAGGATCACAAATACGAAATGATTTTGGCAGCAAGTGGGACAAATCAACCATTCGTCCAGCCCTCTCCAGGTTGGTCGGTGGAAATAATCTTTGAAACACCTGCCCCCCATGTCTCTTGGCTCCGTTATTTATTTGCACCAGTTCTTGCTGAAGCCGTGAGAAGATCCGTGAAGGGAATAAATGGATTTAAGCGCTCGTCAACAAAAACAAGTCCTAAACACACTTCTGTGCTTTCAGACACACTTTGGGAACAACTCACTGATGGACAACTCGCTCCCTGTGTTCATGTGCGTTTCTTCCAGGTGCTCTGGTTTCCTCCCACAGTCCAAAGAAGTGTTTTGGGTGAACTGGTGACAGTAAATTGCCCTTAGTGTGTTGTGTGTGAATGAGTGCGTGACTGTCACGTGATGGACTGGTGTCGTGTCCTGTCCTGTCCTATCCCGTCCTGTCCATCCTGTACCCCGGCTCACGCCCCGTGTTTCCAGGATAAGCTCTGGACCTCCGCGGCCCTGCAGTGGACAAGCAGCTAATGATAATGGGTGGATCTGGTCACGGATGGTCACAGGCGGTCTTGGAAACTCACAGTCATGCCAGCTCATCTGAGAAAGGGCTCTTGTGTCTCCAGACTGTGCTCTTCACAGTTTCTTGTGAGTTTCTACCAAAGAAGGGAAGGACCCACGGATGAACTTCACCCCGAGAACTCAGGTTTGACCGGCTGGGCATGGCAGTCGATCGGGATCTTTGGGCGATATTTTGACCTCGAAAAAGAACCCCCTTTCCAGGACGGGGAACTTGTTCCTGCACTCAACATGCCATTTTTTTCCTGGAATCTAGTGGCTCTTCTTGTTTTTTTGGACAGGACGCAACAGATAGATTTTTTGTTTCTTCCGCCCTTTGTTCTCCGCTCCAACCCTGTAGCAAATTCTCTGACCGCTTCTCCTGAGCGTACCGCGCATTCGCCGGCTCTTTCCTTTGAGTGCTTCAACATGGTCGCAACATGGCACAAAAACACTGACATTTGAACCAAAGTTCCCTGCTAATTGATTCAAGATACTGTCCTCTCTTCTGCCCTTTGAGCATGACAAATGCGAGCAATATACACTATATGTATATATATATATATGTGTGTATATATATATATACATATAGTACAGATGGATTAACTTGTGACTCTTTACTACGGTTTTTGTAAATATACAACGTTTAGGATTTTTTATGATGAAATAAAGTAAATATATGCATTACACATGTTTTGTCCTTGCAGCTGAGTTCTTCCCTGGGACTTACCGTATTCCTCACGTCCAGGTGGAGTTCGTTAAGTGGATCTTTCGTTCTGTATCGTGAGCCAAGTCCGAATTGCGTTCAAAGAACATGGTCACGACAATCAGACTTGGTCTGAGGCAGTGGGTGGCGCAGTGGTTTGGGTTAGTCACCGTGCGAATGAGAGACTCGGGTTTGAATCGAACCTCCTGCTGTAGTGGCCTTGATCATGGTACTCAGAATCGGTACGGTAAAAATTACCCTGCCGTGTAGATCAGTAAATCAGTGTGAGCAACTTAGTGTGCAAACCTCACAGCACATATCACCTAAGAGAAAAGTGTCAGAAATCACACACACAGTCTGAAACCACTCATCCCAAGTGGGGGCTGCGGCAAACCAGAGCCCAACCCGGCAACACAGGGTGCAAGGCTGGAGGGGGAGAGGACACACCCGGGAGGGGACGCCAGTCTGTCACAAGGCACCCCAAGCAGGACTTGAACCCTACACCTGCCAGAGAGCGGGACCCAGTCAAACCCACTGTGCCACCAGGCCCTGTGTACAGCCTGAAACCACGGCCAAACGAGTACCCGTCATGTCCCAGAGCGTGGGCCGACCAGGTTCAGCCGAGGACATCTCACAGCTTTCCCAGGACAGGGCGTCTCCGGTCAACCCCCTGCACAGGCAGAAGCAGCTCCGAGGGGAAGCACGCCTGGTTCCGGGTCTCTGGACTGACTACTATTTCTGGGGCTGTTTCTCAGCAGTGTTTTACTTGTTGACAGCTGCTGGCGGTGCCCACTCCTTCAAGGCCTTGTGAGTTTGGGTGGAGAAACAGTACAGTCTTGGCAGCAGTGGCTAAATCTGCTCCAGCACAGTAAAATTCAAACGTCATCCTTCATATTTACAACAATTTACCAAAAGCATTGGAAACATGATGATGAAACCCCTAACTCTAAACCTTAATCCTAACCGCTAATCCAAACCCATCCCCTAACCCTAACCCCTAACACTCTCAGTGGTTCTTTGTCAGATCTGCTGTAAAACCCCAGAGACACCAGAAAGGCCAAAAAGTTTTGAGTTCGTACCAGTTCTGAGTAGGCAGTGTGGCATTACATAGAGGAAGTCTGTTTTATTCTTCATCATCATGTACACTCATGGAGCACTTTATTAGGAACACCTGCTTATTCATGCAAGTATCTAATCATCCAGTCATGTAGTCATAGCATAAAATAAATCATGAAATCATCATAATCATAAAATCATACAGATACCAGTCAGGAGCTTCAGTTAATGCTCACATCAAACACCAGAATGGGGGAAAAAATATGATCTCAGTGATTTTGACCGTTACATGATTGTTGATGCCAGACAGGATCGTTTGAGTATTTCTATAACTGCTGATCTCCTGTAATTTTCACGCAGAGTCCCTAGAGTCTATCAGAATGGTGCGAAAAGCAAAAAACAACCAGTGAACGACAGTTCTGCGGATAGAAACACCTTGTTGCTGAGACTGATTTGAGCTGATAGAAAGGCTACAGTAACTCATGTAACCACCCTTTAGGACTTCGTTGAACAGAAAAGCATCTCTGAATGCACCACACGTTGAACCTTGAGGCAGGTGGACTACAACAGCAGAAGCCCACGTTGCGTTCCACTCCTGTCAGTCAAGAACAGAATGCTGAGGCTGCAGTGGACACAGGCTCACCAAAACTGGACAGCTGAAGACTGGAAAAACGTAGCCTGGTCTGATGAATTTCAATTTCTACCAAGGAACACAGATGGTACGGTCAGAATTTGGCATCAACAACATGAATCCATGGACCCAACCTGCCTTGTGTCAACAGTCCAGGCTGGTGGTGGTGGTGGTGTAATGGTGTGGGGATTATTGAAATTTTCTTGGCACACTTCAATGCCATATCCTGAGTATTGTTGCTGACCGTGGGCATCCCTTTTATGACCGCAATTTACCCATCTTCTAATGGCTAGTTCCAGCATAATGCACCATGTCACAAATCAAAAGTTATCTCGAGATGGTTTCATGAACATGACGGTGAGCTCGGTGTTCTTCCCAGTCATCGAATCGGAATCCAGTAGAAGACCTTTGGGATGTGGCAGAAAGTGCATGATGCAATCATGTCGACATGGACCAGAATATCAAAGGAATGTTTCCAACACCTTGTGGCAGGAAAGCAAAGGGTGGCCCTACCCAGTATTAGTATAGTGTTCCTAATGAAGTGCTCAGTGAATGCATGAATGGTGTGGTTCTGGTGAACGTGACCTGACGGAGGTGCTTAACTAACACTTAAACACATTTTTTTTAATCTTTCTTGGACCGTTAGATGCTTTTAGACGTTTTTAGATCAACGTGCCCCCTACTGCCGTTTCCCATCCAACTCCGGTACGATTGCCGCGGCACAGCGAGCGGCTCGGTTCGTTGCAGGACAGGAAAATATGAGAACCGATCGATGCAGCCCCTTCGCTAAGATAACGGTCGATAACCTGTCGGGTTACCAAAGTGCAAAAACACTTTGGAAATTGTGCTTTTCTCTCTGCTCTTTGCACGGCACAGCGGATAGCACTGGCGCCTCGCACATTCTCGCCTGCGGCTTTGAATGTGCGTTCGAATCGGGTTTCCTCCATCAGACAAGGTATTATTACTAATAACGGAGGGATACGTGTCTCTTTCAGGAGAAACGAGACGGCCGAACACGCCGGAAGTCGTGTTCCATTTCACAGTCGCGGTTTCCGTTTTATTCCAGCGCCAAACTCTTCTGTCCGCTAAGAAAAGCCAAAGTTCGGTGAACTAGATGAGCAACGTCTTTGCTGTTGTCCCCTTTGCCGAGGAGCAGTTTATGTAACTTGTGAATATCTGGTGGTTGTGTTTACGGCAGTGAAAGCAGCGCTTTTGTGTCGAGTCTAAATATGCGTTAATTATTTTTATTGAAAGGGACGCGATGTTACTGGAAAGCTGTTATGTGCTTTATGTGTGTTTATAGGTGTTTATGTCTTTGTGTGTGGTGGTGCGTGTGCGCGCGTGTCTTTGTGCCCGTCTGGGCGCGTGTGGACGTATGTGTGTGTGCGCGCTCGCATTCCGATGCATGTTTGTGTGTGCTCCGTTGCTCGCTCGTTCGCTCGCTCGCTCGGCCTTCACTCAGCAGGGCCCAGGCGCCGGGCCAGCTCTGTATCAGGGCCGGGCCGCACTGACGGGCCTGGGTCAGCTCTTTCCACTCTCCCTGTGACAGCCGAGCCGGGGGGGGGCGGGGGCGGGGGAGGGGCCGCTGGCTGCAGGCTGGGGCGCATTGATTCAGTCTGGGTAATGGAAAAAGTGCGTCGCACCCCACAGCCCCGGCCTCTGAACCATTGCAACATCCAAACACACACACACACACGCACGCAAACGCTGTTCTCCCCGAGCACGTAAACACACATTCGTGTTGCCTGTCTACGTTGCCATAAGGCCACAGGCTGGTGATTAATATTCTGCAACTATTCAAGGTAAAACCCTTTAAACTCGTTTAAGTCGTAGTGAAGCATCTCGCTGTGTGTGTGTGTGTGTTTTGGTGGAGACGCGTCGTTCATACCAAGAGCAGTGTCTTCCGCTGGTCACACCGGCTGCTCCAGCAGTGTCCGGCTGCACACGTTTGTGAAATGTGGACAGAGAAAGGTTGGGCTCACAACCCATCTGCTATGACCACACACACACACGGATAATCTAGGAACAAAAGGGAACTACAGTTTTAATAATGTTCAAAGTGGCCAAACAGCTGTACTGGAAACGAGTCACAGCCCCACCAATGGAATGGCGACAGTATGTGCCATGTGCTTGATTAACAAGCTCTGGTTTCCTCCCACAGTCCACAGACATGTGTTTGGGTGAACTGAAGGCTCTAAATTGCCCTTTGTGTGTGTGTACCTGAGAGAGAGAAAGAGAGAGAGAGAGATAGATTGCCTTGTGATGGACTGGTTTCTCATCCAGCCTCAGACTATGTGCTTCCAGGATAGGCTCTGGATTACCATGACCCTACACTTGACCCTGACAGTTACTGGTAAAGGATGGATCTATATTTCAACAGTGTAGTCTTTTACTGTTCACAGAGAATAACAGCAGCATTGTTTTCCCAGTATATTATTATTATTATTATTATTATTATTATTAATATTATTATTATTATTATTAGTAGTAGTAGTAGTCGTCACAGCACATTTTCTTCCCCTGTTCCCAGAATCACTGGAGCTCCGGCCAACTTTCCAAAATACCGTTGCCCTAAGCAGCCGCATGTTGTCTTCCCTTGTTTTGCAGCATGTAAGCGTGCACCTCTCCACGCACACGCATGTATACACACGGGGTGCGTGTGAGCCAGAGGTGGGATGTTTAGTGCCCCATAACATGTCGTTTAAAAGCAGCGGCCAAAGCCATAAATCCAGCAGCATGGAAAATGTGAATAAGGGCCGGAGCGGCGGCGGCGGCGGCCCCGCCAGATGGCGGTGATGAATGCCTCGGCGCTCGTCGCTCGCAAGGCTGCTTCTTGTAACGTGTCAAGGATCTGGCGTCCTCCAGATGTGTGTCATGTTTATACTGTCCAAATCCCCCCGGGAGATTTACATTTGCCCCCACCCCCCTTCCCTCGATGAGCAGAAGGAGCAAAGTGCCTAATTACGGAAAGTTGGCAGGCGGCGCAGTTGCGAGCGAACCGTGGCAGGAAACAACGGAAAGAATGAGATTAAACCCAGAAAAATGCGGGGTAATAAAGTTTATAAGACAAAAAGATGAGTAATGAACTTGCCCCCCGAACTTTTTTTTTTCCCTTAAACTGAGCTGACTTTCCTTCTGCTCCCAAACAACGTAGAAAGCGGTGCTAGAAACTTCCTCTGGAGAGAGGCAGGGAGAAACCCATAATCTTTCCCAGAGCAGAAAGAACATTCCAGAAGAAAATATTAAAGAATAATGTAGTTTCATTATTGTAATGTTAATGTGTTTTAATGCAATATTATTCCATAATGAAGTTTGTTGAAAGAGCAGGGTCATTTTTACTGTATGGATTCAGGGTAAGTTTCTTACTCAGGTGCAACAGGAGTACAGTTCAAGGTGACAGTTCTAACTGCTATGCCACCTGCTGGCCCAATCAGGCAGGACAACATTGTTAAATTATTAAAGTCACTGAAGTCTGGACAGACAATGATAAAACGGAGAGGTCTCCGTAAGGTACAAGACTTTACTATTTACTATGGTTCACCGTCCCATCAGCAGGTCATTGTCCCTCAGACACTGGCTGGGGTTCATTTGTCGCCCAACAACAACTTTAAACCGCCATATGCACATGTGCAAGCAGAGGAATCCTGAACACGGTAAATCCGCTCCCCGAACTGTGATTTACTACACCTCGGAGGTGTATTTCCCTGTTCGTTTCCTTGCTGTTTGTGCCTTCCTTTGCATGTTCGCGCTCTGGTTTCCAACATCAGGATGAACGTCAGAATCATCTCCAGGTTCACAAGGACCCCCCCCCCCCCCCAGACTGTGTGTCCTCTTCCATCTCGGAAAGACGTGTTTGTTCACGCTGTACACACTTGTGAACTCGTGAACTGCCCACAATAAGTACACTCTTCTGTCCCCGCAGCCGCCCCTTGTTGACTTTACTTTGTATTTGACAGGATGCTTCATCAGAGTAATTTCAGTGTAAATATGGAAACTGCTCTATTTCATTACTGAGACGTGTGATTACATAACCAGTATTACAAAACACTTTCTGATGGGATCTATCAGCGAATGTAAAAGTGATATGAAGTGATATTAATTCATTACTGGCTTGCATGGCATAAATATTCAGGGAATTTACAGCTACGTACAGTCTATGGCTACAGCTCGGTTTTGAGGCTACACTTTTGACATTATTGTTGTTGTTGGTATTGCTGTTGTTATTATTATTATGAGTGAGTGACAGGTAGTTTTTGGACTGAGGCCTAGACCTCCATGAGGTCCATCACCAACATATACAACACAGGAAAAATAGTAGAGGACCTAGAACTGACCCTTGTGGGACCCCATTAGATCAAGTCTGATGAGTAGAGTGCCATTCTGCTGAGTTTCTTCACTCCTCTTTCTGCCACCTGGATTATTCCTCTTGCTTTACATAGTACATTTCTATATACGTAGAATTTACTGTATGTACATGTGCCGTATGTGTACATTGTCCTGAATGATGAATAAATGTAATGAACAAATGTACTGTTTCTTTTAGTGTGTCATAAATACTGTATACATTTCTGTACACGTATGTGCAGTGTATTTCATCCCGGGTTTAGGTGTTCAAAGTGCGGAGGACAAGCTGACTGTGGTCTTTCGGCTCATTGCAGACAGGACCGTGCAGGACTAAAGGGGGCCGAAGAGAGATTGCGCAATTCCAGAATCCGAAGTGTTTACTGCACAACTGTGGCTTGTCCTGTAGCTCCAGGCCTACGGGGACCCCCGACGGAGGTCATGTCGAAGCAACTGCAGAAAACTGCACTCTAGGATACGGTGGGAACCGAGTGTCCAGCGAGGCCGGAAGATGAAGCTGTCATAATTCCGTTTCCCATGAAACACTGGTGAGAGAAGCACGGAAACGTTCTCCTGCTCACCGCGTGCTCCCACACAGCCGCTCATCTAGGCTCTCGCAAAGTCCAGAGCTATTCGCCTTGGCCTTGGAGGATCCGCACGCCGAAGAGCGGCTGAATGTGGGGGGGGGGGCACAATCACGATGCCTTTCTGTCACGCCTGTGGTTTTTCCTTCCTTTCAGCGGCCATCCTCATCGCCATGGCGACACCAGATGACCGTGGGAGCATGGGCAGGCCACGCACCAATCTCTAAGTGGACAGCTGGTTGAAATTGAGGAAGCAAAGAGTCTGTGAACAGTTTGCACAGCCGATACACTGCACCTTGTTATTGTTATTATTTATTTATTCACTTTTTTCAAATTGATTCACCCACTTATACAACAGTTTAAGGTAATTAGCTTGATCAAGCATATTAGAGCAGGAGATGGCATTCAAACCAGGTTCTTCAAACAGTTCTTCTTGCCCAGTAGGTGGAGCAGCAGTTAAGGATGTAAAGACAATCTCAAGGTTTCTGGTTTAAGTCCCGAAAACTGGAAAAAGCTGCAGCGAAAGGACAGTGCAACAACCCAGTCTCTGCTCCTGGGAACTCGAATCTGCGTACCTGAATATTTCATTGATAAATTTCAACGAAAACGGAACTGCGGGTGTCCGTGTGTCACGTGTGCGATGCTGCCGTGACCAGGCCCCGCAGCCGCTGTTTGCGTGTGTGAGACACAGCAAGGGTCTCACTGCGGAGCTCAAGGTTCGATTCTCACGTCGGCCTGTTGCCCCGCTGTGCACCCCATTTGTGTCCGTGCTCATAAAATCTAACTTACAGTAATTCCTTTTACTTATTACTCCATATTTACCCTTCAAAGGTTATTAGTAGCTTCACTAATCAATGAAATGGCCATAGTTCAGTTTTAATACTTTCATTTATAATAATTAACTTTCTAAATCTGGGTCCTGTTGAAGCACCTTTTACTAGAAGTACAATGTTTAGGAATAATATGTCAGTTTGTGTGAAAGCAGTAAATGAAGGGTCCGGATGATTACAGTTTATTATGATTATTCTGTCATTATATAAATGTATGAGTGCTGAACCATTAAAAGTCGGGGCGGGGGGTACGGCACAGTTCTTTACTCAGTTGTTGATATACGGGTCCCTCCAGTGGACATGATGTAAATTGCAAAATCTGTTCTTAGGCGTGTTGTGTCCATTTTGCCTTTTGCAAAATGCCTGTTTTAAGTTCGATTTGTGCGTTACACACAGAGCTCATCCGCCAGCTGGTGAAATGCACTTTTTGTTTTGTTCTCGGAGATGATTAATGTAAATATAAAACACTTTAGGATGTGATCCTTTTATACTGAATGTTTTAATGTGAGAAATTATATACATTTTTTTCCTGTGAGGACCGATCTGTTTTAAAATCAGTTATGATAAGTATAGTTTTCGGAACTTTCTGCATTTTTGTTTTTAATCATTTCGCCTGAGGTCCAGGTATGATGGAATTTTTATGGATAATACAATTTTTTTAAGTTAAATATGAAAAGAAAGTAAATATGGAGATTATATTTCAGCACGACTCCAACCACAAGTACTGTACTCTGTATTCAATTGTATTAGGTAGAATTAAGAGTGATATTCTGTAAATCAGAATTTGATTGGCTCCTTACTATAGAGCTTTCTCATTGGTCACAAGAAAATATTTTGTAATCTCGCGATATGAAAGCATGTGCGCGCTCCCTACAGAGACGGCAAAGAGACCCCGTGTGGGTTGGTTACGGGCGCCATTTTGATAGCGACGCAGGAGCGGCGAGTCGTCGTATGCCCGTTGGGGAGCTGCCCACCGACTGCTGTTCTACGAAGTTACCAACATTACACGGTTTAAATAGGCAAAATACGAAGGAATTTAACAACGATTATCTTTCACTCTTTAGATAAGAAGTCCTTTGTCGAACGACGCCTTTTGTAAACAAAAAATTAGTCGGAGGTCAAACAAGGCCTGATCGGCGACAGCACAGGGAGCCATTTCACAGCAGGTATCCGCGCTTGGACTTTCTGAGGTAAAAAAAAAAAAAAATCTAATTTTATTGCATAAGAACTTTGTTCTCTGTCACAAGACGTTTGTCTGTAAGAGATTCGAGTAGTTCTATTAGATAATTTGTCGACGAAGTCCTAGTTTTCCACAGTTGCTAGCGTAATTAGCATCGTTCGTTCCTAACCTCAACTGAACTGAGCGCTTAGTTATTTTTTAGCTGCAGGTCTTTTCCTCGTGTTTAAACTAGACCGATACAGTGCTGGTATTACCTATTTGTAATGTACTTTCTGCGGCAGCAGGTGGTGGGCGATGATTCGATATTTGAGAACTACATTTTATTCGGCCCGGGTTTGCTGTGTAATTGATTCCAGTTTTTCTTTCTGTTGTGAAGTCCATTCTGTTCTGTGTGTGGGAAACTAAAATTTAACACCGGAACTTATATTTTAGCACGTATCAACTGTGGTATACAGCTAATGTATCATCATGCATTATGAATAATTTGCTGTTCTGGTCTTGACTGCTGCTACTAGTACTCCAACTAGCCAGGTTATATAACGTGTCTAATTTTTTGTTTGCGGTGCTTCTCACAGTTAGAAGTGTTTAAATTTGAATTGCTGTCCCACTAAGTTGCTTAATAATGGTTGTTCAACGCTTTGTTCCGATTCGGTACAGCTGTATACACAACAATAGTTTACGTCACTTGGTGATATAACAGGTGGGATCCTCCTGGGACTTGAACTCACACCCTTTGAGCTTTTACAATTACTTTTATTCACCTGACATCTTTGTTTAAGACTGGATTTACGGCAGGCTTTAAGCTGAGAACCTTCAGATTGCAAGTAAACAACTAACTACTACTATGCGACTTGCTGTCTTCTGTGCTACATGTTACTTTCACTATGAGCAATTAAAAAACCTTCATTGATTGTCCAAATATAATCCATTGACCATTATCAGTAATAACTTTTTTTCCATTTGGGGTTGCAGTGGTTTGCAGGCCATCCCAAAAGCATAGCCGAACAAGAGGTGTAGTACACTGTACAGGACACTGGTCCATTGTAGTTTTACACACACAAGACTACAGGCAGTTTAGTCACCAGTTCACAAACACTTGCAGTATCAAGCAAATTGTGGTAAACATAATGATTGTAAAAGAGTTGAGGTATGTTTGAAGCAGTTTGTTGCCTGCATTCATGCATAAATGAGTGAAAAGTATATACTTATTGTTTATGAAATCTGGTAAAGAACTGGTTAGAGAATCTCTGAATCAGGTCCTACTGTATGTAATTGGAGCAGAGGGTAATAAGCAATATTGTTTATGGCACAGTGTAGGAGATTGTAGGTTTACATCAGTTGAAAGTACCTTGTAATAAGTATTATGCTAACTATCAGTACTTTCTTTGGTTACTTATAAATATTTTTTCAGGATTGTGCATCATTTGATTCAGCTCTGTTACTGTGTTGATTGCCAGCTGTATTTAATTTAAGCATTAGAGCTGCCATGTCCAAAATGGGATAGTATGAAAGTTTTAGGATGTGTACACAGACACGTGGTGTTACTTTATTTTTAGGAAGGGTTTCAGACATTTTGCCAGCTGTGTAGCTCCTGAGAATGTCCAGTAGGAGGACCGAAAGCAGCATAGCTGTGATGAGTAGCTCTGCTGTTAGAGATGTGGCTGATTTGGCAATGGCTGAACTTTCCAAACCTTCCGAATTCTGCCTGAAAGTGCTTTCTCCTGTGCCCGAGATCCTTTGCTTGTTGCTACGCACTTGGTCTCATGGGTCCAGTGCTGGGCAGGTTGACACATTGCATCCAGATTTCCTGAGAGGTTGCAGTAATGTCCTTGTGAACACTTGTACATGTATTGACTGGTATACTTCATGACAAGATACTGGGCTGTTTTTGGTACGGAGATGCTTGGATATTTTGTTTTCGGCTGGAAAATCTCGTGCACTTTTTGTCAGTATTGATTTGTAAAGGCAAAGAGCCCAGGTGTGAATTGCTTGTTTAAAAGTACACACAGCAATACTGTTGAAGTTCTGTGTGCTGCAGTTACAGTAGTCACTGTGGAGTGACTAGAATGTTGTTTCTCCCTTATAGGGTGAAGGCAGTATGGCAGATGATTTTGATATTGAAGCTATGCTGGAAGCACCTTATAAAAAGGTGAGTTTCTTTTTCTTCTGTTGGAGTCCACTTGAAACTGGTCTGTTACCAACTATTCTCCCTCAAACCCTTTATTTGTGGAAAACTTGTTATTGTGATGTGATGAAGTAGTTTTAATTCAATTCAGAATTATGAATAAATGCCCATCTATCTCTTTTTGTAGACTTGCCTAACGATATCTCACCTCTACTCCCATGAATTCCAGTGTGAACTGTCAAAGTAAGGTAGTAATTGCGCAATGTATTGATGTACTGTGGTCCCCTAGGTAAAAACAACCTCGTCTTTGAACATCCAGTCACCTGTTTGGTAGCGACAAGGTGAATGCAGAAGATGACAGGCACATTAACCTAAAGGCAGTACCATGGAGACAGTATTCAAATTTTCTTTTGTTTAGTCTTTTGATATTAATGGGTAACATGTACATTTACAAGCAACTGCATTAGTTGCAAAATTCCTGCAGGCATGGTAAAGAAATGTACATTTGTCTTACTTTTTTAATTCATATGCTTTGTTCATAATTTATACTTTTAGTTGCTGCAGTGCACTTGTTACATATTGTCGTGCATTGTGTTTAAAAGCAGTGAGACAAGGAAGTGGTGATTTGGTGATTCTGCCAAAGTCACCAGGGTCCAGTGGAATGTTAAAATGTGAATACTGTCTCTTTCCCCTTGACCAGTTCTTTTGTGATGGTTTAAAATAGCTTTGGATATAAGGTAAACCTACATCTTAGCAATTTGCATGCTTTTTCACCAATTTTTCTTTTTTCTTTTTTAAGAAATACGCCAACAAATTAAGTTTTTAGAAATTGTGGTTCTTGGTCATTGGAAATACCATTCACATTTTCCGTCCATTATGTATAAATCCTTTCAGTTGTAGGTGTAGTTTTCCCGTTTTAAAAAGTGGCAGACATGGGTCATCTCCATGCAGCTGGACAAGAGCTAGCGAATCTGAGGTTGAACTGGTGGATTTCATTGAAATCTTTTTTAACTTTAATTTCTTGGGAGTCGACGTTACTAAGCAGTGTGAATCCCTGTTTGCTTCAGGGCGAGATGTGTGACAGAGGTGGCATCGAGCTCTTACAGTCCACGAACGAAAATGGGTGAAGATCACTGGAATGGCATCCACCACAGGAACTCGATTAGTGGCTGGCTGCTAGCGTGGCCACATTGGTCTTAGGCAAAGATAGCCTTGGTACTGATCAGAAGGGCTTGCTGACCAAGTACTGACTAAACATGGATTTGTTGTAGCATACCAAAATTTATATTTAACCACTTCTAGTACATCTTGACTATTGGATGAATATTTTATGTTACAACTGTATTAAAAGGAGAACAGGGGAAACATAGAAACAAGAGCAAAGTGGTTAAAAGGATCCAACTTAGAAGTTTGTCCAGACCTTTAAACTTGTATGAATACTTTTTAAATGATTGTATTTTGTATTTTCTCTTTCCCATTCCCCCTTTACCCTGACGACTTGAAATGTTACCTCTTCGTCCTCATGATGTTCTTCTATCGACCCTGCTTAGGATGACATCAAGTCCAGTAGTGCCAATGGACATGAAGAGCGTAGTAAGAAGTAAGCATGCACAACAGGAAACTGCCACCTGGTTTAAGTTCCTTCTTTTGCACATGGTGGATCGGTGAATTTTTATTGTCTTTGTGTATGGTAGAACACAAGGTAAAAACTGCCAATCATTTTGAGTCCAATTGTTGTGTCTTGTGCCACCTGGAAGTTTTTTCAAAATTTTGCTCAAAGTTAATTGATAGCCATTCCTTAGTGTTGATTTTCACAATGACTTTATTGGAAATGGGTTTATTGTTTACCTTCAGGAAAAAGAAGAGTCGAAGTCGCAGCCGAAGCCGCGACAAACGGAGAAGCAAGAGTCGTGAACGCAAAAGAAGTAGAGACCGCAAGCGAAGCCGCAGCCGCGAAAGAAGGCGTAGCCGCAGCAAAGAGCGGCGGCGCAGTCGCTCCCGCAGCCGGGAGCGCGGCGGTCGATACCGAGCTCGCAGGAGTCCCTTGTATGTATGGTCTTGCTCGTGTCACTGATAGTCTCTATCGCTTCCCCTCCCCACTGACGCCCACTTATTTTTGCCCCGAAGCTGTCTTCTGATGTCCATTTTACAGACATCAGCAGCTGTGTCCTATTGGGCTAAATATTCAGTTAGCATTTCAGTGGTCAGTGTCTTGTTTGTTTTTTGTTTTTTTTTCCCCCTTTATCAAAGAAAGGAAAATTGGCAGGTTAGTCACTTAGGTGGGTTTCTGTTTATTGTAAGGCAAAGTGAACATGGTTTGTTACATTGATCCACATAAAAATCCTTTTGAATCTCTATTCAACCTGTATTTCATGACCATGTTTGTGCTAATGTACTTCATAGTTTGTGTAACAATTTTCTTCAGTTTACACTGCTGATTTGTTTTTTCTTAGTGGTAATAGCTGACAAAAAGTGACAAAGCATATTAAATGAAGATGATAAACTATAAAACTAGTAAACAAGTAAAAATGAGCATGAAGATACCAAATGCTGTGCTATGCAAGAATTAACTGGTTTTAAAAATAACATGCAAAGTGGTTGAGTGAATTTTCCATTAATGGCTAGGAAATCAGAGTTTTTGAATTGATTGTTCATTTTAAAGCATTCCTAGTTGAAGGGGTTCTGTTTCCTAAAAGGATATTTGAGAAGGCTAATAGTGAATCCATGGTGTATATACAGTATATTTTTATACAGTTGTGGTAAAGAGTGTCATTTGTATTGCTATAGGATTATGAAGTGTGGACTTTGAATGGACTTCACAAAGGAGCAGCCTGTTTATCTGAAATGTTGTGAGAATGACTGCAGCACAGTCATTGACAACAAATGTGATTAGGGTCACTCAGATCAGTTGTCTGGAGATGCAAGGTTTGTTGGTTTGGAAGGCAGTCCAAGTCTTTCCAGACTGTTACTTATGGGTTTGGGGAAGGTGGGAAACAGTCAAGGCATCCCTTTGTCTGCTCTTGTTTCAGGATTGAATTAAAGTTCAAGTGGGTTTTTGTCATTCCTCTACATAGCTTGTATAAAATGGAACAAAATGACATTTCTTCGGGACCATGGTGCAACCCAGAACAGTACACAAGACTACATGAAGTGCAAATACACAAGTGTCAGATGAGTTCAGGACAAATACAACAGTAGACAACAGGTCAATAAATTCACAGGACATGGGCTGTAAACTGTTTTGTAGTGTAGCAGCTATAAGTATTAAGTAGCAACAAAAGTCCCATAATACAAAATGTCTGCAGCTTTGTAAAGCGCATGTGTGCAGTGGTAGTGAGTCATGATGGGTTAGCCATTTGACTTGGACTGAATGTTAACTCTGTACTAATGTTTTAAATATTTTCTTATGCTCTGGGTGAACTTTGTTTTTGTTACATCAGGAATCAAATTCCTTGCATTTATTGTATAGGGTATTGTGGACACGTGTAGTTATTTTCACGAGAAGAATTGCTTATTGGTAATTAGGGCCAGCACTGTTACAAAATACTGTCACCCCTCTTGCTATGCTCCTTGGGTCCTGCTGGTGCCATGACACAAGTACTGTCATCAAATCTGTTATTCTCCCACTGAAATGAACACAACAAACCTTGTAATCAGACCTTGCTCTCAAAGTAATTCCTGATATAGATGCTTTACATGATATTGCAGAAAAAGGGCTAGGTGGATAATATGGTCTAAAACCCAAGATCCAAACCTATATGCCCTGCAGCATTTGTAGAACAGGAATATTTTGTAACTTAGAGTATGGAATGGTACCTTTATAGACTTAGATACTGAGATGAACCTTGTTTTTAATCGCAGTTCTGGGCCGAAATTTAACGGTGGTTCCAGAGGGAAGATTGGCCCACCACCTACCGTCAAACTAAGGTTTTTACACTATTTTCTGTCACTTCTGTGGGTAGATGCTTGTTCAGTGTCTAAAATTAGCCGTGTCCAGAAGCTTTGCGTTGACCTTGGTGTTGCTTGCAGCAGGAGACGTTCCAGAAGCCGAAGCCCTTTCAGGAAAGACAAGAGCCCAGTGCGGTGAGTGTGTGGGGGTTTTCGTTTGTTACTTTTTGCTGAATGCTTTTACATTTTACTGCTATGGCAGAATGAATGCTTCAGTTGCTCTGTTGTCAGCGAGAGCAAACGTTACACCTAGTTTTAAACTAAACATTAATTTAGTTAAATTTTAAGAAGGCACCTTAAGTTACCATTTTTTTTTTGTTACAGGGAACCGATTGACAATTTGACTCCAGAAGAGAGAGATGCACGCACAGTCTTCTGCATGCAGCTGGCTGCTCGAATCCGGCCTCGCGATCTGGAAGAGTTCTTCTCAGCCGTGGGAAAAGTTAGTCTATAAAATGTCCTTTGTGTCCTCCTCGTCTGCTCTCAGCTGCTTACAAATGATATATGATAGTAATATATAAATGATTTGTATTGTGCCAGGTCAGTTTCAGCTCTCGTGGATGATGGTCTGACGATACAGGCTTCTTGCTCATCTCACTTGTGTAGCACACACTTTGCTTTTCATATTTGTAGTTTCTGAAAGTAATATGGATGTTATGCAGAAAGGTACTCTTGTCCCAGTAAATTGTATATATGCTCAATGTCTAAGCTTTTTTTTTAATTTTTTTTAAAAACCCTTTGTAGGTAAGAGACGTCAGAATAATTTCTGACCGGAACTCAAGAAGATCGAAGGGGATAGCTTACATCGAGTTTGTGGAAGCCAACTCCGTACCACTGGCAATTGGCCTGACTGGCCAGAGGCTTCTGGGGGTGCCCATTATTGTCCAGGCCTCACAGGTGAGTGTTTACAGTGAGCCTGGTTCTAGACATGCTGTGTATGAGAAGATGAAGTTTGCATGTAGTTTACTTGCCTGCAATGATCCTCACAGGCGGAGAAGAACCGGGCAGCTGCAGCAGCCAACAACTTGCAGAAGGGGAGTGCTGGGCCTATGAGACTCTATGTGGGCTCTCTGCACTTCAACATCACAGAGGACATGCTGCGAGGCATCTTTGAGCCTTTCGGACGGGTCAGCTGCCTTCTCTCCTATCAGTCTTAACTTTTTTTTTTTACTGTTTTGAAGTTCATTTTAATTTAAACTCTTTGTTCATTTAGATTGAAAGTATCCAGCTGATGATGGACAGTGAAACTGGAAGATCCAAAGGATATGGCTTTATCACTGTAAGCAAACAGACAATTGGAGAGTGCAAACTTCTCAACCTTTTAACAGGACTTTAATTTTAAGGCGTTTCTCTTTCAGTTTGCTGATGCTGAATGTGCTAAGAAAGCCCTAGAGCAGCTGAACGGCTTTGAGTTAGCTGGTCGGCCCATGAAGGTGGGCCACGTGACAGAGCGCACGGATGCTTCAACTGCCAGCTCCTTCCTCGACAGCGACGAGCTGGAGAGGACTGGGATTGACTTGGGAACCACGGGCCGACTACAGCTGATGGCCAGGCTTGCTGAAGGTAGCATGTACTTTTGGTGTCCTGGTCTATGACAATTTTCCATTTAGAGCTAGCCATCCATAATTAATTTTTTTCTTCTGCTGTCCAGGTACTGGCCTGCAGATTCCTCCAGCAGCTCAGCAGGCCCTACAGATGAGTGGATCGATTCCTTTCGGTGCCATGGCAGCCGTCTCGGGTAAATACCCTTCCAAACCATCACATATCTTTAATTGAACTGATGTTTGTGTGTGTGTGTAAATTCATGCTGTTGAGTGATACTGTGGCTCCTTTCTGTCAAGGCATATTGTATATTGAGGTGGTTGATTTAAGGTGTTTTGTTAAATGTATTTTGCTTCTGGAGAAATCTAACTTTTTGGATTGAATGCAGATCCTCCCATTACAAAATGCCAACTGAAACTAATGTGGCTGTTGGCTACATGTTCAGCTCGGTGTGCTTTTTACTCCTGGTTGTACTACTCCACAAGCCCCTTTTGGCATCTACATTTTATGAATTTTTTCACTCCAGGTGGTTTTCTCCATGATCTAAGTTGAATGTACATAGTATCCCATTGAAACCCCATTTGCATTGTTTCTATCACATTGTAGTCATCTTGCAATTAGGTGCTCTAATTATTTTTTTTCCTTTTAATCCTTAGATTTACAAGCAAGGTTGACTCAACCAGCTGAAGGTGAATGTCATTTACATATCTTAATGCTTCAATTTACCAGTCTTACAAAACTGGTCAGCTCCTATGTCATGTTTTTCCTCAGACTTGTATAAAATATCTGAATTCTGGACCTCCCACTCAGAACTACTGAATCGCTGTCCACATTTAAAAAGGGTCTGAAAACTCCTCTTCCAGACTTTGCCCATGATCTCTTAAGCTTGTGTAAGACGTAAATGTTCGTGCAACCTAACTGAATGATCATGCCCTTTTATACAGCTGCTAGTCCTGTATTGTACATAAATGTTTCTCAAAAAATTGAAGGTGAACAGGATTCATATATTCTGAGTTTTATGCAGCTACTCGTGTGAACATTGGTGCATGTATTAGAAAGAAACTAACTTTACCTATTCACACGTCTGCAACTGTTCTCCTAATGTAATGCACATTTTATTCTCTGATGTACATCGCTTTGGAGAAAAGCGTCTGCTAAATGAATAAATGTAAATGGATGTCGACCAGAGGTTAGGGTTTGAATTGGACATTGTTGAACCATGGGGGGGGGGTAGCAGTCACTTTACAAATAAACAGAAGACAGTGTTATTAAAATACAACTGTAATCCTGAACTGTTTCTTGTTCACTTTAAGCAGCATCAGCAATGGAGTCATCACTTTGTCCTAATGTCATTTTCTTTACAGCTGGCATCAGTCCTGCATTGAACTTGAACCTTAACAACCTGAATGTGAACACTGCTTTAAACCTGCCAACACAGCCACTGGCAACACAATGCTTCCAGCTCTCCAACATGTTCAACCCACAGTCGTAAGTCACTTTAATGGTCTTTTCTGTAACTTGCTTTTTGTTAGGCTGATTGTAGAAAGATTTAGTATCATTAGTGATGTCAACCTTCATTTAAAAAAAAGTTTAAAATTCTGCCTTTTTTACACTTTAAGCATCAGTTTAATTTGTACATACATGCATACATAAAAACATTTCATTTTGTATTTTAGTGGTGTAATTTTGTTGTTACATTTGGCTTAAATGATGGGTCAAATTAGATGATTAAATGGGGAAACTTGCAATTCATTTAGGGAATGTGGGGTTTACCAGTGTAATGTTCACGTGACAGATCTTATTTTGAAGTTTTCCGTTTGCTTCCAGTGAAGAGGAGCCTGGCTGGGATGTGGAAATCCAAGACGATGTCATTGAAGAATGCAACAAACATGGAGGTGTTGTACATATATATGTGGACAAGAATTCACCACAGGTAACCTTTCAAATGGTGAGTCAAAAATGTTATCTCTACAACTGTGTGTATCTTTAACCACATTTTCCCCCTGTTACAGGGCAATGTGTATGTGAAGTGTCCCTCTATACCTGTTGCTATGGCTGCAGTGAGCGCGCTACATGGTCGGTGGTTTGCAGGTACGTTACATAGCACTTCCACTTCTGGGGGCTACTTGTGTGCATTTCCAGGTCTTTGATTTAATTTTGTACTTTTGTGAACATTTAATGGGGAATAACCTTTTCCCCCCTCTCTTTCTGCAGGAAATATGATCACAGCAGCTTATGTTCCTCTCCCAACTTACCACAACCTCTTCCCAGACTCTGTGGTGGCTACTCAGCTCCTGGTGCCCTCTCGCCGGTGATTTGGCTGCGTGAAAAATTGCTTGTACATCGACTGGACTGTACATATTTTTTCTTATTTTTCTCCATCTGGCAAAGTTGGACTAGCACTGATCTCGGATCAGCTTTTGTCCCAAGTAGCAAATTGCGGCAGAAATTCTCCGTAGTCTCCCTCCAAGAGGAGAACTTCGGCCTCTTCTCTCCCCCAGTAATGCATATCCTATAATTCTGTGGAGGTTTTCTGATTTTGGCAGTCAAAAGTGACGCTTAATTTGCATAACAGCATTATGCATCTAGACATTGTGAGGTTTTGACATGCATAATAAAGGGACAGTAGTCATGTGCCCTGTCTGTCAGTTTCACCCATTGATCTTGTTACCATATGACTTGTAAATTTGATGTACATAGTTGTCTTCAGCTTTATAGCTTTGTGGCTCGCATTTTCTTTTCTTCTCCACAGTTAAGTGTTGAACTTGGAAAAAAAAGAACCTTCAAACCACCAAATTTCGTATGTTAACATTTTTAGGAGCGAGAACATCGTGATTTCTTGTCCATCTGAATATTCAATGTTTAAGCTCTATGAGCTCGAGTCTGAAGTGACAGAATTCATTTGTGTTAATTAGGAAGATCACTTGGTATTTCTAAGTATGTTTTTTAATCAGGATTTGATTTTGTAAAGAACTCTTGATTAAAATTTATTTCAAAGTTCTTGTGGTCAGTGTACTTACTGTTTTCGTCATTCAGTAGTGAATGTGCATTTCAGCAGTACGTTTTCAACTGGATCCAAATTTAATCAACTTTTTCTGCCAAGTGACTCGTTCTCCTTTTAACAAACCATTTTAAATCACTAAAATTTATCCATTTAATTCTTTGTCCTCAACAGTATCAGGGTTATGCATTAAGCAGCTTCCACTGATTTACTCAATACAGTAGTGTAATTTCTCGTATCAGTTCTGGGTAACTACCTTGATCGGGGATACTGCAGCATGAAGTAGGATTACAACCCGGATCTTTTGACTATCACTAATCATTATGCTGTCTGCTGCCCGTAAGTGCACAAGATCACATCTTGTCTAAAGTGATGCCAGTAAGTCATGCAAGCTTATGGGAATTTGTACTCAGGTCTAGCTGTTCCTAGAAAATGGGTACAAAGTTTCCTAACATCTACGTCACATCAAGCAAAGGAGATTAATGGCTGAATGGAGCTACAGATCTGCTCTTAATAAAGGTCAGCTTGCTTTTTCTGTGGGATTTGTATGTGCTGGTGGGGGGTGCAGGTGAGTGTGTTCAGGAGGGGTTGCCAGCAAAGGATTAAACCCTTAACCGGGTGTATTGTTGAACAATGTGTTTTGACACCCCTTCCTAGAAAGTACTTTGCCCATGTTGCTTTGTGCTCTGCATAAAGCTTTTGCACACAGTTCCCATAAACACTCATTCCGTGTTTGCACCAATAACCAGCGACAACTTGTGCTGTAAATGACACGAGTGCTACTGTACATGTGTGGCTGCACTGTTAAAATTGCTCAAAGGACATGACTGCAACAGGCAAATGCCATACAGAAAAAATAAGCTGGTTTGGTTTGTATTTGTGTCAGTCATGGTGGTTTGCCGTTGTCCAAGACCCAGTTAAATGTCACTCATGTTTTGCTCCAATTATTTTTGCAGAGGGTCCAGTCTTGCCTTTAAGAGATTGTTTCACTAGCTCCTGGCTCGAGGACAGGGCTGCTCAGGTGTACCACCACCACCGCGATGTCATCGCGGTACATTCTTGTCAGCTCTGGCGGGAGACTCAGCATCTTGGCCAGGCGTCTGGGATCCACGGCCCCGAAGCCATCGCTGCCCAGCGCGTGGCGGAGCAGGTGGGTGGCAGCGTTCTCGTCCTCCAGCGCGGAGAGGGCTCGCACCCTGCGCTCCACCAGCAGCCTTAGCATCTGTCCCAGGGTAAAGGAGAGGCCTGAGACTGGCTTCTGCCAGTGGGCACCACTCAGGTGCTCCCCGACCACCTGCACCACGCTCTGCCGGTGCATCAGCTCCCATAAGCCGTCTGTTGCGAGGATGAGGAACTTGTCCTGGGGTCGCAGCCTGTGGTGTGTCACCTCTGGCTCTGCCGTGAGATATGGTGGTGTGTGATAGTTGGGCGGGAGCATCTTGGAAAATTCGATCCCGGGGAGCACACCTGGACGTGTCTCACAGACTCGCTTCAGGAGCTCGCCACTCCACTTGAACCTGACATCTCCGAAGGCCCGGAAGGGCATCAGGAGGCCGAGCAGCCTCCCGTGCTTGACCACGGTCTTCTCCTCCGTCGCTGGGTGTTTGGACAGCACCCTCTGCACCTCCTCTGGGTTCTCTGCGTTGTGGTCGTTGGTGACAGTCAACGCCGACCAAGTACCATCCTCTTCCTGGACACCTATGACAGCGCGACTGTCTCCAAGGTTTGCCACATGTAGGTCAGGCCCATCCAAGTGAGCCACGCATGCTGTGCAGCCCGAGAGCGCTGTCCTGAGTGGCATGTAGCGTGACACGAGCTCCCCAAAGTCAGCCTGCGCCTCCAGGGCGATATCGCTGTCCAGGCGCTTGAAGGCGTCGACAAGGGCAGTCTGCGTGTCCCTGTTACGGTCCTCCCCGAGCTCGATGAGCTCCTACCAGTAGGTCCGCAGGCTGCTGAAATACAGCTTCCCGGCATCGGTGCTGGCGTGGTCGTTTGGATGCTTGTGCCACTGCAGCACGGGCATGACGGGCCGCTCATTCTCCACCGCCTCCTCGATGTCTTCCAGCACTTTCAGCCGGAGCAGGGACACTGCTATGTAGTAAAAGAGCCGCTCGCTGACAGCTTGAGCACATGTGTAGCCTGCATGTCCGTCAAACACGCCAAAGAGCATGGCCTTACTTTGGAGACACATGGCCGTGCTCCTTCGGTCCTCCATGGGCCAGTTCGAGGCCAGGACATTGCTGTCAAACCTGAGCACTGAGCCGGCGTTTCTTCCATCCTGTCCGTATGCTTTGAAACTGTATTCGTTGCTTTTCAAAATGTGATTAGCCTGTGATGGGGATATGTGGCTCCTCCTTTGTGGGAGGGGTTCTGGATGATTGATGGTGTCAGCAGCCACTGAAGGAGCAGAGTAGTGGCACCGCCTGGTGTTTGAGTCCCGGCTCCACAAAAACTGAGAGAAACGCTTGAGGTTTAGCGCTGTCCACTTCTTCATGGTCAGGTAACCTCCGAAGTGTTTGGTGTGTCCTGTCAAGACGCATCAAGGACTTGTTACAGCTGCTCTATGTTTACATTTTGTAAAAAAAAAAAAAAAAAAAAATTAAAAAATTTTTAATTATGTGCCCCAACCAGGGTGCGCTGATGAGCGACGGGCCCACATGTAAATAATATCTTTGTTTTGAAAATGCGGATGAATAAAAATGTGTTAAGGTCAACAACGGGACTGCGCTGAGGACTGCAATTCCTCAACAAAGTGAACTGAGATGCAAAGAGAAAATCCTTCGATTCTTACCTGGCCCACTTAGTTTTACCTGTTTTTACATTACTCGTTCTAACTGTTGCTTTTCTCCAAATAAACTTACAGTGTTACTCTACTTACAATTATTCACCCATTTATACAGCTGGGTAATGTTTACTGGAGCAATTTTAGGTAACCACCTTACTCAAGGGCATTTACAGCTGGAGGTGCGAATTGAACCTGTGACTTTTGGGTCCCAAGGCATAAGCTGCAACCACTACACTATACTACCATTTGTCTCATTAAAGTATGTCCTGTTTTAAATTAAAATGACACCAGTGTGCCAAACTGTAAATACAATGTGTATATATGGATATATGTCTGTAGAGTGCAGCTGGAAGTGCGGTGGTTAGTGCTGCTACCTTTAGACCCACAGGTTCAAGTCCCACTTCCTGCTGTAATAGCTTTGATCACAGTATTTACTTTTATTAATTTAGCCAACACTTTTCTCCAAATTGGATTACAGTATGAATCTACCTACAATTATTTACCCGTTTATACAGCTGTATAACTTTTACTGGAGCAACTTATGGTATATACCTTACTCAAAGGTACAACGGACAGAGGTGAGATTCAAAGCTGCAACTCTAACCACAATGCTACCAGCTGTCCCGCAGCATATTTACCCTGACTCGCTCCAGTAAAATTAATCAGTTGTATAAATGGGTAAATAATTGTAAGTCGCCTTGGAGAAAACTCGGTAAACGTGTGTATAGTGCATGGTGTTCAATGGATCACTTTTAAAAAGAAGCGTACAGCGCTCACCTGGATCCCACACTCTGCCCTCTCCCGCTGCAGTATGTAAAATCCTTTAACAACTGCAGTTACACTTTAACTGTGACACCCAGGCTCCTCCGCCTCCTTTACTCTTTACCACAAGAGCTGCTGCGGGAGCACATGCTCAGCTCTGTGCCACAGTCCAACTCCACCATAAATAAAGAAGGAAATGAAACGTGCCGCCATCTTCAATCACGTTTAACCGTCTCTACAAAAAGCACTTCACCATTCTGTCGCTGGCCTAACGCCTCTTCCTCACTTACACAACAGCTGTACATGTTACATTGACGTAAACGCCATCAATTATCTCAAGAAAAGTAAGAGTTACTCTGCAATTCACACTTTGGAGGAGAAGCAGCAGACGCGTGTGAAAACCTTAGTGTCGGCATGTTCATCGGTTACACGATACACATAGGCACACACGTTGAATTGAATTGAAGACTATTATTATTATCATTGTACTGCTGTGCAATACCACGAAATTATAGTTATGTTAAATGGTTAAAATTAATGTTTTAGTATCTTTATGTTACAGTGTTAAAAGTAATGTGATGCAGACTACACATTAAGGATGTAAGGTTGTGGATGTTGACAGTGTAATTGACACAGTCGCATGTTTGCAGTTTAAACGCAAGTGCAATCCTTTATGATATCGATTCAGAAAATGTGTGTGTGTATTTCACACTAAGGAAGCTAACTTCCTTCACCAGTAATAAAACTACAACGCGGTGATTTTATAACTACTTCCGGGTTGGGGGTCGAGACCAACTTCCTGTTTTCCGAACTAGCTTCCTGTTGTTTTAATCGCCGTTTCCGGTCCTGCGAACTCTCGCCGCTGTTTGCGTAACGCGGCGTGACGCGGTATTTATCCTTGCACGCAGTACGGCGGCTGCGCTTCCTGCCTCGTGAGCCTCATCTATCCTGTCGGCGTTGATACCGACCGGACCCGTTCCTGACATCAACTTTTCTTGGGCGTCAACGAAGGCAGGATGCTGAGCAAGGCACTGATGAGGAGCTTGTTTCTGCCCCGGGGGGCGTTCGGCAAACAGGCGCTCAAGTACACGGGGAGAGCGCTGAGCGCGCAGCCCCGCGACCGCGGTGAGTGACAGTGAGAGACGCACTTCGCCGTTCTTCACCACCGTTGTTTGTCGTAGATCGCGGACTGAGCGAGCGCGTCTTTCGGGCTCGTTGCGCTCTGTGACGTCACTGTCGGATTCTGTCTGTATCTGTGACAGTCGCCCTGTCACTTACTGTCTGACTGTGACTACTAACTCTGTATCTGTGGCTCGGAACCTCTGTGACTGGACCGTCTGTCTGTCTCTCTGTGACTCTGACTCAGTGTCTGACTGACACTGTATCTGACTGAACCAATAATGACTGTGACTGACTGTGACCCCTCTCTGCACTCACACACTTTGTCTCTCCATCTCACCTCGCAGAGATCATTAAAAGCAGGGAGCTGGAGAAGGAGGAGTTGCGCCCCCTCTACATGGACTTCCAGGCCACCACACCTATGGTACTAGTCGCATTTTTACCCAGAAATCAGAACCGGCAGAACGAGCTTCGTTGCCAAGTATCTTCGCACATACAAGGGATTTGTCTTGCTGACAGAAACTTCCACAGCACGGACAGAATGACAGTGACAAGATATAGATGAGAAGATAGAATATGTGAATAAAGAATAAAAAATATGTAAAAATATAAAGTACACAATATACAAAAAGTAGTCACTAGACATAATGCTCTGGGTCCTATGGTAAAACCATGGTGAAACCCCATGTTGTTTACGGCGTAAGCAGAATTGCGAGAATCCAAACGCGATATTTGTGTTGTCGTGTTTTGCTGAGCTCTCGGTGTCCCAGCTGAGACGTCCTCTTCCTGCAGGACCCTCGCGTTCTGGACGCGATGCTTCCTTACCAGGTGAATTACTACGGTAACCCCCATTCGAGGACCCACGCGTACGGCTGGGAGAGCGAGAGCGCCATGGAGAAGGCCCGGAAAGTGAGTCCCGTGATTTTGACTCAACAATTACCATACAAGGCAATTTATTGTAGCTTGGTTCCACAAAATAAAAACGTAGCATGACTCAGCAGATCTCCCAGCGCCCCTTGGAAGCGCAGTGTGGTCTTGGGTGCGGGGGGTGCAGCGCGTAAAAAAAAAAAATAAATAAATCTTGCGAACCGCAACTGTACTTATTTATTGATGTTTCCGTTGTGCTGAAACAATGCGTGTGTGTTCTTGGTGCAGCAAGTAGCGGATTTGATTGGCGCCGATCCCAGGGAGATCATCTTCACCAGTGGGGCCACCGAGTCCAACAACATGTCAATCAAGGTGAGCTAAGGACCGAAGGCGAGGATCAAGCAAATCCCCCCCCAGCGGATTTTTACCAGGCACTAAAAATAAACTGCTGTGTCATGGTAGAGTGAGAACAAGTCCGTGACAAGAATTTTATCAATAATTACGATTAAACGCACTCCTTCCGCATGATGACTCTTTTTCCCATTCGTTCTGACTCTGCTCTTCAAGATGACGTGGTGTGAAGTTTGTACTCTACTTTATAGAGCTGGGTCTTTTTTTACTGTATAATTTAGGGTATGTACCTTGATCGAGGATACTAAGATGGAGCAGGAGTCAAACCTGGGGCTTTCGGATTCTAAAGCAACAGCCCTAACAACTGTGCCTTCAGCTGTCCCTAAAGAATGTACTGGAATGTTTGAGCCTTTTTTTTTTTTATTTTTTTTTTAAACAAAATCGTTTGTTTGTTTGGCTGTATTCCTCATTCAGGGGGTTGCAAGGTTTTACAAGGCCAAGAAGAAACACATCATAACCACCCAGACAGAGCACAAGTGTGTCCTGGACTCGTGCCGAGTGCTGGAGGCCGAAGGATTCGAGGTCACCTACCTTCCGGTGAAAATAAACGGCTTGTTGGACCTGAAGGCAAGATCCCTCCCCGCTAAACGTGTTGCTTTAAGTCCTCTGGACACCCATGTGTTTTCGTCAGCTCCCCACAACCAACTAAGCTCAGCTTAAGAGCTGGGATGTAAAGTTGATAACTCATTTTCTTTGTTTGGTAACATGGTTTTTCTTGAGAACCTAAAGGCTTTGAATGGCGGAAAACAATGGCTGCGGTCTGGAAAAAAAGGGGGCGGTGCGCAAGTTGTCCTCCTGTTCTCACGTGATCCGCTACAATGTTTCAGCAACTGGAGGAAAGCATACGACCGGATACGAGTCTGGTCTCCGTGATGACCGTCAACAATGAAATTGGAGTCAAACAGCCGGTCAAAGAAATTGGTACGTTTTCCGTTCTACTCGAGTTTTCCCCCTCAGTTTTAGTTTAGTTCTACTTTTCCATTTCCAGTTTGCACCGTCCGCAACTGCCCTGCTGCCTCACGCTTATTGAACGTAAAGGCTGCGTCACTCTGTTTAATTACCCCGTGGGCCAGGGTCGCTCTGTTTTTACTCACTGGACCGTATCACGGCGTGTAGGGTAGTGATTCAAGGAGTGATACTATTTCTCCGGAAACTCAAGTCCTCCATGCAAATCCGCTTATGGTTTCCCTCAGCGAATTGGTGGCAGAATTAGGATATCGAGCTACAGAATACCTGGTTGCTGTTGCATAACGAAACGTCCCAGACCCGAGCTGCAGATGTCTTACGGGTGCGTTTAAGCGCTGTCGACCTCCTTCATTTGGCTCATCATTAACACATCCCGGTCATTTTCAGGTGAAATCTGCCGCTCCAGGAATGTGTTCTTCCACACAGACGCCGCCCAGGCGATCGGAAAAATTCCCATTGATGTTTCGGACTGGAAGGTTGACCTCATGTCCATCAGCGGACACAAAATATATGGCCCTAAAGGTAAAGCAGCGACCACAGACTTCTTAAATTTTTTTTTTTTTGTATCCCTACAAATGCATCTGGCATCTTCTCTCCATTGCAGAATTTTACATCACACACTGCATTCACACCAGCAATACGGATGACCCCACGCACCCCTCACACAAACTCTTCCACAAACTCACCTTCCTGCCACACACAAACCCACACCCATACTCGACTGAACTCCATTCCATTTCCTTTACAGCTTTTATTTTGGAATTATAGTTACATTTTTTTTACAGAATTTATTATATTGTAATTTTTTATTGTATACATTATATTTTAATATATCGTTGTAATATACTGTATTGTAATATATTCTTTTATGTAGCACCATGGTCCTGAAGGAATGTTGTTTCGTTTAACTGTATACTGTACCAGCTGTATATTGTTGAAATGACAATAAAGCCACTTTGACTTGACTTTGGAGGGAATTCCTAAACATCAGTTTCTTTTTATTATCCCACAGCATTTTTATTAATGACGCATATTTGCATAGCAGAAACCCGCGTACCATGCGTGGTCATAGCATGATGTGTGCCTGTGTTTGTCGGCAGGTGTGGGGGCGTTGTATGTGCGGCGCCGGCCCCGGGTTCGGCTGGAGCCCGTTCAGAGTGGCGGCGGTCAAGAAAGGGGGCTGCGCTCCGGCACGGTCCCCACGCCCTTGGCTGTCGGCCTGGGGGCTGCGTGTGAAATCGCCCAGCAAGAGATGGAGGTAAAACACACTCAGCTGAGCTGTTGCTCTTGGGTGTGCAAACATGTCAGCTTTAAAAAGGTTCGTTTCTACCTGATTTTCACCCTTGTTTTGATCTAGTATGACCACAAGCGGGTGTCTGTGTTGGCAAAGCGTCTTGTAGAGAAGATTACCTCCGAGCTTCCCGATGTTGTGATGAACGGCGATCCTGAACAGAGGTACCCAGGTAAGGAGGCACACCTTTGCCACGTTGGCGGAGACCTGGTCAGTTCAGCCAGTTGGTCAGCACTTGCTGGTGACATGTCCATTACAGGGGTTCTGTGTCCATTACAGGGTGTATAAACTTATCTTTCGCCTACGTGGAAGGCGAGAGTCTGCTGATGGCCTTGAAGGATGTGGCTCTCTCTTCTGGCAGGTGAATCACTTTCGTTTGCCTGGCCTTGTGCATTTCTGCTGTTGCTGTGGTTACCTGTCAGCCGTGTCTTATTCAACACTTCCGGGTCCATCTTTCCCACAGCGCCTGCACGTCGGCTTCTCTGGAGCCCTCCTACGTCCTGCGGGCCATCGGCACAGATGAGGACCTGGCGCACTCGTCCATCAGGTGAGCAGCAGGATGCAGGACGCGAGTGGCAGCCGCCTTTCATTGTACATCTGCTTATAAAGCACATCCTCCTCTTTTGGCACCCTAGTGCATTTTGGGCATTTGTGTTCCCTTCCACTCAACCATTGTCTAGCGGAACGGGTTTGCATCTTTTCATTGGGTGTTTGTTGGTTTCTGGCATCAATTTAGGAAGTGTGTATATGATGTGAATTTGCCTTCACAGATTTGGCATCGGGCGGTTTACCACGGAGGAGGAGGTGGACTACACAGCGGAGAAGTGCATCCAGCAGGTCAAACGCCTCCGAGAAATGAGGTAAGAAAGGAGACCTCAACGTGTGCTGGACGCCAGTTTGCTCCTGGGGAAAAGGGTCCAGGGTCTGAAAACTGCATAGCAAAGTCTGGTAACATCTCTGTGTGTCCTGGTTCTTTGGTGATGGCTGTCATTGTGCAGCATCCAGACAAGCCCCCCTGGAGCATGTGATTACACTGACCATGTTGACCAGTTCATCAATACCACGTTCTTTCGTTGCAGCCCCCTGTGGGAGATGGTGCAGGAGGGAATCGATCTGAAAAGCATCAAATGGACACAGCACTGAAAAGGCTCAGTCGGGGGCTGGGGGGTCTGCTGGGGTCGAAGCATTTAATATTTTTAATGCTACGTCCAAGTCTGCATCTGGAATACTCTCTCTAGATGCATTTCCCTGTATGGGGGGAACAAAACACGCACAAACTTTTAATTTGAGAAATTGTATATTTTCTTCTTCTTTGTATCAGAGAAATGCAGTGCATCAATTATGTACCGTAGGGCCTGTCCATTAGCACCTTCACTGCCCCATTTGCCCGTGTGGTTCTTAAGAGGTCAGTAAGAGTTTGAGCAGGATTTGAAGAATTCTCGCACACACTGAAAAACCCAATCTGTTCATGACATCTGCAACCAGCAAGGGCCCATTAAAATGTCACTTGTTTATACAACATATATTTTATATATTAATAATTTAAAATTTTATAGGTATTGCATGGAACAAAATTGTTGACCACTTCAATCCTCACTGTCCAAAAAAGATATGATGAAATTTAGGTAGGTGGATGTAGATGTTGACGTTCGGTAAAAATTACATCTGCAATAAGTTGCTGTTTTCAAGGCTGAAAGAAAGGATTCCCCAAGATGATGCAGCATGATGCCTATTTAGCTGTATCGAAATGTAAATTGCTGAAGTAGAGCTGGTAGAAATGCGTACGGAGTTGTTCCTGTTACTCTGCCGGATGCCAAGTGCTTACGTGCTGCAGTCGAATGGCATCAGTAGGCAATAATAAAACGGCACATTGTTTTCTGTGAACATTAAGTGTGTAGCATAGTCTGAGCATTTGTATAAATAAATGACTGAGAAAAGCTTTGTTTGTTGTTCCATGTTTTACTATGTATGCACGGGGATTGGAGATTTTTCTGTTCGTTCTAGCTGGTATATTTACATTTATTTTCTTATCAGACGCTTTTCTCCAAAGTGACTTCCAGTGAACTCTATGTAGTGTTATGAGCCCACACACCTTATTCACTGTGGTGACTTTCACTGCTAGATACACTACTTACACTGGGTCACTCATCCATACATCAGTAGAACAAACACACTCTGTCACTCACACACTATCAGTCTTTGGAGTGTGGGAGGAAACCAGAGCACCCAGAGGAAACCCACACAGACACAGGGAGAACATGCAAACTCCGCACAAGTGAGTGGGACTAAAACCTGTGTCCCCTTGCACCATTCAGGTGCTGTGAGACAGCAGTGCTGCTCACTATGCCACTGTGCCATCCATCACAATTTTTCTGTCAAAATTAAAACGGGATAGTTCTGTAACTGGAATAGAAAAGCTGCAGTTAGGTCTACTTAGATCATATGAGGTAGTACATCTGATAACTTTATCACTGTGCAGACTCACTGGTATGACATCGATTTTAAAGATTTGGGGACATGTAATAAAAGGAAAAAGGAAAGCCCTCCAAATTAAAAACTTGTATTAGAACGAGTCGATTACGTCTATGCCAACACAAGATAAAACTGTTTCCGAATTAATTCAAAACTAGTATGTCAGCCTACACGTGGTACACGGGTACCTTCTTTCCAACGTGTACGCTACACGCACTGTTTATGTTACGGTTTGCCGCTGTCTGGTTTGTAGGTTTGACGACCGCTTACCATTTCATACTGATTGGTTAATTGTGCTGTCTGTCTTCCACGTTTCCAATCAGACTGTTCTCTGAGCGACCCGGTTTCCTCTGTTGGGAATGCGCGGAGTGATATTTACTGAGTTTTTATTGGATATATTTTCTGTCTATCTTGCAGTATTTCCAATTCGGTTGGCTTATTAAGCAAAAAGTTCCCGCCCACGTGGCACACGTTAATGGTGCACATTCAGTGGGCGGAGTGAAAGCGTTGGTCCAAAGTACCCGGATTGGCCAGCTACGCCGTCCGATTTGCCAGGGCGGACATTTTGTAGCATCGCTGCTCCGGAGGAAAAGCGCACGGAGGGGGCAGAGGAGCCTCAGACGGCGTCTCATTAAATTAAATTAAATCTGTTTGTGTACAGATAATTTTCGGTAAGAGCCAGAAAGCACAGCATTCACAAACGGTTATTGCAGCAAGATTCATGTGGCACGAATAAACAGAAAACATAATGATAAAAACGAAAACACGGATTGGTGGGATTCGCGAACGAGCGTTAGTTAGAGCTAGGCCTGCAACGGCTGGCTTTCTGGGTGGAGTTGGGCGCTTTTAGAGCGACAGTGGCAGTGTTGGGATTTTAAAGTGGATATTTTTGTGTAGGGTTCGTATTTATTTCCTCATTCGCGTGGGTAGAAAACATGTTTATGTTGTAGGATGCTGTACGGACCTGCGCTTTGGGTTCGGCGCCATTTTGATGCTGCTGGTGGTGGTGTGCTGAGGAGGAGGTAGCTGTGAGTGTGAACACCTCGACGCTGCAGGGCCTTTAAATGTGTGTTTTTTGCTCTTGACTTTTGTGCACTATATAATATTAAATCAGGAACACTACACAACAACAGAATGTTGCCGGTAATAACTGGGGTTTGTATTCAATTCAGTTCAATTGTTATGTAAATCTAGGAGCAGTCCTGCCTGGCTGTGTGGTCTCTGTGGTTAAATTGTGGTTATTGGGACTTTGCAGAATAAATGGATTGACTATTTTGCAACGTGCTTTTATTCATTGCTTTTTTTTCTTGCAGTCTCATCTGCTACTTGCAATGCTCTGACACTTTGAGTTTGAATTGTCCTATTAATTGACTGGTGTTGATGTTGTCTGAGAGATGCTTCCAGAGACGTGTTGAGATGTTCCGTGGTGGTGGGTTCTTTTGGGAGAGATGGGAGTCTCCTGCTGGTGTTTATTTCCTTTGTAATTACAAAGCACTGAAGGTTGGGTTTGTTTGTGTCTTGCTGTGAGTTTCCAATGTAGGAGAACCAGTATGTCATCTCTGGGCCGTGCTTTTGTCTACACTGTTGTCAGATGATTGCCAAGGAAAGTGGTTTATTGGTCTGTGGGAATAATTGGAGGACTCGAGCCCAAGGTTTGTTCTGGAAAATAATATTGATATTTATCCAGATTTGAATACTTAATTGGTATGTGTTTTTCTACTATGGTGTATTGTCCTTGTGATTGAGCGCAGTCTTTCCAACTGAAGAATGGAGAGATATTGGGTTTTCTGGCATGGAGGTGCAAGGATTTTGCTGGGTTCAAGTAAAAAGGTGTATGCGTGTTCACTTTAGTCTGACGAATAACGTTCCATTTGCTTGTTGGAAAGAATTGATCCTTTGAAGTGTCATTTTGTAAGTAGGGTGACGAACTGGGGAATTCTGGGAAATGGTTGGGTTTGCTGATCAATTTGTCTTGCTAATATATATTTACTAGGTGTTCTGCTTGTTAGGTGTTTGAACTACCTTTTGTGTATTTCTAGAAAGAAATTAGTTCTGTACTTTAATGTTGGGTGCAACTGAAATTTGTTGTTTAGGTAAGCACTCGCACCATGAGTCACATTTCATCTAGAAAAACTTCTGTCGTTGACAGTGTAACAAGTGTCTGAAGCTGTGACACCCCAAGTTCTTCTTTGTCTGCCCTGAATTGTTCTAACACAGTCTGTTTAATTGCTCATTTGACAAATGCTTAGACTTGTGCATCTTTTTCCTATTGAGCTTTGAGCCCGTCAAAGCCAAACACTTTGTATTTTCAGTAGAAGTAAAAACCCTTGGATATTTGAAAAAAACTCATGTAAATGAGTATTCAGGAGGGTGGTGGTGGTGATATGAAACTGACCTCTGGGAGGTTGAGAGCATCTGTAAATTGTAGGTGCTGTGGTGTGTTATCCATTTCAGCATTGAAAAGCCGCTGTGCAGTGTTGTGATTTCTGGCATGTGAGCCACAATGGAGGAACACATTTCTTTTGTTCGGTACGGTACGCCATGATGGACACATTTTCTTGCGTATCTTTCTGATTTGTGCATCACAGGGTTTAGATAATGTTATAGACAATTTGTCATCAGGTAGCCGTTACCTTTTTAAAAGAAATGGTAGTGTTTATTTGTTCTGTAATGGGAATAGTTGCGAGGAGATGAAATGCCATCAACATTTTAAAGGTGTGACTTATTTCAACAAAATCTCCCTAAATTGTACTTACCAGGCAAGTTCTTATAAACATTAAATGCAGTGGTTTATTCTGTCTTTACTTATGTTGTATAAATGTGCAAATTAGAATCCAACACCTGACTGCACAAGGTCTTAATGGAGCATGCTTTTGGATTACTCTGAACAGACTTGAGACAGACACATGAATTGTTTTGTTAAATGTTTCCTGAGATGCATGTTTGTTTCATATATGTTCAGTTGAAAATTTTTTTTGGGAAAAACTGCCATTCTGAAGTTCTGATACTGCTGTCAGTATTCTGCATTCCCTGTGTGTGGATTCTGCTGCTGAATGATGAAGCTGAGTTTAGGTCCAGTTATCTTCTCTTACAAGGTGCACATGGGGCTGCGTCCAGTTGCCTGCTGCTTGCATTCATGTCTTTTGCTTCCATTTATTTTTTTTTTTGTTACAGTCTAGAGTTGGGTTTTAATTGCTTGCCGTCAGGATTGGCTTGAGTATCCTGTACAACTTATAAGGAAGCACCACTTATTGTTACAGGTAAGCGTTTATGAACTGGTCCTGAACATAATGAACTGAAGCCACTTTAGTGACCCATTCAGAGCAATTTTGGCCACTTTAGTGTAAATAATACAAATCAGTCGCTTTCATGTCCCTGCCTTCTCTGACTATGGCTTGAGCAACAGATTTGAGTTTATTCTGAAAATAATCCTTAAAGGTGCCTGGGCTATATTTTTAAAAAAAACTGTAAAGTCTTCATAATTTCACATCAGCCCCTTGATCCCAGTTGCATAATTATAGAATTTGCTACTATCCTCTCACTTAAAAGAAATGTTAAGCAAGGGTTTTCCTCTCCCCTACTTATAATTAAAGCAGTACATCAGCTTATGTCCACTACTTTAAAAAGCACTTATTTCCTGTCATTTATACCCTAAGGAAAGATTCAAAATGTTTTAGTAAAGTTTAAGTCAAGTTTGGCCTGGATTGCTCTGAAGTTGGTGTGTAGTGTGCCTTAATAGTTTAGCACACTGTTTTGGCTTGTGATCATTAATATTTTTGGTGATCTGCAGCATTGACTGTCCTGTTGCACAAGTTGGAGTTCTGTATAAGTCTGTGTCCCCCCCCTCCCCCTTCCATGCTGCTTGAAATGGTTTTGTCTTTGAAATTTGCAGTCTTATTCCTTGTGCATTGTGAGGAATGTGTGACAATGCGGTGTATGCAGTTGCTGCTCTATAAATTGCAGAGTTTGTTATATCACAGCTGTGTGTACCTTCATAAAGTTTTAAAATACATGCAGCATTCAGTCATTGCAGATATAGTTATCTGCACATGCATGTTGTAAATTATAAATGTTATACACACGATGAGATAATGTATTTGTTGCAGAAGATAATGGCAAACCGCTTGGTACACTTCTGAATGTGCATACAATATATTGCATAGTCCCATTGTAATTTGAACAATATCTAGTAGAAAATGTGTTGGAAGCATGTTTGCTGTCATAGAAGTTTAATTAGGTTAAAATGTTTAGTTATTTGCAGCATGCTGTCCTGTGCTTTGAAGGTATATTTTAATTACAGTGGAAGTTCTGCCCACACTACAATCAGGATGTACAGTTTAATTGGCACCAAAATCTGTACCTATAAAAAAAAATTTGGTGTGTTTAGTGTAGCCATGCAATTTGGTCACTATCACTGTATATACTTGCGTTAATGAAGTGTCTAGTCTTTTTTTGTAAGCCTTTTGTAACTGCATATTTTCCAAGTTGAGCCTGCAGGTCTCTGGTTGTGGAAAAATTGTTATATGGTCAAAACAAGTAGGTTTTGACTTAAGATTTTTGCTTGTTGGTTGCTGCTTTGCAAAAATGAGTTTTTCCTCCCTCTGTTATTGCATTTACAGTTAAATGGTTTTAATCTGCTGCGTTTCACGTCCTGTGTGAAATCGATTGCTTGTTTTACATTTGTCTTTTGCTCACTTGCAAAGTTGTAGCCTCACACAGACGTTGCCTTCTTTCACCTGCAGGTGTGTGTTGGTACGCCTCAGCATGGCTGTGGTCATCCGCCTGCAAGGTCTCCCCATTGTGGCGGGGACCATGGACATACGCCATTTCTTCTCTGGATTGACAATCCCCGATGGTGGTGTACATATTGTAGGGGGTGAAAATGGTGAGGCTTTTATTGTTTTTGCCACTGATGAAGATGCAAGGCTTGGCATGATGCGTACTGGGGGGGTGATCAAAGGGTCTAAAGTATCTCTTCTACTAAGCAGCAAAACCGAGATGCAGAACATGATTGAGCTTAGTCGCAGGCGTTTTGAGACGGGCAATTCGGAGGGTCCTGCAGGTAATGGCAGTAGGCCTGGGCCACCTGTTAGCAGCAGTGGAAGTGGGCGAGCTAGCCTTCCCACTACTGTTCCAGGGTTTAGCAGCCCTACACCAACCACTGTCGCCACCACATCCTCTGTGCATGAGCCTGTGAGCAACAAGAGCATATCCACATTTGCAACGACGAGCATGGGAAGCGTTCCCCCGAGCTACAGCAACAACTTCAGTAGCCCCAGTCTGACCATGGGTTCCACCATGACCACTGCCATGTCCGCTCTGAACTCTGTTCCTCCCCCTATACCGCCTTTGCCCACTATGCCATCTCTGCCCCCCATGCCCTCCATACCACCTATGCCAGTGCCACCACCTGTGTCCACTCTGCCACCAGTTCCCTCCGTCACCCCTTTAACTCCTGTTCCCCCTGTCCCCCCCATGACACACATGCCACACATGTCAACTCTTCCGCCCTTTAATCCTGGTGTCCCTCCCCCAGTTGGTCCTGTGGGCAGTGGGTTAACTGGCTCTGGGCCCCCATTATCAATTGGAAACCCAAACCATATGTTTCTTGGCCCAATGAATCCCTTGGGCCCTTTAAATCTGCAAGCTCCTGTGAAGCCGCCGGCTGTAAATTCAGACGAGTTATATGTTCATCTCCAAGGCCTGCCCTTCACTGCAACAGAAATGGATGTGCGAGAGTTTTTCCAAGGCTTGGGGGTAGATTCTGTTCGTTTTCTCAGAGACGGTCTGGGCAGGAGCAGTGGTAGAGCCCTGGCAAAGTTTTTTACACCTCAGGATGGTTTTGAAGCTCTTAAAAGAAATGCTGGCATGATGGGTCAAAGGTACGTCGAGGTCACACCTGCTACTGAGAGGCAGTGGACAGCTTCTACTGCAGCTGGCAGTGTGGCCGGAGGTCAAGGATCATCTAAGCATGGCAGTGACACAGAGCCGGATCAGCATCGTCGCACGGGCTCAAGTTCGGAATCGCCCTCAAGTCGTGACCGGGCCCGATCTCGTTCGCCTCACAACCAGGAGTACTGCGTCTATTTGAAAGGACTACCCTACGAAGCAGAGAACAAGCAGATATTTGAATTTTTTAAGAACCTGGATATTGTTGAAGATAGCATTTATATAGCATATGGGCCAAATGGCCGAGCTACGGGCGAAGGTTTTGTTGAATTTAGAAATGAGGTGGACTACAAGGCTGCACTTGGCTGCCATATGCAGTATATGGGTAGCAGATTCATACAGGTTCACCCAATCACCAAAAAAGGCATGTTTGAAAAGATTGATGTGATCAGGAAAAGGATGCAAGGGTCCCAGCAAGGGGACTCGAAGGGTGGCTCAGAAGGTGGTGGAAAAGGCAGGACCTGTGCACACATCTCGAATATCCCATACAACGTATCCAAGAAAGACGTACGTCTGTTTTTGGAGGGGATTCAGATTTTCGAGGAGAGCCTCAAAGTTCTTGTTGATGGTAATGGCAACGGTTTAGGTCAAGCTGTAGTACAGTTTCGCTCTGAAGAGGAGGCGCTTAAAGCGGAGAGGCTACACAGACAGAAACTGAACGGGCGAGATGCTTTTGTGCACCTTGTGACCATTGACCAAATGAAGGAGATAGAAAGGAACCCACCACCGCAAGCAAAGCGAGGAACAAAATCTCAAGGAAGTGCTCAGTCACATGGTCCGAGCCATAGCTCAGCCCAGGCCTTTCCCACTGTGACAGGAGATGAGTACTCTTTCATGAGGAGCAGTATAGGCAGCTTGACCAGCGCGCCTCCTTTTGTCACCCCTTTCAGTGCTCCAGGGAATGGGCTTGGAGGACCCCCTCCCCCCATTCCTCCAATGGCCAGTGGCTTAGATGTGCCATTGACTGTTCCCCCACCCATGGTTGCTACCCACCTTTCAGGACCGGTGCTGGAGCCTCCAAGCTTCCGACCCGGGCCTGGTGGTAACAGTGGACCGCCGGGCTTTGTCGGGGGTCCAGAGGGCATAAGGGCCATCCCGCCTTTTGATAACGGCCCCAGAAAGAGCGGCGGCCTCTCAAGCCGAGGGAGCGGACAGAGCCGGGCAGGCAGCACGCAGGCCGGATTTGCTTCAGTATCCGAAACAATGAGAGGACCCACAAGCATAAGCGGGGGCCCAAGTAACCATCGACCAACAATTGTCAAGATCCAGAACATGCCGTTCACAGTCACCGTTGATGAGATACTTGATTTCTTCTACGGTTATCAGGTGCTACCTGGTTCGGTGTGCCTTCAGTACAGTGACAAGGGTATGCCCACCGGAGAGGCAATGGTCGCGTTTGAGTCGCACGATGAAGCGATGTCTGCAGTCTTGGACCTTAATGATAGACCTATTGGGTCACGAAAAGTCAAGATTACATTAGGATAGGTGTGCTTTTTCTTTTTCACATTAAGCTGCATTGAGACTTTTTGCTAAAGGAAAAAAAAAAAATACCATGGTGAAAACTAACATGGGGATGATATTCCATCTAACTGACCGAGGAGTGAACAATGCATCAATTTTAGGTTCTTTACCAAAGTAATCAGGCTGTTTTGTAGATTAGCAAAGGATCGTGGAAGTCACTTGCATTAAAAGAATGGTATGCTTAGTACATAGTGTGTGTGTGGGTTTGCTTGTAGCTGAAAGATGAGGGTTACTTAAACCAATCATGTACAGAGCGGAATCATTTTTTAGTAAATGTTTGAAGACCCTAAAAAGTTTTGAGCCAGCAAGAAGGATGTGAGTGTATTAGCTGTGCTGGTATTTTCCTTTTTATTGAGAAGCATGTGATCATTTTCAAAATGCCATGAATCGTTTTGTGTATTTGTTTCTGCTGTCGTTATGTTTTGTATTTTCTTCACCCGTGCTTTAGATCGCAGTTACAGACTGGGTGTAGTCCTCAATGGCTGTCAGGCTTGGCGATTCTTTGCGAAGCATGTGCAAAATGTTGTGGTGGAACCATTTGCTCCTTTTCCTCCGTGCTGTTTTCTCTCCTTTCTGTTTTAAATGCCATGCCAATGCGGTTGCCGCCACAGACTTGATGCAATGTTGAGTTTTGGAGGACCATGAAAAGATGTCAGTTTTCTTATTGCGTTTATTTTGTTTGAAACATCAGAAGACCATCCACTTGTTTGCTGGAGTAGTGGCGGCCTTGAAATGCTTGGTGTCTGAGCAGTTTCTCACTGTGTTCACTTTAAAATGTGCATATTGTGTTTTTTCCCAAGCTGTGGCTCCTATTTGGGTTGCAACTCTTGCACCGTGAACCGGAAACACTTGTATTTGTTTCATTTATTTGGACTGTGACGTCTCAGCTTAGTTGTTTTATTTTGCAGTTGTGTATATACTGTTCAGCCTACATATTTTGTCAATAAAATGGCATTCCTAAAATGATTATTCAACAACAAATTGTATGTTTCTCTTGTGCCTTTTCATTACTTGCTCTTTTTAATGGCATTTGATGGAATAATAAAACATTTTGCTGGTGGTATGTTCTGCGTGTCTCCCATAAGTCCCAGTTGCAATGAGACAGCCACATCTATGGTGCATCCCCGCCTAAGTGCATATTGGTTTTCCACTGAAATTGGTGAGTACATCTGCGGTTATGCCATAGATGGGGAGAGATTAGTGAGTCAAACCACAACAAACCAACTTTTCCCGAAGATGTTCGTGTCAAACTTTTTTCCAGAATTAAGTGTAAGCGCTTAAATATTAGGCTGTGAAATGTTTTAAAATATTGAAATGGTCTGTTTAATTCACATAAATGTGAGCTCTGCGGTCATAGGAGATCAGAGTTGTACAAACCACAGTTGCATATCAGTTGAAATGTCCACTTGAGACATTTGCATTTGTTCATATAGCAGATTCCCCCCCAAGGCAATTTATGAGTAAGCAAAAGTCTGGTTCCCAACAGACAAGGACCTTTAATTATACAAGATCCTTGACGTATAGTTTGGTCAGTGTCACTGTTTGTCAGCACACATTACAAGTAGTTTCTATATTAAATCATGAAAACACATGTTTCTGACAGAGGATGTAATGCAAGTTTATGGCGTGGTTAGGGGATCAGGAGAGCAAAAGTTGTGAAAGAGACCCTTCCTGTAGGTTGAAAGGGTTTCAGCAGCTCTGAGGGAGCTCATTCCATGACATTGGAGCCAAGTAGCCTCCATCTGAGTAAAGAGATGTAATAACAGTGGGCCTCAAATAGCAATGCAGAACTTACAAGTGATGTAGACTTTTTGGCTCCTGAATGGTTTTGTCTGCCTGTTAGTGAGGTAACTTTGGTTTTCTGCTGTCAAAGTATAACCCCATCACCAGTTTACATCTTTACAGACCACGAGATGGGTTCAGCAGTAAGGATTACAAGTTCTCAGTTTCTATCGGTTACAACAGTTAGGGGGGGAATGGGGCTCTGGTCTCATTTTAGCACTTTTCTAAAAGAGGCAGTGGCCCAGTGTCTTATTTTAAATTCAGAATATTTGTGTGCATTTTAAAAAGCAGTGGAGTTTACGGGTTATGCACTGTGCCCGAACGTTAGCCTTGATGCTGTATAATAAGACGTGTGATGTCAAAATGGAGTTTGCATTAAGGGCGGATTAATAAAGATTGGAGATTCTCCTAATATCCCTGCGTAAGGTTTGCTTTGCAGATCACGGATGCTGCGGTTGCTTCGGGTTTTCAGCTCTCGGGCGCCAGATGACTAAACTGTGGGTGGTTCCCAGGGGAATGTGATACGGGAACCAAAGTCATTAAGTCCTATCTGCTGGATGTTCTGTCATTCTACAGCTTTCTGCTGCCTGCTGTAGCCCTTGGTGGATTGTTTTGTCTTGTGAATCTGATGAGTGATCTCATAAAGCATTGCTGGCCACTTTTTTCATTGAAATAAAGGTTGGTCATACAGCACATCTCACACTGGAATCTGCGAGCAGTTTGACTGATGGCTAAGGTAAGTTCTCTGGGTCTTTTGGTGACCTTTAGGACATGCTGTGTAACTGACTTCTGCTGAAGCTACTTGTGCACCTGGCTGTGTTGATTTCCCCCCCCCCCATTGTGTTCTGGGATTTTTAAATCTTTGCTTTTGAACTGTTTTGTTAGAGATGGAGCTGTAATTACAATATATCCCCATATTCTTCAGATTGGCTTGTTTTTCTGCTAAATTGCAGTTCGCGGTTGAATTTCATGGCTTTTACTTGATGCCATTGTTCTTCTAACGCGTCCCCCCAAGAAAAAAAAGTAGGTTGCAAGCACAGCCTTGTGCAGAATATCTGCTCTTCACACTGTTGGCTAATACAGGCTCTTAATGGTAGTGTGTGTTGTGGTGAGAAACCTGACTGGACCACTGCATTTCAAGTTAGTTTTTGAAGCACTTCCTGTATCCATTGGAGTTCAATCTGAACACAGTAAATCACCCGCTGGAGCTGCTGTGTTTCACAGAAGCGGTCTTAAATGATTCTGGCTTGAAATGTGTTACGTAGCTATTGGTATAATGTATGACCACGGTAATTGCATGGATGAGCTTTTCTATGGACACCTGTGAACTCAGCAATAAAGGTGCCGCGCACCCTGAACTGGGTCTTCACTAAACTCGGTGCTGTTCAGGAGATATGTGCGTGCTTATGATAAAACATTAATTTTGCAACTTATTGAAGGAATATAGAAATTCTTCAGTGCAGGAATCTAAGTACTATACAATAATGTCAATAGGGTTAATATGGCTGCAAAGGATGCTGACGGGATGAATGAAGCTGGTTGATGGATCCAAGATTTGCAGCCTGACAAATGGTCTTCAGAAGGTTGACTCTGAAGGTGATAAGTGTCTCAGGTGGGTGGTTCATGGATTTCTCCAGCAAGAAGGATCTCAAAGGCCTTTCTCTTTGTCAGTTGGCATGGCAACACCAAGTGGTGTAGTTTGTCTTGAAGGTATGGAGATGTTTGCTGAGGATGGTGGCACTCAATTGGAAACTGATCAGGGCTTCCGGGGGGGGGGTCAGACTTTACAATCTTATCTGTGCATGAGTAACTTTTTTTATAGGGATTATTTTCTTGAACAACATTTCCATTAATTTGAATCACAATTACATAAAATACAATAGAGATTTCTATCTGAAAGCAGATTTCTAAGTAAGGTGCTACAATGCAACATTTCCAAATAATTTGCATTTAAAATCCTAATATCAAAGTATGGACTTGTATTGTGAAGGTAAACTATACCCTGCAACCTGTTTGGATATTATTTGATGTTAAAGTGGTTCTAAACCCCCTCTCAGCATTTAAATTCCAACATGCTTATGTCACTAGTAATAAGCTGGATGAAGGCGGCTTTCAGAAAAATTTAGACATCTCATCAAACACTCCAGTTTTGGCTGTGACTTTGGAATAAGTAGTTTTGTGGGGTCGGTTACGGCTGTACTTTGCGTGGCGCGTGCCTGGGATGCACAGTGGCCATGTGTCACTTTCAACTGCATCGATGCTGCTTTCACTGACTGCGACACCTGATCGGTTTGTCTGCATGCCGCCTTCGCGATGCTTTTCTCGCGAATGTTATGTGACTTCACGCGCTCCGCAATCCTAGAAGATGGTGACCTTCGGTTCCACATGCGTGAGCTTTCTCGACGACTTCTTGGGCTGGTGTCTGATTTGCGAATGTGCATTCGGTCCTCCTGTAGCGCTTTCAGAAATATTGGAGGTAAAACGCATTGCCGCGTGCTGGACGCAGAGGAAACGCTCGGGTTTCTGGTGCCGCTTCTGAGCGCACACGCCGCCGGCAGCGATCTGGAGCCCATTGGGAGCGTTTTCCGCGGATCGTGGTGCGTGAGGGGCGGGGCTTCTTCCTGCACTGCGGCTCCGCTCTCTGATTGAAGCGGCCGCTTGTCCAGTAGGAATGTGCGACGGTCCGCGTTGCAACCAATGGGAAGGCGGGTGGGGCGGGCTCTATCCGCCACGCCCCTTGGGCGATCCTGGGTCAGAAGTACAGGAAGCCGCAGCTTTTTCGGTCCGAGGCGGTCGGGTGTAAGGAGATCCGAGGGAGTGTCTCACGTTCTGCTGTGCGCTTGAGAAGGTATGGCGAACGTTTGGTGCATTAATAAACGCTGAACGTGCTCCGACAGCGGGTTTCGATAACCTGCTGCGAAGCGAGGTTTTGCATGATTTGTGCCAGAGACGACCCTGTTTGTAGCGCACAGCCTGGCCGTGGAAAGTTCTCCAACTGTAGGAGCGAAGTGATATGTTCGTCCGTGTTCGCCTCTTTTCGGAGGGGCCGGGCAGCCAGCTTCAGGACTCATTCACACCGACCGACCAATCGATCGATCGACCTCACTCGCTGTGTTTCGGTGTTTTCTCAGCGCGGTGGTTGGGCAGTATTTATTTTTATTTATTTTTTTCCCCCCTTTTCTTTCGAGAGAAACTGCCGATCGCTGGGCGGGCGGGGTCGATTGAGGATGGTTTCGCAGCGCTAGGTGGAAGACCACGCCTGTGGAAGGTCGCTGCAGATCGTGGCGGTTTGTGGGTCTCCGGGCGGCAGGAGCAGTATCAGGACCACCGTGTGTGGTGAGATGTGTTCACACTTGCTGGACACAGTGGTACCGCAGGTCCTGCAGTCTCATCCTGCGCGTTGACCCATTTCTCTTTCTTTTTTTTTTTTTTTTTTTTTGGTCGTCCTCCACCCCTCCCGTCCATTTTGATGTGGTTTATAACCACATCCTGCCAGTGTGACGGCTCCTGATTGGAGGCGCCGCGCTCCGCGAAAGTCTTACACCGTTAGGGTCCGTCACACGCGTTCTCCTTCCGTCACATTCCGCAGCGCTTGGTAACCTTCGCGACACCGCCGTCTTTACAAAGTTCTCGTTATTGCTTTGACCATTTGGACGCTTATGTTACGTAACATTCTGACTTTGTGTAACATTCTGACATTTTTTTATTTTTTTTCCCCTCCTCCTTTCTGTCTTCGCCTCCAGATGGCGACTCAGTGTGTGTCCAAAGTGGAGCTTTCAATTTCCTGCAACAAGCTCATAGACAAGGACGTGGGATCCAAGTCGGACCCCCTCTGTGTGCTGCTTCAGAGCGTCGGAGACGATAAGTGGACGGAGGTGAGGCGAGGGGGCGTGGCTTGTGGGGCGGAGTTATGTAAGGGGCGGGGTTTCCCGCCTAGGATCCTGTCAAGTGGCTTTTGCTCATGCGTTCATTTGCTGTCTGCAGTATTGATATGCAAAGTAAGGCTTATTTAGTTACAATAATTAGATTAGATCCCCACTCAGTTAAGGCTTAAGTTGCATTTATGTTGGCAGTTTTAAGTCCTTCTGTCAGTGTAAAATGCGTGAATTGATGTCACCAAAAAATGTGGACATTCTAAAAGTTCTTTAAAATATTAATGCACTTATGAACACAAGTGGGATCTGAGGACTGTTTGTCGCTTTTATGCATAACTCCTTTTAACCCATTATGCGGTTGATAAAAGCGTGATAGTGCAGACACCACTGGATTTAATTTTTTTTTTTTGATGGATTTTGGTTAAAGGTTGGGTTGTTACAGCTCCACCAGTGCAGGTGTGATAAATATCCTGTAAGCCTAGTCTGGTAGATACAGGGTGGTCTTGCTCCACCGCAAAGGCCTTTTAGGAAATAAAGGGGCGAACTACAATTCGGCTGTTCGTAAATCCCACGACGGTATTGCCGTTTACCTCATCCTCTGCAGATTTTTGTGACGTGCGCTACAGTTAAGTCGGATGAGTGTGTTCTTGCCCCAATAGGTGGACCGTACAGAGCGGATAAAGAACTGCCAGGATCCAGAGTTCTCGAAGAAGCTGCGTGTGGATTATTATTTCGAGAAGGTGCAGAAACTCAAGTTTGGCGTCTACGACATCGACAACAAGTCCGTTGACCTGGGAGATGACGACTATCTCGGGGGCTTCGAGTGCACTCTGGGACAGGTTAGCACACGTAGGGTGGTGGTCTTCCATCGCGTCACGTGGAATTTACTAATAGTATAGTTTAGGTTGGGTGTCATGTCATTACACCCTTCGCTGGCTCTTGAGCTGCTGTGCGCAAACCTGTTTTTCAGGTTGTGTCTAGCAAGAAGATCACCAGGCCTCTGGAGCTGAAGAAGGGAAAGCCTGCTGGGAAAGGCACCATTACGGTCAGTGTTTTTTAATATTTATTTTTTTTTTATTGTTCACCGGTGCTTGTGATCGCATTGAAACTTGTACAACTTACAGTGGCATTCTCACGCACATTTATTCATTTAAGATGGTTTTCTCCAAAGCAATGTACATCTCGTAGAAAATAAAATGTGACGTAGCTCTAAATAGGTTTTGGGGTTTTTTGCTTTTAATTACTTGCCATTAGGGTAGCAGGAAACTTTTTTTTTTTTTTTTTTTTTTTTTTTTTTGCGCCATGTAACACCAGGGTTTTGTATTCAGATATGGTGTTACTTTTGTCTGTAGTTTGCATGATCCCTTTGTTCTTATGTGGGTGTTTTTATTGTAATGTGCTTCTTGTGTGTGTGTGTGTGTGTGTGTGTGTGTGTGCTGTATCCAGGCTGTTCTCAGCCTTGCACGCTAAAACTCCTGGAATAGGCCCTTGGTTGTCACTGTCAGGCTGGATTAGCTTCTCCCGAAACTGGTATAGACCCAGGCTTTTGTGTTTGTGGTTGGGTGTTGCAGATCACAGCCGAGGAGATAAAGGACAACAGAGCCATAGCGTTGGAGGTCGACGCGCAAGGCCTGGATAAGAAGGTAGAGAAGCTGCCTTCACCCGTAGGCTGTCCCTTATCCGCATCTGGGCTTTATTTGAATAGAGCTGTTTCGGCCGGTTTGTGTTGCTGTTTAACCGAAGATAAGTGTGATGGCCGTTTCGTTAAGTGCACATTGTGTAATGATATTGTAACCCTTCCCGCTGAGCCGTGTTCTTCCTACCATGTAAGAATGTGACACTTGTTCGTAGGACTTGTTTGGGAAATCGGACCCGTTCCTGGAGTTTTTTAAGCAGGGAGACGATGGGAAGTGGCAGCTGGTTCATCGAACAGAAGTAAGAAGTTTGCCTTGCATTTGTAGTTTATTGCCCGTTCGGTTCCTTTTGTTACGTAAAGTGAATTTTGCACAATTACAACGAGTCTGCAGTTTACTGGCTATAGTTGAGAACTTGGTTCCGAAGGTGTCGTATGTTATGTTCGTAATGTGATCCAAACTGTTTTTCAGGTAATCAAGAATAATCTAAACCCATCATGGAAAAAATTCTCAGTATCCCTGCAAACATTCTGCAACAGCGACATGAATAAACCAATTAAGGTAACATTAATACCAGTTATTCCTCATTCTCTTCTACTGTTTCATTGATGCTTATAACCAAGACGGGACAGATAACACAGTAAACTGTACTAACTGGTATTCATGCCTTTCTGCACAGTGTCTTCATAAGGACCACACTTGATAAAATTTGACTTGCATGTGAGGTTTTGTTTTTGATTATTTTGGTGGTGGTCTAGTCCAGCATTGCTCAAGTCTGACTAGCGTGTGTCTTACTGGCAGGTAACCTGTTACGATAAGGATGAAGACACCAGTTCTGATATGATAGGGGAGTTTACTTGCACTGCCGTGCAGCTATTGGAGGCGAGGGATCATGTGGTGAGCTTGAGCCCCTCCCCCTCTTAAATCCCTATGCCCTTTTCCCTCCAGGTCCATTGTTCTGATTACGATAATGATGGCTCTCATGATCTTATTGGTATTTTCCAAACTAATGTGACAGAACTCCAGAAAGCCAGCCACGGCTCTCCGGTGAGCTCCCGTTTACTTCACCTTTGACCTGCTTATAGTCGTGGTACAGTATTTTAAAAAATATATATATATATAACCCATCTCCTGGCTTTCTTTTTCTTTTTTTTTTTTTTTTTTTTTAAACATTTGCTTACGCATCTGTTTTTACTCAGTGGCTTGTATAGCTGCAGAGGGTGTCTTTTATACAGCAGTAATTGAAATGCAGTGCCTTTCTCGAAGGCTGCAAAAGCAGGACTCTAGTGGACAGGAACATTAGGGTAAAGTCATTAAAGCCTTTTAAGAACACTGGCTCCTTGTGCTGTCGGAAGCCGAGTTATGAATTAATGACAATGGAAACATTTTCCGGTTTACTTTTCATTGTGTGTTGTCTAAAATTTGTCTGTTTCAGACAGTGCCACCTGTTTTAACATGGCCAGCTGATAGGTGGCAGTAAAGAGCAGCCAGAAAGTGATGTATTTATTTGATGAAATGATCAAGTCTGCATTGAGTAGGAATCTGTGGAGGCAAATGTATTTTGTTTTCCTTCATTTGAAATTAATTTTAAAGAATGTTTAAGTTATAGAAATACTTGATATTTATATTAGCTATATTCAAGATTTTTTTACTGAAAATAAAACAAGTCAAAGGAAGGCTGTGTTGACATCTACTGTGACTTTTTGGTAAAAGTGGGTTTGGGGTTAGAAACAAAAATCAGAAGCAGAATTCTGATCCTGACTGTTCATAAGCTAAGGAGCCAGTGTACTTGCTGTTCCTAAAGCCGTCCCGCCATTCCGATCATTACCTCTGAGCCCTTTGTCACTGTCTTGTTTTTACCTGTTTGGAATTTATGCTTTGTTGGTTTCCACCCCGAGGTGACATTTGACTGTGTTCACCCTGACAAGAAGCAGAAGAAGAAGAATTACAAGAACTCTGGCATCATTAAAATAAAGTCTTGTAAGGTAGGAGGGATATTTCTTTTGCTGCAGAAACAAGGCTGCACAGCTACATGGAGGCAGGCAGTACAAATCGGTAAAATACAATAACAGCATCCATCAGTTATCAATTTAGTCTTGTCCCCCACCCTGCTCTGGACAACTGGTGAGTGTACACCCTGGATGGGACAGTAGTCCATCGCAAGACACATCCGTACACAAAAAAAAAAAAAGCAATTTAAAGACACCACTTGACTGGTCTTTGGACTGTGAGAGGAAACCAGAGCAGTAACAGAACTGTACATTAACTTCACATGTCTCATTTTTCTTATTTCTCACGTTCACCCTGTTTCCTAGATCGAAGCTGATTATTCATTCCTGGATTATGTGATGGGAGGCTGCCAGATCAATTTTACAGTAAGTCTTCATTGTGCTTGTTTAAAGTGAAGAGAAATACACAAAAATGCTCTTTTACATACAAAGCTGCATCAATAAGTTTGTCAGCTGCTATAATGAAACTCAACCCCTGGCTTGGTGTATGGTGTACGGGTGCAGCCCTTTTCCGTTTTGTAGCCTCTCAATTTTCCTGACACTCTTTAATAACCCATTAAAAGAGTGGCACCCAGGACACTATTATTAATAAAATATGTCCCTTTAGCTGATGGTCACTTGCAGAGTTGTGAAGTTGCCTTCTGCACCACTCCAGGTGGGAATTGACTTCACGGGCTCCAATGGTGATCCTCGCTCTCCAGACTCGCTGCACTACATGAATCCTAATGGCATGAACCAGTACCTCACTGCTCTGTGGTCCGTGGGGCAGGTGGTTCAGGATTACGACAGGTAAGAGGATTTCAGCTTTTCCGAGCCGCGCCGCTAAAGTGCTGCCCTGCTTGCGTGAGAAGCGATGCGGTCCGAGGAGACTCCTTTCCCTCTCGCCGTTGACGCTCGCTTGTCCTTTTCGTCCTGTAGTGATAAACTCTTTCCCGCCTTCGGGTTCGGAGCTCAGATCCCTCCCAACTTCCAGGTGAGACCCAGGAAAAGGCAGTTAATTTGGAAGAGTCTGAACCAGTTTCGTACACTGACTGACTTTCTCTGTTTCTCTCAAAGGTGTCCCATGAATTTCCACTTAACTTCAACCCCAACAGTCCCTACTGCCAAGGTAGAGTTTTTGTTAGTCTTGAACCCTTCGCTTTGGGTACATCCGGCTTCTAACGCTTCGTGGACTGTGTCCTCATTTGATACAGGTATCCAGGGAATCGTGGAGGCCTACCGTGCCATCTTGCCTCAGGTCCGATTGTATGGGCCAACCAACTTTGCCCCCATAATAACCCACGTGGCCCGAATTGCTGCTGGGGCGGCCCAGCAGAAAACTGCATCTGTGAGTCCCAACCCTCGCCGCTGTTGTCATTGTGGCCATAAGGCGTTGTACATTTATTGACGTCGCTGCTGCTTCTTTCCAAGCCTTCTAGCCTTTGAGTAGTGAGGATGGCAAACCCTCTAGGTTATGGTGATGAACCACTCATCTCCAGAGTTGGGTGTGATGGGTTGATCAATAATCTTGATGAACACCTGCTAATCCATTCCAGCAATTGCGATAGAAACCTGGCTTAATGCATAAACCTTGTCCACACGCAGCAATACTTCGTCCTGCTCATCATCACTGACGGCGAGATCACGGACCTGGACCAGACGCGGCAGGCCATCGTGGACAGCTCCCGGCTGCCCATGTCCATCATCATTGTGGGTGTTGGGGAAGCCGACTTCAAGGCCATGGAGTTCCTGGACGGAGACAACGGCGTCCTCAAGTCCCTGAGTGGGGAGCCCGTGGCGCGGGACATCGTCCAGTTTGTGCCTTTCAGGCAGTTTACCAGTGTATGTCTACGTGCTGACCGCGTTAATTTTTTTTGTGTCCTTTTTCCTAGACTTGTGCAAATATTTTGGTTACAGTCTTCATTTAGTAGTGTTCTTGGTCCACTGTGACTTAGTCTTACACATTCACCTTTACGCTGATTCACCTGTTTATACACCTGGGTTATTTGTACTCAAATGCACCAGCCGCTTTGTTTCTCATATGTAAATATAATTTTTTTTTTTCTTTTTTTTTTTTTTAAATACCATGTTTTACTTTGCAAGCCCAGCATTTCAAACATGATGCGTTGCAGGTTTTCCCTGCGTGCCAAACCCGTTATGCGTTTGTCTCCCTCTCCAGGCCCCCAAGGAGGCCCTCGCCCAGAGCGTGTTGGCGGAGGTGCCCTCTCAGCTTGTCTCTTACTTCAAGATGATGAACCTGGGCCCTGTGAACCCTCCTGCTCCTGTGACCATGTAGAGGTGTGGTCATCCACTAGGAGGCGCCACTCTCCAACCTTCCAACAGAATTATCCAATTTAGAGCACCTGCTAGCTACTATGATCTCACAGTGCCTTCATGTTCTACTTCAGCCTGTTTTTGTGTTTTATTTAAATCGTCCTCCATATGATTGCAGTTTACATGACGATACATCCATTCCCCTAAAATTTGACTGGCAATCTATATAATGGGTCAGAACCTTCTAGATTCTCGTCAGTAGATACAGACTAACTCCAGGTCTAACTGCTTGTAGGCTGTTTACACTTATCACAGCATGGCCTTTAAAGTATGTCGATGGAAAATAATGTACACTAAATATGCGGACAGTTATTTTGATACTGAGACACACATTAGCTGTCTTTTAAACGTAGCGCCAAAGATTAGAACCTTTTTTGCTTTTTTACAATCATAGGAGGGAAGGTGTTGCATAAACTGGATCCCTCTCGAGTTTTAGCAGATTCAGGACTTTTTGCTGAAGGAATGTTTTGCATAACCCAGAATGCGAGTCGTTCCTGTTGTTAGGCCACCCAGCGTGGACAGTAAATGTGAGCGCCGATTTGCCGTGAGCAGTATGAGCGACTCCATCCCGCTTCGCTGAGATGACTCTTCTGTCACTCCTGGTTTATGCTAGATAATCTATAAGTAATCAAGCCTGGTTTTGATTTTCCCTCTTTTGTTTTTAAAGAGGTGTTTGTGTTTAAAAAAAAAAAAAAAATTCTGTCCTCTGCCAATTCACTCATTCCAGCTAAACGTAGCAAGACCATATTTTATATTTGTTCATCTTGTCACGTTTTGGTCCAATCGGGATATTGGGTAAGAAATGCTCTTCTGATCAGTATATGCGTGTGTTTGGGTCAGTACCTGAAAATGAGTGTATGATCGACCCTCGAACCCTCCTCCCCCTCTCCCCGGGGCCATATTTCTGTGGAGTTTGAAACTTTGCATGCTCTTGTCCAGCAGGACTGTTTAAAAAGTGAGGCCAAGCCACATTTGCCATGTATTTGCAGCATCCTGCGGGGGTCAGGACAGGTAATGTCCACTGTGCAGGATGCCGCCGCTGCCACGCAACTTTACCGGGAGTAAAACATTCAGGAACCTTTATTATGCAAATGTTTTAATGTGTTTGTGTCTAAAGCCATTGGCAATGGGGACCTGCCTTAAGTGTCTTTCTGGAATGCCTTTTTTTTTTTTTTTTTTCTGTTCTTATGGCAAAGCTTATTGCACCTTAGCACCCCCCCTTCTGGTTGCTCAGCACTTTCCCCTTTCTCAGTGTTAGAGCACAGTATATTACCGCTGTGTGGGGAAGCACCTGACCAACCTCTGCTCTCACTTCCGTAGACCTTTCCCTTCTTCCATTTCGCTGGAAGCTGATGTACGCTTTTAATTCTTTGAAAATAAGATGTCTTCCTTGTGCTCTTTGTCAATGTCATCAGGCAGCCTGCTCTAGTACAATTCTATTGTTTATGAAATTACCACATTTTTACCGCAGGGTGACTGGAGATATTCTGTTGCCTTTAGTTTACCACTAAATTTAGTTTTATGAAAGGGAGTTCTGTATTAGCACAGTGCCATGTTTTTTTTTGCTTTGTATTTTTCATAAAGATGCAAAATAAAGTGAATAAACAAGAGTGGCTTTTCATTCTTATTCTGTGGGGTCGGCTTTCGGTTACAATTGGTTTCCTCCTATTTGACGATGCTTGTTTTTCCCCTTCGTAACTGGCTAGTTTCTAGTTACCCATGTTAACGGATTCCTTTTACTGACTCTGGCAAACATGCAGCCATTTTTTCCTGAGGTCTCAACCTCGAACCTGTGACCAACATGAGTTAAATACCTTTTTCCTTTCGGTACGTGTCACACGTCTTACTTGCATGATTATAATTGGGCTTTACGGAGAATGGTCGTAAACTTTACTGTATCAGTTCAGGGTAAATACTTTGTTCAAGGGTCCTATGCTAATTAAGGTGGTTTGGGTAACTTTAACCGCTCTGCCACCTGCTGTTCGTTTGAGAAACTGTCCCGATGGCTCCTCCCCTCTGCCTGGCACTGTAGCACAACAGTGTGACATGTTCCACTGTGCGCTTCGCCACATTCGCCTGCAGGAACTTCACATGTGTCAGGTGAACTGGGATTTGGGTTTCCCTTCTTCCCCGCAGATGATCATCCAAATGATACGTGTGAATATTTGTGTGACTGGATAGAAATCATGGTCCTCGGCCTGTGGAGGTGATCGAAGCTCAGAAATGCGGGGAGTCTTTGATGAGCGCTTCCGGACATAGTACCTTTGTCCGCATGGTCGACCGAGCGAAGGTCAGCTTGTGGTCCAGCAGCAACTGCCAGTAGGTGGCGCAGCAGTTATAGATGTTTGCTTGTAACTGCAGGCTCTGGATTCGAATCCCACCTCCTACCGTAGTACCATTGATCAAGATACTTACCCTTAACTGACACAGAAAAAAAAATACCCTACTGTGGGAATCAGTAAATCAGTGTACGACATGTTGAACAAGGGTGTCAGAAAAATAAGTGTGAAAAGTGATTTAACTTATCTTTCTATGTGGCAATAAAGTTGATGCACCCACTATCTCGCACTCCCCTGGTAATTGCTGTGTTCAAAAATGGTACAGAAACCATAACCTGAGTCACAGGGAGGTGTTTGAGTGTGGCTGAGGTGTGCGCGCGCACGCACACACACACACTCAGCTTGCCTACCTGGGCCCCTGGCTGTTCCCTGGTCCCTCCCAGGCCCTTGTTTGCCCAAGGAGTGCAGGCGTCGAGACGGGGCCCGCGGGGCAGTAGGAGCTCTGCAGAGAACTGGGGTCAGAGCTGAGCCCGGGGGCCCGACAGACCCCTCGCCATGTCCATTACGGTTCACCTGAAGAAGATCACAAACCTTCCCGGCCGATACGACCGTAAGGTAGAGCTCTCCTTCAGAGGTGAGTACAGGGCTTCCGCGTGTCGGCAATGCCACGGCGTGTCTTTGTCCTTTCCTCCTCGTTTTATCATCTTTATGTCTCGGGGAATCTCGACCTAACGAAGTCACGTCGTTTCTGCGGTTTCCTTTTAAGCACAACTTACACTTATCTTCACACAGACCCCTGTAGCAATAAACACTCATGACATGTACATCGACTCAGAGACAAATTGTAAGAAAACAAATCATCTGTAAAAAAAAGTTTGTCTGTCCCTTTTCTTTAAACTTGGGAATTAAACTTTGGGGGATGCGAGCTGTGAATAGAGCGATCAGCACTTCTACGCTTTTTCATCAGATTATGAAATGTTTGTCGAGATGAAAGCTGTCGCTCCGGCTCCTCCGGGTGTTTCTGGTCCCGTTGGATGGTTTTCGATCTTTATATATGACCCCTTCCCACGATCTTCAAGGTTTCACGCACAAAACCCGGATCCTGCAGTGTGAAAATGTGGCCATCTTCAACGAGGTAAGGTGCTGCGGTCCAGACTCGCCGTCCGAAGGGCTCCAGGCCGCAATGTTGTATCGGCTGTGTGAGGCTTCACGACCTCCGTTAAATAGTAAATAATTGGTTTCATTAATGTTTAACTCCTAGTTTATTATTTTTCTGTATATGATGATGAAATATGAATGACGTGATTGATCCAATTACCTTATTAGAAAAGACTTTATTTAGTTGCCTCTTGCACTGTGGGTCTGGGATAGGCTCTGGACCACCGTGACCCTGCCTTAGACAAGTGGCTATTGAAGGTGGAGGGATAGATTTTATTATAGAATTAATATCAGGGGAATTTTTTAAAGGCAGCAGCAGAGATTGAAATGCAGATTTGAAGCAAATGTGATCTGAACCCCGGAGAGGCTCTGCTCTTGCAGTCGGTCCTTAAAGATGATTCCCTGACACTCGGAATAAAGGACAAAAAAGGGAGATGAATTGGCTTAGCAATGTGTCAGTGGGAGGCTCTGCCTTCCTTGCTGAGTCACGCAGGTGTACCGGGTCCTCTCCCACCTACAGACGCACAGACTCACCTACAGCAAACAGCCCGTTCCCATGGCAACCCTGACCGGTCCTGTCAACCAGCGCCGCCAGCTCCTTCCTCAGCTGCTGCGTTTAGCAACGAAAACTCTCATAGTCCCTCGTAAAAGTGCGAAATCCCACGAAAACATGAGTCAGGCTGCCTGCCGAGTGGAACCTCGAGCCCTTTGTTCGCCTTTAAGATGTTGACTTTTGTCTGGATTGGTGCCTAAGAATGTGGACTCTTAGCTTTACACTTTCGATGGCTCTTATCAGTGTTTTGACCATCCTCTCAACCCTGTGAGATGTTCCACACAGCAACCTACAGCTCTGCTGTGCTATGAGATTCTTAGTTATCGCAGTAGATTCCAGAACCTTCCTAACTGTTGAGTGAGACCATAGTGTGAGCAGAACAGACATCCTCATGCAGGACTTGCACGGGATGGATACTGCTGGGATGCCAGTGTTCTGAAGCTCCTCTCAACGTTTCTTGAACAGCACTTCAGGTGGCCTCACTATGGGAAGATCCTCAAGGACGAGATGCTCTCCATCAGCGTCTTCAACAGCAGCAAGGTCTTCAGCAACAGGTCAGTTCAGTCTAGGGTTCACTCTTCCCAGAACCCACACATTCATTTATCAGATGCTTTTCTCCAAAGTGACACAGACTAATCAGCAACATCAACAGAAGAAGAGCTTTAGACACAGGATTATTAAAGCAAAACTGCCCTACAGGAATGATATTTAAATAAGAAATATAATCATACAGATGGTGCTGGACTCATTTATGGAGCTGATAGGAGATTAGGAGAAGTGGCACTGAAAGATATGGGTCTGAGACCCTTCTTCAACGTTTTGAGAGGGTTCAGCAGCTTTGAGGGACACAGGGAGTTCATTCCGCCACAACAGGACCAAAAGTGAGAACGTACGGACTTTCAGTATTGGACCCCCCGGTGAGTGGGAACACCGAGAAGCCAGAGATGCTTGGCTGTCGGGACTTATCGGGCCCCTTAGGTATCAGGGTTCAGATTCTTTGACTGCCCTGTAGGCCTTGAGCAGAGTGTTAAACATGGTACAGAGAGATGAGGAGAGGAGAATCATGGGAACTGCAGCAGGTCAAACATAACTCATGATGTGGGTGAGCGCCAGCGCTTTGATGGTGGAGGCCAGAAGACAAGTAGCAGCTCGGGTAGGAAACCAACGTGTTCTGGACCAGGAGCTGAGCGGAGTCTAGTTCTCTGAGTGCTGGTAGTCTATAGGTCGCACAACTGACCAAAAGGTTAGAGGTCAAAGTCGGACAAGGGGACTGCAGATGTCCTGGTAAGAATATTAAAGAGCAAAAAGTCACTTTAGATAAACATTTATTAAACAAGTAAATAGTGTTTGCACTGCACTGCCCTCAGTCTCTGGCAAGGGTACGTATCTAATTTACCTTCATGTGATTTCATTTACATGCTGTCCTCTTGGTCACAGCAGCTCTCATTCAGCTCCACAGTACCTGGGTAGCAGGTTCAAGTTTCAAACAGGGCAAACATAAATGTCTTTGGCAGCAGGGACTCTAGCTGTGTGAAGTGTTTTTAAAAAAAAAAAAAAAAAGTATAAACTCAGTGGATTTTATACAGCAGCTTCTGCTAAAAATCCTAATTTGAGAATTTTCCTTAATTCCTGTATTCAAGTTTACATACGTTTCGATTTTTGTTGCTTAGCTCGTGTATTTATCCAATATAACGGAGCAGAAGGCCACGGTGAGGTTTTCCAGCCGTCCTTTTAGAAAGCTGTCATCCTTAATGACTACGCCACCTCCTGGCCGTGCCAGTGATGGCTGCGTGCTGTGCTCACGGGTCTCCGGGAATCTCCCACAGGTTGCTGGGAAAACTGGTCATCAGCCTCCAGCACGTTGTGTCCGCTGGGAAGGTGGTGCTGCGGGAGCGGCTGACGGACAGCAACTACAGCCTGACAGACGTGAGTCCCCGTTGGCTCAGCAGGGGGTGCGGTGACTTGGGGCCAGAAGTTGCAGTTGGATGATTGCAGGTTCAAGCCCCAGAGTGAAACTGGGAGAAGTGTCGACTGAAGCCGAGTGCCTCCGTGTCCTTGTGTCTAGATGTACATCGAGCTGGACGTGCGTTACCACCCGGTGCAGGGTGCTATCGGCGGCTGGGATGGGGAGGAGTTCCTCAGTGTGGAGGATGGAGACGAGTGAGAGGCTCTTCCACGCGATGGGCAGGACATCTGTCACTTCGTGCTCGAACGTGCACACGCGTGTCTGTGTATGCATGTGCAATTCACGTGTTTCCATAGGTCTGATCGTGCTGTCCGTGCTTCTCTCTTTCCTCTCTCAGCTCTGGACTTGTGATCAGAAATTCTGGCTTTTCTGAACCAGGGTAAGCTGTCTGTTTCATTACAGCTCGATGCTTTTTATTAACAGATGAAGCACAAAGGGAATGTCTAAAGATATACGTTTTTAAAAAAAAAAAAAAAATAGCAAATGAAGTGTCCAACATTAAATTAAATGCAAGCATCATTTTGGTTTTCTGGACGACGTAAAATATTGCAAATTTAAACCCACTGAAATGTTTCTTACGTATCCGACAGTTACGATTATGACTCAGATGTTTGATACGTTTGGCATCTCTGTCTCCAGGTCCAAGCCGGCAAGCCGTCCCGAGCAGCTGGACCGCGAGACGAGGAAACTGGGCCGCAGTCTGGTGAAGACTGGGGAGGATGACGATGAAGAGTACGATGATGACGATGATGATGACTATGACGCGGCAGACATGGAGTGTGCAAACATGACCCTCACTTCCATACTGAGGTGAGCTACCCATGTCCTTCCGGTGGTCTTTTGTGGGTTTCGGGTGGTGGACTGTGTCCACCAGTGATCTGGTCGCCCAGGTGCCAGAGACAGAGCACTGGGGCTGGCCTGGGCGCTGCTGGATGTAGGGTTTTGGATTCTGAACAGATTAAGGTTACATACTCTACCGTTGCGTCCTGTCTCTGTTGAGCTGAAGTTCTAGCAGTTGCCAACCATTCCTCAAAGTATGAGGGCACTTTGCCGAGATTCGTGTTTTTACTGAGCCGCTTCAGCACCTTGTTTGAAGGTCCCTTGACTTGAACTAGAAATCTGTTGGATACAAAGTGAAGAAGGTGTGCGGTGCATTCCGTCAGTGCTGAGAGAGAGCTTTAGAGAGGCTGAGCCACATCTGATCTGCTATCTTCGCTCCCCAGTCGTTGCAGGCCCCTCTCCAAACATGAGCTAGCAGCTGCGCCGAAGCTGCAGGCCTTCCAGGTAGGAGAAACTTTTTTTTTAAACCGATGCAGCCTCAAAACTGAACCATGAAGCACATGCTTGAACGCTCCGCTGGTTCCTGTCCCCGCTTGACCTCACCCCATACCCCCAGCTGAACGTTAATGTGGTGGAGGCCCAGAAACTGGTGGGCGTGAACATCAACCCGGCTGTGTACGTCATGGTGGGGGATGAGAAGAGGCACACGACCACGCAGAAGTCCACCAACTGCCCCTTTTACAATGAGGTGGGAGTACGAATCACCATGTGATCCTTACGTCCCAGCTGTGTCACTTGTAGGTTATTATGCCATCACAAAGGAACTGCTATGTCATCAGTATACGATTCACAGAGACATCAGTAGGCAGTTATCGAGCTGAAATCTCATCTTGACATCTCTGCGGTCTCTTGGTACATATTTAGGTCCTTTCTGGTTCCGGCACCAATAAGGAGACTGTCTGCTCTGTTTTTCAGAACTTCATGTTTGAGTTCCAAGAAACGCAGGAGGTTTTGTTCGACAAAGTGATCGAAATATCAGTAAGTGTACTTACTTTAAAAATACGGTTCTAGAATATTGTTTCGTCACATGGATCTCCACGCCGAAAGAACGACCCTTCAAATGCAAACCGTGATGAACAAGGAAATTCAGCATTCCGGAATTTTCGAGAACGTGTTTGTTCTTCAGGATGACCAAACGCTGACTTAAGGTGCAAATTCACGTCTGTTGACTTGCGTTTCAGGTTGTCCACAAAAAGGCGCTGGGATTTCTTATGACTCGAATCGGCACCTTTAAGATCGACATCAGCACAGTGTACAGTCAGCCGGGTACTCAGAGGGCTTCATACAGAATGAAGATATTTTTTTACCCTTTTTATAACACCCAAATCTTAGTCTTGATGATAATGATAATAGTAGTAGTAGAAGTAGTAGTAGTAATAATATTGGTAATAATAATCCTGACCATGAAGTATGGAACACTCCTTTATTTACAGACCATCGGTTCTACCATAAATGGGCCCCCCTCACAGACCCCAAAGACACGCGGACAGGGGTCAAGGGTTACGTCAAGTGCACCCTGAGTGTGGTGGCGAAAGGAGACTTTGTGGGCATGCCCAGCATCCCGAGTGTGGGCAGCCAGAATGACGAGATCGAAAAGTAAGCTCCTTCACTCTCCTCGCAGGGGTCAGGGTTCATGAGTCCGGGGTGTCCAGGGATGGAGAATCAGAGGGGCACATGTCTTTTATACCAGGGATTGGCCACTCTTGTCCTTGTGGGAAAGCCGGAAAATTGTACTTGCTTACTTTCCTACGGTCTAACAAGTTTTCATTATATTGACTGTACGAAATAATGAGAGGTAATTTAAGTCAACTTGTTGAGTTACTTCAAAGCCACTTTTGAATGTCCAATTCGGTGAAATTACACAGTATTACATACCTGCTGCTCAGTATGATGCTCTTACCCCGTTGCAGGAATCTCCTCCTGCCCAAGCGGATGCCCGTAGAGCGGCCATGGGCCAAGTTCTTGCTGAAGGTCTACAAAGCAGAGGGCTTGCCCAGCATGAATGCCGGCTTCTTGGGCAGCTTCTCCAAGATGATGGGGGAGAAGAAAGTCTTCATTGATCCCTATGTGCAGATCACATTTGCAGGCCAGCAGGTATGGGCCATTAGAAGTCCTCAAGACCATGACACATGGACATTTTGCTTTTTGTCCACAACAAAAGTCTTCTGCTCAAATTCATCACCGAGGCCAATCTATCGTAGCTCATCTACTAGACAGGTGGCCCAAAAATAGTATTCACATATTTTTAGAATCTAAGCACATTAACTACTACTGTTTAGTTCTTCATCCAGTTTGGAGACGGTATTTTTCTTCTTGGAAACTGGATATTTTTTTCAGTAACTTTACAGGTTTCTGTAAAACACCACAAATGCTTCTGCTCACACAAACACACCTCATAGCAGTCCTGTTTGTCCATAGGGCTGTGGTTCATATGTTTGCACATCTCTTTCCCTAAGAACCTTTGACAAACACAAATATTTAAGTTCACAGAGTGTTTCCTTGACTGCGTCACTCGTTTAGAGTAGATTGTGGGAACATCTACACACCCACCTTCATAACTCCAAGGTCAGATTCTTTTTCTCTTTTTTTAAAAACTGTTTTGGAACTGTCAATATAGGAAAGTGAGGAAGCAACCACACCTTAACAGTTCATAGTGACCAGGAACCCTTGTGACCTTAAGCCTTACGTAAACAGGCTTAATAAAAAGATGCAGTTTTCCCCTGGACAAATAAACCAGCTTCAGTAAAGAGTTAACAATCTTCTGACAAACGATATCTTCAGATTGACACTCAGATGAAAATAGGTTTTCTTTATGTATGTACCTTATTGTACAAAAGAAAGGCAGGGTCAGTATTACATCGCTGGGAGACATCCTAGGGCTAACCAACTCAGTTTTTAAATTATGAACAATAATGAACCGTAACCGCAACAGGACCTCTGGGAATCATGTTCCTTTTCTGCTGGTCGTGGGCCCACCTCTGTTCCCATTAGTGTTTCACTCATTGTTTTCCTCTCCAGCAGAACATTCTTTTTGAAGACCGTGATGTGAGATGATTATTTCGGTTTTGTCAATCCAGGGAGAGACATCGGTGGAGACGAACACAAATGTTCCTCAATGGAATGAACAAATCTCCTTCATTGAACAGTTCCCCCCTCTTGCTCGGAGGATAAAAATTCAAATCATGGACGATGCAAACATCGGGGATGTTGCAGTAGCAACACACTTCCTGGACCTCCAGCAGATCTCTAATCCCAACAGGAATGGTACAGTTTCTTACTAGATCCGGTGATTTGCTCTGTATTGGGTGAGCAACAAGAATTGATAGCCTGTAATTTTTAGAGACTCAGATGACTTCATATGTCCTTTGTGTGTGTTCTAAACTAACTTCTACAGGGTATCACCCTACCTTTGGGCCATCATGGATCAACCTGTATGGCTCGCCTCAGAACTCTGCCCTTAGGGACATCCACCGTGACCTGAATGAGGGTTTGGGTGAGGGCATCTTCTACCGAGGCCGCATTCTAATTTCACTCTCTGTGGAGGTGTACACATCACCTGCGGCCACTGTAGTGGAGAGCAAGTCTGTGGCTGCGGTCAAAAGCACACTCAGCAGGCTCACGCTCAAGAAGAAGAGTAAGAAGTCCAAGGAGAAGAAGGACCATGAAGGTGAGAAATTTGGAAAGCTTCAAACTGTTTGTAGAATTTTTAGGCTCAAGAAAGATTTTGACTGAAGAAAAATATGATAGTAGTTTCTGAATCTTTTAAGAGCTAGAGGGATATGACCCCTAAGGTTCTGGAATTCTGGTGTTCAGAAAATGCATGACCTGGTTGTTAAGAAAATGTACATATAACTTCTGAGACTTTGGAGTCAAGGCCAGAGGTGTGTCCACAAGTTCTAAAACTACTTCACCCCTGCGGCGTCCCATTTGTAGCAGTGCAAGGGCGCGGTGGACCGGAAGAGGAACGGGAAGAAACAGGTTCAGACTTGCCCAGTGCTGTCACCGTGGAAGTGGAAGAGATTCACCCCCTCCCGGAGGTCAGCACACTTTATTCATGTAATGAAATTGGAACAGAATGTATGTTGCATACAATCTATAGGGATGTGTTACAATGATATTGGTTTAAATGTGGAGCTATTCTGTAAAATGTAACAATGAGAACACCAAAATTGTTGAAATCAAGACTCTTCAAGACTTAGCTTTGTATAGTTCTTAGAATTCCTGCCTGTCGTTATGTTTTAATAATATTACTGTACATTATTCCTTGTGAATTTTACTAGTATTTATTCATGGGGCAACAGGGGACCCTAATAATGCTTTATGTTTTCTGTGGTAGAATTTTGTGGGTCAGAAAGAAGAGTTCCTGCTCTTTGCATCACTCTTTGAAGTGACCATGATTGATCCATCTATAGGCACTAGACTGGTCACTTTCGAGCTGTCTATCGGTATGTGCCTCTCTTTTTAAATACCATAATTACACACAGTTGTTGGAAATCAGTCTGACACCTTTGGTCTAGAGGATCCTTAAGAAGTACTCATTAGTAATGTGTGTGGTTAGGGAACTATGGGAAGGCTGCTGATGTGGTGGTGAAGTCCAAGAAAAGCGCGGCCTCAGAGAACCTGGGGGATGATAGACAGCCATTGTTGGAGTCTTCGGAGGATGAGTTGGAGAAAGAAGACGTCCCCGTTCAGGGAAAATCCGTTACATCCCCACGGAGACCCCAGCCCACTGAGTATGACAGGTAAGAAGATGGTGCATTCATCCAGGGTGCTGTTTCCAGAAGGAGCCCTGATATATTCTTCAATAAGCTGCTCATTCAGAATAGCCTTGTGAAAAGATTCCACTTCTGTTAGGAGGTAACGTGTAAAATCCAAGAGTCATATGCACACAATATGTTGTAGGAAAGCATATAAAATCTTTTCATGTCATTTTTAAAAACAAATGTCTAGTATTCCAACATTAAAATACATATAATTATGTGCAGCTTGTTGTTTGCAGCTCTTCTCCCAATAAACTTAAATAATAATGTGTGTCATCTTGTGCCAGGTCATTTAGCTGCATCCCCATGCTACTTGAAAAACCATGCATCTACGTGTGGAACTACTGCGAGGACCACAGCTTCCGCCTCTATAACCGCAACTGGCTCTCAAAGATGGCAGACAGACTGGTAAATCTCTGCCTTTTGGTTGCCTGCCCATTCATTTACCAATCCTTTGCAATCATGATGTGATCAGATCCACTCGTGATTAAATTAAAAAAAATTAAAGTCCACAAGTTCTCTTTGCCTGTCGATGCACTTTTGTTTACTTTGAGGTGAGCCTTGCTATGGAGAAAGGTGTAAGCTACATGAATGAATGTGAGTGTAAGTGTGGTAGGGTTGTGACCGCTGTCCCCCAATGATTTCTCAGGAGTATGGCATCGACGAGGTGGAGAAACTCCTGAAAAGGCCCAGGAGTAAGGCCAAGGAACGCCTTGTAGAGGTGCTCCTGGAGTTTGTGGCCAGCTGCAAGTAGGTCCCAGTCAAGATGGAATTATTTTGTATTGTACACAAAATAGCATACATTTGCATCATGAAATTTATCCATTTACTTGCAAGTAATGACTAACAATTAAGTATTAGTCTTTTTTTTGTTCAATATTTGTAAAAAAAAAAAAAATCATATTTTCACCAAAAGTTGCTTTTTCCCGTTTCCTGATATTCTCTTGCGGGTTGAAGGCACTACAATGCCAACACAAACCGAAAGACACTGACTCGGGCAAACAACCTGGACAGATGTCGCTTGGAGTTCATCAAGAAGAACATTGTGAGTGGGAAGTACCTCATGAGGCCATGGAGTCAGTGTCTCATCAAGGACATATCTCGAAGTTCCAGGGCAACTTAAATGGTCTTCAGTCCTGATATGCTACAGATTTACTACAATTATCACTTGTAATTCAAAATTCCCATCAACAGGGACATGTATTTGAATTTCTTGGTCTATTTTTCCTTGTTTCTTGCTTTTCCAACCCAAGATCATTTTGGCCAAGCAAGCGCTGCGAGCAAGACGGAGGGTTACCAATCGCACAGTGAAGGAGAAGCTTGGAGATGCCAAGAAGATAATGAAAAGGCTCCGGTTCCTCTCCCAAGAGGTACTCCAAGCTCCAGCACAGGCTTCTGGGCTGAATTTTGCACTTTGATATTTAATGTGGTTTGTGTCAGAATGAATGCAGAGGCTCTTTTTTCACTTGCTCTGATATCCCACTATACTTTCGCATGTTTGTTTACCATTAACATACTTGCCGAGAACAAACTTCTAGCATAGCTGTGAGTCCGTGTGAAATTTTCCGAGAGATTTATTCAGTGTTTTCCCAAAGATGACGTGGAATTTTAAAATGCGGGTTCAGTTCACTCGCCGTGAGGCTTGCGTCTTTTAAGCCATTAAAAATGTTTGACAGAAAATGGAACAATAGCTATTTGAAATCCTTCCAGCTATTGAAGCAGACCTTTTAAATTTGGTTCAATCGGGAAGAAACTGTTATTTTGCTTGCCATTGCTGATCATTACACGGCTCTTGCAGCCCTGTGGTAAAGGCAGTGTTAGTCATTTACTAATTGACATTCTAGTCCCACGCTAATGGCTGGTAGTCCCATTTTGATGGATGTCGCCCTGCGCTAATGGATGTTGTAACTCTGCGCTAACGGCTCTTGTATCGCTGTTACATATGAATGTTACATCCGTGGGTTAGGAAATGTTGTAACTATGTGCTAATGATTGTTGCAGCTCTGTGCGGGTGACTGTTTAGCGCTCTGCTGTTGTGTGTTATACCCCTGTACCAATCGATTTCGTAGCTCGATGCTAAAGGCTGTCATAGCTCTGTATTAAGGGCTGTCATAGCTCCGAGCTGTCGACTTTTGTAGCCCTGTGCTAATGGATGCCCTATACTAACAGCAGCCTTTCTCCCTACAGCCCCAGAGCACACTGCCGGATGTGTTTCTGTGGATGATGAGCGGGGGTAAGCGGATAGCCTATGCTAGGATCCCTGCACACACCATCTTGTTTTCAATGGTGGAGGAGGAGAAGGGCAAAGACTGTGGGAAACTGACCACCATTTACATGAAGGTATCACAGCGCAGTCTGTTTTGTGGTTTACTGTGGTCACGTACGTCAACTAAAGCCCTGCAGTTGGGAGTTACTCAAGTATAATGGCAGTAAGAACACCCCTATCTGTGTGTGCTTGTGTGCATCCAGACACCAGGGGGGCCACTAGGAGAGATCTTTGCCAAGCTCGAGGTGTACCTGTGGCTTGGGGTCACCAAGTACGCCAAGAACAACCTAAACAGCTTGCCTGCAGAGTTCCGGCCAGTATACGAGGAGGCCGTCTCCGTCGCTGCCATCCCCCCCAATATGCCCCCAACCAAGCTCGTCTGTGAAGGTGGGGTCCTGCCTGCAACTTGGGGTGGAGTTTGTGACAAGGGTGACTTATTGATCCGTTGCCCTGGTCTGGTTCTTTGTGCTTCGTTCAGGTTTTCTGTGGTTTCGTTCCGTCACTCAGAAGAACCTTACGTTCTTCTTCCAAGGGTCCAACAGAAGGGCTCATCTAGATACTGATCTAAGATTGATTGTCACAGGTAGCATAGTGGTCAGTCATTGCCTCGCAATATGAAGGTTCCTGTGTCCAATCCCTACTCCTGCTGTAGTGCTCCTGCTCAAGGTACTTGCTCTGATTCGATAGTCCAAATGACCCTTTGCTATCAATCGATAAATCACAGTTAGCAGCTTAGTGCACAAAGGCTATAGTTTTATTATGATTATTTAATAATAATCATGAAATTATCACGGTGATAATAACCACCACATTCTGCCTGTGACCTACATTATGAGGCATTTTAATCAAAGAATCTTGAATGACATGGGGTTTCATTTTAATTTTTTTACCCCGTGGAATATTATAACTAAGGACTTTGAAGTTAATTACCTTGCTCAGTTTCACAGGAGCCGGGGCCTTCCACATGAACTGGGAGACTTTTGGTCATTAACCCATGTCATGTCATTACATTTGCCTCTAGTCCTGACCCTTAGAGGGAGTTGGAATGCATAAATCAGGACTGGTTTCCACAGTCACTTCTAGAGGCTCCTTACTACTATTCACACTGCTTTTCATCTGATGTCAAAGGTCACGTGGTTTTTTGTGCGGTGTCTCTGTTTCCACAGACAGCCGCTACTTCCAGCTGCGGGCACATGTATACCAGGCCCGGGGCATCCTGGCTGCCGATGACAACGGGCTCTCGGACCCCTTTGCCAAGGTGGTGCTCTCCACGCACTGCCAGGTGACGCGGGTGAGTCTTATCCAGAGCCTGATGCTCAAGTGTCGTACTAGGATAGGCAAAGGTTCTTTGCAACGTTTCAGTGCTTGGACGTCTATAGTAAATGTTGCTTTGACTCATTTAATTTTCATTTTCTAACAAAAACACTGCACTGCTGAAACAGCTTGTGACAAATCAGTCATCTTTGCGAAATCAGACAACTGTAAATGAAACATTTTTGTGCATCCCTTTAGAGTATGCTGGAACTATTAGTTTTCATATGATTCGATTTTCCGTTCCAGAAAAAAGTGTGTATTGAGAGTTGTGGTGTTAAGTTATTTTGAATTTTTGATCTCTTTTTATATGTGAATTAAGTGGTTTCACAAAACAGTTCGGGTTTGATATTGCTGATGAACCCACCATTTTTTGTCTGATTTGAGCACCTGCTAATGACTAAATGTAAATGAATCGGTGCACGGGGTTACGAGAGATACCATGAGGGTAACGCTGCTGTTCGCCATCAGTCCCGATGGACTGCTCACCTGTCTCTCCCTGTTGGCTCTGGGTGGGGGTGCAGATCATGGAGGAGACCCTGTCTCCCACATGGTGCGAGCTGCTGCTGTTTGAGCAGATCCTTATCGAAGGCAGCAAGGACGAGCTGCGCAGCGACCCGCCCGTCATCGTCATCAGCCTCTACGACTGGGACAAAATTGTGAGCGCTCGTGTCCCCTGCACCTTCTATTCGAAGCACGTGCGGCACACTTGTTTCCATGCCCCCTCTTCGTGCTTGTCTCCGCTCTCCACGTCCGCAGGGCAGTCCGGAGCCGCTGGGTCGAGCCTTCGCGGAGCCTGAGCTGAAGTTCGTAGAGGAGGCCTACAAGAAGCCCGCGCTGCAGTTCTTTGACATCACCAAGGGCAAGAGCCAGGCTGGAGAGCTGCTGGCTGCCTTCGAGCTCATAGAGCTGGATTATGCCAACTTTGTGGAGGTGACTCTCACTTTGATCCGCAGATATGGATGATGGAATAATCTTTTTTAGATTTTACCTTACTTTGTCTATTTACCACAGTAATTCACACTGAACAGTTTGTTCCATAAAGCAGGCTATTTTTTATTTCAAAATTAACATGGCACTGTGCATGTAGCACTGCGTAAGGAGTTTCGAAAGGGTGTCCCGATATTTAAGAATTCATTCAAATTAGGCAGTTCAAAATGTATCTTTTCTAGCGGGATTAAATAGGATAGCATTCTGTTTTAACACTTAAAATCAAATGAAGTGCAGTAAGTTTTCACAAAGTGCTGCTCCTGAAGGATTCAGAGAGAAAAATTTGGCAAAATTTGGAAAAATCATGAAATCATGATTCCCTGCTGTATGTAAGGGAGGCAACAGAGTAAGGTCTACAAAACATGTCATCAGAGGTCACGTTCATATATAATTTATGAAATCGGATGGTTAACGGGAACAATATAGCAGACCTAAGTTATAAGAAATGGCAAAGGGGACAAATGAAATGAAAAAGGAGATGAAACTGTGTTTGAGAGGATGGGATGTGCTGGAGGGTAAATTGAGTCGACTGTCCCGTGCCCTCCCCCTTCCTCACTCAGCCATCCCTCCCTCTGGACGTGGAGCCCCGAGAGCCCATGTATCTGCAGGAGCACCGGTGCTACGTCATTCCCGAGGGAGTGAGACCAGTCCTGCGCAAGTTCCGCATCGAGGTGGGAACCCGGCATCTGCCTCCATCAGCATCAGCAGCGGGGGAACTTTTTTCTTCTTTTTTCAAGCTCATAAGACACTGCACTTAGAGGACGAGCTCCTCCAGGCCTGATCTCATGTATAAATCAAAACTGAGCTTTATAAGACCGATGTGGAAATGCGTCCAACCGTACAGGGTCTTCTGCGGCAACAGTATTTCTCCATACTGCGCTGTCTGTCAGTGCTCTTACATTTTCTGTTGCGAGGGAGACGATACTTTGCCTCCCTCTGCATTTTGAGATGGGATTACACTCTAGCCATCTGCACAGTTATGATTATCACCATCATTTATTCATTTTAATCGATGCTTTTCTCCAAGGGAACTTATACCAAACCTAATTACAGTTATTTACCCCAGCATTAATTTGATATACAGTAATTTTTACTGTATCAATTTAACATGGAGGCAGCTGGTGACATAGTAATTAGCTGCTGCCTTATGCTCAATGGACCAAGGTTCAGTTCCCGCTCCTGCTGTATACCCCTGAGCAAGGTACTCGCCCTGGACTGATACAGGAAAAATGACCAAGCTGTAAAAAGGGAGTAAATCACTGTAAGTAACTCGGAATACTGTAGGTTGCTTCGGAGGCGAGCTTTAGATAAATAAATGTGAGGACTTTGCTTAGGGTTACCACTGCAGGAGCAGGTTTCAAAACTAGTTCCATCAAGTGGAAGCTGACAGCCCAGCCATGTTCCAAAATGCACTCTTCCCCATTTTTATTTATTCAGCTTCCTGGAAGATATATTTATCCAAAGTGCCTTATATAACTTGAAATTCATGCATATGCAGAGCGGAGTATTTTTTTTCCCGGGCCACTTTAGGCTGCGTACTACATTAAAAAGTGAAGTTTGTTTCCTGTGATTTCAACAGGTAATGTTTTGGGCTTTCCTGCCCCCCTCTAGATCAGTGTGTGTGACTCTGTGTCAAACAGGTGCTGTTCTGGGGCCTGAGGAACCTGAAGCGTGTGAACTTGTTCGAGGTGGAGAAACCACAGGTGCTCATCGAGTGCGCTGGACAGAGGATCCAGTCTGAGGAAATCGAGAACTACAAGCTGAACCCAAACTTTAAGGACGTGGTGAAGCACTTTGATGTGGTGGGTGTCCTGCTCATCGAGCTGATGGTTAAGGGACGTCCTTTTGGATGGCCTTTCATCTGACTCGTGTACCAAGCCTAGACCTGTCTTCACAAGTGAAAGGCAGACAATTTATAATATCTTAAAATATTCTGAAAATGGAGAATGAGTGCATCTCTAGTCAACTTGGAGGGCGGAGCCAAGACTAAATCACACCCTCCCTCTCCCACCCCTGCCCAGGAGCTGCCAGAGCTGGTCTACCTCCACCCTCCGCTCACCATCTTCATCATGGAGCAGCGGGCGTTCGGCCGATTGGTCCTGGTGGGCACGCATGTGGTTCAGAGCCTCATGAACTTTGCCCCAAAGAACCTGGATGAGTGGAAGGAGGAAGAGGAAGAGCCGGAGCCCGAGCGTAAGGCCGCTTCCCAGCTCACTGCTCCACCCCTTTTCTTAACAACACATTTAGCTCATGTGCTACTGCTGCATTTTTGTTGCATTTTTAATGTATATGAGTTGGTTATTTTACCTGATTAATTTTGAGCGCTTCGGTCAAGGGTCCAATAGCTTGAACATACAGCTGCGCATTAAGGAAAACCAATTACTTTCCTTGTGCATAGCGAAAAGGCAGGTCTTCCAATACTGAGATTTAGTCTGGGTGCCACAGCGAGTAGCGCTGCTGTCTCACAGCGCCTGGGTGGTGCGAGAGTACGTGGGTTCGATCCCCGCTCAGTCTGTGTGGAGTTTGCGTGGGTTTCCTCCGGGTGCTCTGGTTTCTTCCCACAATCCAAAGACATGCTGTTCAGGTTCACCCATAGTGTGTGAGTGACAGAGAGAGTGTGTTCCACTGATGAATGAATGAGTGACCCAGTGTAAGTAGTGTATCTAGCAGTGCAAGTCACCACGATGAATAAGGTGTGTGGGCTCATAACACTACACAAAGTTAATTGGAAGTCGCTTTGGAAAAAAGCATCTGCTAAATGAATAAAAGTAAATGTAGTCTCAGTGTGTGAGGTGTGGTCAGACACATGTCCTGTCTCACATACATTGCCCCCTGCTGGTAGAACCCTTACACTGTAAAACAGAATTTACCGGTGCAATGAGCCACAGGCACACAACTAACACAGCACTTATCCTGAGAGGTGTGACATGTATTAAGCACCGCTATATAGTGCAGCTGAATCGCCCATAAAATAAGCGGTTATACAGGTGGTTCAATGAGACTCTGAACTCATTGAACAATCTTTACAGACCTTTGCAGCACAATGTCACACTTAGTTGCATTAACCCAGTGGTCACTGTCCTGAGTTTGTTAAAACTTCCCACCACAAAGATGTGATCAAAACAGTGAAACGGAGCAAGCACATTTCTCCTAAACTATGCAGATGCTGGACGTAGTGAAATCCCATATAGCTAAACAAGTCAGCACTCTTCGACGTGGTGTGGTCAGTGCTTTGATTTTCATCAGGGTCAGAAAACTGGGGCAGTTCGCCAGTACACTGAAGGTATCATCAGTCTTATCTCAATGTATATAGAATTTAGAATCAGAATCAATGCCTTCTAAATAGACTATCTATGCAGTCAGCCTTTTTCAGAATGATTCCAGTGTAATCCAGAAGGGTAAGATTGTGTTGTATATTCAGAGTATTGCACAATGGAGGAAACACCCCTTGGATCAATGGCATGTCACAGGGCACGCTTGACTGATATTCCGATGTCCAGCTCCTGTCTTGAAAGACTAGTTGTGTGTAGAGTGTTTTTTCTGCTGTTAATGCTCTTAAATGAGCCAATTATTTCTGCTGAAATGATGCCGTTCTCTCCCAGCAATGAAGTGGTTAATGGTTTAGAGACATCTGGACGAACTGCATGCTCCACTGATCCCCAGGACCAGAGCTGGGCTGATGTGCAGCAGCAGATGGACCGCAATAACACACCGTCCTCCTGTTCATCGTCACGTGCTTAATTTCCCTATTAATGCACCCAGTGGAAACTATTCAATTTATAAGAAACACACGTCACATATTTTTATATTTCTGAATGGCTGCCTGAAAGATGATGATGATATTAATGATGGTAAGATAAAGACAATGATTTGAGTTGTGTGTGTCGGTTGCAGGGAAGATGCCCCCGAAGGTGACAACAGCCCTAAACACAGTGATGAGCATGGACCTCAGGGGACTTCCCCTCAAAGACTCCAAGATTCCCATCAACCCCATAAACCTGGTCACTGTGAGTCCCAAAGCATGCACAATCCACTTATTTATGTGATAGTAGGAATTTTCTTCTTCCAAAGTGACTTACAGTGATAGGCGTGTACATTAAGCTACTTACAATGATTTGCCCGTTTAAACAGCTGGGAAATTTTTTTACTTTGTCCATTCAGCGTAAATGCCTTGATCAAGGATACTCTGGCAAAAATGGGATACAAACCTTGGTTACGCAACTGTCACGTAACAGTTCTAACCACCGTGTCACCAGTCACCCAATTATATGACAAAGTATCAATGCAATGAGTTCAGGATAAAATCTCTTGCAAGCTGTGAGAGTTCAGAGGGCTGAAAGATGTCCTACTTAATCGACCACCAAACTGCAAACCATCATCATGAGTCATATTACTCAGTATATTTAGTGTTGCTTCATCACATACTAATGATTATATGATTTAATTTCATTTTTATTGTATAAGAATGATCAGATATGTATTGTTATATAATAAATTTACTGTCTGACATTATATAAGGAAATTATGAGGGTCTGCTTATTTTGGCTCATTTTTATGTATGCAAAAGAGATAACAGGCTCAAAGAGGGTAAACGGTTGCATAATGAATGTTCTATTTTCGTATTTAAGCACCTGTGGCCCTTTCCCCCGACAGGGAAGATCTCTGTCCCTCATTGGTTGTAGAATCCGGCAGCATTCCCTTGTGCCTCCACGTGGCTAAATCAACCTTCTGCTTCATGCCGTTTCCCTTTCCATCCTTTTTAAGTTGGATGAATCCTCCCGAAGGCCTTCTCCATGATAATTGGAGTTGCTAGATGGCGAATCATCTTCATTTTAGACCATGTGAAGGATAGTTCAACGGGGTTCTAAGAGGCAGTTGTGAAAAGCACCAAATTAGCCATAGTCTTGTAGATTATATGCAGCCTCCCTGTCCTACTGTCCATTAGCATTAGTTAACCTTTACATGTATTAATTTATCTGACACCTTTGTCTAAGGTGAGTTAGACAATTATGTTTATAATTATTAAGCTGTTATACAGCTGGGTAACTTCTAGTATGTCACACTTCCATTTAGACTTCACAGGGCACCACTGTAGTCCAGCATCTTATGGAAAAGATCCTCTCTCTACATGCAGTCTATGCTGTTGCATATTTACATATGATCATTATCTGTACAATAAATGGCAGATGCATTTAGTGCACCATAGGGCTGTCCTGAAGCTGCTGAGATGGTCTAGGGTCAGGAAACCCAGTGAAGTGGGCTTCAGTATATGTGGCTTCTCACAGGCAGGATCCAAAAAGACAAAATGATGAGGTTACAGGTTTGTCAACTCCAAGCATGTGGATGAACGGACCACACTCTTTCCTCCACCCCACAAATGACACATTACACATACAGTATCTAATAGGCTGCTCTAGTTTACGCCTTTTATCGCACATCTGTGGTCTCTTACCTCACGCTAACAGAAATAGAAATTCAGTTTTTTTTCCCCACCCCTTCTACATTCTGTAAGAGACGTTCCGGCACCTTCTTCATAAGCGCGTGCTCAGAATTGCAAGACTGTGTACTAAGGTGTGGTCAGAGTCACAGACAGTGCCTCTCCGACTCACCCAGAAGTCCCAGTTAACTGTTTCCAAGCTGATCTGCCATATTACCCTGCTCTATAAATGGATAAATAATTGTAAGTAACTCAATATTGTAACTTGCTCTAGAGAAAAGCATCAGATAAATGAATCAATGTAATTCTAAGTGTAAATATGGTATCTCCTCAGATTCAGCTGTGCCATTCACCTCTTAAAATCTCCCACAGCTTTATGCATTTTACTGTTTATAGAAACTGCAAACTTCATTAGAAGACAAGTTAAAAATACATCTGGGGAAGTTGACTTTGTGCTTCCTGTTTGCACTGTTTGCTATCACTTTTCTCAGTGTTGTCTGGCGACATTCTCCAGGTTCCCCTCAAGAAGGTGAAGTCAAAGGAGGAGGAACTCGAGGAGGAGAGCCCGGAGAAGGAGGAGCTTGATTGGTGGTCCAAATATTACGCCTCGCTGGAAGAGCTACAGAAACAGGTGGGGACACTAATCGCATGACAATCATTTGATGCGGATCCTCGTTGAAACTCAAGTACCACATCCATCAACTGTCATGCAATACAGCCATTCCAGCGAGTGGGGTGTGTGTGTGGATGCGAGTGACTCGGTGCTTGCTTTCATTGCAGTCGGACGAGGACGAAGAGAACGATGATCAGGAAGCAGGTACGCCAACTGGTATTCTTGATTAAAGACATTAAACTCAAGTGTACGATCACAATCACTGGCCTGAAGAAGTTTGGGCAAGCGAACAAAAAATGGTCAAAGGGCTGGTAGTGTGAATAAGAGGATGAGAGGTCAAGTGCCATGTGGCTGTTTTTGTTCACCTGCAAGCAGTTTGACACTTGAGTTGGAGGATCTAGTAGCATATTGTTAGAGCTAGTACCTTGTAACTGAACGACCTAGGTTTGAATCCCCTGTCCCACGATAGTACCTTTGATCAGTTACCCTGAATTAGAACAGGAAAAATTACCCTGCTGTGCGAGTGGGCAAATAATTGTAAGTCACTTAGTACTCTAGGGCTGTACAAAATAGACTGCTATATAAGGTCGCGGTTCATAACCACACTTATACAGTCTCTCATCACGACCACCCAGCAATAGTGTTTTGGGAATTTCAAAACCTTTTCTTTAATTTTGTGTGTTGTGTTTCTCAGATGGTGTAAATTTCAACATCGCAGCCATTGAGGTAGAAGAGGAGGATGTAGTGGTAATTGAAATGGAGCCCCCCAAACCAAAGAGGAAAAAGATAGCAACCCTGAAGGTACAACCCTATTTTCTGAAATGTCTGATTGGTTCAGTGCTAGGCCATATTACCACCCACAGAGCTGACTCCTCTTCCCCACATTTCCGCAGCTCTACAAATCTGAGCTGGAAAACGAGTTCAACAATTTCATGGACTGGCTGCACACGTTCCCCATCTATAAAGGCAAGGCAAACTATGACGACGAGGATGAAGATGAAGATGAAAGAACCATGGGGAAATACAAGGTGAATCTCCCATAATACAAGGACCTTTCTCTGTGGTTCAACACTAGGCTCCTTCTTGGGAGTATAACCTGCAAACATTTTAACGAGTCATTCATGACCTTAACACTTCCACTGCTTTGCCCTGTGATCTAATCTGATTCACGCCAACAAAATCCTTTGGTAAAAGGTTGTGGTTGTTTGTTTTAACCAAGCTCCTCCTTGCTTTGTCCTAGGGCTCCTTCTTGATTTATCCTATCTTGCCCGAAGAGGAGGATGCCGAGGGGCAGATAACGAACGGAATCCCTAAAAACCTCCCCATCAAAGTCCTCGTGAGAGTTTACGTGGTCAAGGTGATGTTAGAATTATTTACGACATGAATGTTTGCCCTCGTCAAGCTACAAGTTAATCGAAGGAAATAGAGTAAAAGAACAAAGAGAAGACTTTTTGGGGATGAGGAAGGTGGTTGAGCTCTGTTTACTGGAAGGGGCAATTTTAGGAAAGGATAAGGTGGAGAGAGGGGTGGGGCTGTCCAAAATTGCTATTTGACTTGTAATTCCCCCCCCTCCCCCCCCCCCAATGAACGTCAGGCGACAAACCTGGCCCCCACGGACCCCAACGGCAAGGCAGATCCGTACATAGTGGTGCGAGTTGGTCAGCAGCAGATGGACACCAAGGACCGTTACATCCCCAAGCAGCTGCACCCAGTGTTCGGAGAGTGGGTTCCCTTCCTTCTTCCTGTCCCTCAAACGGGCGAAGTGCATGAGAGTTAACTTATTCAAAAGCAGTTTCAGCTGTAACTAATGTGTGCTCTAGATAGAAATACTGATAGACATGAAATATAACCGTCTATAGCCAATAGTGTGTACGTTACTGATATCTAAGGCCAGAGGAGAACTAGCACTCCAGGTTATTGTTTGTTTATATTTTTCAGATCAGGCTGTGTTTTCACGATGAACATGCGATTATCACTTTTTTTTTTTTTTAAATATAAATTCCATCCATCGTGCCCCAACCTGTCCTTTCCTAGGGTGTTTGAGCTGACGCTGTCCTTCCCGCTGGAGACCGAACTCACCCTCATGGTGTTCGATCATGACCTAGTGGGCTCAGATGATTTGATCGGGGAAACGCATATCGACTTGGAGAATCGCTTCTACAGCCGACACCGTGCAGGATGCGGTATTGCCCTGTACTACGATAAGTGAGTGCTGGGGTGTGTCACTGTGCTTTACTAGACAACATACTATGATTTTCTGACCGTAGGCCCTGCTACCCTGTGCCATGCGGTGGACACGGTTGCTCCAGTCCTATATTTGAGTAGCGTACAGTAATGACTCCCCCACCTACCATGTGTGAAACTGGCATGCATAACAGTAGCCCATTGCACCATGTGTGTTAGTATGCAGTGAATATAGCCCCTCCCACCCTGCGAATCAGTAGCTTGTAGTGGTTACAGCCTGTCATTCGTTGACTGCAGAGATGGGTACAACCAATGGAGGGATGCCAAGAAGCCCTCCGCCATTCTGGCTGAGCTGTGCCGTAAGAACGGGATCCCCTCGCCAGAGTACCGAGAGGCAGAGGTCAAAGTGCTCAACAAGATCTTCAAAATTCCCAGCGATGCCTTTCCAGAAGGTCTGTGCAGCTGCTGCCTCTGGGCCTCATGGGTTGTGCTCTGTCGCTTCCTCTTACCTGACAGCATGACATGACATTTTGCTGAGACCTTCTGTGGCTTCCCCTGGAAAAATCCATGACTGTTACCTGTGACTGCTTCAAAAAATGCTCACACTTTTCCTTTATTGTGCAGTGTTTTCACAACTAGGACAATGAGCAGCTAGAGGGGTTCTTCTGCTCTACCAGCCATAGGAGTTTTATTCCCCTCTTCTGCTGCCTTGTGGCTCTTTCCCCTGCTTGTTTTTAAGTGTACGTCATTGTGATCATATCCAAAGTGGTCTGATGCAACCCGTAGAATTTAACCGAATAGTCGCTGGCCAGTTTAGGCAAGACTGCAATCTGTGGTCTACAGAGCTGGTGAAGAAGAACAAGAAGACAGAGGAAGACCTGGATGAGCTGGATGAGCACAAGGCCCTTAGCGTGCTGCACCGCTGGGGTGAGATGAGGGAGTTCTGTGTGGGCTCGGAGCCTTTGGTGCCAGAGCACGTGGAGGTTCGCTCCCTGATGAACACTGACAAGCCGGGCCTTCCCCAGGTGACGGCCTCATCTCTCTCTCTCATCCCCAAAGACGCTCACCTTCCCGCTTGCAATCCATGTGTGACCCTTTATTGCTTTCCACTATGCAGGGACACTTGCACATGTGGGTTGACATGTTTCCCGTTGATGTTCCCGCTCCAGCGCCAGTCAATATTAAGCCCCGCCTTCCAGTAAGGTATAATGCTTTATACAAGATACGACCTTTTTAATGAACTTAGATGTACATATCAAGGTATTATTTCAGTGCTTTCATTTCCTGTTGATGACTCTGTACAAATTGACTGGAGAATCTCACGAATTACAAACTTTACGCTGATTGATATTAGGTATATAAATACATTTTGAGGTTTACGTAACCTAGACTGTAACAAAGTAAATTGACCTTTCTCCTTTTTATTTGGTTGTGGGTTCTAAAGCTACGAGCTCCGAGTGATAATATGGAACACGGATGATGTGGTGCTGGATGACGTGAACCCCTTCACCGGTGAACCTTCTACTGATATCTATGTGAAAGGGTAGGGGAATGATTCTCACTCAGAATTTTCCATAAAAAGCTGCAATGGAAGGAACATGAACTTCATGATCATATTTTTATGTGTGTGACTGGTCGACAAAGGTGAAATATGCATCTGTTCTCAAGAGTCCCTCTTCTCCTGATTCCTGATAGTTCAGTGCTCATTGGCTGTATTACAAATTATTTTTTAAAAAAAATATGTTCTCACATCTATATTTTGAATTGGTCTGTCCTTTCCCACCAGTTGGATCAAGGGACTGGAAGGAGACAAGCAGGAAACGGACGTCCACTTCAACTCACTGACTGGAGAGGGCAACTTCAACTGGCGCTTTGTATTCCGTTTTGACTATCTGCCCACGGAGAAGGAGATCACCTATAAGAAGAAAGAGTCCATTTTCTCGCTGGATGAGTCAGAGTTCCGTCAACCTGCAGTACTGGTGCTGCAGATCTGGGACTATGATCGCATTGCAGCCAATGACTTTCTGGGTGAGCGTGTGATGACTTACTGGGTGGAAATCTAATAAGTTCCTAGTAGAGGCACCTGATTGATAATGACAACCTCTGCACCTCCAGAAGCAGTGAATAAAATACTTGCTATGTACAAAGAAAATTTCAAGGCATTCAATTATACTGTAACACAAGATGCCATTACCAGTAAAAGGAGGTTATCAAGGTAATTAAAAGAGAGAAAATTTAAATACATGTTAAAAATTGACAATTTAAGGGCCAGAGCATGTAACTCAAAGCATAGTGATTGAGGATTAAAAAATATAACCTCAAGGTTACCTTTAGTATCTCTAACCTCTCAGTATGAAATAATTTAACATTTTATATAATGTGTCAAAAAAAAAAAAGTGAAAAGTGTTTAAAAGAAAAAATCCCACTCCTGACACCAGTGCAAGACCTTCTGTGGCAGCAGCTTGTGAACAGAATGCCAGTTTGCTATGATTAAAGTGGTGCCCTAATGATTGAGGGTCAGAGTTCTCTTTACAAGACCACAGACGTCACTGCTCTCCTGATCCTGGAATCGTTGCTCCCACAGGGTCCATAGAGCTGCGTTTGAATGACATGGTGCGGGCAGCTAAGGCCTCGGAGCATTGCACCGTGAAAATGGCCAAAGACAAGGCCAGCCCACGCTTCTCCATCTTCCGCAGCAAGAGGATGAGGGGCTGGTGGCCTGTCATCAAGCTCAAGAGCCAGGAGGACATTGAGAGGGAGCTGCGTGAGGCTGAGGAGGCCAAGAAGAACAAGAATAAGAAAAAGAAGAAGAAAAGTAAGCGGAATCAGATGAAGCTGGAGGACCTGCAGTTTGTGGATGCCAGCGGGAACACTTTCCTGTTGATGGTAACCATGACGATTGACTCTCCTCTAAGGGGAACGGAAGGGGGATCAAATCAGTTTTCAAGACTGGCACTATGCGCCCTGACATGAAATACATACACTAGCTCCTCGTTTTACAACCAGTCAAGTTACAAGTTTTTGAAGAGTTTCTGTTGCCTTATTTTATTAAATTTTCCTATTAACTTGTAAAATGTGTTTGAGAGCAAATGCAACCTGTGTTTAAACAGCCAGCTAATAGATGGCAGTAAAGAAAACCGAAACGGAGCAGGAGAGTCTGATAGTCTTAAATTTTCTTTCGTTTTGTTTACAGCTTGTGTTCCTGAGTGTCAGTGGTCATTAACAAGATGAGGAACATTATGCATGTTCATGGGTATTTTAATGTGGTTAATAAAATATTAAAGGAAAATAGTATATTTTTTAAAGTTAATGATAGCAGTATCTGTGACTTCCAGTTGTAGCTGTGTTAAGCTGAGGAGCCAGTGTATGTCTGAGTTTGTACTAGTTATAGGTGGTCTTGGACGGCATCCCGACGTATTTGCTCCCTTGTGAGCCTTCACGTTCTAGCTATGTTGAGTGGCTGTGTTGGTCAGCCACATGGAAAATGTAGCACCTCCAGTGGGTTATTGTAGTTATTTTCTTGCTTTCCTGGAATGATTTGTTCTTTTTTTTTTTTTCTCCTTGGCTGCGCAGGGCAAAGTGGAGGCTGAGTTCCAGCTGGTCACAGTGGAGGAGGCCGAGAAGAATCCTGTGGGCAAAGCGCGCAAGGAGCCAGAGCCGTTGGAGAAACCCAAGTGAGAAACAGTCTCTTGTTGCAGCCTCTCCTCATGTGTATAACTTACCGCCTTCGTGGTGCTGTTGTGTTTACACTGCATGACCACGGCCAAATGTTTGCCTTCGTTCCCCCTGCAGCATGCAGGAATAAACACGAGAATAGCAATGGTAATTTACTATGAAACGAGGTTTGTAATTCTGATCTCGGCTGTATTAGCACAGACTTTGAGTCATGTGTGCATCTGCAAGCATGTTCGGTGAAGCATGAAGAAGTAATGTGGTTCACGACACGTATTGCATAGTTCGGATGTGTAGTGCTAACTGAAGTATGTGCTAATGTGGGTGTGCAGTTGATAAATGGCAGGAGAAGATTAACGGATTATTGCTAATTGCCCATAGTGTGTGTGTGTGTGTATTGCGTGCGTGCATGTGTGTGTGCATGCACGTGAGATTGCCCTATAATGAGCTGGAATCTCATCTAGACTGTATCCTATCTCAGGCCCCATGCTTTCAGGATAGGTTCTGGAACAGTGTGACCCTGCACTGAACATGTGGTTATTGATAATTGATAGACCTTTGTGTGTTTGTTCGTTTGCACTCACTCGCATACCCCCTGCAATGTGCCAGACCTTCAGTATTGTAATGATCGTGGTCTTCTGCGAGATCACCTTTCCCTCTCCCCTGTCCTCCTTCCCAGTCGTCCCAAGACGTCTTTCAACTGGTTCGTGAACCCCATGAAGACCTTTGTCTTCTTCATCTGGAAGAAGTATAAGAAGTACATCATCGCCCTAGTCATCCTTGCCATCCTCACTCTGTTCCTGGCGCTCATTCTCTACACGCTGCCCAATCACATCAGCCAGCTGATTGTTAATGGATGAGTGGAACGAACCGGACTCCACCGGGACGTTCCACTCTATTTTTGTGCAGCGCTCCTAGTTCAGGTTTGCTGAGAAGCACTTGACAATGTCAACATTAAAAAAAGAACAAGGTCATGGAGGTAAACAAATGTCATCAATCACATTCATGACTCGACTAACACAAGTAACCAGTGTGCATCAGTTTATTCGTGTGAAAATAAATGGGGGGAAAAAATCATTTAATATGATGATTGAATCAGTTTGTAACGTCACATTTCATTTAAATGTTGCCATGCCTTCAGCTGCTGTATATATATGTTATGTCATATTAACTTTATATTAGCTGTTGAAAATATTGTAAGTATGAAATTCCAGTGATTTTGTTTTGATAAAGCAGTTACTGTCCTCTTCGATGCCACAAATGAGTAACACAGTAAATTGGTGGATGAGCAGTGCTCTCTAACTCAGGTGACCTATGCTGCACTTAATGACCATGATTTTTTTTTATGTCAATACTGCACTTTTTGCTGTAGGAAAGCAACAAAGAATTTCCTATGAGAAATACACTGAATTAATTTGCACTTCAAGAAGAGAAAATATTTCACTGTGACTGAGACTGTCCACAGCAAATATAAACTCGTGTTTTTCTGGAAAGCAAGTAATGTATAAAGAACTTCATGTTTCAGTTAAGCTTTGTTATTCAGTTTACTTTTTAAATCTGCTGCTTTATTTAATTATCAAAACCAGCCTTTTATTCATAGTCTTCATACGGACACAACTTGTACACTAGTTATGGAAAAAGTTGTGTATTTTTGCTAATCTTCCTATTTGTAATGATCAACATCCTATACTCTGTAAATGAGTAAATCACTGTAAATAACGTGACAAACTAAAACCTCACACTGTAAACCGCTTTGGATTGAAGCATCATGCAAATAAACAGATGTGAATTAAATATTATTGCAGGCTTTTCACATGGGAGTCCGCATGTCATGTGTGTGTGGCGTCCTCATCGGACTAGGAGGCGCTACACACCCTCGCCTCGCTCAGAGGGCCGTAGCGCGCCAACCTTGAGCCCAGGAGGCCCGGAGTCGCGCCTCGAACGCAGGTTCGTCCAGCGGAGCAGAAGTGTGTGTGCAGCAGCGGTGGAAACACTGTGTGCTGACAGCTGCCCAGGTGACTATTATTATTTTATTCCGCATCATGTATGTTTCCTTCTCGGCTGCGGACCCCGTGGACACCAGGAGCCCGAGGACCGGGACCGAGGCCGCTCACAGCGTGGTTTTCGTTTTTCCGTGTGGAAGCTGAGCTGTGCGCTTCACTCCAGTCTCTGATGTGCCACACACAAGTTATTGACAAATATTACAGGGAGGTGTTGACATTTCAGACACCCGTGCGCGATTTTCCTCCCCCCCTGTGTTTTTTTTTTTTTTTTTTTTTTTTAAAGGTCACAGCTCTCGCTTCTCAGTGGAATTAAACTTTCAATTCTATTTCTCAAATTTAATTTTCTTTCCCCGCCGTTTTGGGGAAGCGTGGAGGCGCACCTTTGGTAAGCAGACCTTCACACACACAGCAGTGACACCGGGCAGATGGGCAAAGCGACTGGACTTCCCAGTGTTCAGAGAAAGGGGTTCTGCTATTGGACCTTTAAGGGGGGGGGATCTAAAAATCCAGGAGTAGAAAGGAGCAGTTTTCCTTTGCGTACCTTTTCAATACAGGTTTGAGCAACAGAAATCTGTGCAACCCTCTGAAAAGCACACACATAGCTGAGTGAAACCCACCAGGTTCCTGTTACTTCCCCCAACCGGGAACTCGCTCACAGCGTTCCGGCAGAAGGAACAAGGACACTTTAAAATGTATTTTTTTGAAATGATCGAAAAACATTTTCTGGGAACGTAGGGCACCAGCGCTAGTTTTTGACTCTGCTCCGTGTGGAACTGTCCTGAAACTGAGAAAAAAAAACACTCGTTACAGAAACAACAAGTGGCACTGGGGCATAAATAGATGAGCGTTAGTTCACAATAATTGCTTTTGTTCATTTACTCTGCAAAATTACATAATACAGCCGTGACCCTCGAGGCTTCGTGGGGAGAAATCACGCAGAACATCTAGATTTCGTTCTTCTGCTTTCGCTCAGATTTAGATTCTTGCAGAATCAAATCTTATCCCTAAAATCAGCGAAATTTCATGAGCATAAGGAATTGATCGCCTTATAATAACCTCAGAAGTGTTCAGGTGTGTGGTGGAATCACACACACTGCAGTTTAATTCCGGTCCACATAGCCGAGCGAGACTGAGTTCATGTGAAAACACCTAATGGCATTAAATAATTTCTCATCAGCGCTCGACGGAAGAAAAATTGGAGAGGAAACGTTGACAGACGAACTGTGCAAAAAAAAAAAAAAAAAAACGTTTAAGCGTTGACCCTCGCGCCCGCATTTGAAGTCCCTTTAACGCACGTGGGGTGTTTGTTCCCCTCCCCGGGGGGCGTGTGCGTGTTTTTCCTCCCACTCCTCCTCACTCAGCGCTCCGCAGGCGCGATCTCGTCAGCGCGCGACACGGACGCGGACACGCGCTCGCTGCTCCTTCCTCTTTTCTCGCGCTCTCTCTATCCTGCGCGTTCAGCTCGAACCCCGGACACATGGGTTTGCCCCGGTGAGCGAACTAGCGGACGCCGAGCCGAGCGGAGCCGTCAGTGCTCTTTCCTGAGAGAGAGCGCTATTATTGATCAGAGCGGTATCGATAAGCGCGCTACTGATCGTATTGGAAGATGCCGGAGCTCATGTCGGTGGAGGACTTCATCGCGGAGACGCTGGAGGACTACAGCTCGCCCACCACCTCCTCCTTCACCTCCAGGATGTCCAGCTGCAGGAACACCGTCAACGGCCTCGAGGAGGTACGGCTCCCGCACGCGCCGCCGAACTCTTTTGTCTGACAGGTGACGCGCGCTCTTGCGCGGGCAGGTCCCTCGTGCCGCGCGTTTGCCGGTTGTGTGTCGTGGGGTAAAACCGATCCGGTCGCGGGGAGAGGCGAGGTGCGCGAGCCGGTCTTTCTTTGTGCGTGTGCGCGCGCGCCGTAGACACGCACCTCCACGCGCGTCCCGTAGGTCCTTTCTTTCGGACGCTTTAACTATTCACACTTCCTGCATTCATTCATTCATGCATTCATCCCGAGGGGCTTATCTAATCGTCGCGTGCCGCGTCCGTCTCGTGTGCGATCCGCTTCGTGGTCCTAGTGGAGTGGAGTGGACTGGACACGCAGTGCCGGGACTCCCCGGCTCAACCGTCCCTTCGCCCTGAACCCGAACTTCACGTGATAAGGATATTAATGATAATATTAATAGTTGCTGAGTAACCACACAACTGTCCCTCATCATTATTAAAGCGCTGGCATACAGTAACACCCCCGTGTCACGTGCAACAGTGTATCACTGTTAATAGTGTGACAGAAGGGTGTGCCTAAATGTGCAATGAATTAATTATATTTATTACTGTCATTCATTGTGCATTATTATTATTATTATTATTATTATTATTATTATTATTATTATCTGACTCCCTTGTTCCAGATGGCATAGGATGTTAACTTTACACTGATTTATGAGCAGGGTAATTTTTACCTTGTCAGTTCATGGGAAGTACCTTGATCAAGAGTCTAGCATCAGGAGTGGGATTTGAACCCAGGACCTTCAGGTCACTCTGATCATCGCTTCACCTGCTGCCCGGAAGAAGGGAACGAACCCATATCCCCTGCAGTCCAGAAACATCTGTGCTGCGGCGTTGTAGATGGGGATCCCATCGCCACGGGGTCCGGGTGCGAGCCGCTGAAAGGCACGGTTGCCATGACGATGACCTGGGTCAGCTGGGCGCTTCAGTGCTGTCCATCTGAGCTTGACACACTAGTACACAACAAAGGCACATGACTGGGTTTCACCGCCACTGAGCTGTTAGCTGTAACACACACACAGAGCAGAAAAATGTCCTTTCATTTTGATCTCCTATGTGTTGAATAACTGTTTCACACTGTGCTTCACACATGCAGATATAAAATCACATACTCTGAAGTGTGTGTGTGTGTGTGTGTGAGAGAGAGAGAGAGAGAGAGAGAGAGAGAGAGAGAGAGAGAGAGAGAGAGAGAGAGAGAGAGACTTAGGCCAGGTGGTTTGTTGAGAAAGTGTAAACTGGCTGTTATTCGGCGGGATTGTGGCGCTGCTGATAAGAGGACCATGAATGTGTTGGCAGGTCTTTATCTCCAAAGGGTGTTTTTTTGGGGACATTTCCGATGTGTCGCATCATCGTTTCCTCACCAGGAATATCTTAGCACGAAGGTCACGGGTTTATTGTCAAAGGGCCTCGTGAAGGAAAACAGGACACCGTTATTAAAAGTGAACCGTACTGCTCCTAGTCTCACCATGTGATTGAGGTACGATGGGAATAGTTGTTAAAAAAAAAAAAAAAAAAACTGACTTTTATATATTTTGAGCGTTTTTGTATTGGGTGGTGAGACAAAATGCTCTGAGTTGCTTTAAATTGCATTTATTTTACACTTTCCTTCAAACCAGCTTGCAGGGTAAGATTTACTGTATTAGTTCGGCGTACGTACCTTGTTACATGGTGCTAGAGCAGGAGGTGGGATTCGAACCTTTGCTGCCTCTCGTTCATCGTTCCACTAACACTTTAGTCGCAGCAGTAAAAACGTCTGCAGGTTTTACTGCACTTGCTCTTTTTGTTTTTATTTTTATGAAGTGCCGTCAGGTCAATATTGACTCTTGGCAGCAGTTCTTGCCTCCAGAATGTTCTGTCCTTATACAGAGTATGAGTCATAACCGGTTACAGTCACAGGTTATCTGCTCGTGCACTCAGGTAGTGAACCCAAACCACTCGGTCACAAAACCCGGTTGCAGGTGGGAGCAGACCCATGGATGGGTTTGGGGGGGGATTTGCTTTTACCGCGGTTGCACGTGTATGTGTGTATTAGGGGCAGCAGGGGGTGTGGCAGTAGATCTGTCCCACTCCAACGTGAAGGTTCCTGGTTCAAATCCTACCTCCGTAGGGCCCTTGATCAGGGTACTTGCCTCGTTGTAAAAATGACCGTGCTGTATAAATGGGTAAATCAGTGTAAGTACCATAGTGTAGAAAGCTCACAGTAAGTGATTCTGAAGAAAAGTGTCAGATGTCAGATGCAACATGCAAATGTGCAGTTTATTTAGCCTTAAAGAGGCCGTCTTTACTGCAGCGGTTGCGCACTGGTTGTGTAGCGGTTAGGCCTCATTGGGCAACCGCATTGCCAAACCCTGTGTTGTTTGGCACATCGAAGCATTGCACAGCAAATGGTAGCGCGGGGGTTCGGAGCCAAACGCCTGCTCTTCTGGTCCGCGACCTAGTAACATGCCGTGTGACCTGCGTCTCGTTTTTTTTCTCAGCCCCGGTTGCCACAAGGCCATGGTATTTCGGGTGATGCCTTGCACTGAGCAGGAAGCAAAAAAAAAAATCTCTTTATTCTTTCTTTTGAGGAAGAGAAGCGTTAACGGTGTAATGCTTTCACGGTGAATGTGGGAAATGCGTGCAGAACGAGCGCCGCGGCTGTTGGCGTGACCCGGACCACGGGACCGATTCCTCGTCTCGTCGCCTGGGGCGCGATGTGGGCGGGGACCGTGAAGAGGGGGTGCGTGTCTGCTCCCTCCCCGGCGTGGGCGAGAACGGCCACTCGGTTACGTGAGCGCCGAGCAGAACTAATCGGAACGAATGTGAACGACGGGCTCAACGGCGCCGCTTCTTCCATGAAAGCCTTCGTTGGACCGGGTGCCGGACGTGAGCGGAGCGCAGGCTCCTTCCGGAGCGAAGCCTTTGCGACATTTCCTTTGTTCCCCTCTGTTATTTACACAGTATCACGTTAGATTAGATGTGATTGGAGTAGATTACATTAATTACCATATTCAAATGAACATGAAATTTGTTGCCCTGTGAAAAAATAGAGACCTCCAAAAGGCCGACGCGCTATACATCCTGCCCCGAAGCAGCAGATGATGGACTCGGGATGCTCGTCCGCCGGGATGTGGCCCCACGGTACACTGGACGCTCTGCTCTTCTCACCACAGCATTTATTGAAATATGAATATTAATGTGAATCGTTCACTTTTCCTGCGGACCTTTTGTTTCGCCGCCTTCTTGGCTCTGCAATTAGGGCAGGAGTCTCCTGCTTGGTGACCCAGATATGAATGAATGTGGCAAGATGGGGGGTCTGGTGAAGGAGCGGGGTGGGGCAAGATGGGGGAGGGGCGAGGCTGGGGGGCAGAGCTCTCTGACTGTCCTTAGGGTGACGAGCTGCAGCGGGTAGTGGACAGAATTTGGCAAGAAGGCGGCCCTCTGAGTTCGGTGGGGGGGTGGACCCTCACGGGGGGTGGAATGGAACCTTTTTGTTGATTCATCTTGAAATTAATCATGGGATTGTTCAGAGGGAGAGTGAGATGCACAAGCACTCCACTCACACATTGTACTTCTGCTTATTAGCCATATAGCAATAATAATTAAGACGGGGGGGGGGCAGCAGGTGGCCTAGCGGTTGGGGACATCTCCGTGGAGTGGGTAGATTCTGGGTTCAAATCCCTGTCCTAATGTGGTGCCCTTGATGAGTGGAGTACCCTGAGTTGATACGGTAAGAATACTTTGCTGTAGAAGTGGGTAAATCAAGTCACGTAACGTAAGGTGCCTCATAAAGGTGTCTGATAAATTTCAGTAATAACACATTTATCCTGGGGGGCGCAGTGGTGCGGCAGGTTTGGCTGGGACCCGCTCTCTGGTGGGTCTGGGGTTCGAGTCCCGCTTGGAGTGCCTTGCAATAGACTGGCATTCCGTCCTGGGTGTGTCCCCCTCCCCCTCCAGCCTTGCGCCCTGTGTTGCCGGGTTAGTTTTCGGTTCGCCGCGACCCCGCTTGGGATGAGTGGTTTCAGACAATGTGTGGGTGTGGGTGTGTGTACATTTATCTGACACTGCTCTCCAGAGTGATATACTGTTGAGCTTCTTAGCCATTTATACAGCAGGGTAATTTGAGTATATCATTTCACGGTAAATACCTTGATCAAGGGCAGCAGGTGGGATTTGAACCTCAGTCCTTCTGGATGCAAGACAGCAGCTCTCAGCACTCCGCCCCCTGCTGGCCCCACATAGCGTATACAAGTGAGGGATCTGTACACCGTGCCCAGACCGCAGTGGTGGAGCATTGGTAGCGTGACCTCGCCCTGCGCTACTGTCTTGCAGGTGCAATGTGGTGGTCTCTCCCCCGTGTGATTAAAGGCCTGTCTAGCGCGGCAGCGGGAGGCCGGTGTGTGTGTGCGTGCGTGCGTGTGCGTGCGTGCGTGCGTGCGGATGATGGATGGACAGCGAGCTTTCATTACGAACGCACCGCTCTGCCTCATCCTGCTCCTCCCACTCCAGCTGTAACTGGCGTTTGGGCCCCGGGCGGCGATCGCAGCTGTGTTCGCGTCGCAAATCGCCGTTGCCTCTTGGGTAACAGTCTTGCACAACCGAGCCTGAAAACAACGCTAAATGTCACAAGCGGCCACAGGGTGTGCGTTACAGTTTCCTCCAGCGGCACGGTGAGGTGTCACTAGTACGCTGTCGGAATATGATACTGCTTACATTTACTCTATTTGTGTGTCGGACGCCCTCCGCCAAAGGTGATCGGCAACAGACGAAGAGCTTTAGACACGGACGTTGGATTACGGACACGCGGCTCGTGACGGTACCGACTGACAGTACCGTGGTGCGGGTTCACACCCCTCCAGTAGCTGCCTGTAGAGTTATGAGGCCGATGTTACTGTGCGAGTGGTGGGGAGCTGATGGAACTCTAGTGTTTACCTGCTTCATTCATTCATGTTTTACTCCAGTCTGCTGCAGCCTCGTGGTGTTTCCACCAGGATCGATCAATCTGATCGGTCTGTCTAGTTTGAGAAGCGTAATTGAATGCTGGCTGGTCCTCGCTGGGACGGACACGCCGATGTCGCTGCACGGCTCGCTGCTCCAGGAGATGCACGTACTCCGTTTTGGCCCCAAGATAGATGCCGTTTGCTTGTTTCCCTGCCGCTGTAAGACAAGTCGCTTTCCACCACCGTCTGTTGTCCTCCTCTTTTTTTTTTTTTTTTTATCGATTATTTCTGTACCCGAAGGCCCAGCAGGACTTCGCGTGTTCAGCAGATTAGCGTTTATCTCCAACCTACAGTCTTGTAAAAACAAGGTATGATTATCCAGTTCCAATTTGCTCCGCGCTCCTAGGGTCTCTCCCCAGGCACGTATGGGAAAACGTGCGCTATTCGTTGGAAGCGTCTCATTTTCCCATGAAAGAGGGGGAAAAAAAGCGGACGCCGAGCGAGCGCTTGTTTGTGTTTTTGATGAGCGTCCCTGGGTGTTGCGGTGAACTGAGACGCGTCGGCTCCTCCGTTTAACACCACGGTTCAGGTCTGTTTGTAACTCGTTGTGTTCATAACTCCAAAGCCACTTTTACCATTAAAATGTAACCAGTAAAAGCCTCGTTAAAGAGACGCCCCTCAATTTTTGCACTGGTTGGTTTCTTTACAAATCTGAGACAGATGTGAAAACGTAATATTTTGTATGTGTTTTATTTCAGTATTTTTATTCGGTAGGAGCTGCATTAAAATTAAAGCAGATTTAAGAGCTAAAATAAAAACTCTGCCTCCAAAAACTCCTATTTAACGGAAATCGTTGACCGACCCGTCCCATAAACATGTTCGGCGTTGCTCACCTTGTGGCCTATCGCTGGCGCTGAGGAAGCTCGGTAAACGCTGTGGAAATGAGTTGGACGGAAAATGGATAAGTGGGAGGGGAATGCAGTTAAAAGTCAATGAAGGAACCAGGAAACACTTGTGTTTTTGATGCGACTGCTTGTCATGCGAAGGGCCGGTCTGTGCGTTTACCATCCCTGTGTGTCGTGGCTCTACGCAGTTTGGCTCTTATAAGCCATCAGTGATGGGACCTGGTGCTTTATTGGTCACCGTTGGTGTGTCTGCTGCCATCTGTATAGGAGGACCACCGTGTGTGTGGGGGGGAGGGACATAACCAAACCTGTTGGACTGGACTGAGCAAACTCTGCTCATCACACTGAGCTCAGCTCTGCACTCAGTCCTCCAGGTGCCCCCCCCCCGAGGGGTGCAGGGCGTGTGGAAGCAGTAGGGAGAAGGACCTGCTCCGGTGGCCTCGAGGTCAAAAGGAGGAAAGAACCGTCACCGTCTCAGGTATTTTACCTTAATCGTTTCAGTAATTACCTTTGTGCATTTTAATTAGCAGCTGAACACCATCGGAGGGAGCAGATGTGCCAACATAATGTCCAATTAATAACTTCAACAAAGCTATTAAGAGCAGAACAGAAACATCGTCATAGTCGGTCAGCACAGTTTTCTCTCTCTCTCTCTCATACGCACACACACCAGTGATACAAACTGGTTGACTGGCACTGGAGGAGCGCGCACACATTTTCAGAACCGCTTGTCCCATACGGGGTCACGGGGAACCGGAGCCTACCCGGTAACACAGGGCGTAAGGCCGGAGAGGGAGGGGACACACCCAGGACGGGACGCCAGTCCGTCGCAAGGCACCCCAAGCGGGACTCGAACCCCAGACCCACCGGAGAGCAGGACTGTGGTTCAACCCACTGCGCCACCGCACCCACTGGAGGAGCATTGGGGGTCAAATGAAACTTTTTAAAGAGGTGATGGTGTTTGGTGCCAAGAGGATGTTGACTCTTGCCATCCATGTATAGAGCTGTTCCGGAAAGTTCCATCCTCCTCTGGTGTCCTTAGCGTTGGAAGGGGTGTGTCCACTCTCCCTCTTGATGAATCCATCTGTCCTCATCCCCCCCCCCTTCTTCTTTTTCCTCCCACTTCTCCAACCATCGGTGTCTTTACGAGAATCCGAGCTTCTCGTGACATGTCCGGCATTTCACAACCTCTCTCATGACCGGTGCTGATTTGGGTTGAGGTTATAGCTCAGGTAAAACCATAAGATATGTGCAGTTTCAGTTCACTGGCGGCACTTGCGCATCTGGCTTCAGTCCAAGTTCATCTTCGCGGCTGATGTAGAGCTATGCGGTCTAGAAAAGCCCCAACTGGCTGCGCGTGATCTCCACAGACCCTGCAAATATCCCTGGTGCACAGAGTTTTACTGCATTTTTACCCGCTCCCATTTGTCACTCTAATGTAATGCATCCTCTGTCCCGCGGCTCCTTTGGACCGACGAATCGATAGCCTTTGGTTTAGTCGGGTGTTTTGGTTAATCGTACGGTCAGTCTGCGGTGTTGAGCTGCCGGTGTCGCCGTGGTTGTGCGATGCGGTCGAACCTGAGCGCCCCGGCACCTCCAGCACACCCCCCTCCCGCCGAGTGGCCCACGCGGCCCCGGGGCTTCCTCCGAGGTCTGGTGTCCGGCCGGCCCCGCGGCTCCAGGACCGGATTGCGGACCACCTCCCGTTCCCTCATCTACCGATTCCCCTCCATGTTTGTCTCTGTCTCCCGACAGCACGGTTTATTTTATTAAATCCGCATCACTCTCATTTTTCATATTTTGTCATTCCTTCTGCTCTCTGAACTGAGCCTTTGGTGCAGTTGTGGAAAAGCACAGGGAAGCAGGAATGGAGCGACAGAACAGCAGCCGGCGAAAGCAACGCAAGCGGTTAAGGCCACCGAGACCCCGCATAGGCTCCGGTTAGGGAAAGGCAACAGGAACGAGTGAGGAATGTTCCAGAAGGCAGCCCTTAGCGCACACGGTTCTTTTTTAACTAGTACGGTTACATTTCTGTAAAACTCAATAAATGTGTTTGCACAATAAATTTATTTCCTGTGCACCTAGCTCATAAATGAACCCCCCACAATTCCTTATGTCCAAATTAGACCTTTTTTAAAAAAAAATTTATAGCCTCAAGGCCCCAGATTTCCGTGTATAAGCATTTCTCCCACAGCCGGCCACGTATGGAAAGCGCACCGCGGTAATTTCTCGCTTGATTTAGTATGTATTTACTCTGTATTGATCCGACCGATTCAACAGTTTCCGTTTTTAGCTTTTTTGGTCATGTTGTTTCCCCCCCCTGTTTTCTAGCAGTATTTTTGTGTCTCAGTCCCTCTAGTTACTGTCTTGGGTTTTGGAAAGGGCTGCTTCTAGTTCTGGGTGTTCCTGATTTTTCTTGAGCACAGACCAGCAGGAAACTCTCAGCTCCCCCAGGGATCGTCGCTGTAGCCGAGAGCTTGTCTGTCCATCTGTCCGTCTGTCCATCCATCCTTTACCAGTAGCCACCGGTCTACTGCAGGGCCACGGTGGTCCGGAGTCTATCCCGGAAGCACGGGGCATGAGGCAGGGAACCCCCCGGATGGGACACCGGTCTATCACAGGGCTTCCGGCACACTTCTGCTGAGTTTTTCCACTTATTTCTCTCAAAGAATCTGGTCATCTTGTCCTCTCTCTGAAAGGCTGTTGGATTTGATGTTGGGTATTCAAAGGGGAATGTTCTAGATGGCCTGTGGTCACGTCCTCTTTCGTCTGGAGACACTGGAGTGTAGCTCATGGCAAAAAAAATGCATGTGTATATATGTGTGTAAAAATTTCTGCAGTTTTTTTTTTTTGCTGACTAGAAAGGCACTGACTGCGCCTGCTGGTGAAAATTTTTACCTCTTTAAGCAGTTGAATGTTTCTCTTCCCCAAAATGAACTTCATTTTTCTTGAAGTTTGACAGGGTTTGGCTTCACCTGGGACTCAAAGTAGCATCGTTGTGCTCTGGTTTACCCAGTTCCTTCAACCGCTACAACGCCTCCGCACTCCTGCAACTCTTGTCCATGTGAAACTTTCAAGACTTTAAGTCAACAGATCCGAAACCCTCCAGAATTTCCCGTTCTTCCAGTTTCAGTTGAAGCCATTTCTGTGGGGATTCGATTGCACAACATTACTGCGTTTTACCACGGCGCCTCTCAGAAGGACGACAGACTAACAAAGATATTTACGTGTACTTTGTTGCAAACTCAGTCAGTGGCGTAGTGCTTAGCGCTGCCATCTTGCACTCAAAGGTGCCGGGTTCGAATCCCACCCCTTGAAGAGTATTTATCTTGAATTAATACAGTAAAAATTATCCACAGGTAACTCAATGTAAGGAACTCATTCTAAATTGCTTTGGAGAAGAGTATATTAAATTAATAAATGTAAATACAGGTAAGTAGTAAATATTTGCAGCCCAGTGAATGAAAACGATATTAAACATACGGTTCCTGATTTAATCACCATTTAATTACCAAACATCCCAGTCTGGGGATTCTTTATGCCCTTCAGGTTGATAAAGGTACTTGTCGGCCACATGGACATTCTTTGTTGCATCAATATTTTAATTTTCTATAAGTATTTTCTCTTCGATATTGAATACGTTAAGACTGTACGCATTGAATATAAATGTAAAAAATAGCTGAATTAATTTGCAGTACATATGTTTAGATAGGGGAGAGATACGTAGATCGGAGAGATCGGAGCTTTTAATTATCTTGTTTCCGCTAGGATTGTTGTTTACATTTATTACATTACATTTATTCATTTAGCAGACGCTTTTCTTCAAAGCGGCGTACATCTCGTAGAAAATAGGTTGTGCATTACATTAGGAGAGAGACATAGCTGCGGATGTGTGATTAAGTACAGTTAGTTTCCTTCACCGCATGAACTGATGTTCATCACACAAGTAGCTGCATAAAACTTTGCCAGAAATTGTTTTACATATTTTTAAAATTATATAAAATGCCTTGCTACCTAATTATATATACAGTATAACATATATAAAAAGGTGTGTGTGTGTGTGTGTGTATATATACTGTATGTATATAAAAATGCTTTTCTAGCTTTTGTCAATAATTTTAGATACATAGTGCTGGCTCAGATACCTGTTGCTCTTTGCTTCTGAATATCAGATCGGCGAGAAAAAATCCGTTTTATATTCTTTATGTGCCAAATTGCTATTGCCAACAAGTGTGTTGTTGTCGCTGTGATTTAGTGGGTTTTATATTGCATAATTCACGTCGGATTGCAACGAACACCTTTTTTCTGTGCCGATGTCTTTGATCGCAGGCACGCAAAGCGGTGTGTAGCTACAGTTCCCCTGGGTGTGTGAGCACAGTGCGGTTCAGACACGCCGGTTGCCTTTACTGTCGCGTTCCTCTATTCCCCCCACCCCCACCTTCCCCTGAGCAGAGCGCCATGGAAACGCACACGGGCTAATGTGAGTTTCGACCTTCAAAATGCACCGCTGCCCTAAATGATGCTGAAGAGCGTCATTAAGAAAAAATGCAAACGACTTGGGCTACAATTCGGCAGGGCTGCTTATCTGGCCTATCTCGGAAGCCTGGTCACTTGAACCCACCCGCTGACGGGCAGGAAGCTCTGGGTTGCTGTGTGCATGCGGTGTATTTGCTCCTTTGGCCGTGGTAAGCAAACTGTTACACTGCGGCAATGGTTTTAGACCGTATACTGTGTTATACCACAGTACGTTATAGCGTAACATTCATTGTTAATACTTTTACCCAGTGCAGGGTTGCGGTAGTCCAGAGCCTGTCCTGGAAACACAGGGCATAATGCAGGGTATGCCCGGAACAGGGTGCCAGGCCATCACCGGGCAACCGCACACACTGATGCACTCATGCACTAGGGGTAATTTACCGGTCATAATATCTTTGGAATAGTGGGAGGAAACCAGAACACCAGGATGAAACCCATTCGAATTCCACACAGATTGCACCAGATCTGAACTCGCGTTTAAACCCACATCCCAGGAGTGGTGAGGCACCGGAGCTACCCACTGAGCCACCATGCCACCCACAGCATGTTGAGACCCCCCCCTCCCCCAACATCCCTGTCCACAGTTATTTCATATGCTGGAATATTCATCATTCCCTTCATTGTTTTCATCATTATCTTGACATTTTTAAAGCTAGAACAGCCTGGATTGCTTTACTTAATAAGCATTAATAAGCAGAAATGAAATGTCCTGTGTAATAAAGTTGTAAACATCACAGTTAACATATAATAAATCCGCAGGTCTTAGAGATGGTTTTGGCAAGAGTGACCTTATTACAAAAATCAGGGCAATGAAGCAATAAATCTTAAATAAATAAATCTTAGCCAGATTGAATTAGAGTATTTGCTGAACTGGTTTAATTTTATAAGCACTGCATTTGAAGAAAAAAGTGAATATTTTTCTTTACCCCCACGGGGCAGATGAGTCCCAGCAGAAACACACAAACACTGAGCGACATAATAACTGACTATTCAATATTGCTCTGATGCATATTAACGTTCAGCCTTAATGACAGGATTCAAGCCCTGCGGGAATTTAACTGGACTGCGTCTTGGCACCCTGTGTTGGCTGTGCACTCTGACCTGCTTCATATGCGGTGCCACTGGACCGGGAAATCACACGCATTTTTATAGCCTCTCGCCTCAAAGGTCCCTTCGAGCTTTTTGGTCAAACAGCACAAGTTGTATTTTCTTTCGTTAAAGACACATAATTACACTTTAGGCCACCGAGATGACTCGCGGAACATGTTGTTACAGGTCTCCTTTTAGGGTCCTCTGCTTGCGGAGACACGGCGGAAGGGACTGTGGGTGGGGAAGCTTCCTTGGGCGGAGCTGGATGGCGCTCTGGGGTGCTATGATACGGTACAATAGCATTAGGAATGTGTTTCTGGTACCATTTCTGTCATTCAGCTGCTTAACTAGTGTAAATCATGGTTAAATGACAGTGCCCCCTGTGGCATGGCTCCACCCCTTCCTTTTATCACAGTAACATAGCTCCACCCCTTTTGCTACATCACATAGATGTGGCCCTGTCCCTCCCTCCCATCAGTTTCATGGCTCTGCCTCTTCCCTCCCTCCCATCATAGTGACGTGGCTCAGAAAGCTTTGCCCTTTTACTCCACCGTGTGACAATGTTTAGAGAATCACCTGGGAAGTTTACACCCTTCAGACTGTTTCCGCATTATGTATTTTTAGTTTATTTTTTCAAAAACATCCTAAATAGCTCGATTCCATGCCTTTACCGGTTATTTCACCCTGGTAGTTAAACAAAATGCTATAAATTAAGCCATTTACTGAAAGGTTCGAGACCACAGCTGCTTACTCTGTTCGCTCTACATTGCTAGCTGCTGCTCTACACTGCCCCTAGTGTCTAGAGGAGGGTATAGCACGCCAGTGTTTGAGCCATTCACGTGGTGCTGAATGGTGAGCTGCACACAAACAGGCTCCGTGCCCACGGGCTGCAGACACAATGAGATGGTTCAATGGCAGCTTTCAGATGTCGCACTGTACAGCTGCCACGGTGAACAAAGGGGTGAGGGACGCGTGGCGTGCTGAGTGCACCATCTCCCCCCCCCACAGTTGCACTGTCAGTGGAATTCCGCTCTCGCAAACAGGTGCGACCCAACTGGAGCCCCTGGTTTGATGCGGTGACAGCCGGATTTGTGTCGGGATCTAGCGTGAAGCGAGCTTTTCCGAAGGCCACTTCTTTGCCGGCTCGCTTTCTGTCAGCAGGGGACCAGCGGGTGTGACGTGTGTATCGCTCACCCTGAAACGAGGCAAAGAGTCATTTCCAAATGACTAGCCAGACCTCAGTCTGTCACAACTCCGCCATTATCCCCCTCAGCGTGCTGACTCCGCAACTTAGGAACGCAACTGGGGCTGGGCGTCTGTTCATAACTCAATTTGTTCATGACGCCACAATTACTTTTACCGCTAAGTTGGGATCAGTAAATATTTTGTAGTACTGACTTCCCCTGATTTATTAGTTATTTTAAGTTGGGTTGTGTAAAAATCTTGGATTTAGCTATAGTAGATAACACTTGGACCGCCGTTCAGTGCCGGTTGCCGATCCATCTGTAAGTTTACGTTCACAAGTGGGTGCAACGATCCTCATCTTCTTGTCAATCTCTGACAGTCGGGAACACCGGACAGGATCCGTAAATACTGTGGAAGTGATGTGACGCAAGGTGGTGCAGGGCTCCTGTTCCATTCAGGTGCTCTTTACTGCCATCTGTCTCCTTGGAGGGTAAACACAGGTCACGCTCGGTCCCCAACAAACAGAAATTTTAGAGATTAGACTAGAAAATACAGTTAATGGAAAAAAACAAATATTCCATCTCCAAAAACCTATAACCTGGGTGTCCGTAACATGACAAACCAGCTAGCGAGCGGTCCTCGTCGCCGTTTCCCTCGGTACGCTCCTGATTACTGCCTTAAGTGTGGCGCCTTATTTTTCACCAGCCTTTGCATTTTCTTTCCCCACTGAATCAAGAAATAATTTGTGCGAGAAATTGCAGCTCTCTGGTTTGCTGGGTGTCTTGGTGACTGTTTGTCTGGCTGGCACCACTGCTGAACAGTTCCTTCAGAAGGTGATTTAAAAGCGCGTCTTTACGCTCGGAAACCTGCCCGAAGAACACGATTCCTATGAAAATGTGACGCCTCTTGAACGTTTCTGGTCTAAATGGACTGTGTGTCTTGTGGGAAGGAGGGGACCCCCGCCGGTGCCCCGGTGCAGCCAAATCCTCTTTACCACATGTCCAGGATGCATTTCTCACGACTGAGATTTCATAGCAGTAATAACTAAATTCTAGTGCAATCTGGCTAATGTGAATTTGCTCATGAGATGATTGTGTGGTGAGTCAGCGTGTCTGTGTCGCGGTCATAACGCCTTCAATGTGGACTGTGGGCCTTTGAGGGTAGGAAAGGGTGTATTGCCGGGGAAGGCGGTACTGGTTTCATCTGCCCACGCCGGCACCCCCTCCCCCCACCCCACGCTGTCGGGAAGGAGTGGCGGCAGTCTATACAGTCATGCACATTTCTCCGCGGTTCATATTTATGCTTCTTTCAGCGATGTCCGCAGAGATCGTCAATTATATGTTGTGTGACTTTGTTTGAAACACGCAGCTGCTGCGCTTCCCTGCTGTTCGCTATGCAGCGATACTAGACAGGGGTGGCAATTAAATCGTTATACAATCGTTTATTATTATAAATAAACCTGGAGACAAGCGATTACGACCGCAACGATGCATGATGGGTGGCGGCATCGCTCAGGCTCGTCTCTCATCTGTTTCCAGCCTGCGTGTCGTATGACTGCCGGGCTGAAACCGAGTGCCTCATTCGAGCGCCTTGTGGGTGTTTCCTGGCTTTTGAAAGCTCTTAAGAGCGCCATCCAGCCCCAAAACCCCTCTTCCCCATATGGCAGCAACAATGCAACCACAATGCGGAGGGCGGTTCCTTTAGTTTCTATATTTACAAAACAGGACGTTATAGCTACTAATCGACTTGACTGCTTGACTCGGCCGATTGTTGAATACATGTCGACTCTGTTGACCTCGTAGGTAGAGCGTCTCCAGAAAGCTCTTTCCTCCATCGTATCCTTAGCGTTGATGGGCCGTGTCTGCTGTCATGACGACTGAGTCCATCTGCTTGGTGCTGCTCATCAACTTTTTTCCATGACGTGTCCAAAGAACGAGGACCTTGGCAAACATTTTCGTTGGGAAAATAATGCCGTTATAAAGCAGAATATTTGCCATCGAATGGACTTCCTTCATTTAAGTAGACAATCAGATCTCTGGTATCTCTTCCTTATCTCATCTTGTGACCAAGGTCTTTTTTTTGGTTCTACATTTCAGTCTCAAGCACCGATCCTGTTTACTTGACAGTGACAATGCAGTGATTGAGACGGTGGGATTTAACTCTGGCATTTCAATCGCTGACATTTCTCCCCATTGAGGTGGAGATTCGTGAAGCTTCTCAATTCCGCTGTGACACTCAAGTACCCATAGAAGTGTCTCCTGTACCCCATTGGCTCGGACAGCGCAGTTATTTTGTTCTCGATCTTGAATTGCTACGTTAAGACAACAGAGAGAAAGGAAAAAAAAAAGATTTTAATGAAATGTGCAGCATCAGCAGGGAAAAAACCCAGGGAGGCAAAAATAGAACATGGTTAGGAGATCGCAGTTCAAGCTGAATGAGCAGAGTGGACCATGAAAAAGGTGGTCTACGGTCAACGTGGTCAAACACACAAGACGTAGCCAGCGGCCGAGGTTGCCGTTGCTATCTGGTTGTACCGATGAGAGGTGTTCGTGAACGTGATCCTGTTTCCGAATTTCTGTTCACATTTACAGCTCAGAAAGTCAGTAGTTGAAATCGGTAATGGGGTCAGTAGTAGTCAGTGGTGGAAATCAGTAGTGGTAATGGAAGTCAGCAGAGGGTTTCTAATGGTAGTCAGTACTGGTGATGATGATTCAGTCATTGTGCTTATTTGTGGTGCCCGGCAGAATTCCCGTGGCACCCGACGCCAAACTCCCATGAGACCCCACAGTGATGTGGCCAAACGGCGAGAGGACAGCAGGACTCCTGATAAACAGAGGAAATGCAGAGACATGGAGAAGCGCTTCGGTTTCCCTCGCAGAGCTTCGATTTCCTCCTCGCACACGTTTCCCGCCTAGTTTACGTGACGCGGACAATCGCTCAGGGAAATGCGGCCTACTGGGAATTCTCTTAAAAAATAGTTCTTCCGGCTTTTGGAGATGAATGTCCCCGGGCCGTTGCACCCTTTCACGTGCTGCGCGTCCGCAGCCAGCGCCTGAAGTCTCGACTTGTAGAGGACGGCCAAAAAGCCCATTTTGTCCACGTCTGTTTTCCGCCACCTGAGATGTTGCTAAATGTTTGCTCCATCTCCTGAAATCGAACGGGCTCTTCTCTGGTGAAATAGGAAGTGGTTTCCATGGAAACGAGGATCGCAAAGGAAGTTGCATTATCACAGTTGAGCAAAAGGGAACAAAAAGGCAATTTGGGCCAGCACATGTGTCGCTTTGAGATGCGGCGCTATCTTCTCAGTGCTTTTTTTTTTTTTTTTTTTCTTTTTTTTTCCCCGCTCTTTTAAACCAGATACGCCCTGAGTGTAGAGGTCAACAGAAAGAGCCGTTTGTATCTGTCTCACTTCTACACGTATTGGCTGAAGTTGAGACCACGCTAGCAAACAGGATAGTTTGCCCGAGAAGAATTGTTTACCCTGATTCCGAGAGAATTTATTGACTGGCTTTCATCTTTGAAAAAATTTCACAGCAGCTCATTTACAGATGATGTCCTTTGGGATCGCTGCATTTGTACTTCTAGGAATGTTAATGAATATGTTGGAAACAAGCGTCTTTTTTTTTTTTTTTTTTTTTTTTTTTTTTGGACCCTGTCCTGGACTCACTTGAGGACAAATTTAGTCTTCGTTGCAGCTCCTCCACCCACTCCGTGTTTTAGAACATGGTCGAGTCCCACACATTTTCCAGCTCTGCTTTCGCCACTGGGAGCTCAGGAGCTCTATTGGGTCCAGTTGAGACGCGCTGAATCATCTGGGTCACTTTGGGTGCAACACAAATGGTCATTCCACAGTCCCAAAGGCCTTCTGTAGTCCCCTTGGTCCTCTAGTCTCCCCTTGATCCTCCATGATTGCAACTGAAAAGTACAACACTCCCTGTATCTCTTCTTGATGCAGATTTGAGGATTCTGACAGTTACATTTGTCAGTGATGCTACGACAGAACATATTTGCATAAGCAAAATTAAATCTAATTCTAACATAGAGAAGCTTAAAAAGACCTTTTAAATGTTGGTTAGTTCTGATCTTTCTGAAAAATCTGATGTTTTTTCAGGCATCTGATCTGCTCATGGTGCAGCTGGTAATGTAGTGGTTAGAGCTCCTGCCTTTAGAGTCAAAGCTCCCAGGTTTGAGTCTCACCTCCAGCTGTAATACCTTTGAGCAAGCTAATTACCCTAAAATTCCTCTAATAAAAAATTACTTTGCTTTGGAGAAGTGTCAGCTAAACGAATAAATGAATGTCATGTATTAAGACATTGTGTGATGTATAGAATAATTTTGAAATTACAAGACTGATTGCACCCAACCTCGGTCCTAACAGTCCGGTGGCCTTTGTGTGCAATTTGGGGTGACACGGGTGGTCAGTAGATGGCATTTTGCCATCCATCCCTTTTATATTTTATTTTAAATACAACGTGTGGAATGATCCTCCTGTCTTGCTCATGATTTGTTATTCCTCAGATATTCTGAGATAATTGCTTACTGCCTAGTGGCAATTTAGTTGTAATAAAAAGCTAACTGGTGCGTTTAATTTGGAGGTAGGCTGTGGTTTTGCATATCTAGCCAGTATATATATATATATATATATATATATATATACGTATTTGCATATCCAGCCCCAAACATAATTTATTTATGACTCTGATTATATTTTTATGGTTTGTCATTTTGCCAAAGGGTTCCTTGGGCAGGAAGTTGATTTATAGCACTGAAGCCACAGATTGTTAGCAGTAATTGCATCAGCGCTGTTGTTAAACTGCGAGATGGCTTTTGCGGAAGTAGAACTGACGGAATAAAGGTCTTCTTTCAGGACCCGCTGAAACTTGTCCTTTCAGCGCATCATCTCCGAGATAATGGCGTGCCCTTTTTACCTTCCTACAGTCTCCTTTGTACAGGCGCTAGCGGGACGTTCAACTTTCTCTAGCAAATCAAATTTTGGGTTGCGAAGCACGTTAACTTGGCGGTTATTGCAGAAACGCAGCGATTAGAACTTGTGCAAAAATGCAACTGAAAAGAAGAAGAACAAGAAGATGTTGCCAAATCTTAGCTGAATATTTGTTGCCTTATATGCTGCTGCGGATAAGGATGTATGTGTGTATTACTTCTGCACACGTTTCTCAGTTGAAATTCCACTTCTGGCCTGGATTCGAGGTGTTTGCGCATGATGAGACCGATATGTGTCTTTGTGAGCGTTCCGCGTTGGGACTGAAACGCGGAAGGCGCCGCTGCGGCAGGCCGTTAGCTGCATTGCGCTAGCGCCCGTTATTTCGCAAACCATCGCAAAAAAGAGAGGGTGCCAGACAAGTGTTGGTTTCCAAACAGGTCCAAGTTGGACAAAGGAAGAGAGGGAGAACAGGGTGGCTCCATGTCCTCGATCCACACTTAGGCAGAGTCGCATTGTTGTGGGAGAGCACATAATGTTGCTCAGGAGTTATGCAACTGGTCGCGCCCACGCGCGACTCCAAGCCCTGGTCTTGCCAGAGCTGTGTGGTGGCGGCAGCAGCGGCGGCGTTGGACTTCTGACAGCCTCCGCTTCTGTCTCATGTAGAGCAACACACACAGCGATGCACATTTACAAAGCCAAAGGCATTCAGATGATGCACCGTTTCCTAGGGTACAACAGCAGGATGCCTCCCGATACATGAGGTTGCAGCATGTTGACTGTTCATTCCTCTTTTGCCCCATCATTACCACATCTTTAATACCTTTTCCACATCTTAAAAATCTATGTTGTGTTTGGCGTGAAGAGCAAGGACTCCTACAGTAAGACCGAAAGGGCCGATTCCAAGTGTGCCTAGTTGAGGCTCTGCCCAGTTAGTCCCAATGGTCTCTGCTCTTTAATCCTGCCAGGGACCCCCCTGAGTCCACATGCGGCAGCCTGCAGACCAGGTGGACTCGGAGGAGACTCTGCTCTTGAATTGTTGAACAGCATGTAAATGGCCAAAGGAGAATTTCCACTTTTTAGTGAAAACGAAGGAATTTGCTTATTTCCAAAGCCCTGTGCAAGGTCGAGTCATTTTTATTCCAACACATCCTTCCAGTAAAGCATGCAGTTTGATACAGTTGTGATTTTTACCAGTTCTCTAAAGCGCGTGACCTAAATGATCACTTGTGTGTACACCACCAGGCTGCATGCCGTGTGTCTGCTGTTCACAGAAAGGAGCGGGATTTGGCAGATTTGTCAATGTTTGCCCTCGAGTTCCTCTCCAGGCGCTAGGAACACATGCGTTCGAGGGTTGATGTCCTCATTGCTAATGTCCTTCCTCCATCTGGCCTGCGGATGACCACGGTATCCATAGGAGACCCTTCTTGGGGGACCACACCGCCCCACCGGTCTGTGTTGTCGAAGGGGTCCGGGGGTGTGCTGCCCTCCAAGACAAGGAGGAACTTGAGCACATCCAAAAAGAAGACGGCCTTTCCTACGCTGAGCAGTTTCCTCAGTTCCTCTTTCTTATTAGTGTCCGAAACAGCTCTGCACACTCTTGGCATTGATCCAATTTTGGTTCTCTTTATTATTATCGGCAACCTTGTCGGTATGGATACCCTGGAAATGTATCTTGACAGATTGATGAGTAAACTGCTTGATTAGTCAGTGATTCAGAACAATGGGGTAAATTCCCAGCAAAAAAAAAAAAAAAAGAGGTGCAGCGGGTGGCATAGTGGTTAGAGCTGTCGCCTTGCAGTCAAGGAACCCCGTTCGGAATCCCACCTCCTGCTGTTGTACCCTTGATCAAGGTAATTACCCTGAAACAAGAGAGTAAAAATACCCTGTGGTATAAATAGGTAAGTCAGCGAAAGTAGCGTAACATTTTGTGTTGCACTGGAGGAAAACATCAATAAGATATGTAAAATATTCCAGTGATTCCTTTGAAAGAAGAACCTCTTGACCAACTGGACTCTTCTGTAACTCATACCGAGAATGTTTCTTAAAGTAAAGCTCTTTTATCCATCGCTCAGTCACAACATAGCTGATAAAGCACATTTTTAAGAGCTTTACAGCACATTTAACAGAGGGATTAAAAAAAAAAAAAAATCCATCCATGAGAAATAGTCAGTGTGGGAAAAACTAAAAATTATTCAGTGAGTCTTTGCGAGGAAGATGATTCACCAAGACTGCTGGGAAATTATGGAAGAACTCACTCCTAATGTTCCTTTTTATTACATCACAAGTGGGGAAAAATTGTCAGTTTGTTGACCCCTAAGGGCTGTACTGCAGTAGAGTGCAGCACTTCATCCCTCCAATTGCAGCAAATATGACAATAAAGCATAGTACTATTCATTCATGTGACCCCTTCACGTTAGTCAAATTTACACATTTATCCATTTATACCGCAGCGTGTTCTTTTACTGTATCAATTCAGGGTAAATACCTCGATCGAGGTAACTACATGGTGAAACACCTACGTTCAAACCCAAAGGAGTACTCAATGTGTGAAGAGGAATCCAAGGACACTTCAAGGTCGTGTGTCCACACCGTTGACAAGCAGTTGGTTTTCTCGTCTTTGGATGCCGGTTCTAATTTACAGGGCTCGTTGCCGTCGGTAACGCCAGAGCTGCGATCGACAGATAGTCGATGAGGGCCGGGCCTCGTTTATCGCAGTTCTGCGCCGCGGGTCTCCTCGTCACGCCCGAGACGCCCCGCGGCTCACGTACGCGCACGCACGTGTCCCATATCGTAGTGAAGAATTTGTCGCTGTGCAGTTAGGAATGTTCTGCTTTATATGGAAAACATGTTGTTTAGCCTCTGGCGATGGATAAACCCATTTGAGCGGTTGTGTAAACAGAAATACTATTAATTTTCCCACACTTAGTGCACGCAGCCGCAGGAATGCACATTCCACACTAGCTTAAACCGTGTTTTCGCGCATACCCGGGTTCCGAGGGCCCTGCATAATTGTGTGCAACACGCGCTTCCATATTTGCTATTGAGAAGCTATTTGGCAGAGACGGTTAAATGTTAAGATGGATTGCGGCCTCTTCCTTCCATGTAGGGAAGTGCCCTTATAAGGGCATCTTAATGCATCGCCCTTCATTCTGTGTGGTGTGTCGCCAGCTACAAAACACTCACTTCCGGTTTTTTTTTAATTTATTTATTTTTTTTCCCCCTCCACAAATGGAAAACATTAAGATCCTCTGATATTCCCCCACCCCAGACAGGCACCGTTTGACTGAATGTGACATTTACAGTGTGGAATGTAGTGTAATTTTTTATTACTGTTTGTTTTTTTTTTTTCCAGTGAAAATTTTTTTTTTTTTTTGCAATTATATTTTTGGGAAGATAAGACTACTAAATGTCATCTGCTGAGATTTTCCAAATGAATGGGACACAATCAAATTATTTCTTTTTTTTTTTTTTTTTTTTTTTTTTTTTTTTTTTTTAAAGAAAAGATATTCATTTTTACTCCTATAAACGTATTTCTGATTATGCTTTTGCCCATGAAAGACTTGCGGTCACACTGCGTGGGCCATTGTAATTAAAACAGAGCTCAGACCAGTGGTTTTCCTTCTTACCAAGCAGTTGGTGAGCAGGTCTGTGGTGAGGAACATCTGTGGAGCTGCTCTATGGAGATGTGTGGTGGAACCATTGAGAAAGTGTTCCCTCTACTTTTGAGTGCCTTTTGAACATCCTAACCTCAATTTATCCCACGCTGAACTTCTCCCTTTTGTTGGCTTAATCCGACCTGGACGTCTAGTTTGGCCGCCCCGAATGACCTCCTAGCCCCTTCCCTTCAATTAGCAGCCCTGGGCCTTGGTGTCAGATGTTTTCATGAGATAGCATTTGTCGGAAATCTTGCCGTTGAATCTGCATGTTACATCCTGACCTCTGCATTCTTTTCGTCTGCATTTCCAAGATGGGCTCGTCTTGTAATTACGAGGATGTTTCTGGGTTCAGGACGTTCTTTCCGTAGACTCCCCTATTCATTTCCTGGGACCAGAGGTCTCGGACACGCAGCATTTCCCACAACCCCCTCCTTCTTCCTCAGTCACAGGGTTCGTAGGTTGCCATTGATGGTCCGCGGTGGCCTTTGTGTGGTTGCGACGCCCGTAAAATCCAAAACGACCATGTGACAACAGTGAAAACACACTGCTCTTCAGCGAGACCGATTGGTGTCCTGCGAAGGCACAATGATGAGAAATTTCTGAATTTCCACATACAGCTGCACCCTCCTTTGGGAAAGGATACTCGGCTACTCAACTGCCAGAATCTGTTGATGACAAAGACCATCAAGTTCAATGGAAGTGAGTGAGCCAGATCGATTTTTAAAACCAGTGTACTTTCCTGTGGCCGGCGGGGTTACAAAAAAGGGGAACAACTAAATAACAAAAATCCAGACAGCGGCACAAAAACTGAAACTGACATTTATTGTGACACGGAAGAGGCGAGATGTATTTGAAGTTGTATTTGTGTTATTACACACATTCAATATTTGTTTATTTTTCTGATGCGGTCTTCTGGTTCAGTTGTGGTTTAGGTTTACCTTACAAGGATGCTGTGATTGGTGAAAGCAGGTACTGAGATGAAGGAAGTCGGGAGATGAAGGCTGATCTGAGAACAGAAAGGTGTGACTGATTTGATCAACTGCTTAAAAGTATATTGCACCACCTCTGCCACCAGTGTACAAGTAGAGCTTGAATGGAGGAGTTGACTGGTGATGATTTTACTCCTTTCTTTTTATCTAAGTAGCATGTAAGGGCAGCACGGTGGCACAGCGAGTAGCGCTGCTATCTCACAGGGTCTGGGTGGGGCGAGAGGGCATGGGTTCAATGCCGCTGAGTGTGTGTTTGTGGAGTTTGCATGTTCTTCCTGTGTCTGCGTGGGTTTCTTCCGGGTGCTCTGGTTTCCTCCCACAGTCCAGACATGCTGTTCAGGTTCACCCATAGTGTGTGAGTGACAGGGATAGTGTGTTCCGCTGATGTACGGATGAGTGACCCAGTATAAGTAGTGTATCTAGCAGTGTAAGTCACCACGGTGAATAATGTGTGTGGGCCGATAACCCCGTGTAGAGGTCATTGGAAGTCGCTTTTGAGAAAAGCATCTGCTAAATAAATGTAAGCAACAGATGGAGACAAATGTTTCTTTAAGCGGTTTATTAACTCAGTCCCATGTTTATGAAAGCTGGAGAAAAGTTTAATTTCTTTCAGAATGACAACCGTCTTTGGCAGACTGCTGTATTTGTAGAAGGTGACATTGCTGCCACATCCCAGTGAAGTTCTTTCCGGGGGGGAGAATTCCTTTTGCCCTTACAGTTGTGGTCCTTTTCATTCTTCTTTTTCCAATTCTGTCCCAGTTAAATCAATGAAAACTGATGTAAACTGGATGTTTATGTGTTTTGCCCCTCAGTCCCTGGACAGTGACAGGATTATATTACAGAAGATGAAGAAAGCAGCTAAGGCCAAGCACACCTCGGGCCAAGGTGAGAGTCCCAGCGTCCAGAGGAACCTGCATGAGCTCATAAAGGCAGAAGGGGAACCCTCACCCATGCCCACCCACGGGGTGTCCACAGAACATGTGGGATCAAGGATTGTGTGGATCTTGTGAAAAGAGGAGGAAGCTCCTGCCTCCCCTTCCATGTTCATTCCATCATTTAGATGATCACCACCTCTTGGTTGTTCATGCGTTTTCTAAGGTGAAAGTAACACGTATCCATGTTGTACAGGACATTTTGAAGACTAAAAAGTGAAAAGAATCATAACGCAAAGTTCCAGAACTAGTTTGGTTTCAAATTGACATGACTAATGCAGATGTATGTAATCCCCCCCGCTTCCCCTCCTCTAGACCACATCTCTCATCTGGAAGTGTACATCAATTCCTTGGAGAAGCTGGCTGTGAACTTCTGCACCAACGGGGAGAAGGAGCTGGCATCTGCTTTCAATAAGTTTGCAGAATTGACCAAAGAGCTGCTGACGCCCATGAAGAACCTGGTGAGGAACCGGGAGAGACCGGAGGCCCTTTCTCGTCTTTGCGTTTCCTCCTCGCCTTTGCCGTTGCGTCTCGGGACGGACGTGCGGAACGTGAACGGCGTTTCGGAATTAACCGTAACGATCCCGTTCTCCGGGAATGTCCGTCTTCATTAGTCATGCACAAGATGCGCTGTAAAACGCACCCAGCTCAGTAAGGGCTACATGAGTAAATGTATGTATGTAAGTAAATGTATTGAGGGCTTGTCATTTCAGGGCCTTTGCACTTAGTTACTCCTGTCCATCCACGGTTAGTGCTATTCAGGGTGTGTATAATTATTATATATTGGATGGCTTTGCAGACATATTTATCCGATATTGATATCCCGTTTATCTTCCAGTTCCTTAACCGCTCGGACGAAGGCGTCCCCTAAATAAATGGGCTTAATTAATAAGAGAGCTGCACCTTTTAGTTATGTTGAACTTATTATTCGTACCAGAACGTGTCTAGCGTGATGCTTTAATGTCACCAATGTCTCAAATGTCACCCACAGCTGAAGAGCATGCTTCACAACATCAACTTTTTCCTGGACTCTCTGGTCAAAGGGGACCTGAAAGAGGTTAAAGGGGTAAGCTCAAAGGTCAAAGCGCACGGGGATCGCCGTCTCTTCGGATGTACGACTTTCCTGAGCTGCTCTGCGCCTCGTTCGGTTGCGTTCCTTTCTTTTTGGTGCGGCTGTACGGGTGAGGCTAAGCGAGGCGTATTACCGCTCGCTGCCACGCGATGGCGTCGCCTCCAGCCTGCCGCCTCTGAAAACTGCACCCTGTTTCTCCCCCTTTGCGCAGGATTTGAAGAAGCCCTTTGACAAAGCATGGAGGGATTATGAAAATAAGTTGTAAGTAGCGCCGCCATACGTTTGCATTTACATTTATTTATTTAGCGGACGCTTTTCTCCAAAGCGACTTCCAGTGAATTCTATGTAGCGTTATGAGCCCACACACCTTATTCACCGCGGTGACTTACACTGCTAGGTACACTACTTAACAACAGCAGTTGAACCGATTCACCGGAATCCCTTTTGGAACTTAGTCCTGTTGTGTCTCTGAAGTTCAAATAAATATATTTGTATTGTTTGCAAGAAAAGGTATTATTGTCTTTGTCCAAGCTGTCTTACAATGTTGGGTAACTGACTTTGCTGTGATTTGTGCTGTTGTTCAGCAGGGTAATTTTTTTACCATATCACTTCAGGCTAAGTACTTTGTGGGCTGCTGGTAGTGTGATGGCTAGAGCTACTACCTTTGGACCCAAAGGTCACCGTTCAAATACCGCTTCCAGCTGTAGAACCCTTGAGAAAGGTGCTTACCCTAAACTGCTGCAGAGAAGTTACCCAGCTGTATAAGTGGGTAAATAGTTGTAAGTAGTTTAACACTGAAAGTTGCTGTGGAGGAAAGTGTCAGATAAATGAATAAATGTAAATGTACAGCTGGAAGGGGATTTGACTCAAAGCCCTAACCACTACTCCACCTGCTGGCTCAGGTTGAGCGATGCATGTGTGAAGTGGAGATCGTACAAGGTCCACTCTGGGAAATACGGAGTTTACAGGGGTACCGGCCCGTGTGAGACGAGGAAAATTATTTGTCTGATTTTTTTTCTTCCCCCTCCCAAAGCGACTTAGTGTGAGGTTTTCATTAGATGCTGAACAGTGATTTACCTGCAACATACAGCAGGGGAATTTTTACCGTATGAATTTAGGTACGTACCTGAGTGAGCTTCAGTTCCGTTGCACTGTCACGGGAAGCTTTGATTCTGCGCAGCTTTTGGAGGGAGTGGCGGAACTGTGTGACCCGGTCGAATTTGCGAGGGAGGCTTGTTGTGTTTTGGGTCGCAATGAGTTTTTCTGGCCTATAGATTCTGAGTCAACATGTCGTCCCTTGAAATGGGTTTGCAGAGTTAATGAAGGGAGATGCCAGTGTGGGGAGGTGTAATTAGAGGAGTGTGTGTGTGAGTGTGAGTGTGAGACACACCCCTGGTACAGCCCCAGCTCACTGGTCGCTCTACGGAGGGCTCATGGGTACTCCAGTAGCAGGTGGTGCGGTGATTAGAGCTGTTCCACCTTGGACTCGAAGGACACGGGTTCGAATCCCACCTCCTGCTGTAGTGCCCTTGGTTACGATACTTGCCATGAATCGATACAGTAAATATTACCCTGCTGTACGAATGGGTCAGTTACTGTAAGGTGAAATGTGTCACATGAATGAGCGAATAACCTAACGTTCGCATCCGGACACGAGCGCAGGGCCCCGGTCGAACCTGTGTCCGTCTCCAGCGAAACGTTTTCGGGCGAGAAACGATCACCGGAGACCGGTTATGAAATAACGTACGAAAGAATCGTTGCGGCGGAGCCGTCGCGGTCGCACGCGTTGGCCACGTCGCCCCCTGCTGGCTGCTAGCTCGTCTCTGAGCGCGTCCCGGTCGGCGTGTCCTCTGTTCCGCAGCACCAAGATCGAGAAGGAGAAAAGGGAGCTGGCGCGCCAGTACGGCATGGTTCGCACCGAGGTGAGCGGCGGCGAGATCGCTGAGGAGCTCGAGAAGGAGCGCAGGATGTTCCAGCTGCAGATGTGTGAGGTGAGGGTTCGAGGAGGAATGGCGGGCTCGGTTTCTCACCAGTGAGACACCCGTACCGTCGTCACGGTTGTCCCCGGTCGTCCCCCGGCCTGTCGCCTAACTTTGACCCCGCTCCGATTCCCCGGCTCCCCCTGCAGTACCTCATCAGGGTGAACGAAATCAAGACGAAGAAGGGCGTGGACCTGCTGCAGAACCTCATCAAGCATTACTACTCCCAGTGCAAGTGAGTGCCGTGTCGAACCCGTTGTCGCGCGTTGCGCTCGTTTGTTGCCCTGGCAACCGTAATGTAACGCTCACATTTAGGAACAGATTGAGTTAGAAACACGCTCTCGGTCCCGGTGCTCTTTCTAAGTTGAGAGCCCGGTTAGAAACGTGTTCTGTTAGACGTGTCTGCCCACGTGTCGAACCGTGCTGTGACGAGGCCCAAGTGTGAGTACGCTGTGGGGTTTTTATCGTGGTAAATGTGACTCTTATAGTAAACTCTCCACACTTTGAGCAGCGTGTCGTACCGGGGAGGGTGGCTCTCGAGAAGGAAGAGCGTCGCGACTCATTTGGACTCCTGCTGCCTTGGGCCACATTTCAGTCCTGGGGTGGTGGCGGTGGGGGGGGGAAGAGCGGGTTCCTTTATCAAGTGCCGTGCATTATGGGATTCCACCCAATCGTGTTAAACCCGTCCTTATCGTCAGCTTCTTCCAGGAGTGCCTGGCGGCCACGGAAAAGCTGAAGATGCACATCGAAGAGCTGACGGGAAAGCTGAGCCAGGCAAGTGCAGCCCATAATAACACGGCTGGTTTCCATGGAGATGGGGATCTAGTTGGTTTGGACACACACACACACACACAAAGCATTCATCTCTCCTCCACGGGGTAGTATAGGCAAATGCTTTCATGTCCTTGATAATGGAAAAGTTGTTGTAATTGTTATTATTACTATTATTATTATTATTATTATTATTATTATTATTATTATTTGATACCTTCCTTCAGAATGATTTACATTGTTAGGTTGGTACTGTAATCTACTTATTTACTCATTTATACAACAGGGCAATTTTTACTGTAAATTAGGTACAGTAGGTAAGTACCTCAGTCAAGGGTGCTACAGTAGGGGGGTGGGATTTGAACCCATGTCCTTTGGGTGCAGTAGGACAGTCCTAATCATGAAATCACCTGCTGCCCGCAACCAGAAAAACAGCTCCGCTCTGGAATCGTATCCTTGCCCAGCATTATCGAGTAATTGAGTTCCGTACGACCGCGGTACAGACACCAGACGCCCGTTTTTCCCTCAGACGCGTCATGTTTGTTTGTTTGTCTTTTCTAACATGATTTGTGTGTGTGTGTGTGTGTGTCCACATGAGCAGCTTCCCATTCGAGGCACATCCGTTGCGTCGGCTCTGTAGTCATGGCAACAGTAAACGAAAATTCGGCCAATGCATAGCGACAGCTTATTGATCTGTCCCCGTTTTATTGAATTTCACGGGAAGGGATTTGTTGTGGCCTCCATGTATCTTCAGGCTCTTGTTCGACTGTGTCTCGCTCCATGTTTGTCATTCTTCAGAAGCTCTCAGCTTAACCGCACATTAAACGTTTGCGTTCGCATTTTCTACAGTTAGCTAGGGCTCCTATCCTGGGAGACGGTCACAGTTGCTGTTGCAGAAAGTGTACTGCGGTAAAATAAGTGACCCTGTTTGTGTTTAGTTTACATTTGATTTACAGCCCCCTCCCCCGACTTAATGGTCCTAATTGGTTGTGTGGAACGACCGTTAGGTGGGGACCGCTATACGAGGGTCTGGTTACCATTTACCTAAAAGTAAAAGACAATGACTAAGGGTCGCGGCAGTAGGAGGAGTAGCGGTTAGAGCGGCTGCCTTGCGTTCAGAGGACCCAGGTTTAAATCCCACCTCCTACTGTATTTCCCTTGATGAAGGTACTTACCCTGAACTGATGCAGTTAAAAATTGCCCTGCTGTACAAATGGGCCAATAGCTGTAAGCAGCTTAACGTTCTAAGTCACTTTGAAGAAAAGCATCAGCTAAATAAATGTTTATCCATCCATCATCATCAACTGCTTGTCCCGAGCGGGGTCCCCATGGCGAACGAGAGCCTAACCCGGCAAAACAGGGCGCAAGGCCGGAGGGGGAGGGGACACACCCAGGACGGGACGCCAGTCTGTCGCAAGGCACCCCAATCGGGACTCGAACCCCAGACCCACCGCATAGCGGGCACTGGCCGAACCCACAGGCATAAATGTATATTATAAATGAATAAATGTAACAAACAGACAATGTAAGCAATAGGGCATATTTTATCATATTTCTGACGATCATTGCACAGTTACCGTTTACTTATACTTCAAACTGTACAGTTAATACAGAGTACATTTTTCCCACATTTTAACATTTTTACCCCAAGTCACTCCCAGGTTGGTTTGAAAGTCAGAAACTCGCTTTGGAGAAAAGTGTTTGCTAAATCAACAAATGTAAATGTGAACTCGAGAGTGTGCTCATCACTCTAACCTGGCAGTGGACGCACTTCTGTGTAGAAGAATCCTGTAATTCCTGACGGGAGGGAGGGGGCGGTCAGCGACAGACCTGGGGGGGGGGGGGACCTCGCACCCTTGTGCTGAGCTCGGACTCCCTCTCTCCAGATAAAGCACAGGCAGGATGAGGAGAAGAAGCGGCTGTGTTCGCTCCGGGACCAGCTGAGGCCCATCCTGCAGCCCGAGCTCAAGGAGGTGAGTCCGGAAACTTCCGTAGGTGTCGAAGCTAAATTGCTCGTGCTTTACTCGCGCTTGGTTATTAAATCCTGTTTTCTGTGTTCATACTTTCACTTGTAAACCTTTAACTTGAGATACCTGTATTTCCCTGCCGCGTGTGATGCAGTCCAGAAGAGTGAGTTTGATTTAATGTCCATTAATGTGTGGGCTCACAACTCGCAGGACCTGGGGGGGGTTCCTGTATGTTTTACATTATAGGCTTTTAAATATTGTTTAGACGTGTGAAGCAGCAGGTGGGACAATAGCCCTTTTCTTACTTATTGTAAAATCATAATCACTAGAGTGAGGATTGGTGTAAAAACAGAGCCCAAGTCCTGGAGTTGTGCTCCTGTGCCTCGTGTCCTCGTACCGAGAAGCGTGTGTGTTCGGCTCCCTGTGTCGGCGGCACACCGCGTTCACACGGAACGGTGCCGCACGCGGCCGCAAGCTTGAGCCCTCCCTCGCATGAGCGCCCCGCTGCAGCGCGTCCGGAAACTTCTTTAATTTTGTGCGTTAAAGCAGCATGTCTTCCAGTGTGCGTGTGTGTGATTCCTTCATACTGTTAACTGCATTTTCGGTGCCCTGTCTGCATGTGACTCGCTGCTGTTGCATTTTTTTTTTTCCCCCTCCAGTTTATTATTTCTAATTGCATTTCCTTCACTTATCTATTTTGTAAAAAAAATTTTTCGAACAAACACAACCTGTATTTTCCAGCCGCGCCGATAGATGGCAGTAAAATGCATCCAACCAGAATAGGACCGTGAGACCGCCTTAGTTCAAATCCCTTCCACTATATTTACAGCTCATAACTGGTGTTCTGGAGTACTGGTGAGCAATAGCACGATGAGGAAAGTTTTAGCCTTCTTGTTCTCCTGTCTGTATGACATATCATCATATAAATATTATAATAGAAAGTCTTACACTGTGTATTTTGAATTTATTAGAAGTGTCTGAGAATTTTGCAGAGCGTATCCAGCGAATAAATCAAGGGATGTGTGAACTTCTTAAGCTTTTATTGATTAAGAGTTAGATAATAGTGATAAAAGTGCCCGTTGTGTTTGTAACCAGAGGAGCCGGTATGATTGCACCTCAAAGATGATTAGTCTAAAGGCGATGTATTCAGGACCACCCTCTGTGGGGGCTGAAATCAGTCTGGGTGGCTACTGTAGGGTTTGTCGGACCACAAAGCCCCCAACCAAAGACCATCTTGTTCTCCTGGATGTAAGGAACGCTCTCTTGTCCACCGCAGGACTCGTTGAGTAAGCAGACCGTTTACAGTATGCACCAGCTTCAAGGCAACAAGCAGTACGGCACCGAGAAGATCGGCTACTTGTACAAGAGGAGCGATGGGTAAGATCCGTGGGTAGAACTTTGCTTCTTGCTCGAACAAGTGTGGATGAGCGCTTCAATTCATCATCACTCTACATTCTTTACAGTGAAGAACGATGCTCGGGTCATGAGTGCCATCTTGTGCTTCTCATTGGCGGCAATGTTCCAAGGTCTACAGTTTGAGTGCAAAACGGTTAACGGAGCACTGAGCTCCATAAAGTAACAAATATGCATAAATATTTAATAGTATAATAATCGTAGTGGATATTTAAAGCAGTTTCACAATTTGAAAACAAATGTCCACCCTAAAAATGTCAATTCCTCCTCATCGTGTTTGGAAAGAATTTCAGCATCAGATGCTACCTGTTGATACCGTTGTCTTCTCACGGGTTCGAATCCCTTTGAAAAGTGCTGAAATCCACCTGTCTGTGTGTCCTTCCAGGCTCAGGAAGATGTGGCAGAAGCGGAAGTGCATTGTGCAGAACTGCTACCTGACCATCGCCCATGGAACCGTGAGTGTCGTCCTCCAGATTTCCACCAGATGTCAGAGATCCAGATGTGGATGCAGACAACCTGGGAACAATGAATGAGCCCATTTAAAATGATGATGTAGACTGGGTTTGTGACTCGGAACCAGCATGGAACCTCGCTCATGATACTGAGGGATGGAGAAGGATGTAAACTGGTGCTGGTAGGCACTGCTTTTTCTGCATGATGGTGCTCTCCCAACTTGGAGGTAGACCTTCTCCATATGGCATGCTTAGTTAGTGATTCTCTACTGAAAACAACGATCAGCCATCAAGTACCTTCTTAGTTCCTCTTACGTTCTTATGAAACTCTTCCGTGTGACTGATCCATCTGTCTCTTCGCAGCCCAACAAAGCTCCAGCCAAGCTAAACCTCCTCACCTGCCAGGTGAAGCCCAGCCTGGAGGACAAAAAGTGCTTTGACCTCATCTCCCGTAAGTCCCCGTCTGCAAGGGCCCTGATTGAGGGCGCTCTTCATCCTCCGCCAACCATCAGCCCCTCTGCAGCCCACCTCTCCCCCCCGAGATCACTCTTGATTAAACTGATATCCATAATTTAGATAGTAATGGATATTGGTAATGTAGCACCTGGATGAGCCCAAGTGGCCTCGTCTGCGATTCGTGAGCAGAAGCTGCTGCTGTGATTGTGGGACGACGCTGTTAGTTATAATAAAATCAATCACTTTCTCATTAGGGGCCCTGCTTTAAATATGCGTGGGTGCGGTGATCCACGGTCACGACGGACCTTCATTATTAAACGATCTAATGAGAGTCCATATGGCCTGTAAGTCACCTTGGACAAAGGCGTGAGCTCAATAAACAATGATCAAACAACTATAATAATTCTAATGCTAAGACTAGCTACAGCATCCCTTGTCACTCAGATCCTCCAGTTTCTGTCTTCCATCGGTTGTTCCCGTCACACCTCGGGTCGGGAGCCGCCGACCGCACCGCAGGCCTCGGCGCTAATGGACCACAGGACCGGGGCCGGCTGTTTGAAACCCTTCGCTAATGATGCCGTTGTACTTTTGGCGAAGATCAGGTTGACTCGTTGAACAGGTCTGGAGGCCCTAATGAAGCTCATCAATCCTGACTCTCTCTCTCTCTCTCTCTCTCTCTCTCTCTCTCCCTCCCTCCCTCTTTCTTTCCCTGCCCCCCCATCCCGTTTAGATAACCGCACATACCACTTTCTCGCCGATGACGAGTGCGACTGCGTTGCGTGAGTAGCCTTGTTTTTGTTTTCCTCCCTCCGGGTCGGCCGCGCTCTCGTTAACCGTCTGCTTGATGCGCTGCGTCCCTCGGCCTCGTGCTGCGACAGCAAAGCAGCGCTTTGCGAGGAACGGACGCGCTCGACCGGCTCGTTTCCCGCCCCGGGACGTACGCACGGGCAAGTTTGTGCAGCGAGATGAAAAAGGGATTCCCAACCTGTCAGCTCTCATGAGCCTCACGCGTTGAGATAATAGGAGCCGCTGTAGTTATTAACCCTCCGCTCACGACCCGTTTACAACTTTTCCCTCCCATAATGCCGTCCTTCCATCCGACGGCGTTAAGGCTTCGCCGAACGTAAACCTACCGATCACCGGTTTCATTGTGCTTTGACCCGTTCTGCTCGACTTTTGTGCATGCGTGGAGCGTGCGGTCAGATCTGGGCAACCGCACAGCGTGAACGGGTGAGAATACAGTAAAGAGGAAAGTTCTACAGGCCGTGAACTCCAAAAAGAAGCACAGAGCTTGCGATAGTGACTAGGAACGAAGGTTTCGCTTGACACGAGGTGATCATTTGCGCTTTATTGTGATGCGTAATAAGCCGTTATGATGGGCCGCTCGCTCTAGATGTGCCGTGTTCAGTCCAAAGACGTGCTGTTGAGGTTCCCCCGTAGCGCGAGTGACGAGAGAGTGTGTTCCACTGCTGTATGGATGAGTGACCCAGTGTAAATTACCGTGGTGAATAAGGTGTGTGTGCTGGCAACACTGCATAGAGTTCGTTGGAAGCTGCTTTGGAGAAAAGTATCTGCTGAATAGATGAATGTTAATGTAAATGTTTAGGACGACGGCTGAGTCAACCTGCCACCCCCGCCCCTACGCTCATGCCGACTTTCCGACACGCGTGGCCAACATAACTGGCGCTTTCGCTAATTGGCTGCTAAATCTCATTAGCGCTGCTCGTTCGGCCGCGTTGCCGCGTCTTTCCGCCGGGCCTTGCGGCGTCGCGACGGAGAACCGAAGCCGCCGCGCGCAAACCCTCTGTGGCTCTTGAGCGCGTGAAGTTGTAGAAAAGCTGCAGAAAAGGGAATTCCCTATTTTTTTTTTAAACGGGTTTTTCAAAACGAATAATGGAGCAGAACCGGGTCACGGCAACACGGAGATTGAAAAGATCACACGGGGGAAACGTTACCATATTGTCGGGGCGGTCGTGTCGCGCTAACAAGTTCCGAAAAAGTGACCTGATCTTCCACGGTTATTCAATTATGATACAGATTGAATGTTACTTTCGTTAAAAACTTAACTTAGACACTTGAGTCAAACACGTCAGTAGAGTGAAATTCTGGCGCGAACCATAGTAACGATAGCAACGGAACACATTTTATACGTTATAACATTTTCTCTCCAAACGTGTAAGAATAGTCAACCTTGTTCCATAAGTTCATCCCTAGCAGAAGTGGGATTGTGGGTAACAGGAATGCAGAGGAGGGTAAATCGAAGTGTTTGCCGAAGAGCTCTTTTGCACAGTTGATTGAGAAACGTTCCGGCGAGCGTACGTCCTGCACCGGCCCGGAATTCCTCTTTTCAACCGTCGGCGTGTGGGGTCGGCCCGTCTCCAGGTGGATCTCGGTGCTGACCAACAGCAAGCAGGAGGCGCTCAACGTGGCGTTGGACGAGCGGCAGCCCAGTGGGGAGAACAGCATCGAGGACCTCACCAAGGCCATCACTGACGACATCCGCCGCATGCCGGGAAACAACGTGTGCTGCGACTGCGCGGCGCCAGGTCCGCCCGCCCCCTTGAACCGTTTCGAACCATGATTTCAGGGTTACTGTGGAGTCTAGATCTGGCAACCCTTGCTGTGATTTGTGGTTTGGGGTGTGTTGTGCCTCAAAGTGGAGTGAAGTTCCTTTCTTATAGTTTATGTTACAGTTCGGGAACAGATGCGCTCTTGGCGGACTGAGCCGGGTTCAGCTGTGCGTTTGTTTTTTTTTTTTTTTTGGGGTATGATGGCAGGGGTTTTGGCTTTGGATATTGGTTTTACGAAGGTAGTTTCAGCATCGTTCTGTTTTGAACCGTTGCAGTCAGTGTTTGATTTGTGTTTGTCAAGGTGCGTTTTTTTTTTATTTTTTTTATTTAAAAACACACTTTATTGAAAACTATTGGAGTTTTTAAAGAAGACTTGGCAACCTTTTCAGCCAGTGGTTGCCAGATTGTGTTCCTACATCTACTAGGTATCTTTCAGTATAGAAAATTCCACTCCAGTGTGTGTGTGTGTGTGTGTGTGTGTGTGTGTGGGTCCTAGGTTCGAACTGCTGTTGATACTGAACTTCTTCTTGAGTCCAGGCTCAAAAAGTACACACTGAGTTCCAACTGGAGCAAAAGGCATGTCCAGAATCCTTTTTGGGCCTGATAGGATGTTGCGTCTAAAGATTTAATCCGTGAAAAGCTGCCGTAAATGTAGCGTTTAATTCCGGAAATGGAAACGGGCTTTGCTCGCTTTCGTATTGGCTTTAGACGCGCTCTTTCGGAATGCAAGAAAGCGACAAATTAAAATGTTGAGGACGGCCAGCCTGGAGGTCCGTACTCTCTCTCACAAGTGTGAAAAGAGTGTTAAAGCCACGGCGACCGAGTGGTGGGGGACTGGGACGTGAGGACTGTGGGTTAATCAGCCCTGTGGATGGCGCTCTGCGGCGACTCTGCGAATGAGGGGAATCGGACAGGTGTCGGCTGCAATCTGGATTCATTTAAATAATTTATTCAGACTGACATTTAGGACCAGTATCTTTGTGTTTGTGTGTTTCTTTTAAAATGAAACTACTGAAATGCAAAATAGCCTCATACGAAATTTGGAAAGGGATTTAGACGAAATAACAAATGTTTGCAAATTCTCTCTTTTTGTCTCTCTCTCTCTCTCCCTTCTTCTGGGTTGGCATGATCCTCTCAGACCCCACGTGGGTGTCCACCAACCTGGGAATCCTCACCTGCATCGAGTGCTCCGGGATCCACCGGGAGCTGGGGGTGCACTACTCCCGCATCCAGTCCCTGTCCCTGGACAAGCTGGGTACCTCTGAGCTGCTGGTACGTCCTTGTCCCACTGTCACCCAGTTCCACCTAACCAGCTCCGCCCATACCACTCTCTACCACATCTATTCCAATCTTGCAGCTCCACCCACAGTACTCAGCCCCACCCATTCCAATGTGGTAGCTCCGCCCACAGCACTTGGCCCCACCCATTTCCGTCTGACCAGCTCCACCCATAAGATCCAGCCCCGCCCTACCCCTGGCTGGCTCTGCCTCTCCAAACAAGCCCCACCCCACCATCTGTGTGTCTAGAGGGGGGCACCAAGCCTGTCCTGTAACAGTAATGCTTTTGTCTCATTTTACATTTACCCTTCTCGGTACCCCACTGACCGACCTGCGTGATGTGTCTCTGTCTCTTCTGCCAGCTGGCCAGGAATGTGGGCAATTCCGGATTTAATGAAATCGTGGAGGCCGACCTTCCGAGCCTCTCGGTGAAGCCGACCGCCAAGAGCGACATGTGAGTGACGGACGGGCTCCGAGCGTCCCGGCGCCTTTGTCCGCCTGCGCGCGTCAGCATCCCTTTCCCGCGCCGGGCCCCAGATCCCTTCGGTTTATTACGTTTGCTGCACCTACGCCAGCTTCAGAAAGAGAGCGAAACGGTCTCCTCGACTGCCGGAAAGGTCAGATGTCAGCTCTCTTTGCGCAGAGCGGAAGGTCTGGCAGTTGTGGGACCAAACGGTGAAATTACCGTGACTAACGTTTCAGGTATCAAGAATAAAATGGTTCAGCAGTGTTCATTCCGCAAGTAAATGCGGCCGCTCTCCTGCCGCTTGAATTTGCTCGTGTCTCGGAAGGCTGGGCACCGATTCCCGATGCTCCGCCCAGCTCATCGCAGCAATCTGGGTTCTGGCACTTGTTGCTTGTCTGAATGGTTCAGTTACGAATGTTACGGTTCACTTATGGCATTCATTGGTTTATTTTCTCATTTTTACTTTCCATCTAGAGTAAACTCAAGCTGTTTTTACTCCCTGAGCTGCTAGGTTGCAGTAAAGAGCACACACACACACGCCATCTGAAACCGCTTGTCCCATATGGGGTCGCGGGGAGCCGGAGCCTAACCCGGCAACACAGGGCGTAAGGCCGGAGGGGGAGGGGACGCACCCAGGACGGGACGCCGGTCCGTCGCAAGGCACCCCAAGCGGGACTCGAACCCCAGACCCACCAGAGAGCGGGACCCGGTCCAACCCGCTGCGCCACCACACCCCCCTCAGTAAAGAGCACCCAAATCCAATAGGAATGTGGTACTACTTTAAGTCACATCACTTCCACAGTGTTTATCGCTCCTGTCTGGTGTCCCTGTGTGTCGCTCGTCACTGACAACATGAGGAATGTTGTGCATTTTTATGATATGAATCAGTCGCCAACCTGCGCTGAATGTGACGTATAGATGAAGAGGGTTGGAGGCTTTTGTTTTAAGTCTTTAAAATTTGTTTTAATTTTAAAGTAGCTCAAGATTAATTCACATATTTTCGGTTCAGATCCCACCTCCTGCTTTAGTGCCCTTGATCAGGGAACCCTGAGTTCATACAGTCAAATCCCCCAAGTGTACAAATGGGTAAATCAGTGTAACATAGTGTACAAACCTGACATTATCAGTGATGGACAAATTCATCAGATAAATGAATTGTGGTGGCAGCTGCCGTCTTTTTCTCTGTGCCACCCCCCCCATCCCCCACAGGGCAGTGCGGAAGGAGTTCATCGTCCGGAAGTACGTGGAGGGCCACTTTGCACGGCGCAGCGGCAACTCGCCAAGCACCTTACGGCGCAACCTCCAGGACGCTGTGCAAAGCCACAACATCTTCGCCCTGCTGCGGCTCTACGCAGAGAAGGTGGACCTGAGCCAACCGCTGCCCAGCCACATGCAGGTGCCCAGCCCTGGGTTCGAACCCGTGCGCAAGCCGGTTTACCTCAAGGGGCTTCTGGTCCGTCTTACTTGTGGCCTTGTTCCCATACCCGCAGGAGAAAGGGGAGACGGCTCTGCATCTGGCCGTCCTCTTGGCCGACCGGACATCTCTCCACATGGTGGACTTCCTGGTACACAACTGGTGAGGGGCTGGCGACACGGCAGGGGCAGGGTGGAAATTATGGGCAATTACAGGGAGAGAGAGGCATGCTAAGAGACAGGCCTGCATTACTCATGGATTCCTGGGGGGAGAGTTTGTGTTGGACTGGAAACAGGGATGAGGGAATATTAATTTTCTGCCTTGTGATGGACTGACGTCCTGTCCTGGGTGCGTCCCCTCCCCCTCCAACCTTACACCCTGTGTTGCCGGGTTAGGCGCCGGCTCCCCGCGACCCCGTATGGGACAAGCGGTTCAGACGTGTGTGTGTGTGTGTGTGTGTGTGTGTGTGTGTGTGTGTGTGTGTGTGTGTGTGTGCGCTTTGAATAAATGGTTAAGAACTTAAACTTTACATTTGCGTTATGTTTATGTGTATTCCTCTCCAAACCTGCATAACGCTCAGAGTAAACAAAAGTGCAACTTTAAACACAGAGCTTTAGGCAGAGACACTGGATTACTGATACACAGCTTGTATGTCTGACACCACCATGTTGCTGGTTCGCATCCCTCAAGTAGCTCCTATAGAAGTGACATTTTCATAATAAATACATAAATAATCATGGCAGATGGTGTTGGACTCGTTTATGTAGCTGTTAGGGGATCAGGAAAGTGGGGGCTCTCAAAGAGATGGGTTTGAGACCCTTCTTCAATGCTGGAGGGATTCAGCAGCTCTGAGGGACACAGGGAGTTAGATTTTAGACCAAGCAGCCAGAGGTGGAGGTGTGCAGCATTCCTGCTGGGCTCCAGGGGCTGTTCAGGTCCTGACCGTCTTACAAATTTAAAGGGACAGTCAGCGAGAGCCCTGCCGCGGGAGCCCCTGAAGCGCTACTAGAGCAGTGTGCAGAAACAAGGCCGTAGTTCAGCGTGTCGGATCCGAGCCTGCGGCACCCCTGCTGAGTGCGCAGCGTTAGCTTTCAGCCGAGCGCAGAAATGCTCGACTAAGCAAGTAATTCCCCTACCATAGCGGACTCCCCCGGTGCTCAGCTGCTAGGCGCTTAACCCTATGCACACTGTGACAGGACGGAGGAGAAGGAGCTTCAACCTCTTAGCGCAGCTCTTTTTTCCTCCATTGCAGACACATTAAACTGTAAGATCTGTGGTAAATGGGAGTAAAGATTGTACTGCCCAGCAGCTCAGTTAGTGGGTAGAGGCCTGAGGGTTAATAGCTCAAACCTTCTGACCATTAGAAAGGAACCGCTGCTATGTAAGCGAGGGCAGCGGGTGGCGCGGTGGTTAAAGTCGCTGCCTTTAGACCCAAATCTCACCAGCTATCACAGTATTTACCCTGGACTGACACAGTAAAAATGAGCCATCTGTATAACTGGGTAAATGAGTGTATGCGGCTTGACGACGTAAGTCATCCTGGCGAAGAGCGTCGGATACCGTCCCGGGTGCGTCCCCCTCCCCCTCCAGCCCCGTGCCCTGTGTTGCCGGGTTAGGCTCCGGCTCGCCGTGACCCCGCTTGGGACGAGCGGCTTCAGACTGCGTGTGTGTGTCAGATAAATCTAAATGCGAAGTGTCTGGCAAAAAAAAAAAAAAAAAAAAACAAACTGAAAATGAAACAAATTGAAATAATGACAATAATAACCGTAGAAATTGGTGTTTTACACTGTTTTACATGGACGCAGCAACAACCTGGACGCGGTGACGATGAGGAGGAACACGGCTCTGCACTACTGCTGCCTCTATAACAAGACCGAATGCCTCAAGCTGCTGTTGCGAGCCAAGGCCAACACGCACCTCAGTGAGTAGGCATGGTGCCTGGAGAGGACGCGGCCGGTGAGCGAGCGGTCGAGGTTGTGGTTTGGAGAGCGGCCGGCAGTCCCGGTGCGCGTTTGCGTGCATCGTTTTTCATCTTTTCGCGTTTCTTAATAACGCTTTTTGGCGGCGGAGCAAATGCGACTTGTTTTTACATGTCCGGCCAATAGGTGGCAGTAACGAGCATCTGAAGGGAGTTGCGGTATAATTTACATTATTATATATCGTTTAATTTGCTTAGCCGACACTTTCCTCCGAGGCGACGTGCGGTGTTAAGTGACTTAACGTGATTTATACCTGTTCGCAGCTGGGTAATTTTTTAGTGGTGCTATTTAGGTTGTTTACTGCTCGCCTCCATCTCACCTATGGATTATAGTGTACAGGCTTGTGGTCGTTTTTTCCTCTGTTATCTGTTAAATGAAGGGGTGGGAAGAGATTGTGCGCCTTTTTGTCTCCGAATGCGTTTCCACGGAGACCTTGAGCTACGTTTACAACCATTTTGTGAATTTGCCCCCCTCCCGTGAAGCTCTTCCCTTCTGCGGCGGCAACGTGGCACGGTTTGACCCCCAGGGTGTGTCGCCCCCCCACAGGGAACGAGGCGGGTGAGACAGGCCTGGACATCGCCAGGAGACTCAAGCACATGCACTGCGAGGAGCTGGTAAGTTCTACTCCCCTACGGGTTCCGCAAGGTTCCGGATCCCCTTCTCGGCCCCGGGGTCAAAACCACGCGTCACGGTTCATTACGTTAACGTGGGAGTCAACGGTCACCTACAGCTTGAATAAATGCATTCTGATGTGCTCTTATTTCCTAAAAGGATGAGTCACATCTCTGGCTGTTTGCAGGTTTTTTACCGTGCTTTTCACTAACGCCCTACCCACTCTTTGTCCTTATCGTTTGCTTTTGTCTGATGGTCAGATCAACCAGTCCCAGAACAACCAGTTCAACATGCACGTCCACGTAGAGTACGAGTGGCGACTGCGGCAGGACGACTTGTACGAGAGCGACGACGACCTGGATGACAAGGTAGGCACCGGTCGACGCTGCCGTTCTCCGCAACCGCGCTGCAGGTGACCTGTCAGGGCGGAGGGGGGATCTACGCCGGAGCGGTTTGGGGAGGTGGATCGATCGGGGGTAAAACGGCCGGCTTCGTCCTACCACCTGCCGTAAAGCGTTCGCACCACATCGCTCAACAACTCTGTGACCGGATAACGAAAAATCACGATTTTGCAGAAACATAATCGTGGCGCTACAATAAAAAGCCGCACAAATATTCAAACATATTGTATAAAACAATTTTTTTTCAGAATTCTGTCCAGCGTTGATAAAATCGTGGCAGCGTAGTTGGACGAGCAGCGATGGGACTTCTAACCATAACCCCGGCCCTGTGGCGACGGTTCGAGTTTTGAGCGGTGCGCCCCCTGCTGGCCACCTACTCGACATGTGGGGTATCGTGTTTGTCGTCCCTGTACAGACGGGTCCAGCCAAGAAGGACCGCTTCTCCCGCCCAATGAGCCTGTACCACCATACCAGCGGCTCCACCCACCAGGAGCGTATCGGAGGAGGAGGCGGAGCTTTCTACAACGTCGGCCGCCGGCTGGCCGCGGCCCGCGACCAGCGGCGAGAGGTCTACGCCTTCCCCAGCTCGCAGACACGCAGCCTAGACAGCCCGCCTCCGCCACCACCGTCGTCGCCCGCCCCCCCTTTGCCTCCCAGGGTCAGAGGTCAGCTGCCCTCCGCTTTAAACGACAGCTCTTCCTACACAGCATTGTTTGTACCGAGTCGGTAGTTCGTGTCGTTTCGTTGAATTTTTTTTTTTTTCCACAGTTCCAAACGTGCCCCCGCCACCTCCCCCCGTGAGCCCCCCCGAGGTGTGGAGCGAAGGCCTCGGGAGCAAGAAGAGAACCCCACCCCCTCCCCTCGTCATCCGCCATAAGCGCACCTACTCGGAGCCCACCCCCCAGGTGCCCCCCAGCCCCCTTGGGGTGCGCCAGATTTCCTTAGGTACGTGTGACTCGTCATCAGGGCAATAGCCGTGCGCGGAGGACCACGTATGGTAACCTTTGCGGTGACATCATCGTGTCCGTTTTCCCTCTCCAGATTACGCGGTGCCCGGCAATGGGAAGGGATGTGGTGTCCTGGAGTCGCCTTTCCAGAAATCTGTGTGAGTGTCCCAGCATGTGATCCTGTGGGTATGAGGGTGGTGGGGGGGGGGGGGACCTTTCTGCACTTTCATTATTTTGCTGTTTTGATATAACATGTCACACGGAGTATCACGAGTTCCCCAAAATGTGAGCCTTTTGCCAGCTATTGGTAGCGCCCCCTGCAGGCTGCGGCAGGAGGTCGGGGAGGTCTGAGAAGATTTCTCTTGTCAGTTGCAGCTCAGGGTCTCCAAAGTGCACCGGGACCGCGCTCAACTCTCTGTCGGAGCTGCCGGAGAGAGGTACCCCCCCCCCGCGCTACTCCTTCCGGAACTTTCTGACATGATATTTTGAGCCTGCCTTATTAGCATTTTACCTCTGTTCAGTTGTTGGTTACTATGTTCTGGAGGTTATACTAAAAACACAACCCCGATTTACTGAACTCACCAAAGTGCTTTAGCTTAAAACCTCAAGGGAACAACAGCAGGCTCTGCTTCCCCTCTACGCTTATCGTCACGGCTCAGCTCCAGTCCTTCGACCACCATATCGCGGTTCTTTGGGATTTCGACGCTCTTCTGACCTTTATTACTGCCCAACACCCACAGCTGACACACACATTGAAAAGATCACTCCCTGCAGACTGGGACAGGAACTGCATCCACCTCCTCTTCCGCTCCTCCAGGGCTTAGAAGCGACGGAGAGAGCGGCTCGTCCCAGTACATCTACTCGGTCCCGCAGGGGAGCGGCCGCGCCTCCCAGTTCGGCTACCCCGGCATCTCGGGGCCCCGCAGCCCGGAGTCCAACGGGGGCTCGTCTGGCCAGCAGGGTCCCACCCCAGACCACCTGCCCAGGAAGGCGCTGGTAAGGAGGCGGTGCGAGACGCTCCGGTAGTTCAGCAGACAGTTCCCCGAGTTAAAAAGTGCTCCGTTGGACCTTGGATGGTCCCCGAGTGCAAACCGCTCCCATTCCTACGCTTCCTGGAAAAAAGGGCTATCCCGTGCTTTTATTTTGGCAACAGACCCCCCGCTGGAATGCAGGAGCACACATGAGAACGTGCAAGTATGTAGGGATATGAGTAAATGCAGAGCGGGAATGAATGCGGACGGATCTTCGGTAGCCGAGGCTCAGGGCGATCGCTGTTTTATTTCTGCATTTTTTTTTTTTTTTTCTTTTATTTCTTCTGTCGCCTGCGTTTCAGGCAAAACCGAAAGTCCGGCGGGTCAGAGCCATTTACGACTGCGTGGCCGACCACCACGACGAGTTGACCTTCAACGAAGGAGAGGTGCTTGTGGTGCTTCGAGAGGATGACGCCGATTGGTGGGTGTGTATTTGTGTTCAACCGGCCACACCCGTTGGTTAGTATACGCATCTCGAATGTGCCACACCAACTGGATGGTTAGCACACTTAGGTCATCAGGCGGGACAGTCGGTGGGTAGGTAATTCAGTCTCAGGTAGGAGAGACTGAATGGTAGGTTGGTACATATAATCTCAGGTGGACTGCACTGATTGGTTGGGCCGAACACACAATTTCAGGTGGACTGCTTTGATCGGTTGGTTTGGACGCTTATTTCAGGTGGACCGCACTGATTGGTCGGTCCAAACGCATTATTTCAGGTGGACTGTGCTGATTGGTTGGTTTTGATGCTTATTTCAGGTGGACTACGCTGAATGCTGCGTCAGAGCTGCGGCTGGTTTAGTAATTAGAGCTGTCCCTTACTGTCCGAAGGTCCTGGGTTCCAATCCCACACCTGCCGTAATACCTTTCATCAAGATGCTTATCCTGATCTGATGCAGTAAAAATTACCCAGCTGTATAAATGGGTAAATCGCTGTAAGAATTTGTCTAACATTGTGCGTCACCTTAGATAAAGGTATCGGATGAATAATAATGATGATGATAAACATATCAGGTGGGCCGTGCATGTTCGGTGACAAACGCGCAACTGGACCCGGGACCGCGCCGCTCACTCGGGACTCTGGCGTCCATGTCGCCGAAGCTCCCGCTGTGCACGGTTCACAGTTCTTTGGGCATTCGCTCATCACCTCAGTCATTTCAGAATATTATTCTCATGCCCGTTTTGGCCAGATGCTAAGTGCACAATGGTCGCTTTCACAAGCGCATTGGCCAACGCTTAGCCGACAGGTGAGACGGCTTGTTGGTCTGCGCGCGGTCTGAGAGGGATCGCTGACACACAGGCTCCTTTGTTGAAGACTCTTCTGCGCAAGAGCACTTAGGGGCGACTCATCGGGGTGTGACTCGCTGTCACTGGCGGTGTGGTTTTTCTGGATGCAAGCGAGGGAGACGGCGAGACGCGTCCGTCCGTTCCCGTCCGCGTTCTCGCGGTCTGATCCCACCTGCGCCTGCTTCCTCGACCCAAATATTGCGGAGCGCTTACCTGGGAGACGAGCAAATGGAAAGTCTTTGCCGCCAGTTGTGAAACGCGTCGGCCGTGCGCGTTAATGTGAGCGCCAGATGGACACGCAGCTGGTAGCGATTGAGTGCGGTTCTTCTTCTTGACCGTGACTGGCGGGCGAATAGGGAAGCCTGAGGTGGGGCTCCAGCTGCTGTGGAAATTTCCTTCCACATTTATGGGTAAAACCCCTTTTGGGAGTTCCTGTTCAAGATAAACCACAGAATTTCTTCTCTCGGCCAGAGTCCAGCGACACTCCCTCAGTCAAAGTAAGACTAGATCAGATTGCTTATAAAGCACTTGTCCTTTACATTTTTGTAGGTAATTTTGTGAGTTTGAAGACACTTATGAATTATCTAGACCATTAGATGTTGGTAAAGAGCACCCAAACGGGACAGTAATGTGGGGCCGCTTTAATTCAACTCATTCCCACAGTGTTTACAGCTCCTGTCTGGTGTTTCTGAGTGTTGGTGATCAATAACAAGATGAGGAATATTGAACGTGTTTGAGACGAAGCGGTCAGCTATCAGCACTGAAGAGGACTATTGGATGCTAGATGTTTTTTTTTTTTATTATTATTTTTGGTCATTTTAAAAAGTAATCTTTTGAAGTAGGCCAAAGTTTAACACAGCATTTTTATTTATTATAGCCATATCCAAGATTTTTACCAACGTAGCCAGTGAATCAATGGAGAGAGAGGTCTTCGTTATTAGCCTTTTATTAGTAATGACTTGGGCATAAAATTGACTGTTGGAGTTGTGCACAAAATGATTTTATAAAAAGTCGAGCGTCTGAATCTGCAGCTACACCAGCGTACCGTGGCACGGGTAACAACCCAACACCCACCCTTGCCTCTTCTCGCTTCAGCACGGCTACATCGAGGGCCAGCCGGACAAGACGGGCCTCTTCCCGGCATCCTTCGTCCACGTCCTGTCCGACTAGATGTGACCAAGGGCGCCGACGGCCTTGCCACACCCTCGAGGAGACTCCGGGCCTCTCTGAAGACCTCCTCCGCTATTGTTTGCTCTGAGCGGGTGAGAGTCAACCAAAAAGGACCGCTGGGTGCGGGTGTGCGGGAGGAGATGCGTGAATTGCATGGGACGTCCTGCACCCCTCTCTCCTCTCTATCCTTGGTGAGCCAAAGCCCTACCTTCACTTGCTCATGAGGTGGATCCATTTCCGCCCGTTCCTACTATTGCGTGCCAGGGGTTGAGGGTCTCTCATCGACCAGCGTTCAGGTGGACCTTAGCCCCCCCCCCTCTCGTGCAAATGGCTTTAAGGGTCACCTATAAACACAACGTTTACAAAGCACATTGAGGTGTCAGGGAAGGAACCCGTGAGGAACATCTGCCACGTCTGCTACCGTGAGGTTCGTTGCGAGCGGTGCGGCCGAGCCCCTTTTTGACGCTTCCTCGGCTCTGATCCCCTTCCCGCCCAACGCTTTGCCGAAACTTTTCGTGCGCTACAGCCGAGCACAGGAGCTCAGAGAACCTCTCCGAGGAGGGCTTTTCTTCTCAGATCCACGGTACTCTGCTCCTCCCCGTCGAAGGGGATGAAGAGCCATTCATCGTTCACGCTTCTCGTGATATATAATCAGCGAAGAAGCTCTCCGGTGGCAATTCTGTGGATTTAGCGCTGAGCCATAATCTCTGGATGGAAAAGATTGGCAGTGCTGTAGGAGGACAGTCTCCTCTTTGAAGGAGAACAGCAGAGCGAAGCTGCAATTTAGCTTAAGTACAGGGCGGAGAGAGCGTGTGTCCCTAAAGGACAGCACACGTGCACGGAGCACTGGCTTGAGAGCATCGTGAGTCTTTGTGCTCATTTCGGGCTCCGGCCCGGTCGGCGCACCCAGCCGAACACGGGTTCGAAATAACGTGCGTCGCGTGGTGCCGTAGGCCTTGGTGCGTGGCTCCTGCTGTGAGCGCGTGGAACCCAGCTGTGACATGACTTGCGTAGGAGGAGAGATCCATCCGCAACGTTGCCGTTCTGTGCTCGCCGTGTTGAACCCCGCGTGCTGGTGCAATGGTGGTAAAATGATGGAATAGTGTTCAGTTGCATGAGTCCCTCGCATAGCTCCAAGTACTTGAACGGAGTCCCGTGTCGCACCCGCGAATCGGAAACGGCCGGTCACTAATAATTCATAACCCGCTCTTTACAAATGATTGATTTATTTTCCTATAGCGGTGAAATATCTGACTGGACAGCTGGGCGTTCTGTTGCCGCTCTTGCTCTTTATCTGCATATTATTTTACATAATTCATAATCTGTTTGACACTTGGTGATTTTTTCAAGCAATAGATTTGGAGGAGACATTCGTATCGTTCCGAATTTCCAAAAGGAATAATCTCAGCATGATCATTTGAATTTCCTGGAGCCAATTCCTTAATTCCTCTTTTTTTTTTTATTGAAAGTGTTATGTACCTCCTCCTCTTACTTTTTATATTTGTTCTCACTTTCTGAAATAATTTATATTTTTAGATTGTGTAAATTGGAGGTGAGCTATGAAATATGGACTTCCTGTATGTGTTTATATTGTCAATGATATTATAGCAATTAAAGTGTGATCTTGTTTCACTGAAGTCCTTTGATTTTTATAATCACTTCCTCTTTACATAAGGGGTGTGTGTGTGTATATATATTATATATGAGTTTGTGTTTGTTCTAAAATCTGTTCTGTTCAATAAGTTGCTGAATCAGTCAAAATACATAATCTGTTCTATAAATCACTGAATCAGGGCTGCTTTGTATCACAGTAATAGATTGATACAAATAGAACACATTTGCATTAACCTGATAAACAGCCGAGAATGTAGCTGCGGTGCGGTTAAGTGCTCTTATTGCGACGCACGTGCTAAATCGCTCTTCCAGCTCAGTTTGCTGCAACGGTTTAACGGCGTAAAACCAGTCAGATTCGTATTCGTGGGCGTTCCACTGGTTCCTTGACATACAGCCAGGACCAGCAGTCTGCTCATAAAATTTATTCATAATCCGACTTTTTTTTTTCTTTTAAATTTCGAGATGCATGAAAATGATTTTAAAATGACTGAAAATAACATGTATTGAAGAGCTCCTTTCCAGCGCTGGCCAACGACCGTGTGCCGCGTTCCTCAATCGCCGACACGCAGCAACGGTGGACGGACAGGAGCCGTAAACACCGTGGACGTGAGTTGAATTAATGCGGTCCAAAGCCGTGGGTTTCGAGAGTAAATGCAGGTCCCGCTCGCTGCGCTACAACATTATATTAATTCACTTTGCAGCCTCTTTTCACCACAGTTGGGTAATTTTTACTGTTACGGTTCAGGGTAAAGGCAATGCTCGAGGGTACTAAAGCCGGAGATGGAATTCCAATCGAGTCCCTCGAGTGGAAGCCCGGGGCTCAAGTCACTATGGCAGCCGCTGGTCCAGTGGTTGAAAGAAACCAGGGAAAAAAGGCATCTTTGAATGTGGACAGCTGGTAGCAGAGGCGCTTAGAGATGCTTCCTTGGACCCAAAAGGTCATAGGTTTGATCCCCACCTCTGCCTGTAGTACCCTTGAGCAAGGTCCGTTCGAACCGCTCGCCCCATACGGGGCACGGGGAACCGGAGCCTAACCCGGCACACGGCGTGAGGACGCACCCAGGGTGGGACTCGAACCCCAGACCCACCCCCCCTCCCTTGAGCAAGGTACTTACCCTAAATTGCTCCAGTAAAATAACTAAGTACCTAAGTTGCTTTGGAGAAAAGCGTCACTTAAATGAAACCCTTAGTGAGGGAGGGCACCGATATCCCAGATTATTTCCCTTCTTTGGACTTCAATGGTACGACCCGCAGCCGCTGTGGACAATATATCACGAAGCTGACTCAAACACAAGGCTGGAATCCATTTAATTTTCCTGCAGCTTGGTCTACAGAGGTTTATTTCGTTGCCATAGTTACTAATAGTTACCTCCCTTGCAAGAGACACTAATTTAACTCGACCATTTTGAAAAGGTCAGGCATCAGTTTTTATACAGCAAACAGATACATCGCTATTGTCGATACTTCTCTCCTAGAACAATTGTGTCTGATCATGAAGCCAAGCGTAACCCATTGATAAATTGACAACTGGTCACGTGCAGTCAGGTTGTTTTACAGTACACTGTGCCATACCCCAGTGATGGGCTAAAATAGCTTAATATCTATTTTGGTACAAAATACGTATGTAAAACTCAATACAAATTAGGCGAGAGTCCACAAAATACGCTTTGTGGAAATTGTCCATCACGGCTGTGTGACGCAGTAGATGCTGGCTATACTGTAAGTGCACAGTGTGAGGAGGTTGCGGTTTCACGCTTCCCACCGCTCACGGTCTCGGAAGCAGTGGTTCCGGAGGGATGCGCGACGTAACGAAATCATTTTGTTCCTCCACTGGAACATCGCAGCAAATGCTCGTTCAGCCAAGAGCGCAGTCGCGAAGTCCGGTCGTCAGGCTGGTGAAGCTTAATGAGGCAAACGCCGGGGACCCGGGCGCGAGTCCCCGGAAGGCAGTGCGGTCGGGCGCAGGCGCCGAATTCCCCCGGGGGTCACTACCGGTCACGCGCCTGGGATCGGCTGGGCTTTAATCGCACTTTCGCGGGCCTCTTTGGTTCCGCTGTTCCAGGCGGACGGCGTACATTCGTTAGGAGACCCTTTGAGAAGCGGTTCCCTGGTTGCCGTCGCTGCTGCGGTCGGGACCGCTCGTGCGCCTTGAAGGGAGAGCCTCGCGGTACCCATCATTCCAAGAGTAGTGATTGATCGATCAAAAAGCAGCATAGAGACAAAATGCTCTCTGTCTCCGTTCCTGGGAAAGAGCTCCGATTGCATCGCTTCGCCAAAGGGGAGCGGGACTCCGCAGGCCGCGCGACCCCCTAGCGGTCACGGCGCAGTCCGGCTTCGCTCGCCTTCGTCTCGGTTCAAGGCTCCTGTGTTCCGGAAGGATCCGAGCAGATAAGGCAAGGTGGTAGCAGCTGAACAAAGAGGCGGTGCAAACGCTGACCGTGACTCGGCTGCCGCAGGGGCCCCTGGACATTCAGTAAGAGCTTTGCTACATTTTCTAAGTAACAAAAGTATTTCGGTTTGGTGTCAAAGCTTTCAAAGTGTGACCTAAGATTTGGTTCCTGGGGGCAGGAGGGGGCTGGGTGTGGGTGGACTAGGGAAATTTTCTCTCTGGCCCCTCCACCACCCTACCACCCCCAGCTCCACTTCTATCTTAACAGCTTAATTTTGCCCGCGGCGTGCAGCTGTTGGATGACCTTCATCTCAAACTCCGCATTGTGGACGCCGGTTTTGCGGAAGGCGCCAGCATAATGGTTGTTCTCCCAGTAGTGGTGCCAGTTGCCCTGCTGGTCCGCCCCATAGCCAAACACAGACACCTAAAAGTAGCGGTGAAAGGTAACACAAAAACAATACACACATGGAGTAAATGAACGTGCATCAACCACAAAGATACGGACGCTCAGCTCGTATGTCTGACCCCACCACGTTGCTAGTTCGCATCCCTCCAGTAGCTCCTATAGAAGGACATTCAAGTAGCAAACGGTGTTGGACTTACTTATCGAGCTATCGGGAGAGATGGGTTCAAGAGGGATTCAGCAGCTCTGAGGGACATGGAGCACAAAACGGCGATCCTACAGACTTTTGATTTTGGACCCCTTATGAATGGATCACTAAGTTAGATTGCGATTGCTGTTTATAGTTTGAGTTCTTGTTATTTTACGCCCTTAACTACCAGGGACCAAATTCTTGCACCCAAAGCCAGTAAATAAACATAACAAACAGATCCAAGTTCAGCTGCCGAGGACAGGGTGAGCAATTTGTTGGGAAGAGCTCATTTCCCACAGCACACCTAGTGATGATGTTCCTACACATTGGATTGCCGGGGGGGGGGACTCACCTCATCGCAGATGTGCAGGGCAAAGATGATAGCCAGCATCCCCGTAGAGGGGTACCTGCCATGATGCTCAGTCCACTTCTCATGGACGTACTTGAAGAAGGCCGGGTTCACCACTATCACCTGCGGGGAAGGAGACGCGGCGTCAACATGCTGTCCTGTCCATAGCGTTGCACACGCGGAAGGCGAAGCTCATTCTGCTTGAGGCATTTATCCAATGATCATCTCGCCATCCACCTCACCTTGTCTTTGTCTGCTTTAACTCGGTCCTTCACTCTCATGTACGTCCTAAAAGGGGGACAAACGGAGAAATGAGGCCGAAAAACTCAGAAGGTAGGACGGGAGCATGACGTGGCTAGGTTGGGATGGGGTGCGGAGGCGGGGCCTACATTTTGATCTCCCCCGTGGACAAGGCGCTGGCCACCCACTGCAGGTCCCGCAGCTTGAAGGGCAGCAACACCAGGTGGACGCCGGGACCCAGGTCCACAGCGCTCTCCGGGTACATGAAGTGGTGCGTGGTTCTGTTCCCCACGTCCGCCTCGAACCCGACCGTCGTGGCCTTGTTCATCCTTCAGTAAACAGAGCGATGGCAATGTGACTGACTTCCAGGGGCGGGGCACCAGTCTTAATTATACATTTAACTGTACTTTTTTCGTACAGAAATGATTCACAAAATGCTATACACACTGGCTGGCTGGTACTCTGGGTTCTGGGCCAGAGGGACCACGGTCACGTACCTGATCACAATTGAGTGGGAGTCGATCTGCGGGCCGTAGCCAGAGTGCAGCAGGTTTCCCGAATTCCCCACCACGGCGCACCTCCTGCAGTCCCTCGAAGGTACCGGGCGGTCGCCAGCGGGAGCGGAGACGACCCGGAACATCTTCTGGATCACGTCCGTGGTCCTGAGGCCATCGGCGGAGCGCTGCAGGGCCTGCCCAACGAGACGGCACCTAGGCAACCTGGCACATCCCACCTGACCTCACCTGACCCCACCTGACCCCACCTCGCCTTTCCCTCCCAGAAAATGTCATCGCGGCCAAACACTGGGGGCCTTTCATAGGAACAGAAGGGCGTTTTGTCCGCGTCGGGTGAGAGAGCGCGCTCTAATCCGTCCCTTTCGTGGGCCGAGTGCCTTTTGTCGCTATCGCCTTACGCCGCTTTGGCCTCGCTGGCGAGCGCCTTCCAACCAGGCAGGAGCGCGATCCAGAGGGACTCGCCTCCGCATTCGCCGCAGTTATTGTGTCCTTGTCACGGGAAGGGAGAGATCTCCTATTTAGCGAAATTAAAAGCTGTTGATGAAATATATCCAACTCCTCAACCCCCTATTTTAGCCCTTCGAAGGACAATTGAGTTATTACTGCACTGCATATCTAATGGGCAATTTTTTTTTTTTTTTTTTTTAAAATAACAGCGGCCGAGAGATTGAGTTTAGGGACGGTTGAGGCAACATATTTAATCTACTCGGAATGCAAGGAGAGCGTTTCTCGAGGGATCGGCCAACTCGGGTGGGGAGCAACAGGTTCGCGACCCGTTCCGCAGAAGGTTCAAGTCCCGGGTTTTCAGGATAAAACCGCCCCCACCGGCATTTCCGAGATTACAAATGATACTTCGTATTTTCCCCATCGGTACTTTGACCGTGGACTCGTGTTCCAGCGCTAAATTGTCATTAAATGAGTTAAGCGGCTGATGTGGAACGTGACGGCACAGAAAAACGGGGGCCTTGACGGGATGGTCGTTTGAGGAAGCGTGCGCCCGCGTGTCCCAAGGCATAGATAGATGATGTGTCTTTCTCGGACATAATGTGAAATTTCACAGCTGTGCAGCACTGACTGAAAATAAAAAACTTTTTCCATCTCAACCTCTATTATAACTACAACATCTTGGAATAAATAATTATATTAGATGTCAGCCTCTCCCACTGTAGTACCTTCCTCAAGGTCTTTACTGATGCAGTAAAAATGACCCAGCTGCACAAACTGGTAAATCAGTGCAAGTCACACAGTGTACAAACCTAACGCTCTGAGTTGCCTTGGAGGAAAAAGCTGGCTAAAAACGAACAGTAATACCACACCGTGACCGTTTTATTCAAGAGGGAAGGACGCCCAAGGTCTTTGGGAAGTGAAACTGGTCATTCGGAGCCATCGAGAAACGGCATCATTCCAGCCACAGTGCAGCTCTGTAATCAAACTAGTCCGGGCTCTACGGTATTCGATCCGACTGCTAAAACGGAACGGCAGAGAAAATGTTAGCCAGCCCCTCTGTACATGTGTAATGTGGTATTTCGGGGATCAATTACTCTTCCTGTCACTACGTGCATGGTTGAGAGCCCAGGATACACCGCCGTCTCCGCCTGTACCGAGACTCGCTAACGTTTTCGGCTAAAAGCCCAGGCTGGATTTTTAAGACGGGCGCAGCAAAAGCTGAAGTCGACAGCCTTCGCCTAGAAGGGAAGCCAAGAAGCCCCGTCCTGTTGTTCCGATTCCGCTTATCGCAGCGCCCAGCACGTTCCCTTCGTCAACGCCACCGACAGCCTAATGGGGGGGGCGGGGTTTGGAGAGCCATCTGGGCCAAATGGGATGGAGAGATGATTGATCCAAAGGAACGGAAAAGATGTCCGAGTCGATGCGGTGGAGAGAAGGAGGGACCCAACAGGACGAAGGGCGATTGGGCCACCGGGGTGGAGCGGTCCAAGTGTGGTGGAGAGCTGCCTGGGAAAACGGCCAGGTTCTTCCACAGGATACGCTCGCGGTCCGCGTGATGGGGATTATACCGAATATCCTGGGAAAAACCTCAGTACCCCCCTGAAAGGCGAATGTTTCGTGAGCTCCGAGACACACCCCTCAGCGCTACGAACAACAATTACGCCATAATACCGTGATACCGTGGGCCCAGGCGCCTCCGTAAGAACAACAGCAACAAAACACCAGTCGACTGCCACTCACCAACCACCAGCGCAGGGCCAGGGGGTCGATGATGCTGTTCTCCGCGAGGATGGGCTGCTGCGAGGGTTCGAAATGCCGGTCGAACCACTCGGATTTGGCCACGCAGGAGGCGCAGGGGCACGGCTTGGTGGGGGCGCCGGTGGGGGGGGTCTCGGGGACGACTGCGGCGGGGCGCCAGGGGCGGGCCCACTTCTGCATGATGCGCGCGGCGATGATGAAGAGCAGGACCGCGCAGAAGACGGCGCATGCGTACAGCTTCCTCTTCCGCTGCATGGCTGACGTGACCGCGAGCGCCGGGGTCTGCGGGGGGGGGGGGGGGGTCACGGCTCAAATGAAGGCGTCGTCTCCCCGGGCGCACTCTTAAAGGACAGAGACCCAGATACCCAAACGGTCCGCTCCGGGTTCCCTCCGCTAGGTCATGCTGACCGACAGAAGTGCCGCGAGGACTCGAGTCGGGCTACGACGATCCACGAGTCCACGGCGCAGGAACCGGCCGCATGTTGGCTCCGCACCGGCCCGGTTCGTTTAGCTGCTGAAGAGGGGCTGTTCCGGCGGCCTCCCCGTGCCGTCCGATGGATGGACTGCGAAACGACGACGAGCGTCCCGGAGCCGCTGCGAGCATCGGCGACGGCTCCGCGGTACCGGGACGGAGGGCGGACGCAGCTTCTCACCCCTGGAACAGAGTAGAAAGCAGCATCGCTGACACCAAAAAAGGCTCTTTACTAAATTAAAATGATATGTCGGGGGCAGAACGGCACAAGGGAGTGCTCCAGCGGGGGGCAAAGGAGAGTTAAGCGAAACCTATAAAGGCGAACGAACACAACCAGAAAGTACGGTAAAACACGAGCAAAGTAATATTAAGAAATGCAAACGAAAGTTTGTCGACTCTTCATAGCAGAAAAGTCCGGAAGCGACTTTCGGGCCCTTTTTGCTTCCTCCAACACGACCCTGTTCTCTCAACCCCCACCACGCTGACACAACTACGGCCTTCCTGGGAGGGGCAGGGCAGAGCTAACACCTGGCCCCGTTGCGTCGCGACGGGATGTGGGTTCGACACCCTGGGGCGGCGAGCGAAAGCGGCTCGAAAGGCGTCCGCTCAGCAAACGCACGTTTGCTATCTTTGGCCCAAGAGGAAGCGCCACTCGAGCACCGATCCCAGATCAGGGCGCGCAGCTTTCGGCGCGGCCGCCGTCACCCAAATAAGCAAAGTGAGGAGCTTTTTCCACTTCCTGCGCAACAGACGGCCGGGCGGACGCCGCGTCCCACGCCGATCTGCCGACGCCCGAGCGGCTGTCGTTGCCGAGGGCGACCCGCCGGAACAATCAACCGAACGGAGAAACTCGGGACAACTGTTGACTCCGCAGGACAGCCGGATTGTTCCGCTCCTCCCGCACACATTCCGGCTCCTCCAACCCACACCTACTACAGCACGTTCCGGAAGCCGGCGCCCCCGCTCCAGAGGCACGCGGATCGATCGGCCGCCGAAGCCTCGGAAGGAGGCCGCGCGCCGACGCTCGTCAACGTACCGTCCCCCGCCGCTCCTGCCCCGACAACTGCAGACACGCAGCGCAGCCCTTCACCGCCCCGCCGGGGCTCTTGCTCCACCATGCCGCCGGAGTCAGCCAAATGTGGAGGGAGGGAGGGAGGGAGGGAGGGAGGGAGGGGGGGAGGGGGAGGGAGAGAGAGAATGGGCGAGAGACACAGTGCCGGAGAGGGTGGCGAGGGCGAGCAGCGAGAGAGTCCCAAAGTAGCTACAGCCTGCAGATGCCACCCCCACCCCCAGAATTCTATCCCCTGCATGCCGTCTCTCCAAATGACGAGAAGCAGTCTGCAGCAACAAGACCCCAGGAATCCTGCGACAGACCACCCAGAAAAGGGAGGGAGGGAGGGAGGGAGGGAGGGAGGGAGGGGCAGAGACCTCTGGCTGGGGGGTGGAGTTGCAGGGGAGACCGGAAAGTGCAATGAACTACAGGTCGAACCCAGGAAAAAACACAGCGGTGGGGTTGGGTCCAGCAGGAACCCTGATACACGCAAGCAGCACCCACCTCCTGCTGCAGGACCCTCGATCGGAGCACTTTCCCCTCAACTGACACGGTAAAAATTACACCGCTGTGTAGACGGGCATACCTGACTACCTACCTTAGTGTCCAAACCTCACACTGTATTTTGTCTTAGAAAAACGCCATCTAAAGGAACAGTAACAATAATAATAGCAAACAATAGCAATAATAATAATAATAATAATAATGTTATTAAGACAAGCACTTCAAGAGCCAAGCCTGAAGGCCCCCCATCAATGGAGACCGCTCTCACGTGACAAATCAGAAAGCCCAGCACTGCACCCCCCCACCCGACCCCCACACACGCTCTTTACCCACAGCAGGCAGCTGCGCTCACGTTCACATTCGCGCAGGTGGGAGACGCCGCCCTCCGAAACAACGCCTTGGCTAATCCCACTTTTTCGATGCTAATGCGAACAGCGCTGCCCCCCACCCAGTTCTTCATTTCCATCAGGACCTAAAAGTGTTACCTGAACAGCTGGATGTTTTACCGAATGCAGTGAGCTGTGAAGAAGAGCAGGAGACCCCTCTCTGGGGCACCTACTGCCAACCTCTTGGCCTTTGTATCTGGCACAAAGATCTCAGGAAACGAAAGTGCATCGAGAAGAGAGAAAGAGCTTTAGATGCGGATGCAGGATTGGGAAACCACCTGACGCCACCGTGTTGCCGGTTCACATCCCTCCAGTAGCTCCTACAGAAGTGACGTTCAAATAGCAAATACACAGACAATCACAGCAGATGGTGTTGGACTCATTTATGGAGCTGGCAGGAGATCAAGATCATTTACTTGATCAAGTACTGGCCAACTGCATTTCTTGCTGCTGATTAGTATGTTAATATCAATACTATTTATTATATTGTAATTTTTTTTTTTTTTTTTTAATGTAGCATAATGGTCCTGGAGGAACACTGATTCGTTTTACTGTATGCTGTACCAGCTGTATATGGCTGAAATGACAATAAAGCCACTTTGACTTGATCAGGAGACAAGTGGTCCTCAAAGAGATGGGTTCTAGACCCTTCTTGAATGCGGGAGGGATTCAGCAGCTCCGAGGGACAAGGGAGTTCATTCCACCATATCGGGACCAAAACTGAGAACCTACAGATGTTGTACCCCTCTATAAACACTCAATTCTTTAACCTCTAGACAAACACACACACACTTTCAGAACCGCTTGTCCCATACGGGGTCGCAGGGAACCGGAGCCTACCCGGAAACACAGAGTGTAAGGCTGGAGGGGGAGGGGACACACCCAGGACGGGACGCCAGTCTGTCACAAGGCTCCCCAAGCAGGACTCGAACCCCAGACCCACCGGAGAACAGGACTGTGGTCCAACCCACTGCGCCACCGCACCCCAGACAAATATACACATTTTCTTAATCACTACTGACAGTTCCTTAACCACGCTCTAGCAATAGTTTATTCAGAGCCTCCGAAATCCCACTCTTCAAATAATACCAGGTGCGCGAGACTGAACATCCCCCAAGTTTGGATCGCAGCTCTTTAATCAAAGAGTGGCAGGAGCTCAGACAGAGGAGGACAGGAGTCAGGAGACCACGGAGCCGCGTGCGGAAGTACGACTGCACTTTAATTAGAGGTCAAAGACAAACCGAGGGGGATTTAGACCAATTCTAAATTAGAGGACGGATTCGACAGCGACGCCAGCCTCCGTCCACGTGCGTCCAGGTCCAGTCCCCTGTATCTAACACTGTGAAGAGTTCAAAGATGTGGATGGTATAGTGCTCCCTCGCGAGACGTGGCCTGGGTTCGAACTTGACCGAATGCGCGGGTACGAGAGGAACCTGTCCTCTCCCCGTCCGCAGGGATTTTTTGTTTGACCGAGGACTCAGTTTAACGGCCAAAGTTTAATAGGAAACTGCCTCTGGGTAGAGCGACAGCTGGGAAACCGATAAGGGTTAGCGTGTGTGCGTGGGTGTGCGCGCGTTCGTGTCCAATGATGAAACTGCTCCACAAGGCCGTACCTTGCACCTTGAACAGCCAAAGATGGACATCCAGCGTCCCGTGGAGTCTAGTGAGGTAAACAGCTTGAGCAATAGTGAAAAAAGTGAGATGGTATTGCATATACCGATTAAGAAATTGCACCATACACACACACACACGGAGGCACTGTCCCAAAGCCCAAGATTAAAAATGCTATCTAACGACTCAGCAGAGGGATTTTCTTTAAAACAACGACCGACATTGGCGTTCATCAGGACAAACCGAGTCTTTTCCCAAGACTAATCCGCACCTTAATTCATTAAGCGATATGCGTAAAAAATGCAAAAAAAAAAAATTAGTACTTAAATATGAGGCTCTGCAAAAGGGCCACTGCCATCTGGAAGATTTCCTGCCCATCAAGCTAATTGGTTTTCGCCAATTACAGGCTGGGTGTAACTCTAGCAGTGTGTATCGACAGCGCTGAATTTCACTTACATCTCCATTTTTACTGCCAAGCGCGCAGGAGGAAGGTGAAGCCTCGTGGGGGTGGGGGGTTCCATCAACTGGGGTTCCAAGGGGACGCGAAGGCACGTCCAGCACAACACAGCCTTTATATTTACATTTATTCATTTAGCTGAGGCTTTCTCCAAAGCGACTTACAACGCTAAGGTTACAACGATTTACCCATTTATACAGCAGGGTAATTTTACTGGGGGCGGCACAGTCGCGCAGCAAGTAGCGCTGCTGTCTCACAGCGCCTGGGTGGTGCGAGAGGACATGGGTTCGATCCCCGCTCAGCCTGTGTGGAGTTTGCACGTTCTCCCCGTGTCTGCGTGGGTTTCCTCCGGGTGCTCTGGTTTCCTCCCGCAGTCCAAAGACATGCCGTTCAGGTTCACCCATAGTGTGTGAGGGGGAGAGAGAGAGTGAGAGAGTGTGTGTGTTCCACTGGGGTATGGATTGTTAGTAGTGTATCTAGCAGTGTAAGTCACCTTGGTGAATAGGGTGTGTGGGCTGATAACACTACTTAGAGTTCATTGGAAGTCGCTTTGGAGAAAAGCATCTAAGTGAATAAATGTACTGGAGCAGTTTAGGCCAAGTACCTTCCTCAACGGTACTTCAGGCAGAGGTGGGGATCAAACCTATGACCTTTGGATCCAAACAAAAGGCAGCAGCTCTAACCACTATACTACCAGGTGTCCCTATGCATAAAATTTTTTTATTATTCTTATATATTTAATAGAAAGTCTTTATATTGACCCTGAAGACTAACAGCTGTAAAAATGAACGTGTCACTGTGTCAGGGTTTGAGCTCAAAGTGTAAACTGCTCTGAAATCCTTAACGTTTTAAACATTACAGTAACAGCATCTCACCAGATTCATCTGGTAACTCGTACTTCCGATTCCTCTTCATTTACTCTTTTCTCCGAACGTTGCGAAAGACCAGCGTTTGGGCCGGACGACAACGGCGCGTTTACGTCTGCGAAAAGCTGGTTCTTCCTTTTGCCGAGACGCACAAACCGAGCGAACGCGAACCGTGTGCTTTTGGCCTCACTTTTGTTCTGCTGAGCAAACCAACTCGGGAAAATATATTGTACCGTCGTACCACAAAACAGCACAATCGCCGCACGGCTGAATATGTTTATCAAACCTAATTACAGTATGTCACTAGTGTGATGTGCATGTCATGTATGAAACCCAAAAATACCGCTGAGTGATTTGCATGTTGTAGAATGAGGGTCCGCTGATGAATGTTGGGTTCTGACACCATGTCCTTGAGCTAAAGTAATCAAAAAGCTCTCTTTTTTTTTTAAAAAAAAAAAAAAGAAATTAAAAATCTATCATATAAATAGCCAACCTTAGTGAAATGACATGGACCCCAGTGGCCGCGGGCATCAAAATCCGCCTTCCAAGCGTCCACCCGAGGAGCTCGATCCAGTCACCTCACGGATGTCGGACCTCTGGTCAGAACCTCACAGTAGGCTGCTGCTTACTGGACGAACTGTGCTTTTACACCCCAGATGGTTACAGATTATGGGTAGCAATGTGTCTGTAAACCCCTGCTGGAGTCGCTCAGGGACGGTATTACCGCGCCGGTACCGGGTCGCGTTCACACGTCCAACAGAGCGCCGGACGGCGCGTCTTAAAAATTCCTCTCATTAACCGTCCATTCGTGGACAATGGATCCAAATGACACCATCGGCCAACGGCAGCTGCCGGTAGTGCTTAGGGCTACCGCCTTTGCGCCGAAAGGTCATAGGTTCGAATCCCACCCCTTGAACAAGGTACTTACCCTCAAGTGCTTCAGTAAAAAGTTACCCACCTTCATCAATGGGTAAATAATTGTAAGGCAGCTTAAAACAGTAAGTTGCTTTGGAGAAAAGTGTTGGATAAAATGTCCTCATGTTATTAGGAGTGACACGTGTTCGGAATAAGGCTGTAATTCTCTTTTTTTTTTATCGTCAGACTTAGTTTGGAAGCGCCAGAGGTTCACTTATTTGTTCACTTTTTTTGCTCGTCATGGCAGGGAGAGACAGAAGCGCGGAGGCAGCGGCTCATTATTTTCTGCGTGCGGCGTAAGTGGTGTAAAAGCGTGTAAAAGAGTGTAAAAGCATGACGAGCACAGAAACGCGAATAAGAGGAGCGGACAGAGAAACGGAGAAAAGTTGCAAAACGGGGCTCTTTCTTTTGTTTCGGCTACTTCCTCAATTTTTGAATTTACACTCCAAAATAACACCGTTTACGATAAGTGCTCGCTGCGTCTGTCTAAGACTAAGCGCATGATTTTATCATCATCTCCGCCGGCGTTCACTGCGTTTTACCCTGTTTTAACAGGTCACGTATAGGGACCGAGCCGAAGACAACTTCTCTCTCTCTCTCTCTCTCTCACTCACTCACACACAGAGTAACGAGACCTCCTTCCACACACAGTGCCAGGTGGGTGTTGGGTCCGAGACAAGGAGGAACCCGAGGAGGTGATCGGACTCGGAGAAAAGCGACAACGAACGACCGGACCGTCCGGCCAACTTGCCTTGTTGGGGCTCAACCGACGACCGACCTCCGCCGAGCAGCACAGCTGAGCGAAGAAAGAAAGGCCTGTTCCGTTCGGGCGGCTGTTCTGTTCGATGGAGCGCGAAGGCGAAGCGCGGCGACTAACGGAACGGAGCGGAGCAGAGCGGAGCGGAGCGGCGGCGGGACGCGAGCGCTGCCAACTGTCGGGATGTGATCATGTCGCGGCGACTTCCACCCTCTACACTCTGCTCCGTGCTCCTTACAAACACACCCGGCTAAGTGGGAAAAACGGAAGTGTGTGAAAGCAGAAGGAAAGAAAAGAGTGGAACTTGCTGGAAGGCGCTGCGGTACTAACTTACCAGCCCTGGTGGAGGGAGCGGAGGGAAGGACGGCGTTCGGAAGGAAAATGTGTGTGTTCGCTCGGCTCTCGCTGTGACTGACTGACTGACTGTGTGTGTGTGTGTGTTCAGAACACCCCTTCCCCCCTCTCTCTCTCTCCCCCCTCCACACACACACACACACACACACACACGACTCACGCGTACGAACTTGGCGCGCATCGTCGAGGTCTCGAACGCTTCGGCTCCACGGAACCGTGACCCGTCGGTGCCGCTCCGGTTGGATTTCCCGACTCGGCGTTACTGTCGCCAACTTTCTTCTCTGAGCTCCGCTGCAAAAACGGTGCTGAAAAATCCGAAACTAAAGTCAAGCACAGTTTGTTTGGTTTTCTTTTTGTTTGTTTGCGTGTTCGTAGTTTTTAGCCGCTTAACGGCGGTAAGTAACTTCTCTGGTTTCTCTCGTCGCGTCGACTTCCAAAAAACACAGAACCGAAAATGACACGTGGTTTTTCCTTTCCCTTTAAATCAGACTTAACGGAGAAAACAGGACTGGCGTTCCCCTCTCCTAATTCACGGTATCTGCCGCTTTTTTTTTTATTTTATTTTAAGTCCCTTCGGTGAATATGAATAAAACAATGTATTTCGCTTTCTCTTCAGGGACACAACATGCACAGCCTACCCAGAATGCACTGCCAACAGCGTGGGCTACATGCACGGCCCCCTAGACACGCAGCTAATCCAGCGTGTACAACATGTACAGCAGACGAGACCTGTGGTCGCTGTGCGATGCAGCGGTCAGCTTGTGGTCGGAACTGGGCCTTGAGCAGCCCTGTTACTGGCGACTACTGGGTGACAAACACACCCAATACCTTGGAGGAAGATTGTTGGGGGGTGTTGGCAGTCGTCGTGTTGTAAACTGAAGTTCAGATACCGTCTTCATCAGCGGGCCAAGAGAAGCGTTTCCTGTCAGGGCCGTGACACAGTTCCGAATGTTTGGAGCGTGGTAACGCGGTGAAAACAGCCAAGAGTTAGTGTTAATCGCCATCCTGCTCCGTGGCTAACGGTGCTTCAGATGCGCTTGGGGATCAAGGTTTGAGGAGCGCTCTTTAAACGGCAGGGGGGTGTGGTAGCGAAGCGGGTCCGGGTTCGAGTCCCACTTGGGGTGCCTTGCGGCGGACTGGCGTCCCGTCCCGGGTGCGTTCCCTCCCCCTCCGGCCTCGCGCCCCGTGTTGCCGGGTTAGGCTCCGGCTCGCCGTGACCCCACTTGGGACAAGCGGCTTCAGACCGTGTGTGTTTAAACACCTTTTATTGGGCTGACCCATAACACCGATTTCGCTTTCGGCAAAAGCACGCACGCTGGCCGAAGCAGGGTCGCAGCAAACCGGAGCCTAACCCAACAACCACCGCATCCCCTACTTTCAGCAAAAAGCTCATTTTAATTTAACTGCGTAATTTTCATGTCACACTCAAGGGCACTTACATTTACCTGTTTAACTGATACTTTTACATTTGTACACCTGTGTTATTTTTACTGGAGTATTTCAAGGTAAGTCTCTTGATCAGGGGTGCTACAACAGGAGATGAGATTCAAACCTGGCTCTTTCGAGTGTAACGGGGCAGCTCTAAACACTGCGCCACCTGCTGCCCATCTCAGCAAGATGCACCCCCCCCGGGAAGCCTCCCGGTGCTTCCACCTACCTACACATAACCTGATGTGGTAAGAAAGTCAAAGGATCTTCGAGATGAGGGATTTTCACTAGCTTCTCACTTGACTTTTTATACAAAATGATTTCCATGAATCAGTCATACATGTATAATAATAATAATTTATAATGTTTACGAAAGAACCCCAGTAAACTGTAGAGGATCCTCTTGGAATCTGAACCAACAATGTTTTGAACACAAGCAAAAGTCCTCAACCACTGTGCCCCCTGCTGTCTTTGGGCAATGCAACACTTTTGTCTGCGGTGTCAGTTGGGGTTGCCTGCAAGAATAAGGTTAAGAGCCCATTCTTCCTGCCCCTTGTTTGTGCAGCAGCAACGGCACCGGAGGGTGGGGCGTCACTTCCATCGTGTCATTTTCGTTGAAGGAAAGCAGCCAGCCCTCAACATTAAAAAAAAATTTAAAAAAAAAACCCCTGAATCTGGACATCATGCTGATGTAGGTCATCTGGACAAAATATTTAAACGTTTGTGCACAAAACAATGGCACGTGTAAATAGAACTCCTTGCTGCTGTTAACATGAAATGACGCAGACTTTAAAGCAAATCCAAAAGTGAGGTTCTGTGGAGAGGGGATAGACACCACCGGAGCCACTCACCAAACCAGAAACAGGCCCTCGACTTGTCCCAGTCATCACTTCAGGCTTGATGAAGTGCCAACAGAGAGAGAGAGAGAGAGAGACACACACACACACACAGAGCTGGGACTGGACGCCTATTCGTAACGTATTTTGTTCATATCACCAAAGTATTTTGCAATTATAATTTGCATTATTAAGCAATGATCATTAAAAGGTTAATAATCCCTTGGCTTATCTGTTGGGTAGGTTCTGAAAACATCTCAGATAGAGCTATCATAAAAATGTTTTTAGGACTATTTTTTAAACTTAGAGGAAAAACTGATTTAAGACGATCGAAAATAAAATATTCATCCCATCCAGATGTGCAACGTTCCTCATCCTGTATTGATCACCGACACTCAGGAACACCATACGTGAGCTATAGACACTGTGGAAGTGAGTTGAATTAAGGTGGTCCCACATTCATATTGTTTTTTTAGATGCTCTTTCCTGCCATCTATCAGTTTGGGAGATAATCACAGGTTGATTGCACTTCACTAGAAACAGGAATTTAGAAAACCGGCACGTAGATGAATAGGGGGGCATGGTGGGTTTGGCCGGGGGATGTTCTCGGGTGGGTCTGGGGTTCGAGTCCTGCGTGGGGTGTTTTGTGACAGAGTGGCATCCCCTCCCGGATGTGTCCCCTCCAGCCTTGCGCCCCGTGTTGCCGGGTTAGGCTCTGGCTTGCCGCGACCCCGCTTGGGACAAGTGGTTTCAGACAGCGTGTATGCAGATGAATTGCAATAAAAAATAAACCGGTACACATCTGCATCTTTGAACAATTGTAACCTGGCCTTTCAGAACAAGAGGAGCCAGAGTATGTGGCGGATCTGGAGCAGAAAAGCTGCGTGCCATGGACAGTGTGCCAGGTGTTAGGGTTAGGAGGCGGGGTTGGGCTGTAGAGCGTCAGCACGCTGACCGCCAGCTCCACACGGCTCAGCATGGGAGACGCTCCTGCCAGGTCGCTGCAAACACTGAACCCATAAATCACGGAGAGAGGAGCAGCAGAATCTAATTAGGTTTATCCGCACGGTTCGGCTGCCTTCCTGTGTCTGGCTTCGGATGCCATCGATGACCGTCCGCGAACTGCTGGGGTGGCTGTCTTTAACCCTCTGCGCACCACCGTTTTAAGGCAAACGAGAAAAGTGACACAACGAATGGAGACGAATGAACTGAGAGAAACTTGCTGTGTGTTACTGTGCCCAAAGCGCTCAGATCATTTCAGTGTTTCATCATTAAATATTGCACGTTCACCTCAGAAGAGGGAACAGATTAGACTCAATGCTGCATATTATGTTCAGAATTATTGAACCTTAAATGTATTAGCGCTGCATTTGCAAACCCTGCCTGTACAGGAAGATAACTGTGTCTCGGCATTCGCAGCTAAGTGCTAGAGAACTTCACTGCAGAGCAGGAGGTCCTGGTTTCAAAGCCTGGTTTCCCCAGGGCTTGAATCCCCTTCCAGCTGCTCAAAGACCTTACCCTGAATTGATACGGTAAAAATGAACCAGCAGCATAATTGGGTAAATCACTGTAAATTTCTTCATGTGCAAATTTAATATTTAAAATTTCCCTTGGAGAATGGGGTTAGACGAATATGTTTAATAATGACCTAATGTATTCTTAATTTAATAGAGTTTCATGGGCTACTTTGAAATGATCAACATCATTTTTACGGTAGTTTGCTCACAGGTATTTTCAAACAAACTGGCGCATATTAAATAAATACACACTGCAAAAGCAGAATTTGAGGAAAAATGTGTCACACAGGTGCATAGCGCACAGGTGAATAAATCCGAGGCCTCGCTGGGAGCCTCAGAGGCCATATTTCGTTTTATAGTGACGGAGACACATTCGCACCCAGCTCAGCCAGAGCGCCTCCAGCTCGGATCTGTCCACGTACCGCTAATATGTGTCTGAAAAAGACATTAAGTAGACTGGGAACTGTTCCTCGTGACTCAATCTTGGGCTTGGGCTGGTCTTTGCGGCCAGCTGTGGCACGCGGAGGGGGGAAAGCACGGTGGGGGAGGGTCTGAGTGCGAGTCCGCCCAAATGAAGCCCTTCTGCACCACCGCACCACCATCCATTGTTTTCACTCCTGTCCCAGTACATCTTTCACCGATATCCACGGCTTCCCCTGCCCACCAATAAATCAGTTCTTCATAAACACAGTAAATATTTCCTTCTGACAGTCTGTAAATTCTAATTCAATCAGTTGGAAAAGTGAGCCAAGAATGGAAGTAATTGGTCCAGCACATCCAGGGGATAGAGTTTTTAGAGTGTAGGTGTATTTTCTTGGGGGGGCGCAGTGGCGCAGTGGGTTGGACCGGGTCCTGCTCTCTGGTGGGTCTGGGGTTCGAGTCCCGCTTGGGGTGCCTTGCGACGGCCTTGCGATGGACTGGCGTCCCGTCCTGGGTGTGTCCCCTCCCCCTCCGGCCTTACGCCCTGTGTTGCCGGGTAGGCTCCGGTTCCCCGTGACCCCGTATGGGACAAGCGGGTCTGAAAATGTGTGTGTGTGTGTGTGTGTGTGTGTGTGTGTGTGTGTGTGTGTGTGTGTGTGTGTGTGTGTGTGTGTGTATTTTCTTAAACAATCATACTGACAGCAGCAATAGAACTCAGCTAGAAGAACAATGAGTGTCTTCTGGCAACACTAAGACAATCGGTCTCCTCACAGCCTCATTCCCTGTGATGCTGCTAACACTCAGTCAAGAGCAAAGCTGGAGTGAGGAAACAGGTGTGAAAGAAATGTTCTTTCTCACCCTGTAACCGACCAGCCGCGGGAGAGCCGCACAAAACACTCAGACACGTAGAGCCTTTCGCAACATCGGCTGATGGGAGAGCCCCAGACAGCTGGGTGTCTCTCCAGTTGGTTTGCGTTGCCTCCTTCTATTGGAAGTTCATACATATGTCATCATAAGCAAGGCAACACTTTCGAAACTTCCCTTGCGTCCAACATGAAAGTGATGCATCCTAAAGGTTAACAAAGTTTCTTCGCGTCTCGTTTCCCTACCAACATTTTCTATTGCGTTAAACAGTCACAGAGCATGGAGCCAAGACACAACACACATTTTCAAAACGTATTAAGTAGAACATATTAATCACTTGAACATACTGACTCCTTGAACATATTTTCACACCACACAGGAAATGCTAGAACAGACCCCACGCTAAAACAACCCAGAGCGCTGAGCAATTCAGAGCATCACATGTTCCTCCCACGTTCTCATTTTCAAATCTAATTTTTGCCTCTGTGCCTTTGACCTCCTATCTGTCTCTTCCTCACCTCACAGTCTATTGCATGTCCCTCAGGCTCTCCTGCATGCTGTGGGAGATCCTGCAGAACTTCTGCTGCTCCCTCAAACTGTGGAAATCCCTCCCCAAGAATATCAGGGCATCTCCTACTCTGGACACCTTTAAATCCAGGCTTAAGACTGACATGTTCAAAATTACTAAAATTTCTGTCCTCCTCTCTCTTTATCATTTAACTTCCTATAGTTTTTCTTTTTATTATTTTGTTGTTTTATTGAGTTTCATACTGAAGCAACTTCTACAAACATCATAGTGATATTTTTATTTTAGTGTAATCACAGTAAAATAAGGATTTTTAGAAGTATTTAGAGAACAGATATAGAACACAAACTCAGATCCTGCTGATGTCCAGAATTTACTGAAAGGTTACTTCTTAAAGTGAAACTATATATTCTCAATAACATCTGAATAGGAGAAATTAGTCATTCACAGGAAGCAACAGGCAGCCAACACATGTATCTGTTATCAAGACTCTGATTCTTAGAGCTAAAAAATTGAAAACTCAGAGCCATGTGACCCCATTTGGCTTCTGAAAGTTGGTGAGTAGAAGAGGGTAAGACAAAGAGCAGAAAGAGAGGAACGCTGTAAATAAAGTAAGAAAGAATGCAGGAACACTGTACCTCACTGTTGCCCGAAGTAAAAGGCAGTACTGCTGCTGCCTGGCTCTGCTGTTGCTATGACCTACTCCTCGAGTGATTCTACAGCGGAAATAATCTGCACAAGATGGTTTAGATTATGACGTGAGGGGGCATGTCTGCGTGTGTGTGTGTGTGTGTGTGTGTGTGTGCGCGCATTTGTGTCTTTTTTTCTGCTGTGCAACACGTGGTTTTTCCTGCTTTAGTGCAGAACATACTAGGTATTATAAGGCCTTCCAGAAGAGTACTAAATACACAACCATCCAGATGGGATATTTTCCGTCTGTCCCAAATAAACAAGCATAATTTACTGCCAGTAAAATGTTTTAATTGTTCAAAAATGTTTTAAGGTTAGGGGGGCGCAGCGGGGCGGCGGCACAGCGGGTTTGGCCAGGGCCTGCTCTCTGGCGGGTCTGGGGTTCGAGTCCTGCTTGGGGGTGCCTTGCGACGGACTGGTGTCCCGTCCTGGGTGTGTCCCCTCCTCCTCCAGCCGTACACCCTCTGTTTTCAGGTTAGGCTCCAGCTCCCCACGACCCCGCACGGAACAAGAGGTTTCAGACTGTGTGTGTGTGTGTGTGTGTGTGTGTGTGTGTGTGTGTGTGTGTGTTTCAAGGTTAAATGTTTCTATTTTGTGCAGTTGCATGTAAACCATACCTTTAAGGAAACATACTAAATGAAAGGAACAGTTGTCTACAATTGTGTAACCGTGTCCTCGTCAGTGTTTTCATTATTTTTATGGGTTTTTTTCCTCAAAATACAAAAGCTGGTTGAGCAACCCAGTTTTTGCAAGCCCTGTTGAAAAGTCTGTCTTAACTGTTTTAGAAGGATCTCATTTTCTGCCGTGTGCCAAAGTAGGCGGAGCGGAGTTTCTGAGAAGCTGGAGTGCAAAAATGAAAAACCACACACTAATAGTGTAGTGCCCTGGTGGTAGCAGGCTTCTTTTATGCCATGAAATTGTAGTATTTCGCCTCGTCTTTAATCCTACAGGCTGCTGTAGATCCATATTAAAATGTACCATTGAACATACAGATGTGGTCTCAGCTTTACTATAGTTTTACCAACGCTGCAGTATTTGATGAAAGTGATCAATCGTTTTGAGCATAAAAAGTGATTCACATCATTGGTTTTTGTACTTTTTCCTCTAAGATATACGTTGCTTTATAGAAAAGTCTCTGTTAAATTAATAAAAATAAATGCAAATGTAAAGCAAGGTGCTCTGTCAAACTGTTTGATCTGTATAGTTTAACATGTAAACCCTGACAGCCCTCTTTCAGAAATGTGATTAGAAGCGCATGTATGTTTATTTGCAGTGTCACACATTATTGATGTGACTGTCCGTTTTAATGTTTAACTAAAAAGTATTGTTGCTTCCTTTTTCTGGGCTTTCATTGAGGCTCCTGACCAATCATGTGTTAGCTGGCTTGCTGACTGGCCTTCTGGGTGTCACTGGCGTGCTTGACGACCCGCCGCCTAACAATTGCACGTCAGTCAACCCGTCCCTGTGACAACCCCAGAGACGCAATATAAAAGTGTTCACTCCGACACACCTAGCCGCGGAACCTCAGACTGAAAGATGTTCTCCTCACCTACTTTCCAAGGGCCTCTGTTCTGTTCTGAAGGTGCCACTCTCGTGTGATACAAATAAAGCATCAGCATTTGAGTCCGTCTACCTGGTCCCCTGCATTCGACATGACACACCACAAGACTGCAGTTGTGTTCCTCAGGCTTACCCAGGTCTTCAACAATATCCACCTTTTATACAGAAAAAAACAAAGCAGAAACACAAAATTTTACAAGCAAACTATTGCTTTACAACAAAGGCAACCAACAACTATAATATAGTTACTGTTGTTAGTAACTAGAAAGTAGTTTAGAAGTCACACTGAAGAAACTTCAAATAATTTGGAACATATTTTTATTTTCTACATCTTGAAAAAGGCTGCTACCATAAATTGCCACCACCATCATCATCACCATTATTATTAGAATTATTATTATTAGTTTTAGTTGTAATGTTCAGATCCCCACTTGTCGTTCGGTGTTTAAAAAGACAATGACTCCACCCCAACAGTATCAAGATGACACGTTCAACGTGACTCATAAGTTACTTGCAATACAGCCACTACTTGTTGCAGCCAGCAACTAGCAAAACCCATGACTCTCGATACTCATCCTCATGCTGTTATGGTCAATGTTTTCCAGAAGAAAAATAGCCACTTTCCTGGAAGAAGTTTAAAGTCAAACAGAATGGCTCTTCTGGTGTTTCTTAGAGATAGCGGATGAGCAATTGTTTCCTGTGGCTGATGAAACGAGAACTCCGCAAGTGCTGAAAGTTAATTTGGATAATCAGATAAATTAATACATAACTGTATTGCGAGGAAAAATGACACAGCAAAGGGATATCTGTCCACAATCTGAAGATCTGGAAACTGCCATCTGCACACAGTAGTTGGTGCGAGTCCCTAGGGAGAAGTAGAAGAGATATCTAGTGACCTCCTCATCCTTTTGGAAATCTGAGATTGTTTTGGCAAAAAGTAAGTTGCTACAAGCGGAGTCACGTCTGTGGATTCACGTAGAACTTTCGTAGGCCATGCCACTTATGCTGCCTCCTTATCTCCCTTTGCAGACGTCAACAGTTCTGACACGAATCTGCAGAAGAAAGGAAGCCTCGGGAGCTGCTTGCACTGTGCTGAAGTTTAAATTGATTTTCGCACGGTGGCGGCAGGCTTTTTGGCCTGCAAATAAAGACAGCACAGAAACATGCCAAGCCCCTTCTGGCAACCGCAAAGCTGAACTATTTTATAGCGAAAGACTGACCAGTGCAGCACAGCTTGTTCTTGGGCTACTCTGTGTGTGTGTGTGTGTGTGTGTGTGTGTGTGTGTGTGTGTGTGTGTGTGTGTGTGTGTGTGTGTGTGAGAGAGAGAGAGAGAGAGAGAGAGAGAGAGAGAGAGAGAGAGAGAGAGAGAGAGAGAGAGAGAGAGGTGAGGCTACCAATAAACAATAACTACTTAAATATATTGACTCCGTGTCTCAAATGAATTACACGCCGGCACTTTCTTGCACTTTGACAAGAGAATTTGACGGTTAATATAATAACGATAATGCTGCAATGAACGCACACAAAAGAAACAGAAGTTGCACTACTGACGTTCTCCAAGTACGATCGCGGCACAGCGCGCGCAACATACGTGTTTGTGACGTAACGGCGCACTTGCAAACAGCGGTACGCAGTCGGAAGTAGTGCCCATGACCGGAAGTTCCTCAGTTGTCATAAAGTGTCAACGCCTCCGAAGCTAGCTAGCAGGATCACAATAAATTACTTTATAAAATGGTGAGTTTGTTTTATATGTTTAAAAACCTCTGTGTTCCTCACCTATGTAATATCGTTAGTTTGGCGGCAGGCGTGCGATTTTAATGTGTGTGTGGGGCTGATAACCGGCTAGCCGGCTGCTAACGGGGCGTTGTTTTGTGTTGCTAAGCTAAAGGAGAGCTCATGTTGTTTGCTGTATTTTCTTATTGCTTTCTTTGTCGACATGCATTTTAAACATTAACTTACTTTAAAATGTCTGTGGGGAAAACTTTTTTTTTCATATCTGAACTGTTTTAAAGGATGCTAGCTCGATGTCTAACTCTGTGGCTAGTGGCTGCCGTGCTACTGCTGGTGACACGACGACACGGCGTCAGCTAGGAATATTTTTTTACCCTGCTGCGATGCAATCCGATCTAATCGCTTTTTTAGATATCGAATTCCGTGGTGCCGCGTGAAGACTCGTGTAAAAGTACTTAGGGCCCAGGGAAAGGGTTGGACCGAGAGAGGATTTGGAAGAGGTGACTGGTTGTTGGCAGAAGAGCACATTTCTGCTTTTTTCAGGCTGAAGTGGAGGAAACCCTGAAGAGGATCCAGAGTCAGAAAGGAGTGCAGGGCATCATCATCATCAACGCCGAAGGTATCGGGCATGGCTCCCTGTCGCTATTGGACCACTGTCCTGCCATTCTTTTATTACCTGCACAAGAAGCATAACACATTACTTAATAATTTTAGCAGATACTTTTCTCCAAATGAACATTATGTAGTATCATCAGCCCACATTTTTTTTTTTTTTTTAACCCAAGGTGACCTACACTACTATATACACTACTTACAATGAGTCACTCATCCATACATCAATGGAACACACACTCTCTGGCACTCACACACACACACTATGGGTGAACCTGAACAGCATGTCTTTGGAGTGTGGGAGGAAACCAGAGCACCCAAAGACTTACACTGCTAGATACACTACTTACACTGGGTCACTCATCCCTACATCAGTGGAACACTCTTTATGTCTCTCACACGCTATGGGTGACTTGGAGTCACCAGTCTACCTGAACAGCATCTCTCTGGACTGTGGGAGGAAACCCACAAAGACATGGGGAGAAGATGCGAACTCCAGATAGACCGAGTGGGGATTGAACTCACGTTCTTTCGCGCTGTCCGGGTGCTGCGAGACAATAGCGCTGCTCACTGTGCCACCGTGCCGGCCACAGGTGTACCCCCCTTGTGTGCGTTTGAGTCATTTCTGTGCAAAAATGTCAGTGATGCATCACTAGGGCTGTTGGTCCTGCATCACAAACCGGGAGACTTTTTAGGGATTGAAGGAGTGTGGTTCATTACCCAGGTGTTCTCCCCAGCATTTAACACGAGCCCCTTTCCCATTCCATGTTACATACAGCCACAGTACAGTATAATGTTGTTAAACTTTGTTTATAATAAATTTAGTCGAGGGCATAAATTCTTCTACACTGAAAATCTGTTCACGCTGTGGCTGTTGAAGACACAAGTCTGTCGCCGCTGTATGTAAAGTGAACACAGATCATGTGAACTACTATAATTTTAAAAAAAAAAAAAAAAAAAAGCAAAAGTGACAAATTGAGATTGCTTTTCTCGTTTCCTGCATCCTTTTTCCACAGGCCAGACCTTTCAGAGTCTAGGGAATAGCGTGATATGGTGGCAAAGCGGGCAGCGCTGACGTTTTGCATTCCCAAGACTGTAGAATCAGATGTGGGTTTGAATCCAACTCAGTTGGTGTGGAATTTGTATACTGTATTTATATGGGTTTCTTGCAGTCCAAGGACATGTGATTCAGGTGGACTGGTACCTCTACATTGCATGTGAATTCTGTAGCTGAGCTCTCCTAAATATTATGTAAAGGCATCAGTGGTTAATAAATAGATCAGTAAGTTACTCAGCCATTCCGTGAGTTTGTTGCCTGTGTCTCTGCAGGCATCCCCATCAAGAGCACCTTGGATAACTCGAGCACAGTCCAGTATGCAGGCCTCCTGCACCAGCTGGTGATGAAGACCCGGAGCACTGTGAGGGATCTCGACCCGCAGAATGACCTGACCTTCCTAAGAGTGCGCTCCAAGAAGAACGAGATCATGATTGCTCCAGGTACCTTTGCTGAACAGAGTGCTCCAGAGCCAGGCTGCATGTTGATACTACATTCTGATTGGTTGCTAAATTTGCAAAGTCTGGTATAGATTACATGAATTTTGTTTTGAACATGAATGTAGAATTGAATATGCATTTTATTGTTTTTTACAGATAAGGACTATTTCCTCATTGTCATTCAAAATCCATCAGATTGAAGACTTGCTTTGTCTTTTTTTTTTTTTTGCTTTCAGTATTTGTTTTTTAATTTAATGAAAAATATTTCAGTTTTGTAACTGCATACTTAAACGTTAAATACGTGAACATACTTAATTGCACCATAATGATGAGAGAAGCAACATTTTTACAGGAACACTGCTCATGGAAAGAAATCTTAAAATTTGATGTATATTAGGACACATGAAAATACAAAGCTCCCTTGCATAATACTCACATCATTCCAGCAAAAAAAAAAAATGCTGCAAAACAAAAAACATTATTGTCATGGAGACACAGGAAGGGCTGTCCCCAGAAGGGGGTGGGTTAATATCACATGATGCATAAAATCTTTTCCAGTGAGCAGTCCATATGCAGATGTTTTTCAAGACTGGGACAGCAGATATTGGAGTATTTTATTTGCACCTTTTTTATTCTTTGGACCTGGTTCATTTGTTCATATGCAGCTTTGGCTGTATACACATTTACACAAAAGATTTCTGTGTAATTATACTGTTAATTTTGTTACAGTTCTGTGTTGGACTAATAAATTCAACAGGTTCCCCTTATGTGAGTGTTCTTAACATCCATTTTGATAATATTTGCCGTTCTTCTTGTGTATTTTTTTTGAAGTTGTTGGACTAGATGCATCAGAACCAGAGCAGCTTAATCATCATTAATGTCTGTAGCTCACATGCTAGCAAAGGATACTGTGGTTAGACTTTGTTTGAGTTCTGAGCCATCGACCAGGTTCTTTGTCTATCTTCAGCCAGCGTGAAGAGATCTCTAATCAGGTATCAACCCCCACAAGTCTGCTGCCCCTAGCAACGTAGCTAGCTGAGTTCTAAAAAATTGTGCAGGAAAGCTCAAAGATGTCTTAACAAGCATCTTCAACACTTCACTGGGTCAGGCAGTTGTTCCCACATGCTTCGAAGTGACCACCATAACACTGGTGCCAAAGAAGCCATCTGCATCCTGCCCGAATGACTGTCGCCCCGTTGACCTGACCCCCATCATCATGAAGTGCTTGAAAAGGTTAGTCATGCAACAAATAAAATCCAACCTCCCTCCCGCTTTTGACTCACTCCGATTTGCATATTGGGCCAACTGGTCCACGGATGATGCTGTATCTTCTCCCCTCCACCTGGCTTTGACACACCTGGACAAGAACACCTATGTCAGAATGCTGTTCATTGACTTCAGCTCAGTATTCAATACCATCATCCCTCAGCAACTTGTGGGCAAACTAGACGGGCCGGGCCTGAACACCTCCCTTCTTAACTGGATTTTGAATCTCCTCACTGGCGGTCCTCGGTAAGTTCAGATTGGCAGCAGGACGTCAAGCACCACCATACTGATCACAGGGCCTCCCAGGAACGTCACCTTACTGACTCATGATTGTACTGCAAGATCTGACTCCAACCACATTGTTTGCTGACAACACAACCACAGTGGGTCTCATCAGCATACAGAGAGGAGGTAGACCAACTTCCTGTGTGGTACAGGAACAACACTTTCCTCCTAAATGTGGGGAAAACGAAGGAGACTGTCATTGACTTCAGACAGAGTTCATTGCAATCATCCCCCACTGACCGCTGATGGTTCTGCCATAGAGAGTCAGCAGCACCACATTCCTGGGGGTGCATATCACCCATGACCTGTCCTGGACCAACCCTGCGCCACAGGCCAAGAAAGGCTAGCGGCACCTGTACTTCCTGCAGAGGCTGAGGAGGGTGAGTGTGCCACCACCCATGATGCACACCTACGGGGGGCGCTAGGGAGAGCATCCTGACCAGCTGTAACACTGCATGGTATGGGAACTGCAATATCTCTGACCGCAGAAACATACAGCGCATAGTGACTACAGCTGGGAAAATCATTGGTACCCCACTCCCCTCCCTACAGGACCATATCTGCTGTGCTCGCAAAGCCTCCAAAATTGTGGGCGACCCCACACACCCCTTCCGCAGCCTCTCTAGCCTCCTGCCGTCTGGGAATAGATACAGGAGCGTCCAAGGAGGCTCCACCAGACTGCGCAACAGCTTTTCCCCTCCAGCTGTCGGGATCCTGAACACTGTCTACTACCTTTAACATACCTGACTTTCGAACCCCCCCCACACACACACACACACCCCTACCCCCCATCCAGAATGACACCAGCCGCTTTAATGCGGAGTGCACAGAATGTCATTTTTTATGCATCCATTAACTGTTCTGCTTAGACCTTATTTACCACATGCTGTTATCTGTGTTCTATGTTCTTTAAAAAAACTTACTCTTTTGCACTACCTCCTTTTTATTATTTATTATATTTATTTATTATTAGACAACATATCACCACTTGATATATATATATATATATATATATATATATGTGTGTGTGTGTTGTCCTCCACATTGTCCTCTATGTGTATGTTGTCCTCTCTTTTCACACCTTGGTCCAGGAGAAATGCAGTTTCACTCCTGCCTATGTCCTAGACATTATATTATGGGAATGATAAAAAAGTTGACTTGGACCCGAGCGAGATCTTCAGACTACATTTCTTTCCGCAAAAATCCAGTCACTAATCAGAATTAGAACGAGCTTCATTCCCAAGTATGTTCACACATACCAGGAATTTTTCTTGGTGACAGAAACTTCCACAGCACAGACAGAATGACAGCGACAAGACAGATGAGAAGATAGAGTATGTGAGGGATAAAAAATATAAAAAAAATAAGATGAGTTATGAACATGTATCTTGCTTATAAATGTACGCCCAGGGGTTAATGCATTGTTCCAAATATTCCAAAATGTCCCAAGATTTAAATCTAACATGAATTTTAAAAAGTTGGTCTAATGTTAAAAAGACGGCAATGGATTTTTAGGACAAAGAAGTCTGTTGTGACTGGAGAAGTTATTGCGTCTATTTAAACAGAATTACGGCGCCCTCTTGTGGCGCGTCGTCGACACAGCATCTTTGTGTCAATACTGTGGGGCAGCGGCTTAACACTAGGGTGTTAAAAAAAATTAAAGAATAATTTAAATTATTTAGAAGCCATAACTACTAAATACATTTAGACATTTTTAATATTTGTAGATAAAAGAAATGACAAGACTATATTAAAAAAAAAAAAGAAAAAAGGAACAACCGCTTCCTGCTGCCGAAACCCGGGATCGAACCAGGGACCTTTAGATCTTCAGTCTAACGCTCTCCCAACTGAGCTATTTCGGCTCCGGTGGGCTTTGGTCTCTTGTATACTTGAAAACAATAAGTAGTGCTTCGGCGTGTAGTATTAGTTTTTCTTTAATTTATTATATGATGGGGCAAAGAAGGAGAAGCGGATGCCGAAACCCGGGATTGAACCAAGGACCTTCAGATCTTCAGTCTAACGCTCTCCCAACTGAGCTATTTCGACTGCCGACAGGGGGCGCGCTTCTAGCTCCCTAGCTGCGAAACACCGTTCCGAACGTGTTCTTTCATTTTGAAATGATCGCACAGTTCTAAAGACAAATGACACATTTTACTTGTTCAAAGAGAAAGAGCGGCCAGTCCGAGCCCACAAGCCTTTTCCGTGTATCGACGCGCCACGACACAGAGAGGGACGTCTTTACCTTCAGCAGCCAACATCTCACCTGTTGGATGGATGGACACCCTACCTGCATGTCCTCAAGTTCAACTCAAGGCCTTCCAGATGTCCCCCAGATGTCGAGGAAGGTCAACAGTCCATTGTGTTGGACGCAGACCTCCTCTTGGACACTGAAGCCTGGGAATTCGAGACGAGTCCTAGAAGGAGTCATAGAAAGGAACGTGGTCTGGTCTCGGTCTCCATCCCAGAAGCCTGTCCTCCCTGTAAAAGCCATTGTTGTCTTCAGACCGTTCAATGTCATCATTAGAGTTGGACTAACTAACAAGAACAACTAGAAAAAAAATCTCTATTTCACCGTAGGGGGCGGTGGTGAAGCTCCCTGACACTGGGCTCCACGGGCTACACAAAAAAAAAACAAAATCCTGCAAGGGAGCAGAACTTCCCCCTGAGGAAGCTGGAGTGAAGCCACACAATCCTGTCAAATCGCCGTAGGCTACTACATCTTGAGCTCAGCCTAAAGGCCAAGAATCGATGTATTTTTAACAAATACTGTATATCTCGCGCCTGTTTCCAACCGCTTTCTTACAAGAAAAGTTTTCCATAACCTTTTTTTTCCAATAAGTGCCTGTTTAGTGTAGCATCCTAGCGGTCCAGAGCCTATCCAAGAAGCATCGGGCAGAACTCAGGGTACACCCTGGATGGAACATCAGTACATCACAGGAGAGACACTGGAGTAAACCCACAATGAACGAGAAACGAAGAGGAAAATGGAAAGAAAAGAAAGGAACAGACCAATATAGACCACTGGTACTCTGAGAAATTTCATGCACACGCACACTGTCTAAACCGCTTGTCCCACACAGGGTCGTGGGGCACCAGAGCCTAAGCTGGCAACACAGGGCACAAGGCTGGATGGGGAGGGGACATACCCAGGGTGGGACACCAGTCCGCCACAAAGCACCCCAAAAAAAAAATGCTCCATCCTAGTTCCCATGTCTCTGAACCCACAGAGATCACACTGAGCGCATGTCATTGACTTCCTGCCCACGTGCGGCTCCACCTTCCGCACTCCAAGCACACGCTTCTTATCTTGCTAATTTGCTACATAATTAATGCAAATGCAGGCAGCGCTTCAATAGCTCACCTTAATTTAGAGCCATGCTGTGTATGAAAGCCTTGCATAGTACAATATTTCCCATCATGCCTCGGTGCAGCCCGACCATCGTGCTGTAACTAACCCCCCGGTGTGTTCGGTTCTACTTCGGTGTTTCTCCACCCCTCCCAGCTCCGCACCCTTCAAGGTGACTCCTCTCTGCCCACTGGCTATGCACATGTGCTCTTGTTTGTTCCACAATTGGTGGGCACGGGGGCGGGGGGAGATGATGGGAAAGCAGACGGAGACGAGACGAGAGGAAGATTCACATGAGTGTGACAGATGCAGCGCGTTCACGTGCGCCGTGGAACCGTCACTGGGCCGGAATGCAAATGAGCCCCTTTCACACGGGCTCCTTGAGCGGCAGTGAAACACACCTTTACTGTGCGGAGAGCGAGTCTCAGCAGACGGCTACGGCTCCTTCTCGAGTTGCTTGTGCAGGAGCTCAACATCGGATGGTAAAGGGGGGGGGTGCAGTGTGGAGTAACAGCAGTAAATGTGTTGGGCAGCGGACTCACATGGACCATTTATTTCACCATGACTCTACTCAGCAGCGACTGACCGAGGTTACAGCACCAGGGTAAAAAGTGTGTCCACTCAGTAAACAAAAGTGCATCAACAGCAGACGACAGGCTTTCGTGAGACACAGCATTGTGGACACACAGCTTGTGTGTGAGACCACCATGTTGCTGGTTCACATCCCTCAAGTAGCTCCTATAGAAGTGACATTCGACTACCAAATACATAGATACTCATAGGAGATGGTGTTGGATTTATTTGTGGAGCTGTCAGAAGATCAGGAGGGAAGCGGCTCTCAAAGAGATGGTTTGAGACCCTTTTTGATGGTAGGATTCAGTAGTTCTGAAGAACACAGGGAGATTGTTCCTTCATCCTGGGGCCAAAACTAAGAACCTGCAGGAAGCCGGTGGAGAAGAGACAAGGAGGGGAGAATCATGGGAACCCCGGCAGCCTGAATACCACTCACATGATGTCAAACTGGATCATCTTGCAGCCGTTCCCCGACGTGCAGGACACTTGTGTGTCGCTTTGCTCCCTCATCTGTCCAGTTCACCCCCTGCAAATCTGTGTATGTTGCGCACACAGGTGTATACATGTCATACACATACCATATCTATATAGTGGAGAAGGAAATATAGAGTAAAATATGAATTTTAATACTTGCATCAAGTGGTTCTGCCTCTGCTGAATTTGTGTGTGTGTGTGTGTGGGCTGGCAGCTGCCTCGTCCAAGTTGTTGCTCTCTCCGCCTTACGGTCCCTGCAGCTACTGCCCACGCACCTGACATCTCCACGCTGTCCTGCTGCTGTGCTTCTCACCCGAGTGAGCGAGGGGGGTTGGTGGTGCAGCAGACACACACTGCTGAGTGAGCATGTATGTGTGTGCGTGTGTGTAGGTGGGTGTGCGTGGGCAGCTGCAACGGGGTTAAAGACCAGCAAGACACCCCATCTGAAATAGCTGCAGTTTAATAATAGACTGTCTCTTCTATAAATACCATAAAATAGCACAATATAAATCTCATACATGAATAACCATATAACAGTATGCAGATGTAAACAGAAGTGCACAAAATATCCACAGAAGTGACGCACAAAACCAGATGTGCGTGTGTGACAACTAACCAGCATCCATTCGGGACACGGAAGGCCTCCTGGGAAAAGGCGATGCCCCAGCCCCGCGCTCCCTCAAACCCGCTTCTTCCATCTGGCCGTCGAGCCGCACGTGTGAACCCCTCTCCCGCTATTGGTCAGCGGGACGCCGCAGGTCACGGGTGAGAAGCGGGGAAGGGGGGGCAGGAGGTCTCCCCTCTGTGGCCTCCTTCTCAAGAACAGTGGAGAGGAGCTCAGCTCCTCATTGCGCTACAGACCGTGTGTCATTCTATATACAGAGATAACTAGTCTTACACAGTAACTAATCCAGTGGTCAGTGGTGTTACAGGTGCACATGGGGAACACAATTACCACGGTGGTCATTCGAATGAAGCAGAGCCACAGTTCCTTTCAGTGCATTCAAGTTTCAGAGCAGAAGAAGGTCAAGTGCCTTCGGTCTCAACTGTGACCCTTAGAGGGTTCTGAAAATGGATGGACAGATGGACAGATGGACATGGATGGACTAAGTGAATTAAGGATAGATGTACACATGATGAATGTAAGGATTGATGGATTTAAGGATCGAGGGATGGATGGTTGGAGGGACTGACTGCTTCATGGAAAGATGGTCCTTAGTGACTTTTTTATGCTATGAATTCCGACTGATCCAGAGCTACCCAAGACAGCTATCAAAACTTCCAGAGCCTTCAGCAGCAGCACTTGGCCAGTTTAGTAATAGTACACGTGTACTGGTGGGTGGTAGGGACATCTCCTGGACGCTTTCACGCCCACTGGATCACGTCAAGCCTTTGCACTTCTCTCCTGTTAGCCACCCAACGGGGATCCTTCTGGCAAACCAAACTGGGAACAAGGAAGCCGAAGACTGTTAAACCTGATACTAGTGGAAGCAACGAGCAATCAGTGAGTGATCAACCAGCGATCAACGAGAGATCACAGAGCGATCGACGACAAAGGTAAGGAATGGTGAGTTCAGCCACCTGTCTGTGACAAATGCACATTATCAGGTCCAACAGAGAAAGATATCTCCACCTTCAACAATCAACACCTTACACTGTTGAACAGACACCGCCTCTTCATCGAGTCCAGCTGAACGGACGACTTCAGGCTTTATTTCTCTCAGCTTCGTTTTCCTGGCCGTCGCTAAATCCGGAACTGCTGGAGGGGGTCCAGCTGCTCCACAAGAAAACGTGCTGATGTAATGAGCTGATGTGTCATGACAGAGATGAGGGCAAAAGTAATACGACACTGATGGCTTATACAAAATGGCCCACTCTGACGTAGACCTTTGTGAGGTGTGTGTGTGTCTTTGTTTAAATCCTGTCTCTGTCTCACAGGTCACCAATGAGCATCTATTCTTGGTCCTAGTTTAGAAAAAAGTTGATGATAACTGTCTGATGACCAGGAAGTATGAAGTGAACCACATGGGGGACCTCCTCAATACACTGCTCCAGCTGATAAGCTCCGCCCCCTGTCTGCAGACACAGTGGCTTGTACCTGGACTTTAGAAACCCCTGTTTGGTAAACACACCCAAAGTATTCCCCACACACTCAGTCCTTGCTGGTTCAGGGCATTTCTTTGATGGCCGAAGGGCATGCTGTCCCCTAACCGGCTCTGTGGGTGGTCGAGTCCCCGAGGGGGAGGAGTTTCAGAGCCACGTTGGTGCGAGCAGCTGAACAGCCACGGTGGGACCTGCGGACAGGTACAACATGACGTCAGAACGTCGAGCAGCAGGGTTACTGACAAAGCACAAACCCAGGACATCGCCCACAATACCTCGGTGGAATTAAGGCATCGGTAATCTGATGATGAGTGTGAGGATAAGCTGTTGGCGCCTGCATATAAAAGTGTCTTCAAGTGGCCCATTCCATACCCAAGGGCTCTTTTTTGCAGTGGTTTACTGTGTCAATGGTATGGTTACCTTAGCGTCAGCTTGACAGCTTGGATCCATAGATATACTGGCTCCTTGTCTTATGAAACAAAAATTTTCAAAGACACGAATATTTATTTAAAATCGCGTTTCCTTAACTTACCTATTCTCGAAAATTTCTTCTTGTTAAGGAGCGCATTTAAGATGCGTTTTCCCACCGAGCCATTAGATGGCAGTAAAGAAAAGATCAGTGTGGGTCTGCCTTACGTAATTCAGCTCTCTTCCACACTGTGTTTACATCTCGCGTCTGGTGTTCCTGAGTGTCGGTGATCAATTACAAAAACATGTGCATGGGCACATGAGTCACCTTGGACAAAGGTGTTATCTACATTATTATTATTATTATTATTATTATTATTCACTTTAATGCATATTGAAATATGTCCCAATCAGTCACTTCCATGGTAATTAGTACGTATCCTCTCTTTGAAAAACAACAAGGACACACTGCGGGGGGCAACATTATTACGTATGCAAAGCATAATTAGCACACCTGTACACTCTTCGAATTCTACACACACACATACACACATACACACACACACAAAACACCAGCTGTCTGTAAAACTGCACCGAAAAAAAATAGAATTTATTAGCTTCCTATAAATCCGTAACAGCTTATAAGCACCTTTAAATGACTCTTGGTTTATTTGCCGATTTACAGTGTTTTGTACCGTACGGTGTTAACCTGATGTTCCCACGCACACACGGATATGTACACACAGACTCGCAAGCGCACGCACACCTCACTCCCGCACGGCATCTGTGAGGCAACGGTCCGTGGCGTCACTGCCCTCCTGCCTCTGTTTGCGTCCCTTGCGCGGCTCCACCCACGAGTTGTGGATGACGGTGCCACTGGGGGCAGGGTCAACCTGCAGCAGTGACACGACGCGCTTCTTCACCCTGGCACGCAGGGCCCGCCGCAGCTTCTGCCGCGTGAAGGCGTACAACAGCGGGTGGAAGATGGTGGTGCCGTATGCCATGGCCAGGAAGCAGAGACGCAGCCGCACCAGCCGGTCGCTCGGACCCAGGCCCAGGATGAGCACATTCACCACGGAGATGGGTGCCCAGCAGCCCAGGAAGGTGGAGATGATGATGAGCGACATACGGAAGACGCGCCGCTGCCTTTCCCGCCTGTCTCGATGCCTCCTCACGGCTCGTCGCAGTGCGATGATGGCCGACACGGAGGCATGCACCCCGACGGTGGCCGGGACAGGGCCCGCGGCACCGTCAACCCCTATCAGTGGTGCCGAAGACAGGGGCGGAGGCGACGTTGCTGTGGGTGTGGCCGAGGGGATGAGGGGCGGCTGGGTGAGGCATCGCGTCTGCCCAGAAGACTCAGCCCTCTGGGCACCTCCAGGACCTCGGCTCTTGCGTCGTCGCCCCCTACAGGCGGGACCCTTGGCGCGCTGGCTTTTCCGCATGTGGGAGCCGATGCGGATATTGAGGGCACGCAGGATCCGGGAGTAGGTGGCCAGCATGACCACGACTGTGGTGAAGAAGACAGGCACCTGCAGCAGGAGGTGGTAGTACCCGGCCAGCTCTGTGTGGTAGCCCTGTCCGCCCACGCACAGCAGCGTCCGATTGCGCCACGCAGAGGGTGGCACGACAGGCGCAGGGCTCTCCAACACACCCTCATTGCCCCCCTGTTCCTCCCCCTCTGCTGGCGCCGAGAGGAGCTCCACCTCCAGGAAGGGAAGGAAGAAGACGCCAAGGGAAACGGTCCACACGGCGGCCAGCAGCAGGGCGGCGCGGCGTGGGGTCAGCAGCCGGCTGGCGGGGCGCACCGAGATGTCGTAGCGGTCAACGCTGATGAGCAGCACGTTGATGGCCGTGGCCACGCTGGCAAATGTGACGCACGCCTCGTGGAAGCAACAGAGCAACGCCAGGTTGCGGCCCACGGGCAAAAGTAGCACCACAACGGTGAGCGGCAGGCACAGCACGCACACGATGATGTCCAGCACGTGCAGGTTCACCGTCACCATGTTGCTGACCGAGTCGACCAGGTTGGACTGGGAACAGTACAGAACCAGCACGGTCAGGTTGCTGCTAAAGCCCAGCACGAGCTCCAGCATGAGGAAACTGGTGAGTGACACCTGGAAGCTGATGGGGTAAGGCAGGTACCACCCCGTGTCCAGGCCGGCCCCACCCGAGCCCGTCGGCCCTGCCCCTGCGGCCACCCTCCCCAGCCCATCACTGGTCTCTGGGCGCTGGCCGTAGCCGTCCGTCTCCATGTCCCGATGAAGCCCCCTCAGGCTGAACACATCCCCATGGCCCGTCCACACGCACCCTGGCTCACAGCCAATGGCAGGAAGCTCTCAGCACACCGTCCTGCAGGAAGAGACTGGAAAAGAGGGACAGCAAGACGGTTAGTGGTGTCCAAGGGAAGGACGAAAGGGAAGAGGCAGATGGAGACGTGTGGATGAAGAGAAAAGAATATCCAGGACCAGCAGGAGACCGCAGCCAATGGGATGGTTCTGGGGAGAGGTGGGGGGAACGAAAGCAACAAGAAGCGATGCGGCTGAGATGTGCGTGCAGTGACCAGTGAGATGGGGTGAGACAGAAAGTGGTTGGACAGGTGTGGTCGGGCAAAGACAGGTGGAGGAATAAGAAGGAAGGAGTGGCACGCTGCAATCTGACGATCCCTCGGCAGCACCGGCCTCGGTAGGGCACTGCCACGCCGATCGATTTGCATCGCCTGTTTTCTGGCACTCCACTCAGCCACTCTGCCAGTCTCCAGTGCCCCAAACGAGAAGAGACCGGAATATTAAATGGCGACCCCCCCCGCAATGGCAAGGCATGCAAGATAGGAGTAGCTCTCCACCGTCTTCCTCATGACACAGCATATAGCGCCATCTGATGGAGACGGGGAGGGGGCAGTCTACTGCTATCATTTACTGTATTATCAATCACATAATTACATGCAAAATGATCAAAGACCATTTTAACCCATTTGCAAAGCTAAAGTCCTCAGTCACGGGCGCAACAGAAGTTCCTCCTTCCTGTTCGTGTTTTGCTTTTATACCATATTTCTCTTTCTCAGGGCACCAGGACTGAGTCCCTCGTGGTTTATTAAAGGTAGTGGTGGCAGTGTTGACACCATCTGTTACCTACTCGTCCTCACAAACGCCCTCAGTGGTCCCTCAGTAGGACCGAGAGCCCCTCATCCCGTGCTACTTTGGAGAGGTATTTCTCAAGACCACTGCAGGGTTGAGTAAACAGAGCCCCTGGGTATAGACCTAATGACCTTTTCTCACATCCATTTGCGCATTATTTGAAATACATAGATAATCATAGCAGATGCTGTTGGACTCATTTATGGAGCTTTCAGGAGATCATGAGAGAAATGGGCCTGAAAGAGATGGGTGTGTGACTCTTCTTCAATGTGGGAGGGATTCCGCATCTCTGAGGGACACAGGGAGCTCACTGCACCACATCGGGCTTAAAACCGATGACCTACAGACTTTCAACTTGGCATCTTTGTGAGTGGGGCCACTGAGTGACCAGACACCCTCAACCTCTGCATTCACCCACCTGCTGCAGCAACCTGACCACTGAAGACATCAGTGCTCTTCTCTGTATGACCAGACTAAAGATCTAACTTGTGTAGTTACATTCTCGAGGTGTCATAATCTTCACATCTCTTCCAGCTCCTCTTAACCAACCTTCCTTGAAGAAGATGGTCTTTGTAGCATAAGTGACCACAGTAAATGAAGTCGATAATGTTGCCCAGAAGGAGTGACGCCTCCCACTGAGCAGGGCCATTCAGGTGCCTCATCGACAAACACCTGCTAATTCCTAATTGAACTGGCAGCTGACGCTTTCAGGACGGCGGTGTTCAGAGTGCCGAATAGCTGCGGGGCACCGGAGCGTGACAGGAGAAAATGCTTTGCCGCAAAGACAAATGGGTCGGAAGACGAGGCCGTAGGCAGAGGGGCGTGAGAAGGCTGGGAAGAGATCACACTGTGTACCGCCCTGATCTGAGGGAACGTTCCGTGCTGTGTGACACGTGGGTCTGAAAGAAGGCCGAGAACAAAACACACCCTCTGCTACATCGGTTTGGAAGAAAAATGGGAGCAGAACACACTCCGTGCTGCAGTGACCTGGCCCGCCACTGTCCCTGGACATCCCCTCTTTGTCCCTCAACATAACCCTCCTCTTGCAAAATCTGAAATTTCCTGCATCCTGTGCTTACGGAGCGCTGGGAACACTGCAGAGAAAAGACACACACACACACACACACACACACACACACACACACACACACACACACACACACACACACACACAAAACATCCAAAGTCGTCAGTATGAACTACGGTTCAACGGAACCCTTCATTGCCGAACCACAAGGCCGTGGCACCGTCCTGGTGGCGTCAAGCCGCCTGCCTCACAAGATTATCCACGGCTGACTGTCAATCTTAATTTCCGCAGCGACTCGGGTTCGGGGGCCACGGCCACACAGCAGAACCAGCAAAGAAATAAACTCGTAATGAGAACATTGCTCAGCAGACCTTGGCAAAGGAAGAGCGGCAATAAGCTCTGGAAAATTAGCCCGGTTTAATCATGGCCAGGTTGCACCGGCAATTTGAATACAATCAGACCGACTGACACGTGGGCTGCCCTCGCTGCACGCATCAGTGCCAGGTAAGAACACAAAGGGGGCACGGGCGCAGAACTGAAAGCAGCCCGGCGTTGAAACACAGACCAGTCAATGTTCAGGGGTTCAGGAGTTGTGACGGATATGAATATCGCTGGCGTGCGGGTCAGTCCGTGACTAAGTCCCTTAGTCTGCGCATGTCTTCACGGCTTGTTTCTCAGGCCAGCAGCAGGTGGCGCAGCAGTTTGGGCTCTGGGAGGAAACCAGAGCACCTGGAAGAAACCACAGTGAAAAACATGCAGACAGACCACACCAGATTCCAACCCACCTCTGAATGCACAGCCTAGAAGCTTAATTTATAATCTCTATATTTCCAATCCAGATAAAAAAAGTTGCTTTCTCTTGTGTTGCAGGGGACTGGGAGCTCTTACATCAGAGGAACAAAAACACAGAGACAACAGCATTGATTTTTACATCACCTTAATTTTTACTCTCCCGCAGGGTGCTGTACATAGTGGAGGAAAAAAAAATAAAACATTTTGGCAAAAGATTAACCCTGTTTCTCAGTTTTTAGTTGCCATGGCAACCAAGCCGCAGTTCAGATTATCGTGCAACCCCCTCGATAAGGTGCAGCCGCTGATTGTCTTCACAGCATTGCCGTATCTAAGAGCAGCTCGACCTGCAACCGGGCCCAGACAAATCCCCACTCCTCATTTCGCGCCACATTGGTGGCGGCGGTGGCAATACTATCCCTCACTCTTGTTGTCATACAACAGCAGCGGAGCAAAGCAAAGCTGAGCAAGGCGGCTGGGGAGGGGGCACAGTGGAGCACTGTGAAAGATGGGGAGGAGATCAAACTGAGAGAGATGGATTTGTCAATATGCTGGAGAGAGGGAGGGAGAGAGAGAGAGAGAGAGAGAGAGAGAGAAAGAAAAAGGGGGTGGAGGGAGTTGAACAGGAGAGCACAGTACCGCAATGGAGATGGAGGGTCATTTACATTCAGATTGGTGAACTATGAAACTTTGCGGGCTTCCTGCACCGGGGCGTTAGTGTTTCCACTGCAATCCCAAGTCTAAACCCAGCGTGTGTGAGGGGAAGAGAGAGAGCAAGACGGAGAGCAAGAGTGAGAGTGGTGGGCGTGTGCGTGGGGGAGAGCGGGTGCAGATGCTGCAGTCCAATGCTCGGCTCATCACAGGGAGATTTCCAGCTGGCCGCGGTCGTGAGCTGACTGCCTGATGGGCGTACGGCATTGCCCGAGGGGGTGATGCGGGGGAGAAGGAGGGCAGAGCCACACAGGAGAAGGAGACCGACGAGCGTTTCTTGAAGTGTGGTGTAGTCACTTTGCCCGATAGCCCATTGCTTTGGGAACTGGGTGTAAGGCTCTGGCAGAGTTGAGACAGCCATGTATAGCGCCCCCCAGAGGTCAGGGTGCAGAACAGAGACACTGTCACCCCACCATCCCCTGCCCGAGGGCCTCCTCACAAGTTTCCTCCTCACTCCCTTGCTTCCTGTGCCTCTCCCTCTAAGGGGTCCTCTCCGGGAGCTGTGTGCTGTCGCCACAGAAACCTCACCTCCCCAAACCACATGTAAGGCTCAGTGGCCTCGGAGTGGAAGTGAGCATTGATGCCTTCTCTTGGGAGGACCACCTGCGTGGTTTTGGAACCACTTTTAGAGGTGGCTCCTAAGGCTCTGACTTTTACAGCCAGGGAAGTGGTTAAGGATCTGAAGTATGTGGATAAGGAGCTCTGCTTCCAGATGAAGCGTCGCAAAACGGAGACTGATGTCGTACCTTTCAGAAGGCTGCTTCAATACATGCATAAATACATAAAGTCACAAGCTTTACATGTCACCGTGGTAAAAACTAATGTCATTCCGCATAAGAACGAAATGAGCTCATGCTATTCACAAAGCAATGTCACAGTACAATGGCCAGGAAGCCACTGCTCCTCATCGGGGCCCAGGAGTCCCAGCACGGCTGCGTATCTGCGCGAGTAGCAAGCAGCGAGCGGCGCTCTGTGAGAATGAGTGACAAACACAACTCACAGTCAGTGTGCTGTCGGCTCATTGTCAGCCGTGTCACTGGAAACGTAAGGGCCTCGTGTTAGGGAATCCATTTGTCAAGCAGGCAATAGAATGGGAAACTTCAAGCAAGGTGACCCTCCTCACAAACGCACGCACACGTGCACGGGGAGGGCCGTGTCCTGCTCCTCATCTCCGGTACAATCGGGAGAAAAACAGCGCGTGTTTTGGGCCGCTTGTAACACGATGGTTGGTGGTGTGAGCTGAGCGGAATTTTCACTGTGATAAAAAAAAGCTGACGCAGCACCACGGGATGATTTGTGATAATTGTGCTCGAAGACTAAAGGAGCGGAGGGGGCGGAAAGTGTGGTCCGCTAATCCAATGTGACCTTCAATCCACTTCTGGCACATTCTCTGAATGACAAATGAATCACAGCCATATGTCATAGCCACCACAGTCACATCGTGCTTTCCTTTTTTCCCTACCACACACTGCCCTCATATAACGGGATTCCGAACAACGGAAAACTGCTACAACAAATCATGAAAATTTATATTTACCTGTTTTGAACAGGAAATACGTGCGATTCAGCTGGACCTGCAGCAGGTGGAAAAAGGTGTTGATTAAAGGCCGCCAGTTCCCTTTGCGCTCATGTTTTTGCGGTCAATGGCAAGTTTATACTAGATACAGCTCAGTCCCAGTGCAGCACAGCTGCTGAACAGCTTTCAGGCTTCCCCATGAACAGGTACCAAACAGTTCAATAAGAATCACATCATAAAAAAGGGCCAAATATTATTAATAAAAAAAGCATTTGCCTGTACCATATTCTCAACCAGTAGCTTTTACAGAAAACAAGTCAGTCTCTGGGTAGCGTAGCTGCTGTACAGATTATTGTTATTGGACAAACCGGTATAAATTCAGCTGGAAAAATACACACATTGTCTGAACCACTTGTCCCGTATGGGGTTGCAGGGAGCCGGAGCCTAACCTGACAACACAGGGCATAAGGCTGGAGAGGGAGGGGACAGACCCGGGACAGGACGTCAGTCCACCGCAAGGCACCCCAAGCGGGACTCAAACCCCAGACCCCCTGGAGAGCAGGACCTGGTTCAACCCACTGCACCACTGCTCCACCGCACCCCCCTGCTGGGAAAAACCGAATCAAAACATCAGAAGTACGGTCTCTAAAACCGAGTGAGAGACTTTCTTTCTGTGCTTTTCTCTGTTTCATCTCATGAGTTTGTCTGCAGTGTTGTTCCTCAGTTCACAAACACCAGGCTGCAAAACAGCATCCTGCAGGTAAAAACTCAGTTTCAAATGAATAAAAGCAAGCATTTAAAATATGTAATGCTCCACAAAAGCTGCCCAAAAAAAAAAAAGAGTCTTCCAGTTGCAGTGTTTTTAATTCAAAAAGAAAAAAAACTGAGCACTCACCAATGAAGCACTTTTTGAAGTTTTTGAAGCTTTCTTCAAAACACACACACACACACACTCCAAACTGCTTGTCCCATACTGGGTCACGGGGAACCGGAGCCTACCCGGTAACACAGGGCGTAAGGCCAGAGGGGGAGGGGACACACCCAGGACGGGACGCCAGTCCGTCACAAGGCACCCCACACACACACACACACACACACACACACACACACACATTTTCAGAACCGCTTGTCCCATACGGGGTCATGGGGAACCGGAGCCTACCCGGCAACAAAGGGCGTAAGGCCGAAGGGGGAGGGGACACACCCAGGACGGGACGCCAGTCCGTCACAAGGCACCCCACACACACACACACACACACACACACACACACATTTTCAGAACCGCTTGTCCCATACGGGGTCATGGGGAACCGGAGCCTACCCGGCAACAAAGGGCGTAAGGCCGAAGGGGGAGGGGACACACCCACTTGGGACGCCAGTCCGTCGCAAGGCACCCCAAGTGGGACTCAAACCCCAGACCCACTGGAGAACAGGACTGTGGTCCAACCCACCGCACCGCCTTTCTTTCAAAACACAATAAGGTGGAAATAAGATTTAAAAATTGTAACTGTCACTAGTGTGTGACTACCCTGTGGTGTGCCCTTCACTAGCCTCATAATGTGAGCTTCCAGAATGGGCTCCAGACAACCGTGACCCTGCTTTGGATGGGAGATTATTGAAAATGAATGATTGCAAACATAACATTAATGCGCAAGATATAAAAATAAAGTATGGTGGTGTTGCTGTTATGCATAAAAAACTTCTATGAAATAAAAAAGATAGGACAAAACATTTTTCACCTGGGAAACACAAATTTTTCATAATAAATAACGGTAATTCAACCCACTCACAACGGAAATTTGCCAAACGGTGATTTCATAGAACAAATAACTTGATATCTGAGGGATGGGTATATATATATTAACATTTCACTACAGGTTGTATGTGTGTATAACTATGTACGTGACAAATAAATAAATCTTGAATTAATGGCAAGCTGAGGACCAGCCATTCAGAACAAGGGCAATGGTCACCTCAACCATGTTCACCCTGCCCATGACACTTGTATCTCAACCTTGGCTCTGTTCTCAATGTCAACAGTCTGTGGAAACGGCGAAGGTGCATGTTGCTGCCTGTCTCGCTGTGAAACCATGGTGCCACCGGCCTTTCTAGTTGCTCCTAATTAACTCCATCGTTGGCCAACCAGGGAGTTGGGTGACTGCAGCTAATTGCTGTGAGTTTTGCTTCTAGTTGTGTCTCGCTACCAGGAACAGGAAAGAAGCTTTTCCGTTGTGCCTTTCATGACATCCTTTAGTCTGTGCACAGATCTGAGGTCCTGCAAAGGAACAGTCACCCCACCGCATCAAGCATAGCATATAGCAAGAGTTGCTACATGCCTCATCAATTTAGTCAGAAGTCAGCATGACTCAGTCACTGTCCAGTGTGTACCATGATGCCTAGTTATTGTTGAGCATTCAGCATGGACTACAGAGTCATCAGACGTAACACAGTCACTATCCAGTGTTTACCACGGTGCAATGTGAACACAGGGTCAGCAGTCAACACTCAACATGGACCACAAGGTCATAAGCCAAGGGACCAAGGTCAAGGCAGCTGCACCACATCTAGATGAGGACAAATTTTGAGTAATGCATAATAGCCACACGTCCAAGGAAACCATGGGCCCCAGATGTCCACTGCTCACAACTTTTTCTTCAGTTTTCTGCAGAACAACGACTATATAATTTTTAGGCAGCCCAGTGGGTCAACAGGGAGCGCTGCCTACAACATCTAGTTTGTACGTTTTAAATGGTGCACTGACTGCATGTATGCAGTTGAGTGCCATTTGTGGGGATGTGTTTTCTGTCGTTTCCCTCCCACAGTCCAACAACACGTTGTTGAGTTGAACAGGTGACTAATTTGCCCCGATTGACCTTCAGTTGATCTGCATCCTGTTCAGGGTGCACCCTGCCTCTCACTTATGGGTTCCAGATGACCACATCCCTGGAGGGATATATTCTGTGATATGTATCTCTACAGTATGGTTTAAATATGAGGTCATCATCCTGGTGGTTTACCAAGAGGACAGTTTAGCAAGATAAACGCGCTCATTGGTCATGCCAATTAAGCATACGGAATTAAATTGACGTGAAACTGAGATGGGTTAAAAAGACTCAGAGCTCGGTGAAGTCAGGACAGAGAGGCAATTCCTGATTCCAAGCAAGACATATGATCCCATTTCCTCATTTACTGAAGTAAAGCAGCACCATTCTCAGAGAAACAGGGGATGAGATAGGATGACTCGGGTCCTGATGGAGCACATGAGCAGGGGCCCTTGTTTCTCACTGCTCCAGAGCAACAACTCCCTGCCTAGCAATTAGGACTCTGCATCTGTAACCTTGAACACTGTGAGTTCAAGTCCTGGTGTTGTACCCTTGAAAAGCATACCTTCCCTTAATAGTTTCAGTTCAGCTCCAAGTGTAAAAATGTGGAAAAAACTGTGCGCTGTATGCACTTTGGCAATATGTCCGTCCAGTTCATGAAGGTGGGATGGTGTTGACACGGGTTATGTGTTTTTCAACTGTGTGGTTCGAATCTAGCTCGACTCTGTATGGAACTTACATATTCTATGTTCAGGTGAGTTTCCTCCAGGTGCTCCAGTTTCCTCCCACAGTCCAAAGATATTTGCTTCAGCTGAACTGTGAACTCTAAGTTCCCCTTAGTGTGACTGCCTTGTGATGCCTTTCATACTGTCCAGGGTGAACCCTGCCTCACAACCTTGTGCTTCTGGGATAGGCTCCGGATCACCCGAACCCTGCAATGAACAAGCAGTTGTTGTTGGCAAACAGATGCATTTATGAGAATTTCTGTTTTTGTCAATTGTTAATTTTCTATTGGGGGACACGGTGGCACGATGGACTTGGCTGGGTCCCACTCTCTGGCAGGTCTGGGGTTCGAGCCCTGCTTGGGGTGCCTTGCAACAGACTGGCGTCCCGTCCTGGGTGTCCCCTCCCCCTCCAGTCTTGCGCCCTGTGTTGCCAGGTTAGGCTCCGGTTTGCCGCAACCCTGCTTGGTACCGTGTGTGTGTGCATGCATGTGTGTGATTTTCTGTTTCTCAGCCTGGAAGCCTCCGGTTATGCTGCACTGAAGAGGCGTCCCAAGTTTCAGTGGAACTGCACAGATCTTTAGCCAGTTGGCCTGTCTTTGCGTAAACAGGGCACGCCGGTGGACGAAGGAGCAGCAGCGTCTGCCTGCGACTCTCACACAGTGTGGGAGGAAAATTTTGCTGGAGGAAAAACTGCAGATCAATGACAGCCAGTTGGGTTTCCCTCACTATTGCTGGGCCTGCTGCACCACTGTCACTTCCACTGATGTTATTACACTGCTGCTGTTTTACATGGTTTTTGATCATTTGTTTAAGCAGGAAAAGTAACTGACGCATTGGATGGCTGCCTAGAAAGGAAAAAAAAAGTAAGGCACAAGATGAAAAAAACACAGAGAGGGCAGTTGGAGAAGAAAAGATGGAAATGCAGAGGGAGAGAGAAAGAAAAGTGAAAACGATGAATGTGGACAAAGGGAAAGAAGCAGAATTCAGGAGAGCAAGAGAATGAAAGAGGGTGAGTGAATGCAACAGACCAAATCAATGGAGAGTAGCGAGTGATTTGGCTAGCGGCTGCTAATGTCCACGCAGAGCGGAGCAGAGCACATCAGTCAGAGCCCTAATCTCGCATCATAGCCATTCAGAGCCACGGGCACAAGCAGCGACTTTGGCTGCAGACGTGGCAACAGGCCAGCTGGGGAAAGCGGCGCTAAATGACCGCAGGAGCCTGTGCCTCCACCCCACCTGCCCATTTCTCTCTCCATCTTTTTCTCGCAACTCAGCTCATGTCATCAAAACTCTGCAGGGACTTTGCTGATATGAGCAAGAGAGCTATTTCCCAAAGCGAGACAAATATATTATCAATTTATGCAGTGGCTGTCCGTTTTTTTCCAGTTTCAACAATGTGTTGTTTACACGACAGGCAGATCTCGAGGCTGTCAAGTTTCTTGCTGCTCCGTCTTGAAAACAAAACAAAGTCTCCCTCCATTCCTGCGCACACTCCACTCCGTGACCCTCGCAGTCCACAGGGCTTTCCGCTGCACCACAACCACAATTACGCTCTGTTAAAACTGGAAAACAACTTAATTGCTGGCAAAGGGTGACACGTTAAGCGCATGCTCCTCTTAATTCAAAACAATTCAACTTGCTACCCCACCGTGGCAAAGTAAAGTTCGTGCAGCACAAGGGTGAACAAAACGCAGCCAAACAGCATATGGCAATTAAAATAGCAGGCTTACATTAATTACAACAGCGAAAAGAAAGAAAAGAGAAGAGTGCATGGAGCCAAGTTAAATAAATCGGAAGAAATCGGCCGTGCCCAAGAGAGAATGCTCGTTTGCTGAAATGGTACAATCAAGTCACTTCTTTGCTACGACTTCGCACGTGGACCAGTTCTCTCCCCTCAGTAATACCCCTACAAAAAATATCCCCCTGCTCTGCTTCTCCATCCCACTTCAGATATTACCAGGTCCTCCAAAGTCATTTTGTATGTATCTGGCCAGAAGGCCAAAACCAGGCAGTAATGCTCAAGGGAAAAGATAAATTGCTCAGTGAAAAAGTGCTGCTCCTCCAGATGGAATCTCCAGCCTGTAATTCCACATTCAGAGCTCACCTCATCAGGAAAGGCCATAGACCTGTTGGCTAGGACGGCAAAGGTACCATTCGGGTTGTAGTTTAGGGCAGGTGTTAGGCGCATCCTTGACTAGAGGGTTGTCATCATGGCAACAACATACCTCATCTTTGAGAGCCCTGAACACTGGATTGTCTCCTACTGCAGCGCTCCCTGGTGCACCTGAGCAGTCATATGGCCACAGTTCTGCTGATAACAGGCCAAGAAGAACAGTCTTGACCCCACTCAGCCCCTGTGGCTTTCTGGTGGTCCATCAAGCTTCACGAAATGGCTTTGAAATAGAGCACCCCTGTGGCCTTACTCTTGTGCCAAGCCTTAGGTCGATTTTACTGAACTTCCACCTCCCTCAAGGAGAGCTTCTCCCAACCTGTTCCTTTTCTCCATCCACTGCAGTCTGACAAGCTATTCACTGCCAACCCCAACCTCTACAGGTACTTCCCCTGGTCTGTGCAGAGAACAGGAGGCTTGTTGTTGCTTTCAGGGACAGAAAATGCCTTCCTGATGTAAAAGAAAAGAACGGAAATGTGCTTAACATGTACCACAAGTTATGGTCATGAAACGCAACAGACAGCAGGTGAGGAAAGTGTATGAGAAATCCAACATGGCACTAAAAGGTGGTCTGTTCTGTTTCGTATTCTCGAGAAACTTGCTTCACCCCAGTCACTTTGCTACAAACCCCTCCCTGTCTCACCATAGCCTGCCGATGACCTCTTAAAACTGATTACCGAATGACTGCTGACTTCATAAGTGTCTATTCTCCGCTCTTAATAGGTTGTGTTTAGTGTATTTCCTAGTTTTACTCTGCTGCTTCAAGCAGGGATCAATGAATCATTATCCAGACTTTTTAACTGCTGAATTAAAGGACCTTGTATACTGTTTTTACCACCACATACAAAAATAAAATATCCTCAACGAACTGGTATATAATGTGTCAAAAAAAATCGCATTCAAAACATCCAAACACTCAGACATCAATAAAAGCCAAGAATTTATTGCTCAGATCTGCACTACTGTCATTCATCAAACCCTCATTTCAACCCTAACTGTAACCCTAAAACTAATGCTAACCCTACACGATACACTATAAACTTCCCAGCTGTATAACTGGGTAAACCATTGTAAGTTGCTTTGAAAGTGTCCACTAAATAAATTAATGTAAATCAAAAGGGGTTGGACAGAGGTGTGCGAGTTCAAGGGTAAAATGAAGAAAGATGGAGACGTTGCTCCTGCACCGTCATAATGTTTATTACGTTGCTGTATTGAAGATGACTTCATCCAACAACGACTTTCACCGCTCCCCACCTTAGCAGCTCGGCTTTCCAGCGGAGCAATTCAGATGAGGTACCATGCTTGGGGGTATACGAACTGGGTCCGTGTTTGGACAAACCCCACCTGCTGCCCCTGCTGTGTGAAAGATGCTGGAAGGCTACAGGAAGATGAAGAGAGATAAAGGGAGGAAGGGAACAGGGGAGAACAAGGCTCCCCTCCAGCCATCGGGGGCCTTTATGCCTCCGTTCCTCCCACTCATTCATCACCTCCCTGCACCCCTCGCTCCCTTCATCTCGGCGGAGCGCTAATAAATCACGTTACAGCAGCACGATGCAGCAAAGTACTGAAGGAATACAAAAAGGCAGAACGCAACACGGCGAGATAAGACAGCGCAGCAAAGGAAAAGACTGCGGCGCAATCGCATCGGGACGCCGCTATGGAACGTAACAGGATCTGCACCAAGATGAAACCGAATGGCACCGGCACCACCGCTTTGCATCACAGCACAGCAGAACACATCGGGAATTATTAAAGGACTTGTTGCGACAGAAGGAGGCGTCTCAAAAATCAGCGTCTGCAGTCATGCACTTTGAACAGTGCTGGGTCCAGATCGGTGGGGGTGGACGGGCTCTGTCTCTCTCTCTCTCTCTCTCTCTCTCTCGCACACACACACACACACACACACACACACACACACACACACACACCAGATCTAATTCCAAGCCGTTAAAGGGGCTTTTTGTTCCTTTTTTCCTTCTTCCAGCCATGTTCTGCAGACTGCCCCCTTTCCCGCATTGTGCTGTGAGCGCCCCCAGGGGGCTGCTGCCTGCGGCAAGGACTCCCACGCCCATCGTTCCGCTGCACGGTCCGAGTGACACTCCTGCAGCCAGAATGAGCCTGGAACACTGCAGTACGGTGCCACAAGAAAACTGGGATCAGTCCCGGTGCGTAAAGTCGCATCCCCCTGCAGAGGTCCGCGTCATGCATTTTTAATCAAAGTGACATACACAGCATGGTATTATACTTCACCAGGTCCTACGGCAGAGTGTTTCACACAAGCTATCCGAGTGGCCTTCGCAAGGGTATGAATTCGGGGCCTCGCTGAATATCAAATTTTTGGTCACGAGTCCATGCCATTGAGCAATACTCCCTCAACTGGCTGAATCCAACACAACAGTTCTTCGACTGACAAGCTTTCTGTTGGCTAGCAGGTAGATACAGTAAATGCGGTTGAAGCTCATGGGTTCATGGACACCTGACCCTTACTCCAAAGGAAAGCAAGTTGGGCACAGCTCTGTCACCATGATCGATGAGAGCCAAAAACGGTTACTGACCACATGACAGAGGTTAAGACCTCTTGCAGATGAAAGGTGGACAGTGTGCCCTCCTTTCACATCTCACCAGACATCATGGCAGCTCATTACCCACACTGCCTCTTGGGGGAGGTGACAAACACAATGGAAAACACAGGATGTGTGCAGAGGGAAACAATCCATGTGATATTCTTAGCATGTAGGTGGCAAGACATGTACTGGTTAGAGCTGCTCCCTTACAATCAAAGATCTTGGGTTCAATTACTGCTGTCACTTTGATCAAGATACTTATTCAGAATTAATACAGTAAAATTACCCAACTGCACAAATGGGTAACACTGTGAAGGTGACCTTGGACAAGTGTTTACAAACTGAGTAAATAGTAGCGACAGTCCCTGTGATAACCACACTGAATGGCAAATATAACATCAGCTGCTTGCAGCTCTTGCGTACAAAACTTTCCTCTCAAGGAGTCCTGCCAGAAAATGCCAATGTCCAAAAGGACACGTTCCATTCTTTTACAAATTTGAAGGGCAGCTGCGCTGATCACTTTTGCAATTACTCTGAAATCAGCTATTTGTGTGCAAAGGCACAGAGGTTATAGATGAGATAAGATGATACTGGGGAGTCCATAATGAGCCAAAATCCTACCACATAACTTGACAGACATGAGCATACGGTTTAACTCTCTTCAAGTATCGAATAAAAGCAGAAGGACGCGATGAAGAGGTGGTGCAGCTCCTGGGCTGTGAGTTCAAATCTGGCTGAGTCTGTGTGGCATTTGGAAGTTCTCCCCATGTTCGTGTTAACTTCTTCTAGTTCCAGTCTTCCTGCATGGACCAAAGAGAGGAGAGGTGGTGATTCTAAATTGCCCGTAGGGCGATGAAATGCGAAAACGTCCAGCGGTGCAGTTCAGACCTGTTTTACACTGATGAAAATGAGCATTCCCCTTCATCAAAACACATTCGCTCAAATCCAGTCCTGAATCAAGTCTTTTGATTTTCTTCAGGCAGGTCAGTGCCACGTCTTGTAGCATGTAACGTTTTAACACCAGTCTTTGCCAGTAGGCACATTCTCATCCAGAAATCTTCATGTTTCACTTCTAGATCTCTGAAGATGGGTGTGAAAGCCCAGCTCCTGGGTTGTGGGTCTCCTCCAGGTACTCTGGTTACCTCCCACAGTCCAAAGAGATCTGTTTCAGATGAACTGGTGACTCTAAATTGTTTTGTAATCGATTGCCATCTCATCCAGGGTGTTCCCTGCCTCACATTCTATGCTTCTGAGTTAAGCTCTGGACCAGCATGACCCAGCACTGGACAAGAAGTCAGGATGGATAAAGTCCAAAACAACTACCCAAACATCTTTTCTAGCAGGAAAACTGGGCTATCGACAGCCAATCTAGTCTTTATGCCCTCTGTACACCAGTTACCTTATTTTCTGGATTCTTTGGAGGAATCAATGAGGGAATGCAGCATCAACAAAAACCTTGGGCTCCATGAAAGACACAAGAGGTGGGGGCTAATGGAAGGACCACAGTGATGGAATAGTGAGATAAAGGGCAAAAAATACCATGATCAGGAGATGAGAGATGTGAGAAAACCAAATGGACTAGACAGGGGGGCAAAAGAGACAGTGCTGAAGCTAGGCACAGGAAACTGCCTCCGAGCAATTTATTCCGGCCTGAAAACCAGGGTGTCCTTGAACGGGATAGCCCAGTCGGCCGAAAGCTGCTTTGTGTCCAAGCTGCGCACTTGTGCCTGGACTTTAATAATTCAAGAAAGCTCTTTGGCAGAAACATGCGCGGCACTTGAGAAGCCAGCATGCAAATCCACCGGAGAGAGGAAGCGTAAGAGGGAGAGTGGGAGAGCGAGAGAGCGATACTAAGGAGGCAGAATTGGGAAGTACTTAGCCGTAATAATGAAGTCACACATCTACAGAAGGAAGCAATTACTGCACAATTAATCCGGTTCATCCGCCACATGGCGATCCTGGCCTAAGGGCTGCGGCTGTAATGAAGGTGTCTGTGCCGGTCAAGAGGCCGCCTTCAGCTATGTATTCCCACTCTCCTAATGGCAGCACGGGACGGCACCAGGTCTCGTCCTCGGGATTCAATTCTTACAAGGGGCCACCCCCCCACCCGCCTTTTATCACCGGACCCGAAATCCCTCCCAGACGTTCTGCCGTGCACTTTTCCATCTCGCATCCGTCGCCTCGGGCCAGTCAGCATCCACTCTCTCGCTCTGTTTCCCAGCCTCCCCGGAGCCACCCCTCCCCCACCTCTGATTGCCAATTTCACAGGACCACAGGTGCTCTGCATCTTTTATGCTTATCCAGGTGTCACAGTGTTAAAGCTTTTTCATTTTAAGCTCTGTGTTTGGCTACAGGAGAGGGCAGATTTCAGAGAACTCAACAGATAATTATCATTTAAAGAAATATCATAAAAAGTATATTATTATCATCGTTCCTTTCAGTCAAATATTTCAACTGCTTATTGATGAACTCGGATCCAAGCAAAAACCAAATGATTTGGACTGGAAAAACATTATTATTATTAGTAGTAGCAGTAGTAGTAGTATTGTGTCATCCCTGTCCTCAGTTTTCACTGTATAAATATGGTAATAATGTAATGGAAAACACCACTGACTATCAGGGATTTCTTTATTATAGCAAAAATAATAGATGTCTTACCGTTACATGGGGGCGGTGGTGCAGCGGACCTGGCCTGGTCCTGCTCCCTGGCGGGTCTGGGGTTCGAGCCCTGCTTGGGGTGCCCTGCAGCGGACTGGCGTCCCGTCCTGGGTGCGCGCCCCGTGCCCCACGCCGCCGGGCTAGGCTCCGGCTCGCCGCGACCCCGCTCGGGACAAGCGGCTTCAGCCAGTGTGTGTAGTTACATGGCAAAAAATGTTTCTTCTTGTTTTACGAGATTTTTTCCACGCACAAACCACGAGCAGCTGCTTCCTCCGTCGTGCTATCAAAAGGGGAGGAAGATGTTTTCCGACTCGCGCAGCTCGCGGAGCCCCGGCGACGGGGAGTCCCGGGGGGAGCGCGAGGGGGAAAACAGCGCGAGCCGCGCGCTCCATTCAAACACACAGCAGCGAGTTCGCAGCGTCTCCTTGCGCCCGGACGAGCGAGCGCCCCTCTGGAGAGCGGCAGTCGTGTTCAAGGCGTATGCCTCGAGCGTGGGGGTAAGAGCAGTGACTGGGAACTCATGTTCAATAGATCTGTGGAAATTTCCTGCAAGCTGTCCCGCCAAGAGCCCCGGTCACACTGCACCGCAGCACCACAAGGTACAATACCGTACGTGCAGTGCAGGGGACCGGGAACCGCCTGCTGCTGTCCCTCTGCCTCCCCCTTGGATTCCCGCCTCACGGCATGTTTCCGTCTGCTTCGCCTTTTCGTTCTCCTCGGATTCCCTTCGGTTCCCACCTCATTATCTCTGTTTCCTGGTTCCTCTTCGTCGTTTCGCGCCCGTCTCCTCCGTTTCCCGCCAGTTTACCGGCGCTCCGCGAGCCGCTCCAGCCGCGAGACCGCGCTGCGCCGCGCCGAGCCGAACCTGCACCCGACCTGTGCCGGAGCCACGCGCTGCCGTCAGTCCTCGTCCCCGGGACCAGGAGGCTTCCCTGTTTACAAGTGGAGGCTGTTTGTTAGTCCGTGGCGCGCTCACCTGACACGCACAGCCCGCTACACGGCACCTTCTTCTAACAAGTCACACAATAACGCGTGCGCGCACACCTTCTTTGTAAGTCCAACGCAAACATGACACTAGTATCCAGTAAAACACACCATCTTCGCGAACATACATACCACGGTATATTTACTGCAGAGAAAATACGAGTAGTAAAGACACGCGACTGCTCACGTTCCGTGCTGGGGGGAAGGCAGAACTTACGTCCACGCGCCGGCTCGAGGAGATTCCCGCTACATTCTACCGCAGGGTGTCCGCGCGCCGGGGAGCCTCTTCCCTCCGCTCGCTCTCGGGACGGTGTCACGCGCTCCTTCTTCTTCTCGGGCGCATCTCTCTTCCGGATGAAGGGGGCGGCTGATTCTCTTCAGTACACAATGCAATATTAAAACCTTTACGTAAAAAATATATCCCGCGTTTTTCTCTGCGTTCAATATGCCGTTGAATTTTGGCGCGCAAAGCCGCCACTGTCCCGCTTGCGCGCGACTGACAGAAGAGGGTAAAGACACTGAGCTCTGGAGCACGGAGATGATCGCACACTCAGGTACGCGCTCTCTCTCTCTCTCTCTCTCTCTCTTTCACACACACACGCACACGTTGTAGAGCGAAGAGGGGGGCGCGGATCCCGACAAGGACGAGCGCGAAACCTCAAGGGTGCACGTGCCACCGCGCGGTCTGTCATCTCCGCTTATTCGAAATGACATAATTTAATTTGGAGGGTAAGAACCGCCTCATTCTGCGGGTTTGTGGGGCTGAATAATGACACAGTGGCGTTGAAGACACACTCGGAGCTGACGCTGCGGTGGAGGCGCGCGCACGCGCCACGAGAAAGAACCGGTTTCGCGTTACCAGTGAGACCGGGGAGGACGTTCTTGTTCGGCACGTGCATATATAGAGTGCCCCCCCCGGTCCGCTGAACACACTCCTCCGAGACAGAGGGGTTAGTGTGTGATTTGTATGAAGATTACCTTTGCAGAAGTGGGCATGTAGACACACACACACACTCCGTGGATCCAAGAACACACCTGTGTAAGGTACAGGAGCCAGGTGACTGAGGCCACTCAGGGCTCTCAGCGCAGGTCTGTCCCAGAACTCGGCCTCCCACACTCTTCCTGAGCATGATTTCTACCTGTGAGACCTGATGCAGAAAGGGCGGTTTAACCGCAGTGCAGCGGTCAGTCTGTGATCCGAAAGATACCTCCGATCTGGTAGGCCAGTCAGCATCCTGTGGGCCGCTTAACATCCTCACTGCGCTCATCTCTGAAGCTGCTTCTGCCCCGATGTGCAGGAGACCTCCCTTGGGGTGCAGTCTCGGTGGCCGGCCGTGAACCCCCTTCTTGGCTCGGACGTGACAGCGGGAGAAGGACCGCCCACCATGACTGTTGGCCTGTCGTGGGTCGATCGTGCGGCAGTGGGCCTGGGTTCGCGGACATGTCTTCAGCACGTGGCAACAGGCGTTTGTCAGTCTGAATAATTATCTCCTGACCTCGCTGTGATTTACTGAGATTTATTGAGCTCATTAACAACAAAAACTAACTGTAAAATGTACATATTTACAATTTCAGGGCAGGAAATGATTCAGAAGATTAAGTGACGTGACCCAACATTATAAAGTCAAATCCCAGGAGGGCAATGCTGAGGTACTACTGAGCAGCACACGGCTCAGTGGTAGCTTTTTATGCACATGCCCAATATTACACTTTAAGGTTTTTTTAATGACAAAGGTCAAACAACCCTACAAAAAGCCTTGCTCCGGTTAAATGATGACATTGTAAACATCACCATGGATACCATTTAATTATACACTCCGGCCATAAAGCGTTCGTCATTAATCGGCAGGGAAACCGCACATGGTGTCTAGGAGAATAAATCAATCTGCCAGTCATATTTCAGCAGCTGTAGCATAATTAAGTGCCATCCAAGCGTCTTCCAGAATATTCTCCAAACGTAATACTAACCAATTGCGTCCTAATTCACATTCCTGAGAGGTGTGTGTGTGGGTGAAGACAAACAGATGGAGAGACAAGGAGCCTGGAAGAGGTGGGGGCAGGGAGCTGGGGGGGTGACCAGCTGGGTGATGTTTTTACTTTTTCCCTTATTTGCATACACCGCAATGTCAACTTTTTGTCCTTTGCTAGTCCAGTGACTTTTGACACAAATTGTATATATGATGCTGTATAGCATCCTGTAATTTCCTGTAATCTATCTATCTCTCTATCTATCTATCTATCTATCGAGTGGCCTGTTGTGACTTTGACGACTTTATAAATGTACAAAATTTGGAACTTCACTGGTCCAGGTCAGAGCAGGACAGAGCAGGACAGAAATAAAGTTTTTACTTCTAAAACAGGCGTATAAAGCCAAAGAAGGTGTATGTATAAAAGTCAAACCCTTTCCTACAGGTAAAACAGATGCAAGTGTGTTTGTGGGGTGGGGGGGTGAGGGCGCAAATCAGGTCCATTTACTGGAGGCCGCGACGCTAATTTAGACCGACAGCCCTCTGGTCACAATTGTAATTCCTTCAACTTTACACCATCTGCTGACCTCATTTCAGACCTGGGGTGTCATGGCAGGTGAACTCGGGGGTGGTGGGCCCCAGGTTAGCACTCTGGGGGGGTGGTAATAGCAGCAGTCGATAGGTTAGACCCAACTCATGTTATCAAGGGTGGAATCTTATAGATGGAGAAGGTGTAAAAATACATGGGCACTACGGTATTCCCGACCATCTGCGAAGTTTTGTGGCTCAGAGGCTCAGCTCATCGGTCCAAACCCCAGTGAAACAGTGAATTTACGGGTCACTCCTCGAACGGGTTTCGGGTCTTTCCAGGCCAGGTGTGTAACGACTCTTGTATGTGGCAAATGTTAGAGTCTTTCATAAGAGCCCTTTTAGATCAAAGGATCTATATAAAAACGATGAAAAGGTGAATGAAAAATTCAGCGCAGTGACCAGACGAGCCTGAGTTCCCATTAAGCTTTGGGACCACGGATCTGCACCTGGATCGATGGACAAAATTGGGGGTCGTCTCCATCCAGCGCAACTGCCATTTGATTGAGAGCCCCAATTAGCGACCATAAATAATTCACCAAATCCAGATCCCGAATTGACCTACGTAAAAATAAGAGATTAAAAGCCAAGCGTTTGGAATCAAAGGCAAATTGGTCCTGTCCATAAGCTGGACTTTCTGCAGGACGTCATATGGAGACTTTCACTGGGCCCTCACAGCACGAGGTGGCCAACTAAAGTAACCAGGGGAGGCCCAGTCTTCATGAAGACACTCTGGAAGTTGCACGTTCAAATCCCAGCAGAGGAGCTCCTGTAAGGTGAGCTCTGCGCTTCATCTCAACACCTTCAGAAGGTGGATCCAGCTTTACAAAATAAGGAAACGTGCCCATCAGTCAAGTTCCATCTGAGAGAAGAACCTCGTTGCTGCTGTGCAGCAGTTAGTGGAACCTGCAAGCAACCCATCGCCATGAGGCTGAAGATCAACGTGCAGAAACCCAAATATTGTCCCATTTTTCTGAGTTTTATGCAGCTACTTGTATGATGAACATCGGTGCATATGGTGGAAAGACACAAACTAACTGTACTTGAGAATCACACGTCTGCAACTATGTCTTTCTTTCTCCAAAGGTAATGCACAAAGGAGCAATAACCCTTCATCCTTCCCAACAATTAACTAAAAGCCTGTGAGCGTGTTTACCTGAAGTAGGCAGTGAGAATTCCCCCGTGTCCTGTGAACATGGTAAAAAGAGCAGAGAGAGGGATCATTTCAATGTTCCTGCCTTTTAAGAACACCTCGCTCCTGTTGTCCCACAGCGCTCGGCTTGAGATCTCTCGCGATTTTGCTCCACCGCTCACGCACTTAGAGGAACGGGAACCTCCAGCAGGAGGGCCCATGCGTCTGCTGCTCTTCTCCTGCCGGCCACTAGGGGGACTCAAGGTGACCTTGCTGGGGAGAAACAAGGAAAGTACGCGGGAAACGCTCCTTGCTGGAACTGGGGTCACTGCGCCAAGAGGCACGGCGCACACACTGCCCAGTTGCCATATTCCTGCCAGGCACACAAGGGGCAGACCGCGGTAAAACACCATCCTCTGACCACAAAAGTCAGCCGCTGCTTAGAAGCTTTCATGCACTCCGATTCAATTGATTTTCAGATTTTACACTTAACGCGCTTATAGATCTGACGATACTAATGAAGAGATTCCAGCAGGAGAACTTCGAGATTAAGTGTATTGAACAAGCGAGCCAGCGGCGCGCAGTTCGACACGTGTATGCACGACACACACGTGCGCACGCACACACTTCGCTTTGCAGGAATCGATACGGTGGGAGGACACAGTGCTGGAGCAAAGGAATAGGCCATGTGGAATAACAGGATTACGTCTCTATAGGCTATGGAGCAGAGAAGAGATCAGTCCTGGCCACCTGGATGAGGTCAGGCACCCCATTAGTGGGGGTAATAGAGGGGTGTGGGGCACGAAGACAGGATGCTGTGAAGCACTGGCATGAAAGGCTCTGGCTTGTTTCTGTCCCAATAACTGTGCCTCCCTCATTACTTTATTTCTGTGGCTTAATCACCACAGTTTTGTGTACCATAGTAGTTTGTGGTGTTGTTACATTTGTTGTGCGTGGAGGGTGTCGGGTCTGGGATGCCAGACTGCACCGTTGAGCCTTCCAGCGGTGTCGTGGGCCTAATTCAACAAAACACCGACGAAGGGAGGTGCCCACTTGACAACCCGTGACAACCCAGTCACCTTGTGGTTGATGTGTTAGTTGGGGGGGGGAATTAAGGCGCTTGGTCTTGAGTCATGGAGATGTACGACGGCAATGCTGGGTGTCTTTCTCTGTGGCTTCATGGTGCGGTCGGTTAGACTCCTTGTGTACAGCTGTTGTAATATAAGCATGGGGTGTAGCATCTTGTACTGTGCAAAAGTTTTAGGCACTTGGGGGAAAAGCTGTAAAGTAAGAATGCTTCCAAAAATAATGCTCTTAATTAATAAACTTCCTAAAAAGCTGAGTAACCATCCATCGTCAACAACAACTTGTCCCGAGCGGGGTCGCGGCGGGTTGGCCGGGTCCCGCTGTCTGGCAGGTCTGGGGTTCAAGTCCTGCCTGGGATGCCTTGCGACATACTGGCGTCCCATCCTGGGTGTGTCCCCTCCCCCTTCAGCCTTACGCCCTGTGTTGCTGAGTTAGGCTCCAGCTCGCCGCGACCCAGCTTGGTATAAGTGGTTTCAGAGAGTGTGTGTGTATGTACGTACTTTCTTTCTTTAACAATGTACAAAACCCTTACTGTAATTTTTTGCAAAAGGAATGCTTGTAAATCTAAAATATGCTCTTTCCCATTGACACTAATGCCGAAGACATTAAATAACCATCTAAAACAAATATTTGTATGAAACATCTAAGTGCCTAAGGCTTTTGCAAAGTACTGTGTGTTGAGCGTTCCCTGTCTGGATATTCCGGTGAAGGGAGCCACCTGGGACTCAAAACGACAACCGTCCGGTGAAAATCTGGGCTGCGCACCACATTTATCCGTGCAGCTGATGCTCTAATATGAATTAGTGGTAGGTTTATATAATAAGACACTAATTTTTTACCTATTTGTACACCAGCATTATTTTTACTATATCAGCTGAAGATGAGTACCTTGCTCGAGGGCACGGTGGTAGGAGCAGGGGTTCGAAATCAAGTGCCTCTAGTGCAATTGGCTCTAATCAGCATGCGCTGTGCTGCCCCTACCAGGCACTACTTGCCATCCGTGCTATCGACTCCCAGCACTGGGTCACATGTGTCTGAGCTCCAGAGCACACGCTATTTTTGTCGGAACATGGGTGCTGCAGTGGAAGGTCGGGGAGGGGGGTCGGTCAGAAGAGCCCTCATCTCTATCCCCTTCGAACTAGCACTCTCCCTTCCCCTCTGCCACTGCCTCTGTCTTAGGGCGCGAAGCCACGTCCATCTGGGAGGGGGGAGGCGACACAATTACAGCGTCTGAGCAAACAGCGGGCAGGAGGCAATTATGGAGCCGACAGGTCCCCCCCCTCCGCCCTCGGAGGCCTCGCTCCCAAGCCCGACAGCTGCCTGGCTGAGCAGCAGGACTGGGAAGCGCACCGATGCGCTGCTCTTCATGAACGGGGGATTTTTAAAAAATATTTCTTTACACTTTTTTCAAGAACAATGAGATGCAGCCACAGCCACATCTGAAGACCTGCTGGGCTCGGCATGAGGGAGCCATGGTGGCGGCTTCCAGCGGCATCACAAAGGTGACATCATCATCCCCCACCCCATCCTTAGGGTAAGGTCCCTGGTTGAAACCCTATCAACAAGCTGCGAGCAATACTGATAAAAAAAATAAATAATAATAATAAATGCATAAATTGTACTTTTGTACGTAATGTACAAAAGTACATTTTGTACATAAATGTATGTCGCTTTAGACAAAAGCATCTGCTAAATGAATAAATGTAAATGTAATAATAATAATAATAATAATACAAGTAGCACAGCATCTTTTTTTTTTCATCCATTGCTTTGCTTGTGAGGAGAAAAAGTGTTTGTGGTTTCGAAAAACACTACACCCTGCTGACAAAACTGTCACACAGATGAGTGCCAAGGAATGGATTCTGGGCTGTGCAGAAACCCAGTTCTAAACCCCACCCACTCACCTGCAGCTCCACCCCCTTCTCTCTGGGCTCAGCACCTTTGTATCTATATTTTACTTATACTGTACCATACTTATATTTTTCTCCAAAGTGACAAACAACTCAGAGTAAACAAAGCGCATGATATGAAGAGCTTTAGACAGAAGTGGATTATGGACACCACCATGTTGCAGGTTCACATCCCCCCTAGTAGCTCCTATAGAAGTGACATTCAAATGCAAATACATAGATAATCATAGCAGATAGCGTTGCACTCATTTATGAAGCTTTCAGGAGAGAAGTGGCTCTGAAAGAGATAGGTTCGAGATCCTTCTTCAGTGTGGGAGGGATTCAGCAGCTCTGAGGGACACATGGACCTCATTGCACCACACTAGGGACAGAATGGAGAATCGACTTTGGTTTTGGATCCATCATGAGTGAGACCAGCAAGCAGCCAGTGGTGGAGAAGCACAGTACTCTTCCCGGACTGTTGGGACTGATCGGTTTCTGTATGTATTGGGGTTCAGATCCTTCAGATCCACTGACCATCTTGTAGGCTGTGACCACAGTGTTGAACATAAAATGGGCAGCTACAGGAAGCCAGATACAATGAGGGGGAGGGACACATGGGAACTCCACTGGGCAATCTGAACACCACTCAGCACAGCACAGCACAGCACAGCACACACACACACACACACACACACACACACACCTTGGACGTCACTTCAGCAAGAAAAACACACGCTACATCTGTCATTTATTAGTGTTGGTCAACAAACAGCGGAGTCGTGCGACACAGAAGCAGACCTCAGCACACAACAGACATTACACCGGTATAAATACGAGTCGCAAGGCGATTGCAGTGACCCACCACGGTAAACTGTAAACTCATCTCCATGTCTCCTTCCACACATCAACGCTAAACACACACAGGGAAGTGCTGACTGCGGTGCAGAGGAACACCGTGCAGAAATGGGGTCCCCTGTCCCCCCCCCCGAAACTGTCAACAGAAAGCAGACTCCTTCCTAGGGGGCTACGCAAGGTGGGCTTCGTGTGACATCACAAAGGTGACGTCATGGAACCCCAGCCCGTCTTTAGGGTTAGGTCCCTGGTTAAAACCTTTGGGCCAGTTTGTCCGTTTCGTTTGATCGATCGTTTGTTTGCTTATCTGTTTATCCCATTCAGCACCTCGTCTTCCGCCACTCGATCGACTGCATCGTCTTCCTCACGGTTCCCCGTAGCCTGCCCACCTCCTTCTCGGCCACTTCCTCTTCGTCCAGCAGCTGCTGCATGTACCCCGAGGTGCCCAGCAGGACGTGTCCCGTGGCCTGCATGGAGAACAGAGTCCAGCGCAGCATCTCCCTGCGGCCGGGAGGAGCACAGACACGGCATCACGCTCACGTCAGGGCCTGTTTGCACTCGGTTTGCTTTGCGACCTCATCACGCGTGTGCCCAGGTGAGGTCCAGCTCCCAAGTGAAGGTGTTTGGCAGAAATGAGAATAATTAACTTATTTCTATTATGAGGCTCTTCAGCAGATGCTTTATTATCCCGAAATACCTGGTACCCTGGATCAAGGTGCTTACCTTGGACTGACGCTGTAAAAATTACCCATCTATGTGAGTGGGTAGATCACTGCTAAACGAATACATGTAAATGAGCACACGGCCCCGTTATAGCGCCCCGGTGCACTCACTTGATCATTGTCTTGGCCCTGTAGCAGCGCAAGTCGTAGGAGAGCGAGTACACGCCGTACAGAGTGGCCTTCACGTTCAGGCAGCCGATGAACTCCTCGGGGTTGTTCTTGTAGAGGTCAAAGGTCAGCCGGGCCACGTCTCTGCGGAGGCGGTGGTTGCCGGAGAACACCTGCTGCGTGCCCGTCTGCGGGAGGAAGGATACTGTGACGGAGAACCGTGTTGCTGGACTGTGACACGTGTGGAAGAAACCACAGCGCGGCCCCAGCGCTCCTCCATGACGCAACTCAGGCCAAAGAACAGTTTTAGAATAAAAGGTCACCACTGGAGTGAAATATCTCATACGGGACAAAAAGGTGACACAAACTGATCCGTGCTGGACTGGGGCCGCTTGCCTCACTTCCTGCTGTTCCATTCCGGAAACTTCCGCATGAACAGCTCTCAGCGCTGCACGGCAACCAATGACAAAGTAAAAAATGTTGCATGTTAATGAGGTGGCTGGAACACTGCTGGCACCTGACGACGGGAAATGGCAATAAATCATTGATGAATCAATTAAGTAAATATGCAAATTGGCATCACAGGTAGGTATCGGGACCAAGCTGGAGAGGGTCGAGCCCTCCCTGCAGCTGGAACCCAGCTGCGCTCCGACTACCTCGTCTCCAACCGATGTGCTGTTCACGGTGATACGCTAAAAGGGTGGGGGCGAAGGGTGAGAACTGTCTCCTTGCACTGAAGGGACCTGGGTTCAAATCCCACCTCCATCCCACTAAAACATCATCCGTATCAATGTACCTAATTTTTGCAACTAACTCCAAAATTCAACTCCCAGCTGTCTCTGTAGTGCCCTCAACCGAGGTACTTAACCTAAACTTGATGCAGTAAAAATTACCCTGCAGTATAAACAGGTAAATCAGTGTACATAACCCTGATTGCTGTAAGCTACTTTGGGGAAAAGTGTCAGATAAATAATGGTTAATATTAGAATTGGACCCTCAGGATTCCCACTTGTATTTCCATGGGGGGGGGGGGTCCACGGGAAAGGGGGGGTCTCGGGACTCACTTGCGGAGGTGTCCACTTTTGCCCCTTCTCCAGGAGCATGAGGACAGTGTTGTCCTGCAGCGTGTGGAAGAAGTCCTCCGTGTCCACGCCGGTCCCATCCTCATCCAGTACCACGGAGCTCACGCAGCTTGCGTCCAGGACAGCCGTGGCCTGGGGGCGGGGAAGCAGGGGGAGGGCCAAAGCATCAGTCATCGAACAGTGCAAGGTGATTGGACGATGAGCACCGAGGTCATAATGTCAGGTACAAGGGGCCCAGTACCCCCCCTCACCTTTTCTAGAAGGTCATGTAGCCCGTCCGCCATAATGCCCTTCTTCACACTGCGGTCAGCGTTGGACACCCGGAAGGGCTTGGGTCGTGGGGTCCGGCCCGTGAACAGCTGCTGGGTCATGGTGGCGCTGGCAGTAACGCACCTGGGGTAGGAGGGTCCGGGCAGAGGGAGAGAGCTCAGGGGGGGTCGTCCAACAAAACACATCTCGCTGCTCCATGGATCACCGTCGCCGTGAGACGAATAAACAGGTGACACGGGTGACCGTCACCATGGCGACGGGCTCTTACTTGGACAGGGATGTGGGAGTCAGCAGGCTCAGCGACTTCTTGGCGTATTCCATCTTCTGGGGCCTGGAGGGACGAGAGAGCGGTTCCCTTCACGCTGACAAATGGCTGGAGTAGATCGTGGATCCGGCACGAGGGGGCGCCAACGAAACACTGCACCCATGAGCGCTAGCGGCTGTGCCGCGTGTCTCTCTAGTGTATCGGAATTGTTTCCAGTAATAACAAATCACAGCTTTTACTGAGCTCTGAACACAGGAGGACCCGTTAACTTTCACCAATATAGGCGGTCTTCACTCCAGAGGCCAGACGGGCGTCCAGTTCCGACATCTCCGTGAATCGTCACCTTTCGCTCGAGAAAAGTCACGCAACTCGCCGATCGCGCCGTTTCAGCCGTCGCGCACACAGGCCACGCACGCCATGTCTAATCCACAGCCGATCATTTGAGAAGGGCTCGACCCCCCCCCAACAAAGGTTGTCACGTGAAAATTCCAGAAGGTATTCGACACTTAATAATAAGCTTTTTGTTGTTTACATTTACGACAGCTTTGTCCAAGGAAATTTACACTGATTTACCCATTCATACAGCAGGTTAGCTTTAACTGTAACAGTTCAGGGTCAGCGCCTTGATCGAGGGTATTGCAGCAGGAGGTGGGATTCAAATCCAGGCGCTTCTGCTGTAGGATGATGGCTCTAACCACGACGCCCCCTGCTGACCCTGAAGCTGATAGTAACCAGCTGGAGACAAAATGATACTTACAGGATTAAGAAGCGGTAGATGTGAGTGAAAAGCACCGGTATAACGTGGTAACGCCTCCCTCGGAAACTTGCTCTGCCACACAACCGCAGCCTCTCGGCAGCTCCCTTCCTCGCCCCGGACCTTCAACTTTGCTCTGGACGCACAGCTCTGCGTACAGTTCGCTTTATTGAGCAATGGCACCCCCCACCCCCTTGCCCCTCCCACACTCCTCGGCTGCAGGTCACACCCCCTAAAATCCTGTCGGCCTCATTTGTCCTTAACAGTAACAACTGCGGCCACTGCTTGCAGGGAGAAACCCGGAACCATGGGAAACTTCTTATCGTTTACAGTACAAATGGCTCTCGGGGGTTAGGAGACAGTAAACGTGGAGTGAACACCATCCACATGGTAAACACTATAGTAAACACCAAGACAAAGCCACCGTTTTACACTGTCCTCTTCATGGTGTGACAGTACAAAAGACACAGATTTAACACTCATTTATCCGACACTAAAGTTTTCCAAAGTGATTGACACCAATCGTGGCGTTTACGCAGCAGGGTAATTTTTACTGTATCAGTTCAGCGTTAGTACTTTGATCAAGTGTACTGCAGTAGGAGGTGGGATTTGAGTTCAAGGTGGAAGCTCTAACCACGATGCCACCTGCTGCCCACGTGGGGTAATTTTGCTTACCGCATTAAGGCCTTGCTGTGAGTTCAGAAACTCGCTTGTGATTTACGGCGCGGTGAATCCAAGTTCAGTGCGTGCAGAAGCTGGACCAGAAAGCGGTGACACAGCAGAAGGGATGCGACCCAGCAGTGGGTGAAAAGTGAACGAGTGACTGTGAGGAAATAAGTGTCTAAATATAACAAAGGCCTGATGTTTTTCTCCAGCACGACTTACAACGTTCATTTTGTATGCTAAAGCAAGGTAATTTTTACTGTTAATCAGTTTAAGGGAGGTATCTTGACCAAAGGTACTACAGCAGGAGACGGGATTCAAACCTATGACCTTCCGATTACACGGTTACAGGTGTAGCCCCTGCACCAATACGTACAACCGTGGCACTGTATCCTGTCGAGGAACGGACTACGACCCTCACGGGGGCCGCACCCGCTGCCAAGGGTGTGTAAAACACCTCTAAATTGAACCCAAAAACCGTCCAATCACACGCTTCCAGAGGACAACAAAAGGAAGCACCGAATCCCCAGCCACCGGATGGTGGAACGAAGCAGGAGCAGCGGTCGACCGCTGGATATAAGGGACCATCAAGTGGAGCGACACACGGCACAGCTGCGCATTAACACCAGCGGCAGTCGAACCGGCAACTCGGCGCAAGAACTCTGGATAATGTAACGTTCCTCGGGCAACGCCGTGTGTGACACAGTGCAACAGACCTCTCGCGGACAATTGTGCAACTGGTTCTGGGGCCAACGCAGGCCTGTGCTCTGAGAGAGATTACACAACGTGTGTGCGTGTGTGTGTCTGTGTTTGACATTGCTGTGCGGTTGCATTCGTTTGGTGTCATCTGCTCACCTGTAAGTGACTCTGCCTCCAAGGTGAAGTAGACAAATCTGTAGCACCTGGTTATTGAGGTGGACTGAGAAGGTTAAACGGAGTTACTCAAGCTGAGAGGGGGGTTGGTAAGTTCCCGGCTGAAGGACCCCCCCCCCCCACAAATGTCCAAGTGCTGCAATCGTGACCAGGTCACCATCTGACATCATTACCAGTGCAGCCAGTGGCAACACAGAAGCTCTCTGAGCTCCAGGCTGGTTTCTTAACATGCTCCCAGCTGCCAACATTCCACTGCAGGACCCCCTCCCAACACACACAAAGATACACCAACAACCTAAAACTGCTAAAAATCCACCAAGGTTGATGAATCACTCAAACACTCAGGCTGTCGGTCACTAACAGCGCAGGAGGTCCTGTGTGTGTGTGTGTGTGTGTGTTTCACCTGAAGCACCATTGTGTGATGATGATGACGAATATTTATTGAGCGAAAACAAAATCCAATAAGTGCACAAAGCAACTCTCCACACCCACCTGTGTTGAGGGAGCCCAGAGCACACAATTCCTGCAGAAACTGGACCCCAACCCCGTGGCACGAGGCCAAAAGTTAAACCCTGGACCCCCTCTGACTCCGGTCGAGGTGTGAATGCAGCTGTGCGAATTCAGTGTTTGTCTTAGGAAATATAAAGAGACAGCAAAAATGCAATAATACAGAGGGAAAGATGTTCAACCCCTTGTGCCAAAATCAAGGGGGGCTGGACACAAACCAACCGTGCCACCAATACTCCTTCGTACCCAAAACCCCACATACCCCTCATCCCCCACCAAACAGTTCCCTCCACTTAAAAAAAATAACTAAAAATCAGCCCATATCATGGGCAAGCACCATCCTCCTCGCCGGGAGCCACCGCGAGCACTTCGTTGGGGTTGTCAAGTGGGCACCTTCCTTCGTTGATGTTTCATTGAATTGAGCCCACGACACCTCCAGAAGGCTCAACGGCGAGATCTGGCGTCCCAGACCCACCCCCCTCCATGCCCACAGTGCCATCCCAGCGACTCCACCCACCAAAAAAAACCCACCCCAACCACCAACAACCAACCAATACACCACATCAGCATATGGAGGTGACAACAAAACTCAAACCATTGATGTTCACCTAGGCGAGTGCTCCCCACTCAAGTGTGCTTCCCCCAAACACCCTGATGCCTCCTCATCCACAACCACTGACTGGATCTTTCTGCTACCTCTGACAAGCTTTTGATCGCTGCTTTTAATGACTGACCCCTGAAACCAAAATCCAACAGTAGCGACATGGTTGATTTTGCAACAAACCCTGTTGCACCAATCTCCACCGGTCTAATAAAGTAAAAAAAACTTGGATTTACACTCATTGATCCTTGTGTTGGACCATAGAGCAGGATACGGAGGACAGCAGAGTGTGGTCGGCCTCCTCCCAAGCATCTCCGGCGGACTGCAGTCCCTTACGGTGGGGGGGCTGGGGAGGCACGTGCCAGCGGAAACACAGGGGACTTGGGCAAAGTGATCAAGGGAGGGAAAAGCTGAAGCAACAGGCTATAGAAGTTCTACACAAAGCATCAAATGTCTTGTGGAAAATGGGCCTAAATTAGTATTTCCCTGACCAGAAAGTGGGTGGAGCCTCTCAATCCTGGACTGCCAGTGTTTTATTTTTCCACCTTCCTTTGCAGTGGGGGATTTGTTTTCCTCTCCTCAGCACCTGCAGGCCTGTTCAGTAGCTCAGTGCTGAACGGTGTGTCCCCCTGGGACGACGTCCAGTGCTCTGTCACCCTGCTAAGAAGAGATTTCCATAAAAATTCACACACGCTGCCTGAAACCACTTGTCCTGAGTGGGGTCGCAGCAAGCCAGAGCCTAACCCGGCAACACAGGGCACAAGGCTGGAGGGGGAGGGGACACACCCAGGACGGGATGCCAGTCCAACGCAAGGCACCCAAAGTGGAACTTGAACCCAGACCCACCATAGAGCAGGACCCAGCCAAACCTGCTGTGCCATTGCACCCCGTCTCCAGAAAAATTGATTTTTCTTTTTCCCCTGCTTTCCCCCTTAGAACACGCACATAGAGAGAGGCCGAGTGCAGATGGACAGACACAATGGACCAATTCTGGAACGTGACCCGCAAACACAGGCCGAGCTCTGTGTGTGTGGCGAACAGTTATTGGGCATCAGTAAGCAACGATCACCCCAATGTTCATGGAGTCCAGCTGACCCCACACTGCCTTGGGGGGGGGGATGGCGATGACTCCTGTATGTGTGTCAAGTGTTATAACTCTTTTACTCATACAGCAAATCTGCACACCGATATAGATATGACTCAGTGACTTTATTATTTTTTTTACCATCACACAAAATGACACATTGGCGGGGCAGCGAATGCAGCGACACACAGCGAAACGCAGCGGACAGCAGTGCAGCCGAACGGAACGCACGGGATTATATGTCAACAATCGGTCATACTGGGTCCAGTTACGTTCAGAAATTCACATTCTGTCCTGCAGCTGTGTCGGTCCTCGCCGTAAAACAGCGTAAAAGGCCCGCATGCAGTTAAGGTGTAGAGTTACTCTGCATCACCAGTGTTTTGTTTGTATCTGGAGCAAAGTACGAGGACAAGAGTACTGTACGTGCACAGAGTAAACGACACTGGGAACAGCTCACCATTTATTTGTATTTATTTGGTGGAACTCCGGGGTGAAAATGTGCTGTTCGGCATTTGCCTAAAAAATGGATGTAACAGTTGATCGGTAATTGTGGACACCAAGAACTAAATGGTTCAGAACAAAGTGTGTTCAGAAAATATTAGTAATAGAACTCACAAATATCAGAGGGGCACATTAGCACTTCTTCAGCGCTGGGACCAAATTTGCCCCCTTTGTCACATTTCTGGTTTAAATATAGATCCTTTGTGCAGCACAGGTTCCCGGCGGAGGGGCCAATTTCCGTTTGCTCGCCAATGGTTCCCGGCGAAGGGACAGCGACGCCTTTCAGAGATTCGCTGACATTGTCAGTAATAAAATCACTCCTCTGATGTGGCCGCAAACAAAAGCAACCCATCAGATTTTATTAAACATGCGTGCGGAGTCCCTGGGCAACTGGGCGCGATCGTTAGACGTCTTCGTCCCCGGAGCAATCGATCGGTCCTTCTCGCGGGCGTCCGTCATTCACGCCGCTTCCTGCTGTCGCTGCCGGACTGATGGATGACTTTCTACGCACCGCAGACTAATACTGTAGGTTGCGTAGATTGATATCAGTCATATGGTTTCCACTGATTATCTTTGCACAGCACACTGGGCTGTCAGCATTGCTACATAAATAAACGTTATTGCTACTCTTATTGATGATGACATGACTCAGTTTTGGAAGCAGCGAAACACTGCGCAATCTTTGCCAAACACGCCGAATCTCGCGTGCAATCGCAGGTGGGACCGGAAGTGCGTTCACCACTCAGCTTGTTCGTAAGTCCGAAATCACCTCAAGCACCAAGCCACAATAAATCAAAGCTTCACAGTACGCTTCCTTCTTTTATTTGTAGGTCGGATTACAAAAAAAAAATCCTTCGATATTTCATAAAACTGTGAGACTTTTTACTCTAATTTCTACATAACTTAAACCCAATTACCGAAAATAAAAATATGTCGTCTCTGCAATCTCCTATTCGATGCTGACTGTTGACTAATTCATCACGTGAACGTGTGCAAAGTTCCTCATCGTGTTACAAAGCAAAAAACATAGGAGCATCAGACAGGAGCTGTAAACACTGTGAAAGTGAGTTGAATCGAGGTGGACCCACACCGCTATTCCATCTCTATTCTGTTTGAGTGCCTCTCGGTGCCAGCAATCGGCTGGGCATCTAAATATAGGACATTTTTGCCATGCGACTAAAAATAAACCGCATAATGTTTGTACTTTGGAATATTCGTTGCTCCCCTGTTCCGGTGCTTATGAAACCTACATTATGCAAAGAACGTAACACCCGGAAATAAAGGAACACATTAAGTAAAGAAAACACCCAGAGCCCGCCGCCCGCCCCAATATCACCTCTGACCCCCACGGTTCTACTTTCTCCTCCCGATGCGGGCCATGAGCTCCGCATTGGCCGCTGCCTTAGCGTGCAGGTCCTGGTTCTTGGCCAGGTCTATGAGGACACTCAGGATGCTGGTGGGGACGTCCAGCGACAGGGCGAAGCGCGGTCCCTGGGGGCTCCTCTTTGGGGCGGGCGGGCGCTGCTGGGGCCGGCTCCTCCGCAAGGTGGCTTCCAAGGTCCTGGGAAGCCCCCTGCTCTTCTGAATGTTGAGGTTCAGCAGGTCCTCATCCAGCTGCCCCACCTCTCCAGGGTCCTCCCACAAGGAGTCAGGCCCTTCCCTCTGGCACAGGGAGCTGCACACCAGCAGCATCACCAGGTACGCATGCAGCCACATCCCTCGCACCTTCTCTTGGGGGGCACATTGTGACAGAGGTGCAGAAAAGGTGAGCGCTGGGTGCTCAGGTACACAGAGAAACCACAAGTTTCACTTGCGTTTTGCAACATCATTGTAATGAACATGTGTGTTTAGAATGATGACAATATTAGATATCAAAGTGTCAATCAAAGTGCAAAGTTCTGGAGTTGCTGTCATTTTAATAGCCGACTCAAGTCTCACAAAAAACCAGTTTGACTATTTAAATATATTATGAAATAATATATCTGACAGTTTTCTCCAAGGTTGGGATGGAGACAGGAGGAACGTACCTGGGATTAATCTTCACTCTGCAGGAAGTTCTGGAAGGTTCCGCTGAAGCAGGACAATGTCAGGCCAGCTCTAGGGTGCTTCGTCCGGCGGTGGAGCGTCCACTCCAATGCAGGACCGGTGTGTGACTGAGCCATCGGCCGTCCTCCACTTGTACATCTCCCTGACTGCCCCCCCAGCACCCACCCCCATACGTATCATCTCCGCCCACTTCCTTCTCCAGGTCCCAGTCTCTCCTTCAAGCAGCAACCCCCTCAGCTCTCTCATTAAAGAGTCCCCCTCCATATTACTCTTACAGGGAAATTTCCCATTGTCTACCTAATTTAGCTCTTTGGGTCAGCTTAATTTATTGAGTCCAGAGTCCACCCCCGACCCCCCAGAAGTTTTTATACAATGTGACATTATATTAAGAGCAGTTGTTCTGGGGAATTACACCCCAGGCCAAATTTGTTGTTCCCAAGCAGAAAGGGCTGGAAGAGAACTGAGAACGACAAGGACGTACATCTAAGCAGACTGTGTTTGTGGAGGTGGTGGAGGGCCACGGGGTTGAAAGGGGCACAGCAGAAGAACAAGCATCTTCCCCAGCCCCCGATGCCATGTCCCCGTTTGCCCGAAAATCAAAGGCGTACACTCATCAGGCTAACGATGACCACGCTGACTGCAGAAGGCCACATGGCTCCTCTGGTCCTCTATCAAAATGCACATCTGTCCTCCTGCCACAGAGTGGCAATCTTTTTCTCCCAGCTGTTTTCAAACACACCACCAGAATGAACGTAGGCAACCGCTGCGTTAACTTTTACCACAAGTGACAAAGTTCTGCGGAAAATTCATAAGCTTCGAAGTCACAGTTGTCAAATGACAGAAAAGCAACATTGATGGTTTTATACAAGTTGCTGCTTGTGGACTAATAGACACGTATTTAAAAAAAACATTTGTGTGTAAAAAGACTACCATCACGTCAAATTAAAAAAACAAAAACGTTCTAAATCACATGTATGACACACTGAAATGGCCGGTCAACTGCAATACCAAACTGCTAAACAGATCACGGTCCAAACTGCTGCCACACCCAGCGAAGAGAGGAAGCCGCAAGGGGCCTGTGACCCAGCAGCCTCACCTGCGCTGTGACTTTTCACCTACTTATTGCCCAGGTACACACACGGCAGATGAATGTGTTGCGTCAAGGCTCCTTATCACAATCGGGCGTTTCGTTTTGTTTATGACCCCGATGCTGAGGTCACATCTCCAGCAGGACATTAGCATCACCCTCAGCTCACTGTCAGGTGCTCTTTCACCCACGTCAATGTGAACTTCGACAGGGCGAGATTCTTTGCGAGAGAACGGTGAGGCGGCCAGGAGCTGACGTCGCACCTGCCTTTTCCGCCAGGGAACAATATGTCCAGGAAGTGACAGCAGACAGCTTTTATCTATCTAGCAGAGATAGTGGGATTATTCACAGCCTTCCCTCTTTCACACGCATGGTGACAGATGACAAGCATCAGGTGATGAGGGTCCAACTCGCCAACTGTTCCAGTTGGGTTCGGAGTGACACCACCAAAGGTTTTTACTGGCTGTCATGTTCACAGAGCTCTAAGCATGTCATCACACATAACCATGTTTCACTCTTTAAAGGATCCTGTTCCCTGTTGTACATCCTTTGACTACTGAGCAAATCAGCAAGTCAAATCGAGGAATGCAAAGCGACACCCCAAGACAGAGAGACTCAGAGAGAAGTAGCGCTTTATTACCATATTATTTTATTCAACCCTGGTGGAATGAGATCTTCTGTCATGAACCGGAGAAGACAGAAGAGAACCATGGCTACATCAGGGAATTAACACAGCCCTCTGCTCCCCCACATTCAGTCTGCTGAACAGCACAGTCCCTTAATGATCTCTGATATCCTCGTCCCTACAGCACTGCATGGAGTCTGATCATGCGGAAAACTGAGACACACACGCTGCACAAAAATCTTCTTCTGAGGATGACATATAGAAAGAGAACAAACAAACTGAGGAAAGAGAACCAGGGGAACGTGGCTCTAGGGAATGTGGGGGAGAGAAGAAACGGGGCTGCACAGTACACAGGAAACACACCTATTGGGGGGGGGGCACTGATCACACTGATCCTTCTTTTCATATCTGTTGTCCCATGGAGAGAGCAAGATGTAGCCACAGGGGGCTGCATCATGGGCCCTATAACGACGATGATGGGTGCAGCTGGCTAGCTTTAAAACCGGAGCCAATACATGGCACTGCGCATCCTGTTGTAGTCGGGAAGCTGTTCGATGGGACCTGGGACACAGAGACAGATGCTTCACACAGAGACAGACAGGCAGACAGACACAAGGTGGTGTATCATGACTCCAGCCACCCCCCACTCACCCACAGCGGCCACGGCAGGGCACTTGTCATAGATGTATTTGGAGCAGACATCGCGCACCATCCTGGGGGTGACAGCCTGTGGAGGAGGAGGAGAACAGGTTTGAGACGTGGATCAGCAGGGCCATTTTCCACCAGTGAGAGCAGCATAATCGCAGGCTGTCAGATGGCACATCACTGATAAAGGGTTGCTGAGTGAAATTAGCACCCATTAACCGAGTGTACAGAGGGCTAATTGGCTTATTCTGCATCAGGGGAGACTGGGAACAGCTGCAGCATGGGTTTTCCCTCAGCGACGTTCTCGTGAACTACTAGCTATGAAATTCAGTACAGGGGGTCCTCTTAACCCAAGCGCCACTGATGTGTGGTGGGTTTGTGGGAGAGGAGGCAGCTGGATGAGGCTGCTGGGTAAACGAGGGATCGAGATTGGCTGGAGAGCCCGCGGGCCGCCAGCAGGACTCACGTCGATCTTGGCATCCCACTCCGCCAGGGGAATCCGTCGACCGAAGGTCAGCACTTGCCTGCCGATGTCTTCACACAGTGGCGTGGTGCCTAATGGAGAAGACAGTGACAGGGCGACACGGGACTGGGTCACTGCTGAAGACAGCACGGGCGTCTCAAATGAGTGAATCAGTGAAGTGCAGATGCAGAAACATAGAGGACGAGTGGGTACAACTGAAAACAAGGGCAGCTTTTGATACTGAGCAGTCTGGACACTCGGTGTGGTTCAAGTACAAACCGGTCTGAACAGTCTAAACAGAAATGGGTAGCATGAATACAGCAGCGCATCATGAGAAACCAGGGCATTGACTGGCTGCGAAAAATCAATACTGCCCATTCAGCGTGTGTTCAAAGGAGAGAGTGGCGAACAGGGTCAGAACAGTGGTGGTTATAACCAACAGGAAATCAATTTGATGAGCAACAAAGGATGAGAACGATGAATGATGCAGGGGTGGGGACTGCGGGTGTCGCTCACCATCCAGTTGGCCCAACAGTGTGGCCTTCACTACATTCTTAGCTCGGGTAACGTCACTGTCTGTCACTGTGGTGCACAAGTTCATCCTGGGTGGGGACAGAAGGACAAGGAGGAAGGAGAACATGGGGGACAGAGACTCATCCAGACATCCAAAAGCCTGGGCTTTTGAACAAGAAACAAGCTGAACCGCTTTCACTGGCTATGTGACTCTGGGTCACTCAGTTCGCTTTCAGTACAGTCAACTGTTAAAGAACTGACAAAGGCCAGAAACAGAAGGCAGTGAAGGAGTACTGGTAAAACACAAGGACTCACAAGCCAAAAGGTTTTTGGCTCAAGTGCTAGGAAAAGAACTCCTTCGATAATAGTACTTCAACTGAACTGAGACTGAAACGTACAACCTTTTATTGGCTAAACGCAAAAGTGTCTTGAGATAAAGGTCAGCTAATAAAAGTATAAAAAAAAGGGGCATTTAAAATTAAATGAGAAAATGTTTGCATCCAAAGCCCACATTTCAAACACTGGTAATATGGCAATGAACGTGGTAAGTGAGGAATTTCAGTGAATCACTGTGATTAATGTGCACAAAGGTGCTAGGAGGACCAAGAACACTGACCAGGCGTTCTGCACCATGTGCATCATGTCCTCGATGTGGTGTTTGTCCGTGACAAAGTAAACGCCGAGGAGCCCCGTGTCACTGTAGGTGGTATGGAAAGTCTGATAGCGCTGGCACAGCTTCTCCTCAAACGCGGTACGTGCCAGCTGGCTGCTCAGGTTCTGCAGGGCAGTGTTTTTATTGTAAAACAGTTTTTTGTTAACAGCTGGCACAAATAACTAACAAATTTAACCCTCAGTTGCAAAGTCAGTATGTAAAGCACTTGTTGTAATTACACAATCAGTAATAAAAAAATAAAAAAAAAGACGAAAGAACTACCTTCGGCCCACGTTATTGGCAAAACATGAACATTAACATAATAAGATGGTACAGATATATTTGGATTTGTGGATGTTTCTCAGCTCCTTTCACATGTTCTTATCCGTGATCCTGTCCGTTACTCAGACCAGCCTCCAGAGCAATAGGAAACAGCGATGAGGGGAGCACCAACTCCTCATCACCTCAGACACGACCCCTGCTGTAATTCAGCCCCCATGTAAACCCACCTTCCCGCCGCTGTAGGTCATATCATAGTTCCCAATGATGGCGTTGGCAACCATGAGGGGCACAACATCAGGACTGTTGGCGCCGGCACCCTCTACGGCGATGGCGACGTGAGCCAGGGGCATCGCGTCGTCGCGCATGCGGATCTGCAGTGGGGAGACAGACGGGGAGAGAGGTGAAGAAATACAAAGGAGCTGTCTGGGCACCGAGAGCTTCAGTCGTCAGCATGCTGAAAGAAAAAGGGCCGTTGCACTACTTGGTCATATTTTCTGGTATTGATCAAGTGCGCCACCTGCCGGCCACTGGCAGGACTCACCTCACTCCCAGTAAAGCGGCAAAGGGAGAGCACGGGAACAGCATCTCCATCATACTGGAAAGGCACGCTGCCCAAGTGCTGCTTGGCCAGGTCCACCAGCTCGCTGTGACTCACACCTGAAGACGGAAGACCAGTTAATTGAGCTGCCAAGGCCAGGGGGGTGACTGGAGTGTTTGGAAAGGGTTTGAGAAAGATTATACTACCACACAGCACACAAAGCACAAGTGAACATATGTAAGGAGTGAATACCGCACCCCCTGCAGCTGCGAGGACCATGCGGGGTGCCTTGAAGTGGCTGTTCATGTACTCTAGCAGGTCCTGTCGTTTCAGAGTCCTGTAGCATGACGAGAGGGAGCATGAAAGAAAGTACGAAACAAAGCTCGGGAAAGAAAGTGTAACAGGATGTGTGCACTAGTGTACCTGGCGTTGTGTGATGGCCCCAGCACGCTCTGGCCCAGCGGAGTGCCCTGGTAGGCTGTGGCGTGCAGCAGGTCCAGGCATACATCCTGGAAGCTGCCCTCCACCTCCTCCAGCTCTTTGAGCAGCACCCCACGCTGGTGCTCCAGCTCCTCCTCACTCAGCATGCTGTTCTGCACCACCTCGGCCAGCAACTCGATTGCTGAGAAACACAGTTTCAGTCAAACACAAACACACACCAGCTCCACAGAGGAAAAACAGCTTCTGTTATACATGCAACAGAAAACCAGGGCAGTCAGAAGTATGCAAGGCTCACCCTTGGGGAGATCCTTGGTCTGGGTCTTCATGTAGTACGCACTCTGCTCACGGGAGGTGTAGGCGCTGAGGTGGGCACCGATTGACTCCACCTCTCTCTCCAGAGCCGCCTGAGGGTACTTCTTAGTGCCCTATTAAGAAGAGACCCGAGACTAAATTTGCGCACTACGATAAGTGGTGGAGAAAGCTCCTCCTTTCCCCCTCAGAGTTCAGTTGTTTTGGAGTGTCTGCTAAATAAATAAATAAACGCTAAAGTAACAGATGACACGTTAAATAACAATGGGAATAATAGGGTTACTCTCTTGCAGAAGAGCAGAATAATTAGTACCTTGAAGATCAAGTGCTCCAGAAAGAAGCCCGCTCCATTGTTCTTCTCCGTCTCATAGCGACTGCCACAGTTCACCCACAGGCCAACCTGTGTGTGAGTAGGGTTCGATCAGTTAAAGTGTATGAGTCTGCGCGCACATGTGTGTGTATGTGTGAGAGAGAGAGAGAGAGAGAGAGAGAGAGAGAGAGAGAGAGAGAGAGAGAGAGAGAGAGAGAGAGAGAGAGAGCCCCCTCACAGTGCAGGTGCTGTGGCTTGTCTCCTCTGAGGCGATGCGCAGGCCATTATCCAGGGTGGTGAGCAGGGTCTCGGGGTACGCCTGGATACTCTGGGCGTAGGACACACTACTCTGCCCGCGCCTCAGGGACAGAAGCACAGGCTGCGGGGTAAGGAGAGAGGAAAACGTTACACTGACGTGCATGTAGCAAACGGCTGAGTTATTAGTTTTCAAAGACAGATATCTTCCAGCTTAATTACATTTTATCCCATTCATTTCTGCAGCAGAAGGAAGGCAAAATATGTTTGTCCTTCAAGCCCATGCGCGGCAGTAAAAACCACTCAAACAGAAAATCATGAGTGTGGAACCACCTTACAATACATGTCACTCTCTCATCCACAGTGCTTCCAGCTCTTACGGCACATGATATAATATGTATGAGTGTCACGGCGAACAATGACATACAATATCTGGACACATAAAAGAAACGGCTCAGAAGCTGTAAAATACAGAACAGCAACGGCTGTCGATCCAGCAGGGCCTGGGTTTAGGAAGTTTTGTCAATTAAAATTTCGTGTCTATTTTCTCAGATTATTTATTCCGTACGTTTTAAATTTAATTCCACAATTTAACCATTTTACTTTCGTTATACTAAAATCTTTGCGGTTATAGCCAATATTTAAGAATCTAAACGTTAAGTTTATTTAATATGTGAATTCCGCCGCCGGTGTACTTGTTATGACCTCTGACGGAATCGCTTAGCACATGATGATGAAGACACCAGGCAGTCTCGGCTACACACAGAGGCAAATTCCGAAAATTATAGCCTTTAAAGAATCTGTGGACCGATTAATAAGTGTAGATATTTCGTGAAGGTGGGGACTTACGCTGCGAGCTCCGGCGAACGCTCGACCCACCGAGCTCCCGAATCTGCACACGGACGCCGCCATCTTGGCTCAGGGACAGGAAGCGCTCGCTGGCGACGTCATAATTATGCGCCAGGCACGATTGCGCAGCATACGTCGCACTTTTACAACGTTTGCGGAGGACGCGTTGCCTGTACAGTACTGCGTTGAGCCGCACGAGGCGCGTCCGTTACTGTACTGAGGTGCAGAGCACGTCATACATACGTGTGTGAGGTGAGACAGCGAAGCACACTGGAAAAGAAATAGAAAAGAGAAAGCAAGATGCCCAAACGCGGGATAGCCAACCTCACAAGACAAAAAAAAAAAAAAAAAACACAAGGCAACTTACATTTTTTTACGGTTATACCCAGCTGGATAATATTTACCGTATTAATCTGGGCAAAGTACGTCACCAAAGGTACAACAGCAGGAGCGGGATTTCAATGTGGCACTTTCAAATACAAGGCGATAGCTATAACCACGACGCCCCCCCCCCCCGCTGGCCCCCAGAAGCAAATAAAATGGCTGAAATTATAAATAAATAAATTTAAATGTGATTGACATTATTAAATAATTGTAAACGTATCATTGTAGAAGAATTCAGTGATTATTAATTAGTATTTACATGACACTTTCATCCAAGGTGACTTCCATACACAATTTAAATGCACTCGTGGCAATTTATTTTACTGTATCTGTATACCGTATGTCATAATAGAGTATAAAAGTGGTAAAAATACAGCATGACGAGGAGGGGCCTGGTGTATTTCCCACTTGGTGGCGCTCTGACACTATACCTGCTGATACCTTCATTTGTGCCATAAAGGGACTTAAAGGTCTAGCATGGTTCAGAAGGTATGTTTATTTCTACTCTTAAAAAAGCTCTGTTTTTATCTTGGGGTAAAAAGGAAAAAACTGGTCATCAGAACATATCTTCATTGTGCAACCCAGTAATAGTTTGTGATCTGAGGTTTACTGTAGGTTTACCACTATTACTGAGGTTTATTATAGGTTTACCGTTACTAAGCGATACAATACACTGGCTCCTTGTTTCAGAATGACTGAGTTATAGATGTTCAAAGACACTAATATTTTCCAGTTTATTTCTGTTTCATGTTGCTTCTTTAAATTACCCTTTTTCCTCACATTTTGTGGGTCCGCGGTCTGCTGGGGGTCTCCGTTGGATGAGTGGTGCTGGATTATGGCGCTCTTGAGGTTAAAGGCCATGGGAGGAGCATCGGCATGACCAGGAGACACTGGATCAACCCCCCCCAACACACACACACACACACACACACACCATGCGCAAACTGAGTTTTGCATGTGACCCGTCAGTGTTCAGGCTCAACAGAAGGGACCAAACTGTCACATGTGCTTCTCCTGCTTTCCCACAACTACAAAACGAATCGCGTGAGACTTGTACACGTTTTCTCCTGCAGGCTTTTCAAAATTTCATAAATCACGATTATGATTGTACGCCTGTCATTTCGTTCGCTGCTCCTCTCTTCTCATCCAGCAGCTGAGGTCCACGCCCCTCTTTGTTCGGCCCTCTTCTTACCAGCAGTTCGACCGACGAGCCGCAGAGGCGCGTTTAAGCACAGCTACACCTAAGAGGGGGTCGGGTGCCTATTGTTTATGAAACATTTTCGCAAGTTGAGTCAGCGATGAGGAGGAAGCCGAGGACAAAGTAGACGACTGTGTAACCTGACCATATGAAACACAGGTTCCAGGGACCTGTTTGCGTTGGCATGGGTCCCCACTGCACCAGGGTGTCACCCCCCCCATCCTGTATCTGACACTCGCCGTTAGGTGGCGTTTCCTTACATGGGCAGGATCCCAGCGAGCGCCTAAATCAGTGCTGACGGCACGGCACGCTGACAGCAAACAGATCCAAAAGCGTCGCTCTCAGTCGCACGCGCACGTGGACGGCCCGGTCCGAGCATCCGCATCCATTTATTTCTAAAGTTTTCGGTTGAAACCTCACCTCGCTAAAGTAAAAACACAAACGCCACGTTTCATCAGCAGCACTTGATACCGACCACCCGATACACACCACGGCGCAATAAACGTTCCTCCTAAGGAATGCTTCCTTGTGTGTGCGTCGCAGCTGTCCACCTCCGCCTCGTCTCCCATGCGACGGAATGAACTCCCTGTGTCCCTCAGAGCTGCTGAATCCCTCCAGCATTCAAGAAGGGTCTCAAACCATCACTTTGAGAGCCACTTCTCTGACAGCTCCATAAATGAGTCCAACACCATCTGCTATGATTATTTATGTATTTGCTCTTTGAATGTCACTTTTGCAAGGGTTATTGGAAGGATGTCAACCAGCAACATGGTGGTATTAATAGGAGGGTGAGATGGAGGGAGTGACTCTAGAAGAAGGATGAATAGGAGGAGCAGGAGCAGAGAGGGAGTCAGGCAGGTTGGGCTGTCCTTGTCCCGAAAATCACACTCTGTAACCCAGATCCCTGCGGCCTCCTCCACTTCCAGTAACTCCTGATCCAGACACTAGTTCACTTCCTAGAACCCAAGAGTTCATGTCCTTCATGCGTCTCAGACCGGTTCTTGCTCCACTCCCTATGCCCTGTGAGCATGGAATCCTGTGGCTCACCAGGTTATTCCAGATGCTCTTCCACTCCCTTCTCCTCACACACTCTCGGCATGGCTCCGCCGGTACACTCCCCGTCCGCGTTGCTCACACTCGAACCCATTCCTCCTGCTAGTAGTATTCACTCCAACTTGGGAGGTGTTCCCGAAACACAGCAGCGCAATGCAGCCCTGTCCGGTGCCAGCTGCGCACACACACACACACACACATCCCCCCCCCCCCATAGTCAACAGGTCTTTACGAGTGTTTCAGGATGGTGGTTCTGCTAGAGGTCCAATCTCATTCCCCCCCAGCACAGACATGCTCAATGAGAGACGGCGTTTTATAGATGGACACAGCAGCCGGTAGAGTGGGAAAACGAGGGTTAAGCGAATTTGCCGCGCGTGTGTGTATCTGTGCGGCAGTTACGTCAGCTAGGTGCGAACCGGGAGCTCTGGTGAGCACAAGCCGTGCCGCTAAACAGTCCGGGAAGCTTTGCCCAAAACTGCCCCCGATCCTGGACGGGCTCCAGCGCCTCCCACTGCTTGCTCCACGGCACCTGGGGGTGGGAGGGGGTCTGCCGGGGCAGGAGCCGCGGGTAAAAGCAACGATTGAGCCACCGCGCTGCCCCATTGTCCGGGCGTGTGTAAGGAGCCTCTGTGCCAACCCACTGCGCCGCCGAGTCCTCACACAGTGCCATTGTCCTCGGGGGGGAACAACACCGCATTGTGACATCATCCTTTGTGACACCGAGGGTCATCCTGCTGACAGACAGTTGGAGATTCCGGCATTCTGGGGAAGCTCACAAACACATTATTATTATTATTATTATTAATCAATCTCCTTTGTCCGAGGTGACTTACAGTGTTAGATAATCAACTTTACAGTGATTTACCTGTTAATACAGCTGGGTGATTTTTACTGTGTGAGTTCAGGGTGAATGGGGGGTGTGGTGGTGCGGTGGGTTTGCCCTGCATCTGCTCTCTAGTTGGTCTGGGGTTCAAGTCTTGCTTGGGATGCCTTGTGATGGACTGGCATCCCATCCTGTGTGTCCCCCCTCCCCCTCCAGCTTTGCGCCCTGTGTTGCCGGGTTAGGCTCTGGTTTGCCGCGACCCTGCTCGGGATAAGCGGTTTCAGTCAATGTGTGTGTGTGTGTGTGTGTGAGGTCAGGGAGAGTACCTTGATCATGGGTACTAGAACAGGAGGTGAGTTTCACTCCAGGAACCTTCAAACTGCAAGGTATCAGAGATAACAGACACAAATTAATATAATCAGTGCACACACACACCCAGCGCTCAGGAAATCCTCAAGAATACACCTTAATAAATCCGACTTTCTTATTCCTCAGCCCTGCCGGTGATGTGTGGAGTGATTTGAAACTAATCTTTGGGAACTGAATGATGCCCGTGGTCCAGGAAATCCAGATCCAGAGCCCCACCCCGTGCGGACAGGACCAGGCCCTCATTTGCATGGCAGTTAGCAGCTCTTCGGTGGCCTTTGGTGCCCTATAGCCATGCCCTCATGTTCCTGTCTGCTATGTGCCCCAGCTGCTGCCAAGGAAACCGGCTGGGCCGGGGCATGGGGTACGAACGGAGTATGAGCATAGTATAGGTGACATATGGAAGTGTATAGATGGGGTGTGGGAGGTAAATTGGTGGTGGAGTGAGCTCTCGTGTCCCTCAGAGCTGCTGAATCCTCCTACATTCAATAAGGATCTCAAACCCATCTCTTTCAAGGATGGGTGGTGTACACGGGGGGGCTGGTATAAGGCACAGGTAATCTCCAAGACGCACCCTCTCAGTACCCTGGAGACCTTGTCTGAAACAAGAGGGCAGCTGAAGGTATGGCACATGGAGGTGGGCTTAGCTCTAGTTAGCGTTTAGCTGCTAATCCTGCAAACATCTGCTTGCGGTTCGCTTCTCAAAGTCGGCGAATCCCTGACTCATCACTCCAGGCTGGGCGCCGCAGGATCCCCTCGCTCCGTGGCACCTGCTCCTCCACGCTGCGGGTTCGACGGCCCCGGGAGGTTGGGGCTCCGGGCCAGGAGAGTCGCGGGGGTCCTAGGCCCTCGGAAAGAACGGAGAGTCCCGCTGTAGCAGCAGGGGGTTCTGATAAAGGAGCGTCAGAACACAGAGACCCCCTCCGCATATCTCTGATGAGCGCGGCGCTAATAATGGCACGTTCTCCGATTTTGGGGGGGGCGGGGGGTACGGAGCCACCGGCGTCCCCCCCCTCGGAGGTGCGCGTAAGCCGTTCGGGAGCTGAGGGGAACCACATGGCCACCACCACTGCAATGAAAACAAGAGCCTTGATAACGCTGCTCTATAAATACTCGCCCCGAGCCCGTTCCTCCTTCCCTTATATAGCGCGATGGCGAGCGAGTGCCAAGGACACCCGGCTCAGCTCGGTCCTGCTCGGCCGGCCTCGGATCAAACCGCGAAACCAGTCGAGATACGTCCCGAAACGGGCCGCAAAAGGATGGAGGATTTAATGGAGATCGAAAGCAAAATTCAGCAACCAATAAATAGGGTTATAGTCCCTGAACTGAGCTGAATTGAATAGAAAATACATTCTTCTGGCATCCTGTCCTCAGCTTTGACCCCAATGCTTCCAGGATAGGCTCTGGATCACAAGGACCCTGCTCAGGACAAAACAGTTTAGGAAATTGGATGGATGAAGAGACGCTATTTACAGCGAGGGTAAAAGCAGTGTACGGGCAGCACGGCATGACACAAAGCACAGGGACAGAAGTGCGTAAACCGACCGCGAATGAGCGGACAGAGGAAAAGAAAAAAGAAAATTAATCTTAAGTATTTATATTTTATTTCGTTGCTGTTTTTCTCCAAGGTGACTTAGCGTGAGGTTTGCACGCTGAGCTACTTACACTGATTTACAGCTGGGTACTTCGAACCCCGGTCAAGAGTACTGCAGCCGGGGGGGGGGGGGGGTTTAACCTGGGTCCTTTTCAAAAGACACAAGCTGTAACTACTATGCCACCTGCTGCCGAAACATGAGGATCACAGCAACAGCAAAAAGCAGGTCAAAACTTAAGAGAGGACAACAGGGTCTGCTGCGGGTCGCATTTTGAAGCTGCGCCGAGCCGTTTCCTCCCATACGTCCAAATAACGCATCCGCCACACTGTTGCGCGCACACACACACACACACACACACACACACACACACCTATTCATCGATGCGGCGGAGTGTGACATAGGCGGGCACCGCTGGGACAGGTTTGGATGACAGCTGGACAAGGACAGGCAAGGCACGTTGAGGCAGCATAACAGGTTTGGACAGTGTGGGCCTTTACCCGCTGAGCTCGCACTCCTACAGCCTCTCCAGCACTGCGGTGTAAAGGATGGCTCCCGGGACTCTCAGAATCTGCCTCTGATCATCATCATTATTATTACTATTATTATAACAGCAGCAACAAATTTCATGCTTTCCTCCAAAGTGACTCGCACTGTCAGTCGTTTGTGCGCATCTGTGTGCGAACACGCAAACCCCTGCACGGGGAGGCAGGTGAGAGGTTCACATGAACCAGTCCGGTGCATCGGCGGACCCTTCACCTGTACACACACGTAAATGTGTGGAAAAACCGGGGGCCGTGGAGCCGCTGTGTGACGGGTAACTAGTGTCAACTGGAGGCCAAGTTCCTGCTGGAGCAGCGACCGTCACACCGTGTGTGTTGTGTGTGTGTTGGGGGCGTGGCTGGGTGGCTTACTGCGCCTCCTAATATGGGCACAGCACTGACTCTGCAGGACTGCCAAGCTGGCCGAAGGAATGCGAGCTTCGGTGCGCGTACACACACACACACACACACACACCACTCGCACCCAGCGCCAAGATCGCTGAGGGAGACCGATCCACACGAAGAGCACAGCGCATGGGTTGGACACGTGCTTCCTGAGAAATACCACGGTATCCCGGAGCCCTGCTGCCGCGTGCTGCGTTCACTCTTCCTTCAGTTACCTAGAAAGCGGTGCTGCCAAAAGCCTGTAATGAAATCCTTGCACCACAGTAGCGCTACCTCTTACCAGGTACCGTGGTAACCAGATGGTTGTATGTTCTGCTCCCGCAGGGTAGGCCTCCTGCAGGGAGCATAACATACAACACAAGGCTGCGTCCGAGATACCGCACAGCGACAGAGGCCACAGTGGGGGGTCACTCTCATGGCACTGCAGTGTGTGAACAAACCCTTGTGGCCATTTCCCCCATGCAACAGATGTGTTTACACTCCTTAGAAACTGCACTTCCTCTGCCGCTCAGCATCGGTTCGGCACCGTATCGGCGTGTGTGCGCGAACTAGGTTGAACACACATCGCCAGGAACCGCTTGACCCATGCAGGGCCACGGGGAGCCAGAGCCTAACCTGACAACACAGGGCTGGAGGGGGAGGGGACACACCCAGGATGGGACGCCAGTCCACCGCAAGGCACCCCCAGCGGGACTCGAACCCCAGACCCACGGGAGAGCAGGACCCGGTCCCACCCACCGCACCACCACCCCCCCCCCCCCAGGTCGAACAGTCACAAACAATACTCCAGCAAAAGTACTATACCTGTTGCACCAACCACCACTGCTGCACCGCCCTTGAACACAATGTGCTTCACCCCGAGTTACACCAGTGTAAACACCCTCGTTATATTAGTGAGTAAACTGCAGAAACGTGTGAGCTAAACGGTAAAGAGTGACATCACTTATCCTTCTTTATGAACGTGGACTCATCTTGCGGTCAGAGATGGTCACTCTAAACCGATCTCCTCGGCACGGGCCGTCGCCTCAGCCCAAGGTGCGAGGCGACAGCGGAGGCGTCAGTGCGTAAAGTGTGTCTGAGCTGCACTCGACTCATCCAGCGTGACGGTAAATGTGTGTGCGTGCGTGCAGTACTGTTGCTAGGGGCTCTCGGTCTCTTCCACGCCGCTGAAAGATAGGGGCTCCCCGGGGGGCCGTGGGAGGACCAGGGTGTGTCCCGGCCCTGGGTGCGGGTCTGCTCACCGCAGATAAGGAAAGCTGAAAAAGCTCTCCCTTACACGGACCCCTCCTTCCCTCACGCACACACACACACCGCAGGGACTGCGGCGTCCGGAGCCGTTCCAACCACGTTCCTCAGCAGAGTTTGTCCGAAGTGCGCAGACCACGGTTCGGACATCGACTCGAACCCAACCCAAACCGGAACGCGAGGACGAGAGACACGGAAAGGTGCCCTTACGGGGCAGCAAGTCCCGAACTGATCAGAGCTGCCCCCTCGCAAGACCACGGATCAAATCCCATCTCCTGCCCTTGGTCGAAGCACTCTGAACTGGTACAGCAAAAATTACCTGGCTGCGTAAACAGGTAAAATTGTCCAAGTACCTAAAATGCTTTTTGTACACGGAGCTACTTAGTTATTTACCTACCTACCTAATAGCTGGGAAATTTTTAATGCATCAAGGGCAGGACTTCAAGTCAAGCGGCTTCGTCATCATTTCAACCACATATATAGCTGGTACGCTATACAGTGAAACGAAACAACGTTCCTCCAGGACCACGGTGCTACACAACACAAATTTTAACAGCTCTAAAGCGCTGCGGTTCCCCTGGGGCCAAGTCCCAGGTGCACGGGTTTGGCCGGGCCTATTTCGGCGTGCCGGGGTCAGGCAGTCCGGCAGGGTTCGTCCGGGGAGGCGAGGTCACCAGAGTTCAGAACCAATCGCGCGCGCCGCCTATCAGCTCTCCAAGGGCCTGTCACTGTTATCACCGGGGCTCTTCAGGCAGGAATGACAGAGGAGAGACTCTTTAGAGGTAATAATAGAGCCGACAGGTCGCCTGGCACGGCCTCCGACCCCCCTGGGGTCTGGCACCGCCCCCAGATCATTCGCCCCTGGTGCTGTGAGAAACTGGTTCCGAGTGAAGTGCTAAAATATGGCTCCAGCACGACCACGGACACCAGCCAGGCCTGGTAGGGGGGCTGGGGTGCGAACAGCCCCCCCCACAAGGAGCATCTGTGACACCCAAACACATATCAGCCAAATCAGTGCTTGTGGCAGGATGGCAGAGGGTTCCTGCTGCTTCCTTTCATAGGGGAAGTAACATTTTATAGCTGTTTATTTTTTTTCTTAGCATACCCCTTTATTCTTAGCCAAGAGACCTCCCTCTCACGCAGAGCTGCTGAATCCCTCTACACTTAAGTCTCAAAACTGACCTCTTTCAGACTCACTCCTGCCCTGATCTCCAAGTGCTCAACAGAAGTTCGTCTCACTTCCGGTTTTACAGCTTTGCTTTGGTGTTCTGAGGAACATTACACACAATTACAGGGTGAATCAGCTCATGATAGGGTTTGAATGGAAGCTTGGGGAGATCAAATATGTCGCTGCAAATCAGGTTTAATTTAGTGTTAAGCCAAAAAAAAAAAAAAAAAAAAAAAAATTCTTATATCTAGCTTTGTAGGTACCCAACCATCACTGTTATGTATCATTGATTTCACATTGTATCTTCTGAGGCCCCATCTTCAGGGCCCAGACCCACAGTGCCACCTCCACCCAGCTGGGATCACAGCCCAGCAGCGTGCAGCAGTAGATAAGACCCAAGGCTTCAGCGTCTCTCTCTCACACCTCCCACCCCCCACACTCCAAGGGCCACCTGCTGGCCTTCACTTTTTTTTTTTTTTAAAGCACAAGTTGTCATATGTTCCCTTTCTATGCCACCCAGTAACTCCTATTTTATACTGTCAACCTGCACAAGCAGAGCGTTGACTGGGGCAGGAAAAAGCCTCAGAGGCGTGGGTTTGAGTCCCAGGAGTCGTCCTGTTACTCTGGAGCACAGTACTTAAACACTCCAGTAAGAAATGGTTTACACATAGACATGTTCAACTGTTTACACAGCAGTACTTGAACACCCCCTTTCAAATCTTATGACAGTCAAGATTTAAAAAAAAAAAAAAAAAGTTATAGATTTAAGCAAAGAACTAAATACATTTTGCATTTGCAAATTCTTTATTTTTCCACAAATTCTTGGTATGGCTTCTTCAGAAGTAAATAAAATATGGAAAAAGTCCAAGAACAACAGTGCCAGCGAGACGCTGATAGACAACATGGATTTGTGCCATTTGACACTTCAGCCCTCCGGAATGCCCCAGGAACTGCAATGTGACCCTAGCAGGATCCTGAGGACTACATTAAAAACTTTAAAACAAAACTGAGGAGGAGAAGAAGGAAAAAAAAAAAAACTGCTTTGAGTTTAAGTTAGGTCTTCATTTAAATATGTCAACATAAATACTGTAAAAGTTTACCCTAGAACAGCACAGCCACTGCTCAGCAATGTCCTTTCCAAAAAAAAAATCCACCTTTGATTAACAGTTGTACAAAACACATGTTTTACAGTGTTGGCTACCTTGCGTGTTCCTTCGAGCTGCGCCTGCAAAACGCAGCTGCCCTGTTGCATACGGAATGAGCTGTGATTATCTAGATCCATCTAGAACAATCTGCCAGGAGAGAAAACCCAGCACAGACAGACACTGAGCGCTAGTCTCCTAAAATAGCAACAATGACAATAATGATGGTTATGATGACATTCACAGTTGGCAGGGTGGGAGGGCTGTGAAAGAGCAGTTAACACTACAAATAGTCTTAAGGCTGTATTACATGTACATAAAAAAGGTACCATGAGTGTCAGAGTCTCAGCATCTCCAAGTGAGCATCCCCCTCCCCTCCCAATTCCTAAGCAGCAGAGTCCTTTTCAGTGCCCCCCCCCTGGATACCCTCCCAAACCCAGCCAAGGTGTGACCTCCTGCCTGGATGTTCGATGGACAATAAGCGAGCCAAAGCATCCATTGATTGAAATTACTCAATAATAATGTTGAAACTTTGCAATACCACCAAAATGAACAATAATTTGCAATATTGCTGTGTGCTTCTAGGCGGCCTCTGAAATAGCTGTTGAGGCTACTAGGGGGTTGGTGGGTTCTTCGTGATGTCAGAGTTCACCAGCTCCACCCACACTCAATGTGGCCCCATCCAATTCTTCACTGTATGCGGTCAGGCTGCACCTGTTGCGTAGGGTATTGGAGGAATGCAGCGGCTGCTGGGAGGGACTGGTGGAGTTGGGTGGGGCCAGCGGTAGCTGGGGCAGGGCTGGGGGCATAGCTGTAGCCCAGGAACCCCGGCGAGGCGGCGTAGGGATACTGCTCGAAGGCGGCCGTGGCGGCATACTGGGTGTAGGCAGCGCTGTAGTCCGAGTAGGCAGAGCTGATTGAGGAAGAGGAGGGGGTGGCAACTTGGGCGGGCAGTACCAAGCTGGGCTGGACGAAGGCCTGGGGATAGATGTACTGGTGGGCAAGCCTGTAAAGAAGGGAGGGATGGCATTACTCACATGGGGAGACCATTTATCTGTGTACCATGTGCTTGTCCAAGACAAACCACACCAAACTGAAGGATAAAACTGCAGATGTGGGGAACAAAAGGGTTCGAGCAGCAGTGTACTGGTGTGGGGTCTTGGCAAAGAAGCTCAACTGACAACTGTGGCCAGTTCTATAGCACATGTTAGCAGAGCAAGTCACAAACATCAGCATGAGAAAGAGGCTCCAATTCTGAAGTTCAGTCAATGGCTGATCTTGGCATTTCCTAACCAATGAAAGAAACATCAGCATGAAGTACAAAAGGGAGGAGGGTGTTTTCACAGGTAGGACTCCTGAACTGATGATCAGGCCATTACTGACCTTGACACTTGGCTGTTGATCTCATTGAGATTCTAGCTGGGTAAAAGTGTGTCTAGTGTCATCTTCACATCATAGACTGGATTGTCTCTCCTTGCCACCAGCTGATGTTCATGTACCCATGTTGATGTTTCCTCACTTAGTAACAGTCACACCAAACATGCCAAGACAGGTAACTGACTGATCAAACAACCACACAAAATCAACCTTCTCTTATTTCTATGCTCTTACTCAAACGCGTGGTCAAATTACCACCTTGTTGCCAGAGCTGTAGAACATTCTGGAAAGATGTTTGGCTTGAGATGTAGAAATCTCACCACGCTAAGAGGAGGAGCTGGACTCATGACAATAAGGTTTGTCTCGTTCCACAAGCTGCGAGGCAGATTTCTCCATGAAGGAAATAATCCACAAATCATGGCTTCAGTAAAACATGTACATGACTAACACGCATGCGTCTGTGGTACAGCCCACGATTTTACACGCCACCCAGCTCTGCAATGCAATGTTTTACTGAAGCACATTTTCTTTAAGGTTCAACAGCAGAGCCCTTCCTGGGTTCTCAACCTTTTGTCCACAAGTCCAGCTTTTGACGATAGATTTGGGTTCAAAGTTACCGTCCTCTTGGTCACAGCGGGTTGCTTCTTCTGGTACCACAATGTGGAAACTGAACCAGGGGATTTGACCTCAAGATCTTGATGGCAGCTCTAACTTGCCATTGGAGGACAGGCTGAGGGTGGCGCTCTCACCATTCCGCTGTTCAACAGTGGTGAGATGTTTGAGAAACCTACAGGTGTAGTGCCACGTCGCTGTAGCTGTTGCCAGGTGGCAATCTGTAGAGAGGGGTGGCAGATGCACTGGAGTGGGGGATGGGGCATGGGTCCATGACAACAAGTGGAGTCTGACATCACAGCACACCTCTGTGCTCACAACAGGAACAGGTGCAGAGGGTGGGTGCACAACCAACCCCACCCTGACCCACAAACCTCAACGGCCCCACCTCTCAACCTCCCCACCACACACTGCAAACTAACACCACCTTTCACAGCACATCAAACCCATGCTGGAACACACAAGACACACGACACTCTGCTCAGCCTGCACCTTGGGCTTCACCCCCCAGTGGGTCAGGTCAAGTCCTGCACCTTGCACAGCTTCCATCAGGCCACTGCGGCTGGGAGCACTGAGGGGCATGGGGCGATCAGCGACCACTGATGGGAGGAGAGCAGGACCACAGGGACGGTGGTGATGTCCATTAGACCTTTCATCATGTTAAATAGCCTTCCTCAATAGGTTCTACACCAGTAGATTCTCCTGGGACTTGAACTTGTACCCTGGTCAGTTTACAAGGCAACTGCAGTTGGTGTATTCCCTTCCTGTTGTCCGAGTCACTCTCTGGAACAAGATGCTGTGGTGGATAGACAGACTCAATGAATGAGTAGACTGACAGATGGATGAATTGACAGATGAATTGATGGATGGACGAATTAATAGACGTCAGACTAAAGAACAGCTGTCTAGACTCAAACCATAAAGGCCACTTTGAAAAATGTTTGCAATAGACAGAACACAAAGCTGGTTATTGATCCAACACTATAGCATAATGCCCAACCTCACATGTATGTTGGACCACAACCCAGAACTGCTACTGGAACCATTAATACTGATAGTAAGGTTGTCAAATTTGATACTGGGAGAGGGTTGGACTCTGACTATAAAAGCCAGAAGAGGGCGAGCCAATTGTGTCTGCTGTCACCGTGACACCTTTTAACATTGAGGACAGAACGTTCTGGAAAGACTATGGTCAACAAGAATCAGCATTGACTCAATGGTACTTAACCACCCAACCCATTTCAAAAGGGTAGATACCACCTCAAGGGATCATGGGACTTCCTTCTGGGCATGTTGTTCGTGAAAGGAACACATCTACACAGACAAAAATTCTCCATTCAAAAGACTTCTCCATACAGTCAAAACAAAAGAGCCGTTTAGTGGAGCCCTGAGGCCATTGGGGGGTGGGGGCATAGGGCGTGAATATTTCATAGACCACATGGCAGCCTCACCTCACACCTGCGGGGAGGTGTTTTCATCCGTTCTCCACGCGACTTGAGTCTCAGCCAAACCTTCAACCCCCACCCCCCCCTTAACAACCCCTCCCCCATATCACACCAAGGTGTCAGATTTCAGGTCTAATCCCCACCCCAGAGAACAGGATGTGTAACTGGGGCTCCATCCTCTGCACTTCCCTTTGTAGAGAAGAGAAAGGACAAGAGAAAAGGAAGTGGGGGTGGCATTTTTATAATCCTTTTTAATGTAGCAGATGCTTTTCTCCAAAAAGAACTTCTGATGTTAAGCTGCTTACAGTGATTTACTCATTTATAGAGCAAGGTAATTTGGGGAATAAGTACCTTGAGCAAGAGTTCTACAGTGGGTTAGTGGGATTCAAACCTGGCTCTTTTGACTGAAAGACTGCAGTTCACCACTGCACCACCTGCTGTCCCATGCTGCATGGCTCCATGACCACATAGTTGCACCTTTCTACCCAGATGGCAAGGGGTGCAGTGACTAAGGCTCTATATTAATTCAGGAGGTAAGTAGGTCCAGAAACAACCCTTCTAGAAAACTGGAGGGATTCAGCAGTTCTGAGTGTTAACTGCTCCCAAGTGGTCAACAGGGAGAGGAGTGGAACATGGACAGATGCCCTTTTTGAGGGTCCTGCAGAGCACAAGAAGCTCCAACAGCAACTTGGCATCAGAACCCACTGGGATACACAGAGCAAACAGTATGGTGTTGCAACTTACGAGATCATAGGAACAGGAAATGGACAGAGCTCTACTCAACTTCTCAAGTGACAAACCGCCATGGGAACGGATTTATACATATGCTGTGGGTAAGCTTTTGGGAAGGAAAAAAAAACCCCATAAAAATGGGTTCAAAAAAATTGCTAATAAAATGTACATCTCATATGCAAATTAAATCAGACAAAAGCTGGAGAAGTGATCGCCCCTGTCACTTTGCTTACCCATAATGCCTCTGGATGAGAGCAGGACTGATCTGCTGCACCCCGACGGAGAATCCTGTGTGACAAAGAGCAGCATGTTAGTGGTGGGTTCCAAAGAACTTCAGCTCCCAGGAGGGAATTCTCAGGTCAAACTCCCTCTACACCCTGTTCCATTAAGGTCAACGATTGGACATTGGCTCATGGTAGAGTGCACCAGTCGGCCGCAGTAAACCTGCAGGCTCGAACTGTGGGCTGGAAGGGAAGAGGGGTGCCATTGTGCGCTCCATGCCGGGGGCCGCAGACTGGCCACATTGTGCTCGCTGAGTGGCGCAGAAAGACGCCAGTGTCCGAGAGGACAGACAGTGCACTGAGCGCTAGGGGGTGGGGTACCAGGACGCGAAGAATCGCTCAGCCTTATTAAACGCAGGAATCTGGAAGAGTGACTCTTCGACAAGAGTGAGGGGTCAGACAGTGCAGAGAAAAGCCTGTGAGGATTTTAATTTTCTGTTCAATAAAACACAAAAAAGTGGAACATTAATATTTACAATAGGAAGGAACAGGTGACAGTTGTGAACCAATGAAACATTACAAGGTTACATTTATTCAGCAGATGCTTTGGAGAAAAGTAACTTCCAATGAAATGTCATCAGCCCACACACCTTATTCACTGCGGTGACTTACACTGGATTACTCATCCATACATCAGTGGAACACACACTCTCTGTCACTCACACACTATGGGGGAACCTGAACAGCATGCCTTTGGACTCAGTAAACCAGAGCACCTGGAGGAAATCCTCACAGATACGGGGAGAACATGCAAATTCTACATAGACTGAGTGGAGAAATCGAACCCATGTCCTCTTGCACCATCCAAGCACTGTGAGACAGTGGCGCTGCTCGCTGTGCCACCATGCTGCCAGGTTCAAGTCCCACTTCCAGCAGTACCTATTGTTCCCTTACCCTGAATGGAGAAGATACGTTACCCTTTTATGCTGTAGGGTTTTTTTTTTTTTTTTAAAAAAAAAAAAAAAAAGTGTTCCTTACCAGTGTAAGTGGTTTTGAAGAAAAAAGTGTAAGATACATGAATAACTAATAACTGTCATAACATACCTGAGACTCAGGTGACTTTGACCTTACTTTGCCCCTGTTGACTTGGACTGGGGCTCAGAGGAGCCAGTGTCCAGTGCTGGTAGGAACCACCACACTGTTGAGGTAGACAAACACCATGGACGCGTGGAAAGCTAAGCTCAGACTTTACCAAGTACAACAAGTTGACAGCATCTGGTGTTGCTGAAGAGGGTCAAGTAACAACTCCCAGCCAGCATGGTGTGTGTTCGTTCAAGAGCAGCGCTGCCAACGGATAGCGGATGAACAACAGGTACCCACATTGACAAAATTCAAGTGTCAATGAATGGTACTTTAGCATGAGATTGGGGGGGGAGAGAAAAGAAGAGAGAGAAAAAAAAAAAAAAAAGAAAAAAAAAAAGCAGGCATCATAGAGCAAACTGCTTTCTCACTGACCCCATGGCTCTCCAACGCCATGGTTGTCGGGACATGTTACTGTTGCCTAGCAACCTGGCCCATGACCAGTCGTCTGTGTGACCCTGTGTGTACGGCTGCGATTGTTTTCGTAGGCCCGCCGCCAAACAGGTCAAAGTTAAGAACCCGCATGTTGGACAGGAGAGAAAAGCAGTAAAAGGGAATGTATACTAAACAGCGGTACAAACGTAGTGCCAGTACCCTACCCTCGGTAACACACAAAAAGGGTGAAAAATTTAGGACCAAATGTCAGAAATGCAATCCGTTTACCCGTCGAGTCAACAGAGAGAAGTAAAGGGCACCTAAAAACAGGTCAGTAGAAACTCTCAAATTCAGCTCCCCTCCACAGTGTTTATAGCTCCTGGTTTAACAGCTCACGTTAACTTACTTCAACTACAGCACGGCGCCATCCACCCCCACCAGGATCTCCACCCAAATGCTATGATGAAATACACTGCGCAAGTGCAGATTACGCCAACGTTTGTAGTCGATGCCGAGTTCACGCAGCAGACCTGTTCTCTCCACAGTAGACTGTCTCATGTTCCAGGACAGTTGTCATGGCAACTACATTACATAGACATTTATTAGACACTTCTCCAAAGCGACAAACAGGAGTAAACAAAGTGCATCATATGAAGAGCTTTAGACAGACGCAGATTATGGACACATAGCTTGCGTGTTAGTCACCACCATGTGGTGGGTTCACATCCCTCCAGTAGCTCCTATAGACGTAATATTCAAACAGCAAATACAAAAATCACAGTAGATAGTGTTAGACTCATTTATAGAGCTGTCAGAAGAGAAATGGCTCTGAAAGAGATGGGTTGAAGACCCTTCTTTAATGCGGGAGGCAAGTAAAGCTTTGAAAGGCTCCAGTAATCAGACAGGAAGTGGGGCCAGTTTCCTCCAGAAAATGCAGCCTTTAAAACACACAACTTCAGTGGACTGCTCAGCGGCTGGAAAGCAACACGTGTGGAAGCCGTAAACAAGCGCTTGACCTCTCGCTCACCTGTCTGCAAGCTGCGAGGTTTGGCGCCCAGGTACGCCAGATTCACGTTGGCCTTCCGGCCATCAATGACAGGGTTGGGGTCTTTGCAGGCTCGCTCAGCAGCCCCTCGGTCCGCCATGGTCACCTGACAGACACAAAGACAAGGATCAGTACGGTTGGACACATTTTATCACCGCAGCTCACCGCTCGACAGGTGGGGAGGAGGACACGCCATCTCCGAAAAGCACAACAGGTTGCCAAGTGACACCATGGATACAGCTTGGATCAGTGCTACACCGGGGCAAATCCCATTCACAGAAGCAAAAATCACATTCACCTTGAGGGACAAGTAGTGCAGCAGTTAAGGACACACGGCTCACAGGTTCAAATCCTAAAGATCCAGATGTGCCTCAAAGAATAACCAGCTTTACCGCTTTGCATGTTCCAGCTGACGAAAAGCATCATCAGCTCGGACTCGCAAAGCACAAGTAACACGATCCGGCGCTGGTGTCCTTGTCAGCAGCTCACCAGGCACGGCTTACCGAGCGCCAGGCTGGTTTTTTGCTGAACCCTTAAATATTTGCTTAAAGAGGCCCAAGAAAAGCTCATCAGATGTGATTGAGATATTAAGGAGATTAGACCCAAATCCCCGGGCCTCTTTCCTCCTCCATCGTTCAGCCGGTTCTGCTCCGACTGCTTCGTTGTGGGGAAATACCGAAACTTTAATGAGCGGCGTACATAGGCCGCGGTGCTGGCAACGCGATCTGGCCGCCGGATGGGTTTCGAAAACAATTGTTACCCGTCCCCTTGTCACCCAGTAGTGACAAGACTTAAGAGGCACGGGAAGAGGAGGAGCGGATCACGAGGAAGAGGGAACGGAGCAGCTCTGCTTCCATTGTTTCTTCTGCTCGAGGCAACCAGATTATCAGGTTGAGGTTTGACGGTTGGAGGCACCGGGACGGGCCAGTTCTAGACCTGACACCCGCGCTTCCGCACACTCCCCGGCGGTCCAACCAGCCGTTCCAGAAACGGGCGGCGGTATTCAGACGGAGTCCCAGCTTCTACACTGCGTTATGTAAACACAAATGTATTTTCAGTGTACAGACATTATCGACAACACACACACACACACACACACACACACACACACACACACAGCTGCAACCTCGGTCACCGAGTCCAGCGGGAACAGTTCATTTTCAATACTTTCATTTACTGATATTATTCATTTCTTTGCCTTTATGCATCCAGCATCTGGCCAAGGCAACTTAAGTGTTGGATAATAAACTTTCCGACGATTTACCCATTGAGCAAGCACACTACGGGACTAGGCCACCAGCCCTAACCACGCCACCACCCGCCGGCCCCGGTTAGCACCCCCACAAAAGGAGCGATATTCCAGCTGATAACCGAGCCACGGCACAACAGTTACGGGGAACCTTCTAGAAGTTAGAGCAGTCAGAATGACTAGAAGCCGCCAGAGTTTAGAAATATTACCGTAGTCGTTTACCTGGACGCCAGCTGAGAACATGAGTTATACTCCAGCGAGTGGAAAGTGATTCAATGGAACGCCACCAGTACCGCGGGTAACGAGGGGGGGGGTTGTTTGTTCTACGGGCCACCGCCGGCGACACGGCCGCGCCGGGGGAGGGGCTGTGATCCGGGGTCCCGTTCCGTCTTTGGTACAGTCCATCTTTGGGTGGGAAAAAAAGGCCTCCTGCTTCCATAAACACTACTTACCCCGGGGTGGGGAGCTACCGTCCCGCAGGCGCTCTGCTCTCCCTCCTACGGCCGCCATATAAAGATATAAAAGGAGCCCGAGGAGCCCCCGGCACGTGCCGGACCCCCGGGACCCCGCGAGAACAAAGCGGGGGGAAGAGGACAGGAAACGGGAGTCCCCCGCTGGACCGAGACGCGCCGAGCGCAGAAACGCGGCTCTCCCTCTTCTCGCTTGGCCCCGTCGATCCGCGTTAACCAACTACCGCCAACCAGAGCGAGCAGCAGAGTAACTCCAAGGAGAAATAGGGGGAAAAAAATAAAGTGAGCGCCGTTTACTGCTAGAGAACAGTAAAAGTAGCGTAAAAAGTACGCACTGTCTGAAAAAATATAAAGCGCATAAGGGCTGTGAGCGATGCGTGTGATGGAGAACAATGCACAACAGCAGGAAACTATGTAAAAACAGTGGAACACACTCTGCCTGACAGATGGAAACTGTGTGTACGGAAGAAGAGTACCAGCAGTGTAATATACCGTGTTGGTGTGCGGAAGGGAACAATAACGTGTAACCCTAAAGAAAACAACGTATGTCAAAGTTTATTAAAGAAAAAAAAAAAAGTGTGGAAATATTTACAAAAACGTGCAACAAACAGTGTTGTAAACCAATTTTGGCACGTGCAGCAGCAGCACGACAAGTCTGTTAGACAGTCACACACGGTGACGTTCCCTCCTTCGAGAACATGATCATGTCGAGTTCCGGAAGGAAGCGGTGCAAACTTCGTAACACCCCACTGTCTGTTTTTCTCTCTCTCTCCCCCCCCCCCCTTTTTTTTTTTTTTTAGGTTCTGCTGAAGGGAAACCGAAAGCGCAGCTGCGCGCGGAGCCCTCGTTCGCGCTCCAGGCAGGTGTACAAATCATGCGAAGCGGCGGGCGGGCGCGCGCGCGCGCGGACCAGTCCTCGCGCGTCCGCGACAGTCGGACAGGCATGCGCACCCGGCAGGTTCTCTACACGCGGTGATGCAAAAACCAGAGGGCCGAACCACATGTATAGTATAGGTAAGACACCGGCGCGCGAGCAAGAGGAGAAGGCCAAGCCGCAAGTGGCCCGCGCACGCCACCGGCCCACGAGCTAGTCGCGAGGCGCCGTCGCCGGGCGGGCGCCCGTGCCGTGGTGTTTGCTATATACAAAACATCGCATCTCTCCCCCGGAGACCGATAACAACCCCTGACAGAGAAGGTGCCCCCCCCCCAATCACCCGGGCCCGCCCCGGCCGGGACACGCGCACAGAGAGAGAGACTGGGACACACACACTGTGTGACCACAGGCAGGGAGGTATCCGGGAGAGCACGCTACTCACAAAGCCGTATCCCCGGGACTTGCCCGTCTGTCGGTCCGTGATGACCACGGCCTCCTCGATGTCCCCGAACGCCTCGAAGTGCTTCCTGAGGGAGGCGTCGTTCGTGTGGTAGGGCAGCCCCCCCACGAAGATCTTGGTGAACGTGGTGTCCTTGTGGCCCGCGGGGGGCATCGCGTCCGAAACCCCGTTCATGAACTGGTGCAAGAGCATTTTAATACTTCAAAAACTTAATAAATACTAAAAATAAATAAAAATCGGATTTCCTGATGACTTTAAGCATATATGTTTGGCACAAGTGTAAAAAAAAAAAAAAAAAAAAAAAAAAAAAAAAAAGGAGGAGAAAAAACCAGTAAATTTTCGTTTCTGTTTGCCCTATTTCACTTCACACACGCGAGCTTCTTTAACCCATGCAGTTAAAACACCGCCGCATGTCCTTCCAGCTAACTAACTCCCTGCAGCAGGTGGCTTCAAACTAACAAACTCCCGGAAAGAACTTTATACGCACGGCGTTCGGACGCGCCCGGCACTCGTCCCACCCAATCAGAAAACAGAATAGGCGTTTGTCCACGCCCCTCAGTGAGCGTCGCCCCGCCCCATTCCTTTGTTTCGCGGACAACATGGTCTTACTGCATGAAGTCGAAAACACAAAATATTCATTTTTCTCTTTTTGTAAATTTAGCTCTATTGTAACCTGCACCATATCTGACCTCTTCATTTTTAACTTAGTTGTAGATAAATAAATAAATGATTTGATTTTAAAACAACAGCTTTTTATATGTTTTACAAAAGCCCATGTGGACTTTTAGACCTCTATCTTAGAAAAAACTGGTAAACTATAACTGTTTTGGCAGAATGTTTTAAATATACGATATAAATTACAGTCAGAATAAACCATGACTGCCAAAAATTACACCTGGTGGTGTAAGTAATTGACAATGGTCTGCAAACTCCATGGGTACACAACATGTGTTTTGTTGTAGAGACAGTTTTATGTGTGTGTGTTTTTTCTTTTTTTCAAAATCATGTTCCATTTGATTAAACCTCTGGGCCCTGCAGTGGCCTCCTAGGGTTTGGGGCTCAAGCTGTGGATCTTCAGGTAAACCCAGGAGGGCAATGAAGACACACTACAGCAGACCATAAAGAAGGATGTGACCTTTGGTGTCTTTGTAGCTGTTTGCACAGACCTGACCGAGGTAAAAGACAAAATTTCCATCTCAACTTTCCTCTCCACATTTGAGAAAGACAACTTTAGTGACTGTCGCACAACCTGAGAAGTGCACTGGTATAACAGTTCACTTACAACCGAGCAGTTTATTGCTAAATTTAGATTGGCTACTTCAAAGGGATGTTAACCACTGTGAGGCATGGTGTACCATTGCTCTGGCAATACGCTGGGGCTCCACGTGTGGCAAAGGGGCGGAGTCACATCTTATGGTCTCTTTGTTATGGGAGTTAAAGGGCTTTTGTCAGGGCAGAGTGGCCATCCATCAGCTCAGCATTCAGCTCCACAATGGAAGCTCTCTGTAGGAGTGCAGGACTCACCCCTGCTGGCCATTCACTTTCAAATGGGCCCATGGCAGTGCTAATAACTCCTCTTTGGTTTTACTGTATTCATTTACAAATCAAAACCATGGTGATTGACAAAGTTTAGGTTTAACACCCATTTGTGCACACAAATATTGAAACAATCTTGGCTCTAGTGCCTTTTGGTACAACAGCTTTTCCCCTTCCAGGATTTAAATCTGCAGACCTTTGGTCCAACATGCACTTCTACAATTGTACTCCCCCATATGTTCCTGTGAGATTACTGCCTGTAGCAGCAGAGAGGTGGTGATCACCCTCTGGAAGAACTCAGAATCTTCTCCTTTGAGGGGATAGGACAGGGTAGTAAAGAAAAGTTTTTCACCCAACTGCTGTTGCCACAGTGGTCTTTTTGAGATGAACTACCAACTTGCTTTCCTAACTCGGTTGCTCTATAAAGACTAACAAGGTGCTCTCGCTTTGATCCTTTCCTGCTTTTAGCCTCTACTTTTCGAACACCGTCTCATTGTGGAGGATTCAGTGAAAGAACTGCCCAGTCAGAAGTGAAAGTGCTCCTCCTTGTGGACGTACACATACTGAAACGTGGGCACACACAAACCAAACAGTGGCTCATGCGCTTTTGTTTACTCTAACTCAACTGTAATGCGTGTACTTGTTATGCGATACGGCATCTATTACACCGAAGCAAATAAAAATGGTAATAAACCTGGAATTCATAAATCACTTGAACAGCTCACAATACAAACTGCAAAAACCAGGAATGCACACAAAATTGAAACATTTTTTTGAGAAAAGGTGGACAGAAAAGTAATTTTTATTCAGTTCTCATTTTTGTATTCGTACTCAGGAATACAGCATATAGCGGCAGCAAAACACGCAGAAAAGGTAGTCTTCTCTTAAGGATGCATTGTACAAATAAACAAAAAAGCCACAAGTGACAAGAATCCCCTTAAGAACATATGTCAAAAGACTGGCATGGAAGCGGAGGGGAAGAGCCCTACGGATCGGTCCGCTTACAGCACGCGACACGGTGCCATTGGTCCAGACGCAAGGCAATAGGAGGTCTCCCGTATATACATGTAAAGGCAGGTCTTCAGCGCACGTGCTGCCCCTTGGCTTCCCCCCACAACAGATGTGACACAGCTGGAACGATCTAGAGACAGGAGGGGAGCAATCAGTCAGGGGAATCTTCTGGCAACCCCCCAGAACGATTACCACTTTCATCGTAAAGGCGAGTTAAGTACAGATCAAATGTAGAAAATTCAGCAAAATATCATTTGCAGTGTCCAGAGACCTGGTTACGTTGCAGTTTTCATTAAAACAAGACACTTTTGACATTTAAAAAAAATATACATATGACTCATCATGGAATCACTGCATTTCTCATTATTAAAGATTCAGTGACCCATGTCTATTAAACCTTCACATTCTCTAAACAGCTGTATCATTCAGACCTGGTGGAAATTGCTCCTTTACAGATCAGACAATCTGTCAAAGCAGAAAGAAAAACCATAGAAGAATCAATTAAAATGGATCCACTAATTCAGTCAGTGGACCTATTATAACAACTTATTATGGTAACGATAAATATTCCAGCTGTTTCAGATATGCTGCGTACAGCAAGTTCAGTGCATTACAATGCAGCAAAAACACGGACCTCCAGCATGTGGACAGACGTGCCTTTTAGAGCGCTACTGTGGCGTCTGAACCTCGCTACCTGTTCTACAACAGCGGACCCAACCCTTCCCTTCTGCGCGCAGAGCATCATGGGACACCGGGGACTACTCAGCAACTGCCACAGACAGAAGTGGGAAAACGGGAGGGCAAGGAAGGAAGGCAGGCAGCCGCCCATCGACATCATCTCCAGGGAAACGGAGAGCCGCTGCCCATTCTCACCATTTCTTGTTCCGAGGTTTCAACTCCTCGGCGGCATTTCGCAGGAAGATGTAGTTCTTTTTCTGCGGGTTGTAGTATTCGTGTCCCTGGAGATGGAAAACAAGATCAGAGAAATATTAGCCATAAGAACTGTAGAATGCAGTTTCCAAAATCTGGGGACCTAGAATGAACTAATTAAAATAGCCGAAAGTGCAACTGCCAAGCAACTACACTGGTAACCAAGGTCAGTCCTTAAACGACTTGAGTTTCAGGAATCATCACTGAAATTATTCAAATCTGCAACCATTTGGCTCATGATGAGCTATCCAACAGCTACAAGCCCAAGGCATCCCGCCCAGCTCATGCAGACCTGAAGACGACAGAATACAACGTTACCTTGGACCAGTCATAGCTGGAGGCATAGGCGAAGATATTGCCATTGTGGTTGAAGCAGCAGGCTGTGATTGGCTGATCCAGCTGTTCTGAGGTCTTCAGCTTGGTTCGAGCGTCCTTGTCCCAGAAACTAAAGCGACCATCCGAGCCCACGGTGGCCAGCGTCCCGTGCACAGGGTGGAAGGCAATGGCATTCACCTATCCAGGTGGAGGGTAAAGGTGAATGGTTTACATGGAGGACCTTGAGTGAGACGGCTGGAGTTAGTTGAGTCCAAGGGCCGGGGTCTTTACTCACAGCATAAATGTCCTGTGGTGTGGCAGTGTTGGTGCCATTGGACCTGTGGCACTTAAAGGTGAAGTTGTCCTTTGCACTGAAACACAGGGAGATGGCAAGACATCTCAAAACTGTACTGCGTTAAAAGTATGTGTCAAAGGAAGGCACGACAGTCCCTGATCATGGCGGCCTGTCTAATGCCTGCATGATCATTTCTGATCTGCATGAACCGATCAAACAAAGTTTCCAGTTCACAGCGTACGTAAACTGAGTGAGAAACCAGGAACCAGATCCCGGTTCCTACAAGCATCCACATATACAGTACTGCCTGAGTGCCCTTTGTCATCTGACTACAACTGCTATAACCACTGCATCCCTGAGAGCATGTTTTGCCTTCACTGCCCACTCCAGGGCTCCCAACCCAGTGGTCACTCACGGGTTCGGGGGGTTTATGTAGTGGATGGCCACCCGTCCCTCGATGCTCCCCAAGGCAAAGCCAGTGGGTTTGTTCTGCTTGTCCTTGAAGATGGCGACACAGCGGTGCTGCAAGAAGGCAGAGGTCAGGGGTCACAATCTGGTTACATAAGGATCTTATCGTTCCGGTTCCTGTCATTTTGTTTCCATTTCTTTCTGTGTGCTACAGGCCAAATGACAGACTGAGGGTTCAGAAGGTGGACTTGAAAACAAGAGGGTTGTGAGTTCCTATACTGTGATAGGACTTGTGTGCTGTACAACTGGTTTAGTTAAGTACCAGCTATCCACCGCCATGGTAAAAATGTAGTAATTATTAGACTGTAATTCTGACAAAGGCCTCACCTGGTGCTTGAGGGGCGAGTCTATTCTGCGGAACTCAGATGGTTGGTTTTCCAGCTGATACACTATGAGTCCCCGCTCTGCTGTGGCCACCACTGCCATGGGATACACCTATACCAAAACAAGGAGCATGATGGAGGGAGATTGTCAACAATTAAAAATATGCAGGATGAAACCTGGAACTTTAGCCACTTTTCCATCCACCCACCTATCCAATGCTGCTGTAGTATGAAAAAGAGCTGTTCAAAGTCCTGGACCCGATTTCCTTTAAAGCTCCACACAGCATGTGTGTACTGGCTTTCACATGCCTTGATGGGCCAGCCTCATGGGACTGGAACACTCACCACATCCGCGCAGTAGCACCGCTCCGGCATCTGCAGGGACATCATGGGGTTCGGCGAGCGGGTGTCCCAGAACTGCAAGGGCCCAGTGACTCGCTGTCAATGACAATCTCAAACACGCAATCCAAAAATCAACCTCACATAACGAATCAGTTCCTTTCACCATCAAAAATTACCTGTGGGTACAGTGTCAGTTTGTCTTCAGATGAATACCATTATCATTACTACATTTGAGCCGCTTTACCCATTACAGGCTTTACGCCGCCCTAATGTGGACGGAACCTGGACAAAGACCCATTTCATGCCAAAACATTGGTTTTTATATGTTACATCCAAGATTATGGAGAACTTTAAGGCCCCACCTCCAAACCAGGCTATATGGGTACCTGTGGACCTGTTTGGTCTGATGGTTTTCCTGTAGTCTCCAACACTTTCAGTACTCCCAGTCCACCTTACCTTCAAAGTTTTGTCCCAGCTACCCGTCATAACGCAGGTGTAGTTAGGCGCTTTTATCCAGTGGATGGTTTTGATGGGGCCGTCATGCTAAAGCATACACAGAAGAAAACTAAGTTATACATTAAATGTGTCATCATCCATCACCCTGTCTGAAATCTGCTGGCATCCCAGGTGAGCACCCTGGAAGGTGCATGAAACATGTGATAATGCTAACAAGTCTGGACAAGACCTTTAATTTCTCTTGGTCATATCATCTAAACTATCAATTTTACACATATATTACAGCGCAATCATAGGTAAACAATGAAAGCAACAGAATAGTTTAAGAAGCAAAACACAGGAGAGGATCTGGCATTTAGATTACAGCTAACACTGTTTAGTCAGATTCAAATCGCTGCTCCAACACTGTCACATAAAAGAAAGAACAAGATCCTGATGAAGGTGTACCTGTGCTATCTGCATGGCCTGGTTACTGTTGAGGTCCCACATCTTGGCTGTTTTGTCACAGGAAGCGGTGAAAACTTTGCTACCATCCTAGAAAAGACACGATATCACTCTTCATAGGTTTAGATGAAATGTGTGTGCGAGATGGTTCTAGCTGCATCAAGATTGTGTTGTACTGGGGTGAAGGAGATGGGGCTTACATCGCTCCAGCAGACATCCAGTACTGGTCCTGTGTGCATTTGCTGGGCCTTGGGGACCGTCTGCCCATTGTCTTGCACCTCCCAGCACCGAACCTGCATCACACCAAATACACCATGTTCACCTGTTCAGGGGTGGAGCTCCAGTAAGGTAAGGAGGTATGTCCTTATTCAGGTGTGTTTCAGGTGGAGCAGTGTACCCTGGATTACACAAGCAGCTGCAGCTGGGTTTCATAACAACTCATGGCATCCCACTCTTCAAAGATCACTATGAAAGTAACACAGGGGACTCACATCATTGGCCCAGGAGCCCCCTATCAGGAAGTTTCCAGGCATGGCTGGGGGGCTGAAGGCCAGGCAGCTGATGCTGTCATCGGGAGGGGATGTAACCTCAACATCCTGCAGAGCACAAACACAGTGAATTCCAAAACTCATATTACACAAGTCTCATTTTGTAACTACATACATATGATTTTCACACCCCGTATTATGCACCAGTTAGCCTGGGTTACTGAAGGTCAGGTTCAGATCTTGAGAGGAACCCTGTGAGTTTATGATGAACTTATGAACTTCTGAGTGTGAACAAAAAAACTTACAGAAACTGAAATTAAGACAGTTACCTGTAAGAGCATTTCCGAAATTTATCTAAATATACCCATAAATAACCACATGAACATTTCAACTGAAAGACTGAATAAATCAGACCAACTGTGGCAGTGATTTTAAACACTGGGATTTAAACCAGACCCCTAGTGGTAACAAACCTAAATCATTCCAACACTACATCACAGACTGTAACGCACAGTGAAAGTCTAATGCAAAATGAGTGCTCTCTTTTTAAATTTTGCACAGATATAATTACAGTTTGGAGCTGGTTGCTGGGAGGAGAGACCCCACAACCACTCGCCCACCTTCATGGGATTGTGGCTGTCCGTCGTAGCACCGCCAAACACACTGGTTCCACCAGTCCCGAAGCCCGAACTCGTCCCAAAGAGACTCATGGCGGTCCGTCTGGGGGTTGGTTTTTTGCAAGACGGAGATGGGTTTGGGGACATAATTAGAGTCTCAGTGAGACCCAATGACAACATAATACAAAACAGAGTAATATATACAGGCAGTCACCAGATTACAAATGAGTTTCGTTCCTCAGTCAGTCGTTAAGTCAGATTTTGAGGCAAGTCGGAACAGTTAGGTATGGTGGGTATCTAATGCCAGTTTGTCAAATGTTTGTCTTAGTGTATCGCGTACCTTTCTATGCCTAAAAAACATTACAGAAACACTTTCGGATGCACTAAAACATCTTTGTATTATTACTGTATTGTGATATTAATGTAATGATAACAATAATAATAAGAAATGTAACTACAGTATTTATAATAGAGAGGCACAGAAAGAGATAATAAACTGTCATGATGAAGAGAGGGCACGGAGGAGGCTGGACCCAAGTGCAGGATTGTTTATATATAAGCAAAGGGCAAGACGCGTTCTCGTGGTCGGGGATGGGCAAACGGTCAGTCGATCAGCAAACCGAATAGAGGTGAGGATCTGGAATCGTGGTTGAGGGACAAGACAGGTGGTCGTTATCAAAGAGATGTGGAACCGGACAGGGGAATGATGAGGGACAGGACTTCAAGAGAAAAGCAAGGTAGGTTTGAGAATGCAGAGGGGACGGTTGTCTCAAGTGAGATTCTGCAACGGTGAAGAAGTGTCTTTTTTAGCCGACTGCTCTGACTGAAGCTGCTGGTTGAGGCGTGGGTGTGATCATGACAACTACACCATTTATAATAAAGAGAGTGTGTGTGCGCGCGCAGAACATTAAACAAACCTTAATGTTCGCTTTTCCAGTGTTTGCTGGCGTTTCGCCTTTTTCGAGTGGCTTTATTATTTCCACTTTTTCAATTGTGATAGTTTCCCTTTTCTTGGATGCATCGCCATAGTTTGCATCACATTTACGCTTTGAGGCCAAGGTTGGGAGGGTAAAACCAAAAAGAAAGCCAAGTACAGTAACGCATAAGACACCGTTAACGGCAACGTTGTCCGACTGAAAAGAAGGAAGCCTGCCCTACCTCGGGATCAAGCACCCGAGCCCACAAACCGCTGTAGATGGGCAATGTTTTGATGTGCGTCGCAAAGTAGCGACCGTTTGTTATTACAAATCATTGTATGTAGCTCAATGTTTTAATATAACAGGCTTAATTATGAAGGTTTCATTTGATTGTTACTCAAGGGTGACAAAAAAATTAATTTCTGGTCAGGGGTTTTTCGTAACTAGGTTGTACATAAGTCGGTACAGTCGTAACCCGGGGGCTGCCTGTATATACAAAACACCTAATACTTCATAATCATATTTATGCATGTATAATTAAATTATTTGTATTTATACACAATTACATTTAAAAAGCCGTTTTATATGTACCCTGCCCCAGTTATTGGTAATGGATGGGTAAATATGTATGACATAAGTAGTCATTTCTGTACGTGCTGTAAATTTACACTTATTATTTAACACAAATGATATTAAATATAAAATCAATACTTGGTTAATTATATGGAGAACATATTTAAAATGTAAATGTCATGAACAGCAGCAGTCGTACATGAGTCAGTAATATAAACAGGCCAGGGCTCTCCAGTGAGCCAAACTATAAGGAATACGGCATTTAAACAAAAGATTTGGTAAAAAGAAAACAAAATCTGATCAACATAATATGAATTAAATTAGAAACCAGGCCGTCATCGTCGGTCTGAGAGAGTCATGCTAGTATGTTAGCCGGACGAGCTAACTGTGCGAAATAGAGCTCCGGCACCCGCATTTCACTTTTTCCACAGACACACATGACTCTTCGCTAACACCAGTGTTTAATATAATAAACAGCAAACAGAAACGGTAAAAGTGCGTTAAACGCCCACTTTGGGCACAGAATTGAGACGATTTACCTCTTTCTGTGCTCCCGCGTACAGCTCAATCCAGCGCTACTCAACCTTCAATATGGCGCCGAGACACTGACTTGGCCCAAAGATCGTGTATTGCGGAAAGACCCACACTCTCCTACACTCACGTTACTGATTACAAAATAGTTTCCCGAATCACTGGAACTGCTGAGAAACTCGAGTCACTTCATCGATCATCATCCTCAATCATTTTCTGATACCTCACTTATTACTTATTATTATTCACATCCAGGCAGCAAAACAAGAGACTGACTGGATCTTATCAATTTATGCGATCTTGGCGGAGTTAGTGGTCCCGCCTCCCTATGGGCATGCGCGTTCTGATGACGTAAGACCATGTGGAAAAGCGCTCGTACGGAGAGGGCGGGGTTCTGCATGTGGAGGCGTGATCAGCCGTCAGGGGGCGGGGTTAGAAGCAGCCGCAAACAGTGCAAAGCACTGTTGAAATGGAAAGCAAATGGGGAGCAAAAACAATCATCTGTATTAAAATAAGTTCATATTACTCTGCATATTTTAATTAAATTCCAGCAATGCACATCACAGTTCGGGCAGTGACCCGATGGTCTTGGTGGTGTTCTCCAGCTCAGTGGTCGTGCATTTGATGATGGTACATTGAAAGGTCCCGGGTTCAAATCCTGATGTATGCTGGTTGCTCATCATGTTCTGCTTAGTTTGTTCTGACGTTCTAAGTCCCCCTGGACAAAATTGTCAATTGAATAAAGAATATCAATCATTGTCTTTGTAGGGAATTTTTTCTATTTGTTAAATCTAAGCAAGGGAAATAGTGTATAGGTTAAGAAGAATATGAAGTAAGTGTCCCTGGTTTGGATAGGGGGTGCAGTGGCGCAGTGGGTTGGACCACAGTCCTGCTCTCCGGTGGGTCTGGGGTTCGAGTCCCACTTGGGGTGCCTTGTGGCGGACTGGCGTCCCGTCCTGGGTGTGTCCCCTCCCCCTCCGGCCTTACGCCCTGTGTTGCCGGGTTGGCTCCGGTTCCCCGTCACCCCGTATGGGACAAGCGGTTCTGAAAATGTGTGTGTGTGTGTGTGTGTGTCCCTGGTTTGCTTGTCATCTAACTTTCCTTTTAAGATTTTTTTATTATATTTGAAACAGATGTTTTTATTTTGGGGGGTGTGGTGGCGCAGTGGCTTGGACCGGGTCCTGCTCTCTGGTGGGTCTGGGGTTCGAGTCCCGCTTGGGGTGCCTTGTGATGGACTGGCGTCCCGTCCTGGGTGTGTCCCCTCCCCCTCTGGCCCTATGCCCTGAGTTGCCGGGTAGGGTCTGGTTCCCTGTGACCCTGCATGGGACAAGCGGCTCAAAAAGTGTGTGTGTGTTTGTGTTTGTTTTTATTTCAGGGGGTGTGGTGGTGCAGTGGGTTGGACCGGGTCCTGCTCTCCGGTGGGTCTGGGGTTTGAGTCCCACTTGGGGTGCCTTGTGACGGACTGGTGTCTTGTCCTGGGTGTGTCCCCTCCCCCTCCGGCATTGTGCCCTGAGTTGCCGGGTTAGGCTCCGGCTCCCCACAACCCTGCACGGGACAAGCTGTGTGTGTGTGTTTTTATTTCTTCAGTAACAAGGCTGGTGGTTTCACTGCTATATACTTCTGGACTTTAAGCGGAGCTGCTTTTAGGGGGGCAACAGAAACCTGCTCATTGTTTTAACATTGATACCTGAACTCAAAATCTGGTGAAAAGAAACAGACAAAAGCAAAACAAATACCTGGTTAATTTAGAAAGAGTGAGTATAAAACCTATGGGGGGTGCAGTGGCACAGTGCGTTGGACTGGGTCCTCCTCTCCGGTGGGTCTGGGGTTTGAGTCCCGCTTGCATCAGACTGACGTCCCATCCTGGGTGTGTCCCCTCCCCCTCTGGCCCTATGCCCTGAGTTGCCGGGTAGGGTCTGGTTCCCTGCGACCCTGTATGGGACAAGTGGTTCAGAAAATGTGTGTGTGTGAGTATAAAACCTCATATTTCCTCACCTTCTTTGGCTTTTCCACATATTACAAAATCCATGATGATCCAGTTTTTTTCTTGGCTGTTGCAAAAGAGCTCTTTTCGGCCATCTGTGGCTGGGCTAACCTGGAGACTGCGGTCAGAACACACACGCACACACACACACACACACACACACACACACACACAGACACACACACACGTCATGTAATGCTGTTTCAGTGCCCTAGGATGGCAAGATCTGGAGGTTGCTCCTGGAAGAATTTTTGAAGTTGTCACAGTTGGCCACCTGCACACTTCAAACCAGCCTGTAGGAGGTGCTGGCAGTGCGAAGCCCTGCAGACCTGACAGCTGACTTACTGTACATGGCACCCATGCTGGAAGGATGTCTGTGAACGTTCAGTGAGAACGCCTCTTGTGGCTGAGGTACAAGGGAAGTTCCCACATTCTTCTCAGCGGAGCAGTGCATCATGGGTATACCGCCCCCTTGACTCATTGTTTGTTTCGTGGGGCAGCTGGAGGGGCTTAAGAAGAAGGAAGCTTGGACTTTTTAAACATGTTCTGACAGCTGGGAGGTCGCCGCCCAAAAAACAAGTCTGTTTAGACTTTGTGCTCGACTGCAAAGAGAAAGCGGGGTGAAGGAACAGGTGCCTCGGCGTAACGCCGTGTCTGCGGCAGACGCCAAAGTGCAACCGAGCACACCAATCAGCCACGTGCCCCAGAGCCTGCTGCGGCAGTGGCTCGAAATGGGTTTGCATCCCTTTGCTCCGCAACACTGCAGTCACGAAGGTTCTGCATTGAGGTACACCTGCTTCGAATGCAGTCGGCTCATTGTTACCGCGCATAATTGTTAAGTATCATTGAGTCAACGTGGACTCTTGCCAGCCACATATACAGTCCTTCCAGAAAGTTCTTTCTTCCACTGGTGTCCTTACTGCTGAAAGGGCTGTGTGTATTGTCACTGTGATTGAGTCCATCAATCTGGTCACTGTTCGTCCTCGTCTTTTTCCTCCAGCTTCTCCACAGTCCTGCTGTAAACTGTGGTAGTGGTTGAGGAACTGGACTGTGCCCAGAAAGTTACGGGTTCTAGTGCTGTAGTTCATTATTTCCAAATTGTTTTGCATTCAAACTTTTGCATGTATTAAATGTCGCAGTGGATTGCGCTATCATCTCGCACTCAGAGGACTTGGGTTTGAGTCCCACCTAGTGTGGTACCCTTGGTCAAGGTGTGTAACCTGAATTGACATAGTGGAAATTACAGTGTTGAATAAATGGGTAAATCAGTGTAAGTCACTCAGTGTTCAAACACAACAGTATGTTGGGAAATACTCTCCAATAAGTAAAGTAATAATGTAAGTGCAGTTTGGTTTGAAAGAGATCATTTCTCCTGTATCTACATGGAGGCTCTTCCTTGCAGCTCCCCCTTGAAATATGTCCTCCTTCCTGTTGCCACAGGTGATGTGGTGTTTAGGGCCAACACCATAGGTTCAGGTCCCAGAAAGGTGACCGACTGCTCCTTATGACACATAACCTGAATTACTTGTGTGTAGATTTCACTTTAACCATCTCCTAAGCAACAAGTCAATGAAACCTGAAGCATACGAGACAAACTGCTGTTTTTTACAGCAGGAGGATTACTGGAGCCAGTGACCTTCTGGTGCATCATGTGATGTCAGACATTCAACTTTACAAGCATTTACTTCTTTCTGAAGCAGGGTATTCTTACTATATCTATTCAGGGTAAGTAAGTTGATCCAGAGAACTGTGGCAGGAGAGGGAATTTGAACTAACAACCCTCTGATAGCAGCAACAGCTCAAACCGTAATGCTAACTGGGTGCTCAGTTAGCAGGACTTAGCCAGCATGTGACCTGCGATGAACTGGTGTTCCTTGTAGGCTGGTTTTACCAGGTATCATCTGTTAACCATGCACCAGAGCTCATACTTTTTAACCAAATGTGAAACAATAAAGAAACTATTTGGATCTTAAACCCATTGAGATTACCTCATGCTGAGCTGAGTCACCGCACTGAAACACACCGTGTTGGTTTTCCCCAGGGTGCCTGGAGCCCAGTATAGATAGACCGTGTTGAATTAAGGAGATACGAGGTCATCCCCTTTGGTTTAACCCTGAACTTCTCCTAATATAGTCATCTGTGTTATAAGATCTCCTAACACGACATGTTCATTGCAAAGACGTTCTGAAGCTCCGCTCAGGCAAGCAGCAGCATTTCCTGTGTCAGGATCTAAACCTGTAACCATCTGCTCATGGGTTCAAACCCATTAAACAATACACCACTTGCTGTCCATATGCTGCGGTTTCCATTCGAGGCAATGCGATACTCGGCAGTGTGGGGTCAGGGGTCAAAGCCCACCCTGTGATTTCCTGGCGCACACTGCGCTTGCCCCGCATGGCAGGCCAGCGCTCCGGACACGCGGCCAGGTGAACTCGCCCACCTCTTCCCCAAAACTTCCGCACCTCAAAGTCCCCCCTCCACGTGGGATGCAGCTGTTGGACTGTGGAACAGCTTTGAGGCATTTTATTTGTCTCCGTTAATTACATACCCCCTCTTTCAGCGGGGGTCCTTACACCGCAAACGGAGCCGCTCTCCCATAGAGTCCGGAAAACCCTGATGGTAGAAGGTAGGAGGTGGAGGGTGGGGTCCCAGCTGGGAGAAGACAGACCGGGGGTGCATTGGTGTGCGTTACATTCCCATCTGATACTGTACTGGGGCCATTTTGAGGCTTCACTTCAGTGCACCATGGTAAAACACTGTAAAAGGAGCAGCAGATGATCTGGCGTCTGTAATGTGACAGAGGGGGTTTTAGAGCTTCTGCCTTGCACTTGAATGACTTGGGTTTGAATCCCACCTCCTGCAGTAATACCCTTGGAAACAGGCAAATCACTGTAAGTATCTTAACATTGTTGAAGGAAGGTGTCGGGTAAGTAAATGTGATGTCTGAGGTGCTCTGTCCCCTGGAGCAGAGAGCAGATAAGGTGCAGAGAGGATTGTGGGTAGCACACAGGGTTAGAATCTGGCTTTAAAAGAATGGAATGCAATCAATCACTGTACTTCACAAACTGCTGGAAATTCCATCTGGAAATCTTATTACATTCAGGAATATGATTTTTAAAATGCACTATTAATCTAACTCCTTTCCCCAAGGTGACTTTACGTGTTAAATATTCAACTTTACAGTGATTTCTTTGTTTATACATGATGATAAAATGTGATGAAGGGTACTAATGAAGGAGCAGGGATTCAGACCTGGCTTGTTCCAACTGGACGGCAACCACTGTAACCACTACACCACCTACTGGCCCACTTGAGGAGTTTGTCTCCTATTACCTCTGTTGATGATGATGCCGAGGATAATGATGACAGGACACACGCGGGTTCAAGCCGCCGCTTTCTGATCTGAAAATCTCTGATTTGAATCCTGCCTCCTGGTGTCTTACCCTTGATCAAGGTACTTACCCTAAAAACTAAATTAACCTCCTGTGCAAAATGGGTACGTAGTTTACCACTGTAAGTCGCCCCATGGGATGGTGTCAGATACACAAATAAATGTAGCCTACATGGTGTAAATGAATGTAAATGATGTCCACCTCCATGAGCTCCGGTGGCACATCTTCCCACCAGCAGGATGCCCCCCTCCTCCCCCCTCCCACGCATTACCATCACAGAGGGGCGGCCGCCGTCGGGGGCGATGCTCATGTCGCCTCCGTGTCTCGCACCCTCTCCTCCAGTCCCTCCCACTGCGATTCGGACCCTTCTTAAAAAGTATGCTCCCCATCATCATGTCACGCACACGCTGAGCTCGAGCCTGGCGCACACGCTGCGCGTCCGGACTTCTTGGAGAAAAGAGGTGGTACAGGGAGGTGCGCGCGCGCGCGCGCGCGAGGAGGAGCTCGTGGATGTGTCCAGCATGAGGGGACGGAGCTCTTCGTGACCGTGGTCCTCCTGCGGTGGAGGTGTGATGAAGCTGTGCTGCTGTTTAACGCCCGGTTCCCGCGCGGTTGTGTGTTCCAGACCCTCATCTACAGCATCATGGTTGTTGTTGTGTCGGTGGCACTCGGTGGCCCGTCTCTCCTCCTGCTCCTCCTGGCCGAAGCGCTGTCCTCCGACACCGGTGGAGGCGGCCACGCGCGCACGGACATGCAGCGCGAGATCCTCTCCATCATGGGGCTGCCGCAGCGCCCGCGGCCGCGCGTCCACGAGAAGCGCGACGCCGCGCCCGCGTTCATGCTGGACCTGTACAATGCCATCTCCACGGCCGGGCAGGACGAGGGACCCCCGCTGGGGTCTGTGCCCGACCCCAATCTTCTGAAGAACACCGACATGGTGATGAGCTTCAACAGCCTGGGTGAGTTTCCGGAGCAGTGATTTACCTGGGTTTCCTGGGTTACCTGGCACGCCACTCACGTGGTCCATCGCGCACCGTTTTACGCATCGGGCGATTTCAGAGTCCAGATGTGTGTGACGTTATTGTGAAGTGCCTGTGACTCCACCAGGCCAGCTGTGTGACTCTAAACACAACTATTAATTATTCCTGCAGCGAAACAAAGTGCCAGCCTGTCCTGTCCTGTCCTGTCTTACCATCCTCACTTGTTCTATCCTGTCTCATCTTATCCTATTCTGTCCTACTCTGTCTTAGCCTGTCCTATCCAGTGCTGTCCTGTCCTAACTTGTTCTATCCTGTCCTGCCATGTAAATTAGCAATGATGAAATGTGGTACCTTTGAGAACTGACCCTGAGCCGTGGTGTGAGCAGAGTTATTCGGTGGCATTGTGGAGGAGCTCTTAAAAAAGTCAGACTGAGTAAAGAGTAAAGTTTCACACTGAGTTGCTTGTGGGCTGTGGGCGCGCTGTGATCAGAGCCCACTCTGACAGGTGTCAACTGGGGCAGCAGGTTGTGCAGTCAGAAAACCTGGGTTTGAATCCCACCACCTCCCGCTGCAGTACCGCCGATCAAGGAATGCATGTGACTAAATGTGTGTGTGTGTGCGTGCGTGCGTGTGTGCGTGCGTGTGTGTGCAGTTTGTATATCTGCACATTCTGGATAGTGGGGCCCTCCTGGACAGTCTGAGCAGCGACTCATTCTTGCAGCTGCACCATGCGGTTGGCCAGCTCTGTGGGCATTCCCTGGACCGCTGCCCGGGGACCGATACAGATGTTCCCGGGGCCCTCTAGCCAACACAGCTGTGTGTGGAAAAGCCCCACCCAGGCTAATGTACTACAGAGCCTCCCCATACATCATACGTTACTACTGGAGCAGTTCATCATCTGTCATCTCCCTGTTCCCATTTCGGTGCCTTAACCAACATCACACAACATCACAGCGATCAGTTGTTCAGCAGAGACTCCAGTGACTTATTGTTCCACATCAGTTCTTTTTTTACATTCACACTTGTTCTTTTATCTGATGCATGTCTCCGAGGTGACTTACAATGTAAAGTGAGATACACTGATTTACTCATTTATACAACTGGGTAATTCTGACTGTATTAGTTCAGAGTAAGTACCTTGAATAAGGATACTACTGGGTTGAAACCGGGGATCTTAGATTGTGGGGCGATGACTCTAACCACTAAGCCATCTTAGTGCCCCAGCTGGTGGCCCAGATAGAAAGCGTTAACCACAAGTGTCCTTCCGGGGCCTTGAACCATAAGTCCTGGATGTCCTTAGTCCACAACTGTCATCATGATTAGGCCACAAACACACAAGACTTCCCATTGCTGTCAAATTCTCACAGAACATTCTGGAATGAAAATGCTTTCTTGTGATAAAAGATTTTAAAGAAATCCATCGGCGCTTCCAGTAAATTCATCACAAGTTGATTCAGCCTGAGGAATGCAGCTCTCAAAAGGACAAGAAACCACATTAAGTCCACTTGAAATCTCCCATCTTATCTACTGCAGATTTATCCTGCGATGCTTATAATACATTTCTGGATGCTTGCTGTCACAAATCTCTCATGACCTCGCCTGCATGAAACTGTTGGCATTAATCAGCAGATACAAAGTTTGCTTGTTTCTCCGATCTCGTTATCTCTATAGAATTTAGACGGGTTTTCATTAAGGCACGAGAGGGGTTCAGATTTTAAAAAGAACATGACTAGAACCAAGGTGCACAGGCTAAGAAACAGTGAGGTAAAACTCAGTTTACCCAATTTCATTTACACCACCATGTTGCTGGTTCACATCCCTCCAGTAGCTCCTACAGAAGTGACATTCAAATAGCAAATACACAGACAATTACAGCAGATGGTGTTGGACTCATTTATGGAGCTGTCAGAAGATCAGGAGAGATGTGTCTCTCAAAAAGACGGGTTTGAGACCCTTATACTGTATATACCTACCTGACTGAATACAGACATTTGTACTCAAGATGTACTTACCTAGATGGGCATATGTCCCTCATTGGAGGGCATGTTTCTTTCGGTCAGATCAAGTTTACAGCTGAGTTCAGGAATGAAAAGTCAGGTGAGGACAATGCTGCAGTTCTCTTCAGTGTTTTGAGCTCAGATGTTGTGACTATGTCATGTTTGCATGTTAGGTTTACGTGACACAGCACGACCGGAGGGCAAACAGACAGAACAAGAGCTTTGTCCCGAGGTTCGCCAGCACGCTGGGACAAGGCGCTCATCATTGTGTTCCTTTCTGCTCACATTCTTTTTGCATTCAGTTCAGCTGCACGCTCTGCTTTTAATTAAACTAAACAAACAAACAAGCTCCTGAACAAAGCTCGAAAACTCGAGTCACGTGTGGGTTCCGTGCCACCCGGCTTTTTTAGGATGCTGTGGTCGGTGTTGTCATGGAAACGGTCTTGCAGAGACCGTGATCCCTACAAAGTGACTGATTGAAAGGTGGTGGGGCGGAGGGCCGGGAAGAGTGGTTCGGGCAGCCGCCTCGATCATTACCATAGTAGAGAGGGAGAGAGTCATGGAAAATGGAGTAATCCAGCGCAAAGGGCTGCACAGGAGGTGGGATCTGTGGAGGAATTCCTCCGTCACTGCCAAGCACACTCGTGAACTCCCATCATGCCTTCCGAAGCCTGCTGGGTGGACGGTGACATGACGGCATAGTTTTTCCTCAAGATTTTTTGCGATGGATTATTTTTTAAAGCTCACACCTTTGGTCAATTTTTGTTACAGCGTGAGGTTTGTACACTAAGCCATGTACAGTGATTTACCCATTTATATAGCAGGGTACAGAATCAGTCCAGGGTCGAATGATGTTCCGATTACAAGTCGACCACTCTAACCATTTCCTTCTCAAGTGAAAACTTTCCAGTGTGTTGGAATCTGTGGACCGCGAACACTATGAATGCTGCTTATTATGTACACATTTCCTAAAAAAATAGAACTGTGTACATATTCAGCAATTAGAAGACAGGTGAGTGCAGGTCGGGATGGTGTAATATTTCTCTCTTGAAATATGTTTTTTTCTTTTTTTACAAAACTATTGAATATGTGTCTGACCAAATCACTGACCAAACCCATGCAAAGCAGCAGTGCCCTGGTTCAATTCCAGTATTTAATTACAGTCAAACAAATGACTAGCTGAGTTTAGTATGAGCTCCACCACGCCCTCGAGTCGGTTCCCATGGCGACATGCCGAAGCTGCACAAGCACGTCTCGGGTATGATGTCACAGTAACAGGCTGGTGGTCCTCAGCGGTGGGTGTGTGACTGATGGAAATGGTCCAGTGCCCAAGTGATCGGTCCCTTAGGTCCAAGGTTCAACACGGTTTGTATCACTACGAATTCCTCACATGGATTTTTCCCCGAGTTTATAAGGTTAATTTCCATCAGTGTTCTTTGCTGTTCTCCTGTATTACACTCTTTTATCATTAAAACCAAGTATTACACACTTTAATTGGTGTTCATTTACATCATATGACATTTGTAAGGAAAAGAGCCATGTCTCCACATGACTGATGGGGGAGTTTTGTAAGGGAATGAGTTTGAGGGGTTGGCAATATATAGCTGAATCATGCCACACTATAATCCAGTGTCCTAAACTGGGGCACAATCTGTATGGTTTTGTTTTACAAACATCTGCTGTGCAGCCCTAGAACATTTGGTGATCATTGCAACCTCTGGCTTTTCAGTCACTGTATTAGCTGATGCAGTGAATGACTTTGGATGATATGTGTTCCAGTCATGTGGGCGGTTTCTTACTGTTAGCGTGTAATTTCCCATAATTCTTAGAGGCAGCAGAGGCTTGATTTCAGGCACACATTGATGTCACTCTCCTCTACAAGCTTTGCACAAGCCAGAAGGCTGTGGACAGAGGACCCCTTTCATTGTCATGCAGTTGTGAACCTCGCTTGAGAGTACAGAGCAGCTGTAGTGACCCACCTGAGACTTGATCCAACAACTCCACTTGTATAAATGGGTAAATAACTGAGCTCAATTAGGTAAAGATGTCAGCTAAGCAATGCAGGAATGAATGAACCTGCTCCACAGCTGGACCACTTGCTATATGTACTTTCTTCTAATGATGGTCTTGTGACTGTGGGAGGCTTCACACTTCCTTTTGAAGGAAGCAGTAAAGATGCCACTCTGTGTTTATGTGCTCTGCTGCCCAACTCTTAATTGCTGCCATATTCATTTATGGGCAGAAAGAAAAGAGTAGGGGGGTAGGAAAAGACTTACAAGCACAATTATTGGACAGTTAATTCAAGAAGTAAACCCGGGAAGGGGGGTTGCGTTTACCATGTTCTCGAAAACATGGTCTGCCGTGTCATTGTTTCCTTTCCCGCTTTCATCTCGTGATGAACCCTGCTGTAAGTTCAGATGTTAGTAAAGTGGAAGCAGGGTGTTCATTTGAGGGAGTTTGGTTCATAAAGGATGGTAGGGAGTCCATCCTGGGGAGAGTTAATGTGTTAATAGCTCCCTCAGTTTCCCTTTTCCCATCTCAGTCGAGAGGTTCAGATGGACACGGGTGGTTTGGGGGAGGAGGAACTCACAGTTCCTTTGGATTTGGTGGATTCAAAATGGAGAACAGTTGAGTACAAGCCTGGGATGAGAAGAGGAAAGGAGGAAGATCCTATGGTATGACTGCTGTTTCCAGCACCCATGGATACTGGTAAATTTCTCTGCTGACTGACTTTTCCTCCTTTTCATCAGTGGATCATGACAAGGAGATCTCCACTTTTCCACACTACCGGGAGTACCGCTTTAACCTGTCGAACATCCCAAAGGGTGACGTCCTCACGGCTGCTGAGTTCCGCATCTACAAAGACTTTGTTCACGGATACCCGGAGAATGAAACCTTCCATGTCAGCATCTTCCAGGTGCTGCAGGAGCAGCCTGACAGGTGAGGTGTTGCCCATGGGGCAAAAAGCCCTTTAACTCTATTTTTTCCAGCGAAATTGCTGGAAAGTTATTGCTTAGATTTTGTTACCAAAATCATATATTACCTAGGGCCCAATTACAGGAAATCAGAACTTTCACTGCAAGTTGGAGGAGAAAGGACAAATAGCAACCAGATGGATGGATCCAATCACAGAGACAACGGAAACACCCCTTTCAACACTAAGGACACAAGTGAAGATCATTCTGGTGGAACTGTATCTATGTGGTCACCAACATTTACTCAGCATCAACTCGATGGCACACAGTATAAAACAGTTTAGAAGAAAGATTTGATTAACTTTAGAGTAGAAGCCTTCAATTTGTTTTTATGAAACACTTTGGTCAACAGTTTATATGTCGCGTTCTCCACATTTCCTGCTCTCATAGACCTGTTTGTGATAGTTGTTCCCCAGAATCCCTCACCTAGGTTAATCTGTATGATGGGCATTTTTCAAGTTCTAACCCCTTTACTCTGGTAATATGGTACCAGATGTTTTGTGATCAGATTCCTCTTCTTCCAAACTACCCACAAACACACAAACACACACAGATGACTCGCAGTATGCACCTTCCATTGCCTTTAAATGACAACTGTCCAATGAGTGCCTCAAACAGTTGATGTTGTTCCTATGATTTCCATGGCGATGCTTGGTCTAGAGACCCCAGTGGACTCAACAAGAGTGGAGTTGGCAGTGTTTCAACTCGGGGCCACTGTGCTTGGTAACCAGGATCCAAAATATTGGTAAAAACAAGCATGGTCTTTTTGTGAGATCCGATGAAAAGAGCTCGGACTCCACATCACCCCACCAAGCTAGAAAGAGGTCAGTGGTTTTGTGATAGGAGATACCTCACCTCTCAAAAGAATGACTGTTTCATTATTTCCTAAGAGCACCACCTGAATGGCCACATTGTCTGGGCACCATTGTTCCAAGATTAATGCGCTCGGTCTCCTAGGAAGTGTGAACGCACTGCTCAGGGCTTACCTCATTGTTTTGTACCAGTATCTCTGTGAACTTGAGATATCTCCATCCAGGGACCTCACTCAGCCATCACCCCAGAGTGTGGGTACATCCATTGTGCAAGAATTCACTGCAACGCCCATCTTCCTGTGTCTTGTTTTTTCACCAGTTGCTCTGTGCTCTGCCCCACACACATTTTGATGATGTCTTGCAACCCCATGGCTCACCGTTGTGTTAAAAGCCACAGAAACCATAGCGCCGGTCTGTCAGTCCATCAGATAAAATGAAAAAAGAGTGCATTTTCATTTAGCAAAAGTATCTTCACCCGTCACACTGTAAGATGGTGGCAGCTGGAGAAATCCTGTTCGTCTGGTGATTCTAAGAGATCCTGACATTGTACCCTTGTACCCTGTTTTTGACTTGAATCACTCCAGTGAAATGTGTTCCGTAGGGAACTGGACTCGCTGCTTGTGGATTTGCGGCTTACTTGGGCTACAGAGGAAGGCTGGCTGGTGTTTGACATCACTTCCACTGTCACCCAGTGGATTCTCCATCCAGAGCAGAACCTCGGCCTGCAGCTGATTGTGGAGACCAGCGATGGTAAGCAGGGCATTCAACAAATTATCGGTAGATCGTAACGTAGCGGTAAAGGAAGTTGCAGTTTTTTTAAACATTTTATGTGCTTGTTTTGGGAGCTCTGTCTCTGTTTTGGGGATTGGAAGGTGAACAGTCCCTTGCTGGACTGTGTCTTACACGCTGCCCGTTTCCCCCGTAGGCCACAGCGCGAACCCCGGTACGGCAGGACTGTGGGATGGCCGCGGCATCCAGAGCAAGCAGCCCTTTGTGGTAGCTTTCTTCAAGGCTGCTCAGGTGCAAACACGTAGCACCCGCTCCACAGGCCCCAGACAGCGGGGTCCCGCTCGATCCAAGAGCTCCAAAGGCCAGCAGGCACTGAGGTTCACCAGCAGCTCAGGTACCTCTGGTGGCCACTTGAGGGTGCTGCTTTTAATATGTGATCTAGGAGAAGTTGGGGAGGAAGACCGGGGTATTCTGATACACTGGGGAAGTACAGTGTATCTGTGTAGAGCAGCTTCATTTGTAAGCCATCCAGTCGTAGCCCTTTTCTCTGACTGGCGTCCAATCTCGTCTCACTGTACGTCACTCGTCTTCACTCTCCCAGGAAACAGCAGCACTGACCAAAAGCAGGCTTGTAAGAAGCATGAGCTTTTTGTGAGCTTCCAGGACCTGGGCTGGCAGGTACAACGTAACTCCCCTCCACCACCTTACCCCCATTCTCACCTCACTCCTTTCTTCATCTCCTTTATCTGCCTATTATTGAAACTTGATCCAGCATTTAACAATTATACTGACTATATATTAACTATACAGGAAGTACTACTAAACAACAGTAATATCAGAGACAGAGGAAGTGAATTGTTCCCTAATGAACTGTATCGGCGGCTCAGAAGCATCTCTGTGTGCAGCCACCCAGAGCCTGCAGCAGGACAATGTTCTGTTGCTGGATAGATCCCACATCTGACACCAATGCAACATTTCCACGGACATCACAGCACAAGAGGGGCAGCTACAATGTTTTCGCAGTAATTGAACCTTTAACATTACTATTACAGTCTTCAGACTATGTCTGAGACTTTTAAGCATGAGTAAATGACAAGTCACGAGAGCGCAGCCGTGCCTAATAAATGCCATATCTTAATGGCACAGTGAAACTGTGAATAGTTATACCTGCAAAGGTATCTACAAGTAGCATGTGGAATTAATTACGAACGTCAGCACAAGGCTCTGGCTGTGCTCAGTGATGTATATGGTGGAATCCTTTCTTTGGCTTCTCTTCTCCAGGACTGGATCATTGCCCCAGAGGGATATGCAGCATATTATTGCGATGGCGAGTGTGCCTTTCCTCTTAACTCCTACATGAACGCCACTAACCATGCCATTGTGCAAACACTGGTAAGCCACCCAGGTACCCCACAGAGGCTTAGGTAATTCTGATTTCCATCTAGTGTGACCCTGTCATAGCCTCGAAATTTTAGTTTGCGTTGGAGGGACTCATATCCAAATCAACTTGCAACATATACATTTTTACCTGGTTTTCGTGAAGTATGTTGCTGAAGGGTGCAACAGATGTTACCCTTCTAGGATTTGACCACAATGCTTTTTGGTTGCAAGACCAGTTTATCTGGTTATCTGTCTGACCCATGTTTCTGCCCTCAGGTCCACTTCATCAACCCAGAGGTGGTGCCCAGGCCCTGCTGCGCTCCCACCCAGCTCCATGCCATCTCCGTACTCTACTTTGACGATAGCTCTAATGTCATCCTGAAGAAGTACCGCAACATGGTGGTGCGAGCCTGCGGTTGCCATTAAACCACCGCTGTTCCTAGGATGCAGCTGCATAGCGTGGGGCCCAACAGCAGCCTCCGTGCTCCACATTGACTGTTACCCAAGGTGCATCGTTTTCAGTTTTGCTGGAGCTATCCCAGGAGAAACCTAGTAGTACACACGTGCCGCTGAAACTATGAGACTAAGAGGCCTTGTTTAGTTGTGGGGGAGCAGCTGATTTGGTTCTGAATATTTTGGATATTCAGTCAATTGCTCTCGGTAGTGTGGAGAGGCTGTTCCAAGGACGGGGCTGTTTCCTGAGCAAAAATCAGTTTCACTACAATGATCTGCACTAGGCTGTGAAGCTTAGGGTGCTTAGTTTGTCTACATCTATTATCTGACTAAGTAAAAAGAGGAAGACAAGCTGTGGAATGTGCTTCTAACACTCCAAAAACCGAAAATGTGAACTGTACTGCGTTATTTATCTGCAGACTACGCGCCCAGGGGAAGTTGCCCTCCACAGATGTTTTTCTCTTGGCTCAGCTTCTCCTTACTCAGCTGGTTGACAGAAAGCAGCGCTGCTCTTCTGCCTGTGTGCTCCGCCTGGCCTCCTCAAAGCCTGGAATGAGCTTGTGCATCCATCATCCCCTGGGCAGCAGGCAGCACAGTGGTTGAGGAGTTGGACAAAGAGGGCTGTGAATGGACACTTATGAACACTGATGCCACCGACATGGATTCTGATGTCCACAGAGATTTTTATTGGTGTTTTGTGGTTCTCCACTAATCCGAAGCGCAACCGTCCTTCAATTCCACAGGCGAGGGTGGTGTTCGCCATGGAGAGACTGCTAGTGAGAAGACACATAGCCAGCCTCCAACACACGTGCCTCATCGCTGGAGCGACTCCTGACGTTCACTGACACAGCCAGGGTGGAGACCACCAGAGAGCTTTTCCTTCGCCATGATGTCATTTCTCAATACTTCAGAGGTTGACCTGGTTCTGACAAGTGCTGGGTTTCTAAATGTCATGCTAGGAGGAACACCCACTCAGTGCTTCTGAAGTGAACTGTGCTGGGATGAGAAAAGGTAGAAACGTGTTTATAGACAAACGCTTTAGCGATGCTTTTGGGGACCACTTTCCTCTTTCAGATATTACTGAGCACATGTGCTGTTTGGTAACCAAAATAGTTTTTAACTGTGATTTTGTTGCCTCTCACGTGACTGTATTGTTGTAACGTCTCTAGTCAGTAAATAGAGGTGAAACATCATCTGGTCCCGTGGATGGATCTTGTTTCTATGTTCTTATAAATCGAGTGGGGAGGTGAACACAAAGCGATCCAGGTGCGTCCAAAGTTCAAACCAGAGCCCGGACTGCAGCCCTGATCTGGGCCCCCCAGATCAGGGCTGGCCGGGTTCTCCTTGTTGGACGGCAGGAGGATCTATGGCCCACAACCATGTTGGCCTGGTGATTGAAGTGAGGTTAGACTCAGAGAATGTCCTGCACATAGGAGAGAAAAGATGGAAATGTAAGAGTGACATCAGACCCCCCCACCCGCAGGACTCAGTCCAAAGACTTACTCATATGCAGGTGCGATGGAGGTGGGGATGGGGGGGCTGGCTTTATGCCTTGACCGTGTGCATGCAGAGAACGGAGGGGAGCGAAAATGACACCAACCTCATCCCACCACACCAACAGGACCAATTCCAGAAACTTACTCAGCAGCAGGTGGGGGGGGGCGGCGGTTAGGGGACAGCACACACTGTCACCCAGGCGTGACCTGGCGTGTCTCCACCTGACCTGCTGTTTACTGCGGCCTGTTTTGAATTAGCAATCCGTGAACTCTGGGTGGAGCACGCGCTGCTTTTAGAGACCACTTGGGTCACCTGGGATCTGTTGGGGAGGGGAAAGAGAACATGGGGGCTGGCATATATTTCCATTTTGGTTTACCAGGTGGAGTAGTGGTTACGGTCCTAGATTTGTGAGTAGAAGCTCGCTAGTTCCAGTCTCGCTAGGGACCCTGTTGTGTTAAGTAACAAAAAATGCGAAGGAGAATAGAATATAATAAAAAAATGCTAATAATATACAGTATATACATGTAAAAAGCATAAAAATTTACCGTAACTAGAAAGATGGACTAGCGTTCGATGCAAACAGGCCAAGCATGAGGCTAAAACCCAGCACTGATCAACAAATACGGCTGATCGCTAGATGAAGAACACCTGACGAAACGTGCAGAAATGTGGAAGCATTCTTGGAGTCCTTAGAAAGCTGAATTTATGGGGTCAGGACGGTTGGCACTGTAGGCCAGGGGTGGAAAACACACGGCCGTAACGTCATTGAGAAGCGGCTTCTTTGTAAACGAATCCAGATCGCCAGGTGGTACTGCAGGCAGGGGGCATCTCGGGAGGGGGGATCATCAGAGCGAAGAAAAACCCACATAAAATCCCACCTGAGGAGCCTCAGACTCAATGGTTTCCTCATGAAGGTTTGAGTTACACCATCATTGACACCTAGACTGGTAAGCATTCTTCTCGGCATCCGATCCACCATGAGGAAGTAAACTACCGCATTTGTATTTTTTATAATTGAACACAGTTTTCTTCCGACCCCCCTGTCGCCGGGGTGTGAATTCGGAGTAAATTACACGCTTCAGCCTCTGAGCCGTTGCGACTGCGCTGCAGCACTTCAAACGCGGTGGGGGCACCAGGTGCACGAAACCACCATCACTTTCAGTCTGGCCGGAAGCTCAAGCTCCGGTGCTCGGTTACAGCGGAAAACATTCTAGAGCAAAACAGCAGAGAAAATTCAGTGTATCTCTGGGCCTTGGGGATAAGCTACTAAATAATCTTTAGAGAAATGTACAGAGCTTCTGTTTCAGAAATTAACTAATCTCATTTACTTTCCTGGGGGGGTGGGCGGTGGCGCGACGGGTTTGGCCGGGACCTGCTCTGTGGCGAGTCTGGGGGAGTCCTGCCTGGGGTGCCTTGCGGCGGACTGGCATCCCGTCCTGGGTGTGTCCCCTCCCCCTCCAGCCTTGCGCCCTGTCTTGCCGGGCAAGGCTCCGGTTCGCCGCGACCCCGCTCGGGACAGCCAGTTGTACACATTGTTTGCATTCACTTTTATTTACTTTCTATTTACTCCAGCAACTCTTTCAATTTCTAGCCTGATCTTTGGGGACATGCGAAAATTAAACTCCACATCCCAAGTCCATTGGAAATATAGGTGAGTGAGGGTGTACTGACCAAAATGCACCCTTTGGGCAGCAGGTGGTGTAGTGGTTAGCACCTAGGTTCAAATCCTTGCTCTTGCTGTTGTACCATTCATCGAGGTACTCTGTTGATGCAATATGCTTTTTTTTATTGTTCTCTGAGACAGGCATTGCTTTGGAGGAAAGCATCTGCTAAATGAATAAAAATACCGGTAGATGCAAACGTAAACGTACAAAGATATTTGCATGGTATCATTCCGCTGAAGAAACTGGCACATGGACGCCGCAGCTGTTGTCTCTCTTCGATACCTTTCTCCAGGCACGACCAAACATCTGATTACCTGTCTTTTCCATGTTTTACACCAGTGTTGTTTTTCACAAACTCCAGTGTGTACGTAGGAGGCCAAAGCCCTCTGTGGGTAGGAAGTGGAGGTCATGTCACCGAACCATAAATGCTTTCATTTTCAGTTCCTGCTGTTGCAGGCCTCGCTTTCAAGAGCAGATGCTCAGTGGTGTGAGGGCCAACAGAGCCGCGAAACTGCACAACAATCGGATGGAAAGAGCTCAGTTACCCCGACACTTATTTGCCAGATGCTACTCTTCAAAGTGAAAAACAAATTATAACCCAGAGTGAACAAGAGTGCATCAGTGACAGATGAAGAGCTTTAGACACAGACCCACAATTATGGATGCACAGCTTATTTACCTGATACCATTTTCCCAGCGCACATATTCAGGTAGTCACCAGCCGAAATGATTATTTATTAACACATTTAATGCCAAAGCATGGTGAAGATCACAATGATACAAAAGACTGGAAATATTAACCACAGTCACAGACCGCTTAATGACATTTCGGGCAACAGTCCCATAAGATTATAATGAAGCTGAAAAATTCTTATCGACTAGTGACGTCGTAGCAGTTGTAACGTTGTAGCGCAACGTATTACTCGTGTGTTCATGGTGGTGCTGCTGTAAACAAACATACTGCACCGCCAGTTTAATAAAAGTATAGCACATACAATTATGTACAGTACATAATACTCGATAATGATAATAAACACCTATGTTACTGGTTTATATATTTACGATACAGTACTTTTTATCGTTATTTTACAGTGTACTCTTTCTACTTATAAATAAGTTTACAGTAAAACGGTATGTTGTGTTACGCCGGCAGCAGCGTCACAAAATCTTGTGTTTACCACGTGTCTTGACTACATCCAGCCTATACTCTCTAGGTTTGTATAACTCAGTGACGTTTGCACAACGCCGAGATCGCCTAATGACGCATTTCTGAGAACGTATCCCCATCGTTAGGCGACGCATGTCTGTATAGCACATTGTTAATATTGTGTTTTTGATGAAAGAACTCTGATCTGAGTTGAGATCTGAATTGAGAGACACTGATTTTCGTGCATTAATGACCAGGTGTTTGTGCGAATGACAAAAAGTGCTAATGGATAAAGCGGGATTTATGACCCAAAGTTGTGGGTTTGAGCGATGCCCCTTTGTGCTGAGGTAGCATGAGTTGGTCGGGGGGATTTCTATACCCACTGACCATGCTGAAAAGACGGTTCATAGGGCTGTGCTGGCCATGAGAATGGAAACAGAACTTCTGCCACCAACTAGATGGTTTTACTTTCCTATCGGGCTACTGGGCCTATGGAGAAACAGAAAGGTTGAACTGAAACTTGCTGTGTGACCTCCTCTCTTTCACAGAGCCCAGCATCCCAGCAAGACATCATAGAAATGCTGCAAGCAGAGCTCACAGAATAGGCAATTGCTCCTTCAGTAGTAACAATAGCAACATTAATAAGAGTCTGGGGAGGTAGTGCAGTGCCAGGGTTGTTGCCTTATATCCTGAAGGCCCTTGGCTTAAATCTTGTAAGAGCATGACCAGAGTAATCACTTTCCATTCTTCCAGTAAGAACAATGCAAGGTTAGTAATCTGTTTCACAAATTGCATTACATTAAAGTAGTAAAATATACATGGGTGGCAACTCTAAAGCTAAGAAATTTACAATAAATAGAATTAAAACAACAAAACAATAAAACAAGAAAATTAAAAGCTACAGCATTTGAAAAAACAGAAGGATAAAAGAGGTTTCCAGTCATTGTTAGAATAGAACGGCAATGGTAGGACAGTGGTAAGAGGGAAAGAGGACAGAAAAGGGGAAGGAGAGAATGGTAATGTAATACACAGAAGTGATTTTGAACATATAGGTCTTAAGCTTGGATTTAAAGGCATTCAGAGAAGAATCCCTGATAACCTTGGTGATCAAACCAGTTACCACTTTACAGGTAAGTCTGAGGATTTCAGAGTCAACTCAAACCTTTACAGGAAGCCAGCACAGGGTTTCTAACGCTGGTCTGATCCACTTGTGTGGAACCAGGTCATGATTCCATCCGATGAATTCTGAACACAATGGAACTTCTTTAAGGAGGATTTCAATGACCTGGTGAGCAGAGCACTACAGTAGTCCATTCTGGAGAAGAGAAATGTGCTAAATAGCTTCTCCACATCGGAAAACTAACATGGGATCCTGTCTGCAAAATGTTTTTTAGGTGAAGTTCTGCACTTGTAGATGGGGACATGAGGCTTTTCTATTTAGACTGAGTACAGTGTCATCTGTAAACAGAGCTCCCGCGTTTGGTTTGCGTAAGTGAGGGAGAAGTGCCAAGAAGTATGACCTCAGTCTTGGCACAGTTCTGATGTAGAATGTTTACAGCCATATAGGATCTTCACCCATACGGGATTTACTGTATGAGGACTGCAGTTAGAGAATGTTAACGCAGCTACATAAATGTTAATGCTAGTCCATGAACATAGATGCACTGCTTGCAGGATGTATTGAAGGCGTACACAACCGCAGTCAGGACCGTGAAAATATGACTGACATCTCAGGATGATGAATGAACTACTAAACCGGTTTACTATCACAAAAGGCAGGTGATGAAAGATCTAGTAGGTGTCAGTTTCAGGAGACATGTGACTTCTCCAGTGACTGCAGAGCCAGTGCTAAAACACAAGGAAGAGAGAGAGCACAAAGCGAAGGAGAGGTTGTTGTTGTTTTTTTTGTTTTTTTTTTCTGCAACACTTCAAACTACACTGATGAGAAGAGCAACAAACCATACAGGATGGACAAGTTTAGACTGAGAGCTGGGACCTGTGTTAGGGAGGGGTCCTCTTCTCTAACCAGCAGCCCATCTCCATAGCATAACCCTAGTGGAACACCGGTCAACCTAGGTGCCCACAAGTTAAGAAGTTTCTGTTTGAGTAGATCGAAGCAGCTTCGGGAAGCAATATGCAAATATGGAAAGCGCTCAAATGCACTCTCCATGGAATTCCATTGGACACCTTGTTTGGTGTGAAGCTCTGCTCCTCAACAAAGGCTTCATTGTTTATTTGCCTTGTACATTTGTCTTCTCTTTGCACAGAAAATACTGAAATTTCACTTTCCTTTCCTTAGGTCGGTTCTGCACTGAGCTCGACAGGGAGCAGACGCACAAGATAAGAAGAACCTTTTGGCACAGGGTTCTGCAGTGGAATTAACGGTGACGTTGAAGACTCTGAAACTACACACATTTACCGTTTTTTTTTTTTACGCACAACATAGATACACTGGTTCTCTCACTCTTTTGTTCTAAGTCAGCGGAGTTACTAGTTAGCTGTGTATTCATGATTGGAATAATTAGGGGCTCCTGCTGACTTTGCCACTTTCAGTGCGCCACATTCATCATGCTGGTGAGTCTGGTAAAGATGCTGTAATTTCATCTGTTCATTGCCTAAAATTGCACATCCACAATGTTTTAAATCTAGACCGTAGTAAACCATTTCTGGCTAGAAAATCTCTTCTAAAAAAGAAATCCATTAGCACGACATCCCAATCTGCCAAGTTTTTTTTCTTTTTCTTTCTTTTTTTTTTTTTTTTTTTTTTAAATAAAGTACACATGCCGTGGCTTCTAATTTTGCATCATTCCGTAAACCAGTTTGTTTCCTGTTCTTGTCCCGCACTCGATGCCTGTTTATTCTATGTTTGTTGATAACGTTTGTAGCTAGATAAAACTGAGAAAAAAAAAAAAAAAAAAAATCATGCATGTTCATGTTGTGCCACATTTTACGCGCGTCACTTGGGGACGCTCGCTCTTCTGCGCGCGCTGGAATTAGCGGCGCAACACGACGGCAAGCGCTCTCTCGTCGTTCGCAAGTTTGCGCACGTCATGCACCCTGTTCTACGCGCTTCTCTCACGCGCACGGAGCGTTTCTGCGCGCCGCGGGCCGCTCGTTCAGACAGGAAACCGAAAGTGTTCCTCCTACTTTTACTTTCCCTTCTATGCTGCAGCAAAGCAAGGCGCTCGCAGCTCGAACAGATGCAACTTTTTTCTCGAGATAATTCCTGCAAAGCAGGTGCGCTGAGCAGGAGGGAAGAAAGGAATTGTCGCCCGGGGGGGGGGGGCGCTCAAAAGCCAGGCATTAAATGACTTTTTTGGGGGAACGATGGCTCACCTGTTGGGGGTTTTTAAAGGAGTGTAGAAGAGCACTTGGGTGACCTCGCGCCTCATGTGAGAGACGCTCGGACCCGCTCGGGCTCCAGGGGTGCCTTTTGTTTGCCGGAGGATCGCTCTGAGAAGGTCACCTGGGCGGGTGGGCGCGCGGGCCGCGGACATGGAGGTGAACGGCAGGAACATGCGCTTGAGAGAGTGGCTCATCGCGCAGGTGGAGAGCGGCAAGTATGCGGGGCTCAGCTGGGAGGACCAGGAGAAGTCCATGTTCAGGATCCCGTGGAAACACGCGGCCAAGCAGGACTACAAGCAGAGCGAGGACGCGGCCCTCTTCAAGGTAAAGAGAAAGAGACGAGTAAAACGAGCGTGGTGAAAGCACCTCGGAGTCCCGGTGTGAGCAGCACCTCATGCGTGCCACCGCAGAGAGCGCGTGAAAGCTCTGAGAACTTTCTTCACCGGAGCTCATTTTGCATGGGGGCGGGGGGGGGGGATTCAGTCCTTCAGCATTTCATTAAAAATGTCCGGCCTCAATGGTTTCGCCGCCCTCGGCTCCCCGCGCTGTCGGTACAGAAGCGTGCGCTGCTGGGTTATCGAGATCTGCGGTGAAACTTCTGGATCCCCGGAGAGCATCAGAACATTGACGGGACAGAATCGCGGAGCAAGGTGGTGAGTCTGGACCTCAGAGGTGATCTTTTCGGTAAATGTGTCTATGTTCCCGTGCGCCTGCGTGTGTCTCTCAGGCGTGGGCAGTGTACAAGGGGAAGTACCGCGAGGGCCGAGATCCCCCCGACCCCTCTGTGTGGAAGACCCGTCTGCGCTGTGCCCTCAACAAGAGCACAGACTTCAGGGAGGTCTCGGAGCGCAGCCAGCTGGACATCTCAGAGCCCTACAAGGTGTACAAGATCCAGCCCGAAGGCAGCAGGGCCACAGGTGAGCGATGTGGGAGCCCCACCTGTGGGGGCAGCACTGAGCACAGCAACAACTTGTGTAACCTTTAGATAACCTCGAACGCTTTCAAAATCCTGATCTTCTCGCCTGAACCATCGGTTAAGTGAAAAATCTCAGGTTGGACTCCTTGCTGTAGGGTACGGCGCCGGTTACCCGACGCATAACGTGAAGCTGGCGTCGGCGCGGTCGGTTCACTTCCTTAACCACCAGGAGAGCAAAGGTCGCACCTACCGTACTGGTTGGGCGAAACTGAAAGTTGCCTCTCAAGATCAAAGTTTAAGATGTCCACCAAAGTTCTAGCTCATATTTTAAATTCTTCTTTGGGTCACAGCTCTTTACCTTTCTTTACCGTAAGGTATTTGTCACGTCCGTACCTGCGGATTTAGCTTCTCGAGCAACGTAGCCCTTTGCGCAGCTCGACGCTCTACCGATGCGGTTCAAGTTAAGCATCAGGGTCCTCGGGGGTGCGAGAGCAGGACCCCTCCCCTTGATCACTACTCCGCTTGCTTTGCTTTCGCTGCTCCAGAGTCTCCAGGGACGCCCTCCGTCTGCCGCGTGAGTCCACCTGCCGCCGCCCCTCGTCCACAGGTGAGAGAACCCTGGTCCGATCCTGCATCGCACACGTCGGACTGTCGCGAACTGACGGAAAGGACACCTGCAAGTGCGTCGATGAGCACGATGTGAAATAGAAAGTACTTTTGGCCAAACATCCCAGAATTCCCCCATTTCAGCATCTATAATACCAGGGTAGGGCTGAATAATAAATTCCCTGTAATCGCCTACAGTCCCGCCTTGACTCAGAGCGCAACGTCGCCGGGGCAGTTGTTCCTTTCATTATTATGGCAACATTACGCTTTGCTCTCATATCTCCCAGAGACATGATCATAACATGGTTCTTACATGGTTCTTACATGGTTCTTACATATGCTGCGCTTGTCACCCGGGTGCAGACGAACGGAGGTGATGGACAGCAGCAGGTCTCTGCTAAGATGAACGTGAACATGAAGCCCGTCTCCATTACTTACGGTCAGTGCTCTTCATGGAGGAAAAGATCCTTCCTCTGCCGTGTGTGTGTGTGTGTGTGTGAGTGAGACACACTTTCATTGGCAACAGCCTCGTGTGGGTGAGGTGCGTGCCCAGCATTTTTCCGCAAAATACCTGGATGAAAAAAACGTCCAGTTCCGTCCGCTGAAAAAGCCACAGCTGGCGCTCCTGTTGTACCTTTGAGTCGGTGCCTCTCCAGGTAGCGAGAAGAGAAGCTGCGGTGGAGAAGCAGCAACGGTCGTGTTCGTCTCTTCCTCAGATGGCCCTGCAAAGGGGGATGCGTGTTCCTGGCCCGCGGCAGGAGAGCTGCCTTCCGAAGCCCTCGCTCCCATGGCGCCCGTCTCCTACCCAGACACTTTGCAGATCACAGGTACCGCAGCGCGACCGTGACCTTCCCGAACACCTGCGACTCGTACCTTGGGCTTAACTCTAAACGCTCGCCCGCGGCATTGCTCCTCGAAGTTCGGCTCAGAGCAAAGGGTCTTTGGCTCACAGGTGTGTGTTTGTTTTGACGGGAGCGCAGATGTTCCGCTGCGGTCCAGTGGCGAGATGTGAGACAGCAGTGTGTGAAACCACACACACACACACACACATTTTCAGAACCGCTTGTCCCTCACGGGGTCACGGGAAACCGGAGCCTACCCGGCAACACAGGGCGTAAGGCCGGAGGGGGAAGGGGACACACCCAGGACGGGACGCCAGTCCATCGCAAGGCACCCCAAGCGGGACTCGAACCCCAGACCCACCAAAGAGCAGGACTGCGGTCCAACCCACTGCGCCACCGCATCCCCTGTGTGAAACCAGATGATGTTATTTATTGCATCACACGTCATTATCCACAGTGACTTGCATAATTCATCTCTATGCTCTTGCTCATAAATATGGCATTCTTTTCTGTAAGCTGTGCCCCGAACAAGGGTTCGAAGCCCAGTCGCTGCCTCTGCTTTGAAAACCTTGACGCAAGTGACGCTCTTTAGCCGGGCTGCCCCCTGCTGGGCAGGCAGTGACGCGTCGCCGTGTCGTCTCCGCTTGCAGACTTCCGGCTGCGGGTGCGGCTCTTCTACCAGGGCCGCCTGGTGCGGGACTTCAGGACGAGCACGCCGGAGGGCTGCCGAATCCTGCACGGCACGGTGCCCGCCGAGAACGAACGCATCTACGGGCCCTGCGCCGTGGAGCCGCTGCGCTTCCCGCCGCCCGTTCCCGCCGGGGTCTCGCCCACAGCGGCCGGGGCGATGCTGCGTCTGCTGCCCCACCTGCAGCGCGGCGTGGTCCTGTGGATGGCGCACGACGGCGTGTTCGCCAAGCGCTTCTGCCAGGGACGCGTGTACTGGGACGGGCCGCTGGTGCAGAGGCGGGACCGGCCCAGCAAGCTGGAGCGCGAGAAGACCTGCAAGATGCTGGACATGGCCGCACTGCTGCAAGGTGGGTCGAGGTGGGGGGCGGGTGGCGGCGGCGGCGGCGGCGGGCGGGGGTCGAGGAGTCGAGCTTCGATCACGCTCCGCCGGTGCTCTTTCACAGCACTCCTCTCCCATCTTCCTGCCTTGTGTCCTTCCGGCACCTTCTCTCCCTCCTTTCCCTCCCTTTCCATCCTTCCTTCCTTCCTTCCTTCCTTCCTCCCGCTCGGTCCTCTTTGACCCTCCGCCCTCCAGAGCTGCAGCAGTTCCTGCAGAAGGGCAGCCCCCGGCCTCGCTACAGGATCGACCTCTGCTTCGGAGAAGAGTTCCCCGATGCCGACAAGTCCCTGTCGCAGAAGCTCATCACGGCACGTGTGAGTACCGCGCCGTCCGGCACCCGCGCAACGGCGCGCGTCTGCGTGTTGGCGCTTTCGGAGACTCGTGCGCGCGCCGTCACGGAGGCGTCGGAGGAGCAGCGGTTAAAACCGACCTTCGGTCCTCAGATGGCGGTACATCTCCCGCGAACGTTCAAGAGACGAAAATGAAAGCGCGAGCGGCCGGAGCGACTCGGCCGCCTTCCCGTGGCGGAAGCTGGTACAGGTCCAGCTGTTTGCGCTTTCATTCCCGCCGCTTTGTGCCTTTCAGGGTGCATGAATTGACACGCAGGAGGTTTTCGCAGGAGGGTCCCGCACCCCCGGAACCCCACGACATCCAAGCCGAACATCTCGCCATAACTTGACATCTCCTCACGCAGGTGGAGCCCCTGTTTGTCAGGAAGCTTCTGATGAACCTGAACCCGCCGAGCCCCCCGAGACAGGGAGCGGAACCGGGAGCCGAGGCGCAGGAGGACGGGTGCGGCGCCGACGACGTGCCGAGAGCCCGTCGGCTTCACGTCGCCCCTTCTCACCAAACCCCGGAAACCGAGCCTCGGCACCACGCTCCGTAACCCGGCGGGGAGCCGGAGAGGGAGCGGTTTCGCGCCCCGATCCCTGAGCTGTCCCTGGGGTGCCTGCGCTGACAGACTCGGCGAGATGGAACCAAGCCGGAGCGGCGTTTCGGCCTCGCCTCTGGGCGCAGACCCACCACCGATGTCTTTTTCAGAAGCGTAGAGCCTCGGTGTCCAACCACCTTATGGCGTGAAAATGACCTGCTCGTCATATGTGAATTTTGATTTTTTTATTACAGCTGTAGGGGGTGCTGTGGCGCAGTGGGTTGGACCACGGTCCTGCTCTTCAGTGGGTCTGGGGTTCGAGTCCCGCTTGGGGTGCCTTGCGATGGACTGGCGTCCCGTCCTGGGTGTGTCCCCTCCCCCTCCGGCCTTACGCCCTGTGTTGCCGGGTAGGCTCCGGTTCCCCGTGACCCCATGTGGGACAAGCGGCTCTGAAAATGTGTGTGTGTGTGTGTGTATTACAGCTGTAAAATGTATGTAAATGAATAGAAAGCCATTATTTTTATACAGAACATTATGACGTTTTAGTTGTGTGATGAACGTGGGGGTGCGGTGGCGTAGTGGGTTGGACCAGGGTCCTGCTCTCTGGTGGGTCTGGGGTTCAAGTCCCGCTTGGGGTACCTTGCGGCGGACTGGCGTCCCGTCCTGGGTGCGTCCCCTCCCCCTCCGGCCTTACGCCCTGTGTTGCCGGGTAGGCTCTGGTTCCCCATGACCCCGTATGGGACAAGCGGTTCAGAAAATGTGTGTGTGTGAGTTGTGTGATGATACTTTAACTCCCACATAACATACTGCCTGGTTTGGTTTTCTTCTTTTTTTGACATATGAGGAAGGAGAGATTTTGTCAAGATTTTTCGAGATTAATAAAATCTTCGCTATTAAACTTCCACTGTCCTGATGTAAAGGACGCAACCGACGTTACGAATGCGCGAACTCCACATGGTCCGAGCCGGATTCGAACCCGGCCTATTAGATGCGAGGCACCAGCGTCACGCACTTTCTGCCCATTATTAAATGTGTTATTTACATATTTATTTGATACGGGCAAAGCTCGGCACTGTAAGCTTTTATTGGGGTAACAAGCCACATTCGCTCCATCACTTGTACTTTCACGCAACGATACTTCTGCATTTGAAAAGGAAAAAAAAATCAGCTTTTACTTCGTTACAGTTCAAGTTCAAGTTGTTTTATTTGTCAGCCCTCTGCATAGCTTGTATAGAGTGGAACGGAATGTCGTTTCTCTGGAGACCACGGTGCAACAGAGAACAGAGTACGAGACAGTAAATAAATACACGGGACACTGTTGTGTTACCCTCCTCTTTTTACTTATGAATTTCTCACGTTCACCAGGAAATGAGAAGAAAGGAAAAGAGAACAAGGGGCCAAGATGCAGACCTTGTGGGGTTGTACAACAGCGCCCTCTGGCGCTGCGAAAAGCGGAGACACACACACACACACACACACACACACACAGACTACAGGTCATTTCTGTCCGATTGACTGTGTTGGGTGCAGCACAGTGTCCTGTGTACCGTCATGAGCTGCGTCTCTTCTGACTTTGTAAGCTTCGGACTGGACAGCTGTAGCACCTCCCCCCCCCCCCCACCCACACCACCCTATGCTGACACACATCTCCAAACCCAGCCACACACACACACACACACTCGGACTCGCCAGCGGAGCAGCAGCGTCTGTCTGTCTGTCTGCTCTCGGTCCTGCACCTGCACCTGGACCCCCAGCTGTTGACACTTCTCTGTAGCGCCGCCTGCTGCCCAGAATACACCCACTGGGGGAGAAGAGTACCTGGGCGCCCGAACCAGCGACCACAGAGCCGGGAGCTCGTCGGGGTCTGGCCCCAATACCCAGCTCGTACCCTGTGAGTAACTGTAGGGAGTAGCTCGCTGGGCTCCAGTGGACCTTCGGCGTTCACTTACACTTTGTTTCTTCTTCTTCTTCTTCTTCTTCTTATTATTATTATTATTATTATTATTCACCTGGCACTTGTGTGTAAAGTTAGTGTGTCAGAGTTTGGTGACCAGCCGAGTGACCGAGTTGCACACATTCCCTTATTTGGAGATCATGTTTCTGCTCCTCTGCCTTTGGAACTCAAACATGTTCCATATCTGCAGAACAGCAGCGTTGATTGTTTTCTATAGTTTCATTTACCTATAGGTATGTAGATGTGTGTGTGCGTGTGTGTGTGGTGCCTGTGTGCATGCAGATAAGTTTCAAATTCATCTATGTTACCCTTGTTTCCATGGCAACTTAAAGCATGAGGTTTGTACACAAAGTTACTTGCACTGATTTATCTAATTATACCGCAGGGTAATATTTACTGTACCAGTTCAGGTGAAGTACCTTGCTCATGGGTATTACAGCAGGAGAGAGATTCAAACCAGGGACCTTCAGACTGTAACACAGCAGCTCTAACCACTGCGCCCCCTGCTGACCACCTGTTTGTTTACCCCAAGAGTGTTTGGCTTTGACCAAAGGTGGTAAGATGAATGACCGCACAGGGACCGCGCCGGGTTATTTTTACAGACGGCAGACTTTTGCGGAGCAGAGAGAAACATTTCCCCCCAGATTTGGTCAAACGCCAACTGAACATTTCTAAATGACGTCATCCATCCCGGGAGCATCTAAACAACCTGCCCTACCAGATATATGTGCACTTCAGAGCGCAGGATTGCGCTCCACCAGGGGGCTGCTGGGAAAGGGCCCTTACAAAGATCTCTTTTCGTTCTTTGTCAAACACTTGTGTAGCAGAAACCGCTCCACCAGGGGGCTGCTGGGAAAGGGCCCTTACAAAGATCTCTTTTCGTTCTTTGTCAAACACTTGTGTAGCAGAAACCGGGACAGCAGGGGGCGCAGCGGTTAGAGCTGCTGCCTCACCCTCAAAGGAGTCGGGTTCGAATCTGACATTCTGTCCTGATCAGGCTATTTACCCTGAACTGATACAGTAATAATTATGCAGCTGTGTAAATGGTTGAATTACTGCAACCCTAATGAAGGATAGAGGTTTCCCTCAAATTGCCCCAGGGGTTCTGAAGGAGGGGCAAACAGAAGGTTTCCCACCTTGATATAAACTGAACTGTTTGTACCCACAGCCCCGAATAGATAGATAGATAGATAGATAGATAGAGTCTATGTATTACTGGTCGGCTGGGAGGAGGGTATCACTTATCACTGGGGTCCTTTTTATAGCGTGATGACATCAGTCTGTTATGACTGACCATAGTGCGGCCAGAGGTCACTCAAGCAGACTCTCACAACTGACGCACAGTCACATGGGAGTTGGAGCCCAGACATGTGATCTGCTCCAGTGACTCCGGTGACTCACACCTTTCCTTCAAATGCCATCTGAAAACAGTCAAGATCCTCATGAGGAAATGAGCACCAAGTGCGGCGATGGAGCTACCATGGAATCCTGGACACGCCGTCACATCCCGGGATTTCAGCAACTCCGTGCCAGATGCTCCTCAGGAGTGGGAGGCACCAGCGCCGCCTACTGGACCACAGCGCCACCCCGGTTTACGCGGCGTCTCAGTTTCAGGCCTCAACTTTCACCATTTGTGTTGTTTTAACTTGTGACGTTCACTGATTCTCACTCTAGCATGCAGCTACAATTCCACATTGGGACGTGATCCTATAACCTCCTGGTAACAAGTCCAGGTTTTTCTGTCCTTGCCAGCTCGCACAGTATTTTTAGCGATGCGATTTCCGGACCGTCCCTCATTGTGTCAGCGTCAGGGTTACGGTTAGGGTCGCACTCTACCTGGGATCGCGCAGGCACAGCAACGAGGGACTGATCCCACTGCTGACTGTCTCTAAATGTCTTTCCACCAAACGTCCCAAACAAATGTCTGAGTCACGCAGCGGGGGTTCAGACGGGTCATTTGCTGCCTCCCTTTCTTCTAAACACAAGCGGTCTGGGAGAGTACCAGGAGCACCAGTATACCAGGGTAAGGACTTCTGTAGAGACCAACGTACAGTACCAGCAAGTTCCACGGAATGATCAGACCGTCCACTCATCAGTTCGCGCTTCTAACACATGGAGCAGCAGGGGGCGCAGCGGTCAGAACTGTCCACTTCAAGTCTGGAAGGTCCTGTTTGAATCCCCCGCTTGCTGTTGTACCCCACTTAAAGTGGAGTACGGTATGGTAAAGTATGGTAAAATTATTGACATTACATGTTGCTTTCGAGGGGGTGCAGTGGCGCAGTGGGTTGGACCGGGTCCTGCTCTCCGGTGGGTCTGGGGTTCGAGTCCCGCTTGGGGTGCCTTGTGACGGACTGGCGTCCCGTCCTGGGTGCGTCCCCTTCCCCCTCCGGCCTTACGCCCTGTGTTACTGGGTAGGCTCCGGTTCCCCGTGACCCCGTAAGGGACAAGCGGTTCTGAAAATGTGTGTGTGTGTGTGTGTTGCTTTCGAGGAAACCGATGACAGAAACAATGACTTTATCGAGACAGTTTCGGAAAGTAAATCTTTGTTTAGCTACAGTAAATCTTCGGTTACCTGCACGGGACCGACACGTTACTGTGCTTCCTCTCGTTGCCGGTGGAGATGGAGCGCCGTGCGCCGAGGGTCTCGGACCCGGAGTCCACACCGCAGGTGAAGCCGTGCGACAGACGGCGCTTCTTCGAGGACGTCTTACAGCACGATGTGAACGTCCGCTTGCCTGCTGCCCAACTGTACATGGAGCCGAGGAGGCGTGAGTGCGCACACACACGCGCGCACACACACACGCGCACACACGCACACGCAGACTCAGAGATGCTCATGCTTTCTGTTCCCGATGGACCGCTTCTCTGTTACTGGAAGTGGTAAAACAGAGTAAAGACACTAAACTAGATGGTCTCCTTCGCCCCTCCTCCACACAGCCCCCATCAACAGCATCTCGTCCATGGAAGTGAACGTGGACGTGTCGGAGCTATGCTTGGACCTGCCGGACTTCTCAGACCCAGAGGAGCCGGATGAGTTCCTCAGCTCTGCGGGGGACGAGGGAGGGGTGGCCTCTCCTTTCATGGCAGGTGTGAGCTGTCAGAGACAGCAGTGTTAGTGTCACACAGCATGCATCGCGCAGAGGAACACACCATCGCCGTGTGCGTGTGTCCCAGTGTGTGGGACTGGAGTTCTGCGCGTAACTCTGACCGATTAACAACACAAATATTTACTTTCTCAACTTTTTTTTTAAATTCAAGCTCCTCTAAAATTAAAACTAATTTCAAATTATTTAATATAAAATAATACATGAACAGGAGCGCGGTGGCGCAGTGGGTTTGACCGGGTCCTCCTCTCCAGCGGGTCTGGGGTTCGAGTCCCGCTTGGGGTGCCTTGCGGCGGACTGGCGTCCCGTCCTGGGTGTCCCCTCCCCCTCCGGCCTTACGCCCTGAGTTGCCGGGTTAGGCTCCGGTTCCCCGTGACCCCGTATGGGACAAGCGGTTCAGAAGATGTGTGTGTGTGTGTGTAATACATAATTATTTAGCAGACGCTTTTCTCCAAAGCAACTTCCAATGAACTCTATGTAGTGTTATCAGCCCACATACCTTATTCACCGTGGTGACTTACACTGCTTCACACACTACTTACACTGAGTCACTCATCCATACATCAGTGGAACGCACACTCTCTGTCACTCACACACTATCAGTCTTTGGAGTGTGGGAGGAAACCAGAGGAACCCCATGCAGACACAGGGAGAACATGCAAATGCCACACAGACTGAGTGGGAATCAAACCCACATCCTTTTGGACCACCCAGGCACTGAGAAACTGCAGCGCTACTCGCTGTGCCACCATAGGAGTTTGTGGAAACGATATACATCGTCTCCACAAGCTACTGTTTGTTTGCTGATTTTTAACCGAGGCATCCCACGAACATTTGCGCAGTTCCTCATCTTGCTGAGCCAAAACATTGGCCACTGACACTCAGACACCCCAGACAGGATCCGTAAACACCGTGGAAGTGAGTTGGATTACGGTGGCCCCACACTCCTCTTCTGTTTGTTAGCTCTTTTCTGCCACCTGTTGGCCAGGAGGGTAAATGCAGGTTGCATTTGCTGTGTGACAAAGAAGAGTTTTAGAAAAAACCTCAGAAAATGTTGTTGAGAATAAATAAACACACACACACACACACACACACACACACACACACACAGGGTGAAGCTGCTGGTCCCAAGCAGGGTCTCGGCAAACCAGGGCCTAACCCGATAGCACGGGGCGCAAGGCTGGAGGAGACACACCCAGGATGGGACGCCAGTCCATCGCAAGGCACCCGAAGCGGGACTCGGACCCCAGACCACCAGAGAGCAGGACCCGGCCAAACCCGCTGTGCCGTCGCGCCCCGCCAATAAATAAACGGACAAAAGCAAACTAAAGAATATAGAGAAAGGTCCATGTTTTTTTATCATTTTTAACTGGAGCCTCAGAAAGGCGAAGGGTTACCGTATTTCTCTGATTGGAAATGTTTAGGCGTCATCGCAGAAAACCCTGTAAAGTGTCATCACCGCACTCGGCAGCTTTTGGAACGGGTTTGGTGTCACTTTAAGACGTCTTTGGTATTGCTGGGTTCTGTCTGCTCCTTTCAGGCGATGAAAGCCTGACACACGCATGCAGGGACCTGCAGCTTCCCGGGGCCTTTGAGCACCTGTCCCGCATGTCATCCACCTCCTCCACATCCACGGAAACCTGCGGAAGCGACCGTGGCGAGGAAGGGGCGGAGACCCCCGTCGCCCAATCAGACGATGAAGGAGAAACCGACTCGCTCCTGCTAACGGAGACGCTCCCGAGCGCAGACGCGCAGGTGGAGGCACCTCTTGGCTCCGCCTCCGTCGGATACCGTAGCGAGGGAGGAGGGGCTTTGCGCTGATGGACAGCAGCAGCCGGTCCACATCTCACAGTCATGCGCACTGTGAATTTTACAAGGCCAACAGAACCTGTCCTTCTGCTATAAGGCACCAGTAATCCACCCACAGAGGCGTCGTGGACGGCAGAGAGAAACCTGGAACGTCTCCAAACCAGGTGTGCATGTGTCCTTAATTATAACTAAGTGTGTTTTTCATCCTGCCTCTTCTGGCTTTGTCTCTGCTCTCTCGATCTAAACTGTCCCATCCGAGACCGCTACCCCGGATCCGTCCCGAAGAACCGGTTGAGGTGCACTGAGGACCCTGTAAGAGTGTCCTCTGAGTGCCTCCTGCAGGAGGCTAACGGTTCACGCCGCACTGGGACGAGCCCACCGGTCGACTCAGGACGCGTTGGACCGATTCTGTCTCCGGTCTTCCCTGGAAGTGCCTGAGAATCTCCAGGAGGAGTCTGAGACTGTTGCCATGGAAACGGAAGCATGGCCTCTCGTGCTTGGGCTGCGGGCATCACGACCATCTCCAGGATGAGTGGTTTGCAGACGGATAGATTGATGGACAGATGGATCGACGGATGGGGGGTGGATAGATCTACCACCATTAGATGATCAGGAAACAGAAGTGACAGTAAATAGACGAAATATTTCTATACACGCATATTAATAACTTAAATAAGTCAGACATGCTCTAAAAATGGTGAATGTTAACAGGAACAGTGTTATACGAGGGATCCCGGGTGAGCGGCGCAGAACGCAGGTAATAAACAGCACGAAAGTGAAAGTAAAATCTATATTTGCACTTTGCTTGGTCAAAAGGACAATGAGGCTTAACTCTTCGGGGGAATCGCCTGCTGTAATAAATGCTATTCCACATGATGTTGGAGTTCTGTGCCTGGTGCGTGTGTGTGTGTGTGTGTGTGTGTGTGTGTGTGTGTGTTCTCGACTCAGCCTCCTGTCGACAAGTTTTGTGGACGTTCAAAGACATTATGGTCTGTTCACCGAGCTCTCGGATGCTGTGCCTTAAGGAAACGTACCCGAATCCGAGTAACCTGAACGTCTCCAGTAAGCAGGTAAACTCCCACTAATCGGTAATTTATCGATCAGTCGATCTGTGCGTGCGAGAAACGGCCAATCGTTCCTTTTCTGGGAACCCGAACCCAAAGCGGAAGATGTATGACCGTATACGGAGCAGCTGAGGTCCAGTCCAGCAGAGACGGGGCGGAACGTCCCGGGAGTGGCCCTGCTGCTCTCGAACCCGGCACTGCCCCGCGGCTAACAAATCCAAAGCTTGTGATCAACGCAGCCCTTGTTGGCTCGTGTCGCATAAGTGATATATTATCTTACATGTTGTCAACACTGCAGTGTGTGTGTGTGTGTGTGTGTGTGGGGGGGGGGGGATGATCATTTATTATACTTTCCAATACTGGGGAATGTGGTTAATCAATCACAGGTACGCAAACAGAAAGGTGTAATGAATAGCTGTGGATTTCATAAAAGTCGCAGCGTGAGGCAAAGCAGTTGAACCTTACATCCCGGTGGCTTCCTGCTCGTATCCCACACCACGTTACATTTACATGTATTCGTTTAGCAGACGCTTTTCTCCAAAGCGACAAACATCTCGTAGAAAATACAATGTGTACAATACGTTAGTCGAAAGAGAATTAGATGCACACGCGTGCTTCTTCGGTGCGGTTAGTTTCTTTCCACCATATGAACCAATGTTCCTCACAGGAGTAGCAGCAAAAAGGTTTATCTGAATATTGACAATTCCAAATCGCCTTCCTAGTAATATTTTTTTTCTGAGATACATATAAATATTTATGTTACATTACAGGAGTAGCGGTGTAAAGGTTTATCCAGGCATGATCTTAAAGTTATAGAGCATGAACATTTACACCTTACGTGAACTTAAGAGATCATGGGTGAAGTGAGTCTAGAAGAGGTGAGTTTTAAGACCCTTTTTAAATATGGACGGAGATTCGGCAGTTCTGAGTGAGAGGGGGAGGTCGTTTCGCCACAACGGAGCAGAACCAAGAACCTTCACGCTTTACCTTTCGTGCTTGGGACCACCAAGCGGGCAGACGTGAAGGAGCGGAGGAGCGTAGCAGTCTGGTTGGGGTGTAGCAGATGATCAAGTCTTGTAGATGTCTGGGAGCAGTTCCACTGATGCTTTTGTAGGCCGTAACCAGCATCCGGGATTAGTTCCGGGCAGCTATAGGAAGCCAGTGAACAGAAACGAGTAGAGGAGATACGCGCAAACGCTTCGGCCAGTCAAACACAGCTCAGGCAGCAGCGATCTGTATCATCTGTAAGAGGTTTGATGGCAAGAGCTGGAAGGCCAGACAGTAGGGAGCTGCAGTAGTCCAGACAGGATGTCACCATGACCTGGACAAGCAGTTGCGCAGAGTCGGTTGTGAGGTAAGGAGGATCCTTGGACGTTACGCCGGACGTTACCCCTCTAGTACCCACGGTGGACACAGAATGTATGGTCAAGCCCCGTATAGAAAAGTTCTCATAGCCCACACGAAGGAAGAGGCACCCGATTTGGCAAATTTCTGTCATGTGAACAGTAAACATGTCAGCAGAGCCTATGCAAATGGCTGTGGTCTTTGGCCGAAGGGGGGAGTAAAACAAGGTACGGGATCCTTCGTACCCGGGGTGTTTTTCCACAGAAGAGCTCGGAGTGTAGCTCAGGTCAGCATGACTTGTGGTTTTATTACTTTGCCACTGGTGTCTGAGGAGAAAGAGCTGATAGCCGAGAAGGACTATGGTCCCATAAGGGCAGCGCTGATCGACACATTAAACTGCCAGCACTTTTTACCATAGTAGCACCGGGCTTCTCTGGAAAGGAAGCAGCTCTCCCAGTGCGGTCCTATTTCTGACCGGTTGGCCTGCCTTGTCGCCGCTGGCCGCGGGAGGAATCCTAGTAACGTTTAACGTCACCGTCACCGTCCCTGTTCCCAGAGCCCAGCTGAGAGCAGGGGCGACGATTCCTCGGCTTCTTCCCTTTCTCCCTCCCGGTTCAGTTGCGGTCGATGCTCGGCACTCACGTGAAAGGCTTCGCGTGCGGATACCTCGCCGGGGTGAGATCGCCCGTTGGCCGATTCTGCCCGCAGTCCCATCGACATAACCTTCAGGCAGACCTTTGGCCGGTGAGTCATCTTACGCTGGAAACATCAGGGACAGCAGCTTTCCGTGGAAACGATCCTTCCAATAAAGTAATCAGGCGCCGGGCCAGACAGTTAACGTCCTGCTCCAAACGCATGCGGTGAGCCTCATGGGGGGAGGGGGCGGGACTCTGTTTATGGGTTATGGGGCAGATCATTTATGACGATGCAAAAGGAAATTTTAATGCACCCGAAGCACAGAGCTACCTGCTGATACATATCATTTATATTATTTATAAAGAGACGGTACGTGTGTGAAGGGTCGCTGCTCAGTGTGAGTCATTTTCATTTTCGGGAACATTTTCGGCAAGGTGACTGTCACCGAGAGCACCGCGTGATGGATTCTAAGGGGTCCTGACCCTCGGTCTCTTCAGTGGAACATCGAGGGTTAATGAACCAAGCGGTCCTGCAAGCTCAGTTTGCATCTGCCGGCTGAACTCGAACGCTGACCTGCCGGGTGTGTGCATTAGACTGCCCCTCTGAAGACTGCCCCGGGGGGGTGGGGCTGGCCTGGGCAGGGCTGGGCAGGTGCTTTAAAAGCCAGGAGAAGCACAGGGGGGTCTCCATCTCATCAGACCTTTGGGACTGCAGGATGGAAACCATCAGGGTGATCTTTCTGGGGACCTTGGTGAGTTACTCTATCACAGTGGCTGAGAATGCAGTACATTAAAGTAAAGTACAGGATATTCCATATATTACAATTAGATTCTACAGTGTATTGCATTACATTACATCCATTTTCTTCACATTAAAGTATAGTACTTTATATTATATAAAAATGAATTAAGCTGTAATCTGTGCGTTGCGGTACATTACATGTATGGTGGGGATCTTTACTTTTTGATTCTCATGTGTTGTTTGGCACGCGGAAATTGGGCATGGAAAAAGATAGTGTGTTCTCAAACGGGATGTGTGGAATCGGACAAAAAAAGAATGGGGTCAAACACCATCAGAAATGTCGCTCTTCAACTTTGAAATGGATAAATCAGTTTGTTATCACTCTGGTGTCACATTTACACTGTATGGAGCTGAAGATAAAAACACCGCCCTGAACAGCAGGAACAGTTTTGTGTCACATTACCAGGTTAACCTCGCCTTTCTAGTGCTGAAAATTTACATTTATTCACTTAACAGATGCTTTTCTCCAAAGCTATCTACAATGAACTCTATGTAGTGTTATCAGCCCACACACCTTATTCACCATGGTGACTTACACTGCTAGATACACTACTTACACTGGGTCACTCACCCATACATCAATGGGACACACACTCTGTCACTCACACACTATGAGTCTTTGGAGTGTGGGAGGAAACCAGAGCACCCAGAGGAAACCCATATAGACATGGGGAGAGCATGCAAACTCCACGCAGACTGAGTGGGAATCAAACCCACACCCTGTCGCACCACCTAGGTGCTGTAAGACAGCAACGCTACTCGCTGTTCCACCGTGCCGCCCTAAATAGTGAATGATCCAGAGATGATATATAGACGCCGTGTTTCTTCTTTTTTATTTACTGATTTATTTACTGCATTGGTTCATTTGCTCTTTCTCTTTCAGTTTGTTTGTGTTTTTGAAAGAAAGTGCAGGAACAGAGCAGTATGTTAAATACAACGTTTCCGGCTCTGAAATTCATTGTGAACTGAACGGATGAACTCTTACATTTGGCTTTTTTTTGTGTTTTACGACTATCTATGATTAGGCAGGGATGCCGAAGTGTTTATCTACACAGCACATCCCCACACCTGGGCTTCCAGGTGTCGGTCCGATGCTAAACACTGTAACGCAGCATCACAAAGTCACTACAAAGTTTAACCATTGGCTGGCGCTTCACCTGTGCGAGGGTAGTCAAGATGGTAAAGCGATTCAGTGGGTCTCATCATATAAAGATTTCATTCATACATTTATCAGCCACGACATTAAAACCATGACCGAGACCTGCCAGAGAGCAGGACCGAACCGAACCCGCTGCGCCACCACGCTCCGCAATAATAACAATAATAATTATTCCATGTGTATTTTTAGCAGCTCGTGGTGCTCGGTGCTGCTTCAACCAAAGCCCTGACCAGAGAGACGAGAACCTGGATCATAGACTCCTTCAGCATCGAAGAGGAACACCCAGGTCCATACCCGTTCGTACTCGGACCTGTGAGTAGAGAGCCGCGCCGTCCCCCGCGCCTAGGGTTCGCCTTTTCACTCCGCTCACCTCCCATTGTCTGTATGCAATAGGCAGTGTTGCTTGAAAGGATGTGAAGCCTACAGGGATGGCCATTACTCTTGTATAAAATATTAAAATAAACGTACGAAGTCTAAATTTTAAACGTTTAAACAAACTCGTAAGACGAATAAATGACGATGATCTACACACCTGACTCTACTTACCCGCTTGGTTTAACCGATGCAACTCGGAGCTTGGAGTTCACTTATTTTGCGTCTGCGCAACTTCATTGTTTATACTGCAATCGTGATTTTCTTTAGAGCAACGTATGGAATTGGAATGTGGAATTGTGTGGAACACGTGGAATTATGTCAGGTGAGAAAGAGTGCTTTTCAGTAAATAACCGTTTTGTGGTAAAACTATGGGACACCAGGAGTTAGCGTATTTTCAAGCAGGACTGGAAGGATTATGCAACTATAATTAAAGTGACTACCGTTATTGTCCCATCGCTGCGAAACCCGACTGACGGTTTGGTTTTTCACACGTCGCACACATTGCAGTAACACGGGTGACCACAAGTAGCATGGCGGCTAAGGAAAGCCTTTTAATTCCTGCCCTCGTCCTCTTGATCAAGATGCGTAACTTGAACTGCTCCTCCGAAATATACTGTACAGACGTGTAACGGGGCAAAGCTGTTGATGGCAGGCAGCAAGCCGATAAACGTGTTCCCGAAAATGGCATAAGTGTTGTGTTCCTTGGCAGATCAGGGTTGAACAGAACTACCAACTGAGGTTCAGGCTCACTGGAAGCGGTGTGGACAAAGACCCCGTCGGCGTCCTCAGCATAGACACGGAGACTGGAAACATCATAGTCCATCGCAAGGTCGATTACGAGCTTTTCCCGCATCTGAAGGTGAGACGGCTCACAGAAAAGTTTCGGAAAAGGTCACACGGCTCCCATTAGGACTGAGGACGGGGCGGTGACATCAAGGGCACCGCTGCCCCGTCAGACCACGGGGGGTCTGGGAGTTTGGAGCTCCACTTCTAGGTGGATTGAAACTCAAAGTTTGTGGGTTTGAAGCTTCCAATTTGTGGGATTTGAACTGGGCGGTTCCTTCCTCTACCTTCTTAAATGTATCCTCCGTTTTGTATTCATACAGTAAACGTTACACTTCATGATGTCGCTGCCTTGTGCACACGTCGCACACGTACACATCACGGCTATTTCCTGATAATCCGTACAAACACAGAGAATCCATCTGAAAACCAAGTCCAGAATGTCAGAACTGCCCTGAACTCCATTAAATCCAGAGTTCGGACCGGTACGTTTAAAATTCCTTGTAATTACACTTACTTAGCTCCATTTTTCTCTTCCCTTTCACTGTCATCATTTGTCTTGTTGGGTGGCAAAGTGGCACAGTAGGTAGCGCTGGTGCCCCACAGCTCCTGGCTCAGGCTATGGAAATGTCAAATGTTCTCTCCATGTTTGTGTGGGTTTCCTTCCCTCCTATGTATAAAAGCATTAAAGAACTGCATTCGGAAATGTGCCCGCAGCTCATGTTTGAGGCGATAAACGCCTCCAACGAGATGGTCGAGACGAGGCTCGGAGTGGAGATAAACATTCTGGACATAAATGACAATGAACCAACGTTTCAGAAAGAAGTCTACAACACCACAGTGGAGGAATCAAGGCAACAAGGTTAGAGAAAATACGCTTCAAAAATGTGAAATTCTGTATGTAGAAAAAAGATATTATTATTATTATTATTATTATTATTATTATTATTATGGGGGTGCGGTAGTGCAACGGGTTTGATTGGGTCCTGCTCTCCAGTGGGTCTGGGGTTCGAGTCCCACTTGGGGTGCCTTGCAATGGACTGGCATCCCGTCCTGGGTGTGTCCCTCCCCCTCCAGCCTTTCACCCTGTGTTGCCGGGTTAGGCCCTGGCTCCCCGCGACCCCGCATGAGACAAGCGATTTCAGATGGTGTGTGTATTATTATTATTATTATTGGCTAACAATTTATTAATTGTTAATTAATAATTATTTTACAAATTTATTCATGCATTCATTTATTTATTTTACAGGACAGCTTGTACTCATCGCGGTGGCCACAGATTATGACAAGAAAGGCAGCCCAAATTCAACCATTGATTACAGAATCGTGTCTGTGAAACCAGAGACTCCGAATGTGCAATTCTATATAGAAAAAAGCGGCAGAATATCCTTCAAGGGATGTCTGGACTACGAGGTTAGTGAACTCTGCTCCAATAAACGGGGGCATCAGTCTGGATTGTGTTTCAGAAATGCAATTTCTGCTACTCTGTGACCTCAGCGATCAGCAGCGAAGTGTAAAATGGCAGCGAAGTGCATTACATCAGTATCAAGACAGAAGTGGGTGTAAAAAAGCATGGATCTGAGACCCTAATTGAATGCTGGGAGGGATTCAGCAGCTCTGAGGGACTCATTCCATCATGTTGGGGCCAAAACCAAGAACCTACGGCTTTCAGTTTTGAATCCCTTGTGAGTGGAACCACCAAAAGGACAAAGCTTCTACAAAAAATATATGCTCCCAGAACTGCATCAGCACTTTAGTCACGCTGGTAATAAAAATGCTGTCAGAGTATCAGCCACACATAAGCATGGTTCCTACTATTTGCCGGGGAGATTTTTACAATTCTTATTTAAAAACAGTGGAAATAAGCACCAGTATTCATGGTGTCTGAGGTTACCTGGGTGCGTGCTGGTGGGCTACAGCCCCGTCCACCTGACTGAGAGACACACGCTCAATGTGTGTGGCCAATGAGCGCCCAAGAGAGACTCTGGAGAGAAAACGCCTGTTTGAGGTTTGGTTCTTGACCTTTGAGTTGCATGTTGACCTCTTCCAAAAGGCCTTTCCTTTGTCCTTTTGTTGTTTCCTCTCCTTCGTGTGTTTCGTAAGGCTCGCGTGTGTCGTCCTTGTTTGTTCCGCGCTCCCAACATGCCCCGTCATGCCACAAAGACATTTCTCCCAATCCTTCACTCAGACACCTCCATCGCACTGGTGTAGAACCACATCCGAACAGGGATCTTATCTGGTTGGCACCTACAAAGGCCGTTCCCATGATGCTTTGCTCTTTGTGACCGTAAGTCCAACGGCAGGCGGTAGGACTGCAGTGTGTGTATGTTTCGTCAGATGTGCTCTTCTCTCAGAAAGCCAAGGTGTACACCATGGTGGTGGAGGCCAAGGACCGCGGAGAAGTTCAGCGCCGTTCGAGCTCGTGCGCCGTCATCGTCAATGTTGAGGACAGGAACAACCACATGCCCGTGTTTGTTGGACACAGGGTGAGCTGACTATTCCACAAACTTTTTTTGACAGAGCGGTACGGTTCCTTTGGCGGTCAACGAATGAACGTCATATGTCGCCCGTATGACCGTCTAGTCTATTCTCACTTGTTTAAGGGGCCGTGGAGAGTGAAGGAGAGGGAGGCTGGAAAGCAGCTTCTCCGTCTGCAAGTGACAGACAAGGACTCGAGGAAGACTGCGGCATGGAGGGCCAGGTACACGCTACACGGAGAGGACAGCGACAGCTTTCACGTTGACACGGACCCGGAAACGAACGAGGGAATCCTCTCGGTCATAAAGGTGGGTTGAGCTGCATCATATGCTCGTGGAAATGATCCTTCCATTGATATTGTAATAACAATAGTACTAGTAGAAACTTCTATCTATCTATCATTGTGTCATAAAAAGCCTTAAAAATCCTCAAGAGTGGAGAAGACAAGACATGACTACCAACAAGCCAGGGTTAAGATCGTGATACGATACTATGGGGCAGGATAGATGATCATCTAGCGGTTAAGGTTGCTGCCTTCAGATTCGTCATGTTTCTCAGCCGCTGGACTATGAGGAGGGCTCGTGGAGGAACCTATCTGTCAGCGTGGAGAACGAGAGCCCATTCTTCTCCTGCGAGGTGACAGGCCGACCCCCCCAGGGCCTGTGGACCGTGACCTGTGTCGACAGCTCTGGAGAAGCGGCCCGTCCCAGGATGAGGAAAATCTCCATCGCTGTGGAGGATGTCAACGACCCCCCTGAGTTCCTCGTCGGCACCAAGAATGTGACGGTGGACGAGAACGTAGAGAGTGGATCCCTGCTGGTAAACTTCACTGTTGAAGACGAGGACACACACTTCGCCAGCAACTTTGTGTAAGGCTGGTCGTTCTGGGGCTGCTCGACACTCTTCTCCTGCTGATTTGTGTCTGGCCTCTTGAGCTCATTTCCAAAGGTTGTTGGTTCAAGTTCCAGGAGGAGACACAACTGTACCCTTTTAGAAGTGCGGTATCAATGAAATCAACACCCGATCAGTGTTTATTCTATTGTGTCCATCACTCAAACAGGTGCAGAAGAGGCAAAGACCCTGCAGGCTGGATTGACATAGACCCCAGAACCTGTGAAATTCGCACAGCAAAAGTTTTTGACAGAGAGTCTCCGTTTGTGGTCAATGGAACCTACACCATGACCATAATCGCCCTCGATAATGGTGCGCTCAAGCAACAAGAAACCATTTATTGAAGAGAAACAGCGAGAGGAAATGAGCTGACCCAAATATAGGTGTCATTTTACCCTACCCTGAAATAGCCACCTCTCTCTGAACCGCAGGGCAACCTCCCATGACCGGAACAGCCACTCTCAACATCCACCTGAGGGACCAGAACGACAACATCCCCCAGCTGACCGTCACTGAGCTGGACATGTGTTTGATGGAGGGCGAGTCCAGGGTCAGCATCACCGCCTTTGACCTGGATGGGTACCCCTATTCTGGACCGTTCACCTTTGAGCTGCTGGACAATGCTGAGGGACAGTGGACGGTCCAGCCCAGTTTGGGTGAGACAGCAAAGCATTTCGCACCGTCATTCAACTCACTCCCACAGTGTACACAGCTCCTCGTTCCTGAGCGTCACGGCTCAATAACAAGATGAGGAATGCTGCACATGTTTATGAGATGAATTGGTCAGCAGCCGGCGATGAACTGCGGAATGTCTCTATTATTAATATTTTATTGATTATGACCTAGAGTAAAAAGTTACCTAGTAGTTACAAACAAAATAAGTTACAAACAGACGCCTGGTCCCCCGTGTACATGCAAGTTGTGGAGCCACTATTACCGCGGTTTTATTATTTTCAATATTATAAAGTGCAGAGTGCAGCCTGCTGGTTCTGGACTGTGAACGAATTCCACAGGGACCACCGTGAGTCTGGTCACAAAGAGAGCGGTCCACGCCGGACACCACGAGCTGCGGCTGAAGATTTCCGACATGCAGGGCCTCTCCTCCCAGTGGAACGTCTCCGTTACCGTGTGTCACTGCTCCTTTGAACCCAACTGCCACGCCCCGAGGGTTTCCTCCAGCAGAGCCGGGGGCGTAGCCATTGGGGTCGTACTCGGCGTCCTCCTCCTGCTGATGGGTATGGAAGCGACCTGGGCTGGCGGCGCGGTCGTCAGGAACACTTACGCTGCCCTTCGCAGGCCGTATTCATTTCTTAGCATTTAACGACGGCGTTATACGTAGCTGTAAATACAATTAAAAATCTTTTTGATAATCCAGAATGCCCAGGAGGGATGGGCAGCCACTGGCACTTGGACCCCCAGAGGGTTTTTTTCTTATCCCTTATCTTTCAGTTGGGAGTTTTTTTGCTCCTTTGCTCCGTGAACAATAGGCTTACATACTGCTTTAATAATAATATAGTTATTTCAGTAATTTAATGTATAGCCAACCTTATATTTGTGCTAAGGCGCCGATCCACTGTTCGGTGCTCCGCGTCACTATGTGAGAAGAGCTCTATGAAAATACATTGCATTGAATTAATCTGAACAGCCACATGGTCTAGAACACACTTATGACAATTTGTATAAACAATTGTTGGACAACTTAAGACAATTTGTTAAATTCTTTTAAAGCTTTCTTTTAGAGCATTATGCCGGGAACACTTGTGTCCGTGGGCTCGGAGTTCATCTATTTCATTTGTGCAATATCCAAAGTCAATGTCAGCTTTATGGTCATTCCGCTATAGGTGAGTTATACATACAGGGGAACGAAATTTCGTTTTTCTTGGATCTCTGTGCCACGTAGGACATATAGTGCAAGACAGTGCAAAGACAGGGCAGTGCAGTACCCAGGCCAGAGTCTGGCGGCAATATATACAAGTGGCACAGTGGGTTGGACTGGGTCCTGCTCTCTGGTTGGTCTGGGGTTCGAGTCCCCCTTGGGGTGCCTTGTGATGGAGTGGCGTCCTGTCCTGGGTGTGTCCCCCTCCAGCCTTGTGCCCTGTGTTGTCGGGCTAGGCTCTGGCTCCCCGTGACCCCCGTACGGGACAAGTGGTTCAGCCAGTGTGTGTGTGTGTATGTGATTCACATATAATATAAAGCACAAGAAAACTATACAGGACATAATTTACACTAGACAGGTAAGAGCACAATCAATAAATGAGGCGGCGGTGTATACTAAGAAATAAATGTTCAAGTAGATTTTTGAAGGGTGATGCCCAATTTTGGTGCAGAGGACTGAGTTATTGTGTAGTGCGCTATTTTGATTCAGGGAGACACGTTCTTTCTGTGGCCTGTGCAGTCTTTTCGTCTAGCGTGCGGACGGTCTGGGCTGGGGGTGCGCCATGTCATATGCGATATTACATTTGACGAGGGCCGCGTTTCTTTCCTGCAACGCGCCGACAGGTTTGCCGCTGCTCGTCGTCTTCCTGTCCTGCGGGAGCGGGAAGGAACCCCTCCAGGTGGAGCAGGGTTCCGGAAACTTCCTGCTTCAATCGAATACCGAAGCACCGGGAACTGACTGTCAGGTAAGAGTCTAATCCACGCAACATTTGTCAGTGTCTAGTAGTCTGGAGAGAGTTGCTTTTTCCAACAAAAAAAAAAAAAAATGTTTGGAAACAAACAGTTTAATGTAGCCGGATTAAAATTTGACCGAATTGTTCTTAAGGTGCCTCATGTTTACCGAGTAGCCGTGAAACACCGAGGAGAAGCGTTTCAGGCTCCGTGCGCTCAGGGGATCACGACGGGCTACGGGGTGAGTCCATCGCAGCTGCTACCTCCGTCACCGTGACGTTCCAGTGCAATTCCCTCAGTACCGGACTCGACAGAAGTGTGTAAATGTGGGAAATTAACACAGCATGTGACGTAGCCACTAGAGTAAATTAACAACCATAAATACCTTATAAAGACCCCTATTTATTGAGCAGGTTCAGCTGAAATTTTTACATCATCAGTGTTAAGGAGAAGCGAGGAGCCTTTCGGGAGAGTGTGCCGGACTGATTGTTCGCACCCCGACAGGCTCAGCCGGAAGTGTCAGATTACGAAGGGTTCTCCGTAAGCAGAAAGGAGCAGGCGTACCAGCGGCAGAACGGATACGAAGGCTGCGAGGTACCAGATGTGCGCGTACCTCCGATCCTGGACCGTTTCGCGCTTTTGATCGCGGCTAACGGCGGATTCTCTGTTTCTCGTTTTGCGCTGTGACTAAGGGGGCTGTACGCCCCCCCGGCCTGAGGGAACGCTGCCAGGTAAAACACCGCGCCGAATACATTTTGCAGATGCTTTTCTCCACAGCGACGCGTAATTCGAAACGAGACGAAGAGCTTTAGACAAAGACGCAGGATCGTGGACGCACCCACCGCTTGTGTGTGTGACACCACTACGTTGCTGGTTCACATCCCTCCAGTAGCTGCTATAGAAGTGACATTCAAATAGCAAATACGCAGCAGATGGTGCTGGAGTCATTTTTCTATAGTCGTGTAGTCTTTGATGCTAACGGACGTTTTTAATATTTTTCCCCATTGTTCTGTCCCGTGCATAAGGGGTCCATGCGATTTCACAGCTGGAGGGACCGCTACCAGGTAAAGGGCACTGATGAGCCATCATCGCGTGACAGAACTGAACGGGAGCCACCGACCACCCGCGTGGTCCAGCGGTCGTGTCTCAGGGCATCTCGGGCTCTTGTCTGTCTGTACCTTCGGGACGACGAACAGCAGTATTTTGTACCATTAAACTGACAGATTTGTGGTGAGCAGACATCAGCCTGGAGAGAGACGTGTTCTTCAATGAGGAATTACGGTCTCGCGAGCAACAAGCTGCTGCTCTCGCTGCTGTCCCAGGTATGTTCGTCCACCCTGAACGGACCCAACGGCCGCGCAGCCTGAACTTCTCTGATATGCGGTGTCCCAGAATGCATCTCCGGGTGTTTGCCTGGCTGAAGCTGTCTTCACCTGTCCCACTGTGTGTGTCTGCTTGCAATACACACAGCGAGTTACATTGTCATCAGACAATACCTCACAGCCACGAAGTGTCGGATGGGAAACTCGCTCCTCTGACGCACGTAGGCGGTTGGCTCGTACGACCATCTGCACCGTTGGGTTATTAGCTCACGTGAGCCAACACGTTGATACGGCTCAGTCGGGCGACTCGCTTACACGGATCCCCAAGTTGCTCATATGGCTTTTTCTTTCCCATGTGGGTAATTTCTTTATATGACCCTTTTCGCGACTTGTTAATGTCCTCGAAGGACCGCGTGGGGGTTTGCTGTCTCCCTTGAGATGGTAATTTACTCACATGATCCCTTATGCAATTTTCAATCATATGATCGTATTGACATAACTTAGTAACCCTTTGTAACCTCTTGCACAGTCGGGTAATTCACTCATACTGCATGGAAATTCCTCTGGGATCAATAAAATCACCCATTTATCCATCTGTTCAGTCATTTTCTGCTGTGACCCCTGGCATATTTCTCTGACTCCCTTGTTTCATTCAGAAACAGTTTATATCTATACATGAGATTGAGGACTGCGATCAATGTATTCACTAAAAAGAAAAAGAATCAATGATAAATATCAGTATTCCGCTTCAGGATGAGCAGCCAGAAGAAAATGAGAAATTAATATTCCATATCGTTGCTTCCATAAGCCCTTTCCCACAGAATGAACCTGAACCGCACGTTCAGAAGCTTGTTGGGGTACTTACTGTTTTACTACATTGAAACACCAGCACTACTTACACATGACATGTCAGATTAATATTTTCAGTAATACTTTCCACGCCTGCTATTCGTTTTGCAGATTTATAAGGTTTGAATTAATACCCTTGAATCTATGCATTACCCAGCTGCTCCTTCTCCCCTGCAGAGAATCCACTCCATTGAAGAGCCCGGTAAGGAGCTCAGAGACTACACCCCCCACGCGTATGCAGATGAGGGACCCCCGCCGACAGACCCCGCCCTTGAGGCCGTCTCCATTTCCGGGGATGTCTTCGACCCGGATGCGCTGCTCGACCTAGGCCCGAAGTTCGGCGGCTTGGCCGCTGCGTGCAGGCCGGAGCCGCGGTCGCTGTCCCACAGCGCTACCCTCTGACCAACAGGAGGCGGGACGGGATGCGTTACCTGGGCGATGGCTCAGCCATCCAGCTCACAGGTGGTTTTTTTTTGGAAGGAGAAAAACTGCGGCGCAAGAACACAACAGGGGCTGCGAAACAGGATGGAGCTCAGTGTACGAACATTAAGAATATCGACAAAACGAGAACCACACTGGAATCCTACTTGGATCGTGGTACACCTCAACATCGTGGTATTTTACTATGTCCAAAAGCGAAGTGTTTATTTGTGAGAGTATATATAGCTATAGCTAAAGGAGCAGTTAATTTGACACTTGATTGTGACACCTGGACAGGTGGGGTGAGGTCCAAAGAGCTCTTTCATCCAAAAGAAGTTCACAAAAGTTAAGGGCTCTTTAAGGGGCTCGGAGAGTTTCAATTTGTTTCAATACGGTATATTCATTATACTGAACATTACTGTATATATACTGTATATACATTTAATAGTGGATTCATAGTGAACCAAGCAAATAAAATGGTGAATATTTATTTTTTCTATATTAAAGAGTAACAAATAGAAGGGAAGAATATCAAAGAAGTGACACGATACAGAATAATTTCAGATAAAACATTCATAACTGATCGGCAATACAGCTGCAGCCTTGTTCCTCCTGTCTCTCAAACACATGCACACGCAACCAGCTGGGCGGCGACAACGTTAGGTACACACCGTGAACGATGAAAACACGCAGAGAGTAGCTGTCTCGCAGGAACCGGAGAAGAGATGAGCAGCGGATGCCGACGATTGTCACACGATGGAGACGCGTGCTCGAGCCGATGGGCACAAGACTCATTTTCGGCGTTTCCCAACATCGACATGATGGGAAATTGTGATCTCCTTTTTTGTTGGGTTACGTTCTCACCCCAAACCCTAACTGCAAAATAGAAAATGTATTAATATTCCCGTGTTAAAGTTGCGAGGGGTGCGGTGGCGCAGCGGGTTTTGCCTGGGCCTGCGCTCCGGTGGGTCTGGGGTTCGAGTCCCGCTTGGGATGCCTTGCGATGGACTGGCGTCCTATCCTGGGTGTGTCCCCTCCCCCTCCAGCCTTGCCTCCTGCGTTGCCGGGTTAGGCTCCGGATCACCGCGACCCTGCTCAGGACAAGCGGTTTCAGATGATGTGTGTGTGTGTGTGTGTGTGTGTGTGTGTGTGTGTGTGTGTGTGTGCGTTAAAGTCTATGTGAATGTATCTCCGAGATGCACGTCGCTAAATTGAAAAATGTAAAGCGGCAAAATGGTAAACTGTTGAACCGTGTTTAACCACGGTTAAAGTGGCAGATATGAAAATCCGTTTAATATCTCCAGTTTCCAAAGTAACGAACAATACACGCTGATACGTAATTAGCAACACTTGCAGCTCTGCTACCTTTTCAAGAAAAAACAGACACAGAACCGGTCAGACTGTACAGCATCATAGAAACAATAAGGCAAATGTGCTTGAACAACTTCTGTTAACTGCTACAATACTGCCTTTTTTTTCTTAGCACTGTGTTCATCATCAGAGCAAGGTCATATTTACCCCTTTTTTAGCCAGAATGGGTCTCCACTAACTCACTCACTCACCTACGACACCTGCGTTCACACAAACCTTGACTGTCTATGCCTGTCCCTGGCGGCCGTTGCAGGTGGAGGTATCGCCCTACGGACATCCGCTAACGCAACACGGTGTCAAACATCGCGGGTGACTCGGGACTGACTTATGCGCGGAAGGGATGGAAGCGTACGCATGGACAATCTGCTTTTGAAAAAAGACTAAACATTCATCAAAAAAAACATTCAAACAATCATATATACATTCATATGGACAAAAAAAATCTGATATATCGACCGAGGCACATAAATGGGGGAAAAAAAAAAAAAAAAAACATTCAGTACCATAGAATTAAACAATAAAAAGTGCAGCAGACTGGCTTATGAGCACAAATGGGACTGGAAGTCTAACTTGATTTGTTCGCGGTTCAAATTCCCTTCGCTTTCATCACATTTTTTCAGCTTAAAGAATGAGCACAAGGTTATACAGATGCTGCTGAATTTATTCACAGGACAGGTTCTGTAAAAATCTTGCCTAAACCTATGATAAATACAAATATTTTGTAAGACTTGAATTATTTTTTCCAACTCTGAGATGCATTGAAAATAAAAAGAAAAAAAACGCCACCGCCTCACGCTTCCGCTCGTTGTCGTCGATTCTTTCCATAAACGTGAAACTTCGCATCTTGTTATGACACTAAGGAACACCAGACAGGAGCTGTAAACACTGTGCAAATGAGTTGAATTAAGGTGGTCCCTGTAGTGACTGGCAGCTCTTTAGTGCCGTCTATTGGCCGGAGACGTAAACACGGGTCACGTTCAATCTGCTGCAGACCGAGATTTCAGGGAATAGGTAAAAGAGAAAAATACATTTAAAACTAAGCCAATAAACTGGGAAATAAAACCAGTTTGTAACTCAACAGCTGGTGCCCGCTGTGTGGCGGGTCTGGGGTTCGAGCCCTGTTTGGGGCGCCTTGCGGTGGACTGGCGTCCCGTCCTGGGCGAGTCCCTTCCCCTCTCCAGCCTTGCGCCCTGTGTTGCCAAGGAGGCTCTGGCTCGCTGCGACCCTGCTCGGGACAAGCGGTTGTAGACATTTTGTGTGTGTGTGTGTGTGTGTGTGTGTGAACCATCTGCAGCGCAAGGAGCCAGTATACAAACAGCTGGATTCCAGAGTGGTACATAAATGACTCGAAAACTGAACTGCTGCAGAGCCGAAGGACCGAGAGTTGAGAGAAGTCCGAAAAGCCGGATGAGGACAGGTTGACATTCGTTTGCTCCAAGCGTAAAAAGGCAGTTTGCGATTCAATTCTCTCTCCGTGAAGAGGGCCAAAAATATTGCTACACACTACTGTGCTTGTTCAAGGAAGCATTATCTGGAATGCAGGGGACAACAGTTATGGACAGTAGGGGGCGACACTGAGTTCATTGTGCTTTTCAGAGACTTCAAATACAGGATGATTCTGCCTTAACAGCGGCCTTTTTTCCCCCCTCTGCCCACACTCCTCCACGACTACAACAACACTAAGTGGACCAGTCTGCAGTTCACTTCAGCACTCACTTATTCTACTATAATTTAAATAAAACCCGAACCTCAAAACTCATCCTTACTTAAGCATATCTCTCATTCTAAGTAATAGTAAGTGGGGAAAAATACATTCATTTACATCGATTCAACTCGCTGGCAGTTTTTTTCCAAAGCAACTCACAATGTCAAGTTACTTAGGAGTAATTTACCTATTTACACAGCTGAGAATTTTTTTGTTTCAGTTCTGGGTACCCACAGCAGATGGGATTTGAGCCTGGGCTGTTTGAGTGCAAGGTAGCAGCACACTTTTCATTTTTTTAACTGTAATAGACCAGCGGTGTTTTAAGTACGGTCTTTAAATAATTCCAAAAGCACATATGGTGTTCCTGACATGTCCACCAATCACCGCGAACCTCATGGAGAAAAGGGGGGACCCAGCGTTACGGGAGTCTAACTTAACCAATCGGCATCGCTCGGCCTGGGAAACGGAGGGAAACGAGACGCGGAAGGCTCCACCTTGAGCTACCATACCTTCCCAGTTATGAGCACTATCACACACTATCGGTTGGATCCACAAGTACAGAAATGTCAAGATGGGTGGAGGCAAAATGATGGCGGAAGAGCTGCAGGGCCCTCGACACCTTACTGTTGGTAGTTTCCATACTGGCCCTAATGGGGGGACACAAAAAGGTTGAGTCAGTGGGCTGTCGGGGGAATACAACCCCCAGAAATGTGCGCTTGGAAGATGAGATTTTAAACCACGGGAGCCCCTACCTGTTCATAGGTGTATGGCCTCTGTGTCTGCCCGCTCGGGGTAGCCTGCGATGAACGGTAGGAGCTGTACTGCTGTCCCTGACCCTGCTGGTAGCTGGAGTACTGGGAGGAGGTGCCCTGCCCTGGGCCTGAGGTAAGAGAGGGGTGAAGATGTGTAAAACTCATTCAAATGACCAAAGGCCTTAGGGGTTGCATGTGGTGGAGAAGATTCCTGGAAGCCAGGTAAGTGACCACCAGCTAAAGGGCCAGAGGATGAGAGGGCTGGAGAAGATACTTGGAACCTGATCAAATGATCGAAGGCCTGAGAGGTGAAAGGGACTGAGAAAATATCTGAAATTTCAACAAACGATCGGGTGCATGCCTTGGGGTTGAGAATGCGAAGAAGATGTCCGAAGCCCAGTCAAACGATCAATCAATAATCAAGGTGTAGGAAATGAAAGGGTGGAAAAGATACTTGAAAGTCCATCAGTGATCAATCAGAGTCCCGGTAGATGAGGGGGAGTGGACATGATACTTTAAATATAGTCTGGTTTTCAGTTCAGGTAGATGCTATATAACTAGACCTGTCCATAAGATGACCCTCTTATTACCACAGACCAAGCCAGTCTTTATCTGCTACTGGTCCTTTCTAAACACACACCTAGTGTGGAACTGTGCTTACTTTAGGTCAAGCGTGGACATTTAGACCACAGAGCTACTGATCTGTCCTAAAAATACTGGTATGGACTAATGAGAGGCACAGTGTAAACTTTTCACTACCATAATCCTAGTGTGAACATGACTTTACCAAACATATCCTTAGTGTTGACTTTTTGTTACCATGGATGTGCTCTGGACCTATGAGGCCATCCAGACCTATAGTTGGACAGTCTTGAGACAGACCTTGGATGGGCATTTTTTTTTTTTATCATTGTCCAGATGTAGGTGTGTCTTACCATAGGCCTGCTGCTGACCACCATAGTTCTGCTGCGTAGGGTACTGCTGTTGGCTGAACGGCTGCTGTTGGCCCGATCCCTGTTGGTAGGACGCCTGTTGCTGACTGTACTGCGCACTGTTTCCTGGGGGTCCACAGCAGACAGGCACTGTTTACTTGAGTACGAGGACGGAGGAACGGCGCACATTTCCCTACAAAGTGCCACCTGCCGCGTCTTCGTGGAATTACTATCCACATTAGGTTTCAAAATGACAAACAAACTTCCCGCTTCATTTATGCGAAATTGCATCTTCACGGATCTGTTTCCTGAAATGTTCTGCCCGCGTTTCCACTTGCCGCCATCAGTTTGCAGCAAAACGCGGGCAGGCGGAAAACAAAAACGCAACGATGCTGTTTGTAAGGGGGCGGCTTCACAGGACTGATTTTGCTCTGCATATTTTTTATAGCTATACCCAAGACTTTTACAGAAGCCACCCTGCAAATAAACAGAAGTACATGTCTATTATTATGTTTTTTTTGCGTCTATAGATGATAAAGCAAACTAAAAGTGTCCAGATGCTGACAGATGTTGCGCACGGCCCCATCCTCGTTGCCAATTTTGTTGTGTCCTTGGCTGCAAACGGGACATACGGTCAGTATTCCAGACGAGCAAATCTTCAATTTGTTCTCCCGACACCATTGTCCGCTACACTCCCGCACCACCTGTTGCAATGAGGATCGTGACGGTGCCTTACGTGTATAAATACTGAAGGTGCCCAGTTTTGAATTTCCCGCAGACCCCTTTGAACGCACACATTCTTGGTTTGATGAATTCAGGGCAACCTGGCATCCAGCCAAGGGCGTATGACCAGTCAGAGTGAACCTGTTTGCAGCTGCCCCCCCCACACCGTCTGTACCTCCTTCGTAGTAGTGCTGCGAGGACTCATCGAATGTCCTTTCATATCCGGGCTCGCTGTACGATGACTGTTGATAGGCATAATCTCCGTGTCCTGCAGGGTTACAGAAGCAAACAACACAACATCGGTCGGAGTGCGTACCCCGAAAGTACAGAATCCGTTCTCCCAAGCGATCCGAGCCCAACGCTGGTAGCTGAAGATTTTAACACGCGGACAGACATGGACCGCGGATACATAGACATCTACGATTTTGGCACACCAAATCATACCGTCAGGGTAATACTGCTGGTTCAGGGGCTCGCTGGAGCTCTGGCCGTGTCCGTACTGCTCCCCGTAGAACTCGTCCTGTCCCGAATACTGCAGAGCAGATCCTGCAAGACAGGGGAGCGCAGTTAATAGGCACCGGCTCGGGGCATCTGGGTTCAGGCCGTGCAGGAGTTCAGGTCACTGCGAGTAGTCTCTTTACGTGGGAATGTGGGTGTCACTATATGACTGGGGGTCTGCGTGGGGTCACTCTAAAAAGACTGAACTGAAGGCGGTGCATCCAGGTGTAAAGGCTGCTAAAGGAGGGATCTGGATCACTGTAAATAATGCGACTTTACAATCTAAAAGTCTACAATCTATCAGTCTGGGTGTTCGCATCACGCAGGACTTGTCACGGTCCTATCGTGTTAACACCTCAGTGAAGAAGGCCCGGCAGCGTCTCTTCCACCTTAGATGCCTGAGAGACTTCAGACTGCCCTCTAAGGTGCTAAGAAACTTTTACACCTGCACCATTGAGAGCATCATGACAGGAAGCATCGCAGCCTGGTTTGGGAACAGCACCCGGCAGGACAGACGGGCTCTGCAGGGGATGGCGCGTTCAGCTGAACGTACCATCCGAATGGAGCTCCCTGACCCGCAGTCCATCTACAGCAAGCGGTGCTGGAACAAGGCCAGGAAAATAGAGGAAGACCTCAGCCATCCTAGCAACGGACTTTTGTCTCCGCTGCGGTCAGGGAAGCGCTTCCGCTCCGTAAGGGCCAATACAGAGAGGATGAAGAGGAGCTTCTTCCCTCAGGCTGTTCGGGCCCTCAACCAGTATAACACCTAGGACTAAATACCAGTCACCTCCAGGAACCACTCCACCTCTGCTATTCCATTTCATATATACGAACTCAAACTGAACTAGCTGTGTGATCCTGCACAAACCATATTGCACTACATCTTATGCCGCACAAATTTTTATAATTCATTGCACATCTGTTTATAGATATTTATATATTTTGCTTTTTCATATGCATAAATAGATTGTATATACATTTTAGTACTTGTTATTTGTTTTTTTAAATTGTTATGTCGGACAGCTGTGTAAAGCACTTCGCCGCACGTCGTACTGTGTATGGCTGTGTATGTGACAAACAAAATTTTAATTTGAATTTTTAAAAATCTGTGTCGTCTATGAGTGTGTCAGAAGGATAAAGTTTGGTACTCAGCACACCAAGCTGAAACTAAGAACTGTCTTTAAATGAATAATTCGAAATACATTTCCTTCTGCATTCAATGGATAATTAACTTCTGACCTAAGATGAGATTTTTCATACTTACTCACCTTGTTGAGAAGTTCGGTATGATCCCATTGGTCTCTGAGCTATCATGTTGCTTCCTTGGTTACCTTGTCCCAGGATGCTGAGGGACTGGGGGCCCTGGTAGTGTTGGCTTCCAGTCTGAGTAGAGGAATAATGGGAGGTGGCCGCTTGCTGGTGCATCATGGTAGCTGGGGAGTCATGGCAATGTTTTTAGTGAAAATAATCAACGAAAAGAACAGAGCTATCAAATAAAGGATAAAGAGTTATAAATGTACAGTTTAATTGAGCGTACAATTTAGGAATTGGCCCATAAGACATCTGCAGTGACATGACCATGTAAACTACCTCCGGTACCCCAGGAGATCCCCGCAGTCACATGGGGTATAAACCCATCTACCAGGGGATTCACTGTTTCACCAAAGAGTACAGCCCACCTTGGCTGGAGGACATGTTGAGGTTGCCGCGGGAACTGTAGCTGCCCATGGACTGGCCCTGGCTCTGCATGGGCAGACCCTGCGAAGACGGCACAGCGTGGCTGTATCCTGCAACCGAGGCATGGCTGCTCACCGGAAGGCTCATGGAAGTGGAGGGCAGAGCTGTCTGGCTCGCCGTCTGCATGGGGGTGTGGTTCGGCCCTGGCGACACAGGAAAAACAGAGGAAGGAACACAGAAGAGTAAGGATAGGTGGCAGATGTTGGACAACAACGTGATGGAGTCAGCAAGACAAGGATGAAAGCACCGGACTAACGGTTAAAAAGGGTTACAAATGTTTTAATGATGAGATGGAGGAGAGGCCCCTCACCGTTGCTCATCTGGCTCTGCATGAGAGAGCTCGATGGCAGGCTGGAGGATATGCTCTCATTCAGGTTGCCCTGGGAGTGTAAGCCTTGGCCCCCGCCACTCTGGCTCATGTTCTGGGACGGAGGCTGTGAAGGAACCGCAGAGGTAAAGGAATGTCCTGCTAGCACAGACTAGACTGGAGTAGGTCATACCAATGTGTCCCACAGGGAGCTGGACGGGGCTGCAGATGGATCATCTCCACAACAGTTGGCAGAGCTGAGACCATTAATGGGCGCTCACGAGCACAAACTAAGACACACTTACAGTTCCACTGACAGTACTTACTGCAGGCAGCAAGGACTGCATATTCTGATTGGAATCTGCTATTGTGGCCAGGTAGACTAGGTTTCTGTGCAGTATCTGCTGATACCTGGAAAAAGCAAGGTGGCACGTGTCATAATAGAGTTGTACAGGTAATAAAAAATAAAACCCATCTGTAAAAAAAGGGAACAAGACATAGTGTGATCAAAATAATACACGTTTTTGAGTGGTCTAATCTTTAATAGCGTGTATTTTTAATGAAGACACTTACTGTGTGCATTCTGCAGTTTTCCCCTTACTTTGATAGTCCATGATGCACTGTATCAGGTGATGATTTTCATCCAGCATCTTTGAGGAGAAAGATGGCCATGTGACCAAAGTCTGCTCTGCGATGTTATGAATACACACACACACACACACATTTTCAGAACCGCTAATCCCTTACGGGGTCACGGGGAACCAGAGCCTACCCGGCAACACAGGGCGTAAGGCCAGAGGGGGAAGGGGACACACCCAGGACGGGACGCCAGTCCGCCGCAAGGCACCCCAAGTGGGACTCGAACCCCAGACCCACCGGACAGCAGGACTGCGGTCCAACCCACTGCGCCACCGCACCCCCTGTTATGAATACGTCATGATAAAATAATTTACAGAACAACGCATTCTACAGCTCATTAGTCCTGATGGGGAGTCAGTAGCACTGATGGGGAGTCAATAGCAGTGATAGGGAGTTAACAGCTGTGATGGGGAGTCAATGACACTGATGAGGAGTCAATAGCTGTGATGGGGAGTCAATAGCAGCGATGGGGATTCAATAGCAGTGATGAGGAGTCAATAGCTGTGATGGGGAGTCAACACTGATGGGGAGTCAATAGCAGTGATGGGGAGTCAACAGCAGCGATGGGGAGTCAATAGCAGTGATGGGGAGTCAATAGCATTGATGAGGTGTCAACACTGATGGGGAGTCAATAGCAGCGATGGGGAATCAATAACATTGATGGGGAGTCAAGAGCAGTGATGAGGAGTCAACACTGATGGGGAGTCAATAGCAGCGATGGGGAATCAATAACATTGATGGGGAGTCAAAAGCAGTGATGTGGAGTCAAAAACATTGATGGGGAGTCAATAGCAGTGGTGGGGAGTTAACAGCAGTGATGAGGAGTCAATATCCCTCTAAGGTTCATGCTCTGCTTCTACCTTCTTTCGCATTCACGCAGTCTTCAGGAAAGTAACCGACTCAATTATTAGAAAAATCAGTTTCGTTCGGATAAAACGCGCCGCTGCGCAGCAACACGAACAGCACGTGCGCGCTCAGCGTGCAGAGGCACGCGGGCGCCACCACCCCCCTTCACACCCCCCCCCGAGGCGACGAACAAAGGTCCCGACGCTCACACGGTGACACGGTGCGGCGCCGCGTCGGGGATGCCAGACGCGCGGAGGGCACGTCCCCAGCACGCGCACGCTCCACCCCACCGCACGCCACATTTACCATTATTTCACCACGGCTTTACCACGCGGTCCTCCCAGTCCCAGGTGCGATGCGCTCTTTCCGGACTCCTTTCCTCGCACAGCAGTGTCACTGTACAGCACGTGTGACGTAAATCATACAGAGGCAAAACCGCGGTCCAGCAGCAGGCTGTCAAATCGGGGTCGCGTGACAAACGAAACGGCACATCAGAGTAATGTTACTGCTTTCTAGTGTGACAGACAAGTGTGGAAGACACACACACCCACAGTCCGAACGATCAATGAATTAATCAATGATGCGGATCAATTTACTGTGGTCCCTTTCAGCAGCAGGGAGAGGGCTGGTGAACCGGTGTGACGCCTCGTGTCCTGTCTCGCGCCCCACGGACACACCTCCACGCCCTCCCCACATCATCATGTCCACATGTTGGGACCCCCCCCCAGCGGTTTTCTGCCCCGGCGCCGAGCCAGCAGCATCAGCATCAGCAGCATCAGCATCAGCAGCGCCCGCGTTCCACCCCAGTGATCGCGCGCATCATCGCAATTATCATCCTCGTGACGTAACCACGGCGAAAATGAATAGCTGTGAATAATGACCGGCGTCGTTACCTTCTGTATGGTCTGCTGGGTCACCTCCCCTTTGCTCCTGGGTCGAGACGAAGCGAACGCCACCGACATGGTGTTGATGTTTTGATGCTCTCTGGAACGCCTCCCTCCCTCACTCCCTTATTCCTGATTATGTTTTATGGTAAGTACCCCCCCCCCCATTCGGAGATTTACGGTTCCCGTTACTGGAGGCGCGTGGGGGAGGTGGGGGGTGGGCTGCAAATGCAAATGCGCACAGTCGCTGGATGTCCAACGTGTTTAATGGTCTGGAAAGTGACAGGCGTGATTGCAGTGCACGGACACGCGCGCTCCATCCACTCCGTGACGTCGGACAGACCCCCCCTCTTCCCCCCGCCGCCCGAGGAGGGGTAATGACAGACCCCCCCCCTCTCATCCTTTGGTACAGCCCCCCCCCCCCGTATTACTACACTGTAGTAGAGCTGCTGCCACACACTTTTTATTCAGAAGCAGTGAGGCGGCCGCTCGCTTTTGTCGCGCAGGCGCACGCGGAGAATCCTCGCCGTCGCGCCCGCGCGCTCCCCTTCTGCCTTGGCCGCGCGGCCGGCCTGACAGCGTGACAGCGTATGTGGCGGAAGAGGCGGCGCGCGCCGTGACTCGGCTCCTTCGCGCGCTCATCGCGCTTTTGCTTTCGCTTTTCCCCGCGAACGTGTCCGCTCGCCGAGCGCCGCCGAATCCTCACTGAAGGAGAACAAATTCAGTTTAGTGAATTTTCTCGGGTTCAAAATCATGAGCTACGACCGCGCCATCACGGTGTTCTCGCCGGACGGACACCTGTTCCAGGTGGAGTACGCGCAGGAGGCGGTGAAGAAGGGCTCCACGGCGGTGAGTTCGCACCGGAAGCACCGCTTTAGCTCTACCTCACAGAACGTGCAGAGTGCGCGGCGCTTTCAGAGTTCATGTGATCAGTTATGGCTCATCATATCACCGTCAAGTGGGTCTTCTTCACTCTGCGGACTGGAGCCGCTTCCCTTCCTCCTCCTTGACTGTGTCTGTTGCTGCCTGGCTGGTTTGGTGCAGTTAAACTGGTCCCAGATCAGCGGAGGACAGAACAGTGGAAGTCTCCTCCTGCCTGGACTGTCTCAGTGTTCAGAACCCCTCTCGGTCCATGGTACAATAGTGCCGTTTCGCGAGGCCGCCGCGTGCCGGATGGCGCCGCTCTCGCTCAGCGTGTCCGGGACGCAGTTTCCTCAGTCCGCTCTCTGCTTTCAGGTGGGAGTGAGAGGCAAGAACATCGTCGCGCTTGGAGTGGAGAAGAAGTCGGTGGCCAAACTCCAGGATGACAGGACGGTGCGCAAGATCTGCGTCCTGGATGACAACGTATTCATGGCTTTCGCAGGTCTGACTTTTACCCCGTCCCTCCATCGAACCGTCGATACGTGCGTCCATCATTGCTCCCGCTCGCTCTGTCGAAGAACACACGTGTACTGTAGTTAACCAAGCACAGCACAGCTTCTACACACCTGCCCTACTTTCCCATAGAGGGCTTTGACACCTGAACATGACATCGAGGAGGAACTCGAACCACCGTGTCAGATCCCTTCCAAAATGCTGGAATCGTACTGCCAACCGAAAGCACGTAGATCATCATCTTGCCCACACAGTACGAGCGTCAGTGCTCCCGGGTCCACTTGACGTGCGTCTTCCGTACGTGCGGTGCGTAGTACGGAGCCATGTCTTATTTCCCGTTCAGGCCTGACAGCCGATGCCAGGATCGTGATCAACAGGGCGAGAGTGGAATGTCAGAGTCACAGGTTGACCGTGGAGGACCCCGTGACCATCGAGTACATCACCCGCTTTATTTCCAGCCTCAAACAGGTGAGAGTCGGCTGTCCCGAGGCCCCTCTGGTGCCTCCCGCCAGGTTCGAGTGAATGGCAAAGACTTGCGTGACCCGCTTGCTGTAATCTTGGTGGCAATTTTTGACTTTGTCAAAAGATGTTGGTGTTTTGAAAATCTGCTCCAGTAGTTAATAAAGACATACTTTGTGCTTAAGCAGTTGCGCTTACGTATATTACCAACATGCAGCTTTATTAAAGTGGTGTCAATGAAGCAGCAGGGTGTGTCGCAGGTTTGGCTTGCTGGGGGATATCAAGCACTCTCTCACACTGCACATTCTTTTCGTTAAGAAATATACTCAGAGCAACGGGCGCCGCCCCTTCGGCATTTCTGCCCTCATCATGGGTTTCGACTTTGACGGGACGCCTCGCCTGTACCAGACCGACCCTTCTGGAACATACCACGCGTGGAAAGTAAGTTCCAGGACAACAGCGTTCCCGTCGTGTCAGTCGGCCCTGACTAGGAGTTCGCGGAGATGAAATACGGCATTTTAAATATTCCACTTGAAGGTTTTTATAGAACACAGAGACTACATTAAGGTAAATCTTCAACACTCATGACTTTGGTTTATGTTCATAATGTGGAACTACCTCATGTACTGGTAAGTTGATCCAAAACGTAAATCCAGTTGTTTTGATTTTACCTTATTGCATATACTTGCTGCATTGAGAAGCCTCACTAGCTTGACCTGAGTATAACACTTCCGGAATGGAAGAGCTCCTGCAGCTGTGGTCACTCCCGCGTGCTTCTTGTGGCAGGCAAATGCCATTGGGAGGTCTGCGAAGACTGTACGGGAGTTCCTGGAGAAGAACTACAAGGAGGAAGATGTGGAGTCTGACAGCGGTACCATAAAGCTGGGGGTCAGAGCACTGCTTGAGGCAAGAGCAGCAGTTGACTTTGGATTAGACCAAAATGCATCGTTGGGGTGGAATTAGCACCCATTACTCAGCAATGGATAAACTTACAGCCACTTCATTCAGGGCAACACTGCTGCCAAATTTTGCTTTATTCAAGGCAGCATGCATGTTCCCATGTGGCACAACTAGTTTTTAGGAAGGAGAGGGCAGAATGACAGGTAATTACTTGCTTACAGACACTATGGTAAAGATGGATTTTAATTGTTACCGTTTTCATAGGTTGTGCAATCAGGCGGGAAGAACATCGAACTTGCCATCATGAAACGGGACGAACCCTTGAAGGTCTGTTGGAAATCTGCTCAGCATCTTATTTTACAGACACTTCTCCAAAGCAAGTGTACATTACAGTAAACCTGAAGTTACTTGTCTACCTCTGCAGGTGCTCAGTGTAATGTACCTACACAAAGGCAGGGCAAGCATGTCAACTCCACCCTGTCTTAGCTGGACTGAGCCATTTAGTCTAGCTGATCAGTTTAAGGGTTATTAAATCTTCAAATTGCAGAGGTTAAGGATTTAAGGTTTGCAGTGTAATGCACTGGAAGGCACACACTGGTTAAACACCAATATAGAAGGACTTCATGGGTCCCACACATGACTAGAAACATTTTGTATACAGCTTTACTCCCCACTAAATACTATAACTAGGGACCATATAGAGAAAGTACATTGCAGCATAAATGCTGCTTAAAACTGATCACTGGGCATATTGATTAGGGAGGATTTATATCTGAACTTTATAGACTGAAGGCACTAACCAATTTAGGATAATTGGTTTAAAGATGTGTTTACTGTGGCACATTTCTGGTTTTTGGAAGAGAATGAACAATCACTTATGGAAATGTTACACATTACATTCTAGTATTCATAACTTAGTGCTGCAGTGGTCTAGATGAAACCACAGGCAATACTTACTGTAACTGTTCCACCATGTTTATAAGCTGCACTGAGCAGCTACTCCTTAACAGTGAAACAATAAGTGTTCTTTAACACTGCCTCCACAGATCCTGAGTGCAGAAGAAATTGAAGCGGTTGTCTCAGACATTGAGAAGGAAAAGGAGGAGAGCGAGAAAAAAAAGAAATCTTAGTGTGGGGAAAAGGGTTTGGACACTTCAGGCCCTAGAGCAGGGTCTCCAGTTCTTTAAAGAACAATAAAAACTAAAGAGGTGACACTGTTCCAGTTTTGTTCTGCATGTCATTCTCATCAAGGTTTTATACATTTATAAAAAAAAGTTATGCAATATCCAAACACCAAGTTTACCACAACCACATCAGTACTGAGGACTCAAACATGGCACCAGATACTCCATTTATTAGCGACAGATCAGCACTACAATTCCACAGTAAACAAAATTCAAAATGACAGCAACTCAGCCATAAACATTGGGATATGACTCCATTCGTCAAACTTATTAATGCTGTCAAATCATTCCACCGCATGACTACAGTATTTACAATTGTACAACAAGGCTGAACATCAGCCGGTGTTCAGCACAACTTTCACCTGTCTGAAGGTGGTGTGCCTCATCTATAGTACGAAGTAATTTAAATTACTCTAAATGGGGACGGGGGAAAAAAAAGTGCTTCAAGTCCCCGTACAAACATGGGGCAACTTTTAATATTAAAAAAAAAAAAATTCAGTTGTGCACAAAGTAATAAGCTTGATCTCAAAATAAAGCCTCTAAAGTGTCTATGGGGACCAGGGAACATCACCTTTTAATAATATTCCAGCTGTAGTCACAGCCACTCCAAACACATACATCTGTCACACACACACAGGCAGATCTGCACAAACACCAGATGCATTCCCAAGGGACTACATGGGAGATGCTCACCCGCCTTCACAGACGGCCACTGGTTGCTTTTTGCGCAGGTGGGGCGATGCCCCGTCCCCTGCGACCTCGGAAACCTCCGCGGAACCCACGACCCCTGAGGAACCTGCCGGGGACGCCAAAAGTCTCCATGTTCAGCTTCCTCTCTTCAGCCCAGGTTGTCCTCCTGGAAGAAACCCAATAAGCTGGAAGAGCACACCTGTGATGCTGTTCCTCAGCGAGTTCGCCTCAAACCAAAGCCTTGCGGAAAATCAGGTAGTTTCTCACTGAACGTGAGAATGTGCTCAGTGCGAGAGAAAGGGCTGCGAGATGTACCTGGACTTTAGCTCTGATGAGATGTTGTCATAGAAGCATTTGGACTTGTTGTAGTAGCACTTGGGTCCCAGGGGGTCTTCCTCCACAGTTCCCTCACTGTTCTGTGTGTCCACCCCGGAGTCCATCTTCTCCTCGGACTCTGCTCGGCAAGACAAGTCCACTTCACCGTGGGACGTGCTGTCCAATTTCAACACTAAACTTGGACCCAGAATTTAGTCTGGCTGTTTTTTCCAGGGACTTTCATGTACAAACCTTACACTAGTCCACTCATTTTTTACAGAACCAATTCAGCACAAAGTATCTCAATCAAGGGTACTATAGCAAGAATAAGGATTTAAACCCAGGTCCTTTGCAAGATGACAGCTCTAATTACACCACCTGCTGAATCCCCAAGTTCAGAACCACATCATTTATACATTGAACTCCTGGGACCTAGGTAAAAACTGTTACCCTGCTTTACAGTGCACTTCCTAAACACGAAGCGACCGGCAACCCGCTGGTACCTTTGACAGTCAGTTTGTCCTGCAACTCCTTCTCGAGGTCTTCCTTGTTGAACTGGGCATTTGCACTTTCAAAGTCGAAGTCTGAGTCAAACTGGAGAGTGCTGGGCTTCGCATTTCCAACAATAATCTGACCCCTCCCACGATTCCGGGAGCGCCGGGTTCCTGAGGAGCGCGTGTACAAACAGCATTTTTAATTTGATAATGAATAATTTATTAATGAATTTGTCTTCAACTTGGGCTAGATGGGAACTTCCGCCCATGAAACAACGGGCAACTTCTAACAAGTTTCAGGATTCAGAAAAGTGATCCTCCACCACCTGATCAGTGGTCCAATTTGATATCAGTATTAATACATGACAAGCCTATAGTATGTCAGGACACCGCAACAACATCACCTCAGTTCAGGGTTTACTGACCACCATCCCCTGAAAAAAAACCCCTGAAGGTTTACTTTAAGTTTCACGATGATTCACTGCTAACTGCTGGATGTTCACCTTGCCGTCGTCTCTGTGGTCTACGGTTGTCCTCACTGTTCTGTGCTTGGATGCGAGCAGCGTCCACCTGCTGAATTACTTCTGGATCTTCAGGAAGAAAAATTACAATGGGGAGGGCTAAATCAGTTGAGACCCAAGCCAGCAGTAATGGCAAGTAAACCCCAAACCCAGCACCGCTTACTGCTGGGCCTCCTCTGGGAGGAGGGTTGCTGGGGTGGCCACGGGACTTCACGGCCCTGCTGTTGGACGGTGGGTGGACCCTTTGCCGGCACACTCTCTGGTGGCATGGTCTGCACGGCCTGCTCCACTGTGGGAGCCCGTCTTGCCGGGAGCCCATGAAGCCCTGCTCCTGCGGACAGGGGAGTACCATGTCAAAGAGGCACGTGACTACCACAGGCAGCAGGTGACAGGTTATAGCCGTCATGTTACACTTGAAGGACCCAGGGTCAAATGCCACCTCCTGCTGTTGTACCCTTCATTAAGATACAATAGTGAAATTAACCAGCTGAATAAATTGGTAAATCAGTATCAAGTAGCTTAACTCACATTACTTTTCTCCAAAAACAACCGAGAGATGTACTAAGGCACAGAAGTTAATTCATTAAATGACACATTCTAAGGAAAAGACTACAAAGGTAGTCTCCTAGTTAAAAGGGTGGTTCATAGAACGATTAGGAAATCAGCCTGCCAGGCCACGAAGGTAGCGGATTCAAGTCCATTCCCTGCTCCCGCAGCTTTAAGAAAGGTACTTAAACTGATTATGTAATAGTATAACTTGAACTTATTCAAGCGACAACACCTTTCATTAGTCACCATTACACCGATTTACCCATCTGCAAGGTATTAAGGTACGTAATATTTTTAGTGCATCAGCTGACGGCAAGCATCTTGCTTGAAGGTGGTGGAGCACAAGTTGGAACCCAAACCTACAGCGCTAACCACTATGCCACCTGCTCCCCACTGAACAAACTGGGCTTCAGTTCAGCTGAGTCTAACAATACAAGAAGCGGTCAGTCCACCACCGGTCACCACTCACCGAGGTGGAGTGCTGCTGCATACTGCTGGTTGAGCAGAGTGCTGGCGGCCAGCTGGCCGTAGGGGGGCATCATGGCCCGGTAGGGGCTGTAGGGCGCCGAACTGCTGCTGATGGAGGACTTAAAGACAACAAGAAGCACTTTTACTTTGCGAATCGATAGAATCCCAATTTTAAAGGTTCAAAGGCGGTTCAGGTGGCGATTCCTTCGCCTCCTCCTCACCTGCACGATAGCAGGGTCCTGGGACAGGCTGTGGTGGACCTTGGGGGGCTCACAAACCGTGATGTCCTTGATGTCGCTTCCCCTGAAGATGATGTACTCGTAGATCTCATCTCGGGGGGGCACAGGCCGCTCGGCGTGGCGCCCTTCGGTCCCAAACGACCTCACTGGGCAAACGGGGGAGGGGGGTTGGGAGGTTTTGAAACAGGGCAAGACAAAACCTCCCGAGTTTGTTTGGTGGCATTTTTTAACACGACCATTCATTTATGGGTCAGTCCAAAGCCTCAACCAAGAATATGACAAAATGCTGATGAGGAGGAGGAGGTGGACCCACTCCACTCCTCAAATTTGCAGAGAACACTCCCCAAAGTGCAATGCAGTAAAAAACAATTCCATCGGGGGGGAGGAAGGCTGACATCCTTACTTCCGGCTCACCTTTTGCAAGAGCCACGGTGGCGTTGTCCGTGTCGATCGTGTACAAGATGCCCTCATAGCGGATCTGCGCTTTCGAGATTAAACTTATTCTACTGCCGATATAGGGCGTCCCACCGCTCATGATGCCGGAGGTGTCGCGCACAGACGCCGACCTCGAAGGAGCTCGCGAAGCAACTTCCGACGACCGACAGGTCCCGATGAGGACCAGGTGTGCTGCGCCGCGCCGCTCCGCTTTATGGGCCACCAGTTCCGACAAGTGCGGACACGCCCCCTTCCAACGAGCAGGCCCCGCCCACCCGCTCAGCGCAGAAATGGGAAGCCGTACATATTTAATACAGGAACAATAATCATCATTTTTATTTCTGCATACGTGATACGTGCTCAAAGTCAGAGCCGCACAGACTTAACCCTTTCCCTGCTCCGCCATGTCAGTTAAAGTCGAGTCCTTAGTTAGTAGTGTTGGTGTAGGGCTTACCTCGTTAAGCGAGTACAAAAGATTTTATGTTACAGAAGGCGGAGGTTTTCCTCCGCTGGTAAATAATTATATACACATATATATTTAGTTGAGTTTTAGAGAAAAAAAGCACATTTCAGAGAGTTAAATTGGAAGAAACCGCTGACAAAAGATACGTTTCAGAAGCTGCCCTGAAATGACACTTTTGGGAATGATTATTGTGTAGCGCTGGGCAGCACGTAGGAGTCTGGCTAAAGGTGTAAAAATGACAGTATGAGAGTCAGGGCTCCTTGTGCCCCTGAGCTACTAACATCATTTTAAGCTATGCTGTGCAAAAGCATGTATGGATGGACAAATATTTAGCCAAAATATATGCACGCAATTAGAAGCCCAGATAGGATGTTTAAATACACTATAGTGTATAAATTATGCTCAAGTTAGGACATATTAACTTATATAAGATTAAACGAGTCGTTTACTAAGGCTGACAATTTACCAAGTAAACATTTCACACTTCTATTTCTGGCGACCTTCAGATCTCAGTTTGTATTGGTGTGTATGAGAAGGCAGTTCAGAAACTGCACGTCAACATGATGTTCAGAGACTCTCAAGTTCTGTCGACGTTCTAAGACGATGCCGCTCTTCTCACTCCACAGCGACGCCGGGTACGTGCAGTTCTCCTGTTTGACCACAGGGGCGGGAGGGGGCGCTCTCTGCCAAAGGCGCCTCGGACTCGCTGAACAAAAACAGCGCAGCCATCTTGGGCTGCAAGTACAAAACCTGCACAGCGGAGGCTTGCAGTCCGACTCGTTTTATACGTGTCGGATTGCTCCGAAGTAGAATTGCCCACCCGAAAACGTTAAAGGAAGCAATTCTGAGATCATCTGGTCCCCTCAAATCACAAACGAAACCGAATAACGTCACACATTTTCAACTCAATTCCAAGCCCCGTAGCTCCTCTGAAAGCGGTGCTGTATCATCCTCTCCTTACTCGATAATGACGCTTTCAGCCATTTGTCCCGCCCTTTAAATCTGGACGCAGCCAATCAGAACATAGCGGGATCCCTTTTCGATGACGTCGCGTCTACACTGTGCATGCGCGGTACCACCTTCCAGACCTACCCCCCCCAACACTAAACACAGCGGAGTAAAGATGGCGGCAGGCTCCGATCTGCTGGACGAGGTTTTCTTCAACACAGAGGTGGACGAGAAAGTAGTGAGTGACCTCGTGGGGTCTCTGGAGTGCGAACTCGCGGGGCCAGGACACGCAAACGCCGGCGCGCGGCCTCAGGCCCTGGCCAACCATGTCGGCGGCCCCACAGCGGGCGCGAATGTCCGTGAGAGCAGAGCGGGTCTCGCGGCGCAGGAGGCAGCGGCGGCGGGGAAAGCAGGTGAGCGCGTGCTTTTCCTTTTTTTTTTTTTTTTGAAGTGTGGCAAACGGAAGCGGCGCCGCGTGCGCGGCCGCTCGGACCCCGAGTTTGTGTGTGCGGGCGCGCGTGTGCGCCTGTCTGTGTATCATCATGTGCGCGTACGCGTACGTGTGGCGAGCGAGCGAGCGAACGAGTGCGCGCGCGCTTGTGTACTTTGCTACTTACTTGCGCGCGCGGTGCACTCGACTCGACTCGACTCGAGCGCTGTCCTGCTGTTTCCGTTCCCACAGGGACTCGCGCGCAGCCGCAGGGAGGTGTCATCAACAGCACCAGGTCTCCAGCCTCAGCCGCCGTCGACTCCGGAGCCCCGGGGGTCCCTGCTTCTTCTGCACTCGCAGCCGCCCCCGACACCCCGGCTTCTTCGGCTTCTTCGGCTTCGGCGCCCGGACAGGGAGGAAAGCCCGGCGTGTCAGTCCGGGTGAAGACGCTGAACGGCGGAGGGGTGCCGAACTCGCACGGCTCGGGGAGCGCCGCGGAGCAGCGCGCGGCGGAGCAGCGCGCGGACAGCGCGGGACCCGCCGCCACACCTGTCAACAACGGCCCGGGAGCGGGCGCGACCCCCCAGGGCTCCGTCATCCAGGCCTCCTTCGTGAGCGTGCAGAGCGCCGCCGCCCCTGCCCCCGCCGCGGCCTCGGCGCCGGGTTCGAGCGTCGGACCCACTGTGGCGCTCGCGAGGCCGCCCGTGCATTTGGTGGCGGCGGCGGCTCCGGGCACGACGACACCCAACGGCAGCGGCGCGGTCGTCGCGTCCTGCGTCACGGGTGCGACCCCGCAGATGGTGCAGACGGCGGCGCTGAGCAGCGGACAGTCGCCCAAGGGCGCCCCCCCGGCGGTCCCCCAGCCCGCGGCCCCGGCAGGGGTCTCCAAAAGCCCGGTGCTGCAGAGTTCCCCGAGGACTGCGACCCCCACGCCCGTAGCGGCGGTGGCTGCGGCGGCCCCCGCTGCGGGGATCCGACCCATCGCTCCCCAGGTGCTGGCCCCGAGGCTCCCCCAGGCGACCCAGAACCCGCCCAACATCCAGAACATCCAGCTGCCCCCAGGTGACCCGATAGTTCGCGGGGTCGCGACCCCTTGTCCGCAGCCAAGGAGTTCACGGAGAAAACGCGTCATCGGCTGCGGTCATTCTCGCCGCTGCTGTCGTTATCGTGTCACGTGACTGCCCCCCCCCCCGCTGCAGTAACCTCTGATTGGTTCACGTCCCGCATCAGATGGCGGCTCTGGGGCCAGCTGCCCTTCCTTCTACGCTCCCCCCTCCCTCTGTTGAACTGGTGACCCCGTGGTGGCCCTCGTCCCCGACCTTTGCACCGGCAGTGTGCGGTCAGCTTACCTGAACGGTGGGCTTTGGGTGCGCAGCTGTCAAATGGGTCTCGCGCCACGGACCGTGTATGTCTGGGGGTGTTGCCCTCAGGACCTGAACCCCCCTACTCTGTGTGTGGTTTGCTGCTCGCAGCACGGTGGGGGAGTGATACTGACAGGTGTGTGAGTGCACTTGCCTCAGGTGCATGTCGAGTGTGTTGCACAAACGCAGTGAGGGTACGCGTGCGCGATACTACAGGATTCATCTGTTTGTTAGAAGACCTGTTGCAGCTGCACCCTGTCCTGTAGGCTGTGAGGTCGCAACCCCTGTGCCCCGCAGCGCCATGCGTCTTTACTGACACTGTTTTGATTTCAAGTCCTCTCGAACCCCCCTCAGGGAAGGCTGACCGGCACGCGGTTTATAGTCGGCTTCACTCTGTCAGTTAATGACAAGTTGCTGCCTCTTCACCTGGTTGCCACGGTTACCGGAGGGTCTTATGTTATTTACCTCTAAAGTGGAAAGTTTCTTACTTTTGAGGGTGTGTGTGTGTTTGACCTGATGAGCTCCTGCTTAATGGTAGTGTTTGCGGGGTGAGAGTGTTTCCTGCAGGGGCGTCAGGTATCTGCGTGTGCGTATGCTGCAACTAAGCGATGTGTGGCTCTCGTCTGCGCAGGCATGGTTCTGGTGCGCAGCGACAGTGGGCAGTTGCTGATGATCCACCAGCAGACGCTGGCCCAGATGCAGGCGCAGTCGCAGTCGCAGAGCGCTATGACCCCCCGGCCGGCCACGCCCACCAGCACCCCCCAGGTCCAGATCGCCCCAGTCCAAGTGAGTGGCCTTCGCTTCTGGTTCTGTGCAGTACGCTCCAGTTTGGACAGCTCCCTTAGTGGTTAGTTACCTTAAAGCGGATGGATCCGCGTTTGAATCCCATGTCCTACCGTCGAACTCTCGATCAAGGTACTTACCCTGAATTAACACAGTAAAAAATGACCCAGCTGCATAAATAGGTAAAATCAGTGCAGTTGCCTTGGACAAACTTGCGAGCTAAGTAACAGTTAATCACGGAAATAAGTAATAATAAAAATAAAGATAACATTGGCTGCAGAAGTGACCGTGTTGCCAGTTTCTTTGTGCCGAACGAGAGTATTGGTCTCGTACCGTTACCTTACAGGCGCTATTCTGACTCCTGGGAACTTACCTGGGTGTATGGTAAAGAAGACTGGTTAAGAAGGTAAAGCTTTATGTCGTTCCTCCAGGGTCCGGGCACCTCCATCCTTACTAGGCAGATGACCCCCACGACCATCATCAAGCAGACGTCGCCCGGCCAGGCCTCCGTGCCGGCCACTACCACGCTGCAGAGACCACCTGTCTTGCAGGTACGCAGTCAGGACCCTCAGCGTTGTGGGAAGGGCTGGGTTTATATCCCCTCCTTGTATTGTCGCTCCATGGCATGTTCCTCCACACGCCAGGTTGTTGGTGAAAGCCTGGTCTTGGTGCTGCGTGTGTGTGTGTGTGTGTGCCATCTGAGCTCATAGGGCTGAACGCCGGCTTGCTGCCACCTGCACCAGATGGGTGTCCTGTTTCTGCTGCGTGTCCCTGTGCCGCCTGCCCGTGTGACACGGACACCATAACTTCCTTTAATTACGTTTGTCTGCCAAAGCTTGTACAGTTTCGAACATTGAAGTTCCAAGTTGTGCTGCAGGGGGCGCAGACATTAGGGACTATTGCCTTGCGGTCTGGAGGTTATTGGTTTGAATCCCACTCCTGCTCCAGTTGCCTTGATCAACATACTTATTGTGAGCCGAGTATATAAAACACTGTGCTGCATAAAGGGGTAAATCACAGTATAGTGACTATGTGATGTTGCAGGACACCCTGTCCAAAGGCATCCGTTAAAGACGACTATTGAAGTGCAGCGTCACGACTGATTATTAATTAGCTGTAATAACTGTTATGAGTTATGTAGTTGCCCGCTGTGGAGCCTCAGCTTTAATGTAGCCTGTATTCTGACCAACGTGTCGTGATTTGTTCTGCGTCTGTCCTTGTCCTTTTCCCCACCTGTCTCCCTGCTCGTGGGCCTGTCAGTCTGACCTGCTGCTTCCTGTCTCACTTCCTGTAGAACCCCATTGTGATTGGCGGCGCAGCCACAGCCACCTCCATCGGCACCCCGGCGGCGGCGCAGCCGGGCGCAGCCCAGAGGGCGGTCGCAGCGACGCCTGGGGCTACCGTCACCACGACAACGGTGCGTTGGGCCGAACCCATTGGACCGCGCTCTTAAACGGGAGGGCGTGCGATCAAACGCTTGTTAAAATTCCCACTTGGGTGCTTCTCTCGTGCCCAGGAGACCATGGAGAATGTGAAGAAGTGCAAGAACTTCCTGTCCACGCTCATCAAGCTGGCCTCCAGTGGGAAGCAGTCCTCGGAAACTGCGGCCAACGTGAAGGACTTGGTGAAGAGCCTCTTGGTAGGCGTCTTCTTCCTGATGCACCTCTAGGGTGCCGCTCGGTCCTGCGTGGGGCACCGGGTTCGAGTCCCGAGCCCTCGGCTGGCTGGGTGACGCGTGGCGAACGGGGTGAACAGAGCTGCCCTCAGAGTGTGTAAAATACACGACGACATGAGCAGAGATGTGTGAAAAACAGAAGAACGAGCGTGTCGCGGAGCGTCGGCACCGTCCTGACGTTTACATCCTTTCTCACAGGAAGGAAAGATCGAAGCGGAAGATTTCACGAGCAGATTATACCGGGAGCTCAACTCGTCACCTCAGCCATACCTTGTGCCTTTCTTGAAGGTGAGCTCTGTTTCGCGTTGCAGGGGGTCGAGGGCATGGGGAGGGCGGGCGGGCGGGCGTGGGGTGTTTCTGAACCTAGAAACGTGATTGGGACCGGAAGTCTGTTCATAACTTGTTTTGTCTGTAACTGCAAACTCACTTTTCCCACTAACTGACAATTGAGAAAAGCATAATGCTGAGCTACAGATGTTCCTTGATTAAGTTGCGCAAAAATGTTGAGCATAGCCAATATGCGGTGGTGCTGCAAGTTTGGCTGGGTCCTGCTCTCCGGTTGGTCTGGGGTTCGAGTCCCGCTTGGGGTGCCTTGCGACAGACTGGCGTCCCGTCTTGGGTGTGTCCTTTCGCCCCGTGTTGCCGGGTTAGGCTTTGGACAAGTGGCTTCAGACAATATGCGTGTGTGTGTATTTTGTAAGGCTTTTAACCTGTATATGAGTGTTGATTTACAGTAAGTTTAAAACTACTGAAAATAAGAATGCGTAGTCTCTGCAAACTCATATTCGGCGTAGATTGTCGATTGATTTGTCCCTTAAACATGAGCAGCGTTCCTCATCTTGGTATCGATCCCCGACGCTCAGGAACCAGGCAGGAGCTGTAAACACTGTGGGAGTGAGTTGAATTAAGGTGGCCTCACACTCTGTGGGCTAGGAGGGTAAACACAGGTCACGTTCACTGCGCTACAGACAAAAATTTTAGTAAATATTCTGGCAAATGAAGAAAATGCCATTGAAAATAATCTCTGAAAAGCCACTGGCTCCTTGTTCTAACTTTTTCTGGGATTGTGTCGCATTCACAAAACTGCGTTAGTCAACTCAGGGCGTCTAGTTAACCAAGTCCTCGTTCCTCATGGATTCGCAGTGTCGCGTGCAGCGATGAACATCCTGTCATTTTTATCGGTAGTTTGCGTGTGTACACGGAAGAGGGAGTTTAAGGGATGTTTTCAAGGAATGGCGAATGTAGTGACTTCTATAACGATCCATCAGCGACTTGTGCCACAGTGTCTGGTGAAGAATGTTTTTCCGCAGGAATACTTGGTCAATTTAAATAACTAATTAAACTCCGCCCGCAGAGGAGCCTCCCCGCCCTCCGGGCGATGACTCCCGACTCGGCGGCCTTCATCCAGCAGAGCCAAGCGCAGCAGCCGAGCGGCACGGCGAGCGGCACCACCCTCACCACCGTCGTGCTGGGCAGCTCTGTGCAAAGGCCCCCCGCCCCCTCGACGGCCTCCGCCAGCGTCGTCAGCGCTGCCGGCACCTTCCAGCAGCCCGTCATCAGCCTGCCCCAAACGGGACACGCCAAGCCGGGCCAGACCGCGCCACTGGTAACTGCCCGGCCCCCGGTGCCTCCGCTTCTTTGTAGTGTTTGTTACCTGGATAATTACCAGGTTATTACAGCGTTCGGGGTCTCAGACGCACGGTTTATATCGTGGAGGACGAGGTGCGTGTGGCGCTCTGAACGCCACGGAGTGTCGTTGTCGTTGACCTCCCCAGTTTCCCCCGAACGTAATTGTTGCCGCCGGCTCGGCCGTGGTAAAGCATCTCGCTTTTTACTGCTCGTTCGTTTCGCTGCTTTTGACTCAGATCGAACCCTTGGAATTACCGTATTATAACATGGTCGTTTGGCTCAGTTGGTCACCAGTTTCGGCACAAATTTTTCATTACCGTGGAAATATCAGCAGCAGACGGGAAGAGGGTATGGACACCATTGATTGGTTTGCGTCTGACCTTGACCCTCGTTCACCTCTTGGAGTGTCTGGATGTTCTGATCCCATCTGCCCCAGTGCAGGCTTCGCCCTCTCTCACACTTTACACTGCTACTGTACTCTACCCTGGTTTCTTGTTTGTTCCTATAGACAGGTGTTGTGTAGATGACAATGCTCTTTTCTACATGCTGACAGCATAACCTCAATTTTGAGCAAAACATTTGCGCCAAAGCTGCTCACCTCAGTGATGGGCTGCACCTCCTAGAATGATTTTTTTTTTTTTTGCAAAGTTCACTGTTCACCAAACCTGTCAAGTTCTGTATCAGAAAAAAAAGCAGAACTGTAGTTTATGATTGAAGCTTGCAGTCTCAAGTTGTCTTGGGATCAAATGGTCCTTTTGCTGTGATGGACATTGCCATGACAACCGGTGATTGACGGTAAACTCCTCCCCGCAGGTGCTGCACCAATCCCAGCAGCAAGGGGCCGTGGTACGACCGCCCCAGGTGACGCTGACCCAGACCCCTATGGTGACCCTCCGGCCGCCGCACAGTCGCATCGTGCTGGGTCAGCCGCAGGTGCAGGTGAAGCCGCTTCAAACAGGTAAGGGCCCCCCTCTGTGTGTGTGTGAGAGAGACAAAGTGCTTCTTTGACCACCAGATGTGATGAGTTTAAACTGCCCAGTTATATCATCCCCTACTTCCCACAGTGCCCTTAGTGAAGCAAAGTGCCCTAGCGGGGGCGAAGGTGCCGGCGCCCCCAGTGGCCACGCTGTCTGCCGCCCAGAAGAACAAGCCAAAGGATGCGGGGGGCGGCACCTTTCGGTGAGTTTGCGGGGGCGGAGTTACAGGACCGCTGGTGGTACTGGTGCGTCGTGTTGTCGGTCTTGTCTTTGAGGGTCAACACCGAAGAAAAACAACGTGGTGTAGAGTTTCCACTGAACGCTTTATTTGCTTTCGACAGTTTTGCTCATCTTATATACAAACACTTTATAAATTTAAGCCAGTTTCAGCTGTGAGCCACGGGTAACTGGGGTCACGGTCAGTAGTGGTGGCTGATCATCCCGTCCCCCACCTCTTCGTCTGTCCCAGGGATGACGACGACATCAACGACGTGGCGTCCATGGCCGGCGTGAACCTGTCGGAGGAGAGCGCCCGCATCCTGGCCACCAACTCGGAGCTGGTCGGCGCTGTGACGCGCTCCTGCAAGGATGAGGCCTTCCTGTATACAGCGACGCTGCACCGCAGGCTCCTCGAAATAGGTAATGGGAACGCGGCATGCGCCCCCCGCCGTTTCCTCACCAGCTACCTGCCGTATCTCATGGACTCATGTTCCATTTTTAATTATTCAGTGGGGTCCATGCCTACTCACCCTCCTCTGTCCCTGTGTTTGAAGGTAAGAAGTATGGCATCGTGGAGCTGGGACCTGAGGTGGTGAACTTGGTGTCCCACGCTACACAACAGAGGCTGCAGGACCTGCTGGAGAAGGTGTCCCAGGTTGCCCAGCAGAAGAACATCTCCTTCAAGGTAAGGGCACCTGGGCTTGAGCACCCCCTGCCCATCCCTTTTCTTTGACTGTCTTGGGGTATCTGTGTGGTGACAACTGTAGCGTTGATTTCGCCGCTGTCCCGCGTCAGTGCCGAAGCTCTTTCTCCTGCTCTCTGGCTCCAGGACGACAGCCGGCACGAGCAGATCAGCGATGTTCGTGCACAACTCAAGTTCTTCGAGCAGCTGGACCACATGGAGAAGCAGAAGAAGGAGGAGCAGGAGAGGGAGATTCTCCTGAAGGCGGCAAAGGTACCGTGCACCCCCCCATCCCCCCTGCTTGGAGGACAGTTCTATGAGCGCACTGACCCACAGCACGCCCCTCTGCTGCCCTCTAGCGTTAGGAGTGATGAGCACTCGGTAATTTTAGGAATCCTCTTAATAACGATGCGAAGAATTTAATGACAATGTTTGTCCAGCCGACACCTGGCTGCACAGTAAGTTACTGACGGTATGTCCTGGTGTCTTCTCTGTGCTCAGTCTCGATCGCGGCAGGAAGACCCAGAGCAGCTGCGGCTGAAGCAGAAGGCCAAGGAGGTAGGAGACGGCACACGAGCGCGCTGCGTATTTATGCTTCGTACATAACACGGCCGTACGTGTGTGTATTTGACCCATCCTTCTCTCCGCGCTGACCAGATGCAACAACAGGAACTGGCTCAGATGAGGCAGCGGGATGCGAACCTGACAGCGCTGGCTGCCATCGGACCCAGGAAGAAGCGGAAGCTGGACTGGCCTGGGGGTGGGGCTGGAGCGGAGGCGAGTAATTCTCTTCTTATCAGCCAGCACGCTGCTCTTTGAGACAGAGGCAGGGAAGAAGCGGCATTCTCCCTCTCACCAGCCTCCTCTCTCCCCCAGGGCTCGGGTTCTAGCCCCTCTCTGTCGGGCGGCTCTGGTGCGGCAGCCTCCAGACAGTTCACCCGTCAGCGTATCACCCGTGTCAACCTCAGGGACCTGCTCTTCTGCCTGGAGAACGAGAAGGGCACCAGCCACTCGCACCTGCTCTATCGCGCCTTTCTCAAGTAGCGCCCCCTCATGGACACAATGGCTGGCAGCTTTCAGCAACCGTTGGATTTCCTCCCCCCTTTTTAATTCCCTGTTTTAGCAAATATAAATATATAAATATATATATATAAAAAAAATTATACATTTTAAAGAGAACGCCTTTTTGTAACATGCAAATGAACAAATGTACAAAGGAAGTCATAACGTCGATCCATTTTCTATTTCCGTTTATACAAAAAGCTGTTTAAGAACTCAGATTTCTATGAGACATAATTGTTACAATAATTATTTTGTTACTGTTATTAGGGCCTGTGGATTCTTTCATTGGAACCAGACTTTTGCTCATCATTTACTGAGTTGCCTTCTTGCCAAAAATAAGCCATATATTTGTATTTTCAAAGGCAAAGCAATTAATCATGCGGTTACCGGGACAGTTGGAGTTGCTGGTGACACCTGTCTCCTCCTTGCTGGTTGATTTTGACTGTAGGATAATTTAAACTACCTTTTTATTTAATTTTAAAAGTTAGGAGTAACTTATTTATACGTCGGTTTGTTCTCTTTTGTTGAGTTGGCACATCTCAGTAGCGACCGGCTGCCGGCTGGAGAAGGAGTCTATTGTTTCCAAATATTTTGAGAAGAGCAGGAAACTGGGATGAAGAAATAACTTTAGACAAGAGCATTTGGTACATTTCCTACTAAGATTTATGTAATTAATGCTTTATTTTAATGACACAAAATGTACTTTTGATTGCACTGTTGGTTGGTTTTGTACTCGACTAGGATCGGAAGGAAGGAAAAAAAAAAAAAAAAACTTTTGGAATCGGAAAGGAAAGGAGGGTTTCTGCGGAACGGCCGAGACCAAGCCGGCGTTCTCGGTGTTCGGAAGCTATCGCCAGTCTCCACGTATGACCTCATACACAGGACATACACACCTGGTGAAAACTGTACTACTTTTGCTGATAAAGGTCTGCATTCAATGACAGGCCTGCTCCTTGTCACATGGTCATCTGGACATAAATCCCCAACTTTCTACTTATTTTTCTATTAAATATACTAATTGGCTCTATTTTTTTGCAAGCATTGTATTATTTGACAGTAATATTGTACATATTTTGTTTGCCCTTTATAACACGCAACTATGCTGTTTCTCCATTGAATGGACTTGTTTGCTATGTAAACCCTGTAAATTACTCCTGAAAAATCAGTATTTTGTACCAGCGCTTAATAATTGTTCCTTATTTTACAGAAAATCAAACCCCAATGTCCAGATGTTCCCCTTTTTCTTGAACATTTTGCACAGTCACTTGTTTATATGTAAATATTTTACCTAAAAAAAAAAAAATTTTTAATTGCTATTGTTTTTATATAGGACTGAAAGAGAATTAACGCATTCATTAAAAATGAAAAATCTCTTTGTAGTTTTGCTGTTTCGGTTTCCTGGTTTTGCATTATATGTGTATCGTGCAGAACGACTAGACACTCATCAGTTTTTATGGCGCGGCACTAGGGGACGAGAAGGCACCACCTACCGCCTGTAGTCCTGATGGGACGTCTCTGCTCGTGTGGGTGATACTGAGGAAACTTGTATTACCAGACTTCGTTTAGCTCCCAAGGATGCGTTGGGCCAGAGGTTGAAGATCAGTTTTTGCTAAGGTAGGTTAGGGTGGATGGGTTCCTCCAGCTGGCCCAGGTGTAGCAGTTCAGGTAGAATCCTCAGCGTTGGTAGCCCAGCAGGTGCAGTGTGGCAGACAGTCTTTCTCCAGAGGACACGGCCCTGTGGGCTTGTAGTCCAGACAGAAGAGTGGCGTAGCGCAGGACACCTCAACCACATTGTTGCCCAGGTCACTGTCCCTGCAATTGACTGGTTTCTAAGAAGCAGAGATTTAACTCGGCCGTTTCTCCTAAGCTCTTGACGGACAAAGTGGACGAGACAAGCGAGTCGCCTGGTCTGACAGGAAGCTCAAGGTGGATTTATTCGCACGGAGATGGAGGATCAGTCTTTGAGAACCTGAACTGTAGCTGGTGATCAGTTGGAGAGACGCGGCAATGCGTGGGTGGCACGGTGAGTAGCACTGCTGTCTCACAGCAAATGGGTGGTGCGAGAGGGCATGAGTTCGATGCCCGCTGAGTCTGTGTGGAGTTTGCATGTTCTCCCCGTGTCTGCGTGGGTTTCCTCCCACAGTCCAAAGACATGCCGTTCAGGTGTGCGAGTGACACAGAGTGTGTTCCGCTGATGTATGGATGTGTGACACATTGTAAGTAGTGTATCTAGCAGTGTAAGTCACCTTGGTGAATAAGGGATGTGGGCTGATAGCACTACATATAGCTCACTGGAATTCGTTTCGGAGAAAAGTGTCTGCTAAATAAATGTAAAATGCGAGGATGCATTGGAGTCAAAGTGTAGTTAATCGTTCAGGTGAGAAATCAGCTGAGAGAAATGAATGAAAAGTATCTGGGTGATTAAATACAACTAGGGGAGCACTGATGTAATAACAGCGATGATGGAACAACAATCACAGCGTTCACACTAAAACAGAAGAAGTCCAAAAGTTGCTTCTAAAATACTCTACATCTGAATACAGCTGGCAGAAGGGAAAGTACCGCATGTAAAAACTGAAGATATGTTGAAAAGGGCGTCCATCAGGCGGCAGTGCTGCACCACCGAGCTCATTTGTACGCCTCATCATGAGTCACGTCTCCACACCCGAGTGTTATCCTCCCCCCCCATGTATGTGAGCTTTAGCTGCTTATTCAATCTGGGCAGGGGGCCATTTACGCTTTAAGCACAACGTGTGAAGTGAGCTATGCCCTGGACGGAACACCAACAGGTAATTATCGAGAAATTTAAATTATTAATTTCGTAGTTTAATTAGCAGAAAAAACATGTAAAGATGGTCCTGGCTGAACACACTGCAGAGTGGAAGGATTTCAGTGGCCCGGCTACCACTGGTCACCACTGGTCACCACCTCCTCCTGGAAGCAAGTAGCACACGCCACAGAGTCACTCCTGAGTGGTGTGTGCTACTTGCTTCCAGGAGGAGGTGCCATGAACATGTCTAATGGAGGCGCAGGACATTTCCGTAGAGCAGGGGCCACAGCAACTATGCTTTCGAATCGGCGCCTTGAGACTCCACCTACAGTTTGTCACTTTTTGAGCCGAGTGACACACAGAATGCTCCTTTACTGTAAGTAAAAATGTTCTAAGTTCCAGGTTCGTTTAAGTTTCGCGGCTCGTCCTCTGTCCATCTGCGCTCGTGGCGGTTCTGCTCCGGCGGCTTTTCGGACGCTTCGATCGTCCTCCAAGGAAAAGCAGGACGGCGGAGGTGTGGAATAATGCGACGAAGTGCGGGACGAGGACGAGGACGAGGACACCCGACGCCAGCCCTCGGCAGCGGCACGACCTCACGTTTAGGGTACGTAATTCTTAAAACGCAGGTTCCTCCTTTAGCGCAGGCCTGATATATTTGGAGGTGGAGGGGGGGCTGTTATATGGAAGCGAAACGATCATTTCTTTGTTTGTGCAGCAACACCGGCTTCGCCTCAATATGTCCCCGTGAACAGCTCCACCCATCCCGGGGGATTCGAGCCGCTTCCGAGACGCTCGTTTGCACCCTGGACTCCGCGGGAATGAAGAAATGTACATTCCCACCCCCGAGCACGTGGACTTCGATTCACAGACGAATTGAGAAAAAGCCGCTTCGGCAGGACGCTCCCGCAGTCCTACTACTCGGAGCTCTTTTTCGCACCACGAACGACAACGTGGGTCCGCAGCCACGAGCGGACTCGCCGCGCTCCGCAAGCACGTTGTCCGCAGGCCGTGAACACGAACGGCAACAGCTGGCTTTCGTGGAGGGAGCCGCGGTCGCGGTCGCTCCACGTTCACCCACGCGGTTTGCGCGGCCGGCCGACCCGGACCTCCGACGCAGGAAATGACCGCGCGTGCTGGGAGCTGACGGCAAACGACCACTCTGGACATTTTTCACCTGCTCGCCTGTTCGCCGCCTCTGCTGCGAGCAGCATCTCCTGGCAAACCTCCCATAATGCACTGCCGCACGGCTGTTCGGCTCAGATACGATTTATTAATTTCCCTCCTAATTTGCCCGTTCGGAGCGACCCGAGACGTCCCGCAGCTGTAGCACGGCGATGACTCGACGCCAAGGAGCTCGACCTAAACCTCATCTGCGCCACGCACAAAAACAAAGTCCACCGTTTCGGCCGCCTCGGGAAATTAAATCGCGTAATAATGATCCTCGTGACCATTCGCTCCATCGGACGCGCATCCCTCCAACTCCCTGTGGGACAGCAGGTCGTGTAGTGGTTACCGATGTCATCTTTCAGTCAGATAAATATAAAACAAAAACAATCGCTAGAAAGTAAAATAAACAACTGGGTCTTTGAATCCGGTATCTCTGCATCTAACTCTAAACAGCTGCAGATTGACTGAGTGAAACACCAAAGAAACAAACAAACTGCGGGGGCGGACAGTTCCTGTATTCTGCAGTGGACTTCCTGCCGCTTGGACCCAGTGAAAGAGACAGGATGGAAAGCGCGCGCACACACACACACACACACACACACACACACACACACACAGACAGTGGTGCTACCAACTGAAAGTTAAAATCTCAGGAAACAACGATGACAGGATCTCGGACTGGAGGATTTGATACGCGTTTGCGCACGCTGTGCCGACTCGCACCTTTGACGGACGCGGGCGCGAACGGTGCGGTTTGAAGAACACCCCTCACGTTGAACAGCGACACACCGAGGGGCTCGATCGCAAGCGGATTGAGGAAGCAGTTGTACGGCGCCGCTGCAGGTCCATCTTTCTGAACATAAAAATGTTAAAATGCACAGGATAAATGGGAAGAAATGGTACCTCGACTCTTGAAGGAAACCGTTTCCCATCCGTTCATTACCAGCAGTTACATGGCGATCCACAGTCTATCCTGGAAGCATAGGGCAAGAAACAGGGTACCACCCCGGACGGTTCGCCAGTCCATCACAAGGCAGTCGCACACGAGGACAGACTCGCGGCGACACTTGCGGTGACAAACACGCGCACGCTACGGGCATCGTGGGGTCACAATTCACCCGAAGCGTGTCTTTGGACCGGGGGGGGACACACCGGAGCACCCGGAAGACCGAGCTGGATTCGAACCCAGATGTACTCACACAGCCCAGGAGCTGAGAGGCACCGGTGCCATCTGCTGTGCCGCCAATGGAATTTCAGAGAACGTAACGATCAACGATGTATTTAACAAGTGTTTGTTTGTTCCTCCAGATCCACTGGGAGCCAAAGGGAACCGAAAACAAAAAGGCAGCGAAACGAAGAGCACGGAGCAGGACGGGAGGGTGTGGGTTTATCTCACCGCCCTCTGCTCCCTCCACCCTTTAACACGTCCACATGGAAACGTGAAAGCCGCGCTCGACGTGTTCGTGTTTCGCAACACGGATAAAACGCAACGAAGTGCGAGAGCTTCTCTCCAAGGCGACTTACGGTGTGAGGTTTGCACACTGAGCTACTTACACCGATTTACTCATTTATACAGTAATTTTGACTATCCATTCTGGGTAAGCACCTTGACAGAGAGAAGGGACTTGAACCGAAAACCTTCAGCTGCTGGTCGCTAGGCGACAACCCTAACAGCCGCACTACCTCCCGGCAACACACGACTTCTCGGTCGGTCTCGGTCCCCGGAATTGCTCGAACACACCCTTCCTTCCCAGTTACGGTTTGTAGCAGATTTTATTTGTGCGGAAACACCGATGAGTAACTCATTTTCATTTCAATCTGCACGCAGTCTGAAAAGCGGCTGAAGAGCATCGCGGTCGAAGCGGACGTGAGCCGCGTTGCTCGCAGCAGCAAACCGAGGAGAAACGCTGCATCTCCACCTCCGCACGCTGCCCATCGCAACTGAATCATCAGAAGACGACGAAGAATACGAAGAATACGACGTCTGGGATCGCGGACCCCGAAATGGACTTCGTTGAGCGTAAACAATTTCAGATGGTCTTATTTCTGCTCAGAGTCCCGGAGCTAAAATCTTCAGTCCGACGCTTCATCCCACACCGACGCAGTCTGGTTATGAAACACTCGCAGTCTCCTCACGTTACCGACGGCCAACATTTTCCTGGTTATTTATTTACGTCGATTTGCATTTTCGCCACCGAATGCGAATTTTTTCCCTCCCAAGCCAAAAGAGGGCAGTAAAGAGCAACCAAACACAAGAGGAGTGTGCGACCACCTTCATTCAACTCACTTCCACAGCGTTTACCGCTCCTTTGTGGCATTTCTAAGCGTCGACGATGCGTGACAAGACGAGGAAAACTCCACATTTACGGGATGAATAGATCGACGATCGGCCCAGTTTGAGTTTGCGGGAAGATAATTATTTTTATTTCCCGTCGAGTTTAAATTTAATACGGTGTGAAAATAATTTAAAAAAAATGGTAAAATAAGTTTTGACAAAGCAAACCTGTGGATACAAGCGAGCTTGGAATCACAGAGCGAAAGAACTACGAACGGACTTCCATCCCAATTCTGTCCATAATTTGAAGAGTCGCCAGTTTTTTTAAAAATCTTCTTTAGGCTTAAAACTCAGGAAAACAGCGAATCGTACCTACACCTCGTCGAGCAAAGACGCCGACGGACACGCATGTAAGACGAGCGCACGCGAGCTCCGCATCCCATTTATTTTTCATTTGTTTACTGCATCCCGTTTCCCTCCTTGATTTATAACGTCAGCAGAAACAAAATCACAAATACGGAATGTATAAATAATTTGCTTCCGAACCGGAGCTGAGGGGGAATACAGATAAGAAACGGTGTTATTCGGCGTGTTGGTAAACTGGCTTCTTTAAAAGATCGTTTCAAAACCCGACGGCTCTATTTCTGTCTGCGTACATCGATATTATTTTTACACTGTTTACGAGGAACAGCAGACGCCAGCGGTCGGGTATCGCTTCACCTCCCATCACCTGTGCTCACCTGAACCAAGTTAACATGGTTTGTGACTGCTCTGTAGGGGATGCACGGGTCCTGCAAGACCTCTCTTCGATGGCGGTGTCCTGGCTCTACAAGAGAACCCAAGACTGGAGCAAAAAAAAAAAAAGCGAGAACATCTGGTACCTTCCATCTGAGGCCCAGAGCTCGATTCCTCCCGCCTCCTGTTTCTAGCTGCTTGAAGCCACATGCGCCGGACTCTCCGTTCCGCCAGGTTCCGTTTGGAAGAAAGCGTCCTCATCTGCTCTTGAATGCTCCGTGGCCTAAATAGCCCGCGAAGGTGTCGGAGTCAATGACGCGAGCCCGGGTTCGAACCCATTCGCAGGCAGATGACTGCACCCGGTTGCCTTTCGCTGGCAAGGGCTGCTGGAGGAAGATCCTCTCTCGAAAGACCACTACCCACTTATTATGTATTCGGGCCAGCAGGTGGCACAGCGGCTAGAGGGACCACCTTGCAATCAAGACGACTTGGTTTAAATCCCCAGTCCTGCTGTAGTACTATTGATCAAGGTACTTACCCTGAACTGATACAGTACAAATGGGTAAATGAGTACAAGCTGGTTACAGCAGAAAGTGAATAAATAATAAAAAATTAATAAATAAATAATGGAAGTGATTTTTTTTTTTCCCCGTTGAAATTTTCAGCTCCCCTGGTGAAGCGTTGTGTCTGAAAACCCACCTAAAGATGTGTGAAAAATGCGGACTGGAAATAGGACAGTTAAGGAGTTTAAATCTGTCGACGAACCACGTATTACGCTGTTCGGCTGGCAGCGCTTTCTCACACGCCCATCTGTGAAAAACACACCGTGCGCCTCTGCTCTGCTGCGTAAAGGGACCCGTCTCCTCTCAAACATATGAAGTGAGCCGCGAAACACAGGCCGTATTCCATGACGGGGACTTGTTTCGGGCGCCGATTTTCCAAGATGATGCGGAGTGTATCGACCGCCACTTAAACGCTAAACACAAACATCCCGACTCGTCAAGAAGAGTACAGCCATAAAGGCTTTTCTTCCGGTCGAACGCGTTATTCCGTTTGTCGCTCCGGAACTTTCCGGTGGAAAATCTCTTGGAATTCGCACGTGAAGAGAGTAAATGGGTCAAACGGCCGCAACGTCATGTGAAATTTGCCATTAACGGCAACAAATAACACTATTTTAGTAAAGACGATACCATTTATCGATCCCTAAGGTTCAATACACGCACAATTGGAATTTATCGATAAAGCCTAGCAGAATCTGACCACGGAAGCTCTTGCGCGCACTGTGCCGAGTCCGAATTACCCAGCAGCGCGCACAGTATGATGTTGCTACTATTCATTTAACTGACACGTCTGCCCAAAAAATGTACAATACTGATCAACTTTACAATGATTTACCCATTTATACAGCTGGGTAATTTTTACCCAACACCCATATACAGTATGGCAGTTATTGGTTTGAAAGCCACTGCGGACTGGTGGCTCGGGGGTTAAGGTGGTCCTGCTGGCCTTGTTTTGCCACAGAGTATTTTTTTTTAATTTTTTTGTCAGTGGGTATTAATTTGCATGTCTGATGAGTTATTATGCGCATGACTGCGCTGCCCTTACACTTTAAAACGAACACGCCGCACAAAGAGCAATTAAACACATTTGTGGTTAATAAGTGAAACAAGCCTCAGTGAGAAACTGTGCAGGTGCTCATGGCAGGGGGTGGTGGGGGGGGACAGCGCCTGTCCCCAGCAGTGACGGCGGGGCTCCCGCACACAGGTCAGGAGAACCAGTCTCAGCTGATCTGAGGACAGGATGAAAAACATGAAAAACACATTTACACCAGTTATTTATTGAAGTTGGTGCTTATTAAGAACTTCTCTAAGCAAAAAAATTCTGCATATGCACATTTATTTGCAATCTAAACGTTATGGGTTTGAATCTCACCTCCTGCTGGAGTACGTCACCGATGCAGTAAAAATTACTCCGCTCTATAAATGGGGAAATCACTGTAAGAAGTGTAACGCAAAGTATGGCAGGTGGTGCAGTGGTTGGAGTTGCTGCCTTTGGATCCAAAGGTCGCAGGTTTGAACATTACAAGTTGCTTTGGATAAAAGTGTCAGCTAAATGAATAAGCAAACAAGGCGCACCATAACAAAAATGTTGAGATCTTTGTAAATGCCAAATCACGTAGAGCAGGGATCCCACGTGCTCCCGCTGCCCCATTTCGGTCAAGATTTCCGTGTTTAGAGAAGAAACTGTGGCCCACTTACACAGGAGCGGCCGTGAGGGGAAGGGCTGCAGCGAACGCCGGGGAGCTGAGACAAAACAGCAAATGACATCATGGTCTCGCTCGAACCTTCTTCGCATCAACAATACAGGTGGTCCCCGATTTACGATGGGGTTATGTTCCCCGAAATCCATCGTAAGTCGAAAATGCATTTAATACACCTAATGCGCACCTCTGCATGGCAAAGCGGGAGATGCGGATCGCTGCCGCTGCCCAGCGTCGTGACAGAGTATCGTTCTGCGTATCGCTGGCCTGGGGGGGGGGGAATCAAAATACGAAGTACGGTTTCTACTGAATGACTATTGTCAGCTCACCATCGTAAAGTCAAAAAAAAATCGCGAGTCAAAGCATCGTAAATCGGGGACCATGTGTATATAATTCTAATGGCATCATTCCACGTGTTTCACTTATACATGTTAAGAAACTGAAGTGGGACCATAAAGTTACACGTTTACAGTAGATCCCTGGAGGGATGCTAATCACCCCTTGGGGAAACCTCAACCCCATATGAACACCTTGTTCACACTTGTGCAACTCAGCGTGTTGAGCACTGATTTGTCGAGAAATTCAATATCCTGGACGAATGGCACTTTAGTCATCCTTTATGGGAGGGGATGAAAGGGGTTCAGGTTGATTTTAGGACACCACCTCATAAGTTTATGAACATGACTGGGGCCAAAATTTTGTCCATAACTCGACTTGTTCTTAAATGTCATTTATACCTTAAGTCACAGTCAGTAGAAGTTGATATTACAGACAAACTGGTTAAGCTCTGTAAATACATAACACTTATAATGAAAAACTGTTTTCAAGACTTTTTAATCCTAATTTTTGTTAACCTTGAACTGCATTAAAACTATTTCAAAGACGACATAAATGTGCAAACTCCATTTCAATGCCAGCTGTTGAGTAATTCATCCCATAAACACGTATAACGTTCACCACGTCGTCATCGCCAACACTCGGGACCACGGGACACAAGCCGTAAACACCGACAGCGAGCTGAATCAAGGCAGTCTATTGGTGTGGAGGGGAATCACGGACTATATCTGTTCCAGGACAACGAACCACTAGTCGCTATACGCAGACCGAGGCTTAATGGCGTGAAACAAAATAAAAAATAATAAATAATAAACAACACACGTAGTTCGAACGCGACTCATGAATTCACTTTTCACAAAGAGAAGGCAAAACATGAGAAAGCGGTGTCAGAGCAGAGGTGTGGAGAGGTACACGCTGCATGGAGAAGAGCACCTTGGAGGACTCTGCCGTGCCCCAGTGCTCTGGAAGGCGGTGATCTCCTCTCGCGAGACCCCTCAACGGAGTCACGTTGCTTCCCGCAGCCACCTTCTTCCTCCAGCCCCCGCCGCAGACGCTCCCTCGGCCTTCCCATCGCCCCCTGTAAGACACGCCTGTGATTTCTGCAGAGGTGCGTTCATGGATATATTTCCATGCTGGCATCGACGGCCCACCCCCCTCCTGTGCCGATGCAGTTAACAGGATTACCTCCAGGAATTACAGCCCCCCACGGTGGCGGGACACCAGCACAGCATCGAGGGAGGGGGAGCAGCATAGAGAGGTTAACGGGCAGGCAACGCCCCTTCTTCAGTGTCGCACCTGGAGGAAGGCAGTGCGGTCATTCCATTAAACCGATCAACTTTTTCGCACTTTCGTCTAGGTCACCGCAACGGCGCCGACCCCAGTCCGGGTGAGCGACGACACCCGTCCGAGTCAGAGCGGTACCGACCCCAGAAAATTTCCTGCCAACGGCGCCGACCTCCGTTCAGGACGATATCCTCCCGCCGGTGCCGATTTGTTATACGAAGACATTCCAGGAGCCCTGCGCAGCACAGACTCCCTCAGTGAGAAAAGGTTTTATCCACAGACACCACTTTGATGCAAAAGTTCAGGATAGAGCTTTTTTTCAAAACATTTTGTTTTATTTTATAATGCACACATCCAGTTTAGATGGACGAAAAGGAAGGAGTAAAAAGCACCAAACACCTATCAGCAGCAAGGACCGTCAAAGTCACTTCTGGTGCTCTTCCTCGGATAAACGCGACGCGGTGACACACGACGACAGAGGGAGATGCATTTCCGGTATAAAAACAGCAGAACTTGTACAACACTCGTCATTTTGCAAAAGTGAAATTAACGTAGTGCGTCTGGGAGAAAAGCCAAGGTTTTAAACCACACAGATCCCACAATGCAATTCTGCCCAAAGGCAAAACTAACACACATCAGCACTATTTGCTTTCCCTAAATACTTTCCAAAAAGCAGCTTTGTACTTTTTTGTCCTTTGAGTCTTTTTAAAGTTTAAATATTTGTTTCACCAATCACATGACATTCTCCAATCTGGTGGAACAGTAATGAGTGCTATGTCGACACTCTTTTTTTTTTTTTTTAAAAAAAGAATAAACTAAAAGCCATGCATTTTCTCTTTTCATAAACCGAAAAATAAATAAAAAAAATTAAATCTAAAAAAAAGCAACAAAAAAAAAAAAAAAAAGTCTTCAAGACATCTCTTCCACTCCGCTCTTTTGCCGATCTTAAGTCATGCTCAGGTGACCTTTTACCTTTTATTGAAGAGCAACACAAATTGTACAAGAAAGAGAGGCATCCAAGCTCAAATGCTCCCACACGTGTGACGTCAATGAACAAGCAAAGTTTTTCTTTTGTACAAATCCCAAAGTTTTACTTAATTTTGCAATGTCACAGCAAGACATTTATTGTACAGGACCGTTTCTGTGGCTTTGTAAAAAGTTTGCGTTCCTTTGAACATTCAGCTAGGCAGGAGGTCCTCGCTGTTATGAGGTTATGCCTTTGAGTTTGGATCAGCGCAACAATAAATACCGTATATACTGATTAGCCCCCACTGACAAAAATAGCTGTTAAACTTGCACTAAGCACACCGTTTACCCCAAATTAAGAATCCACCGCCTTTGCTTAGATGCGGTCCAACTTTTCCAGACACACGCTGCAGGTTCCACAAAGTGGCCCCGAGTTCCCGATGGGGACGTTTTCCGTGATTCCCGAAAAAGCTGGGGAGGAACAGAGGTGTAGAGCGAGGAGTGTGCCGCCGTGCTGCGCTGAAGCGTCTGAGCGGCCACCGATCCTGAGATAGCGGGACTCCGACGAAACACACGACGAAAGGCACTTCATAACAACCGTGCTTCTGTTCTACAAGGAATTCAAGTCAGGGGAGAGCGCCCCTGCACGCTCTCCGAGCGATACGGAGAAAGACGAAAAAGGAGGGAAAACTTTCCCTCTCTCCTCTTGACGCATCTCGTCCTCGCGGCGAAAGGCTCTCGGGCTGCTGGACAGCCCGTTTCCGACACTGGCGAGAGCAACGTGAGAAATGTCAGAAGCAAAGAAAACACACCAAACACTTACCAAAAAAAGGAGGGGGGAGGCTCTTTAAATACAGTCACAGGGCCACAAGTCACACTGCTAAGGTAGTGCTGGCCTTTCTTGCAAAAGATGTCAGTGGTGTTCTTCTTGCGGGGGTTCTGTCCGCCGGACTCGAGCGGGCCAACCCCTAGTCATCGCCCCCGCTGCCGTACATGTCAGCCAGCTTCTTGAAGCGCGGCCCCCAGTCGTCGAGATAGTCGTAGTCCTGGTCGCCGGTGCTGGACGAGTCCAGGGAGCTGACGGAGCCGGCCGTGGAGCCGCTGCCTTCGTAGTCAAACACCAGCAGCGAGTCGTAGGGCGGTGCCGTCGGGTCATTGTCTGCTGCCCGCAGGCCCTGCGGGTGGGGAGGGTGGAAGCGAACCCCTTCAGCCGCTACACTGTGGGGGCTCCCCGAGTGCGAACGTGAAACAACGGTACGCACTCCTACCTCGTGGATGAAGTCCCCGATATCCCCAGGGTGGGGTAATGTGGGCCGGGTGGGGTACTGGGCCTCGGCCACCGCGGGCCGCTCGTCGACGCGACGGACCCCTGAGGCTTTGCTGATGATGTGCTCCAGAGACTCGGGCTGTTGCAGCTGGCTCAGGTCATAGTCCTGTAGCGGGTCAGAGGTCAGTAAGCCCCTCGCACTCGAACGCAGCCCACAGTGTAGATTCGAACAGGCCGGTAAAACCTTGTCAACCACCACTGAAACAACAACTCATTCTGGAAAATCACTTCCAACAAAGTCAGTTTATGGCGAAGCGGCTGAAAAAGCAAACACGCGTGCGAGTGCGCCGAGCGATCTGCTTTGAATCACGAACAGATTTCTGAGGGCGGTGACTCCCAAGGTGGCTTACGTGTCCCGAGAAGTTAAAGCCAGGAGGTCCGAACCCAGGAAACCACACAGCCACGAAACCACAAACATTAGGACACCTGTATCAACACTGCCTGTATCAGAAATATTTACGCACCTTGGCACGTATATCTTAAGTCAACCAGTCATGCAACATCTGATCAGGAGGTAACATCCTGCATGTCAGCAGAGCCACAGAAACCCTCCCAATCTGGAGATCTGCTCTCTGATGCATTGTTTTTGAGGCACCCATGTGACCAAAAGCTGATGACCTGGATAAAACCTTCATATTCTACAGCTAAAGCCCCAAGTCTACACAATGCCTCCTCCTCCTGGCGCCGCGCTGTACCCGTGGATTGAATGTACGTATGCAAGTGCTTCCCATGAGAGCATTAGCCACACACAGAGGGCTACCTGGTCCTCCTCGCCGCCGCCCTCCTCGTCATACTTCAGGATGTTGTCCCGCACATCATCCTCGGGGTCTATGAGCAGCTGCTTGGTCTGACGCTCCTTCTCCCTGCGCTTGATCCAGCCCACAAAAATCAGCACCAGGACTGCAGAGACGGAAGTGACGCGTCACCACAGGGACACCGAAAACGGGAGCTTCCGCGTGTGACTGTGCACACGTATGCGACACCGTGTGCGTCTGGGCATATTCATGTGTGCTTATGTAGTGACACCCACTGAGCAGGATGATGATGCAGATGAGAATGGCGATGATGGCTCCCGTTCCGAGACCGGCGGCCGCCACAGCCCCCGCGACGGTGCAGTCTCCGTGCTCGTCACAGGGACACGCCTTCACCTTTATGACGGACCTGCTAGAGAGCGGTGGGTTCCCGGAGTCGGACACGACCACAGGCACGTCGTACACGCCCGCATCCAGGTGCTGGATGCGCAGCCTCAGCTGGGCGTAGTCGCCTGCAGGGGGCACACCGGGCAGAGGGTGCTGCATCACAGACGTGGGAGCGACACCTTGAAGAAGCATCGGCTTGATGGGGAAACCGTGGCCCGACTTCCGATACATCATCCGATACTCTACTTGACGTGTCAAAAGAGCACGTTGCCCCTTACCATTCAAGCGAGACACAGTCCAGTTTCGGCGGATGCTGGGTGGGTGGGTAGGCAGCTCAAAGATGAAGGGGCCCACGTTGGGGTCGGCGTCGGCATCGGATGCCGTGATGTTGATGCTGTTTCCGTTGGCATTGCTGTGGCTGCGGAGCCTCTCGCAGATTTGCGCCTCCCTGGGCACCAGTGCCGGAGCGTTGTCGTTCACGTCAATCAGGTAGATCTGCAGCGTGCCTGTGCCGGTGGTGGAGGGAGACCCTGTGGCACAGAGACAATGAGAGTCTCATCTCTCAACAGTCTCTAGTGTAAGGTAAAGACAGTAAAAACTGAACACTGCTGAGTATACAGCTGTGAGAAACAGGTTATGAACTGATCTGGATTTCTACAGGAATTGCTGCTACAATGTGAACTGATCAAAGTCATAATAATAAAGAGAGTCCGCACATCTTCATTTTTTATTGGACATGTTTACACAGTTAAAATTAAGATGCAATAACATTATTTCATAACAATTAAATGCCAGAGAAACTTAATAAATAGAATCCTATTCCTAGGAACATGAATACAGATAATATTCAAGGTCAAGGATGGATAAAGTATCTGATCCCCGATTTAGTGATGAATCGGCAATAACCTCAGCCAAGCTCTTTCTGTAGGACCTGATCATACGAGCACAACACTGACGAGGTATTCCGGACTACTCCTCTTCGGTTCATTTCTGCTACTGGGGTGTCCCACCTGAGCGGCCTGCTTCAGATCACACCACGGCACCGCCGCAGGGTTGAGCTCAGGACTTACTTCTGTTTAAGCCACTTTATTGTGGATCTACTCCTTTCTATAAGTTCAGGGTCATCAGTGCATGACCAACCTTCTTTTGAGCTTCACACCACAGACAGGAGTCCTGACGTTCTCCTATAGAACTTCCTGATGCATCTTGGACTGTTGTTCCCTCAATGACTAGAAGTCTTTCCCGAGGCAGCAAAGCTACCCCACAGACCGTTATGTTCCCTCCACCATGCTTCAGATACGGGATGAGGTTTTGCCACTTCCCGCCTCCAAACATGCAGCTGATACTGGAATTTACGGAATTTCCTTCCAGCCCATTTTGTTTTTGGATTTACTGGGTTTTTCTCGATTTTTGTATTTCATGCCTCATGGGCAGTAGGTAGTGTAGGGGCTAGAGCCACTAATCCTGAATTAATATAGTAAAAATTACTCAAATATAAATGGGTGAATCAAAAGTAGATTGACATTTAAAGTTATTTATAAAAGGATAAGCTCAATGAACATATCATTTCCACTTCTAATGACGGCTGTTGGACTATCAACTGCGCCAACTAACAGCGCTGCTCTGTCATTGCTCCTCTGTACCTGGTTAGGGCCACTTGTCCTATTTATATGCTGTAAGCACCTACATTTTTTACAGGAACGTTTTGTACCAATTTTAAGTTGCCCTGCAAAAATGCATCTGCTGAAAGACAAATGAATAAACTGCTTTATAATAAATAAACTAGACTGCTGCTGCCAAAGCTGAATCACTGCTCTCCCCTCACTGTAGAAACATCCATATTTGTATGCACATTGCATTCACTGTTTGGAATTTAAAGTAGCATAAGAAATCTGTCTTGTTCCATCTCTTGTCTGTCGTTTGATTAAAGTGTTGTATAAGACACTCAATATCTTGTGGAAAAATGTTCTTTTAACAATGTTCACATCCACAGATTGCCACTAATACCAATCACTGCAGTTCAGTCGAACGTGGAGATAGATGCATACGAGACTCGCGTGGTACCATCATCCCTGGAGCGCCTTCTCATTCTGGCCAAGTGCAGACAGGCCTGGATTATGCAACAGAAACCCTGGGATAAAATGAAGCTTTTCAACAAGCGCCACTATCAATATAGCAACATCAATAATCCAGAGGCAAGCAGCGGAGACTAAATGCGTACGGCACACTGGCATTTATTCCCTCACGGTGACGGCGGGATTATGAATAAGTCGTCATGTTAATTGCCTTGTAGAGAGAGGGTGTATGCAGCGACATCGCGGGCGTGTGCTGTCGAGTCATATGACACACGCCGTAGTCCTTTCCTGGGGATTGACACAACTCTCAGCCTGTGATGACTGTTATATCGCAACCGCTGTTCACTAGTTATATTACACAGGGAAAGCAGAGAAATAGAACTATAATAGAAAATAATCCTCCAATTAGCGCAGCACATTAAATACTTATTGGATGAAATAGAATTAACGTCAGAAGCCAAAGATGAATTATTTCGGTTAAAGATTGGTGACCTAAACTCAGTTACATCAGCAAAACATGCAGCTGAGGAATTATTCAACTATGAGCTATGTTCATTAAAGGTACATTTATTCATTTAGCAGATGCCTTTGTCCAAAGTGCTGCGCAGTGAATATTAACAAGTGTTTTCGCTTTGCCCAAGATGACTTGCAGCATTAGACACACTACAGTAAACTGCCTACAATCATTCACCCATCTGTACACCACAGGAATGTAACACACACACACACACACACACACACACACACACACACACACACTATGGGCAATGTAGAGTCCCCAGTCCACCTGAAACACGTGTCTTTGCACTGTGGGAGGAAACGGGAGCACCTGGAGGAAAGCTACACGAACATGGGGAGAACGTGCAAAATCCAGAGCGACTCAGCCCGACTCGAACCCAAGGCTCAAGAACTGTGGGACACGAGTGCTACGAGCTGTGCTACCGTTGGGCAAACCCTAATTTTCTGGACCGAACTTTCCTCCTTTTGGTATAAACGCCGTAGCGGCTCTCCTCGGAAAAGTCCCACTCGTGTCTCGGCTACAAGCACGGGACCCGCGTTCCTTTGGTTTCAGACTCCGAAGTTACACAAATCACTTACTCCAATACTAATACACAGGGCACCTCTCCTTTATGTCGTCTCACACACAAATAGCTGGCCACCAGCAGCCAGCTTTGCCAGTGCGGGCGGGGGCTGGCCCAGGGGGAAGCGGGCGGGAACTCACCGTTGTCCGCTGCCAGGAAGGTGGCTTCGTAGACATTATTCTTCACAAAGACTGATTCGCGGTCCAGAACATCTGTAGTGACTATCTGTCCATTGGTGACGTTAATGCTCAGCCAGCTAGCAGGATCGTTCAGCTTCGAGTACCTGCAAACAACGGGGATCGGCACACGTTCTCAGTCCACAACAGCCAACTTCAGAGTCGCTCGGACTAGCAACCTACTATACGCCAATTCCTCCATTTGAGAACACGAGGGCCACCGCATATTTGCTTGTATTTAGTTTGGTTCATAACTCCAAAATTCATTTTTACCACTCAGTAACAATCAGCGCCAGGTCAAAAATACAGATGTTTATCAATACAAGTCCCTGGTTAGGTTCTCTAACAACTTTGCAAACAGCAACAGTAAATAAAGCATTTTGTATGAATGTGTTTTAACCCTCTCGGGGCCCAATTAATACTAGCAACAGGAAGAATGTGCAGCAGCTGATGCTAATTTACATTCATTCATTCAGCTGATGCTTTTCGCCGAAGCAACTTACAATGTTAATTTACCGACAATTATTTACCCATTTTACAGTAGGGTAATCTTACTGGAGCGATTTAGGGTAAGTACCTTACTCAAGGGTACTAGAGCTGGAGGTGAGGCTTGAATCCTTTGGGTCCAAAGGTAGCAGCTCTAACCACTACGCTACCAACTACCCCAATTTGCAACATCTGCCTGAAGATGGTTAATTTTTTTTTTTTTTTTTAATTAATTTCAAGCTATGTTTAATTAAAAATAATTCAAAATCACTGAAAATAAAATGTGGTTTCCATGAACTCCTATTCAACAGCAACTATTGACTGATTCATAATATAAACATGTGAAACGTTCCTGATCTTGTTACTGGTCCCCAACACTCTGAGGAGCACCAGAGGTGAGCTGTAAACACTGCGGAAGTGAGTTGAATTAAGGCAGTTTGATACTCCTGTTCTGTCTTGGGAGCCCTTTACTGCCATTTACTGATTTGGTGGTTAAACACAGGCTTTGGTCATTCTGTTACAGACAGATTTTAGAGTTAGATCAGTGTGGAAAATGGAATTTAAAGATAATCTAGGAAATGTCTGTATCTTTGTAAATTCATAACTCGAACAGATGGAACACGAGGAGCCAACTCATTCCAAATGCAAATTCTTAATAGAGTACAATGACCAAAACACATCACAGAACTCAAGCTGGTCAGTTTGTGAAGAGACTCAATGGCTGAAATCGACTGAGAAAACAAGTAATGTCTAGGATTCATATGTAAGTCACGGCAACAATAGCGAAGCCCATTTGCTCTCAAGCGCAAGGTTTCTAACCGCGGCAAAGAAGACATTAACATTCAAAGGCTCCTGCTCCTTCAGGAGGTGGTTTTGGCAGCAAGGGAACAAGGGCAGTTTGTAGGACATGATTTCCAAAGTCATTGCTCACATCGTTAAACACGGCGCTGATTAAGTCATTACAAGGAAGATGGGGGGCGGGGGGAGAGGGGAAAGAAAAAAAACCCAAAAACTTTTGTAACAAAGTGACCTTCTTGCCGTTCGACATCCTCGCTTCCCACTCTTCCGCAAGGCTCAAGTGAGATAATTACCTCAGGGGCTTAACACACTGGGACGAGGAGGGATGGAGTTAGAAACACGATGAGCTTTGCACTTCCTGTTCTCCAGAATGATCCAACACCAGTTACCCCCTTGTATGGCGGGTTCATTTGTATCGTTCACGTTCAGGGAAAGTACCTTGAACAAGGGTATTGCAGCAGGAGGTGGGATCCAACCCTGGGTTCTGTGACTAAAGAAAGCAGCAGCTCTAACCACTACGCCACATGGTTCTTTTCTTAGTGTTCGTCTACCTCTGGCTCTGGGTTCCATCTCTAGCTAACAAAGCTCTCTGGATTCAGACTATTCTGGTGCATTTGACTAAGTCATGGAAGGATGCCCATCATTTCCAAGAAAACCATGAGCTGCTACTTTGTTCTTGAATTTTAAGTCCTAGGTCGAGGACTACTTGCACATCCAATTTGGTTATCCGCAGCACTGGATATTGGTTTGGCACATGATATTTTAGTCCTTCCAAGGGGGGGGGGCTGGTCTCACTCAGGAAAAGAACTACTGTTGCAATGTCAAGGAGTTTCCAGCAGGTGGTGCTGTGGCCGGCTGATCTGCCAAGAGGGAGCCGATGGCACCCCCTAGCCGACCGCCCCGGACGGGCCTCCAGCTTCACAAGCGCTCACGTACCTGACCATCTGGTGCACGAAGCGGTCGGGGTCCGTGGCGGCGAAGGTGGTGAGCGTGGTACCGGCGGGGACGCCCTCCTCGAAGCGAACCACCTTGGGATTTGAGGGGAAGAAGGGCGCCTCATTGACGTCCACCACGGAGATGGTCACGCCAGCCGTGGACTGTAGCGATGACTGTATGTCACTGGCAAGGTCCTCCTGGTTGGACACCACCACCTTGAGCATGAAGGCTCGGTTCATCTCGTAGTCCACGGGCTGGGTGGCAGCATTGACCCAGGGCGGGACAGAGGACAGGGATAAGGAAGTGAACAGGACACATTTGGGCCCAAGAAGCGAGCAAGAGCTCACTATGTGCGATTTCTTATTTTTTTGTTAATTTGTTTGACAAACAATTATTCTCAGTTCCCTGTTCTATCGGGATGAGAACACAACACTCGCAGTGTCTTGTTCTGAACCACTGACATAATTGTTAATTTTAAAATGTTTCATTTTGCTAGCGGTTCTACCAACCACTAATGTGTACGGAATCTAGGGACTGAATACATATGTAATGTATTCATAATACATCTTCACCTCTTTCTGGACTCACTTCTCCCATCATCTCTTAAGTTCATGTAATGTGTAAATCTTCATGCTCTATAACTGAGATCATTACTGTTGAATAACGGACAAACTTTCACGCAGCTACTTGTGTAATGTAAATGTTTAGAAAAAAAATTAGAAATGTGATTAAGAATTGTCGATTGGACAAACCTTCATAACAGCTACTTCTGTGATGTACATTGGTTGATATGGTGGAAAGTAAACTAACTGTACTTCAGAATCACGCGTCTGCATCTAAGTTTTTCTGCTAATGTAATGTACACATTGTATTTTCTATGAGATGTATGTCACTTTGGGGGGAAAAAAAAAGCATCTGCTGAATTTATAAATGTAAACATGTAAGAAGCAGCATATTTCAGTATTTTTTTTTTAATACTGGAGCAATTTAGAATAAGTACCTAGTGCAAAGGTACTATAGCTGGAGGTGGGATTTGAACCAGTGACATTTGGGTCCCAAGGCAGCAGCTCTGAATGCTACCAGCTGTCCCCTCCCTCGATACATACAGGTGCTTTTAGCAACTTACAGGGTAGTAAGTGGCGGTTCAAATACCACTGCCGGCTGTAGCACCCCAATCAAGGTACTTAGAGTGAAAGGACACAGTAAAAATTACACTTGTGTATAAAGGGGTAATACGGCTGCAATGTGAACTGGTTTACAGGAGCGTCTACTCAACAGGCTGACAAAACCACAGCATCTGCTGGTCGGCGAAGGCGAGGAGGTTGGATACAAGTGCTTTAACAAAGCTTTCCCAAAGAACGGTCCCGAGGACTCGACCTCTGCGCGGAGATGTGAGGGGACGCTGTTGAAAGCTGGCCCCGACGGAAAAACACAGTCACATGACTCACTTTTTCTATGCCCATTTGTGTCTCTCTGCTGTTGCCCATCACTGAATCACCAGGTCAGAGGTCAAGCTGGAGACGTGGGCAAAATGTAAGTGAGCATTTACTGTCGTCACAACCTGCAGCCTGGCTGGGGGGGGTGGACAGGACCTCCTGCTCGCTCGTCAGCGGGATTGACAGACTGACAGAGTCATTACAGACTGAGTGTGTTGCTAATAAAGCATAAGCCATTGCATATGATCAAGTGTTACACATACTGAGAAACTGATACCTCATTGGTGGTATCCTTCCCTTTACCTGCTTTCCTTGCGGCCCCAGTCTTTACAACACACACACACAGTGACAAGGCAGCTCTGTGGACACACCCACCCGGACCACGGTGACCATGCCGTCGTTGGTGACTGGATTGGTGCGGACGATGAAGTGTCCCGAGGGGTCCCCACTGACGATGCGGTACACGGCGTTCCAGTTGCGGGTGTGTGGCTTATCCAGGTCGGTGACCGTCAGGTTGGCCACCACAATGTTCACCCTGTTCTCTGGCACCTCCCCTGAGAACTGCATGGGGAGGACAGCGGGGGAGGGGGGGTCCACATGGGAAGTCTCTGATTCTTGCACAGATTTATGCTCATCTGAACCACAGGTCCCTTTGTTGACCTGCAGAACTGTTGTCATGAGATACACTGCATTTTGTTATTTACTAGAGTAAAATAAATCCTTTTTATAACTATTTACGGTTATTTTCTATCCGCTGCTCATTTGGAAAAGACTGACAGCAGATAACATGGCAATAGGCAGCATTTGTTGTGAGAGCTGTTACTGTGGCGGGGAAGGTTGCGAGTCCAAAGCACTGGCAGCAGGTGGTGTAGTGCATATGAATGGTATTTTGCAATCACAGAGTTTTTGGTTCAAATCCCTCTCCTACTGCAGCACCCATGATCTAAGTACTTACCCCAAACTGATACAGTAAAAACTAGTAGTTTAAATGGGTAAGGACAAAGTGGTTAATAAAAGACAATATTGTAGGGTGTCTTGGGGGGGGGAATTTAAAAAGGTTTTCATTATGTGCTTTTAAGATTTTAAAATGTAAATTATTTAACTGTAACAACTTAACACCGAATTTAGAGCTACCACTGTGCATTCAGTGGTCCTGGGATTGAATCTCTGCTGTAGCGCCATTGTTCTCAGTACTTACCCTAATCTTGCACAAATAGCACAGCCTGCAGATTCTTTCTTTTCTTTGGATTTGCACTCACGACTTTAAAGAGCTTTGTTAGAATATAAATTACCAGACTGTAGGACGTTCTCGGTGTCGCTCCGACTGTAGAAGTTGGGTCCGGACACACGAGCAGCAACTGACACCAACCGACCAAAGTTAACACTGAGCACGATGCTATAGCGGCGGCGGAACCGGAAAACGTGGCACGATGCCGATTACGCTGCAACCTCTCCCGGGGTGGCCGGCAGCGCCTGGCACATGGGACCCTTTTCAGAGCGGTGGGTCTCCATTCTCCTGCGACGACCGAACCGCATGCTGATGAGCGTGTCTGCCGACCGCTGTTAGCGGTAATAGCTTCATCATCTTTCTGGAATTGAATCCAAGCCCCCCACAGCAACACTGCTGTGACAAATGGTAAACAAATTAAGTATGTAGATCATCTTTGCGTGCCGATTCTTTAATTTCAATTTTCCCGGCCGATTCCGCTGTTCACAAACACGGAGAAAGGAAACGGCCCAAGTGGCTCATTCATCACACAGCTACACGTTCAGGAGAATCATTGGGGTTAAGCTCCTTGTTCTGTTGTTTCTCCAGAGCTGTTTCTGTGAATTATGGAAGTCAGAATAAATGGTGACTCAAGGTACACAGCCTAGCATTCAAACAGGAATGGATACTTTGGAGACTGGTCTCATGTAAATTGACGATAACAAAAAAGATTGGATTTTGAACGGGCAAACTTGTGCTCTTTTTTTTTGGCTTCTCCCTCACTGTTGGGACACCTGGCACCCCCCGGTAACAGAAGCACACCGAAAGGCCATGTGGGCACCGCAATGATGGCACGCTGCACCACTTCAGCGTGAGGATGCCCAGAGAGGAGGACGGCCAGAGGACTCCTGAGACGATACCAACCTTAATTTGCCAGCTTTCCCAGAAGCAACCTGTGAATCACTGGCAACTGAGAGGCAAGAGACGAGGACACTGTGGGTGCAAGGGGCTGATCATTTACATCCCTTACATGTGTCATACATGCATACGTGCAGAGCTGAAGGAGAGCCATTCTCCGGAACCCCACCAACTGACAAAAATCACTATGAAATCCTGCCAACATTTCAGCCTAAACAGCCTTTATAGCAGTGACATCAATGACTACCATGTGTAAACCAACAACCATCGTTAAATGCTAAACACCGGTGTTTTTGGTTCTTTTTCCCGGTAGTGTCAGCGAGGGGCATACTTGCCCACCACAGGTGGGGTAAAAAGTCGGCAGAATGCAGCGGCAACTTGTAAGAAAAGAAAAACAGGCCAGAGGTTCAGTCTCATGACTTAGCACTGAGCTCTGAGAAGGGTGGACAGCAGAGCGCAGGAGGCAGGATCAGGCCAGGGGTTGCGACATTCATTACCTGAACTGCTCTCCTTGTAAGTTCCAAAATAGCGTTAAAGATCCTGGGAATGCTTGGAGCAGAGAATGCAATGGCAGGGGTAGAGCCAAAACAGTAGCGCCAGAAAAATCCTTCAGGGGTTGAAACGTAATTAACACGTCGGATATTTTGCGCAGCATTTCACACTTCGACACGCAGGATCCGATAAAATATTCGCATTAAAAAAGCCGCGCACGAGCCCTTCGCATTCTAACGTTTTACAGTGTGGACACCGCGTGACAACGTATTTGCACAGCAGCCTGAAGCAGGACCAGAAACGAAAACCCGAGAACAGGGTTTGGAAGGCTTCACGAACTCTAGCTCTTCTCCAAGGAGATGTGGACAACAGGTGGCATGGTGGTTAGAGCTGCTGCTTTTGAACTGGAAGGACTTGGATTTGAATCCCACCTTCTGTAGACAAGTTACTTGAGCTCATACAGTAAAATTTACCCCGCTGTATGAGTGGGTAAATCTTGGTAAGCTGCTTTGGAGAATATAATAAATAAATGCTACAAAAAAGAGCAAATGCCAGGAACACACAGCGTACCTGGGAATTAAGACATCAAACAGACACACATATGGCAGCTCAGATGACTCATCCACCTTTTCCATCTCCTCTGTGTAACCGTGTGAGTGAAAGCTGCTGTTTTTTCAGGCCACAGTGTGTCAGCTCTTTAACCACGGCGTTAAGAATATCACAACTGACGGATTGGTAGGAAAAAAGGAGGGAAACCGAAGTCGTTCCTCGGTTGCGCTGCTGCCAAAGCAATAAGAAGTTGCCTAAAGTCTAGCAGACAGTTCTAGGTCAGAACCGGCGGGGGAGATCGGAACGTGACCGTTCAGGCTTCGTAGCTGCTGTGGGCACCATCACCGCAGGAGACCGGCGTCTGCCCAGGCCTGCCCCTGAGCTGTGGGTGGGAAATAAGTATTGGTGAAGCCACAGCTGCCCCCGTCTCCAGCAGCAATTAGTCTGGCGTGCCAGATGCCGTTCTGTATGTGGGTGTTTCGTGGGGGGGTGATGGATGAATGGAACCTGTGGCTCACCACGTACGCAGCAATTGGCCGTGTCACGCAGCGCAATGCTGGACCTGCTCTCCCTACTCTCCCTACTCTTCTCCCGCTATGTTGACATTACGACGATGGGGCCATTTTCCAGTCGCTCCATTGTCGCACCAGTAACCAATCCACCTGACCAGATCACCCGAACGGTCTCTGTATACTGTAAGGTGGCATGTCAAACATGCGCACAACCCTGCTCCTGCTGCCTTGAGCCAAGTAAGTATCCTGAATTGACACAGCAAAAAATGACCAGGTGTACACATGGGCAGCGTGAGACCGATAAGAACTTATCGTCTTTCGTTTACAAGTCGAGGTACTTGCCGCACGCACGGAAGACGGCGCGCACGGTCCAAAGTGCCCTCTTTCCCCTTGGGGTTCTACCACCCCCCACACACTTGCTCGCTCAGCTACTCACCGTTTTGCTGGTAAACTCCGGCGGGTTATCATTGACGTCGGTCACAGAAATCAGGGCAGTAGCTGTGTTGGACAGTCCGAAGTTCAGGTTGCCCTCCATGTCCGTGGCCTGGACGATGATTGTGTACTGGGACACTTTCTGCAAGGGATACCAGCCCCAGCAACATAACAAAAGATCTGCGTTCAGTTCCGCCCATTCACGAACACATCGATGCACAATTAAATAAATGAGCACAAAGGTCAGGGTATAAAGTACAATAAAGCTTCGGAATCAAGGAGGGAAAGGTTTCTCTACCCCTGAGCTCTTTCTAAATACACCGGCTTCCTGTTTATCTAGGGCATTTTCACAGACAACAAAAGCATTTTGTTTATTTTTCTAAAATCTGTCTGTAGCACAACAAGTACGTTTCCTTTTCGCAATGACAAACGGTAATAAATAGAAGCAAAACAGAGTAGGAGTGTGAGGCTGAGATTAGTTCAACTCACTTCCAGCGTTCACAGCTCACGTTTAGTGTTCCTGAGCGCCAGCGATCATTAGCGAGACCGGTAACATTGCACACGTTCATGGAATGAATCGGAGAACGATCGTTACTGAACAGGAGCTTGCAGAGACGAAGCATTTTTATTCATCGTGACACCATGCAAGATTTTCCACACAATACGATCTGTCAATAAATCGAGACGTATCTGTATTATTGACTTTTCACGGATTTTGACTCGGTGATAAATGCAGCTTCGGAGTTACAAATAAAATCTGCTACGAACCGACTTCCTGTCCCAATTGCGAGGTTCAGTTGGGCAGCCGACACAATTAGAGTTTCCGTCCTGATTGAACCCACACAAGCTCCGCATCCATCTAAACAGGTGACACCAAAGCCAGGTTTTCAAGAGCCCGTATTTTGGACGGAGACACACAGTTTCGTCAGTTACGTGCGCTTAACTACAGAACTAACTGCAGCTTCTAGTTCCAGAAGGACAGCTTCTGTTACACCTTCACCGCAGCTGGCCCTGCACTTAACCCACAATTACTCTCATTATACATCCAGGCAGGAAAAGTGCAAGCTGCTCTCGGTGAAGCCATCTGCTAAGCAAATAAATAATGTAAAGCAAAGTGTAACGCGAGAGCTGTGACGGATGGGAGGGGGTTATGAGTAAGAGGCCCGTTTATTACTGCCTAACGGGGGTCTTGTCAGGTCTGCGCCGCCGCGAGATCATCCATCATTTTAATAGTAGCACTGGCACTTTAAAAAGGAACTAGACTGCACACATTCTCAGCAGTGACGGACTTTTACAGTGCCACGTGATGCAGGAAATGCCTTACGATTCTGGCAACCCGACCACCTTCACAAACAAGCTGGTTGGGAGATGACGAATATGCATTTGACAGGTTTCCGAAAGCGCACTCCTTTAGTGGTATCCATGACACTAACTGCTACCTGGCACCGCTGTCCATGGTACTATATCTGCATTCCTGCACCACTGTCCTTGCCATACAGCTATAGTACATGAAAATACTTTGTAAGACTATTATTTAATGGGCTAAAAAAAATTAAAAACAAATAAAAATTGATTCTCAGCAAACATTCAATGCCAATTGTTGACCAATTTATCCCATAAACATGGGTAACAGCTGTCAATGCTATGGAAGTGAGGTGAATTAAGGCGGTCCCTCTCCTTTCTGCTTTGGTGCTTTACTGAGATTTGTTGACTGGGTTGGTCGCCTTCGTTCTGCGATAAAAAATTAATCAAAAGAAAGTGAAAATGCAATCAAAAATACATAACGGAAAGAAAAATTTTTCAGACTCCTTCCAAATTCACAACAAATTGTAAAATTACAAGTTAGGGTATTTCACATCAGATTTGAACAATACCCCCAGGTTCCTTTAAAGCAGGTAGTATTATTGTGATCAAAACAACGATGGCCGAGCTGGGCGCGCCTGCAGCAATGCATTCTGGGAAGTCCGAGGGCTGAATGTCAACCCTAGGGCTGGCTTCAGCGAAGGTTGTTTCCACCAGTTAGATCTCCCCACTGTCTCATTGGTCAAGGTAAAAACAACAAACCAGTGACTGACCGAGCTTTGATGACGTATCTGCATCTAAAGTGAATTGCCAGTCGTTGCTGCACTTTGAGTTGTGCGTCACTTTGGCGAAAAGTATTGCAGAAATGAATAAATATAAATTTAATTACTTCTGCAGACGCTCGGCCTCAGAATCCGCCAGATTTAATCCCTGACAGCGAACGACCTAATGAAACATCTAAATAAAGAATTTATGGCTAAAGACCCTTTGACAGGATGGCGCCATAACCGCTGAGGGGTTACGCAACAACCCCAAGACTAATGTGCGTGTTTACGATCGTGTGCGAAGTAGCGGCAGATGGAGGCCGAGGCACAGAAGCCCTGTGTGAGCATCATCAAACACAGGCTGCCGTGCGTCTTCATTTGTGCCTCAACAGCTCTGCGGAGGGACAGAACCCACTTACTACAGTACTAGCAGAGCGTCCGCACATTACTGTTATTATTCACACTACTGACTTACCCATTTGTGGAGCCGGGTAATGCAGGGTAAATACTTTGATGAAGGGCATCACAGCAGAATAGGATTTAAAGCAAAAAACATCAGACCGCAAAGTTACAACCCATTGTCCTCACGCGCACGAGTGTGTGTCACAACTGCGTTTCTGTGGGTGTTGTGCATCGTGAAGGCCCTCTCCTAGCACACACTTCTGCGCGTGCTCCTCTGTCGGTTGCCCACGAGCCGCAGCGATTACACCGTCACACATAGGGTGGTTCAAAGACATCTAGGCACCGCAGAGCTTTTCTTGCAGACACACAACTGCGCATATACTGGGAATATAAAGTTCAATAGAAGATAATCAACAGAATATATTAGGATAAAAGTATGCTTTCCCTTATTCTTATTTTACATGCTACCCAATCACGGCCGCTGCCTGTTGAACTCTGACCTCGCGGTCCAGGCCGGCAGCCATGGTGACGATGTCGCCCGTCTCACTGTTGATGGTGAACATGTTGGGGATGGGGCTGTGGGGCGACTGTGACAAAATGCGGTAGCGCACCATGCCATTGGCCGTTGTGTCGTCGTCGGCGTCATTAGCCGTCAGGCTCATCACGTAGGTGCCTGGGGGTGCGGGGAGCGGAAGGGTAGGAAGAGCAGTCAACGTTAAACAGAAAAGCACAACCACAGGTTTGGTATCAAACACATTAACACACACAAACTGGCTAGAGGTAACGGATGGTGAGGGGCAAAGAGAAGAAGCCTGAGCTCGGTCACTTCCACATTCCGCTCCCACTCCCATCGCTCTCGGCCTGTTGCTTCAGTTGGTCACGCCTGAATTATGGGTAAACAAAGCCTCATCAGAGCAGTAACAGAAGGGGCCATTTTTTCATTGTACAGGAGAGCCCTACTTCTCCAGGAGATGGGCAGGCACACAGCGAGCCAAATAGAGGAGTTAGATGAATTACAATTAGAGGGGAGGGTTACACATATACAATTAAATTTAATTCTAATAGAGCTCGTAGAACATATAGACATATGGATAGAAAACAGAACATATGGACATATAAAGAAAGGTTAGGGGGACACGGAGTCCAAGTGAGACAGAGAAGGAGGCGGCGGCAGCGAAAACAGAAAGAGAGTGTACAAGCACAGCTGCAAGAAGCCCGTGAAACTCAGAAGGTGGAAAATTGGTTAGTACTTCGACACACACAGACACACACGCATTCATTCGGCTTCCCTTTCCAACACTTAATCTTCATTTTCCGTCAGGAGTATCTTTTATGCTTTTATGGTTCGGAATGCGATAGCAGACACCATGAACAAAGAAAGGAAATATGCTTTAAAAAGAGGGCGCTTTTCGGGCTGCGCTCGGAGTGTGCGGATGGTTCGGCGCTGCCCGTCCGACGAGGGCGGCGGGGGGTTATTTATGTGAGGAGACTGTCCGCGGCAGGTCAGTCCTGCAGATGCGGGAAGCAAATCAATTTTTCAGCCAACGCTGAGCAGCCCCTTTAGTCCATTAAATTGACAAATATGCACCCTGCGTTCCCCTCTGCCGTGGCCGGCCTCTTCGAGCGCTTAACCCACCCGTGGCCGACCCTCCACAAGACCTCCTGGAGACAAGGCAGATGTTCTCTCCTCCATTGTGTCATTGGGGTTGAAAGGGCTATGTCCATTGCCACTGGGATTGAGTCCATCTGTCTGGTTGCTGCTCATCATCATCATCATCATCTTCTTTTCCCCCCAAACTTGTCCAAGCATCGTTTTTCGAGTGAATCCAAGTTCACGAATCATCAATTTTCAAAGAAACAAACATTTTTCACTTTATTCATTTGAAATTGCATTTTATTCCCATTTATCTATTTTCCAAAATTTGTTTTGTTTCAGGCCACACTCAACATGTTAACTCAGAGAGCTATAGATAGGAGTTAAAAAAAAAAAAAAAAAAGAAAAAAACACCTAAACCTAAGAGTGCAGGACCAGATTTGTTCAATTTACTTCCACAGTGTTTACAACTGATGTCTTGTCTTCAAGTGTCGGTGATCAGTAACATGATGTGGTCACATCATGTTTTGGGGACGAATCAGTGAAAGAATGACACCGAGTAGGAGTATGAGCAGACAATTTTTTTTTTTTTCTTTTACAGTTGTATTTCAAAGCTAATAAAGCTATTAAGTCTTACAAAGTGTTTTTATTACAGCTATATATAATGTTTTTACAGACTTGCATCTGTGAATAAATAAATCAAGTGATGTCTAAGATTTATAACCTTATAATGACTGTGACTTAATGGTACAAGCGACTTTGGAGTTGCAAAGATGGCAAGTTGCACACAACCGTTGGATTCCCATTGTGTTTATAAGGTGACGCAACAGGGTCCGGATTTTAGCAACGACCGAGTCGAGGCAACCTGGGATAAAGCAAAGTAAGCCGACTCGAGGGTACGAAAACCGTACCCCCGCAGCCGACCTGGCAGCGGTGAAGTCACAGGTCTGCGTGTTGTGTGTTTATATCCGGAGCTCAAATGCCAGGGCAGCTGCCAGGTGTGACCCCCAGACAGCAGTTTTGAGCCTATAATCTACACAGGGAGGACAGTCCTCTATCAAAGCTACAAACGGATGTCACCGTGAGTCCCGATCAATACGGTGCGTTCAGCTTCCTCTGAGACATGTTCTCCCTCATAATTAACTTCCATGTAGGAGACACACAGCGGCTCATCGACTGGCCCCCCCAGGGTCCCCATCGTTTCTAATGAGAATCGACGATCCTGCAGTGCCAGCACCGCTAGAGGGCCCCACCCAGCATCCTTCAGGGGACCAAGTGGGGTGGGGGTGGGGTCCAGCTCTCCTTCAAGTGCAAAGGGCCCCGGGCGAATGTCCAATTAAAAGTGCGAATGCAACAAACCACCCGACCAACGAGCACACTGCAGCCAATATGTCGCTCTGGGATCTACTACAGTAAACAGTGGGTTTCCTAACTTAAATCACTTTGGAATTTGCCAAAGGTAAGACACAGGTTTACTACAGCAAACTGTTTTGGGAATCGCTACAAGTAAACATTAAGTCGCTGTGGGATTCGGTGCAGGTAAACTCTGGACTTGTTTCAGTGAGTCATTCTGGGATTTAGTACAGGTAAACAATAAGCTGTTTGGGGATTTACTACAGGTAAACAAGGAGTCAGTCTGTGATTAGCGGCTGGAAACAGAGGGTTTGTTACAATGAGTCACTCTGGGATTTGTTACAGGTTAACTGCAGATTTACTGCAGTGAATCGCACTGGGATTTGTCTACAAAAAAAAAAAGAAAACTGCGGACTTCACCGTCATCAATGGCTTTGCCAGAAATAGCGCCACCGCCTGGATCGGCAAATCAGTTTTCCCTGCGAACGGTGATTACAGAAGCTCGCCCTTTCAGGGACTTCGTCTCCTTCCTTCTCCTCATTACCATCATCATCATCATCACTATCCTCATTATTATAACATCACTGTGACTGCAGTCACTAGCGATAAATATAATTATCATTCTCATAAGCTGACAGTAAAATACCTGTAATATATCTAATTTGCATCATCATTACATAATCATTACTTTTCCCACAATTAACGGACTCATCGTTATCTACCTGATCCCCATTATCACGAACTACTATAAGCAGCACCATGGCACAACATCATTATGACCAAATCATAATCATCACCGGACCTTACCATAATTACTACCACCAGATTTTCTTCATCATTATACTACAACTAACCTGATTTTCACCACCAAAAAAAAAAAAAAAAAAAGGTGTAATCATTAGCACATTATCACCAGTGACAATAACTATAATGAGTACAGTTTCATCATAATTTTAATTACCACATTCTTATCATGATTATCACCATAATCACTGTCATCACTACCACATTATCATGATCACCATCATCCTTATCATCGCTGACAATATTATGAACGTTACCATAATCACCATCAGCGTCATCGTCACTATAACGATGTTCATCATTGTTCATCCAAACTGCCGCTCCCCGCACCCACCTGGCCTGGTGCCCTCGTTCACGGAGCCATTGTAGACCTGGTTGCGGAACTCGGGGCGGTTGTCGTTCATGTCGATGACGTAGATGTAGAGGTCAATGGGGTTCTCCACCTTGTTGCCATTCATGTCCACCGCGTGGGCTCTCAGCTGTAGCCGTGGGGGAGACAGCCGAGTCAGGGAGAGGGTGAGTCCCGAAGCTGGGAGTTGCCCCCACTGGACAGAAATCACCACACCGGATGCGTCTGATGAAATCACGAAATCTAAAGATAAAAGTGTCCCATGGTACAACGTGGAAAATGCATTCGCATCTCTGACAAAGCATCAAAAGAGCCGCAGTAAAATGCAGCCAGTGGCACGAGGGGGTTAAGCGGAAGGTGCGAGCTAAAGAGTTTGAGGTTTCAGGAACTGCGTCATCATGTCTTTGGAGGAAACTGTCCACCGAGCAACGGAATAATGCAAACATCTCAGATTAAAGAGTTGGGACAGCAGGTGGCAGAGTGGGTTACACTTGCTGACTTGCACTCAAAGAACTCAGGTTCAAACCCCACCTCCTGCTGGAGTACCCTTGACAAGGCGATAGAGTAGAAATTACCCTTCTGCATAAACAGTACTATGTAAAGAGCACCCAAACAGAATAGGAATGTAACACTGCCTTAATTCAACTCGCTTCCATGGTGTTTACAACTCATGTCTGGTGTTCCCGAGTGTCGATGATCGATACGAGGAGGAACGCTGCGCATGTTTGTGATACTGAGGGCGTGGAATCAATGTATTTTTCAGCCATCTTAGTTCTGATTTTAACATAGCTTGATCTTAATGAAAATATTGGAATAAGAAGTATTACAAACTATGGGATTTTTTTCTTTTTTTTTTTTTTTACAGATCATAATCTCTGAGCAAATTAAATGCATTATTAAGCTTTTACTGGCTGTGACAGAGGTGAAACGGACTTGATTTAAAAGCAGACTTCCACAGACAACTGTTCCGAAACGGAAGAGCCTGCGTACATCGCTGTGAAAACCAGAATACTGTGTTCCGTCAGAAGAAATAAGGAGGGAGAAAGAGGGAGCGATTCTGCATTGGCGAGACAACAGAAGACAGAGGGATGGAGAGAGAGCTAGCAAAACAAAGAGAGAAGGAAAGAGAGAAAAGACTGAAGGGGCAAGAGAGGTATAGATGCGAGATCAGAGGGAGAGCACTGGCGTGCGTGCGTGAGGGAGGAAAAAAAATATCGCCAAGTGCACTACAGCCAGTCCGAGTCACCTGCCCCCAGTACAGCCATTCGTCTCCAGCCTCCACCGAGCTTTGGAGCGTGACGTTCTCTGTCCCCCAGAAGCCCCAGCTCCCAGCGGTCAAGTCTCTTCATTCCTCTTCTTAAAGATGAACGGATTACACACGAGTATGTGTTTGGTGTGTGTGTGTGTGTGTGTGTGTGTGTGTGTGTGTGTATATCACGTGTCTGCAGCACGTCTTCTGTATGATCAGTACATCGCTTTGGACAAAAGTGTCTGCAAAATGAATAAATGTAAACATAAATGAGTGAGTGTGTCAGTAAAGAATGAGGACAAACAGTACATCATCTCCTGGTGTATGGCAGCAGGGGGCTCTCTGGCTGAAATATCAGCATGAATGTGGATGTACATCCTCACAGTGATTAGCGCTTAATGACGTTCAACTGTAACGGCGGCTTCAAAATAAAAAAAAAAAAAACAAATCACAGGTATTTTTGACCCATAAAATCATTCTCTAGTTTCCCATTCTGTGAGCCTGTCCGTCAGCACCCACTTTGTTTTACAGGCACGACGGCTGTGTGCATGGAATAACAACGGATTGTGCAGGGGGTTTCCTCCACACCGTGCAGAAGAAATGCTGCAATGTTTCCACAATTATTCTTCAACAATGGTTGCATCGCAAATACGTCTTATTGACGGCAATGGATAAAGGAAAAGCGAACTAATGCAATTCACGCTACTCGGCTGTTAAGATGACTATTCACACACGTTGTAGGCCATGTGTAAATTAATAGTTAACCCTTACATACCTGGTGCTTTTCTCCAAGGTGACTTGCAATGTTAGGTTTGTACGTGAAGGTAATCAGTGTATACAGTGGTGTAATCTGTTCTGTACCCATTCACGGTAAAAACTTTGATCACGAGCACATGGGTAGGAGAGAAGAGTAGAACTAACACCCTTCAGATTGCAAGGAGACAACACCAACCACTATGTCCCTCGGAAAGAGGATGTTCTCAGTAACTGAGCAATTATTTTTCTTTGCAGTTTTTGAAGGCACTGAGAAGCATAAAGGCCTGATGAGCTTCTTACTGAAGAAAACAGGAAAACACACACACACACAGAGTCTATACCTGTTTCCATGACATCACAGTTTCCGCAGGTCACAAGAGGCCAACTCCCACAGGAGTGTCACACATACTGGCAAATAATGCAACTGAAAAGATGCAGTTGTGGCTTCCATTATTACTGTTGTTAATCTGCCGTCATCTCACCATTACTGTTCTGGGACATGTACTATTGGGTTGCTATGGCAACAATATCAAGGAAATCCATACAACAGTAATAAATTACCTTCTATTCAAAGCCATATCTCTGTACTCCTCTCCATTCTGAAACCACTGTAGTCTGGAAAAATCTGTTAAATTCACCTATTGATTTTTCACATTTGGAGATTTTGAAACACCCCGCCCCAAAGTTGTAAAAAAAAAAAAAAAAAAAAAAATATTTCAGATCTAACGAGATAAAACTGTGCTATAAAGTATAGATAAGCATGGATATGTAATTGTTAGTGTGAATATAAATTCCGCCCGGTTCCACATCCATCTTTCTAGGAGTCGGCTCATTATTCCTTTGCTGTCGGATTGTATGCGAGCGTTCAAACTTCCCCTCACGGCGGCTTTCTGTATACAAACCTGAGGAGAGAAAACAAACGTGGACAAAACAAACACATGGCGCTCGCTCTACCATTCAGCCTCGCGACCTGAATGCAGTCAGAATAGAAAAGCTGATGAAACCCACCAGTTGGAGTTGGAAAAAACAGACGGACAGACTTGCGGAAACCCTTCCTACGCAGTGCCGGAGGGGAAGAGACCGCAGGAGTATCGGAGACGGAGAATTAATTATTACTGCGGCTGACCGATTGCTTAGTGTTATACTTTCATCCATCCATCCATCCATTTTTACGGGGAGGCTTCTTGTGAAACACTTCAACTACTGCAGTAGTGCAACACGGTACAAGCCAGCGCAAAAGTGCAATAGGCACAACCGCCTGTTGGTGCGCTCTCAGCCCAGGCTCTCCGCAGTCTCAATCCCGCCTTCGCGGTATCGCTTCTGGCTCGGATCCCTCTCTCTTGTTAGCGAGTCGAGCGCCAGCTGTGCCGAGTCTGTGCGAGGTGGGTCATACACTCAGCCGGTGGCGAGGAGACCAGCGGGACGTCACCCTGTGTTGGCGACGCACCGCATTTCTTCCTCCTTTGTCAGCTTTAACTCCTTATGTTTGGATTTGTGCCCGGAAATACTACAGGCACTAGCTGATCCCAGTCGGGGGCTGGGAAAAGCCTCCAGCAATCTGCAAATTAGTCCACATTTAACAATCTGCGATTGGTTTATTTCAATAGGGCACGGGTTGGTGGCGACACACGAACCTCAAGGCTACCGGAGAGTCGAGGGTTCAACGGACGGACGCGCGGTGACGACCTGTTTAACGTCAGTGACTAGTTCGGGGGTTTTGAGCCGAGGGCCACTTTCCACCTGTGTTCAAATCTCCCCGCTTTCAGTAGCTACGGAACAATGGAAGATGAACCACATTTGGGTTACCGTGTACCATGCATCGAGACACCACAGGACACCACGCCGTCGTTAGGGCGGAAAGCGGGAGGAGGAAGAGCGTGGCGCCGCAGTGATTTCCACACAAAGAGACGTTTCCCCTCACCTGTTGACGGCGCCAAGGGACAAAAGTAAAGCCTGAACACTTGCTACATCTTCATTACGGGGACAATCAGCTGCTCGCCACCGAAAACGGCGCAGACGACAAAAAGTAGGCCGCTTCAGTCATTTACAAACTTGGCATCCATGTGAGAATGTAACCTCCGAGCAGTCTGCTGCCCGCATCTTTTGTTTCGGAGTCGATACACCGTTTACCGCAGCTGCTGTTTCGCAGCAGGATGACGTGTTACAGGCGCTGCGGTGACGGGCAGGGACACCGGCGAGATGGGCCCGACAGGTTTTCGGAAAAAGAGATGCGTGAAATCATCATCCTTCGCGTCCTACGGGTCAAACTATGAATGAAGAAAAGGTTTATCTCATGACATTTTTTTATAGTCTTACACAACATATTTCATTGCATTCCCATTTAATTGGGAGCATTGTATAACTACACATCCACGTCTTTAACAGCTCTCCACACATACCCCTGCACACGGTAAAGACCTAGCGTCACACACACACACACACACACACACACACACACACACACACACACACAGACACACACACACACACACAGACACACACAAGCTGTCATGAAGCTGATTACCTAAACATTAAGTTCCCTTGGAAAAAGGTGTCAAATAAATATAGAATTATAATAACTTTCAGCTTTAACAGATATCTTTAAGAAGTGAAATTCTGAAGTGCTGAGCCGTTCCATGGGTTCTCGTATGTGCCATGAAGTGACCCGTATTTACCAAATATCTGTCTAGCCCGTGTTTTTACCCAATGTGACTTAGAGCATTAGATTTTTACTACTTACAGTAATTTACTCATATATGCAGCAGGGTAATTTCTCCTATATCAAGTGTACTACAGCAGGAGGTGGGATTCAAACCCAGGTCATTTCAGCACAAGGCATAGCTCTAACCGCACCACTACTTTTTATCTCAAAACCAGTAATAAAGTGCGCGTGGAAAATGCTCCTTTACCACGGCTTTTGCGCTAAGCGGGATGTCCAGTGTGGAGAAACTCACGTGGTAGGAGGAGCGCTCCTCTCTGTCCAACGGGCGAGTCACAAACATCTTCCCCGCCACAGGGTCGATGCTATATACCTCATTGGGAGGCTGATCGGCTCCCGCTCCCGTGATGCTGTATCGGATCTGGATGTCCCGGTCCTGGTCCGAGCGGATCTGCGGAGTGGGGGAGTATAAATATCCGGTCAGAGGATCAGAGGACAACACGTATGGAATGTTATGATAAAAACCACTTATTATCAACCAGTTATTACTTTTTGCACATTTGCATTTCATTTAGTGCATCATACACTGTACTTAAGTGTGAACATATGGCAAAAACACACAACACAACATTTATTTCCATACACAGCGCTGTCCTGAATACCGACTCAGAGCACAAGGTGTCGGACAAAACAAATGACAAACCATCACAAATCACTTCAGCAGACACTTTATTTACACACACACACACACACACACACACACACACACACACACACACACACACACACACAATACATACTAAAGTAACAAGTGCAACTAAACATTGAAAAAAGACAAGTGAACAAACTGATAAATATCACATGTAATAGTTAACTTGTACTTTACAGTGCTGAAGTGGCACGTGGGAACAGACAAAACACACACGAACGTACACACGTATGTTGCGTCCATGCATTAAAAAAGCAAACACACAGTGCAAAATGTGAACTAAGTGTAAACACACACACACACGCAAACATATGCGCATATGTGTCACGAAGACACCCACACGCTCGGCAGCCTCGCCACCCTCAATGCCTTCCAATAGGAAGGGAGGAAGGGAGGCAGAGAGCACGAGACTCCCCTCTGCAGACTGTGGATCCCTGCGGGGGCAGTGGAGCTCATAGCTGCCAGTTATTCACGTCCTCGGAGGGAAGGAATCACGCAGAACAGATGCGATGCCGACAGGACGTTTACGTTGCATTAATTAACAGTCCCGCTTTTCTCTCTTGTACATCCAAACACGCCCCCGCAGCCTGGCACTTCTTGGTTTCCGAAGAGAGGAGAGCGCGTGCGGCACATGAGGGATTGGGATGCGTCTCTCAAATCTCCATGAAGCTTGCTCAGATGTTCCACTGCATTTCTGCAAGCTTAGCGCCCTCTGCCATTGCCACGTCTGGAGTTTGGATGGATGGTCAGACAGGTCTCATCATAACCGTACCAACAGGCCTAAAGCCATTTGTCTTCAATTTTGCCTTAACCACTACACACTGTCTGCTTTCCTGGGTGATGTTTCCTATGTTCTAATCATCATTCCTTTGGGCTCATTTCTATCCCATCAGATGAGCCACATCATCAGTCATGTTTCTTACGCAAAATGGGCCCCACTGGTCACCTCTACCTTTGGTGGGATGCAACCCTATGTCGACGACTCCATGCTGGGGTGCTCATCTTCCAACTAGCACCCTGATAATTCTAGAGAAGGGAGAACAGCCTTGACGTGGTCCACTTGCAAGCAATGACTGGGCATCACAAATCTCACACGCTTCCATTCAGACTGAAACGTGCCCCAGTGCTTCTGTTAGAGAGAGAGCTGTCCTACTGAGTATTACCCACCTAACTAGGACTTCAAACCAGGAACATGGCAAGCCTACTTTGGTTTATCACTGTGGAGGACCGATAAAGAGGAGCAATTCCTGCAATACTACAACACACAAGCAGAAGGAACTGGATTTGCACTCTCAAGGTTGCTGATTTACATCCCACTGGGGACCTTTTCATTTTGCTTAACCTGAATCTCTTCGCTAAAAAATCCTGCTGCAAAACATGGGCAAATTGTAAGCTCTGTAAGTCACTTTGGAAGAAAAAAAAAGGCATCTGCCAAGTATATGAATGGCCCTGTGGTGATTTTGATGCCAAATATGCTAGTCATGTAAAACATCACTGCAGGCCCTGGGATCGGAAATGGTGGAGGATAATTAGCGAGACGCAGGCTGGTCTGTCACACAAAATACTGTAGGCCACGGTTTATTCAATGTACCAATCTATTTCCTGCATACACAGTCATTTATTTTCTTTGAGTTTTCGGGGCAGCAAATGGATTTAACGGAAGAGAATTAATTCAAGCACCCCCGCTACCACGAGGCAGGAAGAATGATTACACAGTCGGCTGCAAAAACAATATTCCCCTTCCTTTGCAATTTTTTTTGCAGAAAGAGATGCTCAGAACCTGGCATAAAAATGAAATGACTTCAACCTGCATGATGCCACCATTTCTGCCCAAAGGCTGTCTGGTGGGGACATGATACCAGCTCCTAAATTTGTCTCTTTGTAGCAACTCAGCCTGCAACTACAGTGGCATCCCGAAAACACGCAATCTGATTCACCTGGACACATACAGTATTTAACAGGGGCTATAGCTCAAATGGGTTTTGCATTTTCACTTTCGTTCTGCATAACAGGAGAGTATGTTATGAGCACTTATACTGCATTTCACCCGAACTGCTCTAGTAAAAATATACAACAGTATAAACAGAAATTGTAAGCTGTTCTAGGTAAACGGATCTGATTAAAGCTTCCGAATTTTGCAGCAAAACAATCTTGCAGATTTCTACTCTACAAGACATTAGAATCCAATCCAATACAACTATACACTCACACTTGACTCTCCCTAATTCCTGGTGCAGGACATGGTAATGCCTCAGCCGGCCTCCTGCAACTCCCTCCTGGAAGTCTTATGGCTTCTGCAGATGATCCAGAATGCAGTGGCACAAGTTGCATTTCACCAGCCAACGAACTCCCATGTGTCTCAACTCATTATTTGTCCACTGTTTTCCTGTAGCTGCCCATGTCAAGTTCAAGACCTGTTATTCAGGTCCTGATCGGTCCCCAGAACCCTACAAGAGCACCGTGCTCCTCCACCTCAGGCTGCTTGATGTTCCCACTGCTAGGTTTTTGTCTGTTGACGCACTTCTGTTTGCTCTGAGCTGCGTATCCCTTTGGATAAAAACATGCTACAAATGAAAAGTAACTGTAAATGTAATGAACAAAAGTCTGACAACATCTTGATAACTTTCCACCTGCTCTCAGGTTTAGAGACTTAATCACTTCTCCACCTGTAGCCATGCTACCACTGCCCTTTACGCCCCCCATTCATGAACTGTGCCACATTTTGGGGCAGTCTTCTTCCCACTCCATTTTCTACAGTCCCATTCCTTGGTCACGTCTCTACTCCTCCCTTAAACAAACGCTCCTTAAATCGATAAATTAAATGAATTAAAACTGCCCGATTCTCAGAGTCCCTCACCTCCCTGGGGGAACCAGTGATGAATTGAGTGATTCTGAAGAGGGCTACTAATGAGAGTCGTTTTTTTTTCTTCCTTCTGCTTGTTAGAGTGTGAGAGAAGAAAGGTGGAAGATGGGATGTAAGAAATGTAACGTCTCCCGGCTCAGAGCAGACGCTGCTTAAATGACCTATTTGTAGTGGGATCAAAGCAATTTCCCTCATTACTGACAACTTGTCAGGTCTTAAAGGAGATCTTATCGTGGAGCTTAGCTAACCCTGAAAAGGAGGCCGAATCAAATGAGATGTTACACCATTTAACTCTCACGGGGGAACAACAAGACAGAAAACACTGGCAGAATACTGTGGAACTCAACTGCCCACCCATTTCTTAGCCATGTGTGATAACCCACCTTAGTGCACTTTAAATAACCTGTTATTTCCTTCCATTTCAAGATATACCTACATTTCTCAAACATCTTTGAAAATACAATGCATTCTCAGGCTGGAACTAGACGCTGATATTTGAAAGATTCCTGCAGACCTGTCAATTTCTAGAGATCTTCCTTTATCCATATCCTTTCTGCCCTACACCTACAGTAACTGATGATACCCAGTCTAGGGCTGTCATGAGGCAGCTGGTGAAGCTTTGCTGAGATGCCATCTGATTTGCTGCTCTGAGTTCTCTAGGTGTCACAGGAAACCACCCTTTACCTTAGGTGTTCCTGGTTCATCTGTCCATGCTCCACCTAATGGCAACCACAGGCCTGGGTACCATTTTTTCCCCCAGAACATGGTGGATCAAGCACACACTAAATTTTTCCTAACATTTCCTTATTTTTATGTCTGAACTTTCAACAGCACAAAGCCAAGTTTTGCAGGTAGCCTCACTGACATCCTCAGGCTCTGTGTAAGAAGGGATTGAAGTGTGAAGAATGACATGCCCACACTCATGTTCTCTAGAATTGTTTTTTTTTCCTTAAGTCACCATTTATGGTCCCAAAGAAGAGACTCTTGACCTTGGAAATTTTGTTTTGTGGTCCTTAGGAAGACCTGATGGAAACTGGTAAACTGAACTCTAGCAGTGTTTGTTGGTTAAATGCACCTGCCTGACTTTGGCCGAGAGGAAAGAAAGGAAATGCCTCTTCAGTGGAAATATAGGGTCGATGGGTTTGAAGCTGCAGGAAGTCCTTGCTGCGAGCATCATTGGCTTCGGGCAGACAATTCCAGCCCTAGGATATCAGATGAGTGGACCTTCTGGGAGCTGTTTGATCCCTCCTCGGTTCTCTCAGAATCATCCTTCTCAATTAAAAGCTAAATTTGCACTGAGGACAGGGCTGTTTAACAGAAGCGATTTGCAGTTCGTGCCAGAAGCAGGTCCATTGTGAGGAACAAAATGAAGCTAGCAAATACAACTGCTGTAACCACAGGGTCTTCTCAGTGGAGGTATCCTAACTCTTACCATCATGCAGTGACATTACGTGTGTGCGCATAACAAGTCTGCAGTTCTCCCAATATTAAAACAATATTTCCTCCTCTTTGCCTCCCTGCAGTTGCTCTGGTGTTTCTTAACTTGACCATCATTACATGGACAATTTCCATATTCAACAGAAGTTACTGCATCTGACATTTAGGCGGCGGTTGGCTGGTTCTCTTGTGAAAGGCAACTGCCGACGTTTAGGACTGATTCTTGATCAGATCTGTGTCCTCATTTCCCCACACTGGGGTGAGATCAAGTGATCAGCACCTCCCTAGGATGAGGTGTAGTAGGGTTTGCCCGGGAGCTGGGCGGCAGAATGCCATAACTCATCCAGCTGCAAAACTGGCACAACCCCTCAGCTCCAGGGACCTCGAATAACACTATCACATCGTTTTCCTATTATATCTCCTTCCTGTGTTCTCCCGTGCCGAGCCACTTATCTGTGACTTCTGTCCCGAATCACAGCTCTGCCTTCCCCTTGGTGCGGCATTCTATTGCTCTTCAACAAGCCTGCCAGCAATACTGTCGAGAAGGTGTTCTGTCTTCAACTGGCAGTATCTACATCTATGTGCACATCGCAGCCAGGCACACTACACACAGAAGTGTACAAAATGCTGCGCACTTCCATTAATATTGGTTTGCTGCTATACAGTAAGAACGATTGAAGCAACATGTCCAAGACGTCTAAAAAGGCCCTGGGTTCTAATCTCCACTCTTGCTGCAGTACCCTTGATCAAAGTAGTTACCCGGAAACAATTATATATATTAAAAGTTACCCTGTATAAATGGTAAATCACTCAATAAAAATCACTAAGTTCTATAAACTGGTAAATCATTGCAAAGAGCTTAACGTACAAACCCAACTTTGTAAATCTCTCCGGGAAAAGGTGTTAAATGAATAAATAACTAGTTTACACATATCCCATATGGCAAATATGAAGAATCAAAGTCTTTCATAGGAACAGGACTGACAAGACTGAGCTCTCTCTGAGATGTAGGATGATTCATTACATGGGTGGGATTCTCGCATCCTTTTCCTCTTATTAACCATAAGGAGGAAAGGGAGTGTTTTGGCACAGAGTGATGGGTTCGAGTTCACAGGCATGGAGGGAAAGCATAGTGTTGATTAACTGCGAGTTGGTGCATTGCAGGGTGGCGGAGTAAACAATTCACGTATGTTAATTAATGCTGGATGGACGCCACCATCTGCATCCCAGCCCTGCGCTCTGTCTTTTTCCTTGTGTTGCACTGATGCTTCAAAAAACATTACAAGAAATACTAAAACAAGAACACACATTTAAATTAATACATAAGGTGCCCTCCTTAATTTAGATTATTATACACTGGCTTCCCATCCTTTCCCTTGGGAAGACACTGTCCAGAGCAAAGTAAATTACCGTCTCGGAAGCTAAATTTAGTGGCTGAATTGTCTGTCTGCAGACCACACTGTCTAGACTTTCACGGGCTCTTTTGGGATGCGATCGATCGCCCTCCATCCAAAGCGCTTCAGTTTCCCTCTCTGGTGTAAAAGGAGCTGACAAAAGCATCTGAAGAGAAATAAACAGTTCGGGGTTAGTGAGGCGGGCCATGAAAGGGGAAGAGCTGTTGGTGGCGCGCGACTGAATCCGCTGCAAACCCATGAAACCCTTTCAAAGGGAGCATAATATGACATATCAACGATTCATTCTGAATTCACTGCAGAAGATTGGACCAATTAAACCAAATGTTAGAAACAGTAAGAGGTGACAAAGGGATCCTCTGTCTGACAGTGAAGCTGGTGCCAAGCAGTACAGATTTGTGGTCTACCCATGTTCAATGTTACGCCAAAGGGTGTTTCATGTTCAGAGGATCTCCAAGCATGGCACTTGTGATGAAAGCATCACTACCAACTGAGGTACACTTCCTCACCACGCAGAAAGTGAAAAGGGGGAAGGGCAAGGCAGCCATTAACATAGGCTAACAATTAAGTGACCAGATCAATGGATGGTCGTGTTCAGTTGATCGGATTATTAACTTTGACCAGTGCTTGTAGACGTGTGAGAAGTTCTGCTTTAGTGAACCTGTCCAGTCTAGCTGTGGCTCCACTGTGCAAGATCTTTACCTCTCAATCAGCGCTTTCAACAAAGCGGACAATGGTACTTTGAATATTAACAAAATACTCGTAACATAAATGCTGAGACTGGTGATCAACTCAACTTTTAAATCAAACTACACACAACATCTACCTTTGTTTTGCTGTGGCTGATGCGAAAATCTGCATGGGGTTGTATACCACACAGCATTACATGGATCCCCGTCAACATGCAGCCCCCAACATCCAGTGGCTTAACGGTTACGTGTGGTGGATTCTGGCAAGAAGGTGACTGAGCTTATACACAGCAGGCCAAAGCACTTCCACCACTGCTTCACTGAACGGGAGTTACACGTGAATAGTGTCATGAACCCTGAACTTTGCCACACATGCAGTCACTTTCCAAAAAAAAAAAAAAAAATTAAACCGGCAGTATGGAAACGCGTGTAAAGAAGAAATTCTGAGAAAAAAAAAATCTATTAGGCCAAAGAGCAACTATAAATGGAAGTTATTCGCAAAATGAATTACATTTCAAATTACTCCATAGCGGGGCAATGAAAAAGGGAAAAAAAAAAAATTCACTGTGAATAGCGAGTATTTTTCAAAATGATCCTAGCTTTCTCCTGACATGAACAATGGAATAAATTTCCTCCATCTCCTGCATGCAGGAGGAAGAATGGGGCGGATGCAGCCATTAGTGTGACACATAAAGAGGGCCACAGTTCCTGTTCCTCTTTGTGAATTCACTCAGCACATGCCCAAACGTCTTTCTCTTGCCTTCAATAAGAAATCACGGACCTGGGAGACAGCGCCATTGTCTGATGACTCCTTTCACTCCCATCGCGGCCCACAATGCTTTCTGCGGGGACAATGGCTTCCAGGCTCGAAACAGGCCGATCCACGGAAACACAACGAGGCCAACTGGAGGTGACGTGCTGATGGCATTTGTGAACGTCAAAGGGCTCGTGTTTGTGCCGTGGCTGCTGTCAGTATCCCCACCCCCAAGTTTAGCTTGTGTTCGAGGAGAGAACCCAAGCCAGGGCACCAAGGCGCTTAGCGGAAGGGTGTCGGACGAGCCGCTGGCTGAGGATGGTATCAACAAACAGCCTAGATCAACTGTGACCGGGCAAATGACTAGAGGCCTCTGCTACTCCCAGACGCTTTCCATGTCTCCGACTTCAGCCCTACTATTTAAGAGCTGCAGGACCGTGATTTTCAACAAATGTGTGTGTGTGTAAACTCAATATACACACAATGAGCTCTTGTCCCATGAGGGCGCACAGCTGCATTTCCTTCACAGCAGCTATTTATTTCTCTATACCATGTATTATTTTGTATTTGCGCATTACAGCACAGTAGTTACGAACATGGATGTGGAACCTGAAGTCCGACTCCTTATCCTTAACTGCTCCTGTAAAATTCAGTTGTATAAAACTGTCAAGCACAAGTTGCTTAGGATAAAAGTGTTTGCTAAGCATGAACTTAACAAAAGCGATAACAAAACCGATTATACGGACAGCCGGTGGCATGGTGGATAGAGCCGACCCCTTCCAATCAAGGGGAACGTATTCAAGTATGGATTCCAGTGCGGCGCTTGAGAAGAAGGTACGTACCGTAAGTGACGTTAACACTTCACTGAAACTCAACACCACATGTACAGCCTCGTTCATCTCCTGTTCTCATCAGTTTCTTTACAGCAGATACTAGGGATCATCGATTCTCTCCCTCCTCAGTCACGTATAGAGGGGACCCATCTGTAAGGGCAAAACTGGTCACTATGGTGTCGCATGCGAGGATGCAACCATGTGCGTCTTACAGCGCCATCTTTTAAGTCCTTTATTGGCATGAATCAAGCGTGATGGCACATCTGTCATCAGGAGAAGTCTCTCCGTAGCAACTGCTGCAGTAAAACCATTCTGTTGCTTCCGTCTCTGCACCTTCACGTCCACTAGGATGCTCTGCTTTTGTGTGCGTGTGTGTCTGCAAGAAAGAGTATGTTTTGACTCTGCAGCAGGAAATACAAAAGAAGTCACAAAAAAGACCACAGCCACCCTTCCTTAAGTTTCCCAAACAGGTCGGAAATGCCACCGTCGTCCTCACCACTGCGCACAAGATCCACTCTGTCACATGACATGTGATGTTACTGTTAACATTTTTTAAACGTTTAAGTCCAGCTGGAATGACAGAAAAGGTAGGACACCCACTGCACCAACGAGGAGACATCAGCAGCCTTTAAGCCCTGCGACATGAGCGTATGTCGCTTTTGTATGACCTTTGACCTCCAGAGTTGCCTCTGGCAGCCAAGAAATAAAATCTCCCAGGTCCCTGCAAAGCTCCATCAGGTGCTGTGGGTCCAACGTTTCCATGGAGATACAGAATGTACACATGAGGGTCCCCGCTCTCCATCAGCACCAGGCTGCAAATAGACGGACGCGAGGAAGCCATTAAATCGGTTACGGGGAAAATGACGCATGCAGGGAGCGAGAGTGCGGCTAAAAAAGTAAAAGGAAAGAACACAACAGACCGATGAGATAAAACAGCGGAGAGAGAGAAATGGCTCACCTTGGGCTCATTAATCCAGACTGTAATATACACACACACACACACACACACACATATATATATATAGAGCACACAGCGAGAGCATGTGCAGGAGGACAGATCCTAGCCCACATGTTGCATTTAATCTAAAAGCAAAACAATTATCCTAATGAAACACTAAGTCCAGCGCAGATTTTTGTCAACTTATACCTACTGATCTGGAGTCTTGTTGACCACATGTATACAGAATTCTTCCAGAAGGTTTTGTGCTCTACTAGTGTCCTTAGTGTTGAAACGGCTGTGTTCGTCGTCTCTGTGAAGGGGTGCATCCGTCTGGTCGTTCTCTTCTTTTCCCTCCAACTTTTCATCACTATTTGAGAGAATCCAGCGTTTTCATGAGATGTTCAAAGTATGTTTACTTCAGTTTCATTATTTGTGTTTCCAGTGAGAGTTCGGCCTCAGACTGATCCATTCCTTTGTTTTTCTCACTGTCCATGGTGTCCAAAAAGTATCCTCCAGCACTTCTGCGTGAACAATATATACATTTGAGGACTGTTTCCAGATTTTTTTTATTGCGGTTTCAGTTACTTCTAGTCTTTGCCATTTCTTACAGCTGCTAGATCCCCATGCTGTTGATCATCAGTCCCAGGGGAGCAAGACATGCTACAATTTACATGGTTTTATTCACTCATTCTCCTCATCCAATTTAAATAAAATAAAGACTGAGGCTTCGATTCATTCATTCTTAAAAGGGGCCAGGCACAAGCCCTATCCAAACGCAAATGCTATACCATTAAAGCAAGAAACAATTCAGCCCGGTCGCATTTAAATGACTGGAGGGGATATCTTTCACATGGCAACATCCGCTCAATCCGATTTCATCACTTTCTGTCCACATCGTTCGTTCCTCCCCCCCAGTAGTTTCCTCGAGGTGGAGAAAAATAACGATGTATAATATTAGATTAGGATTTCATTCTCCGTTTTCAGTTTCCACTTTAAATCTCATGACTTAAACTGAAATCGCTCCGATTCAATTCCGTCTATCGCCCAAGGACTGCTTTTATTACTGTTCCTTTATTTAGTCCGTTTCACATCGATACTTTTTTCCACACTTTCCCGTTATTTCTTTCCCATCCACCCTGAATTACTGTAGGCCTTTCACTGTAGCCTGGGGAGGACGTGAGAGAACGGGGGGTTGTCGGCAAGCCGACTGGGCAACGTCGGTGATGCTGAAGGAAATTCAGAAACTTCGAGAATGCTGGGTGTAGTGGACGTGTGCACTGTCTCACTCTTTGAGGCATTACCTGGTACTCTAAATTGAATGCAGAACTTTCTAGAACCTTTGTTGGACTGCTTGTCAAAACCTGAATGCCCTGTTTGCCCCACCCAAGGCACATCCTGTCATCTTTTTTGTGGGTATTAAGGGTGTGCATGTGCCTGGTTTTAGCACACCCATGAAAGACTGGCAGAGGGACAGGAACTCTATGTCACAAGTTTAATGCCCTCTGTGCACTTGGACTGTGTGGACACACCTGAATACAATCAGCCAGGAAACAGAAAAGAGAGTTCTCTCAAGGACGGTGTCTCAACAGAGACAAGTGAGAATGAAGGAAAGCTCGCCTCCTGCCTACACCGCTGCACAATTGCGATTATTCACCGTTCCCTTTTGGCTCAGTGAAAGACGACCGTGGCCCCGGGGCGCTAGGGCTCATTCCGCAGACCGAAGGAGGCAAATAACATCCGTTAGGTTAACTACCCAACTGAACTCCTTGCATCGCATTTGGCCATAAAAGAGCCTTTAGAGTATAAAGACAGAAGTTCATGTTTTCATTGAGGTTTTCCTACAAGCGAAGATGTAGGAAGAGAAGACAAAAAGACAGGAAGTGAAAAAATTATCTGGTTTCATTAACACAGAGTAACATTCGGCACATGTCCGTGTCACTATCCGGAGCTGCCCATTACTGAATGGACCTGGGGTCGACTCAGTGTCATGGACAATGCCCTGGAAGGCAGATAAAGTGTGGTTTCCACCATCACCCCCAGGCACATGGTACCTCCTGAGCTAGAAGCAGTGCGAACTGCAGCCCTGGAGGAAAAGACCTTCAAGGCCAATCCGTAAATGGGTGAATCGCTTAGCGACCACACTCCGTTCCCAGCTGCATGTTGCTCAACATGCTGTGAGGTGACGCCCCCCCCTTGACCGAGGGAGATCAATTGAGGCCACGATGAACAGATGCCAGACACCCGCTGCTTCTTGTCCACCCATTATCTTCCTGATGGACTGTCCACGTGAGCATAGGAGTTTAATTTAATAAATAAATTAAAAAAATGGCAAGAGCTTCATTTTTCCTTCTACTCTTCATGTGCTTTATAATCTATATAACTTGATTAACTTTAACTGACCAAAAAAAAAAAAAGCCCCACACACTTCCTGTCTCTCGCTCCTTCACTCTTGGCCGGTCCTCCCGAGATCACCAGATTAATAAATTACCTGACCCACAAGAGGGAGGGGGATGGGGGGATGGGGGGATGGGGGGTGGCAAAGGGTTATTTTGGACTAATTACATTAACGATCTGAGCTGATGAAGTGACTCTCTTGTGCCCATTACTTCAGCTCTGACCTTCCAGCACCTTCTGCCTCCGCCCTATCGTCTAAGCCAATCTTTTAATGTCAGCCCTGTGAAATGCGAAATGTGCCGTGGAGAGATGAAGAGGTCTCCCTTCAGCTTTCAAAGGGGAGTGCGCCACTTAAAGTTAATTCGAAGGAGGATGTAATGCAATATGCATGATGTTTACTTTACCGCCTTTACTCCAAGGGGCTGGCGACAACCACGCTTCATTCCCGATGCAAATTCATGATGACCATCACCAAAAAACTTCAAAAGACTTTACCTACAAAGCACTGCATTATGTTAATTATTTAGGCTGCACTACTCTGGCCTACCGAAACGGACACAAATCAAAGGTACATTTCAGCAAACCGAATAACAATTTTCCGGACGGAAAGAAAAGTGTTTATGAGGGCAGCGCAGCCAATCACTGGTGCTTTGTCTAAACCCATGGACACCGTGAAGAGCTGCACGAGAGAGACAATGGTGGGTGCAATGGGACTCCATACGAAAGGGGCAATTTCACCATGTAATTAGAGAAAATGGTTTAAATCCTGTGCAACTGTGACACGAGTGCACAACGCATGCATTCCGAAAGACATAAAAACACAGGCACGCACTGTGACCAGACTTGCTGTGCAGAGGCGAAATGCAAGGAGGTGCACATCCGGTCATGCCTCCGCGAAACGGAAACCTTTCAGTACACTATTTACCAGAGCGAAAAACAACCACGGGACCAGTTTGCTTCCCAAAATGGACTCTTCTTGTTAGCATTTGAAAAAAAGACTCAAATTCACGTGATTCCAGTTATGCCACCAAGGTGGCCACACTGCCATTTCATTTACAGCTAGAACACGTGTTGAGTTATGTTGTCATTAAGAACCAATATCATCTACATACATGATGGTGGTCCCTCCCTCCACAATGATCCACATACATGTGTTCCTAACAGTAAACATTGTTAAAGAGTCAGACGTTCGACCTCATGCAGACACAGCCTTCGCCTCGTCTGTGAACGAAAGGGCCACTTAGAAGACCTAGCTTTGGAGATTTAACACCAGTCTTTCAGAGAGCTTTCAGGACACCTGACGATTAGACATTTCCCAGAGTTTCCCCCGACACCAAAAGAAAACCACTGAAATAAAACGAAACAACGCCCAACTAGGGGCTGTTTAAATTTTCCACATTTGCTGCAGTTTGTTGCGTCAGATCCGTACCATCATAAGTAAAACTATACATTTGAATTCGCTTCCACCTCCCGAGTTTGTGCCGCTAGTAAGCAAACTGTTTTACTTGATTGACGGTGTAAAAATTCCGTGGTGAAAAGCATCCGCTGGGCTGAAGACACAAAGGCGGCTCGCGCTGTCCTTGTGGGCAGTGGGACATGGCGAGATGCGTGGGCCTGTGCGCTGACTCATGAGGTTAGCAGCTCCGTCCGAGTCGTGCTGCACTTTACCATCTTTTACCGTTTCTCCGCAAATTGAGTTTCATTCTTCATCTCCAGTGACCGCGTCGACCTGACAGGGCCCTTTCAAAGACCTATTTCTTTTTACTTTTGGGGACACTGCTGCATTTTTGTGAAGTCTGAAAACACCTACGCAGGTGCAGAGAAACAGACAATTCGGCGCAGCAGTCTGGCAAAGGCTTTGTGGTCCTCGGCTGTCGGGACGCGCTTCCGGTTTGGACGACAAAGGGCAGCGTTGGAGTTGTCAGAGATGAGAGAACAGAAGAATGTTTATAAAAGAGCCTTTGAGTGGCTACCAAGAAGTGGTAATAAATCAAGGCCTCCTGCGTAAACTTATCGAAATGTTTATACTGTACAAAGACTTGCAACTTCTGAATATATCAAAAATCCAAGAGCTTCAATAATGTAAGACAAGGCACTGGCTCCTTGTGTGAGGAACAGTTAAGTTACTCATTTGTAGTCATTTTAAATCAGCCACCTAGTTCATGTTAATGTACCTGTACACTATGAAATATCAAAACAAGTTTTGCGAAGTATTTGAACAAATTTTCTCACTGTATTCTAAAAAAAACAACAAAAAAAACTGTCTCTGTTGGCTGCCTCTTACATTTCTTTGACTTTAAATCTAAAAAATGGGGTTGGGGGGGGAAACATTTCTGAAAATCGACTTAAAAAGGTTTTGTAAACAGAGGAATAAGCTGACGGTGAGATATATCAGAGGAGAATTGAAAATCCAATACAGATTTCCCATCTGAGTGAAGTTTTTATGAACTGGGCCAAATAAATGAATTACAGCAGTTTTACCGACAAGCCGAGTGTCGGCCTGTGACAGCTCCACCTCTGCTCCTTTATTCATCTTCATCTCTATGCACTTTTATTTTACTACTGCAAAACCTGTTCATTTTCTGCACTTTCCCAAAATTGCAGATTTGTTAGGAAATTCATTTACGGCACTCTCTCTTGGTCTTTCTTCCCCCCACAGAATGCTGACAGACTTAGAATGCAAACCTGTAAGTGTTGTGGCAATTTGTTGCTACTGTGAAAGATGGAGAGCTGATTCCTGAGTGAATAGGACAGTTTACTTAGGTTCGAGTTCCAGAAAAAGCTGTGTTTCCCAGCATTAATCAACACACGTGTCATGGATCCAAATAATCATGTACTCAAGAGCACAGCCACTACTGAGACCAAAAACCTTCAAAGCTCAGCAACCGCTTAAGGTGGATGTTGACTTCCTCATGCTCCAGGTACCCTAGAACAGTGGGTCACAAAGTGTGGTCTGCAAACCAAGACGGCAGTCGTCATATTTGAGCTTGTGCTGAAACGAAACAACCGGGACTGCAGAAGCTGACTGTTCAACGGCACCTGTATATGTATTTGCTGCATGGCTCCTTGACTACTCATACAAAAGCACTCAAATGAATTCAAACCCCTCCCATCCCTCATGAGCTTGCTTAGGACCAATAGATTATGGCTTCTGTCTTTGTGGACCTTCATTCTGCATCAGCTGACTTCCCTTAACTTCTTAGTGATAGATGCACCCCCCACTGTAATACATCAGAATGGGAGTTCTTTTCTTTTCCTCTTCTCAGTTGTCAGATACCTTATTTGAGATCAGTACATTAGCAAACTGCCTTCATTTTGTTGCTTCATTCTTTTTATTGTCACTTGTGTCAAATGTTTGTGCTCTGTTGCTCCTTACTTAGAAAAACACTACATTAAAATAATTTGAAATAAACAGAATTATCAAGCAATCTATCTGCCTGTCTACAAGAGGTCACACCAAAGGCCGGACTCCCATCATTCTGTAGGTCTTTAGTGTCGGTAGCCTGCTGTAAACATTTGAGAAAATGAACTGCAATGAGAGAACATTATGTGAATGTGAACCATGGTCATGACTGCATTATATGAGCATTTCTGCCCCACAAAGTACCCTGCACTTACCCTGACAAGCATCTGGGGGAAAGGTCCCCTGGAGTTCTCAGGCACATTAATGGGCGGGATGACCCAGTCCCGTTTCTGCCTCCCTGCACTCGGCCGCCGTTGCCATGGGAAGGTAATGACACTGGGCCTCAGCTGGGGTTTTCCATGGTGGTCATCCTTAGATGCAACCTTGGGAGAAAGAAAACCATTTTCCCTTTATTGTCTCAGAACAAGCAAAAGGGCACCAGCAACAGATGAAGAGCTTTAAACAAAAACAGAGGACAACTGAACCACAGTTTGTCTGATACCACTATGTTAATGGTTCATGTCTCTCAAGTAACTGCCTACAGATGTGACATTCAAATAAATACATAGGTAATCATGGCAAATGGTGTTGGACTCATTTAAAGAGCTGTCAGGAGATCAGGAGAGAAGAGGGTCTGAATGAAATGGATTTGAGACACTTTGTAAAAGCTGGAAGAGATTCAGGAGCTCTGAGAGACAGTGGGAGCCCATCCCACCATCAGGACCAAAACTGAGAAGCTACAGATTTTTGAGTTTGGACCTCTTATGAGTGGAACCACCGAGCAGCCAGTGGTGGAGAAGCACAGCGCTTAAGCTGGGCTGTAGGGAGTGATCAGGTCCTGCAGGAATTGGGGTGCAGATCTGTTGACTATCTTGAGGGCCATAACCACAGTTTTGAACTTGACATGGGAAGTCAGTGGAAAGAGACAAAAAGGGAGATATATGTGAACTCTGGAAGGCCAAACAACTCATGTCTCTGCATTCTAAATCAGCTGGAGAGTCTTGAAGGTGGAGACCATAAGACCAGCCAGTAGGGATTTTCAGTGGTGCAGGTGAGATATCACTGTGGTCAGGAATAGGAGCTATGTAGCGTGAAAACCATAAACAAAAATGTCAGTCTATTCACCTGAGTACCAATAGTGAGAGATTAACTCAGATGAAAGACCTTGTGAAGTGCAGACAGGCAGCTGTTGGCTGTTAACAAGTCAACCCTGGAACACAGATGCTGAGAGGACAAAGCTGCAAGCTGAGGGACACAAGGAGCGGTTCCTCAAAGACACTCGACAGGAACACAACATGCTCCGCAGTCGCAACACCGAGGGCTGGAACTGGACCTCAGATCAAAGGGCTGCGAGGTTCAGCATTTCTCCTCCTCTCTCTGCCGCAGAAGATTTCCCTCCTCTCTACTGCTGCCTTCTGGCTTTTCCCCTGCTGTTCTAACTAAGCATGGTCATTACTACCAACGCTGCCTGTTGCACTCGTCTGCACTTTTTTGCACAAATTGCTCTGAGGTATCCTGCTAGGAGGGGGCACTATCCGAAAGTAAACCACGCAGAACTGACTTCCCAGGGGGAGCATTAGAGCTGAGCTGCTTCAGTAAATATCCAGCTGTACATATGAGTGAAAGAGAACAACTTTGCTGAAAGTGACAGTTCCAACCTATGATCTGAGAATTCATACATACAGTATTCACCTGATTGTGCGATGGGACAGCGGGTGGCATAGCAGTTAGAGCTGCCACCTTACCTCTTAGGGACCCAGGATAGACTCACACCTCTGACTGTAGTACCCTTGACAAGGTACTGAAATGATACTTTAAAAGCTTCCCCTCTCCGTTTATGTTACTCACTTCATGTGCCTCACTTTTGCAATGCTGCCGCACTCCAATTAGTCAATCTGCATTTCAAACCCACTTACGGGGGTTTATCAGAAACAGGCTGTGTGTTTATGTGTGTGTTTGCATACCTGTCCTTGTGTGGGCGTCTCTCATTTGACCTCCCTTCCATCTTCCTCGCTCCACTGACTGAGGCCAAAATGTTACTGTTAGACAAACATCATGACGGCCTTCAGCACGCCGCCTTCTCTTTATATATAGAAGTCTCCTGAATACCTGACTGGAAAATTCCAGACTTTGCATGAATCCACAAAACACAAACGGTGTGCACGTGTGATCTTCCAGGAACTGCAGAGCCACAAACAAACAAACAAACACAACAGGGAATGGAAGTCTGTTCCTTACACGTTTTGTTTGTGACCCCAATGACACTTTTACCAAAAAGTCATAATCAAGCGAATGCTAATAATAAGGGCATCCCTCCATTCATTTGTTGTTTTAGTTCTGTAAATATGTCAGAAAGAGCAGTTAAGTGGCTTAGTTGTCAGTGCTGCTACCTTGTGACTGAAGGACCCGGGTTTGAATTTGTGCTTCTGCTATAGATCAAGGTACTTACCCTTGTGTACTTAACTTGAATAAACGGGCGAATTGCTCTAAGTAGCTTAGCATAGTGTCCGTAACATTATAAGTTTCTCTGGACAGAGGTGTCAATTAAAGCATAAACTGCAAATTTTTTGCAATGTCTACAACCACTTGTCCTGACTGGGGTCGCAGCGAGCCAACCCTGCAACACCGGGCGCAAGGCCAAAGGGGGCTGGGACACACCCTGAACGGGACGCCAGTCCACCGCAAGACACCCAAGCAGGGCTCAAAATCCAAACCCACCACACTGCAGTCACAGGCCAAACCAGCTGGGCCACCACGCCCCGTAAATCAATAAATGTTACATTGAAATATTGACCAATTAATTTCAACACACAGAGGCAACATTCCTCATCTTGTTACTGATCTCCAACACTCAGACAAGCTGTAAAACCACTGGAAATTAGTTGAATTACCGGAGCTGAACCACCGGAGACAGCTGGTAATACAGTGGTTAGAGTTTCTGCCTTTAGATCCAAAGATCACAGGTTCAATCAGCAAGGTGCCCAAAGTACAAGGACCCCCTGAGCAAGGTGCTGACCCTAAAATTGCTCTAGTAAATCGGTAAGTAACTGTAAGCTTGTAACTGTAATAACTGTAACCTGAACATTGTAAGTTGCTTTGGAGAAGTGTCAGCTAATTGAATAAATGCAAATGTAGTCAAAACTCCTACTTAGATGCTCTTCAATGCCACCTACTGACTAGAGTGTAAACGTAGCATTTGTTCCGCCGCAAACTAATATTTGAGAGAACAGAATGTAAAACTGGACCAAGGTTGTGTCTTCTAAAATCTGTAAGTAGACCGTGATACAAGGAGCATGTGCATTATGGTATGAAAATCTCATCATCCCATTATGCCAGCATTATAGCAGTATTATGTTTGAAAGTCATATGAAAAGTACAGTAACAATGCAAAAATAGTGACGACACACTGCTGTGGCAGCCAGAGCGCATTTCTGTCCGTCATGGACCCTGGGAATGAGCCACACCACAAGACCCATGAGAAACCTTGTCGTCTTCCACTGTACCTTTGAGTAAGATTTTTATAGGCCCACCTATAAAAACGAGCACTACGTGAAAGCATGGACTATGCTAGTTATTTTCCATAAAAATTTGACCGCTGCTGGCGTAAGCAGATGAAAGATGTCCGCTATGAGGGCATGTGAAAAATTCAGAGTATGGATCTCGGCAGTGCGATACAAATGGCCGACTGCGGTCCTGGTGACTTGGATGACAATCCCGCTGCGGGCTTTCGTCCTCCCCTCCCGCTACAAAGCTCTCCCGCCCCACATGCCTGCTACGATGCTCCAATCGGACACCCAGGCCTCGGACCTGCTATCTGCCCAAGAGCGCCTCGCGCTTGGATCCGCAGCCACGGGCAACAGGAAGGAAAGGAGCTAAATCAAACATGGCCCAGCCAGCAAGAAGGCAGCCAGCAGGTAATAAAGCAGAGGCCTTGCAGTGCCCCCCCGCCACCCCCTGCAAGTCGAGGCGGCAGCGAGGCACAGGAGCGTGAAATCAATTCAGGGTATTTTTAACCTCCTACCTGTGCGGCTCGACAACCGCAGTAAATAAATGATGGCACTTTGAAGCACAGTGTCCTCTAGGCATTCATCAGCATCGATGGTGCCAAGAGCCAGACACACACACACACAAACATGCACTTACACCAATCCATTCAGCCGACGCTTCTCGTCAAAGCAACTTACAGTGTCAGTCGAGTTAGCGATTTACCATTTATGGACGGTAATTTTTACTATATCAATTCAGCACAAGTACCTCGATCAAGGGTACGACAGCAGGAGGTGGGATTCAGACATAAAGCAACAGCTCCAACCACTGTGCCACCTGCTGCAGACACACATTCAAGTTAAAATATAGAAATACACAGTGCCACATACACAAGAACATGCTCATAATGTGCAGACACATATGCAGCAATAGCACAAACATGTATGAGTACATTTTTACGCATACACACAAGAACACAAAAAAAACTCATCACAATGAACACATTGAAAAATAAAGTTGCTAGTGATGACTAGTTGTTAGTTATGAGTAAATGTTACATTAAAATACTGACATTTACTTCATTTATCCCACACCAATTATATCTGAGGCATTTTGTGCCACTCTTCTCCAACTCCAAATGACAAAATTAATGGAAGTATCTTTTTTTATTGTTTATGATTTTTCTTCTCGTTTAGTTCCACACTCATGACATTCTATAATAAACGTCAGTGCCCTTGGAAAGTACATTCAGGTATACACCAGCTGCTCAATTTATGTTTGCAACTACAATGCAAGTCTGCAACTTGTTTTGTTTCTAAGTCTAAAGTCACTTTCTGAAGTTGACTGCAGGGTAGCCTCACATTACAGGCAACTTAGAGTCACCAGTGTCCCTAAAACACATATCTGGAGTATAGGAGGAAACCAGAGCATGTGGAGGAAATCCAAACAAAGACATGCAGAGCATGAAAACCTCACACACAATGATCAGGGTTTGAACCTATGCCTGAACTGCCCGGTTGTTGTGAGGCAGCAGTGTTACTCGCTGCGCCACCATGTTTCCGTGTAGGGAAAGAGCAGTTTGAAAACAGGAGTCACTGGTATCGCTTCTTTAGTATTCCCTCCGCAGTCGAACTCAGACAAGGGTTGCAGCAGGAGGTGAGACCATCTGAACAGATGGACCCGAAGCTTCAGCAAAGGCCTCAATCAGCAAATGATACCTATGAATACCAGGTGATCATTTCTAATCCAAACGGTGATTTTAATTAATCAGCGGTTAAAAAGACAGAAACCTACAAGCGCTGCAATGAGCACAATTGGTCACCACTGTTTAAATGCCTCTAAGAAAAATGTCCCAGTCAATTTTAAACACAACCGTGAATTTCTGTTTTCATTTGTGTGAAGTAATAAAAGATGATTATGGGAACGTAAGCAATTATTCTAGATCTATTAAGGGACCCCCCTCTCTTCTTCCCAGAGCAGAAAAAATAATGAGTGCCTGCTGTCCTCCTGTCTGCTCATCGTCGGCTGCCCCGCAGAACGGCCCGGTGCTCACGCACTTATTGTCATCTCGTGCTCTGCAGTGTGATGTTCTGGGGGAGACGCGTGACACGGTGCCTGCGCTCAAAGCTGTGCACAGTTACTCATCACCCCGTGCCACGCAAGCCTGGAGTCAGCAGGTGAAAACACGAATGCTCTGCAGTGAGTTGAGAAAGCCGAATGCCGTGGCCACCTGTAAATGAGAGGCATCGCAACAAAGGCCCTCCAAGCGCTCGGTGCTTCACGTTCCGCTTCACCGAAGAGCTGAGTCTGCTCCAGATGGCTCTGCCTCCTTTTATTTGGGAATTCCCTTAAGGCTTCAAACGCCAGATTAGCACTGGAGCCTCACAGCTCCTGGGATGTTGGCTGAGACCTGGCTTCGACACGTTGCTACAAGTTAATAATCACTGCACGTCACTTCGCAGGAAAGTGTCTGCTAAATGAATACGTTTGCTTTCAGAATGAAATGGACCGTTTCCTACGGGATCGGCGCAAGACCACCTCCCTGGTCCAGGACACTTGTTGAATGTTGGACAGCTGGGTTACACACTCAGCATGGCTGGGGATGGAGTGTCTAAAGAAGGTGTGTCTTCAATTATGTGGGTGGGGTTTACTGCTGCAAGAGGGAAGTAAGTGCCTGGAGTGCTTAGAGCACCTCCCTTTGGACTCAAAGTTTCCAGGTTCAAATCCCAACTCCTGCTACCGTACCCCTGATCAAGGTACTTACTCAAAATCAATACAGTACAAATCATCCTGCTGTTTGAGTAAATCCTAGGTAGCTTAATATGCACACCTCACATAAGTTGCTTAGCATGAGCTAAATGACGAAATGCAAGTGTAAGGGGTGTGTGTCAAACAGCACGGGAAGGGCTAAGTATGGCCAAAGGGGGTGTGTCTCAATCTGATGCTGGGTTGGGCTGTATAGGGGCGAATGCACAAAGCAATACAATGCAGTAACAGGATGGAGGGGGAGGATCTTACCGGGCTAATTGTGGGCGACGGAGTGTGTCCCACCAAGCTGAGCTCAATGATGGACTCCTCCACGAGCCGCTGTACACCGTCTCTCCCAGGTGCCTCCAGATGGGGAAGCTGTATGGGGCCGGGTCCGTTGTGCTCTGTGTGGGCGGGGCCATCTGTCCCCGCACCGAACTTGAACTCGTTGTTCCTGAGTGCGACAGCCTCACTCTCCCGGCAGTCTTTGGAGGGGATGCAGCCAGGGGGGTGTGGCCAAGAGGTTAAAGGGGTAGATTGAGGGGGGGGGGGGAAAGAGATATGGTATTAGCTTACCACTCACTCACGGTTCCTATGAATGCCTTTGTGACGAGACCCCTTCTTCCCGCATCCAGTCTGAGCCAACATTCACACCCAGTCCGGGCCTCTATGCTGCTCGCCCAAACGACACTGAAAGACATTTGAGGGACTCCAGCGGGGACCAACAAAAGTTCTTCCATCAGCCTGACTGCATCTTCGTGTCCGAAACACAGCTGCGTGAAGAGCATCGCGGTCCGAGCCCTGTATCGCACACACCTAACACATATATGACGATGCTTATTCCGGTTCCAAAGAACACTCATCTATAATCGCACTCGTATTTATTTCGAGGGGCCGCTTCAGTTCACGACAACATTTTAACGGCAAACGGAAAAACGTTCTGCTGTACGAGAACGGATTTCTCCTTTGTGCCACTTCCATTAAACACGGCACACGGCCCATTAAGCGCGGGAGGCTGCAGCGCGAATGTGGCTCCTGCGTAAACAGCCCCCAGCAACACCGCCTGCTCTCGCTGGAGCCTCAAATCAGAGAACTAATATGCAGAAAATTACCATGAAACTACCGAAATTGCCTTCATTGCCCCCCCGACCGAAAACGAAAAAATAAAAACATTCAGATAATTAAGATATGTCACACACATTGCTTTCGCCAGACGAAATCAATATATTAATTGTGCTTTATCAAATGAATTTAATTTAGCCTCAACGCATCACATGCGGTGCGGAGATTTAGCATCGGTGCCGACGCACCAGCCGAAGGATGTTAATGCGAGCCTGTCGCAGGAACATCCGAGAATAGTGTGATGTGGAGGAGAGAAACCGCGCTCTTAAAAAGCATAAAAGGTGCCGCTGGACCGCAGTCATGCGTCTGAGTGCTGGAATAAAGAAAGAGCACCTGTTTTCTGACAAGCCCTACAAGCCCAGTATGTACGCACACCCATATCACGTCGCAAGTCTGTTCGCAACTTGATTTGTTCTTAAATCCAGAAGTTATTTTCACCACCGAGTTAAAAATACAGACATCCATCAACTACAGCATACATTGGAGCAGGCAGAACAGCACACCCCGAGGGAAGTCAAAGCTACGTGTTGAGAGTTGTTTTGATGAGCAAAATGAATTGTAGGTGTAAAGCCTACCCTTGGCTGCAAGGCTAAACTGATGCCTCAGGCTGGGACCAGTGATTCATTCTCAAAGCTCAAAATACTCAAACCCCTAATGGCTAGTAAAAGCGGTTCTGTCCCGCACAGCTGACAAAGTGGCGCTGGTGCAAAAAGGGGAGAGTGTAAGTCTTCCAGAACGCCCCCCCCCGGACCTATAAGGGAACAGCAGGCTTATACCTGCCTGCAGCAAAATACAGTATGGATATGGCACCGATGGGGATGCGACAACTCATGGTGACACCACGTGACCCTGGGGACACGCACACACGGGTGCAGTAGGTGACATAGCAGCTACAGCTACGGAACTGCACTCAAAAAACCCACATCTGAATCCCACCTCCAACTGTAGAACCCTTAAACAAGATATTTACCATGAAGTGATAGTGAAAATGACTCTGCTGTATAAATGGATAGAAAAAAATTGCGTAGCCCTGAGGGAAAAAAGTGTCAGCTAATTGAAATAATTGTAAATGTAAGTTAAAAGTGCTACAAAATGCACGTCCCAACATGGGGGTGGAGCACGATGCCGAACAGCTAGCCTCAGCACATTGCCATAAGACATATGGGTGCTTATGCCACCCCTCCCACTACCGAAGTCCTTGGTTATCTTCCCGCTCAACCATCCTCATAAACGTGGCACCGATTCCATACATCAGCGCTGGAACAAATGGGCTGCTGTGACACGATGCTGTGCCATTCGTCACCATATGGGGCAGGATTCCTGCATGACGATGCTCATCAGCCCATCCGTCGCCTCCACCCTCCCGCCAACTCCCACACTGTTGTCAGACAGCCCCCTCGGGCCTCCTCTACGGCTGTGGGTGCTAGAAGCAATCATGTCGCTGTCTGCGAAGAGCCGTGAAGGGATCCGGCTCTTTATTATTCTCGCATTTGTCACGGAGGGCAGGGAGATTACACGTCTCCCCGCCTCGGGATTAACCGCACCAGAACGCCGCGCAGCGGTGTAATCCATCCAAGAAGATGAATAAGAACATGCCACACCGGTGGCTGCCTGTGTCATCTCTGTCCTCACTGGGAGCCAACCCAGAAGAAAGATCCTGTCATGTTGCTTGTTTGCCGATTTAGGAAATTACAGAGCAGTCATACCAGTATAATTGCACCATTTTAATATTTTTCATTTATACATTTATCAGACACTTCTTCAGAGTGTCAAGCAACTCAGAGAAAACAAAAGTCAAACAACAAACAAAGGCCTTGAGACGCACAGGATGATCGACAGACACCTTGCCAGTCTGACACTATGTTACTGGTTCACATCCCTCCAGTAACTACTATAGAAGTGACATTCAAAGAGCAAATACATAAATCACAGTAGATGGTGTTGGGCTCATTTGTGGAGTTGTCAGGAGATCAGGAGGAGATCAGGTGGCTCTCAAAGAGATGGGTTCAAGACCCTTCTTGAATGCAGTAGGGATTCAGCAGCTCTGAGGGTCAGAAGGCGTTCATTCCATCATGTTGGACGACAGACTTTCAGGTGTGGGCCCCTTGGAAATAGAACCGCCAATTTGCCAGAGCTGGAGGAATGTAACATCATTTGAAGCACACGCTGCACTTCCCAACCGATTTTGTTTTTTTTTTTTTTTAAATGTTGTATATTTAGACATGTATACTTGAAAATGACTTGAACGGTTCTCTTATTTTGTTTGATAGCCATCCATCAGGGAGAAAAAAAATACTGCTGATCTTAATGAGAGGGGGGAGGCTGGTGCAAATTCAGCCGTTCCTTCCAATTCAGCATTTTCAAGAAATACATGTCTCAAGTTTTATGCCTCAAAGTAACTATTAAAAAATTAACTGATTCTGTGTAAAATTTTAATTGTTGGTTAACCAAACACTCAAAATTACTAATAATCATCATGTTATGTTGGAAGATGGTGCAGAACATGCACTTCCTTTTCAAAACTGTCTTCATGATAAAATTTATTTTTATAAACTTTTATACAAGTACATTTTCTCCAAAATTGAAAAAAAGTGACTTTCACTTTGCTGATTTTTATTTCATACTTTAAAATCTGGAAAACATGTTTCAAAAACATAGTGACACAATGGACAGTCCATTCATTCCAATATCTGGCCACCTGAGGTCTGGTTAAGAGTGGATGAACTGTATGTCTGATTTGTCTTTTGATGTTCCAACAGTTACTATCACATTTACATAGACGCTTTTCTCCAAAGCGACTTACAAGGGATACTATGTAGTGTTATCAGCCCACACACCTTATTCACCAAGGTGACTTACACTGCTAGATACACTACTTACACTGGGTCAGTCATCCATACATCACTGGAAAACACTCACTCTGTCACTCACACACCATGGGGGAACCTGAACAGCATGTCTTTGGACTGTGGGAGGAAACCAGAGCACCCAGAGGACACCCATGTAGACACAGGGAGAAAATGCAAACTCCATAAAGATTAAGTGGGGATCAAACACAACACCTCCAGCAATGTGGTCATGCTAACGCAGCACTGCCGCACCGCGTTGAGCTGCGAGATGAGAAGATGGCAAGTGAAGGACAGGGAGCATGTTAACTCTCAGGCATCAGCAAAGCTCATCCAAATGTGCAGTAAAAACCCTCCGTTTACCTCGGTCATAAATGACGACAGGCCCAGAACATTCCGGTCGCATGCCAGCAGAGATCAGACAGCTGAGCAGCTGCACAGGGACCTCAGACTGGACGCACGTACACGCAGCCACACGGACCATCAGCGCAACACGTTAAGGATTTTCTGCACACAAATGCATCTGTGCACCACATTTGTTGTTGACTGTGCCATTTTAATAGCTACTAATCAAGAATGATATTTGATGCTGTTTTGATACACTAACGCTCTGTGGAATGTATTTCAAATTTTGGTTGCGTTTCACACAAAATGCGTCACCTGTCCGACACGCCACTTGCGAGGGCTGTGATGAGAGTTTTGATGAAGTGCAGCCGAGGACAAGCGGTAACATCCTCCTACTTTCTCCGGTATAATGAAGCTGAGCACAGTACCGAACGCAAACGGGCATAAATCACTGCCCCGAACACCATCCATCTGTATAACGGATGCCTTGAACCCGAGGAACCCCACAATGCAACGGGCAGCCATCCATACGTGTCTGTATAATGATGAATTAGCATTTTGCTACACGGTCTCCGCAGGGAGCGATTTGCTTTATCAGTTCTTCAACGTTGCATTTAGCCCCTACAAAGGGGTGAAAACATCCGCCCTGACAAACTTGGAGATCCAAACACAGATTGGTACTTTAGGATATATTAGTACAGGTGTACGTGTGTGTTAGAGTGGTTAGAGTCACTGCCTTTGGATCCAAAGGGCACAGGTTTGACCCCCCACCTCTGGCTTGAAAATCTGTTACTACAGCCAAACATTTTAAAGTATATTTACATTCATAAAAGGAGCAACTTCTACTGTAGTGACTGGATTTGGAGGCTGCAGGTTCAATCCCCACCTCCAGCTGCAGTACCCTTGAGCAAGGTATTTACCCCAAATTGCTCCAGTAAAATTACCCAGGTGTATAAATGGGCAAAATAATTATAACGTTAACAGTAATAATTGTAACCTTAACATTGTAAGTCGTTTTTTAGAAAAGCGTCAGCTAAATGAATACACGGACCTTATCAGCCAGAGAGACCTGACTGTGTGTATCCAAGCGTACGCTTCCCTTTTCTGCAGGAAACGTGTTGGGAATAAACTTATACAAGGAAGACATTTAGACCAGAAGCGTCCTGATGTTTGGACCTAAAACCAGAGGGAGATGGTCTTGGGGTGTTTTGGTTATTTAGATTTTTTATTCACCTTTTAAGGTTTTACACGAGTTTACCGGAGTCAACTCTTGTTTTACTCTATCTTATGTACTTAAAAGTAACGACTTGGAAATGGTGAAAATTCACAGGTAAATAAGCAACTGCTCCTATTTATCTGCAAATGAATGATCTTTCAATCCGAGTTTGAGTGCATTAGGATTTCTACTTGTATTCTGACATATTATGGAAATGTAGGTTTTTCATGCTGTGTGTTGTGTTCCGTATTTTCAGTAATTATTTTATTAAATTCAATGAAGAGGGGACAAGAAGCATAACAGGACACAGCTTTTGTCCCTATAAGAGAGTATCTAACTTCAGATACCTGGGTGAATACTCCAGCACTGTAAACAGAGTTACTTAGTATTAACCGTTATTTATCCGACACTTTTTCCTCCAGGGTGATCACAATGTGGGGTTAGTACACTCTCACACTGATTTACCCATTTATACACCTATATACTTCTTACTTTCTCAACGATCCTAAGTGTCCCCCATGTTCAAGGACACCACAGCAGGAGGAGGTACTTGAACCTGGGTCCTCGGATAAAAAGGCGATGGCTGTAACAACTGCGCGACCTGCTGCCTGAAATGGAAAACAATAAAACTGCAAATTTTAAGGTATTTTTGGCACCAGCCCACAAGGAAGTTGAACCTACAGCCATCTAGTAAGATTTCAGTCTGAATCCATGACAAAATAATCGATACTCTCCCTCTTTCCACTTCCAAATGGGTTCTAACAGATAACCTGCAGCTGAGATATTTCTCTGGCCCATGTTTCTCACCCTCAGGTCAGAAAAAAAAAAGTACTCCATGGTACAATTCATAGACTTTCTGGTGTAATGAAAGACAAAAAAAGCCATCGAGTAGTACAGAGTGAAAAAGATTTTTGTTACGTGCCGAGTGCTTCATGTCATCAATGAGAAAAACAATCACTCTGTTTTGTACTTGAAATAGCACTAATGTGGTGAGCATGTTGCCAACATAGTGTTTCCAAGCTCTTGTGCCACAGAAAAGGACGAGTATTACAGAGTGAGGACAGGATAGGCATAAAATAACTAAACCAGATCCATCTATTCACTGTGAATTCCAGATGTACTTTATTTGCGACACGCTCAAGAGCTGGAATCCCATTTCGGTTCGATTTCAGGTATGTTTTGTAGCCTAGGAGAGCGTGAATGATGAGGTGCATTTGCGTACATTAGTCTGTGTCCATGTACGTGTCTTATGTGGGCACTCGCGGGTTTGAGTGCGCAAGTATGTGTCTGTGTGACAAATACACGGGTCAAAAAGCAAGTCTGTTGATTCTCAGTTTTGTCCCTGATGTGGTGCAATGAACTCCCAGTGTTCCTCAAAGCTGCTGAATCCCTCCCAGTAGTCAACAAGGGTCTAAAATCCATCTCTTTCACAGCCACTTCTCTCCTGATCTCCTGACAGCCCCATAAATGAGTCCAACATCATCTGCTTTGATTACCCATGTATTTGCTAGTTAAATGTCACTTGTACAGACAGCTACTTTCACGTAGAAAAAAAGCAGAAGAAAATGTTGATGTGCACACAAACAAAACAGCAGACCTTCAACAGCGGTAGTGATGAAACATGGTACACGCTGTCTTCTGTTATCGTCGAGGTCAAAATATTAACCAAACCAAAATCTCAAAAGCTCAGATACTTCAGCCCAAAACTTGCGGCTTTATTCGGTGTGCGTTAAGAAATATTTTAGGAATACGTGCAACTGAAAAGATGGCAAAGCGTTTCTTAATTTACCGACTATAATGAACAATCGAGCAGTCAACATCTTAGTTATTACAACAATTACATACTTAATTGTATAAAACTAAAATTAGGCAATTAAGGGATTGACTAAACATTTCAATAGCATTTTGTTCTTCAATCAGGTATTATCTTTTCACAGTGGTGTGATTTTTGTAAATGTTAAACTGGCTGATGATCTTGGCTATGGAATTATGTCATTATTTTCAAGTGTCACCTTTTCTACCAGGTACAAAAGGTAACACCTGATACACACTTAAGGATACTAGGTATCTTTTCATTCTCCCTGTGCAGAATTATTTTAAATTTTAATTCCAGCTCCTAACCTAAAAAAAAGTCTCAAGTGTCGATACACATTTAAAGAGGACCAATAATACAGATTGTATGTCGTATACAGACTGGCCTGAGTGACGTGTCACAATATGTCAGCTGCTCAGTCTGTTCTTTCCTCAAGCTTAGAGTTTTACTGTCCTCATACCTGTCCTTGTGTGTTTCACTAAATGCCTCAAACATATTTCAAAATCAGAGTTTGTGTTCACTAAGTCTAAAGTTGGAGCAACAGATGAGACGGTGATTAATGCTGCAGCCATGTACCAGTAAGCCGCTGGTTCGAATCCCACTTTTGCTGCAGTACCCTTCATCCTAAACTATACTCTACATTCAGGCAGTAGAAATTACCCAGCAGTATAAATTAATAAACCACTATAAGTTCCATATAGTGTCAACACCAATTTGAAGAAGAGTGTCATAAATTAATATTTCATTTGAATTTAGCTGTGGCCTCTTGAAAGAGAAAATGGAAAAAGCCTTTTACACAGACAGTGCTTTTCTCTGCCCCAGTGCATTGTGGGTTAAAGCACATTAACACAGGGACTTAGTGCAATACGCTACTGAAGTCTTGAACCTAAGTGGACACACTTTATAAATTAGCAGTAGACTATATGAATGAGCTTGGTAACAGGCTCCTTAGCTTCACCAGAACCAGATGTGAGAAGGATTTTTCATGGTGGTTTACCCAGCGAAATGCAGACCCTGTTGTTCTACATCCATCAATCATGCTAATGGAATAGAAGTAGGCCGACTGACACAAATTATATATTTATTTTGCCAGTGATTATCATTCATTGCTAAGGAGCCCATAGGCAATGGGAATCGATTGTTGGAGATAGTGCTCCCAAGGCATTCTTGACTTCCTTTTGACCTGGCTGTGAGCAAAAAAAAACAACAGGATCCTGGGTGGGGAGCGGTCTGAGCAATATGGTAAAATAAATCACAAAAGGCACATGGTCTGAATTGACGTAAACACCAGGATCCAACAGATGAAACAGAATTCACTTGAAGTAGAGAAAGAAAAATGTATAAAAAAAAAATTAACCCTCCAAAACAGAAGGCATGGGCTATAAATACTGTGGATTTTTGAATACAATGCCTTTTGTCCCACACAATTATTCTTGTTTTTTTGTTTGCTCTTTATTGCCATCGGACAGATAGGTGGGTAAAAACATGTATGAAAGAATCAACTAAAAAAAAAAATAATTCAAGAAAATAATACGAAAAACAACCGGAAAAGGTTTGCAAGATGAGTCAGAGCACTGGAAGTCATCCAAATGGTTTTGGCCAGAACATGAGCTATAGTTCGATTGCCCTCCTGCTGTAGTACTCTAATATTGCAAATCCCCTTTTAAAAAGGTGTGAGATAATTAAGGGCAATACTGTCAATTTAGTAGTTGTGCTGTCCAGTATATTCTGATTTAGCGATAATATTGATAAATATGCCATAAATTATTCAGACTGACATGGCACTGCTACACCTACAATGATTTCTCCGTGGCAGATCACCTTGAAATGGCAAAGGCAATCGGCAGACAACGCTGAAGTTAGATCACCACCTTCTCGTTTCCCTCGGTGACAAAGATGGCACTTAGGGTGGCGTGGTCACACTATCACAGCAATATGTCATGTCAAAGGCTGGGTGATCCCTTCCGATGCAGGGACCTCCCATGACTAAGGCTAACCAGCCCTGGTCAAAGAGGAGTTCACCAGGAGAAGGGTCATACCAGGGTTAAAGAACTTTGCCGAAAGAGTAGGATGCCAGCGAACCTGAGAAGCTGACTCAGCACCAAGATGATTGCTAAGTACAACCAATGCTTTTGTCCAGAAGATACTGCGTTCCCTTCCTTGTCAGTATCTCCTCTGCTTTGAACACATGCAAATGTGTCTACGAAGGACAGCTGCCAGAGCAGGAGGAGGACTGAGCTGAGGGTCAAGAAACCAGAAAAGAAAGACATCCTCAGGAGCCAGACATGCGAAAGGACTTTTAACATTTTCTGCTAAATAAAAGTGGGAAATGTAGATGAGAAGAGCATGTGAATGGCTATTAAACAAGAAACCCACAGGAGTCATGTCAGGATTAGTATTGGGGGACGAAAGGAATGTGGTTGTGGGAAGGCGGCATCTTATTTCTAAACTGTGACCCACCACGCTAACGTACACAATCACCTAAGCTGAGTTGAGCTAGAAACTTGTAAAGGCAGTTAAAAAAAAAAAAATAAAAAAATAAATAAATAAATAAAAAAGGTAACCCCTCTGGCAACATGCGGCCTGAAAGACCTGATGATGGAGGATCGTTTGTGGCACCCATAATCTAATCAAAATTTCCTCTAAGAAGATGATCTGCTATAACTTCAAAAATCGATGCACGCTGGACAAATGGATCAGCTTTTTCAAACTATTTATCTCCACATTAAAGGCCAATAAATCCCCAGGGCCCTTCCGCAGGATCCCGTCTCGCTGCGGGGACGGACCACGTTATTGCAATATCTTTCGTGTGGCGAAAGCAAGCCGTGGCCCGAAGGCTCAGCCAGCTATAATCTGGTGCTACAATGTAATCATCTCACTGCTGCCTGCAGATACTCCAGCCGAGCCAGACGCCTTTGGAGATACAAAGCGCCATGATGTGAAGCTGTATGTTGACAGCTTTTGAGAGTATTAAAAAAAAGCACTGTAACTGAGTGGTTTGCAGACACAAACTTGTCACCTGAAACTTATGGCCTTCGGTCCAAAGAGAGCCCTTGCTGTAGTACTCTGAACAAGGTATTTAGTACACTCCAGTGAAAATATCCACATGTCAATGAGAGAAATAAACACCGCTTCAAACAAAAGCAGTCGTTGGCCATACAGACTATAAACAAAATTATAAAACTTGGAAAGAGAAGACTTTCAAAGAGAGATTAAGATAGCCAACTGGCGGTGGTTTCGGAGATGGACTTGTAGTGAGGGATCAGGAGGACGTGGAAAGGGTGTCACTGGGTAAAGTACTCGGCAGTAAATACGGACAACGCAAAATGTCAGTTTCTGGAAAAAGTTAACGTGGGGCCAGTGAATAAAATGTAAAATCCTCCAAAGTTCAAACAGGTAAAGCTGTAGTTAGTCCTGGCTTTCGGAAGAATGAGTACCGAGTAAAACTTTCAAACACTTGTCAGCTTATGCTGACAAGCTCTGTCTCTTGTCTGGAAAGAGACCGTTGGACAGAGACAAAAACAGCTCTTCCTACTCTGCGTGCAGGAGACATGCCACCTCCACACCCTAGTGGAGGTGAGCACACAAACAGGATAATCCTCTTCTAGCTCCCCTCTCCTGCTCTTTGTAAGATGGTTTTTCCATTTGACTGAATGTGTGATGAGGACACTGATGGTCTTCAGAGGCGCTCGTCCTGATAGCAGGGTAGGCCGCGTCTGGCCGCGTCCAGCTGCCCACAATGCCGACAGCAGGGGAAACAAAAAGCAAAAATGAACCTGATCTGAATCATTGGGTAGCTCTTTGTTAGAGGCACAAGTGACATTTAAAACAGGACAAAGCCCTGCGACAGAGGGGGGAAATCAGCTGCACAAGTGACAGTGCCAATAAACATACCCCCCCCATGCCCCCACCAAACCCACCCACCCACCCACCACTGAGCCAATTTACCAGCAAGAGGCTTGCCAATAGAAAAATCGAACCCACCTATAAAAGGAACTCAGCAGACCTGAAATCACATTGCAGGCCATAAGTGCAGTGTTGCACTGCAGGTTATTTACGGGCCGCCACCGGTGGGACAAACGATGACCGTGACCCGGCCACCAACTGACTGACCGGGGTCTCGGTGTGCGGTTTCCCCGTATTCCTCCATTGCACTTATAGCTGCACATCAAGGGCCAGAAGGGGACACAAGCTGGTCCTGGTGTTGAGGTGAAAGATAGAGTGCTAACAACCTCAGAACCCTTCTGTACAGTTAATGTTTTAAGTGATAAAAAGTGATTTATTTAGCTGAGGCTTTCCTGCAAAGTGACTAACAGTGCTAAGCTTCTCATAATGATTCACCCATTTATAAAGCAGGGTAATTTTTAGTGTTCCAATTCAGGCTAAGTACCTCGATCAAGGGTACTAAAGCAGGAGGTGGGTTAGTGATAAAGAGCATAAAGCAGGAAGGCACTGATGGGATTTGGAGGACTGCTTTGCTAACCTCGTGGCCAGCAGGTACTGTGATACTTAATGATACAGAGATGTCACCTAAATATTGCCGTTTCTGGTGCCAGGTGATGCCATGCATATGTATCCTTGAGCAATGTACTTGAATAGCTTCAGAAGAAATATTTGGCTGGTAAAAAATATTGAGCTTGGCAAAGAGAGCTGTGGTTCATGCTGTTCTCCTTCTACAGTTCTGAGGTTTGGATTTTTGTCTATCTAAAGTTACAGCCTCAGATCCCTGAACCCTTAATGCAAACTGCTGCTATACTCTCGAGCTCTACACCAAAATACTACATTAAATAACCATCTACAAAAACTGGGATACCACGAGTCTCCTGAAACACCCAAGAAATGCTTTTTACATGTACTGCCACCATCCCGCTTCCTTAAATGGCTGTGCCGATGGTCAAGACCTTGAAGGTAAAAGCTGCTGCCAATCCACACCTGAGCACCCTCTTATCAGTGAGAGAAAGGAAGGAATCAATCCCTAATCAGGTCCATTCTCCACAATAATTAGCTTGGTGTGGATAAACAGAACCAGAACGTGGCTGAATGTCAGTTGCACAAAAGGGCAGCTTGTTGTCCATTTCCTGCTCGATGCCAAATTAGATTTGTCTCGGAAATCACAACAATGAAGCCTGTATTGACCCTAATGAACTACTCGGTACAAATCGATCTTCGTCCCTGTCACTCAGATGGCCACAGACACCACCCCCGTGGGTCCCTGTGCAAGTAATTTGTTTCATTAAAATTTCCCAGAAGGCATCAGTGGCCAATTCCCTCAACTATTACCTGGCTTTAAAAAAAAAAAAAAAAGAAAAACCTGTCAAAGTTCATGTCCCAGTATATTTCCACCATGGGATGATTTGATATCTTCAGTGGATGATGTCAGGAACAGTTGGCTGTCCCAAACACCACAGTTTGCTCTAAAGGTCGTGTCGATTTGACTGCTTTAAAGGCAATTTCCTCCCACCATTATTCCCATTTTATCATCACCGACTCCGCTATAAGGGCGAGAAAAAAAGCAAACTGCACCGTAGTTCTCAAAAACTGCACACATTTTCCATCCACCCCCCTAGATCGGCATTACCACACAAGCTACTGATGTTCCCGAGTCGATGTTCGCATGAAGTGGGGAATGACATTTGACAAGGGTAATAATGCCGCAATTCTGCCATTAAGAGCCTTGGGATGTGCTTTGTAACTGGTCTGCATGGTGGACTGGCTGTACCCGGGGAAGGAATCCATGGAAACTGACACCTGGCCTGACCTGGTCAGACCCTTGGCCATCTGCAAGGGGAAGACAAATAATGGGGTAGTGGGCGGTGCACGAATGGACCGATCATAACCCCACACTGGGAAGAGCGTGCAGGAAGAACACATATATCATGCATAAAAACCAGCAAGATGCCAGAATCAGTTACCAAGTTCAGAAAGAAAAAGCCTTTAATGGCACATAATAATCCGACATGCTGGATGCGCCTTCAAAATGTTAAAAATACAGAAAACAAGTGGAAGCATAACTATAGATTAACGAAGTTTGAAGAATAAATTAACAAATGTTAAAATAAGTACGCACAGACTAACAGCAGGGTTAAACAACGGTGTAGCTGGACACAAATACATTACTGTACGATAAATACCATGTCACCAGTGGAAATTTCAGTTGGATTAAATTGATTTATAGCAGACAGTGGAATCAATTCAAGCATGAATATAGATTACGGTGTGCATTTCAGATGTTGATAAGGGACCTGTGTCTTACTGTTTGACACCTGATTGCCAAGTATTGCCTCCCAGAAGGGTGGGGTCAGAAACTTGTGGTAATCAGAGAAAGGTCTGACCTTACTTGTATGCTTTTTGGCCCTGTAACTGCCGCGATTTCAGCATGTTGTATACAGTGGCTGTGTGGGGGAGTTAAAGGTCATTCACTGGCATTAGTCAAAGCTAATTTAGGGACCATGGAGTTTCATAACAACCTATATTCAGAATTTGATTATTGAATGAAACCCGCTACATAATTATCTCATAGTCAAACATGGTCATATTTTAATGAATAAGTGTGTGTTCAAATTCAATTACTGCAGCAAAAGTTTTTCTACAGATCTTCAAGCCACATTTTGTGGATGTGTGTGCCTTCCATTTCACCAACAATGGTCTCATCATATCTCAGACAGCTTAGACTGCTGTGCTAAGGAACAATAGTGGAGAGTCGCAAACACCCAACGGGCTTGACTTGTTGACAAATGCACAAGGGTAAAGAAAATTTCCTTTTATACTCGGTGAAAAGTAGTGAAACTCAAAGCAGGCAAAACTACCGTCTCGTCTCATGTGCACTTTTTCAGTAGTTAGAAAGTGCAGTAAATTGTTGGGGGGGTCATACGATGAACAGTCAGGACACCATAGGTGTACCTTGCTGCCCATCCCCACTCAGCAGTGTGTTCTTTCCAGTAAGGTTCATATTGACAAAAGACACCTCGAGAGAAGTCAGGCCTCCCACAGACCGGATGACCCGAGTTCTGCGGCTCATCAGTTGGCCTTCAGCATCCTCAGCATGACGTGTGCCTTCGCACCTGAGCCTCTCAACACGATGCCCCCCAAATCCATAATGTCCAAGAATAGATGGCTGCAGGATGCCGTCGAACTGAGTCTGACGGTCAGACTTGCTGGCAGGGAGGCTGACAAAGGCTGGGTTTGTACTAGAGACAAAATTTCCTGTAGGCTACACTGAGCAAGTTCCTTTCGTGGACAAACGTGAAGGCCTAAGATAACCACCTGAAAACCTTTAACACCAGATAGCTAAAGCAGCTTGTTCTCTATCCCAAGGAAACATCACACAGCTTGGCTGGTGCTCTAAAAGATGCATCACATTGGGGAAAAGTCCTCAACGAACTCATTTTGATATTCAAGAGCTGGCGCTCAATATCTCATTTGGTAGTCAAGAGCTTCTTTGGCTGGGCCAAGTCTCCTCTCATTCACAACTTAATAGCTGCTTCATCAGAAATGAAAATTTATGTGTGTATGGCCCTTTGACAGCAAGCTCTCCAACTTATTCTATGATGCACAAAATCTTATCATTCATTAAGGCTGGCGAGCGTGGCTGTTTCATCAGAGGATGATATATGTTTTATAATGTTTTGGTGGAAATTCACGTCAAGTGCATTTTCATCGAGCCTTAAGACATATGCAGATCATGAAAACTTAGGAACGCAAATTAATTCAATCTAGATAGATACAGGGCTGAAAACCAGGTTGTCAGAGATGGATACACAAGTAACTAAACTATAACAGTAGAACAATCGCAAACATCGAGGACAGTGTGTTATGTTCTCGGTGTGTCAGCATCAAGGAGCAGCTGTATTTCCTGCAGCAGTTCACATTGACAGCTCATTTGCAGCCGTCCTGTGACCATCAGGGTGCGATGCACACTTGCTTGTCGTAATGCCTGACATTATTTTCTCAAAGCCACATAAAATTGTGGAGGTGTGTGCCTTTTTGGACTCTGAAAGCTGACATTCTAATTAAAAAGTTAAAGACAAAGTAAGAGTACTGGGGCAGCAGGTGGCACAGTGGTCAGCGCTTCCCAGTCCTGCAGCAGTATCTTTCATAAAAGTAAGCGTGAACTCACACAGTAAAAATTCTTGCTGTATAGACACACACACACGTAGACAGACAGATGAGAACAATATTAATCCAAAAGGAAATAAGGCTATAGCAACATATACATAACTACATACACGAAAAGGTCCGAAAGAGTCAAAGCACAAGGTCACTGAAGCTGAAGCCATTGATCACACCTAAAGAGTGTGAAGCCCAAATGTATCAGTACTAAATATTGATCTTCCAATTGACATCAATGCCCCAAAGATTGTGAAACCCTGGAAAGCAGTTAACATGGCAGGTAATGGACCTTGCGCTGTAAAGGCTACTCTTCAGTGGCTGATTAACGGCCCGCTCTGCTCTAACTCCGTTAAAGATGAACACGAGTCTCCCTGCATGAGCGTTAACAGAATTTCCTTTTTTTTTTGTTAGAGGAGCTATTGATCAAGCAGCACACTGGGGATTTCACATAGCGCTGCTGTGGCAAGAGCAAAAAGCCTGAGCGGGGTCTTCAGTTTATGAAAAGTACTCTCAAAATCAATAATGTTACAAGGCAAAACAGTGGTATGTTAATATACCCCTATATAATCCACATGTGACCGAGCCTAATAACCATGAGATGGCAGAGGAATGGGCTCTTCACCTCTTCAGGACATTCAAGAGCATTGTGATGACGGTAGGATAAATTACATACCGGAGAAAGTATACAATGTCCACATTAAACACTGATAAAGAAATCACAGAAACAGAATAAAGGAGTACACACATAATCATTTATCCTTGCATTACATCTGCAGTTATGCTTACTTTATTCTTAGGCTCTGGTATAACACATAGGATGCATTTTCAAAAAATCCATGTGAATGTGATGCGGATGTGAAAGCTGCTCACAGAAGCAGCAAGAAAGGAAAAACGTGGACTTCTTTGAACTGTGGTATTGGAGCAGAGTCTTTAAGGACAACATAGACAGCCAGGAAACAAACATGGACGAAGGATGGAATCACACCAGAGCTCTCATTGGATGCATAAGGAATGTTACCAAGGTTATCATACTTTGGACACATCACAAGAACACTTTTTTTTTTTTTTTTTTTTTATTGCTCTCCATGAAAAGATGGCAATAATGGGAAAAAGTGTAAGAAAAAGAAGAGCATGAATAGCAACCAGATGGATGAGAATCACAGCAACAATGGACAATCATCACTGTATGCTTTCAACACTAAGCATACAAGTGGAAGACAAAACGGTCTGAAGGGCATCTATACATGTGGTTAACAGGAGTCCACATCAACAGTACTTGACATGCTTCAGAAAAAGATTCTCTCTGGGCTTCTTTTTAATGTGTTTGAACTGACAGCTTCAGCAGGGACTCACTTGACAAACTCACTCGTTGCTCTATTACAACAGGGATCCTGACACAGTCCTGTAAGCCTTACATTTGATATCTAAAGTTAAGGGAATGCGCTGTCAAGTCAGGTAACTCTGCAATGATGGAGAACGATAACATTTCCCTTGTATAGAGACACCTGTCAGACACTTGGAGAATACAGGATGACTCTCCATTTGTATGCAGATGTGAAAACTTTGCCTTCAAAAAGCTAAAGGTAAACAAGAGACGTGATGGACATAGGCAATAAGAATGTCTACTGTGTATTGACGGGTGTCAAAGTCAAGTACTAGATCCTTTGAGTTTACGCTCTCCAGTGCTCCTCCTGCCAATCCGTTAATCTCATAATGATAAATTTCATAGATCATGGACAACCTAGCTTTCGCATTTCTAAAGAGTAACGGTTCATCTCCTGGTTTGAGCTACATGACAAAAATGTTATTCTGACAACCAGTGTCAGCAGGGCAATGAAAAAAGAATTGCTGGCAAAGTTCCATGTCAAGTTCAATGCAAATGACAAGCCAAGAAGTAATTGGTGAAGGGACAAATAAACACAGACATCAACAGCTCGCTAAAAGCCCCATCTTTAAAGCAACTCATGGGCAGAAGCTGTAATTATTCTGGACCAAACCCAGCCTCCGGCTCAGTGGAAATTTTTCAAAGCTTGGTGTTCCTCTCCAGTTCACATGGCTTAGTTACTACACATCATCTTTTCTGCTTTGCAGACACTTTCGTCCAAAGTGACTTAAAGAGCTCGGACTTCAACTGTAGTTCACACTAAATTTTCCACCAAAAGATGAGAGAACTCCTGAATTTACATGAATGAAATTTGCAGATGCTTTTCTCAAAGGTGGCATACAAGTCAGAGCAAACAAAAGTGCATCAACAATAGAACAGCTTTAGACATTTGATGCCATCCAATGCCACTATTTTTGTTGAGGCATTAAATAAGATGCTGCCCACAAATTTGATCGTGATTCAAACAGATGCACGTTTAGGTAAAATGGGTCGTGACAACAAAAGAAATGGATTTTGAGATCCTGCCTGAATGCTGGGGTGGTTCAGCAGCTCTGAGGGACACAGGAAGCTCATTGAATCACATCACAGCCAAAAGCAAAAACAGTAATTTTGGACCCCTGTGAGTAGGACCACCAAGATACCAGAGCTGAATCTTAATGTAATTTACATTTAAAATCTATGGATATCATTCTGCAGATATACCATGTTAATATAAACATAAAAGTAGCATAGGTATAAAATGTGGTAAAGAATGTGCATTTTACCCCTCCAATTTTCAAAGGTCCTACGGGAATCAAACAATATATGTTGCAAAAGCACCGAATGACAAGTCTGCTCATAAGGCTCATTTCATTTCTATAAAAGCTATATGGTGGGAATGGTGTTTTTTTGGCTGGATGATGCACTTTACAGCTCCTGTTATTCTGCAGGAAAACAGATTGTACATCCGACTTTCATGTAGCCTTGGGGTGATACACTCCAGCTGCATTTCATGTTCATATTAGTGGTTCACTTCCCCCTTTCAATTGTCCAACTATGATGTCGTCTAACTGGGGTTAATATGCAAGTAAGCCTTCTGCTCCCGACTTAAAGCCAACCGAAACACTACTGGCAGGAAGAAAGACTTTGCATCACAAGAAGTCATCACCAAGCCTTGCTGTGCAGCACACTTGTTGCCCTCAGGAGTAAACCCATTATAAGCAAGCTGGACATTTAGCCGACAGTGCGCACTGGGCAACCCTTCCTTTCTTAAATTAGCCTTCTCTTTTTGTATGTGCTCTTGAGCATCACCTCCCCTAGCCTAGCTCATAGATGGACCTTCTTCCACTGATGCTCAGGCTTTTTATACTCCACCCTCCGAGCCAAAGACTTTTATTTAAAAGTTAATTAACAACTACAAGAGGGAAAGGGCTTTAATTCTAACATGAGACACAGTCATATGTTAATCATTCAAAGGTAGAGAGAGAAAAAAAAAGTCTTAAAGGAGCCAGCTTTCCTCCACTACTTTGTATGACAAACGCCCTTGCACTTGACAGCAAATTCTGCTTGTTCAGCTGTAACAGGACATGGAAGTCTATTAGACAACTGCTGTGCTGGCATTTGGGATACTAGTCAAACGCTTGTTTGCGCAACGTTGCAATTTACATGCCTGTAAGGAAATGGAAACACTTATTACATACAGTAGTGTGTCTCAGATACCACCACTGCTCCATGTTTCACACTGTTTTCCACAAACATTTTCTCAAAACAGCTACAAATTTAACAATTCCCAGTTAATTGAATTAATCGTTCATGTTTTTATATTTTTGTACACTAAGTTAGGGTTAAAGGAATGTTGGGTCCAATGTTCTTATGAAAGGTCACCCAATGATCTGGGCCACCTGATGAATCACACTGAAGTTCGTTTGGTGACATATAGACAAAGCGGAAGAAAACGATACAGGGACCAAAAAGTCATGTTTGGCTTCCTTTAGTTCCACCCTCTTCTTTAGTCCAGGTCCCTGGTATTTGACATTTAAACTTTGAAAAACATTTAAGAAAGAACTTGTTTTGTTAACTGAGCATTTCCTACCCAGTCCCCATTTGCTGATGCCCTAAATGTGGCCCAGATTAAAGCAGTAGAAAATGTGGGCAAAGATCATACTGTGAGTTAGACACCAGCACTTCACACAGTTGTTTTGACATGATATAAAAATGGGGAGAAAAGTGCAAAGGAATGAAGCAGAAGCAATGCTCTGTATGCACTTTAAAAATTCTGGATTGGCCGGTGATGGGTCGCTCTGATCCAAGGTGGGTTTAACAACCTCTCCAGAGCTGTCAGAAAAAGCCCTTGGATGCGATAGCCCATGGACCAGTGGAGGTGACAGCTCCGTCCAAGCAGAAACGGGGTTCTTTATGGGTCACCTCTCCAGCCGCAGGCCACCGGTGCCAAGGGGCAGGGCTTTTTCCTGCTTCAGTGGGCATCTGAAGAGGTGTCCGCCTCCTACCGTCAGCCCAAACCCAAGCACTCAAGAGGTCTGAAATGGAAACGGGAAGCCAATACTAAGGTGGGACCTCAGACTTGTGAGTACCTGGCCTCAGTCATGAGCATGGTGCATATATGTAAAAGGGGTGGATGGGAAGCATTGCTTGTCTGTTGAAGAGGTCCTCCATGTTGAGCTGAGGACTTCCACAAGTATCACGCAAGTCCACGTGAAGGACATCAAAATGGGTCTTTTGTATTTTTCAGCAATGCACGTGTGTCTGTCAACATATTTAATAAATTAATTAGCTTGGGAGATATTGTTTGCCTCCTTTGCTATTCCTGGAAAGGCCATCACCTTATAGCTTTGTGCACGAGGTATATCAGCAAATGAATAATAGATATCTCCAATGACAGACATTGGAGGAAATGTCAAGACAGCCATCGAGAGAGATCCACTGACATTTTTTACCGTCTCTCCGAGACCATGATTCCATTCTTTACAGGACGGGCCTAATCGCATTTCCCCCTCAACAGAGATGAGAGAGACAGATTAATTGAATTACTCTTTGACTTCATTGAATAAACTAAACAAATTATGCTGCCGTTTGTAATTCCCCAGCAGAATTTAGGTTGAAAATGAAGTTGACGGACATTTTGGATCAACATGTTCGTGTCGAGCAAGTAGAAGGGGCTGGAAAAGAGAGAGTTATCTACTGACCTCTGTAGCTTCAGCTAAAGGAAAATCAGGAGAGAGGTGCAGCCACCAGAACAAAATCAAAGTTTAACCTGGCACAATCTGTGACGGCAACGTCCTTCGTATAATGTCAGTTGGAGCAAAAACGTTAACTTTAGCTAGTCAGTGGATTCTTTACTCTAAGGCAACTTGGAGGACACAACTTGTGAGTATATTTAAGGGTGTTTGTGAGGACTATGTGACATTTACGAACTGATGGCACATATGGCTCACTGCTGATTTGAAGTGAATACGATTCTCAGAAAAAGTGCACTCTAACAGCTGATCTAAAATGCATTCATAAGCAGTAGCAACAACCAGGGCTCTGAAGAAGTAAAAACTGTGTGCTTAAAAGGCAGCAGGACACAATGTTTAGAGCTGCTGCCTTCTGCTCGAAGGACGTGAGCTTGAATGCAAATTCCTTTTGTGGTACCTTAAGTAAGGTACTTACCCAGAATGGCCAACTGGAAAAATAACCCAGTCCACCAATGGGTTTGTCACTGTAAGTAGCTACAAGACTGTACTATTGTAACATTGTAAGTCACCATCCAGAAATTGTCAGATAAATGTAAAATACCTGTCGACTGTGGGACGGCTACATAGACTGCAATCCGGGTGGTAACCTGGCTACACAAAAGTGTGCGTTCAAATTCCTACACCTGTAACTGTATGAATATGAGCAGTTCATCCAAAGATGCAACATCACCACATTTGGAGTTTGTGGACCATGACAAGCGTACGGAAACAATTGCTGCCGAGTTTGTTTAAATTGTGTCGGTAAATAGTTTGCGTCTCTGGGAACAGAAGCTATTTAACAAAGCACTTGCCATCAGGCCATTTGCACAAAGCGAAACAATGGTGTTTCCACTTCTATTCACATTTGTCCCTGCAATGGCACTTCCTCCATCTGTAGTAAAGCCTCTCATTTCATCTCCAGGAAGTAAAACCAAGGAGCAAAAACTATTTCTTCAGTTAACAGGCCAGTACATTTCTGCAATATTAGTTTTGACTGCACTGTTCCCTGATCTAGTATCACTACAGATTCCTCACTTCTGTGGTCCATAGCAGAAGACTGATGGAAAACCCACTGGCAATCATCTCAGCGCAAGGCTGGTGGGTCATGGGGTTTAAAGCTCACATGAAGCACTGGGGATTTGAGGAGGCTGAACAACATCTCTGAACATCACCGCTGCCACAGATACAGCCTCTCACTGTATGGCCTTATTCTTCCATGAGGGTATAAGAGTCAGAGATAAAAACCCTCTAGGATGCACACTTGTACAGTTCTAGAAAGTAGCCAGCCTCTAATATGTGGAGTGTCTCGCCCAGCTTTGGAGAAGGCCAAACAACAGATGAGAGCAGCTGAGGACTCGAGTGTCCCTTTACAGCGGAGAGAGGGGGGATCAGCGCGAAGAAGCAATAATGATAAGAAGTGGCTCATCTGGGGGATCTGAGGCAACACTACATCCCGAAAGCATCTCGAAACAAAACTCAAAAAGGCAAATAAAGCGTATTATAATGAATAATATAATTAGATACACTAGTAGTCCCTGAAGGCAGAATATAAAAGTCTGTTGCGAGCAGTAAGCAACAGTGTCAAGAGTTCAATGCTGCTGAACGCTCCCAGCTGGGAATGGCACTATGAGCATTCGAGAGAGGCAAGAATCTTTTATTGTCAGAGCCATTAAAGGCAAATCACTGTAGATTATTACTTCTAGAAAGACATTTCACCTAGAGACTACTGGGTCTTTGATGGCATGTCTGTGTATGCTTGGTGCATTCCAAATACAAACATGTACGGGCCTGTTTAGCACCACACTTTTTCTTTCAACTACGTGCTTAAAACACTGCAATTCACAACAGAGGTGGGCAGTCGCTGGTAGATGGACTAATTTATCTTCCTCCCATTTCCTTCACCCAGAGTTTTTATTTTCCTCTCCTCAGTGGCCACATGGTTTTTTTTTTTCAGTAGTGAACGTTAGCAGATTCTCTCTCTTTACCGTCATGCCTTGAATGTTAACTCCATGTGCTCAAGAGAACTGTATAAATTGTGATAAATAACTGTCTACTTCCGAGCTAGACTGATTTTGTTGGTTCACCTTACTTCCACAGCAGGTATTTCAGTCACTGCCTACCATGTCTTTCAGCCTGCAAAATGTGATAATGCTTTGCTTCTTGCGTCGCAAAAGCCGCTACTGTGTGTACTTTCTACATCCTATCAGACTGAAACCCAACCCTCCTTTAAGGTACAATAAATATTCCAACCAAAAAAGCATGATACTATTCTATAACAATACTATTATTGTTATTAATTTAACTGAGACTTCTCTACAAAGTGACAGAGTATTAAGCTACTTACAGTAATTTACACATTTATACAGCTAGGTAATATTTGCTGGAGCAATTCAGTTCAAGAACCTTGACGAACTGTACAACTGCAGGAGCGGTGATGGAGCATTCACTAGTAACACTAGACTTGCTCAATGGGCATAGTATCTGCATACCTTATGTAGTAAAAGTTTCTTTTGAATCTTATTTCTTTATATCATAAACATCCATAAGCCAAATTATTAAACTGTTTGTATCCAGGGTGTACCCCATCTCACACCCTTTGGTTTCTGGATAGATAATGGACTTCCATGACACCAGACAAACAGTTAAGAACGAACGAACGAACGAAGACATAACATTAAAGGGCAAGCAAGACATAATTAAATATATATTAAATATTATAAATTGTAAAATATTATACAATTTAAAAATGTCACGCCCACCAATCACCTGCCCAACTGACTGCACCTGAAGCTGATCAGGAGGCGAGGGATAAAGAGGCAACCGGGACGCTCCCGAGTGCGGAACCTCATCGGAGAGGACCGCAGCGCTCCATGATCACCTTGTGTCCCTCGCCTCGCCCTTGTGTTTCTCCTACCCTACTACTTGACCTTCTGCTTCTGTCCTCCCGGTTTTTGTCAGTGTCTTGTCCCTTAGAGTGACGTTCATAGATAGTCTAAACCCTGCCTGTTCCTGACCATTCACTTGCCTGTCCCATTGAATAAAGAAACGCCTGCATTTGAGTCCACGGGCTGGATTCCAATGTACGAGATTACGAAATACACCTTTTAATATTTTACTTTTTTTGAGGTGACAATTTTTGCCCAGGAATCATTTTCTTCTTCCGTAACAAATAATGGTAATGTGACCCCCTCACAGTAAAAATTTGCCCAACGAGGAGTTTTCACAGAACAAATTAACCTCATTGTGTGAAGAATGGCTCTGTCTGATCATGAATTGTCATCAACTGATAGTTATCTTGTGACCTGTAAGCACTTTTTTTTGTCTTGTACTAAGCCATCCTGTAAATCACCTTGAACAAAGGTGTCAGGTAAAAGAACAACTGTTGTGTCCCTCATCTAAAGCAAAGCACACAGTTCAAAACACTAGTAGTCGACCAACATGTGCAGCTGGGTGCAGGGAAGACAGGTGCACAGCTCACCCACCAGGTAACCCATTCCAGGCGAGAGCTTTCCAAACAAGTGGAGCAAAACAATGACCTTTAGACCCAGCGCACGGTGTGTGTCGCCAATGAGGAGCCAGCAGGGGAAGAGAATCAATTTCTAATGAAAGGCGGAACCTCATTCATGTGGAAAGACGGGCAAAGAGAGGACACGAGCGAGAAAAATCCAAGAACCCTTTGTCATAGCAGGTAGCAAGGATTTTTCATTAAATCTCATGCTGTTCAAATTCCAAGGAGGACTTTACTGTTGTACCCTTTACGAAGTTAAGTTTACCCCAAATGCTCCTTCTACAAATACGCGGCTGACTCAAGCATCTAACTTCATTCCACTAGCAAAGTTAGACTTATGACACCGGTTGAATTTCAAGTGAATTTTGGGATACCTACAATATCTAGAGACCTTTTCTGGAACTTCTCAGAGTGCAACAGTACCCTGTTTCTATCATAACCTTATACCCATATGCTATATTTATTTTTCCTTCACATTGTTCTTTTCCTTTTCATGATGTAATCTCAGGTTCGCCCTTGTTCTCCAAGACAGGATGTTCAAATTTTCTCCCCAACCTCAATATTCTGTTTCCTGTTTCTTTATGACCCAATTGTTGTTAATAAAAGAAAGGTACTTAAAATTAAATTATAGAAGTTCGAGTGTTGAGTTTTATATCAGACCTTTTGCAGAAAGATCCAGAGTAGAAACTGGTATCTACCATTGAAATTTAATGAAGTTCACTCAACTAAATCCACTGCCATGCCACCTGGCTCCAATTCATTGCCTTCTCCCACCTTCCTGCTTTTTCACAAGTTTATTAAATATTTATTCTTTGCAGAGTGCAGATGAGACATGGCATTTCGCAGGTGGTCAAAACGACCCAGGTCTCCACTGTCGTCGCAGGCTGAACACACTGATGACTGGAGTACTATTGTTGGCACAGTCAACTGTGAGACAGAGCACAATAAAGACCTATTTATCAAATCATCAGTCAGAGTTCTTATAGTTTAGTAGAAGATTTAGCTTTAAAGTTTTTTTTTTTAAAAAAAAAAAAAAAAAAAAATTTTTAATCACTATATTACCATTTTATGTTTACAGCCTTTTATTTTACTGCGATCACACCTGACCAGTGTGAGACTGTGCTAAAGAGCACCCAGGAGATTCCTTTCTGAAAATACTTAATTTGGAAATAAATTAATCCTTCTTTGCATAACAGGATGGATGGACTCAATCGCAGTGACAATGATTGCACCCTTTCAATTCTAAGGACAAATTCGGAGGAGCAAATGTTCTGGAGGAACTGTGACTGCTGGTGATAACACTACATGAGGTGCCAAGACTGGAAAAGACTGAAAAGATGCACATCCCAGCGGTACAACGGCCACAGAGACATTTGTTTAATGCACATAAATGTCAGTGTCCGCTGCCCCACTCCCTACCTGTCCAAACCAACCAACATCTATTTTTAAGAGTGACCTTTAGGGAACACTAATAGATTGACCTTAACACTGGACGGAGCACCTCTCGACTAGCAGACACGCAGCCCTGCCCTTTAATCTGAACGAATGAATAGGCTGCAAAGAGCATCTGTAACTCGCTGACGGGTATTTCGTGAAGAAGCTCTGATGTGAACCAATAGATTCAGTGACTACAAGGTGAGAAAACATCTCTCTTAAGAAAGATGTCACGCTGCTAAAACAAGATGACAGAAACAGAGAGACAGATTAAGAGGGAGGACTGGCTAACCACCAGAGCCAGCTCTCTGATGTGGAGGTCCACTATACAGTATACGCCAGCTACGAGCCATCATACAAGCGTGTGATGACGGCAGGTGCCAACCTCTGATGCTCCGAGGCACTCGACAGCGACCCACATGCGACAGCATGTCTCACCTCTGCATTCGTACCCTGAGCTGACTGGCAAGGACACGGTCTCTTGGGATCGTGCAGGGAACTCCTCCTGCATGCCAAGTCCACAGAACAATTCCCCGGTGTCCTCTTAAATGACTGCAAAGCATGTGTGTGTGAGAGAATCACACAAGAAATGTGCATGTACACAAACACACACACCTGTGCAGGAACTGTTACTGATCTCAGGAAGTAGAAGATACAATACTCCAACAATTTTTGTGAAGCCCTGTTTTATGGCCCCTTCAGTATTTATTCTAATTTGCTATAGTAAAAATTACACACCTACATAAACAGATAACATCCTAATAGCTTAATGTCCAAACCTGACATTGCAAGTCACCTTGGAGAAAGGAGTCGGACAAGTGAACGAGTGTAAGGGACCAGTTTACCCATAATTCACCCTGTGCTCTGTATGTGAACAGCGTATGTGTTTAACCAGAAGAAGCTCCACAACACGTCTTCGAAAAAAACAAGCTGATGCAAAGAAAGCTCTATACCTGGTTCCCAGCAAAATGAGTCACTGTTCCACGGTAGGCATCAAGGTTTGCCTCAATTCTACCGAAAGTGCTGCTCACTCACTAAATTTGTCAGCACAACAGTGTAAAATGCGTGACACGTCTATATTGTTGCTCCATGGAAGGTCTTATTCTGCAGGTGTCCTTTAACTAGCCTGTTAGTGGTAGGCAGACACGGGGCTGTAGGACCCGAATTACTAAAGGTGGCTTTTGAGGGCCCTGCTCGAATCTCCAAAAGAGATCAGCAGATCTTCTCCTGACAGCTTTATGTATTCGGGTGTTTCTGCAGGAGAAGTAAAGTGCTGTTTAATTAATTGTGTCTTTTCCCAGCTGGCTCTCCATGTTCCTTCTCCATGTGTGTGAGCTTGTGCTTTTTCTGGGAGCATTAAATCATCCCTCACACTTTCCTAGTAACAGACACCTGTTGTAAGGGCTCTCGGGAGACTGCGGCACTTCAAAGAAAATAATGAGCTCCTTACTGTGGGTGTGAGAAGCACTGTAACTCTTCTTAGACTCCTCTAGATATATGAGGCAATGGTGCATAAATACAGCCAGTGTACACATGCTAGCAGGACAGGGACCATGGCCTACCTTCTGGGCACTAGCCTAAGAGCTTATTTCACACTCAGTGCTATGAAATAATCTTAACTTCAAGTCTGCTACATGTCAAAAAAAGACAAGACTTCTTAATATTGGTTGGTTGACCCTTCATCAGGCCCAGATCATCAACTTCATGACCACATACAAACAGCATGTTGAATATTCCCAAACCTAACCAGACCTCTATGCACCCTATAAAGCCCTTTATAATCCTTTTTATGAAGGTTTCTGGTGGATGAATCAGACACCCACATAAGCGTGTCAGTGACTCCAGACCCTCTCTGGAAACTTTGCTCAACATGATCTCTCTCTACAGGACCCCCACCTTTCTGAGCTCAAGGCCCTGACGCAAGCGATGAGTGCCGACATTGAAAAAGGCTTTCGTTCCAACGTGCAATTAACGCACGGCTTCTGGGAACCTTGCAGGGCACTTGTGAATATTAGAGAGATGAGATCTGAAAGGGCTCTTGTGTTGTTTTTTTCAGATGATGACGAGCTATAAAAGGGGGGTGGAGGGAACATGGTACATCATTATGTGCACTAGCTGGAGCTAAAGAAGTGCCTGGGGAAACATTTCCTGATATGGGTCTCCAAGACAAGTTTGCTGCGATATAGTGCACTTTCCACACGCAAGCCTCTTGGTTAGGGTAAATATGGACACCTCCGTGGTTTATAAAGCCTGGAGATTGGCTAAACTGCTCCTGAGGGCTCCTGCTTCCAGGTGTACATCAAGCCTGAGAACATTTTGGCAAGCAAGGTCTCTGTTGGCTGCTCTAGCGCAATTCCCCCAAGTGTGTCCGTACTTATGATTTGGCTTAAAGGATATCAGGATGGAAACACAATTAGAATTATGTTCATCTCTCATCATTGGTTTCATCTAGCTTCCCATATCAAGTTCAACACTCTTTAGAGCCAACAAAATTGTTAAAGGATGTGCATCCCGATACGTACAAGACCTATTTATTTACTCCCTAGAGCCCAGCAAGTGCGCTGTGTTACCCCACCTGCGGCTACTTTGGGGATCTGCTCTGTCTCTGAAAGGATCCTGCTTCAGATACTTTCCTAGACGTGTCTAAACATGAGGTGTTAAACTGATGGGTACTTGAACTGCACCCAAAAAAGCTGAGAGGCAGGTGTGGTGATGTGGGGTGGAAGTGGAGCCGGAAAGGGAGCTGAAGTGCACTGCTCCCACAATAAAACAGTCTGAGTGTCCAGGCCCCATGTGTCAACCAACGCAGTCCAATTTCTTTACAGACTTTACATCTACTCCTTGGCATTCATTTACAGTTTTATTAGCAATTCTGATTACAAAAGCTAAACAAATGTAAAAAAAAAAAAAGCTTGATGCAGCTCTTAGCTTCCTAACAGATTACACATGGCACATATTTATATAAAACTGATTAAAATGGATTATACCGCAGTGGAAGACAGCAGATGCATTTTTATTGCGTTTGAACTGATCTGCTATTAGTTATCCATAAACACATCACACATTCAAAGAGGAGAGCTGAAACATGTATATGTTCCTTCATAATTAACAGGAAGGGAAAAAGCCAAAGTACTTATGCCCAAAAACCTGTTGAGCACACAGATCACATTAAAAAAGAAAAGCACAACATGTAAGGGACAGAAGCAGAAGAGACTGCTGATCTTTCAGTCTTAAAGCAGTCTTCATGATCTGTGATGTAGATATCTATGCACGCGTTTATGTAGTAACTGCTCCAGCTTGAAAGCCTCAGACCTCCACATCCACAGCTGAGCTCCAGTAAGATGAACTGCTACTGGTTCCTGGAACCCAAATACGCTTGCAATGTCATGTATATGTTGGACTTACATGTGCATGAAATAAATTCTATTAAATGCCAAGAAAGTTTATACTGCTAAAAATCGATGAAAATGACATTTAATACATGAAGGATTTTAAATTACCAAGGTTAATGGCAAACATGAAAAGAATTTCATTGAATAAAGATGTAAAATGTAAGAGAAATATATTAGCTTAAGTTTTAAGGAAAATTAAATTATAGTATAGACAGCAGTACTATATTTTTAAGGCTGCCTATATGAAAAGCACCTTCAAGAGATGCGGGAGAGGGACGAAGACCCCTATACTTCAGCCAGACCTCTAAGCTTGGGAACCCGGTTGTAGGCCTTCTCCAAGGCCACAAAACACATGTAGACTGGATTAGCAAACTCCCATGCCCCCTCAATTACCTGTAAGAGTGTAAAAAGCTGGTCCACTGTTCCGCAGCCAGGAGAAAATCCACATTGTTCCTCATTCCACGTGCCAAGAGCCTGTTTCTGCCACGAGGGGCCGCGACACCACGCGCCACCCTGCCCCCTCCTGCTGCCTGTAAGGCATCGCACCAGACCCCTATTTAAGACCTTGCGGGTGGTAGGCCCACATGGCCCCGCAACGTTGCCTTGTCAGGCTGAGCCAGACCGGGTTACGTGGGCGCTCGCCAAGGAACACTACCCAAAGGCCTGGCTTCAGGGGTACATTCCGGTGACCCTATTCTGGGCAGGGCAAACGTTCTCTAGAGGTTTTCTGGATCGCCTTAGTCTGGATCTTCACTCCAGACCTGGTCACCATGGGAGACCCTACCAGGAGCATACTGCTCTCAACAGTATAGCTCTGAAAATCCCTAGATCATACAAGCCCTTCCACCATGACAAGTCCCTGATCCAGGAAGGGCACTTCCTACAAGCAAGATCACAATGCTCAATGGTGGTCCAGCTCACAAGAGACCCATCATCAGAAGTCTGTTCTTCGTTTTGGCCCTGATGTGGTGGAATGACCTCCCTCTGTACCTCAGGGCTGCTGAAATCCTCCCAGCATTCAAGAAAGCTTTCAAAACCCTCACCATTCAGAGCCACTTCTCCCATAATTTCCTGACAGCTACATAAAGAGTCCAACACCATCTGCTGTGATTGTCTATATAATTGCCATTTGAATGTCACTTCTATAGTCAACTACTTGAGTGATGTGAACCAGCAACAAGCTGTGCTTTGATAAACCTGTGCCTGTATCTAAGGCGATTCATCTGTTGCTGATGCACTCGTTTACTCTGAGCTGTATATCACTTTAAAAAGCTATTGCCAAATGAATACATGTAAATGTAGTGAACTGTAAAATACATGACATTTAAATCAAATTATATTCTGAGCAGAGTGTGCCACAACTAAATAACTTATGTCTACTTTAACATGTCAACAGCAGTTCTTTCTAATCAAGGTAAGGCCCATGGGGCTACTTTGCTTTAATACAGTACCCAGGGATTCTTCCCCCTTTGCTATACAGACCATAAGGATTCCTTCCTTTCTCTGTAGCTCACAGGGATGTCTTCTCTTCAGTGCAGCCCCAACAAGTTCCTTCCTTTCACTGTTGCCCCAAGGGGTTCCTTCCTTTCAGTGCAGCCAATAAAGTCCTCCTCTTCACCATAGCCCCCATTCTAATCTCTTTCTTCCCATATTGTCTCCAGTGGTGCTTTGTTCTGTTTAGAAGAGCCCTCAATGGTTCCTTTGTGGGCCCCCAACAGGTCCCACTTTCTGCCCCCTTTCACAGTGGCCTACAGTGGTTCCTTCAATTCAGTAGTCCCGAGTGGTTCTTTCACTACACTTTTCCCCCCAGGAGAATGCCCTCTTCACACTGTACGTAACAGTTCTACCCATTTAATGTATCCCCCAGCGATTCCTCCATTTTTGTAGCCCCAAGTGGCTCCTATTTCAGTGTAGGTCACAACACTCCCTTCCATTTGACAGTCCCCAGTGTTTCACTCCTTTATTGAGCACCGAGTTGTTCTTTCCTCTTGATATGGTTGCCGGTGGTTCTTTCCTTTCAAAAAAAATCCCCAAATGGTTCCCACGTAAAGTCACTTTTCTAGGGTTTACTTACGTTCTACTCTCACAAATTGCAACAGTGAACACCAGTCTAAATGGAAATCTAAATACCAGTCTCAATGGAAAACCCTCTTCTGTCTCACCACTTAAGAATGTACCATGATCACCTTATTAAACAATTCATTGTACATTCACGAGAACGTCAGTGCTACTTACTGAGGCAGTATGTTATGGGAGAACTAGAATGTAGCTCTAATAAAGATCTAATAACTGTATAATTTAACTTGATTTCTGTCTATACTAGACTGTGGAAAATGGTTTCTCCTGTGCTAGGGGCATAAGCAGTGAGGGGCGTTGCATTAAGAGAGGCAGGGATTGTAACTTAACTGCTAGGAGCGTGAGAAACCTTCCATAATGACTTCTGTGCTCTAATTTGTGTAGGGATTTGCCACAACGAGTCTTTCGCAGCATGCTGTAATGCTACACTGCCTTTCAAATTAATCACCAGGGTCCAGCAAGAGCTGAAAGGGTTTTACTCTTTTTTTTTGTAGTGGTGATGAACAAAAGAGAACGAAATAAAAACAAGAGCGATAGAAAGGGAAAGGTAGCAATAACTACTAGGCTCTCCTAGTGCTAAGCTTGAACCTGGCTGCCTTTCACTCTACGGCAACCTTCTCACCTTAACAGCTGAATCTCGGCACACAAAACCTTTGACCTCAGGGTTAAGGAGAATATGCAGAGTGGATCACAGAGAGATGCTTGAGGGAATAGTGTCAGTTGGCAGCTGATCAGGATTTGCTTTTTTGTCTGTCAGGGGAGCTATTTTGGTTGGAACAACTTCAAAACTTCATAAGTAGGCAGGAGAATCAAACAACATAAGTAGTAAAATTAGAGTGGGGAATTTACATAGAGCTTTGGAAAATGAAATACGGAAAGGTGTGCCCAAAGAGTAGCATTTACTGTACTGTTGCATCGTTGAGTGAGACATTTAATCTGAACACAATGAGTGAAATATCAAGCTCCACAAACTCGTAAACCTATAGGATGTGTCAAGACACTTTGGATAATCTCTGTAACCAAGTGAAAGGTGGAACAAATCAACTTTAATTGCATCCAGTCCTTGATCATTCATCACGATTAGTCAGTTTACCCGATGCTGTGTTTTCTAAATGCTAAGTAAATCATGGGAAATGTCAAACAGTTTCATGGGTGCTACAGATACACAAGGGTTTCAAAACTCTGCAGTCTTAGAACTGCCATCTTGCACTGTCAGCCAGTCTTCTCGCATGGGTTCAAAGCACGGACTGGCACTGTCAGACATTCATCTTGCAGGACAAACACGAGAGCCTTCATCGCAGTATGTAATAGGTACAAGGCCAATTGACATGCCCAGACCTTGGAGGGAAGGGGAGGGGAGGAGGGGGGGAGAGAGAGAAAAAAAAAAAAAAAACCAGCAATGACAGCATGAATACTACATATGCAATAAAACATAAATGAATAGCTGGGCCAGGAGGACTGTATCTGCGCTACACTCAAGATCCACCCACAAAAACATGACACAAATGCATGGCATTGAAAAGGTGCTAAGTCAGAAAACTTTTCTAGCTCCTCTGGCCAACTCATACCTGCCCAAGATGAAGCTCAGGAGACATTTCCTTTGCCTCTCCAAGTGCAGATTTCTATTACCTCCACAACTGAAACCTGAGATGGACCAGAGCCTATCAGCGTTCCTCACCAGGTTTATGCTCCCACTGGATGAATCACTTATTTATCACCATATTCATTCATCTATAATACATTCATTTCTTTATTAATTCAGTCTTTCATATAGTATGCCAGCTTTTGTGTATACCTGGGGTGCCCGACTCAGTGCCAGTGAGACCACACATACCTAGGTTCCTACTCCTTTTACTGTTACCCACTGAGTTTAAAAGCTTTTTTTTTTTTTTTTTTTTATTGCTGCTATGTATGCTGTGCATTAAAAACTGGCTCCTCATGTTACAAAAGGTGGACTAAGATTTAAGAGAAACATTTTAAAGTATATTTACATTTATAAAAGGGGCAACTTCTAGTGTAGTGACTAGAGCTGTTGCCACTGGATCCAGAGGTTGCAGGTTCAAATCCCACCTCCAGCTGCAGTACCCTGGAGAAAGGTATTTACCTTAAGATTACTCCAGCAAAAATACCCAGCAGTATAAAGGGGTATATAATTGGATACATCTTAAAGTCGCTTTGGAGAAAGTGTCTCCTAAGCAAATAAATTTAAGTATAGCTGCACTTTCTTCACTTTTCTATTTTCTGAGTCTGCAGTGGGAATGTGAACTGTGTTTACTCACCGTGCTCACAGATGGCAGTAAAGCTCACCCAAACAGGAGTGTGAAATTGCCTTAAACAGTGTTTACACATCATATCTTGTGTTCCTCAGTGTCAATCAATAAGATGAAAAATGTGCAACGTTTATGATATGAAGTGGTCAAAAGTCAGCACAGAAGAGAAGTTTGTCATTTCAGTTAATTATAATGTAGTTCCAAGTTATTAAAATACTAATTAACATGTTATTGCAAGGACTGTACAGTATAGCCACAATTTTTACATAAAATGATGCTTGAAAAAACTGAGGGATATTTGTATTACCAACATTTTACCAATTTTTACTTTTGCGTAAAAGTGGAGATATGATTGAAATGAGTTATGTAAAGAGCCTGTGTACTGTACTTCAGTGGTTCAGCATTAATGCTTAACCATAAAGAGGGTAAATGAAAAACTCAAGGGAATGAAAGCAGCAAGCTCAGCTTGTGCAGCAAATGGTGATGTGATATAGCAGAGTTTTCCAAAATGCCATCCGAGAGAACTAACATGCACACCTGGTTTCCCCACACCACATTTATTTTACTGATAATTTTCTATAAAATGACTTCAAATGTTTAACTGCTTTCTGATTTACCCATTCATACAGCTGGATAATTTTTACTCTATCAATTAAATGTAGGTACCTTGATCAAGGTTGCTGAACCAGGGTCCTTAGAGTCCTACGCAGTAGCTGTAATCACTGTGCCACCTGCTGCTTCTTACATTCCATGTGAATGTCAGTTCATATTTTTGTTTTGCATTTATTCTTAAAATATATGAAAGTGCAGGTCTGTGTGAGGTGTACTTGCCTGTACAGGGAATAGGTTGACAGTCTTTGGAGAGGTGACCCATGTTCATGCAAAAGTAAATGCAGCAACGTTCGTCTGGTTCCAGGTCAACAAATGTGCCATCTCTCCGCACAGGCTGAGCTTGCATGTAAGAAACCCTGACTCAATGAGAGCAGCAGAGACCTACAAACCCTTCAAAGAGGCCAGTGGAAATTTCCCCCCACTGTAGCTGCTTCACTTCTTCCATTATGGGCAAGGAAGCAGAAGATTAATTTACTTTACCTAACACTGACCCCGAGTTCCACCCTACGTGTGGTACAACACAGGCGGTAACATTCTAAAGGTATGTCGCCATTACGTTCACGAGCGGGACACCGGAGGTAGGACTCAAACATGGCATCGTTTCTTGGAAGAACGAGGGGGAAAAAAGCTATACTCGTGGTCAGGGACATGCGAGGGTCTAAAATCAAAGAGCAAACGTTGTTCTGAAGTGTGAACCATTGTCATAGTTGAAGAGGCAAGGCAATGGTCAAAGCCGAGGGAAACAGGACTCGAGGACAAGGAGCAGGGCAGGGAGAAACAAGAAGGGGAAACACAGGCAAGGTGAAGTAGAAGGCTGAGAGCGCAGAAGGACGGTTGTCTCTAGGAGATTCTGCGGCTTGGGTGTGGTGGTGTGGCAACTTTAATACTCCTTCCTGCTGATTGCCAGGTGCTTTAGTCTGAGATGTGGTTGGGGGCATATGACAACCGACATCAAAAATCACACACCGTGGCACCTGAATGGATGAACCGAATGAAGTGGGGACACACTGAACTTCTCAAAGTCCTCACCTCTGAAGCTCTGTGGTGGAGACAGACTGCCCGCCAACTGCTTTTCTCTGCCCTCTGCTCATCCTTTCTCTCCATCTTACTCCATGTCTTCCACTGTCTCTCCTCTGTCTTCATCCCTCCTCCTCATCACCTTTTACTTTGTACTGGCAGAACATTTCCAGACTCTGCTTTCAAGGCTGGACATCAAGTGGAGTCCCTCAGGAGAACAGGAAAAATTAATGGGAATTTGCTGCTGAGTCTGAAAAATCAGGTAAATGCCAAGTAAATATCTAAAGCTCCAGCACCAACTCGAGTACATCTCCCCGTATGTTGGATGCAGGCACCTGGAGCAAGAGGCTCTTATAAAGCGCGAAATGAAAGTTTCACCACAGACTGGACAACATGAGGAGCAAAAGTAATTCCAAACAGCCTCATCACACAATCATACCTGCTGGGTGTGCGCAATTTGTTTGTGGGCCTCTCTGTCAAACCCCGAGAACTCCATTGACTGCTGTGAGAAACTCAAACTCAGACATGAACAGGTGGACTGATGGAACAAGCAGCATTATAGATCAGAAGAAGGTAACCCTCAACCTCAAAAAGGTCCTCCAAAGCTTAAGCAAAGCACCATAAGGTTGAATCCCATAATCAGGAAATCAAGTGTGTGCTGTATGTGACATTAAAGTAGAAGGGCAATGCCCCCCGCCTCCAACCCCCCTGGAATGTAGACCCAGGAATCTTCCCCTTCGGATGAAAGTGCTTCCTGTGCAAATAAATTAGCGCATCCCAAGATAGACTTAAAGATGCAGGGTGTCAGCATAAAGTGTATGCCAGGCTATCCATAGGTGGCACTGCCTGGGAGAGCAGTGCCACCTGGTCCTTTTCCCCCTCCAGCACTGCTGAACTCTCCTGCTACAGCCACACTGCCACCTTGGCCAATGCATGAAGACATAGGCCCCCTGGGGGAGAGGAGGTGATGTGAAGCTGAGAGATGGCCCTTAAATACACTTCCTTGGGGGGTCAGCTGGAAGACGGCTCTCCGTTGCTCCTGACAAGTTGGACGTGATGACAGGCGATGGCACACAGGATCGCTCCCTGTCTGCAAATCAACCCATTCTCTGTCAACGGGGCATTTAAATTCACAGCTCTCTGGGGTGCATAGACACACAGCACAAAACTCCACTATTGCAGAAAACACTAACTTACTGGTCTATACTCTACTGTCAAGTATTAAACACTAAACTATGTACTACTACCACCCCATGATGTACTGTATACTATTGCTGTCTGCTGTACTATGTATGTATATGCAGTTTGATCCATGACAACATGGCTACCATTTTATACAAATACGCACTCAGCAATACAAACCATTTTTATCACAGGGATACTAGATGTATTAAAACTGGAAGAGTCTAAGGAAAGATAACAGTACATTTTTTAAATGATTCTGCTAAAGGGGGGGGGGGGGGGGGACTTATTTCAGCAAATCCAAACCCTAATTTTTTTTTTTTTTTCCATCAATACCAAACATTTGAGAGATGAGCTCAATCTGTAATTCATCATCAGCCACAATATTTAAAGGATGGAGTCCAACAATAAATCCCCTGCAGAACCCTGGGAAACAAGCACTCTTTCAACAAGCTTAGCCTGTGTATCAATAATAAACTCTGGTTGAAATCCTACAGGTTTTTAAAATTTTTTCTAGCAGGCATTTAAAAAAAGGAAAGTAGTCGGTCGGTCTCCCACATGACTAAGTACTGAAAAGCATTAGTTAAACTCAGTTACACTCAGCTGAGAACACAATGTATGGACATTCATTTCCTGAGAACTACCAACTTCACTTGCTTTTATGGTTAAACTGCAGCTGCAAAATGACTCAGTCAGGATCTCTGCTTTGGTGACATCGCAGCTCTGCGTGCGCCAACGTGCAAAAATCTGCTCAAAATACTGCACATGCTAGATGCCACAGGTCAAACAACTGGCAACTGCGCTCAACTGCTTGAGCACTACAGCAGACCCCCAAAACCTGCATGTAGAGTTATAAATGAATAATTTGAGTATTTTGGCCAACGGTCCCAGAGCTGGAGTGTAAAAGCACTGAAACCAAGCCTTCCAAAATGGGCTTCTCGCACTGACAATTGTCTCCATTCAGACAAGTGGTTGGGAAGCGGAGTGAAAGCTAACCTCCTGGGCTAGCCTTTTATCTGCCCACAACTCACTACTTTAGTCTAATTTTGAGAGAAACCCACAGAGCCAAAGACCATTCAGAGCTCTCAGCTGCAAAGTCAAGGGTACAGTAAAAGTGTTGTGTGTGACTTTTCAGCTTGAATACAGTGAGGCTCCTCATGTATTTTTGTATAAAGTACACATCAGAAAAATGTGTACTTCTGTATAAAATACACATTAGAATAATGTATTAAAACAAAAATGTAACAGAAATTTTATAAAATTATATATGTATCAATAAACTAGTAAATTTATTGAAAATTTACTTTAAAACTCATATTCTCAGTCCAGATCCTGAAAAACAGTATATTTGGTCTGTGGTGTTTTTAATCTGTTTACCTTGTAAAACAATTCAAATGTCTGGGTACTGCATTGCAATTATAACGGCATAATTCTGACTAACCAATACATTAATGAATGTAAATCCCAATTCTAATAAATGCACAAAAGGGAACATTCACAAGTGCTCAGAACAGTTTTAATACGTTTTCTGGAATGGACATTCACATAATTTATTCCATAAATTTTATTAACATAGCCAAAGTAGGTCCATATGTCAAGGTCAATTTCCTCATTCATCTGTGATCAGTCAAAGTGTGACAAAGAGCAGACGATGGAGATTCTACTGTGCCGACACACAGATAAAGCTCTTTAAAATAAATCAGAGAGAAAAGAACAAAACGAGAATCCTACAGAGGATGTGTCACATTTGCTCTGTGGAGACTCGCATCAGAGAGACGTCTGCACTTACCATGCACTGACAACACCCCGCCGTCTGTCATGAAAGAAAAGAGGAGGAAAAGGAAACCTTGGTCAGACAACTGCAAAAATGGGATGGAAGAGGAGGAAACGGCAGAAAAGATAGAAAAGGAGCATCTTTGTTTAAAACCCATTTGTGTACGTACTAAAGATAGTAGTGGAACATACACAGACATTGAGATGACACTTTACCTCCCAATTCTTTCTTTTTTTCTTTTTTTTTTTTTTTTTTTAAACACCATTCCGACACTGAAACAGGAAATCAAAGGAAGCAGGGATCACCTGATGACAGTCACTACACCGTGACTCCTAACAGCCCATCTGTAGCAAGTCTGGGGCCGCTGAGACACGAATTTACGAAATGCATCCGGCAGGTAGCTTCTATGAGATGAGAAGAGCAACCTCATGATGCCACTCTTATACGATGCTCAAATTCCAGAGCGTTACCATTATTGTACTCTTTAAAACTATGCTCTACAACAGTACTGATGCTACTACTATTCAAAACAGCTGCACTATGAGGGCTGTACAAGAAGTCAGGAGCATATCGGAATGACCAAGAAACACCTGGCAATACTGAAGCATGCCATGCGGTAGCTAATGGTTCCACATCTCATTTCACACCCTAAAGAAAGATGACATCACCTCCTTCAGTCACGAGTTAATATTTCATTGGGGGGGGGCACACAAGCACGTTGTTTTATGTAGTGACTGTATTGGTTGTGAACAAAACCCAAAACCTCCACTGCCATTTCTATGACTCATCGGTCACTTCTCTCTGGCACTCACTGATTTTTCCTTTGCTGCTCTCCATACAGGCAGTTCAGGAACAAACACTAGATGGTGGACCAGGGTGTCTTCACAGCAATTTACCTGTCATCTGACACTGCTAGTGCCCATGTAGCTGCCTCCACATGCTCTGTGAAGTCTCGTGTTAATGTCAGCCACAGATATTTCCTCTTTCTTTGCACATTCAAATGACATGTCAACATTGACAAGTATTTCTTTGGACAGTTCATCCTCACAAGACCAGGCAAATAGTGGGCAGAGGAGCTTGGTCATACAACTGATTGGTCACATAACATGATATTTTTAAACTATTTTCTTAACAGTAATTTAGTCACACGCAACTAAAACTGTTGCATTTTAAATTCAAATTTTTGTTTTATTTAAACATGCACACTTGTAAATGACTTGAAACACTGAAGTTATTCTTTTTAGCAGAAGTGTTTTGTTCTTCCCCACTATCCAACAATTAAGGTGAAAAACATGACAAATGATCTTAAGAGGAAGGAGGCTGATGCAAAGAACTCAATGACTAATTTGGTATTTCCCAAAAAGTTGACAGTGTAATGCTTGAAAATCACTTAAATTCTCACATTTTAAAAATAATATTGCACAGCAATATCATGTCATCCAACATCTGGTAATGCACAAATGACAAGTAGTTCCTATAGGCTAATTATTATTGGTACAACCTTTGGTACAAAATGTTTCTTTACTATTCTGGCACAGAGTGTCAGGGATCCACAAAAGTGTGCTGGACATCTTAGGTATCTGATGGGATGGTGGTTGACACCTCGCATGTGTTGTAGGTTTGAGATGCACCCTGCTGGAGAACAGAAACCAGATCCTTAAACACAGGTCCCAGTTCCCTCTAATCTCAGCCTTATGTTCAATCCTTGAGCACAGTCTCCTAACCCAGACCTGAAGGTAATGATGTTCCTCAGCAACCTATGTTTATGTATGCCGGAAACAAAGGAAGCCATAATATTCAATAATCTTCCTGCTGTCTGTGTTATGCAGTATTCTCTTCTGTCCATTTTCCAAAATGGGTTTTTGGGTAGTTCACTGAGGCTCAAACACCGGCGAGAGAAAAAAAATACCTAAATATACACAAGGAAATACATAAGAAAAACATGGTAAAAGATGTCTGTGCTGTCAATAATCAGCAAGTGTTTTCAAACTTGTTCAGCGCGGCAAGTAAACGAGTGTAAGAAAGCTGAATGCGTTTCCAGATCGGAAAACGACGAATTTTAAAGATCCAAACATCGCATCTTCTGTTGCTCACTCTTTTTCACATGCCAAACCATTTGGGAGATATGATGTGTCTTGTCTAATTTAGGTGTGTCAGATTCCTAGCTGCTCTGAGGCAAACACTGGATTATTTGGTCAGCAGATGGAAAGGGCTGGACCTCTTTCTGTGTGTCCCCAGGTACAAATTTGGCCATCAAAACCATACATTTGGTACATTTCCCAATCAGTCACACTTTTCTTGAAATATGCATCCACATTTACAGTATGTTTTATATAAAATGAACTGTTCAGAACACCAGCAATGGCTCGTGTGATCAAATCAGTGCGTATCAATGAATGGGAACAAAGATTTTCTACTTTTTCCACATCATAGCTGGGATTATTTTAGATCTTGAAGTAGTAAGTGACATAGTGGTTAGAGCCACACACACACACACACACACACACACATTTTCAGATCCGCTTGTCCCATACGGGGTCACGGGGAACCGGAGCCAACCCGGCAACACAGGGCGTAAGGCCAGAGGGGGAAGGGGACACACCCAGGACGGGACGCCAGTCCGCCGCAAGGCACCCCAAGCGGGACTCGAACCCCAGACCCACCGGACAGCAGGACTGCGGTCCAACCCACTGCGCCACCGCACCCTGGTTAGAGCCAGTGCCTTGCAAACGAAACGTTGTGCTTTTGAATCTTGCTCTCACACCTTCGATCATGGTACCTACCCTGTCACTCCATTTAGCCTCAACAACTGATTAAAGGGTTTAATTTTAATGGAAATTACATTTTCAAGCATTGGTGTTTTTATAGGGAAGTGAAAGCTGGACACTGAAAATGCAGGATTTAAAAACTTTCAACTGTGGTGCTGAAAAACTTTTTAGACACACCATGGACAGGCAGGAGCACATACAGATGGATGCTCAAGCAAATGAAACCAGAACTCTCACTGAACTTCAACCTCCTGCTGTGATACTCTTGATCAACATGTTTATCTGCAGTACCCTTGATCAACCTATCACCTAACATACCCTAAATTTTACCCTAAATTGACTGACAAATTACCCAGCTGTACAAATGGGAAAATTACAGGCAGCTTTACATTGTAAGACACTGAGAAAAGCAAAGTGAATACATGTTACAGGAAGCACAAAAGATGAGACTGAGGTTACACTTCATAAGACTGGATTCTGTAAATGATTCAAGACTAGAAAAGGTTGAAGGAAAAAGAGGACAATCAGCAACCAGAGGGATGGACTCGGTCACCATGACAATGGACACAGCCCTTTCAACGCTAAGCACCAGTCGAAGAAGGAACGATTTAAAAGGACTCCATATATGTGGTCAATAGGAGTTTATATTGGCTCCACAGCACGTAACATCAAAAAAAACAGTTCTGCATTGTGGTCTACCAACTGTACGTCATGGCCCCAGGCTGTCAATATGAAGTGATACCAAAGGGTTGCACAGTCCCACAAACCATGTATCATAACAGCAGCAATACTTATGTTCACCTTGCTTTGTGGAGGACAAAGACGCGGCCTCTTTGCCGTATTCAAATCGGTCATCACAAGAAGTGCAACACACTTCATCACTACTCTGATTACGGTTTGGCTTTCATCTCAGCTGCGTCTGAAAAATTAGGCAAAATTATGAGGTGTCAGATCAGATTGCCGCCTGACAGTGAATCTTGCGTTTGTTGATGTGGAGGCCGTACGCTGCCACAATCAGCTTCGATAAATACATGAATACAGGTGCTCCACGGAGCTGTCTCGGACCAGCATAGCGTCCTCAGCCCAGCCCTGATTGAATTGCTGGGTACAACTGGGTGCGACTAATCAAATCAAAGCGCCAACAACATGACTATTAAAAGGCTCCAGTAATTTCTCTGCCTGTAGATATGAAATACAGGGTATACAGAATAACACAATTAAAAGCAAAGAAATTGTCAGCTTTATTTTATTACAATTACATGTATTATTTACAATTGATTTTTGTCATTGTTCTCATGTTTGTTCTCTTACAGTATTTCTATTTGATTTTAATTTCCAAAGTCACTTATGTAATTTTTAGTCTTGTTGACCACATGAAACTTGCAGTCACAAAAGCCAGATAAACAACATCTCAAATATCAGCATTAGAGACAGGAGCAGCAGGTGGTGTCGTGGTTAAAGCTGTCACTTTGCAATCTGAAGGTTATTATAGATTATTATAATAAATCAATAACATTTTTTAATTTTATGTACCACTGTATAATTACATTTATTCTAGCATATTTATTATAATTAATACACTTTGGCTACTGTACTAGGCACCAACATAGGCCCAAAAACACACTTGCGTACATGTACTGTAATGACCCGCGTTATTGTGTTTCGAGTGGGAAATGTGTTCACTGTAATTGGTTCCATCTGGGTGACGTACGGGGAATATAAGGGGGTGACTGCATCTGCCAGGAGGAGAAAGAAGAGAGAGTCTGGGGGCATTAAGCAGGCTGGGAAGGCTGGCTCGAAGCGCAGGTCCCGGAGGAAACGGGGTACTCGGGCCGAGAGCATTACTTCCGTGTGTCCTAGTGTTTAAATAATATGTTCGAGATGAACACTGCCTCTGTGTCCTTCTTCGGCCCATCCAAACCCACAGAGCCACGTGCCACAGTATACTGAACATTAAACTAATTTATTCATTTAGCCAACAGTTTTCACCAGAGCAGCTTACAATGTTAGATTTAAAAGTTGTAATTTCCTTTTCAAAAAGAAAAAAAGGGAGCGCACCACTGCTCTGCAGTGTGTGGAAGGGAGGGAGGTCCTCACTCATAAGGTGAGGAGCTGCAGGTTCTCTGCACCCACGAGGTTTTCTACGCACCTCCAGCGCTCTGCCTCCGTGCAACAGAAACCCCACAGTAATTCAGTGTCGGCGCCAGCGCAGGCCAGCGTGATGCATGTTCCGCTCCCTCACATCTTTGCCGGAAAGGTCACAGCTATTCTTTTCCGCGGATTAATCATACAAAAACAAGTGATTTTAGAAAAACTGAACTGTATCCACATTTAAAACTCTAGATGTTTTCCAAAGAAACACAGTGGCTTTAATGCCTTGCAGGAATAAAACTGTAGCTTACTTTATCTCAGAGGGAGGGTGATGACCCAACATCACCACCACCACGGTTCGGTTGACATAAACACAGTACACTGCATGCATCCAAATTTCATTAACCATTCAGTCAGAACAGAATTATTAATCTGTATTTCACTGACACCATTGTCCAAGGCAACACACAATGACACATACATGACACTAAGCTACTTAATTATCCACCATCCACACAGCAGAGTAATGTAAAACAGTGATAATTTAGAGTTGCCAGTTCACCTGAAACACATATTTGGACTGTGAGAGGAAACTGGGACACCCAGAGGAAATCAACACAAACACGAGGAGAATATTCAAAACTTCACCAACGGCACACGGATTTAACCTACAGCATTTCCGACGGCGCAGCCAAGACAATACCAGGCACCACGCTGCACAACTGTCCTCAATATGACCGTCCCAGAGGCCATTAGTACTCTGGCCTACACCCTGTGATGGTTTAAAAACCACTCTTTTACCACAATATTAAGTCGACCTGCCCAGGAGGGTCTGATTAAATTCTTTCCACAGTGAATCTTCTGGGGGACTCAAACTACAAGTCTTGTGGCAGAAACAGGATTGCCTCATCTGCCCTGCAACAGTGGGGGTTTTTTTAGAGCTGGGAGTAGGCCAAGCCAAGGATATTAAAAAGAAGCAGCTGTGCGAGTGTCTGTACACTCCTGGCCTGCCTAGGGATGGTGTACCGCCTGCTGCGACACACCTGTTTCCCAGGTATGGCGTGCTCACCATCCTGTACATCCAGATGTGTCCTGAGGCACCATTTGCCTTGGTTTTTTTTTTTTTTGTGTCCAGATGTGCACAGATGTGCCCAAGCATGCTCAGGTGAGCCACAAGCCCCCACAGCACCAACCACCTGCCCAACTCCAAACCAACCTGCTGCGTTAGCATGTTTGACAAACTTGGAGACGCGAGCGCATTTCCAATTTAGACGCATGCAAACTATCAATTATTCATAAACGCCATGTCTTAACAGCGCCCGCCACAGATCCTTACAAAGCAGAAATTTGGCTTTAATTAGGAGGGAACCACAGGAGCGCCGGAGACTGCTTCGTTCGAGCTGCTCGGATAACATGGGGAAGCCGGCGAGAGAGGGGGCTCATTTGCTAACTGACAAGTTTCCCTATGCTGAAGAAGAAAGCTTTTATTGTAGTGCATTCTGCGTTTGTTTTGATTAATTATTGTGCTAATGCAACGCTATGGAAACACAATGAAGGGAAATATGAACATTCCCCAAGCCAACCGACAATTGCTAGGCAATTTTCATCAAGCACAATTACAGCTTCTCTGGAGGGACCAAGGAGAAATCTGGCCATGCAGAAAGGGATTGCTGTGATGAGTGCTGTGCTGTCTTAGTACACATATTTTCACAAGTATGCTTACATTTACATGACATTCATTCCTTTAAACCTATTTATTTTTTTACCCCAAAGTGGCATACAACTCAGTAAACAGTAGTGCATCAACAACCTAGCTCTGTGCACCTTGCCACTCGGTTACACAATAAATGACACATTGCAATAAACGGTCAAATGCATGACGAGACCCCCAAATCCCCATACATCGAGTAATGTGAGAATAAACAGCAAGTTATTTATTGAGCGTACCCAGTGGAACAGCAGTTGCGTTAGAAAGAATCAGATGAAAGCACTCCTCGCCATTTTACTCAATCTGGCAGGTCCCGTGTTACTGAGGCCAGGGTAATTTTACACAGCTGAAAAGGAGAGAACGCCTGGCAGGGCACCCCATCTCCACGAGCGCAGATAACACTGCGGTTTAGGCAAGGGCCGAGGAGATTTGCCGCGCACCTTGTAAAAGAGGACCTGTCCTTCAGACACAGCGCTGAAACCCCAGGCAGCATCACCTTCCACTCCTTACACTCGGTGCACGATTGGCCGTTTCCACCTCTCACCTGTCAGATCTGTCAGCAGAGCCATGTCCAATAATAGATGAGGAAAATGCCATCAAAGCAGCCAAGAGACTCGACAGGAAAAGTAGAGGTCACTGAGAGGAGACTCTGGGATGGCGCGGTGCACACTCATCTGGGAGAAAAGAAAACTGCCAAACTGGCTTTGGCAGCAGGGGACAAGGAAAGGGAGGGGTGGGGACCCAGATTGCAGGAGTAATTTAATTTCCTGCGCCGGCAGCTCCCATCAGCAGCCTAATCTGCAGTTGATAGCCGCTGATTTCCCCAGCCATGGGAGTATCGCGGGTCGGTCAAGCTGCCAGGGCCTTGGACCTGGACCCGGCCCCGTGCAGAGGGGCCTTCTGAACACGGGCACAGCCTGGAGGTGTGCTTGCTGACAGGGGCGCTTCATTGAGTCAGGGTCCCAATCTCTACCCCTTAGCATCATCACCCTGGGACTGTAGCAGCTAAGTTAATTGCCATGTGGTTCCTTGGGGTAACAGCAGAGCATGAAGTACAGAAAGAGCAGGGGGGACACTGTGGAGCCCAGTGGATATTCACAGGCCTGCCTGCACACTGCAGTACAGATCATGTGACTCACAGCACACACAGGGTACACTGGCGCTCGGCTTACCAACTAGGACGGATAAAAAAAAAGACTAAGTCAGTTCGCAACTTATTCTGTTCCTAACGCCAAACTCACTTCAACCACTAAGGAAAAGTCAATAAAAGGTTAATACAGGCTTCCCTTGATTTATTCACTAATAATTATCTGCCAGGTCTCACATAGCTGTAAAAAAAATAAACCTCAGACTTCTTTAAATCAACTTTAAGCTACTTTAGGAATAAAGCTAAAATAACTGAAAAATATGTTGTCGCCTCAAAATCCTATTCATTGCTGACTGATGCTCAGTTCATCCCATAAACATCAAGTGTTCCTCATCTCATTGATCACTTACATGAGAAACACCAGACAACCTAAAGCTTGTCACTTGTCACTGCAAGGGATCTGAATTTAGCTGGTCGCACACTTCTACTCTTACTGCTCACTGACATCTATCAGCTTGGAGGGTAAACACAGGTCACAAAGCACAGACAGTGAAGAGCAGAACAACACTTGGAGGGACCACAGAAGACTACCTGATTGGAAACAACAAAAAGCATACTCAAGTGAGCTGCAGTCTCTCACCTCAGGCTGTTGACAGTGTGCTACAGAAGAGGGCAGAGTCGTGGTACGACTGACAGCTGGACACCACGCTATCGGCTTCTAGTGGCGTTGCACTATTTGACCCGAGTTCCACAGCCCAGGACCGAACGTACAAAAAACTTAAAATGCCCACACTCAGCCTTTATTGGCCAGTGCAGGTCAAAGTGCGGTCAAACACAATACCCTCCAACGGACAGCCTCCAGCCTGACCTGCCATTAATAATTCAGCTTTAATTTCAGCCATGCTCTGATTGAGTTCGCACTCAAAAGAACAGGCGTTGTGACGAGCGAGCAGCGGCTCACACGTCGGGAAGGGTAACGTTGCATTTTGGCCCACTAGAGGGCCACTCTAGGGAAGGCGTCGTGGTCATCGGGAACAGTTGTTTAGTTGGGCTAGACTAAGATCACTGCAAGTGTGACCAACTGTCACCTGTGGGTCTCATGTCCCTGAGGGTGATTATTTGCCGATAATGTAGGAGATGCATCCTACCTACGAACAGCGATCGCTCTCTCCTGCCGTGCCAAGCACTGGGTATCATGGAACCGCTAACGAATGGGCTAAGAGATAAACAGTTGTGGTATGATGCCCCCGGCAGGGATAGTGGTGTGGTGCACTAAAAATGGAACAGGGAATGAGCAAGGGGGACTCTGGACACTCTCCATGGACTTAATTATGTCACGGTGGAGCTTCACTTGTGCCATGGTGGCAGGAATGGACTTCACACCGTATGCCATGCCCAATCCCACATGCTGAGTCAACTGTGACAAGACTGTAAGCCCCATTGGAGTTTCTGCTGCTGCTGCTTGAAGGACACAAGAGAATGATCTCCAGCATGCCAATGCAATGCTTCATGGCAGCACCAGGCATATTCCAACCTGTACGATGAGAACAACTAACTTCCCTTAGAATCACAGAAATGTGTAAGCAAATGACAAGATATGAAGACCAATACAATAAGCATATTTCAAAATGCAGAAGAGGGAAAGGAAACAGAGGCCCAGAAGTGCGAGGTTGAGGTACATAACACCTTCACATCACAAAATAGCCGATCCTTCTCATCCAGACCAATTAGAAACACTCCCTCGGTGTCACTCAAGGTGGCAGGAAGTAGAAGCATACACACTACGGGGTTTTCTCATGTCTGCCAAGAGTGAAACCCTGGGATGGAAGTGGTTTTGAGGCTGCAGGTGGCAGAGCGGTCACAATTATTCCCTTGCTGTCAAAGAATCTGGGTTCAAGCCTCCCTCCTCATCTATCAATTCAGGGTAAGCATCTTGATCAAGGTTGCTGCAGCAGGAGGTGGGATTCAAACCAAGGTCCTACAAGTCAAAGGCGGTAGCTCTAACCACTGTGCCACCTGATGCCCTTACACTTGAGGCGAGTATCAGAATGATTGTTTTGTTTTTTGTTAACTTGTTCACTTGGTATGCGGCAGGACAACCCACGTTCGTGAAAAAGTAAATGTAGCAACGTTCCTGTGGCGCCAGGTCAACAAGACTGCCATCTCTCCATGAAGACTGAGCATGTATGTGAGAAAACCCTGACTCAATGTGAGCAGCAATGACCTTGTACCTTGTTCAAGGGTACTATAGCAAGAGGTGGGAGGCACCACTATTCCACCTACTGCTTTCCACAACACACTGGTTGAGTCTCAGCAAGGTGTGTTTTCTACCACACCCTGTTTGAGTCATGCACCTTTCTCTTACGCTCTGAAATGGGTGGTTAAACCCCAGCTCTGATTAACCAAGCCTGACAGCAGCAGATGGTTGTTAAAATGCACAGCGCTGCACGAGAAGCAGAAAAAAGAAGAGGGAAAAAAAGAGAGAGGCTTTTAACAGATGTGCGTTTCTTGGCAAACGCATCCAGACACCGTCTTGTTCCTCAGTGTGACAGAGGCACAAGTCGACTGGGTAAATGATTGTTACACAGCCACCTTCCCCTTCGTGCAGACACACTAATTTTATTCCCTAGATGATGTTATTAGATTTGAAAGCTACCCAGAATGCAGATTAACCTATAAATTTCCTAATCGAACCTGATTAGAAACACACACACAGGCATCATAGCAAGACCCTGACAGACATGCTGGCATTTCCACACCCTCACAGAGCCCATGCTCAAAGGCGAGCCATCCGCAGGCTGGCGTGCAATACAGGTTGGCAGAATATCACAGCCCAGGACCAGAAGTCATCTTCCTTCCCAATGCGCTGCCAACAGACCCTGCTAACAACCAAAAAGAATGCGGCTGTGTCCTGTCTCTTTGGTGCAATGTTGTGTGTGTTGTTTCTGGAGAACACGCCTGTCATGCACTCCTTAGTACGCTCTGACTCAAACACAATGAGCACCAGAATTTTCCAGATGCACTAGACCAAAAAATAACAAGGGGGGGGGGGGGCTGAGGTTGTTCCCCCACCAATGTGTTTCCAAGGAGCAGACAGACAACTCCTGTTTCTCAGCACAGTAGTAACATCCCTGTGCCACATCAGCAGATCACAGCAACCGTCCTTTTACCAGTGCCTGGAGCCTTCTGTGAAAGGGCCTATACTGCTGTGCTCCGTTATGGATGAGCCTCGGTCTTCCCAGGGAAAACACGCTCATCTGCACAGGCATTAAACAGGCCCAAGGAAGCACATACACCACCATGTGCTGCAGATGGCAACCATCTGTATGAGATTACACAAGAATAACAAGTCACTCATGAGCCACCTGCAACGGCAAAGGAAACTTTACTTGAGCAAAGGGGGAGTTTGCCGATCATCTTGGCGTCTATTCAAGTCAGCCTTTCCTTTCCCTCTCTTAGTGAACCAGGTAAACTACCCACTTTTGGTACCAGAAACAAGGGAACTGCTTTTGTACTCTTGAGCAGGGGCCTCATAGTGAACCGCTCCAAAAATCCACCTTTGTAAAAGTAGAAAATGGAAAATAAAACTGCAAGCAACTTGAGTCCCTATGGACTCTACAGTGTGACCAAAGCAGGAAGGCAAGGTGAATGCTCAGCGTGAGATGTGCCACACACCTGGTCGCACACAGATCTGGAGCAGCCTAGGTGCTGATGTGAGAGACAGGTCACTGTCGAGCCCTCTGGGCCACTGGCTGACAGTCATGACATCTCACGTTTACTGAACACTTTTTAGATGTTATGCAGAAGCTGATTCTACCAGAAAAATCTAAACTTTCCTTCTTTGATGTTGTTCCACCAGCAGGGATCTAAGTACAATGAGGGGGTAAGAGGGAAAAGCCCTAAGTTGCATGGAGCAGCACACAGAAAGTGAAACTTTGCCGGAAAAGGAAAACTGACACGCGCTCACTTTGCTGCAGGAGGACTGCAGGGGGCTGTGTGGGGGTGCGTGGCACTTCTATCTTGCAAAGGCTTTGAGTCAGAGCCTTCACAGCCTTCTCCAGGGGTCCATACTCATTAAGGCACTTCTGGACCATGAGGCCTTCAAGGCAGGTTTGGGAAAAGCATAAAGTGGGTTGTGTAGATGCAGACTGTCATGGTGGCCACAGTCTTCCTTGGGCTTCAGTCCAAGTGCTGGTGAGGAGTTTCCTTAGCACACCATCGTATGATTGGATAACCTCCTGATGGATGTCCATACACAGAAGGCAGTCTCGTGCAGAAGAAATGCAGAATTATGCAGGCTTGTACTGTGCTATTATACCTTCCCAAAATCCTCAAAAGTGTTGTTTGGCAACCGCTGCATGGAATTTTGTTAATTCTTCTCATGAGATGCTTTGATGCTCAACCACAGGTTTATTTTGCAATATTACTATACCGGAACAGTCAGGGGGAAAGCCGAAATAAAGGCAAAAGACTACAGAGACTAACTTCATAAGTGTGGTCTCTGGTCGCTCTCTTTCTCACCATGTCAACTAGCATCTTCTCACTGTGAAACAAGGTGGTTTCAGTACTAAAACTGGGAGTTATGGCAACTAGATTTTAACATTAAGGTGTTTAATGTAACTAGATGTGTGTGTTAGGGAGGCATGATAACAGACAACTAGGTAAAGGTATTGCTAGGTGCACTGGTGCCCTATCATGTTCCACATTCTGTAATGGTCAAGAAGAAACATTTCACAACTAAGAAATATATTCAAGGAGGCCCATGTAATAATGTGCCAAGAGTGCTTCTGTGACAGAAAACTAAAATCATTTAGCTAATGCTCTTCACCTAAGGGACTTGCATTAATACTTATAGTGATTTACTCAAACAGCTTGGTAATGGTTAAGTACCTACATCAACGATGCTACTGCAAGAGGTACAAATCTGGGTTTTCATGTACAAGGCATCGGTTCTGATCACTGTGCTACCTACTACTGAAGACCCGACTTGCATCAGAGGGATTACTTCACCAGGCTGACCTGGGAGCAGCTGGAAATCCCTTGGGATCGGAAGAGAGACATCTATGCTGCCTTATTCATCATGATCCCAACACAGCCCTCAAAGTGACGTAAGAGGGGCAGAAAATGGATGGTTGGATAGAAACATAAATAAGATATAAAGTACTATCACTCAGGCAATGTTATCAAGAACTAGGCAAGGTATGATACACCGAGAAGGAGACCATCACGAAACCAAATGACTGAAGTGGCTGTTTGTATTGGTGCCCTGACCTGGCTCAAAGAACTTCTGATGTTCTGAATTAAGAACCCACAGGCAAACACTTGTTAATCAGGCGATAAGTTCATCACTCTGCCGATAAGCTGACTGGGTGAACACAGCAGTAATAAAGCTAAATAGAGATGAGAATTGATTGGGTGAGCTGAGCCACAGGGGCAGAGAAAATAAAAGAATGACAATGCTGGGGGAGTTTTACCAGGACACAAATACCAAGACATCGACCCAGAGACAATGGTGTAGCCGAGAGCAGAATGAAAGATGCAGTAGGACAAGTAAACACTGAACACTGGCCCTAATAACGTCACAGTTCAAATCACATCGCACCATCTTAATTATAGCAATAATTACTCTAGATCACCAGCACACTAAGCGTTCCATTATTTTGTGCAGCTATGTGTGTGATAAAATTAGGTCTGAATTACCGTTAACGTCACAGCGAGAACTTAAAGGAATGAAATGAATCATTATACCATAATTTGGCCAAATGGAAAAAAAAAAAAAAAAAGAAAAAAAAAGTTGCAGTTCCTGTAACCCAGTCGACCTTATTGAAATACAGCAACCCTGTTGATTTTTTTTACGTATTGCATAATAAAATCGAATATTTGCTGGCAATCTCTTAAATGAGAATTATATGTCAATTGCACATTCGCACCAAGGAGTATGCATTTTATAAACTGATGTGCATCACAAGTAACAACAATGGCAGAAAGTAAGCTTGCTTGAATAGTTTAATGAAAGTTTTAAACACGCTCGAATATTTTTCACGTTAGAGTTTTATAGGGTTTTGAAAAGATTCTGAATTTTACTGTGCTAATATACAGATTGAAATTTCATACAAACACAACATGTCAACATTGCATTTAATTCCCTTATTTATAACTCGGGGGTGCGGTGGCGCAGTGGGTTGGACCACAGTCCTGCTCTCCGGTGGGTCTGGGGTTCGAGTCCCGCTTGGGGTGCCTTGCGACGGACTGGCGTCCCGTCCTGGGTGTGTCCCCTCCCCCTCCAGCCTTACGCCCTGAGTTGCCGGGTTAGGCTCCGGTTCCCCGTGACCCCGTATGGGACAAGCGGTTCTGAAAATGTGTGTGTGTGTGTGTGTGTATTTATAACTCATAATAATTGCTCTATAAAGTTGATAAAATACACTGTCATTATGTTAAAACGTATTAAAAAAATCAAAATTAAGGGTAATCAATCACTTGTATACAAGACTGTTTAGTGGGAAAGCACTGTTAACACTTAAGACTTGACATTTGATTCAATGACTAATATTGCAGCCCTATCAAATTTTTTCTGCAGTGCAAGTCTTATGAGTGTGAGTCCATAAACATGTGTATCCTGTGTGTGTGTGTGTGTGTGTGTGTGTGTGTAAATATAAACATGTACACAGAAATACACTGTAGCACACCGGGGCAGTTGGAAGAGGGGGCGGAGTCGGGGATGGTCCAGCAGCAGCTGGGACTGATCACAACCTCTATTTCTTCCCCCCGGACCCGCCAGTGAAGGAGCGAGAGAGAGATGGAGGAGCCGCCGAGACAGAGCGACCCGAGACGACCACAGCCATGACCCCGATCATGACACCGATCGCAACCCCACGCTCGAAGCCCCCTCACGGTCTACTCGTTCCCCGTCCTCCCCTTTGTCTCCTTCCCTGCACGACCCTGAATAATCACCCCCCTTTAAGACAAAATTCTTACCTGTCCCGGCGCATCCTTTACATACACCAAACACATTTATGGTTTCACACGAATACATTTGTGTATTTTTTAATATATTTCTATGAATATTTCACTTGACTAAAGTTTAAGATTTTTTTGGTACCCTGGTAACAGCTCTGGTAAATGTCTGCATGCTTGAAATTTAATCCATGCTATGAGCCTACGGCTATGGGATTATTTCCAATGTGAAATCCACTTAATATTTCATGACAAACAGGGAACCATTTTGTCAGACCTAAAATTTTCTATTCTGTTTCAAACAACAACAACGCAGCCTGGTTAGCACGTAAAAGTGTATTCATTCATGTTCCTCCTGAAGAAAACAAGGCATTGATTGTTCACATTACTCATTTATTCATCTCCGTTCAGAAAACAAACCCAGACAGCTATAGTGCAACATATTAATATTTCTTTTTTCAATTTTCCAAATAAAACAAAGATGCTGGATAGTCTTCCAAGGGCATTGCATATTGCACACTTCATTAATAGTTAAAGAGATAAGCAGTGAATGTTATAATTCTTCAATAGTTTTACAGTTCAAGAATTAATGCCTTGAAAAGAAAACTATTCCCAGTGGAGTTGTTAGAACTATGTCTTTCATATGGTACTAGATATTAATAAATATTTGTAGTACTTTTACCTTCAGTGTTGCTTCTTTCTTGTTATACCAGAGACTATTATCTACAAATCAACACCACTAGAACTAGAGGTAAATTAATTCATTAAAAAAAAATTCCCTACCTGCCCACCCAATTTTTTTTGGCCATGTTACTGCAACATGAACATTTATTTTAGCCTTATAAATTGGAAGCATAATCCAAGAAAGGGCAGCATGAGGGCACAGTGGTAGCACAAGTCCCTCACAGCATTTGGGTTGCACGTTTAGATGTGGTTTTAAATCCATCTCACCATGTGTGGCATTTACATGTTCTCCCTATGATGCATGAGTTTTCTCCATGTGCTCTGGTTTCCTCCCATAGCCCAAAGATCTCTTTAAGGTGAATTGTCTGTAGAATCTGTGAATGCCCTGGTGTAACCTGCTTCATGCCCTATGCTTCCATGATATCATCCTGACTACCATGATCCTGCATAGACAACTGATCACACACAAGGAATGGACAAACTATTCAAGCAATCCACACAGTGCATAAGCAGCCTCAATCATATATTTAACAGTTTGATATAAAATCTGATTTTCATCAAGAACACCAAAAATGGATGATGAGCCATCAACACCACAGCAAAGCAGAACTGTCCCACTACTCAAGTATGACGGTATAAGTGTTAGCCATTTTATGAACGGTGCTGGAACACCCAAACAGCTAAGGTCTGCCCAACAAAGAGGTAATAACGCCAAATTCAAAATGACACAAGACTTTCACTCGCACATTATCTGCATGTCACAACAAACAAAAACAGTAGAAAATAAAAGCTACCAAATATGGTCGATGACAGAGTTACACAAAAATTAGTATGGTCATCTCCAGGGAGAAGTCGTGCAAAGAAAGTGTGAAGTATTTAGAGGCTGGCAGTGCTACTCGCGCACCCAGCCGCCACGGAGGCAGCAGCAGGCAGAGAACAGAGGAGGCCTGGGGGGGAAGGAGAATTAATCAGGCCTTAGAATTAAAGACCTGCCTGCCTGGGTGAGGGAGATAAGAGCAACTTTCCGAGGAGCAGTTTAATGTCAGCGTGCTGGTTGGGCAGAAGGGCAACGCCCCCAGCACGGCTCGGTCAACAACAAGTCCGAGGAGGCGGGGCAGGAGGGGCAGGGTTCAGGGCAAGGGTGGTTCATTCTCATCAGGGGGCATGTCCTCAAGTGGAGTGGTGCTGCAAAAATTAGAGGGTTCGATTCCCCCTCTGCTGGCCTGCCTTGTTAGTCGGTTAATCTCCAGAATCAATTTAATTTTGAAGAAGCGGGGCAGCACAATACTAGGGTGGAAGCAGCAGGGCTCAAAGGCTTTGCCAAAATGAGGCTTTGGTGCCTGGAACACATCCAGAGCAAGAATGACAGCGGAGCTCCTTCACAACACTGTACCCCCTACATAACCGCTTACAAGGTGTCAAACAGTCAGGGGAAAGGCACAAAAAAGCTCATTAACATATTCCTGCCATTGGGTTATGCCTTAGGATAAGACTGAATGAGCACTATGTAAGTAGATGCTCCCAGGTGGTCATTTCAGCAGACAACCTCTTGTCACCATATTCACCTAATTGCCAGTGTGTGCAGTGAGCACAACTGCTTTTACATGATGTGGGAGAATACAACTAAATAAATTGTAATAAAACTGTATTTTAAACTTAAAACATCTTATTGACACATTTTAAAAAGTAAAAATGGCTTGAATTATATGCTGGAATGACCAATGAAATTCATGACCACACCAATCCAATTATTCCAGCAAGCAATATGAGTAAAATGATCTAGAAAGAGGGACTAATTGGTCTATGCTGTTGATCAGGGTCATGACTGGTCCAGACTGTGGATTCAAGGTTTCAAACCCTACCCCTATTGGTCAAGCCAGTGAATCTGGTTGGTCTGGTGACTTTCCCCTCCCCAATCTGGGCTTTATTAAAAAAAAAACTTCAAGGGAGGAGGACTGACTGGGGATGTTTGGAACAGAAACACATGGTGCGGTTATTAAAAAGAATGTTTCAACGGTGACTAATACAAGTATTCTTACTGTGATTTTTAGGTCAAACCTACAAAGTTAGATCATTCTTTCAAGGTATGCTGTTCATATTGTTTCCAACCTGAATATATTCTAAAATATTTACTGCCCTAGAGGGCAACTTGCACAAGAAAACAAAAGAACGTAAACCCGGGGCAATGAATACTTTAGCACAGAATGCAAGGTGATAAAACAGCGCCGGTAGCTTTCAGTAACCCAGATTCATCAATGTTGCACCTGAGCCGTGAGCTGCCCATGAAGACAAACTGCGGGTTGCTGAATGAATATGATTCATGCCTTCTGCTTCATGAGAAATCTTGACAGTGCAAAAACATTTCTCCGAGACAGTAAAAAAAAAAAAAAAAGATAAAAGGCCGAAAAGGTAGTCATGTGTGGTATTTCAACTCTGAAGCTCCAAATACTACATAAAGGGGGGGCAGGGAGACAAGTGCCAGTCTACATGGTTGGTGTCAAAAACAGGATGTCGTCCCACCCCACCACCGTCCCCGAATCACCCTCGCATGCCAGAATCGGCAAAGAATTTCTGCAACAAAACAAAGTGGCAGATTCGACACAAGGAAGCGAGAGCAATGAACAGCAAGATAGCAGGTCATCTGAGCTCAAGCTGAAACGGTAACAAATACTGCTGTCAACACACATGGCCATTACATCACTGGGAGATAAGAGCACCGTCAGTAGGATGGTGCCCGGCAGAGGAGCAGAAAGATCAGTACTGTCCGCTTTGGAGTGCTCAGCCCCAAACACTTAGCGCCTAACCCTTACACCCAGTGCTCAACATCCAACCTCAGCGCCAACTTCACTCTAAGAAACACACATCAACATTTAGTGTGATTAAAAAATAATCTAAAACTCTCTTTGATGAAATCTGTAATGCTATACATTTATATTTAGTTTTTTCTTCTCCCATGATATCATTAACTGACACCTGTGTCTAATGCAACTTAAAATGCTGGATGAACTACAATAAACTCCCTACAACCAACCACACATTTAAACACAAAAGCAATTAACTGTACCACCCATACAGTGTTACGACAGCACTCTCCAATTTATCTAGAGACAATGGACCAAATGCATACACCTCTGATTAAATCACGTAGCCTCTTTTAGGTGTGACCTGTCTCTTTGCCTACTTTTATAGACACCAAGATTATGGTATGCATACAGACGGGAAAGGCCAGAGGGACCTGCACCACTTCAACACCATCTCATGCCAAACAAGATGGCACGAGAATTCAGTGAACATGCCATAGCAGACATCTTTGATAAGAAAGCCCACATGTATTCCACCTGGGAGACTGACATCTTATAATGAGGTAATGAAGTGCGATACCCACAACTCTTAGGGCCAACAGCACTGGGCTGTCAGTAGGACTTCAAACAAAGGCCCATATTTAAATGCAGATTTTCTTTTTTCCATTTCAGAATCAAGCCCACATTTCACTGCCTATACAGGAAGGGCCCAACTGACAGCATCCCCATTTCGAGGCATACGCGTGGTACAACCCCTTACCCTGGAGCTGGCAGATCAAATAAGCTCAGGATGCTGGGTGCCTTTGGACTTGCACAACTATGGAGGGTGACATCACAACTATATTGAGTTCTGCTGTCCACATTGTCCTGTAGAATTGTCTCAGTTTAAAGGAAGCCATGAATAGTTGATGAATGATCAGGGCAGTCTTAGAGTCCCTGGTGAATGAACGCTGAGGTCCTTGACTAACTAGCAGAGTTACCATTGAAAAATGAGGACGGCAACAACCATGCCAACAAGGAACTGGATCTGGTGTCAAAATCAGTTAGTAAATCAAGAGCACGCTCCGAAAGGTATATCGGACCCTGACAGGCCCATTAAAAATTAATCAAGCTTAGCTGTTATGGCAGAATGTGATTACCCCTTTGCAAAGACAGACAATGATGTGGCTGAATTTTAATTACACTGCAGCAGAGATGTGTAACTGAGCAGTCCAAAGGATTTTAATACGTGTACGTTTGTATGTGTGAACATACATTTCAGTATAGTTGTAATAATAAGTATCCCTAAAGATATCATTTAGTACAGTAGGTAAAATATTAATTCAGGTATTTAATATGATTCAAGTGACAAGAAGGGCCGCAGGTGGCATGGCATCGTTTAAGCCTTGCAATCAAAGGACAAACCGCACCCCCTGCCATAGTATCCTTAATCAAGGTACTTACCCTAAACTGGCAGTGTAAAAAAAAAAAAACAGCTGTATATATGCATAAATTATTGTAAAGTGATAACACTACACAGAGTTCATTGGAAGATGCTTTGGAGAAAACTGCTAAATAAATGTAAATCAAACATGTAAAACATTCTAGGTCACCCTAGACAAAAAAGTGTCAGATCAATGAACAGTAACATAGGAGCAACAATTTCACAAAGAAAACCATAAACACACAGAAGGCACTGGGAAGAAAGACGATGTACAAACAGAAGGGTTTAGGTTCAAATATCAATGTAATGCTCACAATGCACAGTGATGTGCACTAGATATAGTTTTACTTCATCATAACCTTCCAAAGCTTGACCTGAAATCATGAGCCGCTCTTTCAAGAACAAATAATTTGGTCCAAGGAAACTAACAGATTTGCACCAGCCAAGATCCCTAGCAAAGAAATGTTCACTTTACACTCAGTAAAAATGTAAAGTAGCAGCGACTAAGTAAATACGTATTGATGAAGTCCTAAAATGAAGCTCTTTGAAAATGACGCTCTCCGAAAAAGTTGCACAGTCCCAGCTAAAAGACGAGAAGCACCTCAGCAAGGTGTCGATCTGTAACCGATCCCGTCTACATCTTGGCCTCTCGTTTCCTCAAACGACACTGCAGAGAATGGAAAATCGACTGAAGGAATCGACAGGGTCTTAACATGCACAGAACTATGGTTTAAAACAGGAAGAGTCTGGTTAAAGAGAATTTGTACAAAAGAGGTGTATTTTCACTTGCTGAAATACAAACACAGTGGTGAAGAATTGATTCATTCTTCTTGATGAAAAGGAACTATTTTTCTGTCAAAGGAAACCAATTCCTGCTGAAATTACAACCACAGGTGTGAAGAAACATTTCCTCCCCCGTTGTGTGTAACTACCTCAGCAGACCGTTTTCAAGTTCAAGCCACCAAGAAGCCCTTGCGAAACAGCTCGACCAGTAGTTGGAGAAGTTACAAATTTCCGTGCGTTTTTCAAACACCATACAATGAAGGTCTACCGTTTGATTGCTTTCAACTGAGGCAGCCCTGTTTTTTTTAAATCAGCAAGAGCTCTCATCCACTGTACAGGAAACAAAAGCCTTCCTTATTGCATCTTTACACCTGTTTCCATGGTGACATCAAACTTTCACCACCAAGACCAAAGAAGTATTCCTCTATTCTTCCAGCAGCTCCTTTCCCCATGAATAACAAGTCAACAGTGTATTTTACTCACTCTCTGAGGAGCAGCTCCTCTTACCTGCAAGTACAGCAAGTTGACAGTCTAACTGGTTCTCAGCTTCAACGCCTGTTTGTATGAGCCTTTTTAACTCCTTGTTGATTGACCAACTCACTATAAACCCAAGAAGCATTCAGGAGACAGTTACATATCCTCCTGAGACCCAGCCATTCATTTTGAAGTACTCAAAAGGGCACATTTAAGAGTATCTCCCGAACTGCACATACTTTAATACTGAGACCTAAAGCATCCTACTGCGGCAGTTAAGAGTTGCGTTCAAATCCCATTCCTTGCTGCAGTACCCTTGATCAAAGCAGTTACCCTCAAAGTTTGGTGCAACTCACATCTGAAAACCATGTTAATTCTTTTGAGCAGCAGAGGGAGTTTGTTCCGCCAGGTCAAACCTGAGAACTGGCAGGCTTTGCTTGTTGGAAGAGCAATGAATTGTGTAATTTACATTTACACTTAGTCATTCAACTGAAGCTTTTCTCCATAGCGACAATGCTGAGCTACTGACAACTGTTTACCCATTTATACAGCTGGATAATTTTACCGGAACAATTATGGGTAGGTACCTAACTCAAGGGTACTTCAGCAGTAGGGATTCAAACCAGTGACCCTGGAATCCAAACGAAGCAGCTATAAAGGCTACACTATCAGCTGTCCCCATTCACTAAAACACCCACTGTTACAAATGCATGGTGTGTAAAACCATCAGCTAGGCACCAAAGTAACATAAAACAGTCCATCAATAATTTCCGCCAAGGCAGCAAACAGAGGTCCCCCCTCCTCACTGTGACACACTTAGACATGTTCCTGGGCCTCATTCTGCATAAAAAGTGCAGTGTCATCAAAATTCAATGTGTCCTATTTTTAGGCACAGATTAGCTTCCTAGATAAAGCTAAACAAAGACAGAACTGGGCCACAGAGTGCAAAGGCAGGAGGTAAACTACACCTTTCAGCATCACTGTGGTCATCACCTGAGGGCTGGGGGTAACTACAGTGATGGTGAAAGTCGTTTAAGAGCACACGGAGGAGGCAAGCAAGAGAAAGCGGTCCAAATGAGGGCACCATGAGTATTTCTGGAATGCTGAACTTAGTACCACCCTACAAAAGGAAACAAGCATCACTGTCCCAGTAGTTCCAGCCAGTATTGTCTTGATTTATATTTTGCACAAGTGAGCACTTTTACTGACCATTCACTGTACAAAGGGCTCAGAACAGAGAATCAAACCACACAGCAGGAAGGCCACTTCTTGGTTCAACAGGCTGCTATGTCTGCCATGGAGTGCTGAGAATTCACTGTCAGGCCACATTTCGCTAAGCGCTGGAACACTGTCCATCCGGCATAACACACCACACATACTGGCAGACCAGTGGAGCTCATCTACATGTCCCAACCCATAATAAATGACTCCGGAGACTAAGAAGAAAAAAAAAAAAAAAAAGAAAAAGAAAAAATATTTTAAGCCATGCAGCCCTATGTTCAATGGAAGTTTGCGCACCCTAGCCAAGGCTACTGAAGAAAGATGAAGTTGGCATTATCCTGGAAAAATCACATACCCACTTGGGAGTGGCAGAACCCAGCGACCCCCTGGTGAAACTCCATTGGCCCCCCTGGGCGTAGCACAAATCCAGCTGGCCAGGACACAGGAGGACCCGCAATGCTAGACATGCTCCAGTCACTTGGCAGGAGGGTGGATGACAGACATCTGGTGCAACAGTGGGAAACTGTCCTTACTCCCTGCATAGCACCCCTCAGCACAGACTGTTGACACAACGCCACAGTCAGCAGCCAGTTAAACCTAAGCAAGCCAGTCTAGGCTCCCGGCACGTGACCAGCCAGACATCTTCTGTTGGGCACAAATGAAGGTCCCCTCTCAGGAGGAATGAGCTTCGCTTCCGGATGCCATGCTGTCATTTGGCCTTTAATTGCCTGCCCAGAATTCAATAATAAATCCAGAAAGGACTGAGCCATCGTTATTAAGAAAGCTGGTTGTTGATTAAACGTTTGACTCAATCAACAATCTACTCCAACTCTCTATTTGGAAATGCTTCAGGCAAGCTGCAGATCAATAGGAATAAATTCATTATGATAAATTAATGATTAAGGCCTTTAACAGCAGAGTTTGGTTGCTGGAGCACATTTGTGGATGGGTGGCCGTCCAACCCACTACTTGGAGCACCATCTTCAGGTGCAGGCAGTGGAGCTCTCAGGGAACGGGGCATGTGGGGAGATGGACTCGATTTCTCTCTAAGGATAATAATGGCTACCTGAGGCTATCCACCAAGGAGACAGATTGCAGTAAAGAGCATCCAAACCAAATAGGAACGAGTCCACTGTAATTTACTTCCACAGTGTTTACATGACACAAACCCCCCGATGAATGTTGGTAACCAATAAGAAAAAACATCACAATTTTTTTTTTCAGCTGTTAGCTTTACTGGAGTAAAAACAAAAGTAATGTTTAACAAAAATATTTAAAAAGCTAATAAGTACTTTCTCATGACAGCTACACTACACACACAGAATCTATCCTTGAGACGCCTACCATGCAGAGCCGCAGATGGGCTCCAACAAGGAGAGCCTGTTTCCTTGTTCTTGCAGCTCGTGTTAAAATGCCTGTTTGTCACGCATCTTGTAATATACGTTTTTGCAGTTTTATGCTGTTCATGCTTCTTTTTTTTTTTTTTTTAAATTAATGACATCCAAGTTTAGCGCAAGTGAAAGCGTGTTGGCAAGCGTGCCCAAGCGAAAAAAAATGCTGTGAGGAGCATCACCAATAAAATGAGTTTTGTGTAAATATTTTCAATATTTGTTTTGCACAGATCTTGCAATAGTGTGTTTGCGGGTGTGGATGTGTGAATGAGTGCATGAGTAGTGACAGTGTGAATGAATAGGTGAGTGACTGAGTATACACCGACTGTACATAATGTACTATTACAAAACACTGCATAAAAGCACACTATAATAGATAAGCTGTGTTTTACAAAAAGGAACACAAAATGACGACTATGGTGATAGCTAGCAAAAGTGTATAGTAAACAGGGTGCCAGCCCCCTTTTTCCCCCCCATAGGATCAACGGTTCTGTACTTGCATTTTCTCTATTCATGGGGTTTTCTAGTAACCCAACACTGAACAGGGAGGATTGAGTGTGTATATTACACATATACATATTGTATATAGCACTGCAGTAAATCTAAAAAAAAAAAATGAACAAATCAAAGAACATTTTTCGTTTGACACTTTTTTCCAAAGCAACTTACAATTTTAAGGTTACAGTTATTACAGTTACCAGCTCACAACTATTTACCTATTTACACACACACACACACACACACACACACACTTATACAGCAGGGTCATTTTTACTGGAGCAATTTCAGGTAAATACCTTGCTCAAGGGTAGAGGTAGGGATTGAACCTGCAACTTTCGGGTCCATGAGCAGCAGCTCTAACCACAACGTGACCAGCTGTCACTTAACACCTCTGATTTCTGCTAGTGACTGATTTAGTAGTAAAGGTGACATTGAAGTTGGAAGAAAAGGCATATTAAGGTGAGTTAAGTGTTTACAGCTCATGTGTTTTGGAAAAAAACTTCAACTTTCAGTTTATCTTTTCTTTCCAAATTTCTTCCTGTCATGTATTGCCCTCCACAAAGTACTTAGTGTATTTGCACATGTTAATAGCAGAAAACACCACTCTCCAACATGAAATTTTCCACATACAATACCAACAGCTTCCCAGTTAGGGCACCAAAGGCACACACACAATACATGGCAGCGTAAATGTGAAGGGTGCCGATCAGCTCCTGTACAAGAACCCTGCACTGAGACCCCACAGCGAGCGAATTAAAATCACTGCATGCAATGTGCTCTAGGGAGGCAACCATTTACAACATGCAGTCAGGAAAATGAAAACACACCGTTTCCATGGTTTCCTACCACCCACCTCGGATGTAGACTTCAGCTAGATACCTCTGAGCTGGTAAAGATGGAGGGATGGAGAGAGGAACAACCGACCCACAACTCCCATCAACCTCAGATTACAACAGACTGCTACAAGAAATTCCACTACCCGCATTGCTGGCTCCAAAACACTAATAATTCAGGTTTTATTCATTACTTATTCAATTCTTAACATGATAACCATTTATTTTACACTGCTAATATTCATATTTTCCCCATGTCTGCTTTTCATGTAGTGCCATAAGATCTAATGTATATAAAATGTCATACTTGGTATGACATTCTTATTTGATGCTTATTTCCAAAGCAACTTACAATGCTAAGCTTCTCATGACTTTACACATTTTTAAAGCTGGGGCATTTTTAGTGTATCAGTTGAGGGTGATCACTGATCAAGGACACTACAGCAGAGGGTGGGAGCTGAACCAAGGTTCTCGCAGTCTAAGGTGGTAGCACTAACAACAAAGCTACCTGTTGCTACAGCAGAGAGAGACCTGCAGTGAAAATGGAGGGGAAAGAATATCACAGTATACTCACCAAAATGTACCAAACATACAAATTGCAAAACAACAGAATAAACTGTCATTATGACCAAACCAGCTTACGTGCAAGTAGGTGCAATGTGTAGAAAGGGACAAACACACACGTGTCTGTAGCCTATTAAAGCTCACAGCGAAGCTCGCTCTCCCAGCTGCTGCTCTTACTGCCAGCTTTCTGATTGTTGACAATGGCTCCTGGGTGTCCATTAAAGGAAGGGGACACGGTGCCCCCAGGACAGGGCTTCTGATAAAACAGCAGCAGTGTCCAGACAGTTGCTCAATTCCAACACAAAATTCATGAGGGGGGGAGCTGAAGATGTGGTCGAGAGCACAAAGCGAGGTTCAATACCGTGGAGGACAGGAACAGGGAAGAGGAGACGGGCGAGGAACTCGGAGGAGGGTGGATAAGCCGCCGAGAAGTCGTGGACACTGGAGGGACGGTTGTCTTCTAAGAGATTCTGCAACTGAGGAGAAGCTGGGGATGGCTTTTGTAGCCGAGCGCTCCGATTGCAGGCAGGTGCCTAATAGAAGTCTAAACCCAAGGCATGTGTGTACTGTAGTGTGTCCTAGTTACCTACAGAAGGGTGATGGATAGGAGCTGGTTTGACAAATCAGCTGCCGAAAGCAAATCCCACATGTAAGGTGGTGCATGCAGCACAGAGTGGCATGGACATTTTGGATGTCACCTTGTAAACGTGGCAGTGTTCAAATCCCGCTTGAATGTTTATCCATGCCATTGAATAACATATCAGTATTTTGAATTAAGGAAAATTAGTCAATTAGTCTTTTTCAGTCAATGTGTGTGTGTACTCATTTCAAGGTTTTCACTTTTATTTACACTAATTACTTAACCACAATTGCACAATTCCGACATCCTTGCGAAGAGACTGCTTTTTTTAAAATTCACATAATATTAGTGTTATAATATTTTATTCATTTATCTGATACTTTTCTCCAAGAGGACTTTCAATGTTGCCCTTCTCTACTACTTATTTACTGGGTAACTTCTACAGTTAAGATGATAAAAGGGTAAGTACATCCGTTACAATTAAGGTGTACATTTTCTGTATACCTTTTCCATTCTCTCAAGCTCTCGGACTATGAAGATGCATTCTTCGGAAGCCACTACATTCCAGACACAGCAGAGAACACAGCGCTGTCAGAAATGCAGCACCTGGTAATCTGCAATTAAACTATGAGAGTGCCATTGTCTGCCCCTACTAATTAAATTTAATTTTCACCCGAGATGCCTTTGGCATTACACACCTGAAAATTATTACTTCTGCATGAGGTTACAAGGAGGGACTTCATCTAGTTAAGTAACACTGTCATATTGGCAACCTTGTACACACATTCAAGTAGCATTTCATCGTCAATGCTTAATGTGATCTGGAAAGGGAAGCTATGCCTACAAAGTCATATTAGAAAACTGTAGATGTACAACAGCATTTTGCCACTTTCATTTTCCTCTTGCCTGCAATATGAATGAAATGTACACAGGCTCTTTGTATTAAGAACGACATGACAAAGAAATTGTTGAAGATACGCACACATCCAGTTTACTTTTTAATTGCATTTTCTTCGTTATCCATTTCTAAAAATTTCTGTCTGTAGCGGAGACAACGTGACCTGCGTTTAGCCTCAAAGCTGAGCGATGGCAATAAAGAGTACCCAAATGGAATAGGAGTCTGGGATCACCTTAATTCTCTGGTTCACAGTGTTTACAGCTTATGTGTTTTGAGTGTTGCTGATCAATAAGAAGATGAGGAACACTGCACATGCTATAGGATGAATCAGTCAATCAGAAGTAAACAGGAGTTTATGGAGAAAATATTTTAATTCATTTGAAATCTTTAACTCAGCTTTCAGTTAAATACTAAAGTAGCTTTTGTCAGTATTTTGTGTGTACTACAGTTAAAACAAACTTTTGGAAAAACGAGGGAATAAACTGAAGTCTGCATGAAGCTTCTTTCTTATCGTGAGTTAATGGTAAAAGTGTTTTGATTTAACAACAAAGCAAGTTAGACTTCATAAAGTGAGAAGCCAGAGCACAGACAAAGATTACTTATACTTCATTATTTGGCATAACAATACTGGTATGGCTGTTTTTAAAAAAGACCTAATTTTCATCAATGTAACCATTTCCATGTCCCAAGAGGTCCTCCAACTGTACCCTTGAGCGACAAAACTTAACCAAAACTGCTGATGAAATATTTGCCAGAATAAATGAGCAATTGAAAGTCATTTAAAATAAGTGGCTTATAGTTCCACTCTGTCCCCCATGGTCTTTATGCATTTAATTCCTTGTGTTCTGGGATTCAAGACATCAAACAATGCATTTTATTGTTTATGAATTGTGTTATGTGCACCCTGTAATAGGCTGCACTCAGTCAAATTAGAATTTGAATATTGCTCCCTGTTGAATTACTCCAAAACTGGAAATACAAATGACAGCAGAACTAGAAAAACTTGAAAATGGAATAGAAAATGAAAATTATCATACACGTCCACAAAAATTAAGGGCTATGCAAGTCAAACATGTAAAAGACAGCAGGTGGCAGAGTGGTTAGAGTATTCTGCTTGCAACTGAAAGAACCATGTTTGAATGACCTCTCCTGCTGCAATAGCCTTTATCATGGTACTTAACCTTAAATCATATAGTAAGTTAGCTTTTACAAACACAAGTGGCTTTAGAGAAAGAGTCAGAAAAATGACAATGTTTTGCTGTTGAAAATTTGTAGCCGCTGACCTAGTGATAAGTGAAAATGGTCAACACCAACACGTGAAGGTAATATATAATTGCCAAGCGATGAAATCTACACAATTTACAGAGTGCACACACATCTGTAAAGGCATCAAATCAGTAGAACGGAAACAGTCTCCAGTTGCTGAGGGATAAAAATTAAAGGGCAGCAGAAATCTTTTCAGCAGGTAGCAATGGGAAAAAGATGACAGATGCAATACTTTAATAATCTCTCACTGACACCCCATCACCTGTTTGCCACCCTCAATTAAAAAGTGTAGGTTTAAGAGCAAACTGTGATAGTCCTACATCTGGCATCTACTGGATCGGACCGAAAGGGAGTGGGTGGTGTGGCGAGGACACAGGTTAACTACGGGATCCTTTACTGGTGCGCACCAATCAATCTAGAGTGTGTGGGGAACACTGCCACTGTAAAGGAAAAACCTGCTGACCATTACAGAACTGGTCCAGCCAGACTTCCCAAACAGAAATAGAACTGTCCCCTCAAGTCCTCAGAATGAGGGAATTGTCTCCATCAGCACAACGGACACTGGTTGAAAAATCACATCCTCAACCCAGGAGATTAAGTGGTAAATAATGAACAAGCTTTTCGTTATTAATAATGTTATCACTTTTCCCTGAAGTGACTTATATTTGGTTTGTGAATTAAGTTACCTCATGATTTCCTTATTTGTATCAGTAGGTAATTTTTTACTGTATCAATTCAGCATAAGTACCTTGATCAAGGGTACTGTGGCAGCAATGGGAATTCAAACTTGGGTCCTTTTGATTGGAAGGTAACACAAACCACCACTAATGCTAACAGCTGGTTGCATAGTGGTTAGAGCTGCTGCTTTTGGGCCCTAAGGTTGCAGGGTCAAATCCCACCTCTAGCTGTAGTACCCTTGAGCAAGGTCCTTACCCTAAATTACTCCACTAAAAATTACCCAGCCGTGTAAACAACTATCAGTATCTTAAAATTTTGAGTTGCTTTGGAGAAAAGCATCAGTGAAATGAATAAATGTAACATTACCCGCACTAACAAGGTATAACAGCAATTCTTTTGGAACTTTAGCTGGTAACCACTTCATCACTAACAAAGAACCAGGCGATCAGCATAGATTAATAAATAAAAAAATTTCGCCAGAGACTTTAAAACAAAGGACAATTATATTCTAAGTAATTCAGGTCATGACCTTTCTCAGTGGTGCAACATTTACATTTATGCATTTAAATGTAAATGTTGCACCACAGCAAAGCCATGTTTAAATGTACAACCTTTTCTAAGCCTTCTAAGTCCACTTGTTGATTTCTTAATCTGATGCCACAAACAACATTAAACTGCTTGGCTAAGGTGTCAATATATAACAGGTGTACTCTAATTGCATGTATACCCTTCTGCCTGAGTTTGTGATCTTTCTCACATTCCTCTTTTGTACCACACAAAGTATGTAGCGGGAGGACAAATTGAAACTGTTTTTGTGTTGCATCGGCACCATTTACTGTCCACAGCCACAGCACTTAGCTTTTTTTTTTGTTGCTTTCAATATCGACCTGCTTTTCAAGCAGCAATCAAACGCTCAGTAAGCGTTTCAAACATGACATGTCGTAGGACCAACGGCTGAGACCAACAGCCACAGAGTGGATGGACAGACCCGGGTAGGCCTTTACGGGGGGTTCCTTACTGATCCCAAAACACTCATTGAGAAGACCAGGAAGAGAAGCGGAGGCCGAAAAAAGGTTGGAGGCAAGGCCGGACGTGCGGCGAAGACTCTGCTGGTGAAAAAGCAAAAATGGATCAGGTTCTGTGTTGAAAGCCAACTCTGGCGTTTCATGTAGTGGGGGTATGCTGACTGCTCAAGTTATGAACAACCGAGATACAAAGACATTTTCCAGTTTATTTCAGATGCATTTTCTTAAACTGTTGCTTTAAAAATTTTGTGCAGCAGCGCAACCAAGAGCGGAGTGCGGACTGTCAATAATATGAGGAACTTTCCACTTGTTATTGGCATGAATCAGTCAATTTACTGTGGGATGACTTTTAAAATGTCTGAAAATACAATGTAGCTCAACATAAATAAAAGTTAATACTTTAAAAATTACAGCAGTAGCTCAGATCTTTACAGAAACTAACCTCTAAGTAAAACCGGAGGATGGCTGTTGCATTAATCTTTTACCGATTATAACAGCAGTAAAAGTGACTTCCATCCATCCATTTTCCTAACCACTTGTCCTTAGAGTCACAGTGGCAATAGGGAAAGCAGGAAAGCCCAGACATCCCTGTCCAACGCAACTTCCTCCAGCTCAACCAGGTGGATCCCCAGCTGCTCCCAGGCCAACTGTGAGATATAATCCCTTGCCCCAGTCGGCCATGCCCGGTATACCTCCAAAGGGAAGCGCCCAGGGGACATGAACCACCTCAACTGGCTCCTCTCAACGCCAAGGAGTACCGTCTCTACTCCGAGTTTTTCCCGGATGGCCAAACTCCTCACCGTCACAGAGAGTGTGTCCCCCAACACCCTGCGGAGAAAACTCATTTCGGCCCCTTGTATCCGCGATCTAATTCTTTTGATCATTACAAAAAGTGACTTTGCATTTGCCCAAAAAAAAAAAAGTCACTACTGTGTTTTTATCCTGACTAGCCTGTATAAAAGCCCCAGTGACACGTCTTGGGCACTTGTGCCTTCGAACAGAAAATACTGCCAGATTAGAAGAGACAGGTGAAGTCAACAACATGCCATGCACACCGGGTGTGACCCCTGACCGTCTGTGATGGCTACAAATGTGCTGGCTAATTAACAAACTAATTGCCCAATAAACAGTCTCGATTCCACAGGATCCTGCAGAGTGTGACAGCACATGCCAGCAACGATTTTCAGAGGCTCCTCACACTACAGGAGCCCAAGTCTGCGACAGGTGCGATGCATCTATCATCATGCTGCAGGCAGACAGCAAGAGCCCTGGATGTCTGACTTCAGGGAAATCAGGTTTCGCACAAATCAGGGTAAGTTCTGAGTCTTCAATGACCAGATGGCACAAAGAAAGGAAATCAAGGTAGAATGTCATCACCCCTGCAACAACCTAATTTTTCCACACAGACATAAGTTAGCTGCTTTTAACTGAGAAAACAGGATTCTGTCAAAAGGACTGATGTGTGAAAAAGTTGGAAGAAAAGAAGAGGATGACATGCAATGATGAATGGACTCAATCACTGTGATGACTGACATTCACCCTTCAACGTTACGGTCAAGTGGAGGAAGGCATATTCTGGATTTACATTTATTAGCAGATGCTTCTCCAAAGTGATTTCCAACAAACTCTATGTAGTATCAGCCCACACACCTTATTCACCAAAGTGACTTGCATTGGGTCAGTCATCCATACATCAGTGGAAAACACTGTCACTCACACCCTATGGGTGAACCTGAAAAGCATGTCTTTGGACTGTGGGAGGAAACCAGAGCACCCGGAGAAAACCCACACAGACACAGGGAGAACATGCAAACGCCACACAGACTGAGCAGCGATCGAACCCACATCTTCTCACACCACCCAGGTGCTGTGAGACAAGGCAGAATAACATTGAACCTGGACTTATGATCCCTAGAGGGTCCTTGCTATTATCCTACTAAAAACAGAAAACACATCTGGTGCTTAAGATAAGTAAAGAGGCTATTCTGTCTCTCTGCATGAATTTTCCAGCAAAGCGACACCACAAGACAGGCTAAACCTTGTTGCTTACATTACTAATCTACACATTAATTATACCAGTTGAATACAGCGGGTTTTTTGTTCAAGAACTCTTCCATGTCAAATACGCTGCTCAAAACCTTTAGTGTAAATTCACACCAATTACCACTGCAACAGCTAATTCATTGCATTTCCAAAAAATTGTTTTTCTCCAGAAAAAAAAAATCTTCTGAACATCTACCCCTAGAGGAACAAACAATCGAAGATCCCTCACCACCCGTCTCGGCAAATAAGACGACTGGGTTACACAGTAGAAACCGGGACATCAGGCTGATCTCCACTGATGTGTCTTCTCATGTATCTGATTACTCTACAGAGATTTGAGCACTGCATCATGCATTATTAATCTGATCTCAAGTCATCACCTCCCATTGCCCACTCACAACAGGAAGCACTGTAGACGGATGGGTACAGTATCTAATCACACCATCTCACGTCTCAAAATTATTAAGTCCTAACAGCTCCGTGCAATCAGCTCCTGGCGGATGTTTATGCACTGGGTGTGATTTCCAACTCAAACATGCCCTTTTCTTCAATCGGGAAGGACAAACACTAATGAGAAGCAAAGAAAGGTCTAGGGAAAAAAAAAAAAAAAAAAAAGATCCTCAAATGTACAAATATATCCACAAGAACAAAGAACAGAATTGTTGAAACAATGGTATTTTCTGTAGTACAATACAGACGTAAAAACTGGAAACACGTGGATTCTTTCGAAACTGTGGAGTTGGAAGAGAGATGCAGATAAACTGGAAAAAAAACTGATAGTGGATCAAATCAATTCTTATTGGAAGAACAAATGATGTGAAAAGAAGATTGCCTTTTCAAGAAAATCCAGTAATGCTTCAAAAAGTAACAGGAAAAAGAGGAGGACTGGGAATGAGATGGATTGACTCAATCACAGTTACGCTGGACACACCACTTTCTACATTAAGGACACAAGTCAGACTGAATACTCAGGAAGCACTATCTACATGGCGGCCAAGAGTTGACATCAATTCCACAGCACTTAACAAGAGAAAAGATGTTCAACTTGAAAAAAGTTCTTTTGTTTCACTGATGTGATATAATAATGAATGAAAAACTTTGAGACAGAGGCCAAGAACAGGTAACCTGGCTGTTACATGTGCTTTTTTTTTGGTTCTTCCTTGATGAAATGAAAAATAAGAACTGCTTCCATGCTTAGTTCAGCTCCACTTTAACCGGCTCAGTGCTTTATGTTACACCACGTTGTGGGTCTGTATACACTTTTTTCCCCTCTATAAGTAAAAATGAGGATTTGACCACCAGAAAACATCCCCCGACCTAAAAGAACCAATCAGGAATGTTAAGCACGGGAAACATATAAACTTCACTCAGAAGTACAGACTCATAGAAAGACTGGATCTTTATTTACACAGTTCCTTCACCATCATCTACCATAGTTCAAAACTTTTTAGTCAAAGAAAGTTCATCTATGGTTTGAAGTGTGAATAAAGTTAATATACAAAATAGCAATTGTGGAAAAAATGTCACACACACACACACACACACAGTCGCTCCTCCTCACAAAGACGTACCTTGAAATTCCAAATGTAAAGTCCAACGAGGGTCATGGAATATGGTTTAATTTAATATGAGGGCAAGATCTGCATTTGTTTGGAAATAAAAAGCAGCTTCCCATGGTGGTCCCAAGTGTCTGTCTGTGTTCTACAGGTAAACAGCCACGGGGTCACAGCAGGGAAGTGCCGGCTTACTGAGAGCAAAGCGAGCACACTGAAGCTTAAAGTCAACAGATCCATTCCCACTGACTCAATATTTACACGCGGACCAAGAGGAAGCACAGAAAGCCCACATTTGTTATGCAAACGGAAACATTTGCTTAGAAATGGTGGAAAACAAGATATGGCTAAGCGAGCAAACGGAAATCTGCATCAAATAGAAACGAGGCAGAAAATACAGGCTTTTCAATGGATGATGTTGGACTGAAAAGTTCCACCCAGGGCACCCAAAGATCAATTTTCTGTGTGTGCGTGATCTAAAGCGGGTGGGTGGGGAAAGGAGCGCCACTTCCTGAGTAAAAGGGAGCCATCACAGAGAAATACTGACAGGTGGTCCTGATGCACCCATTTTGAGTCTGCTTCAGAGCGAGGAACAAACCTCCACCATGCTGTTCCATCCTCTCCTGCAGCCTCACCTCTCATGTCTGCAAGTAGCATCCTGTGAATAATACAGTCTGGCTCCAGATTCAAAGGAGAGAGGTGGGGAAGGGGGAGGGAGGAATTATATTAAGATTTATTTGGAGCTTTAATGCCGAGATCAAGAGCTCAAGAAAATGATTAATCAACGGCGGAGATGTAGTCAGGTGTAATCATTTTAAACTGAATTAATCCCTCGCTGACAATTGGACCAGTCCTCTGGGCCAATTAGGGAGGAAATTTAATTACACTACATACGTTCCAACTCATTGATTAAAAACCCTGAGCTCTACTGCGAGAGGACAGGTCTCTGGGCAACAGAACATCACACAAGCAAAATAAAAGCTGGAGCTCATAGCTGGGAAGATAGAAAACCCCTATAGCTGTTTTGAAAAATTTCACCATTTACTATTTTTGTTGCGATAGCTATTTCCTGTACAGGTAGTATGTTGGTTAACAACTTGGACTCAACATCAGATGGTTGCTGGCTCCACGGGGGACTGTGGCGTCTGTCCAAAAACAATGGATTTCTGAGCATCGCAGTTTGAATCAAAGCTAAAGGCATGGTCTAACCAAACCACAACCTCTAGCATCAAATCTAGGCTCCAAAACTGAGCCTTACGGACTCCGGTTTCAGGGACCTCTCAAGCCAAACTGTTTACGGGCCACGTCGGGAGTGTTTTTACATTTATTTAGCAGACATTTTTCTCCAAAGCGACTTCCAATGAACTCCATGTACTGTTATGAGCCCACACACCTTATTCACCGCGGTGACTTACACTGTTAGATACACTACTTACACTGGGTCACTCATTCATACATCAGTCGAACACACACACACATTCTCTCTGTCACTCACACGGTATGGGTGAACCTGCACGGCATGTCTTTGGAGTGTGGGAGGAAACCAGAGCACCCGGAGGACCCACACACAGAGAAAACTCCACAAGGACTGAGCAGGGATCGACCCCCGTCCTCTTGCTCCACCCAGGCGCTGAGACAACAACAGTGCTACTCGCTGTAACACCGTGTGCTTTTTGCAGTATAAACACCACAAAGGACCTTCACTAAGTCCTCGACAACATCAGAATCACGTGTTTCCCTGGCTACTGGAGCACCTAATGGGCGGTGCCCTGGGTTCTATTCCAATAGAAGAAGAGAGAGAGAAACAGGCTTCACAACAAACACTTGTTAGGAACAGAATTAACAAAGCAGCGTAGCGAAACGTACAATTTTCTTAGAGAACTTCTCACAAAAAGGCATATTATTATATATTATTATAAATAAATAATACTTGCCATGATAACCACCCAGTTGAAGGCCTGACCGAAGAAGCTGCACTTCGAGACCAAAATGGCCGCCTGAGGCTCAACAAGAGCAACTTCAGCCAGGTGAGGAGGGGGGAGAAGGGGAAAAAGGAAAAAAAAAAAAAAAAAAAACGCACTTTACCTCGTCTGCTATCCGTGCAGCAGCCATGAAAATCGAGGATCGTCCACGCCTTGCTTTTTCAGGAGCGCACGATGAGAACTCCGGCGTCGAGGCCCGGGCCAAGGTCGGAACTCTGCGCGTTGCCGGCAGCACGAACGTGACGAAGCGCCGCTAGAAGAATCGCCAGAATCGCCGGCTTGAGCTTCTCCTCCCTCGTAGCGGCGCGACGAGACGAGACGAGCTCAAAACTCCCGCTTCTCTCAAGCAATTCGACTCGTTTGACGCAAACGAATACAACGGAAGCGTATCCATACAACCTCTGCAGACAGAACGAACACGCTGCCTGTTCTTACGCTTTCAAAATAAAACGCCATTTTCTGTTTTCGATTGTTTAAATTTAAAAAAAAAAAAAAAAAAAAAAAAAAAAAAAAAAAAAAGGGAGGGGGGGGGGGCAGAAAACTACAAACTTTCCCAGCGTTCGTCCAACGTTTTTCCCTCCTTTCTAGTCTCTGGCCCCGCCCCCCGGCGTCTCTAATTGGTTCCCCTCAAATCAAAACCCAATCAGCTTGCAAAAAATACAAGACTGACAGTATCACACGTACGTTGTAACTTTTCTAGCACATGTTGGCACCGCTTCTAACAACACACAAACGTTGTCCGAAGCCGCTTGTCCCGAGCGGGGTCCCGGCGAACCGGAGCCTAACCCGGGAACACGGGGCGTAAGGCTGGATGGGGAGGGGACACACCCAGCACGGGACGCCAGTCCACGCCAAGCGGGACTCGAACCCCACACCTACCAGAGAGTTTCGTTCTTGGTTGCATCACACCTGTTACTGCTGCTTCTCTGAAAATTAATGTACGGCACAATGTACGGGTGGCATGGTGGCACAGCGAGTAGCACAGCTGTCTCACAGGGTCTGGGTGGTGCGAGAGGACATGGGTTTGATCCCTGTTCAGTCTGTGTGGAATTTGCATGTTCTCCCTGTGTCTGTGTAGGGTTCCTCTGGGTGCTCTGGTTTCCTCCCACAGTCCAATAACTCAGGTTCACCCATAGTGTGTGAGTGACAGAGAGTGTGTGTTCCAGTGATGTATGGATGAGTGACCCAGTGTAAGTAGTGTATCTATCGGTGTAAGTCACCGCGGTGAATAAGGTGTGTGGGCTCATAACACTACATAGTGTTCACTGGGAGTTGCTTTCGAGAAAAGCATCTGCTAAATAAATAAATGTAAAAACATACCCTCACCTGGCACATTATTAGCCATACTGGCTGTTTACACATACAGCTCACCCCTAACAGTTTGTCAATCAGTGGTTGTGACTCTGTATATAAAACATAGAAAAGGTCCAGAAATCCAGTTACAATTCCAAAGAAATTGGAATGGACAAAACATGCTAGCTAAGTGATTCTGAACACGGCATGATCATAGGTGCCATCCACAGCTTCAGCATTTCAGACGTGGCTACTCTCCCAGGACTTTTAACCGCCACGGTTCCAAAAACGTGACGGCGGCTTTAATTTACTCCAATGGCCTACACAGTCCACAACTCCCAACCCATGACAGTATCTTTGGGGTGAGGTAGAATGCAAGCTCAGCACAATAAATTAGCTGCCAACAAGAATGTGCTGCAATTGTGTGAAGCTGCCAAGTCAGCATGGGCAAAAAAACACCGTACAATGTGTCCAGCAGCTTACTGTTGAATTCATGCTGTTCTGGAGATAAAAGAGAGCTCTTCTACCTGGGTTTACCACCTCATAAAATGGCCAGTGTGTGTATAGAACCTGAAACGCTAAAGTTTGTGTTATCGGTTAAAGAAATTCTGTATACATACCACTGATTATCATGTACTGTTATCCTGATCCATCCAACACTGGTGCGTATGGTACGCTGGCATGTCAAAACATTAAAATGCTGAACGCTAAACAATTCTTCCCCTCCGTCTGACTTCAGCACGTTATTACATCCAGCCGAAAGACAACGCAGAGCCGAAACCTCAATGACGGCTGAAGCCCGACCCCTGATGCAAGACTGAATGAGAAGTGCTATAATTAAATGATAATCACACCTCCTTTAATGACTGGTTGCCAGTATCTCTTTCCTTTCACACAAACTTCAGAGTGCCAGAGTGGGAAGGAAGAGCTCTTCAGGCCTACTGCTAGTACCTAGTTGAAGCGAACAGGCTGAGCGTGACACGAGAGGAAAGTATGGAACGTGTCGATGCGGTGGTAGAGCACCGTTTCGTGGCGGGGCTGCACGGAGCAAGTTACGAAGCAGAGAGCTGAATAGACTAAAATGATTCAGACTGATCGAGCCAACGGTGGAGGTCCCTCTAGAACTACGCAGCCACAACTTCAACCCTGTAGAAAGACTGCCCCTACATGGCCTAGAACCCTAGTGGCAGAGCATTACTCTCATTCATCTGCTTGGAAAAGGCTTTAAATCTAAAGTGACTGAAAGCTGCACATTTCACACACATTTAACCATTTACGCTGTGGGACATTTACTGCATGAATGGCTCCAGAAAGAAGCAACGGTTCCCCTCCTGGAATGTGAACTAGAGACCCTTTGGTTATAGGCCTGTGCCCTTTCACCTCCTCTCTGTGACATGACAACAGAAGGATGTGGACGGACAGTATTCCCACTGTGTCTGCAGGCAGAATCCCACTGAATCAGAGCTATATGGTGGCAGGGGCACTATATGGAGTGGCAAGTAGCATAATGGCTATAGAGTTGCTGGATCTGAAGGTTGCTAGTTCAAATCTCACCGATTGCTGTAGTGCCCTTGCGCAAGGTACTTATCCTAAATTGCTCTAATAAAAATGACCCAGCTGTATAAATGGTAGTTTAACAGTGAATCGCTTTGGACAAAAGCATGAGGCAAATGAATGTAAATGGAACCATGACTAGGTAGTGGATCAAATCCCACCCAACTGCCCTGCCTCTACACTTGAGGGAAAACCACTTTCTGCATCTCCTCTCCAGAAAGGTTTGGTGATGATTAATATTTCTAATGAAATGTCTTAATTGCCAAACGGCACAGATTACGAGCGGAAAGAACGGCCAGAGCGTGACAAACTGGGTAACAGCAGTCATTTCTCCTGCAGGGAGGGAATCCAATGACACCTTGAACCCCTTTCTCGAGAAGCGGATCCACGCGTTTCCACCACTGCGTCACCAAAAGGCCACGCGAAGACAGAGGATGAGTCAAGCCGAAAAATGCAGAGACCCTGAAGATCAGTGGTGCCACTTAACACAAAATGCGAGATCATGAGTCCCAGAAGGAAAACACTGATTTACAGGCAAAATGGACTTAAAACTTATCCAATCTCCTGTTAGGGACTTTAATACCGATACTCCCACATGAATAAAAAGAAAAACAATTCACTGTAATCCTCCTTTTCACAAAACCTTAAACGAAATGGCTTTTGTTGTCAACAGTGTAGAGATTTAGTTGGCTTTTCAATCTACTGCTTTGATAACGCAAAACTCATTTCGTTCCACGACTGGGGGGGGGGGGAATTACACGAATTTGTTAGTACGATTGTTGAACGATCTGAACGGAAGGAGCGCCGGGTCACGTGACAGTCTGAGCCCAGCTCTCACGATTACATTTTCTCCTTTAAAAAGATGTTCCTGCTCTTTGCTCAATATGTGAACTTGACAACTTCTTAATTACCTTTAGTTTCGAGATACTTTGAAGCACAAACGGAGCTGCCGGTTTAATTAGATTTTGTTCTTTCCCACAGCCAAGCGGCGGCGGCTGCATTGTAGGCCCACAACGGGTAGCTCCGCACTCTTTGAAGTCCCTCACATTGTCTAAGGGACTATTATTTCTTCACCAGAAATGGGAATCGTCACGAAAAGGAAGAGCGGAGCCACAGCGAGGGCCGGAGTGCGGAGACGTGGGCTGGAGCAACAATTCTCTCGCTCACGCTCTCTCCGTCTCTCGCGCACGCTAAAGCGGAGGCGCAAAACACCTACACGAAGGTGCGTGCGTGCGTGCCGGCGTACGGGAAAGACACGGATGCACCATGCGCACGCGGACGAATACGCGCCGACCGCTCTCTTAAATCACAGACATGCATTCATGCACGTAAGAGCCAGCTGTCTCGGCGAAAACATCCTCTGTCACTCTGCGCTTTAACACACATACGAGCGCACACGAACTTCCCCGCCAAGAGCTGTGGTAGCTCATGTCACGGGGAAAGTGCTGAAAAACCCAGCGAAAGCTCTTCTGTGCTAATCCTCTCTGCCAGGTAAAACCCTCCATTTGCCAGAATGGCTCTCATTCCTGAGGGACTTAGTGCCATAAACACAAACGCACACACACATGCTCACATGCCACTTCGCTCACTCACTCACTCCCCCCCCCATGGAGCTTCACTATATATAGCAAAGAAGGAGGTTCTGTTCTTGCCTCAGTTCCTTCCACATCATCTCTAAAACACCTCCATCTGAACATACGATACGGCTCTGGATACATCCTTTCAGATTTACTGCGGTACGCATTTCAGCTACGTGCAAGCACACGGTTTGCCGATACAGTATTTACAACGCAGAGATGTACGTGTTGCAGAACCCTACATCGAGCTGGGTGCAGAAGTCTAAGTGCTAAGGTCTAGTGCGTGACACTTTCTCCATCGTTGCCAGTTGCTCCTTGGTTCCTGCGAGAGATGCTTTTACATCAGAAAAACTGATTAAACCGGCTCCTCGCATTAGGAAAGGTCAGGTTATTTTTTTTCTTTAAAGACGCAAACATTTGTCATGATTACCGTTGTACTTTCAGTCAAAATCAATTCTACCGGTTGCTACTGGTGCAAAAAAAAGTCACACTGCGCAAACTATTGGAACAGTTGCACGTGTGTATTTATAGCACTTTGGTTGTTGTGAAATGCACCGTTTACTCTGAGCTGAATGCTGCTTTGGAGAAAACCATCTGCTAAACGATTAGATGCAAAGGTGAGTAAAGAGAAGTCAAAGAAACATGTGGGACCTCCTTAAATGACCTTACTTCAAGTGTCGATAGACTGTCTGATGTTCTTGAGTGCTGGAAATCAATAATGTGGCTAACATTGCACGCTCATGGGATGAAATGGTTAACAAGCAGCACTGAATAGGAATTTGTTAAAATAACATTTTTAACTTTATTTTAACTTAGTTTTAATGGAAATGTAGCTCAAACTTAATATTTACATTTACACTTATTAATTCAGCAGCCGTTCTTCTCCAAAGAGACGTATCTCTTAAATACAATTTGTGCATTACATTAGGAGACAGAGACATGGCTGCAGATTTGTGATTCTTAAGTACAGTTAGGTTTCCTTCACCATATGCACCAATATTCATCACACAAGTAGAGTAGCTGCATAAAACTTTACCAGAATATTGCTGATTCCTAATCACCTTCCTAGTACTTTTTTGAGATACATATAAACATTTATGTTACACTGCAGGAGTGGCTCTGTAAAGGACTGAGCCGAGCACGATCGTGAACATGTATACCTTACGGGCATGAACATTTATACCTTACATGAACTTAAGAGCTCATGGGCGAAGTGAGTTCAGAAGAGATAAGTTTTAAGGCCCTTTTTAAATGTGTACAAAGATTCAGCAGTTCTGAGTGAGAGGGGGTGGTCATTCCACCACAATGGAGCCAGAACAGAACCTCTGTGCTTTACCTTTTGTGCGAGGGACCACCAAGTGGGCAGATGTGGAAGAGCATGGGTCTGGCTGGCTGGGGTATAGCAAATGATCAAGTCCTGTAGATATTGGGGAGCGGTTCCATTAGGCCATAACCAGGGTGTTAGATTTAAACCGGGAAGCTTTGGGAAGCCAGCGCAAAGAAACGAGTAGAGGAGCTACAGTACATGGGAATGCTTTGGCAAGTCAAACACAACTCAGGCAGCAGCATTCTGTATCAGCTACAGAGGTCTGATGGCAGTAGCAGGATGTTACCATGGCCTGGACAAGTAGCTGTACAGAGTCGGTTGTAAAGTAAGGACGGATCCTGCGGATGTTATGGAGGATCTATCTGCAGTTCCAGGTTGTGGTTTCTATGTGCTGAGAGAAAGATAGACATGAGTTAATCATTACTCCCAGACTATCATCGCTCCTAGCCGAGGAGGTAGGCAAAATGAGTGAGTTGTCCAGTTTGGTCGAGAGACCATGACAGGAAGACAGGCCAGCTGGGAGGTGTAGGATCTCTGTTTTAGAGAGGTTGAGTTGTAGGTGGTGATCAAACGTCCGTGCAGAGATGTCCGACAGACAGGCAGTGATGCGCGCAGAAATGTTTGATGCTCCAGGTGGAAAGGAGAGGAAGAGCTGAGTATCATCAGCGTAGCAGTGGTACTTGAACTCATGGGAGGCAATAACAGGGCCGAGGGAGGAGGTAGAGGAGATCAAAAAGAGCAGAGGACCCAATACCGAGCCCTGCGAGACACCAGTTGAGAGGGGTAGAGGAGAAGAACGGGAGCCCCAGCAGACCACTTGATAGAATCTGTCAGATAGGACTCAAACCATCTTAGTGCTGCTCCTTTGATCCCAAGCTGACTAAGAGAGGAAAGTAGAATCTGGTGATTGACAGTGTCGAACGCTGCAGACAAGTCAAGGAGGATGAGGACTGAGGAGAGAGAGGCCGCTCTGGCCGACTGGAGAGCATCAGACACCGCCAGGAGTGCCGTCTCTGTGGAATGACAAAGTTTGAATCCAGAATGATATCCGTCGAGGAGATGGTTCCAGGTGAGAAATTCAGAGAGTTGATCACAGGCCACTCATTCTAGAGTTTTAGACAGAAAGGAGAGGAGGGAGACTGGCCTATAGTTGTGGACCGAGCTAGGTTCCAGAGAGGGTTTCTTTACCAGAGCTGAAATGAGAGCAGTTTTGAAGGCTGATGGGAAGCAGCCAGAGGAGAGCGAGGAGTTGATTATCTTAGCGATGAAGGTGGAGAGTTGCGGGGAGATGGTCTGTAGGAGTGAGGATGGGATCGGATCTAGCGGGCAGGTGGTGGGTCTGTGCAATATCAGGAGGTGGGAGACTTGAGATTCTGAGAGTGGCTTGAATTCGGAGAACACATCCTTACAGGAAAGTCCAGCACGAACCGGGCAGGGTGATGCCAAAAAATGCCAGAGGGACGGAGGGTGTGGGAGGAGGAGTAGTTAGTGCAGAGTGCTGCAGGTGTGGCTGAGTTGTCTGGGGTGATCAAGGTTTCAGTTAGGGCCAGGAGGTCCAGTGAGAGATGGGAGGCATAGGCTGGTATGAAGTCAGCCTTTCTCACAGCAGACTGGCAGTTCCAGAGTCCCATGGAGAAACTGAAGCAGGATGAAGGGTTGGACAGATGAGGATGAACCAGGTTACTGTAGCAGCGGGAGCGTCCGAGTCTCTGGTGGTGGTGGTGTCGTCGCACAGTTCGGTTGCCGTAGACAACTTTGATGTTCGACGTGTTTGATGCACGATCTCCCACGGAGCACAATGGTGACGGTGGACAGGCAGCGGCCTCTCTGAGGAGCTGGTGCATATGCAATACCTGCTCAAAATGACGTCTGTGAAGGTGAGTGGGTATGTCTAACTTGTAGGCATCATGACAGCGCTCTCTAAAGACATGAGTAGCCATGCCCAACACCAAACCCCAAGTACCACGAAATACCCATGTACTTCTATCTCCAAAGCCTGGTAATTGACAGTGCATCAGTCACCCTCATTGTCTATTAAAAATAATCCTCAGTTTTCAGGGCAAACACTAAGACAACATATATTTACACACAAAGGGATTTGGCAAAGTCCCCTTGCCTGTGTCAAGGTCAGCAAGCCATCGAGAAGAGTGGAACCAGAACACAGAACACACACATTTATTGTCAGTTTCACAGACAACTGACACTCATTTTGGCCAAAAAACTCAATGAGGCCTTCAGAATAAGGTGCACGTGTGGTGCTTTATAAATGTGTAGTTTACAGAAGCACAGGTGTAATATAAATTTAGTATAAATGTCAATTGTCAAATGTGCATAAAATGCAGTGTACGAGAAGAGATGCCAGCAGATTACAAGAAGAGGGCACGGACCGTGAGGAAATCCCTTGTTCCTGCCGTCTCGACCAGAAGTACTCTGCGAAAAGCATTACTGTCGAAATACGAATTTATCCAGGGGCACACTGTCTTTTTCCTTGAAGGTACAACACGTTGTGGGTCACAGGTCAGCATGACGATGTCCTACTGTCTTCATGCTTTGTTAGGGCTAGACGCTGACACGGCAAATACGAGAGCGATGAAACAAAATGCACATTTCTACACTCAGAAAATAAAAAAATAAAATAAAAAAATAAAAAAAAAACCCAGAATCAGGATTTGGGTTCGTATGCTGCAACCCAAAGCAACGGCAGCCTTTCCTTAGCAGAGCTGGCAGACACCGTAAAACTTTTATCCCGCTGGATTTATTATCTTTTACTACTCCCGGCAGCAAGCGGAGGCAGTCTGGCTCATCCAACAATGCTCTAAATCTACACCATAATCGCCCCATTGTCAGAAGACAAAAAGATCAGCGTACAGTGATAGCAAGATAACAAACAGTATTGCTTCACACCACTAATTACAGAGCAAATAACAAGTTATCGCAAATCTATCACACACACACACACACACACACACACACACACACACACTTGATGTGAGGAGAAAAAAATTTAATTGCACCCTTTGAATTTAACTATGTTGTAAGGCACTTACCAGCGACATTTGGAAACTGAGTCAAGCAGGGGAGAACATTAAGCTCCAGTCTAAGTATTATTTATTCTTAAACAGTTCAATTACCTGTCTCCAAATGTCTCTAGTGGGCCCTTTATCAGGCTAATGCATTACAATAATATATCCTCCATTCTGTGTTAATAGCCATGAATTCATTTGCCCTCATTCAAATGCCGCTGGAAAAGACACATTCCACAGCACCCGATATGTCAGTCAGGAACATATGGAGCAAAAATGTCAACATCTTTGTGAATCTTACGTATACCCACCCAAAGCATGTGAAACCAAGATCATTAGCATTTGTCATCCAATGACAAGGGACATCCCACTTGTGTGGGATAACATTCCGTCAACATTAGTCACATTTTTTGACAAAAAATAAACAAATGGTATATTCTGCATATTCATTTAGCTGACGCTTTTCGCCGGAGACCTGCAGTGGGTTTTGTTTTTAAGAGTAGGGCAATTTTTACTTTATCAATTCAGGGTAAGTGGCTTGACGAAGGGCACTACAGCAAGACGTGACATTTGAAGCCAGGATCTTAAAATACAACGTAACAGTCCTAACCACCTTAGTAACTACTGCTCAGTCACCAGAATCGACCATATATATTTACCAAGTGAGGGGGCGTGGTGGCGTTGCGAGTTCGGCCGGGGCCTGCTCCCTGGTGGGTCTGGGGTTCGAGTCCTGCTCGGGGTGCCTTGCGATGGACTGGCGTCCCGTCCTGGGTGTGTCCCCTTCAGCCTTATGCCTTGTGTTGCTGGGTTAGGCGCCGGTTCACCACAACCTCGCTTGGGATGAGTGGTTTCAGCCAGTGTGTGTGTATATTTACCAATTTAGCAGACCCTCTTCTCCAAAAGAACATACAAAAGTGCATTACGATGAACTTACAATGAATTTAAGTACAAAAACAGGTGGATTCTCTCTTCTGGCTCTTGTGAGTAAATCGGTGAATGTTCACCATACCCACTGCAATCTGAATTAGTATGGCTCCCTCGGTATGCTTAATGATGCCATTCAATCAGCATTACAGCGTACCGAACAGTCCTTTATTCTTCGTCAAGACAATGACCCAAAACACACCTCAAACATGTGCAAGAAGTATCTGGTGAAGAAAAACAGCAGGTGGAAAAACGTGGTTACAGTTACCACCTTAGACTCAAAGGACCCAGGTTTGAATCCCTCATCCTGCTACAGTACCTTTAAGAAAGATACTTACCCTAAACTGCTCGAGGAAAAGCTACATAACTCTAGCTACGTAAATCATTTTAAGCAGCTAAACTCTGCGAAGTGCTTTGGGTAAAGATTGTTACCAAAATAACTGTATGTAAATGTAAAGACAGTGAAGGACATGTACTTAAGACTTGGATGTAGAGCACCGTCAGCTAGAAAAAACCACATTCCAGCACATGTACTCAAAATGAAGGGTAACACAACGAAAGAGTCTCTTTCTCCACTTGAGTCTGGGTCACGGTGTAATTGTCTCTGAATATACTGTAAACACAAGAACAACCTGCCAATGGCAATATTCCACTCAAACTTTATAATTTCAAAAGAATATTTCTAAAGAAGGGGGGTGCGGTGGCGCAGTGGGTTGGGCCGGGTCCTGCTCTCCGGTGGGTCTGGGGTTCGAGTCCCGCTTGGGGTGCCTTGCGACAGACCGGCGTCCCGTCCTGGGTGCGTCCCCTCCCTCTCCCCCTCCAGCCTTGCGCCGTGTTGCCGGGTAGGCTCCGGTTCCCCGTGACCCCGTATGGGACAAGGGGTTCAGAGGATGTGTGCGTGTGTGTGTTTCTAAAGAACAAGCAGAAAAAATTAAGAGTCACTTTTTAAAAACAACATGCGGGTTTGGTGCAGTAATTCTTCCAGAAATGGTGGGAAAATGGACTTACATTAGATAATAGCAGACACACTAAGAAGTGAGTGAAAAGAGCAAAAAAAGACTCTGTAGAGGTAAGATCCCGATTCAGACTTAATTACTTTCTTATACAAAAGAATATTTTATGTTAGTCTGAGACAAGCCAACAGGGCTCTAGAAGAGCTGAGCGGACGGCGGAACGCCTCACCTCCTGAGGGGGATTCTCCGCAGGCTCTCTGCTGACGATCCCGTAGAAGACAGCAATTACCCCTGAAAGCTACTTTTCCGCTAAAATGTTTCGCAGCGGAAACCTTTTCTCTTCTAAATGCTTCTCTGAAAACGTGAGCCGTGGAAAGGCCCGGAAAGGGCGGCTCCGCCACGACGGCTCCGGACGAAAACGGCGGGAATACCGTGCCGTGAGGCGAGGCGAATCGAGCGCCCGCTCTCGCTTCTCCCCGAGCCTCGGCCGCTCCGATTCACGCCTTTGTGCACGCGCAGCAGAACGCCGAGAAGCGGGAGACCGTGTGCCGCTCCCTGTGTATGGAGTGGAAGCCCAACTAATAGATGCCACATCGTGTATAAAAATTTTTTCGGGTTTATATCTCGGGAAAAGCCGACAAAAGCCAACGCTGGTCTATGAAAAGTACAAGTCCAAAGTTGGGTGATCCTGATGACCGAATGTGGCCGGACTGTGGCCTGGTTCAGTCATACAGTCAACAAGCTTAAAGCTACACGCATTGTTCTGGTTATTTTGCAGTAAGGGTATCCTTACTGCACCAGTTCAGAGTAAGAACAGCTCTCGCCGGGACGCCGTCAGATGTACAATGACTCTGTGATGTGGAAAACAAGCACTTTTTAAATCCATAAGGACCTGGCTCAGCAGGTGGTGCAGTGGTTAGAGGCATTGCCTCCCACTGGACACAGGTCCAGTCCTCCCCTTCCTGCACTAGTACCCTTCATCAAAGTACTTAGGCTAAACTGATAGAGTGAAAAAATTACCCAGCTGTATAAATGTGTAAATAACTGTAAATAGCTTAATATTTGTAAGTCACTTTGGCGAAAATCATCAGCAAAAATGACAAGAGTTAAAATAACCCTTCTGCATACATGGGTAAATCACAGTAAGTACCACAGTGTACAAACCTACCACTGTAGGTCAGCTTGGAGAAAAGCAGCATCTAAATAAATAAAAATGTACAGAACTTCGTATTTTATTTATAGTTTAAGAACTTTGTTTCGAAATGAGCCCCATGCATGGGGTAGTAGTGACAACACTCTACAATGAGCAAAGTTGACTTTTCCACACCACATTAATTGAAAGATCAAGACAAAATTGCATCTCAAAAACCATATCAAACCTCTGTCCATATGTAGTTCAGGCATACGTGTGTATGTGTGTTACAGGGCAGTAGGTGGCATCGTGGTTGGAGCCGCCACCCTTGGGCAAGGTATTTAGAACTGATGCGGTAAAGATTTACCCAGGGGTATAAATCGGCAAATCGGTCTACGTTGCTTTGGGGAAAAGCATCGGCTTGAAGAGCAGATGTCGACGTGCCCAGCGTGCGAACATCCGACCGCTACGAGCTCGGTAAAACGAAGTCGAACGGCGTTGGAGATCGACCATCTATCATCACATCTGAGATTAGTACAGAGATGCAAGACGCAACCAGCCGGGACAGCGCAGACAGAGGAAAGTACCGGCATCCCAAAGGTGCGAGGAACGGCGAGCGTTTCAGTCCGTCGGTCGATAACCGCGTTTCTGCCCGAGGCCGTGCTGTGGCGGAACCGAGCTCGCCGCCCCTCTCCGGGTTTCCCTTCAGTTCTCCTCCACCGGGCACCGGGAGGCAGGGAGAATTCATATGCGTGAAATATCGACCAGAATCAACAGCCCTGCTTTATGCCAAGCTGTCAGTGCTTTTCACAGACGGCTCCGCTGCCGCTCTCGCATCCTTGCGACGCGTTAATTTGACCTCTGACATTTTTTACCCAGCGCTGTGACAGGATTCCAATATTTCTTTTCATGTCTCCTTTTTACCCCCTGAAGTAAGATTCATTATATTCTTTTCTTCTCCAGCCTTGACCCGGAAAAGAACTTGAACACTGCTTTGATTACAGGTGAGTAAATCTTCAGGAAAATGCCAATAAAACACAGTGTACGTGTCTGTGGAGCAGGCGCCCTGGGGTGATGCTTTGGAGCTATGACACGGGGGTGGGTTGTGCCCCCTTCTGCACTCTTGGTGTGTTACTGAACACACAGCGGACCTCGCCGAGCGTGTACGTCAGCGCTCCGCCGGTACTGAAGTCACTACCTGGAGCTGAGACAGCAGCCCGACTCGCTCTCATATGCAGCGCCTCGGGTATTTCGCCCAGTGAGCCCATCAAGCCTCTCGCTACACCCGACTCCTCAACTCCTCAAACTACAAACTGCCAAGTTAGAAATGTTCAAAGATGCAAACGTTCTGTATATTTTTAACAGCATTTTGTTCAGTTATTTCCCAAAACATCTGTTTGTAACGTGGTAAAAATGTCCCGTCCTTACACTCCCAGCCAATAGATGGCAGTAAAGAGCACCCACACTGAATAGGAGTATGGGACACTGAAATTCATCTCACTTCCACAGTGTTTACAGCCCATGTCTGATTGACCTGAGTCTCGATGATCACTAACAAGATGACAAACATTTCACATGTTTATGGCATAAATCAGTGAACGGTCGGTACTGAAGTAGCACTTGCGGAGATTATGTGTTTTTACTTTAAGTCATTTACAACTAGTGAGACTTTTAATGCGGCTCAAAGTTAAACTTCATTCAAATAAAGTCTTACAAAATACTTAGTATTTGTTTATTGCGGGTATTTTTGGATGTTCGGTTATCAAGAACACAGAATCGACTGAGTCAAACCTGTAAAAAGATTTTTTCCACTCTGGAAGCCTATACACCACACACACACACACACACACACACACACACACACACACACACACACACACACACACAGCACTACATGTGAATCACTGCTTGGTATCCACAAGAAAGGTGAATTCTGCATGGGGGTGTAATTTATTCTTTCTGCATGTACAAATTTACAAAGATATGTAAACTATTAATGAACCCACACACTAATAATTAATTACTAACAATAACTCCTGCGGCATAATCATCTGTTTCCTCCAGCTACAGTTTAATTATGCAAAAGGAGATGCTGGTTAAAAACTGATCAGGACAAGTAAGGAAACTGGGCGACTTCTGAGCACCATGCACAGGGCCAGGGTGAAAGACGAAGAGAATGCTGACTCTCCTATGACTCGGCATCTTTACACACCTGTCCTGGTAAGCTGACAACATCCTTTAAAAAAACAAGCAAAGCTGTGCATACTCACGTTGGGGGGGCTCTGCTTGGCCAAATACGGCCAAGGGGATCTGGAGGCCTGACCCGTCACAGCTGATAAACAGCAGCGGATTGCCTCCGCCATATGGACGGACAAAGATAGTAAATTCAAAAGCGCACAGAGGGTTTCAGGGGCACGTGTGTCCGCGCCCTTGCTGCAGAAGCCAGGGTGAGGTGGGGAGCTCCGGAGCACAGATGGAAAGGTCAGTCTTCACCTAATCTGAACCCGAAACATCGACAAACGGTTGTACAACATGCCTCAAAAAAGCAGTACTTCTCTTTTCTTTCCAAATACGCGGACTCTTCAGCTTCCAACCACAGCAGGAACTAGAAATCTGTTCACAACTCATTTTGTTTGCAACTCAGGAGTTTATGGAATAAATAAGCTTATTTCTTTTGTGCGGGAGGGGGAGAGTGTTATAAGTCACGCGCGTGGTCGTGGTGATACGAGTTTTAAATGGGGTGAAGTGCGTGACTGGAAGTTGGTGGCGGACGTGGGAAAACAGCTGCAGATGCCGCAGTGCATTGCGATCACGGCGCTGAGACCCGATATTGTGCTGTACTCCGAGGGCGCACGGGTAGTGTACTTCATTGAATTAACAATACCTTTCGAAGACTCATTGGAAGATGCCTTTGAGAGGAAGAAATTGAAGTACACTGAGTTGGCTGGTGAGGTGAGGGAGCGAGGCTGGCAGTGCGTTATTAGACCAGTGGAGATCGGTACTAGAGGGTTTGTTGCAAAATCAACCATGTCGCTACTGTTGGAGTTTGGTTTTAGGGGTCAGTCGTTAAGAGCAGCCGTTAAAGGCTTGTCAGAGGTAGCAGAAAGATCTAGTCAGTGGTTGTGGATGAGAAGGCACCAGGGTGTTTGGGGGAAGCACACTTGAGTGGGGAGTACTCGCCTATGTGAAGATCAATGGTTTGAGTTTTGTTGTCATCTCCATATGCTGATGTGGTGTATTGGTTGGTTGTTGGTGGTTGGGGTGGGTTTTTTGTGGGTGGAGTCGCTGGGATGGCACTGCGGGCATGGAGGGGGGTGGGTCTGGGACGCCAGATCTCGCCGTTGAGCCTTCTGGAGGTGTCGTGGGCTCAATTCAATGAAACATCAACGAAGGAAGGTGCCCACTTGACAACCCCAACGAAGTGCACGCGGTGGCTGCCGGCAAGGAGGATGGTGTTTGCCCATGATGTGGGCTGATTTTTTTGTTTTTTTTGTTTTTTTTTTTTTTTAGTGAAGGGAATTGTTTGGTGGGGTTTCGGGAGGGATGGAATATTGCGGCGTGGTTGGTTTGTGTCTAGCCCCCCTTGATTTTGGCACGAGGGGTTGAACATCTTTCCCTGTGTATTATTGTATGTTTGCAACTTTGGAGTTGCAAACAAAATGAGTTGTGAACACATTAAGTTACAATCAAGTTCAATAGTGCATATGCCCCTATATTTTTTTGCTTGGTAGGTTCCATAAAAGTCAATGGTTTTTGTTGGGATTAAAACATTTAGGCTGACTGAAAATAAAAATTCATTGTGTCCACGAACGTTTGTTCGATGCCGATCGTTGACCGATTCATCCTATAAAGATGTACAATGTTCCTCACTTTGCTGTTGATCACCGACGCTCAGAAACACCAAATATGAGATGTAAGCGATGTGGAAGCGAGTCGAATTAAATTGGCCCCATGCTCCTATTCTCTTCGGTTGCTCTTTAGCGGTATTGCTGTGAGCCTGGCACGTCCCTTTCGCTACACGACAAGCATAAAGACGAGATAATAAACCACAGAAAAAACTAATTGAAATAATTAAATAAAATGGAAAACAGGTCTTCAAAAATCCTAAACCCGATTTAATATTTATTTCAAAATACAAATACCGTCTAGTTTACATCTGTCCGTAAAGGCGTGAACATGAACCACGTGTATCTAGAGTTCTTTGTCAATGCCAGATGCGTGGATGATTTGGATTACGAGTAAGTTGTAGGAGGCTTCGAGGGCCGCTAGCGTGCAACCGTATTGACGATAACGAAACGGAAAATGCGGCAAGTGGAGTTCAGAGCTCAATTTCAGCGTGCAGCGTTTCCGTGCGAAAGCGACCATAATGGAGTTAATCAGGTGCCACAGGACAAGCAGCTTCTCGCTGTCGCTCCCCAGTGAGCGAGCGAGCGGTAAACAGACCCGATCGGGGTTCTCTAATGGAGCACAGATGAGCGGAAATGTGCGCGGCTAATGAACCGTAACGGTCCCACTGTTTGCGGTCTCAATTAAGTTCTGCTCCGTGCTTTTACGGGAGGGAGCTTTATGGATACGTTTCGACAGCCCGCGAAGGCAGTCGGCGTGTCGGACCGTTACTTTGCTTCCCAAACGGGGAGAATAATCTCAGGTTCTTGCTCAGCACCACGGTATTATTGACAGGCGGATGGAACGCATCCCGTGTTACGAACATTTGAGTTTCGAATTTTCAAAGAAACAAACATTCTCCACGTTATTTTTAATCCTCTTTTCTTCACTCACTCTGTCTTCCAGCATTTGTCTTTTGCGGAGCTAAAGCAACCAGTTTCCACATTCGAAGGTTAGAAGGCAGTAAAGGATGTTAAAGCAAAACGGGAGCGGGGGACATCCTTTGTTCAACTCACTTCCACGGTGTTTATAGTTCAAGAGTTGCACTTTTAAAGCGGTTAACAATATAAATTTAATTGAAGTTTTTTTTTTCAGTCATTTTATTTGAAGTTTTATTTTAAGGTAGATCAATTTTTAAGTAAAAAAAAAAAAGTGGGTTTTTTTATAGAAATATTTCAGCTTTATTGGAAACTGTTACAGAACTTAAGACATAAATACAGCTGGGGATTATCTGAATTATTAACATTTTGATTGTGTAGATAATAAAGAAAGTCGAAAGTGGCTGGAAGATTAATTTTGCACACCCTTGCGGGATGTCTCGGGCAACCGTTGGGATTGCTTATGAGGTTGTGGAAATAGTTTTTTTTAATATTCAGTATTTATTACTTTTCATTTTAATGCTGAGGTCAGAAAAACCTGAAATTCGACTTTTCATCTAATATATCCCATGCAGTCTTTGCACAAGGATGCCGAGAGTTTCAAACACAAACAGCATATTTAAAAAAATCTCAGCAAGATTTTAGGGCTTTTTGACAGCACTTATTAACGTGATGCATTTTGTACTCTTAGCATTTCACCATAATCACATTTTTATGCTCATTTTTGTTCACCTAAGTTCTGCCTTATTATGTCCCCGATGTAATAGGTGTAATTTTTAAATATATAAATATTTATTTTGGTTTTTTATGGGTGAGGAGGTAATAACTGTCTTGATGCAAAATGAAAAACAGAGCAGAGGCATAAAAAATATCTTATTTGGTAATTATTTCATTTGTTCAGATTTCATGCATCATAATTCACTGCATTTCCTCACTAACACACACACCTGCACTTACCAGCAACTTCCAAGCTGTGCCATTAACCCTGATAATATGAAATGAACACAGAAATAACCAGGATTATAACATTATAACATCAGTACAGTGTTTATATTGTATATGACAATATGTTTGAATGTAGAAGTAATAATTGCCATGCTGTAAAACAGAGCAGAAACACAAAACACTCCTAATCATAAAACTTGTTAACTTGTTTTTTTTTTTTTTTTACTTCATTGTGGTATAATTTCATGCGTCAGTACTCAGGTCACATCTCACGCAGACCCGAGACAGACGAGCGTGTGCGTCTAACGAAGGAGACTGTAGGTTCCTGTTCCGAGTGGGTTCCGAGCGAGTGCAACGCAGCTCACACCGATACTGCCAAAGCAACTCTAAACAGGCGGCGGCATGCTCTCGGCGACACATCCTCGCCGACTTACGACTCCGTGGCACGTAGGAGCGCTGGAGGCAAATGTGCCTCCGCGCAGCCCGGCTACACCGGACACACGCCCGACACACCCCAAACCCCCGCGATGCAAACTCCACCGGTGCATCAGGCTGCGTTTAACCGGAGCGGGCCCCGTCTCCAGGTTCCGAGCCGCACGGCGCCCCAACAGAGCCGCCGGCGCCACCCAATTTCATCCTTGAGCGGGCAGACTGGGAGACGGCGAGAGGCGGCAGCCGCAAAATTAGCTTCCCCAGCATGCGCTCGCTCTCCTGGCTTCCTGCCTCCCGACGCTAATTCCATCAGCGCAGACCTGCAGGTTGCCGGAGACGAGGGGATAGCGCGAGAGTCGCGGCGCGGAGTTTAATTACACCAAGAAACCCTGGTAAATATCCGTCCCTCGAACCTAGGGCCACACGGAGTGCTCCAGGCAGAAAATACAATAATCCGAACGCACTGTGACCTGGCAGTCAGGACGCGAAGTAGTTCAATACAAATGTCCTGCTGGGTAAAAAAAGTCCATTAAACAGTGTTTACACTGAAAGGGAGCGCGGGTCACCCGGTGACAGCCACACCAGTTATTGAAAATTATCACTGTATTCCTGCCTCTGGCCTGAGGGTCACGCAGAAACAATGTTATTATTGTAACAGTGAGGTTTTCATTAAACACCATTAGTGTTATTGTTGCGTTAGAGCAGTCCGCGGGGTGCCGGAGCGCTGGGCGTGCGGAGACACATGTGGGGGCTGCTCGGTACAGACAGCATTCCGCACAAGCGCAAATCCAGAAATAGCTGAATACCGAATGCCGACATATGGGCCGACTCCTCAACATACAAATGCGGCGGCTGTCAGGAGTCTGTTCGTAACTCGTTCTTGTTCTTAACTGTGAAGCCACTTATATACGTAAGTCGGTCAATGAAAGGTTAATAATCCAGACGTCCTTCCATTTATTTACACTTTAGGTTCTGTAAAGATCTTAGATGTAGCTGTCAAAGAGAACACATACTTGGTTAGGATTTCATTATTTTTGAGCTACATTAAAATTAAAAGTAGTTTAAAATTCATCAGGGGGCGAGGTGGCGCAGTGCGTTTGGCCTGTGCCTGCTCTCTGGTGGGTCTGAGGTTCGAGTCCCACTTGAGGTGCCTTGCGACGGACTGGTGTCCCCCCTCCACCTCCAGCCGTAAGTCCCATGTTGCCAGGTTGGGCTCCGGCTCGCCGCGACCCTGCTCAGGACAAGCGGTTTCAGTTAGCGCGTGTTAAAATTTAATTAAATTTCTCTGCAAAATCCTCTTCTATACCAGTTGATGACTGATTCATCCCACGAACACGTGCAGAGTTCCTCATCCTCCCATGGATCAGGCAGACCTATAAGCACTGTGGAAGTGAGTTGAGTTAGGCTGGTCCCACACTCCTATTCTCTCTGGTTCTCTTTAGCGCCATCTATTGGCTCGGAGGAAAAACACAGGTTGCATTTGCTCCGCTGCAGAGAGAAATTCTAGAATACTGGTTACGTGCAGAAAATGCAATTAAAAATAATCTAGAAAGTGTAGATCTATATACCTATAAATATATCTTCCAGTCTATCTTATTGGATTCCTTTCTAAATGTTGGCTTGAACAGGTGAAGACCCCCGACGTGTGCGCCTAAAAGAGCTATAGTCATGGTGGGCAGAAAATAACCCGTCTGAGACGTTTCCCACTGAGACCACGTCGCGCGCTGACGAAAAGGGGTTTGAACCGATAATTTAGAGGTTCAGTGATTCAAGCAGAATACAGGAAGGCAGATCTTGAAGAGGCTGAACATTATGGTGGTACAGCAATACAGATGTCACACATCATGCATGCATGAGAAGACAAGAGAGGTCAAAGACTGCATGCACAAGCTGTAGAGAAGGAACCTGTCGTACAAGGGAAGAGGGCGCGTGGACATCACCCCTCTGTACCTTCATGTGCACGTGGGCTGGAAATAAAACTGAACCCAAAGTTTACCATGGTTCCTGTACTGCGGAAGTGCAGGAAGCTTTCAAGACCTGACGGCAGCGAAAAGGTCAGCAGTCCTGTCCCATTGTGGTGCGCAGCCTTCCGAGCCGCAGGGGTCACCGCTCGCCACCCTCTTTGCTCTAGGACACGGTGCTTCCTCTCTCCTTCCCTCCCTCCCTCCGTTCCGCAGCGAAACACAGACATGGTTTCTATCACACGTCGCACATTGGTCCTAAAAATAACTTGTTTTCAGACTCAAAACCAAAACGCTCGGCTCTCAACCTTGGACCCTCTGAAGAAGCTCTACGCGAGCGGTGCCGGGAGTCGTCACCGGCTGGCCCAAGTCCCAGAAGCAGTCATGTTATTGCATCCTTGAGCATCTTTCAGATGTGTCTTCCAACATGACATGGGACTGGTTTCCTCTCGCTGCTACGCCATCGACCTCCCTCAAGAACCGTGACGTTACAGCAACGCTACGGTTAACGTGCTCCAACGGAGAGGGGACGCGGATGTGCCGTATGGTCCCGGTCTGGCAGCCCTTAATTGGCAGAAATATTTGTAGTCAGAGCCCGTGTCCCGCAGGCCATGTCGGAGGAACAAGCGCCGTCTGACCGCTCGCTAATGCCACTTCTGGCCCTGATTATCACAGGGATTACCGGCAAATATAATTAGTATCCTAATTAAGGTGCTCTCCTTAATTTCAGGAGAAGGATGAGCTCCTGATTATCGCTGGCGATGGCTCTCGTCTGCTTTGAGCTGAAGGATGGAGGAGCTTTATTTTGGGGGGGGGCTTTCAACCATCAGCATTGTGGCCCACAGGTACAGAGTTTTAGCCCCATTTTTGAAAAACCCAAAATCTTTTCCTGGCAAATTAACTGAAGTACATTGATTATGTTTCCCTATTTTGGCTTCTGCAGTCACAGCTTTTATCAGAGAATCTCGATAAATCATCCAATGTCCTTTATGTAATTTCCAGTCAGTACTGAATGTTCCGGGCCATTTCCACAATGTTTGCTCTTTGGATTTCATGGTACGACGATATACAGCAGTGATGTATTGTATGCAAGGAAAGTACAGTAAAACCAGGCAGGCAATTAGCGTAGAGGTCATAGCCTTACAATCAAAGGTCTCAAGTTTGAATCCCACCTCCTGCTATAGTACCCAAGATTAAGGCACTTAGAGTAAAAATTACCCTACTGTACAAATGGGTAAATCTGTGTAAGTAGGTTAGTGTACAAACCTGGCGTGGTAAGTTAATGTTGAGAAAAGAAGGAGCAAAACGAATAAATTAAACAGCGACACAAACCTTATACTCTAATACATGCATGGGCTGGTTGTTCTGCTTGAAGATTGAGGTGAAACTGCTCAGTGTGGTTGAGCTGCAAACAGGTGGAGCTGGGTTCTGAACTCCAATGTAGCTGGAGCCGAGCTGAGTATGAGAAGATGAGTTAATGTGCGAGCTGCCTTAGAAACTCATTACTTACTAATGACACTTTCTTCTAATGTAGGAATGCAGCCCATTTGTTAATACATTACACTTATTTTACATGGAATTGAACCATATAAGAACAAACATGTGGATGCAGAGGCGGGTGGCAATTACAACATTTCTGCAGGTGAATTTGACCGTAGCGTCACTTGTAACTGCTATGGCGATGATCTGTTCGCGTAAGAGCGCCCGGGCACACGTGCATCTGTGTGGTCTAATCCAACAGTCCTGGACGGCGTGTTCATATCTGTGTGTCATTTTCCCATTTGCTATGGCTTCCTCGGCAGTATCCCCGGAGAGCGTCGCATGGAAACAGTGAGCGGAAGATTAACTAAACGTAATGCCTGAAAACATCGTAAATATTTAATCCACACATTTTTAAAAAAGAAAGGGGAAAAAAACTCCTATTACACTTCAAAGGAGAAAAGACGTCCATAAAACAAGCTGGTGAACTTAAACTAAAAATACCCTTTGAAGATCACATGCAAAGGCTAAAAAAGCACAGTGACTGTACTCCCAAGACAACACAACACTCTACTTACCATTCTTCCATTCAGGGTAGGTAACCTGATCAAGGGCACTACAGCACGAGTGAGGGTTTGATCCCAAGTCTTTTGGTTGCTAGGCAACTGCACTAACCAGTTCACCACTACTGTCTCTGATGATGTCATTTACGGTCATCAGCTGGCTAGAAGGACTTGGGAAACGTACAGTTACAGTAGGAACAATCTTTATGGCAGTGAGGTCAATGTTGCTTTATCGATAAAGTGTTTCAGTTCCCTTCTGCTCTTCGAGATGCAAGTTCTCTCAAAATGTGTTTCCAACCACCTTAATCACATATGAAGAGTGTTGGTTATGTGGCTCGGAGTATTTGGACACACTGTGGTGGACATGGTGAAACTGGGTGTTTAACTCTGAGATCCTGTGTGCTGTCCATCACCTGCTGCTTCACGTGACTTTTCCTTCAATCTCTCATACAACGTGGAGCTGCTCACTGTTCCGTGTCAACAAAGCAGGTACGTCTTATCTGCTGTTGATGTTTTAAGTGCTGTCGAGTCAATGTCAACCCTTGTTGACCTCATGTTCGCTCCAGAAATTTCTGTCCTCCACTTGTGTCCTTAGTGTTGAAAAGGGTGTGTCCACTGAGTCCATCCATATGTTTGCAGCCCATCCTCTTCTTTTTCCTCAAACTTTTCCCATCATCAGTCTTTCCTAGAGAATCAAACCTTCTCACTATGCATCCAGACTATGTATTCAGTCTCATCATTGTGCTTCCAGGAACATTTCTGTTTCGATTTGCTCCAACATCTTTTTTCCTTGCTGTCAGTGGTGTCCTTAAAAGTTTCCTCCAGCACCAGAGTCCGAACAAGTCCATGTTTCTTTGTCTTGCTTCTTCAACGTCCAGCTTTCGCATCCATATAGTGTCATGAGAAACATCATTGTTGAACCAACATGAGTCTTTGTTCTCTTATATAATCTCTAGTCTTATATATATATATATATATATATATATATATATATATATATATATACACACACACACACACACACACACACACACACATCTGAGGACCTTTTCCAGATCTTTCTTTGCAACTCTGCATTAGTCCTTTGTGCTCCAACATTAACTTATCAGTGTCTCACTGCCCCTCAAAATTAATATATCATGTGTTTTCTAGACCTACGAGCAATGGGTCCTGATGGAGAAAGGAAGAACCCATTATGTGGTCATTCCTGATCGAACAACGGCCTGATAGCCATGGCCAGCAAGGGATGTCCAACGTATGAGAAAACCAAGTATAAATCGGTGTTTCTGCCTCTTGTAATGACAGAAGAGCTCTGTCCCATGAGCTCTTTTACTTAGTCTTACACAGTAGTTAAATCAAATGATGAAACATTTTCATAAGTTGAAGTAAAATAATGCATTATTCAAATGCAATCTTATAGTATATATTATTAAAATAAAATCTTTGGATTGCAGTCCCACCTTCCTCCAGCCTATAAGATGATGATTTCGGACACGTCCATAGGTGGACTCAAAGCACCTTGGCGGCCGATGCTCCAGACCTGCGCCATACCTCGGAGATCACCGGACATCACATCCTGTAGCCCCATTTACTGCCCCCTCAGACTGTATGACTCTGGCATTTTCTGCCTGCATGTGACTAACATTTACTGCCCTTTTATATCTGTCCCTTGAGGGCTGATGGGCCATTTCTCAAGGGCATTATGGGGATTGTAGTCCAGCCAATAATGACCACAGACAGATCTTCCTTAAACCATTTTGGCAAATACAGTTTTTGCAAAGTCTATTACTGTTATACTTTCATGTAAAAAAAAAAAAAAAAAAAAAAAAAAAAAAAAAAACCTTTAATACATGCACAACTTGGGATGATTCACGCTCAATTTGCACTGCTGTGTATTTTAGAAGTGTGAAATTTCCTGAGCTGATTAAGACGGCGCCGCAGCCGATTGTGAAATGATTAAATATGACAGATTTCCTCAAATTTAATTAACGCAGCCCTTAGACGTTAAAATAGCAAAGAAATGGACCTATGGGGGTGGAGGCTGATTTCATAGCTACACGAAAACTTTTAGTCCCTGACACGCAAAGAGGGATGAGGGCGGAGGTAAAAGTCACGCTTTAGGGCCACTAGTCAGAGTCGCAGCAAAACTGGCCCTTGTTTGTAAAAATCTGAGAACTTCTGCATTTTTCCATTAGCTTTCTGCTCACGGACACACAGATGGGATCGGGTGCTGATGGCCTGCATGTGAGATGTGCTAGAAGATGTCTATCGCTGCAGCTGAGATTGATGCGGAGATTGTCGGGGGTTCAAACCTCTCCGAATCGCGCTGTCAATCTCCACTATGCCGATGCTGATGTAAAAGCTGGTTCACCCCTTTATTCACCAATGAATACTCAAATACAGCGCACAGATGCTTCAGCGATCCGGTCCTATACTTCAGGGGCCGGTGCATTACACCCTTGACTGCGAATTAACTTGTTGAACTCATATTTGTTAATATTTGGACTATGGACAGGTCAGCTGACTCTGGACCAATACAGCAGCTCCACGTGCTCTGAACTAAAGAGTTAAATATTTCAAAGATTCAAAACGTTATCCAGTTTGTGTATCTGTTATTAATTTCATCACCTTACCCGTGTGTCTTAACCTGTGTGAGCAGCAGAGCCTCGTCTCTCTTTACACCTTTTCGCTGCAGTAGCGGAGCGAGGAGCTCATCCCAAGAGGCGCCCCAGTTCCAACAGGAGGCACGGCTCCCATCGCGTCAGGCCTCGCATTCGCAGCGGAGCACCGAGGAGCAGACCGCCCCGTTACCCGAATGCACGACGAAGGAGAAATGAGCTCCGCGGAAAGGTGGACCGAGGAGCGGATTGTGCGCTGGGTGACTGGAGCGGCAAATCGGCAGCACGCTTCAACAGTCGCCCCGAAAGATGAGAAGAAAAGAAAGTGGCGGATGAGGAAAGCCGGCGGCGGGACGCCGAGTGTCAACAACCGATGAGGACAGATTGATTTAATCGGGATGCTCTGCCTGCGCGTCGCTCGGACTCCTCGCCGAAGCAGACGGAAGCACGAGAAAGCTTTAAGGGGACCACGAACGGTGATCTCCGATGAGGTCCGAGTGCTCAGGGAGGTGTATGTGAGTTCAGTTTGTACAATTTACTTCTTACACTGATTTACCCATTTATACAGTAGGGTCATTTTTATCTTCCATTTACATTTTATTTAGCAGATGCTGCAAAGCAACTTCCAATGAACTCTATGTAGTGTTATCAGACCACACACCTTATATGGGTCACTCATCCATACACCAGTGAAACAAACACACACACAATGGGTGAACCTGAACAACATGTCTCTGAACTGTGGGAGGAAACCAGAGCACCCGGAGAAAACCCACGCAGACACGGGGAGAACATGCGAACTCCACAGACTGAGAGGGGATCGAACCCATGTTCCACCCAGGCGCTGAGAGACAGCAGCGCTACTCGCTGCGCCACCGTGCCGCCCAATTTATTAACCGCTCTGGGTAAGTACTGTACTAGAGCAGGAGGGGGACTCGAACCCTGGTCCTCCAGAATTAACCGTGTGTGGATGAAACCGGGCTGGTAACACTACATAGTGTCCATCGGAAGTCCCTTTGGAGAAAAGCGTCTGCTAAATAAGTAAATGTAAATATATGAAACGGCAATGATAAACCCCACATGTGTGTGATGCTCAGATGTACTCACTTTCAACGATTCCTACAACAACAGCAGGGAACCCGGGACCTTCCGGTGGACGGCGGTGCCGTGAACCACTTCGCCACCCAGGGGCATCTGAAGGGAACAACACTGCAGTCGCGTACAGAAGCGTACCACAGTGCGTTTCGTACTATTTTCCACTTTGAGTTGTGCGTTGCTTTAGAGATGAGCTTCTCATTAAATGTCAAAGTAAATGAAAATGTTACCAATTAATGCATGAAAAGACGTGCTTGTTTTGACCCCCACGAGAGCTGTACATATCAGTTCTGTATCTGATCTCGCTAAAAATTAATTAATTTCATTTTCATTTGCCTTTTGAAATATCCACGCGCGACTCGAACGTCACACGGGGATTAATGGTCTAATAGAATATGCACCTTGAACCGGAAACGTTTCCGAAGGCTCAACGGACGTCCCGACACGCGCTGCGATTACACACTCGTAAGTGAACCGAGAGCCGGCGGTGCGCGACGGCCCCAGGCGACCGCAGCGTGCGTGTATTTACACCAACAGACGCTTTAACATGTGTTGGTGTTGCGTAAACCTGCAGGCTTGTGTGAATATACGTAAGCCCTTATGGCTGTATGTGTACTTGCTGACGCCAGGTTGTACGCACACGTGCGGTCACTCCTGTGTATGACTGCCGCACAGGCACACGTTTGAGAGAATGCCGTGTGTGCGCCAGCTGCTCGCTCTGTGTGTTTCTATGTTCTCTCAGAACAACACGAGTACCAATGTATGCGTGCAGGCCCACATCCGCTTCAAGTTATTTTTACAAAGCGCTCTTCCGGATATGGGGTGCAGTGGCGCGGTGGGTTTGGCTGGGTCCTGCTCTCCGGTGGGTGTGGGGTTCGAGTCCCGCTTGGGGTGCCTTGCGATGGACTGGCGCCCAGTCCTGGGTGCGTCCCCTCCCCCTCCGGCCTTGTGCCCCGCGTTGCCGAGTTAGGCTTCGGTTCGCCTCGGGACGAGCGGCTTCGGCCAACGTGTGTGTTCTTCTCCATAAGAGGAAGAGTAACAATAAAAGAGAGCAAAGGCGAAGTAAACGAGACAGTAAGCAAAGCGGGCAGCGTCCTCATGTAAGTCTATATAATACCTTTACCATGTTGTTCCTCCACAACAGTTAAAAAGGGGGTTTTTACACACCTCCACGAAGACGTGGTGCGAACAAACGTACTTGTATGCAAGCTACTGAAATATCAACATCAAGAGGAATTTTCTTATGTCCTGTTTAAATGTGAAGTCAATTTCACTTTTATTTCCTCCCTACTGAGCAAAGAAATGAATTTCACATAAATTACAAGTGTTTCCCAGCTACGATGTATAAAATAACAAATCCAGCTTTTTTTTTTTTTTACTATAGAGCCTCTGCTATGGTGCAACATCACCATGAAGCCAGATGTTGGTAGTTCTCAAAAGAACATGGGCCAGCAGGTGGCATAGCGGTTATGGCCGTTACCTTCCTATCAAAGGACCCGGGTTCAAATCAATGCTCATGTTCTAGCACTCTTGATCAAGGTATTTAGCTTGATTTGACACAGTAAAAATTACCCTGCGGCATAAATGATATAAACGGAGACAGACAGCTCAGTCTACTTGATTTTCAGTGTTATTTTATGTAACCCTTGAGATTTAAATGCCATAATCGTGTAAAATTGTTTTGACGTAGTGTCTGCACTCTGGGTTTCATCATATTTACAATTAACGAGAAGAAACCTTTATTTTCTGCTGTCAAATTAAACGTTGATCTTTACGCAGTCAGTCTGAGGGACCGAGGGTGTGAGTATGAGCGAGGAGAAAAACCCATCTTTCTGGCAGCATATCATCTGCATCTATTTACACAAAGCAAGGTCTCTGCACAAGAACCATGCAGATGAAATAGAAGTTTATGCACATGCTCCTCATGCTGTCGATGGCTGAGTTTCAGATTTCCAGACACAAACGCTGCCCGGTTTATTTATTGCTCATGGCATTTTAGCTATTTTCTAAAATTTCTCTTTCTAGCAGAGCAAAGTCAACCTGTGTTTATCCAGGAAGCAGGCAGATGGGGGTAAGGAGCACCCAAACAGGAGAGCGATGAGGGAGCTCCTTAGTGCAATGCCCTTCCGCACCGTTTACAGCTCCTATCTGGGGTCCCTCAGTGTCGGCGATCAATGACAAGACGTCCGTGCGCACATTGTCAGCTTTATTCAGAAATCACACACACACACACACACACACACACACATTTTCAGAACCGCTTGTCCCTTACGGGGTCACGGGGGAACCGGAGCCTACCCGGCAACACAGGGCGTAAGGCCGGAGGGGGAAGGGGACACACCCAGGACGGGACGCCAGTCCGCCGCAAGGCACCCCAAGCGGGACTTGAACCCCAGACCCACCGAAGAGCAGGACTGCGGTCCAACCCACTGCGCCACCGCACCCCCTCATTCAGAAATCAGATTAATTAATTAGAATTATTCAGCTAAGTAATACTGCACAACCATTGTTATTCCCGTTACAGCAATACAGGGGGAACTGCCGAAGTAGCGTTGGACGGTTGTGTTACTATTGAGTTTGTAAACTGCTACAGCATCTTCACCTCTAAATCCAAAAAAATTTGCTGGCCACACTGTTGCACCCATTTTTACAGTTTCCTCAGTGGTCATTTTGCAGCTTTTAAAGCACAAATGGAACAAACAAAAGCCAGCAGGCCAGACATTCCCACCCCAGTTGTTACCACGACGACCGTAACTGTTATTACCGCGATCCTGACGATCATTACTGAGTGAAAATTCAACATGTTGGCGGAGCGCCCTTTTCATTTCGTGACTGTAAAGCATCCTGGAAATGAACGACAAAGGATTTGAGGAATGAATGGGTGGGGGTAGGGTGGTGGTGGGGGGGTGTTCTGACAACTTTGGACTTCTGAGACAACTGGTCCACCGGAGACAAACTGTGATTAATGTCACCTCATCATGTCCACTCAACCGGTGAGCCAGTAATAAAGGTATTCATTTGCCAGCGACGTTAAAATATGTACAAGCAAGATGGATTTACCCAGGGGCGCTGCTGGCCGCGGGCCAACACACTGCAATAAAACTGTTCATTACAATGAGCGAGAAGCTTAATGAGAGCATGGAGCGTGCCGGAAAAGTAACTCACCCCACCGCTCAGGGTAAACCCTGTCCCGGCTTCAGAGGCAGATGCGCACTTCACATTTACATTTCAACTTATTCATTTACCACTCACTTTCCGCCAAAGCGACAGACAACTCGGAGTAAACGAGGTACATCAACAACAGGCGAAGAGCTTTACACACAGACGCAGAATATGGACACGCAGCTTGTGTGTGAGACACCACCATGCTGCTGGTTCACATCCCTTTAGTAGTACCTACCACAAGTGACATTTCAAACAGCAAACACATAGATAATCTTAGCAGATGGTGTTGGACTCATTTATGAGTCTGTGAGGAGCTCAGGAGAAAAGTGGCTGTCAAAGAGATGGGTTTGAGACTCTTCTTCAATGTGGGAGGGATTCAGCAGCTCTGAGGGACAAAGGAGCTCACCGCACCACACTGGGGCCCAAAACAGAGCTTCAGATCCAAACACAATACTGTCCTTCACACCCTCATCATTATGTACATGTGAAAAATGATACTTTGCATTCGGAGCACAGCCCCTATTAATTCTTCGACCGAGGTGCTCGTTATACTATAAAGAGAACGGTCCGGAGGAGCAGGAGATACTGGGAATTCAGAAGGTCTTCTAACATCTCTTCCTCCTGGCAAACAGGCTCAGTGCGTCCCTGGGGCCACAGGACAGCTCCCCCACCAGGGCCATTCCTTGCCAAAAATCTAATTTAATCATTCGAGGAGCTCCGAAGTCGCAGGCTGTCCTGCATTGCAAGCCAACGGAACCCATTTTTGTAGGACGCCGCCAATTAATGCGCACATTACTGAACACGATGACCTGAAACAACTGGCACTTTGATGTAAATTTGAGCTTTCTGGATTTCCTTTTCTTCTCGATTTCATAGCTTATTTCCCCCTCGTTGCAAGAACAAAACCTTAAACATGGGGATTAAGATTTCGTGCTCTTCACGCAAAGTTTGGGCTCTTTGTTTGAGGAAAGAGCACGAACAAAAAGAACAAAACGATTGTTACGAGTGCCGATTCCCTCAGGGCTCAGTCTGTTTTCAGGTCTTCCTTTAAACATGTCTCACAGAAAACACTACAACATGCTGTATATTGCAACAGTTAACCTTTATTATGTAATAACCTTTAGGTACCCGATTCCTCTATCCAACGTGACTTACAGTGTTTGAAAGCAACTTTTACGCTGATTTATTCACTTAAACAACTAGGTAGTTTTTACTGCACCTGTTCAGGATAACTAAGGGTACTGCAGCGGGAGGAGGATTCAAACCCCATACCATCAGACCGTGATGTATTGACCCTCACCACTATGCCACCTGCTGGCCCAACTGTGCCAAAACACCTCGGTGCAGCGAGATCAGAACAGTCGACAGACACATACAAATATACAATTACCGTTCCCATCTCATTTACAACACAGCTGAGTCTGAAAGCTTAATTTTTTGTGTTTTTAACTCCAAAGTCACTTTTTCCGTAAAATTACCATCAAACACGACCAGAATTGGTCCCCCGATTTATTTATGGGTCACCTGCTATAAAATCTCAGACGTCGGTGTGATAAAAATACAAATATTTTATCTGAGCCACATTAGGATGAACACTAATTAAAAATGTTTGCGTCTTTGAACACGTGTAACTCGGCTGCTGGCGACACCAGGAGCGCGCGCGCTAGAAAACACTTGCGGAAACAATCAAACTATGGCAGAACGGTGCTTCAGTGACCCACGTCGTACCAGGGGTTCATTCGTCGTTCTATAACCGTAGCGAGATGAGGTGAGGTGCTGATCATTTACACTATTTTTACATTCATTCATTTAGCAGACACTTTTCTCCAAAGTGACACGCAGTCATCGTTAACCAGTGTTTCACTTACACCTCCGCCAAGGTAACTTACAATGTTAGATACACTACGGTAAACTGGCCACAATCATTCACACGCAGTACAGCAACGTAACACGCGCGCAAACGCCTTCGGACTGTGGCAGGAAACCAGAGAACTTGGAGGAAACGTGCAGATTCCGAATTCGAACCCCGGTCCAAACGAACGATCCAGGAGCTACGAGGCCCTGGCAGCACCTCCAAGGCAGGAGCGGAATCGGAACCGTGGACAGCAGGCCGCCCTTCTGACGTTTGATGAAACCGCCAGCCAGAACTACGTATCCCCATCCACCCCAGTGGGCTTCAGAGGAAGAGGGGGCTTGTGGGAAACGCCGCCCCCCATTGACTAATTTAGGCTCGTCCCGTTCCTCCGTCGCACCGTTTCTAAATTTCCGTTGTGCCGTAACGCCAGCTGGTCATTTCTGCTCCCTTCTCCGCCCGCCTGGGGCCCCACGCGCCCGCCCCCCCCCGAGCGCACGGCGTCTCAAAATGTGCAACGCCCTCAGAAGCGCACCGCCTTCACAGGACACACACGCACTTCAAAGCGAAGGGAACGTCTCGCGGCAGAAGCCTACCTTTGAAGGCACTTGCTTCGCACTCCGGAGAGCAAACTCATGATTTCTCCAGCGCTTTCCATTTAAAAGTGTGAATGGATCCCCGTAAGGGCTAATGAAAGTGGGTCAGCGCACAAAGGGGAGCGTGCGCGGCGCGCGTCGGCACGCTCGCAAACACGCGGCGCAGGCCGACACAACGATAATGAAACTGCCGCTAATCCATCACCTCCTTGTGGGAGGGCGGTGGGGCGGGCAACCGTCCGCCCAGGTACCCATCGCACCCAACCGCTGCACCGACACCTCGTATGATTTACTGCACAAATATGTACAAGTCCAATCGACGCAATTTGCGAAAAGAGTGGGGGGGGGGGGGAACATATATAACAAATGAAAATGATATAAAGAACATATATAACAAATATAGATGAATGTCAAATTCATTGATCTTGTTACTGATACAACACAGCATCAGAGATAAATTGAACAAATACTGGGAATCCCACTGCAAGCAGGATTCAAATGCAAATAAAGGACAAAAATCCCACCATATATTTGAGACACAGACATTCATTTTTGTCTGCTCTAGAGGACACTTTTTTTTTTTTTTAAGAGCGTATCTCCCAAATATTACATACTGCAATTTTGAGTCCTGATGCACTTTGCAGAGGGCATTCTGTACTTTTAAATGAAACCAAATGTTTGGGAGTGGGCCTTGGACGACTTCCTAGAAATGTTTCCAAAACCTTTTTCCACCGGGTCTCGGGAGGATACCGAGCCAAGGCTGTTATCGGAGCCAAAGGGCCCTTTTTTCCACAGAGAACTATATCGAATTTGCATTTTGTGGCTCCCCATTCTCCAGGCGATGAGCGTAGTGAATTCCTCCAGTGTGGTGAAATGGGCTTCAGAAACCACTAAACATGAACATTGCTGTGAAAAGTGTTTGTCCCCTTTTTAATTTTCCTGTTTTTAACAGCTTTTTCCACATTACATTTGATCAAATCTTTCTGGCAGTTCTAGTAGTCTATGAATTGAGCCCGAGAGAGAAAATGTGACACCAGCGGTGGTTTTTTTTTTTTGTCATTTCACAGTGTGGAACATGATGAAATGTACAGTTCTGGGTGGGAAGAAAGTAATTGCCCCTTCAGTCAGTAACTGTTATGGCACTTTTAGCTGCAATGACTGCAACTAAACATTTCCTGCAGCTGTTGACCAGGGTCTATTATATATATATATATATATATATATATATATATATATATATATATATATGTGTGTGCGTGCGCACGTGTGCATAGGGAGTGGCTCACAGCTATGCAGAGATTTTTCTTTGCAGTCTGCAAGTTGCTGCTCAATTATTCTTCAAGATCAATTCTTCCACTGCCAATAAAGTAATGGCTGAATGTTGAAAACTGCTTTGTATACCGAGTATGAACTATACAAGACCGTTAAGGATCCAGCTCATGGTAATTTCCACTCAGCTAAGCATTCAATAATCACAGAAAATTGTACATTTACTGAGGTGCTATAAGATATGTTAGAAAAATGCAAAAGGAATTCGAGTCAAATAACTCAGTAAAATGTCACACACACACACACTTTCTGAACCGCTTGTCATACGGGGTCGCGGGGAACCGGAGCCCAACCCGGCAACTCAGGGCGTAAGGCTGGAGGGGGAGGGGAGACAGCCAGGATAGGACGCCAGTCCGTCGCAAGGCACCCCAAGCGGGACTCGAACCCCAGACCCACCGGAGAGCAGGACCTGGTCCAACCCACTGCGCCCCCCATGGTCAGACACAGCCACATAAAATATAAACTTTTTTTTTAAAATTGACGTACATTACACACATACCCAGGACGGGACGCCAGTGCGTCACAACGCACCCCAAGCGGGACTCGAACCCCAAACCCACCACAGAGCAGGACCTGACAAAGTCCGCTGTGCCACTGCGCACCCCCTTCACGTACATTATAATTATAATCGATTATGTTCCTCATGTTGCCACTTATCAGCGACACTCAGGGACACCAGACACAAGCCATGAACACTGAAAATGAACTAAATTAAGGTTCTCCTACTCTGATTTGGGGGGCACGGTATAGCGCAGCGGGTTTGGCCAGGTCCCGCTCTCTGACAGGCCGGGCGTTCAAGTCTTGTTTGAGGCGCCTTGCAAACGGAGTGGCATCCTGTCCTGGGTGTGGGTGTCCCCCCCAGCCTTGTGCCCGTGTTACCGGGTTAGGCTCTGGTTCGCCGCGACCCCACTTGGAACTAGTGGTTTCGGACAGCGGGGCGCGTGTACTCTTTCCATATTCTTTAGCGCCATCTTTTTCTGGAGGGTCAACGCAGGTCACGTTTTTTCCCCGCCACAGACAGAAGGTTTAGAAAATAGATCAGTGACAAAAATACCGCTGAAAATAAAAAACATGAACCTGAAAATGTTGATATCTTGGAAAATTCTTAAATCATTTTTTTCATAACATGGAGAGTCAGTATATAAATATAAAGTGTTTTTTATCCTGCTGGACTCCCTACACACTTCTGAAGTAAGGACCTTGAGAGATCATTTGTCCATTTTCAGGTCCTCGCCGAGCCTCCCCCCGCACCCACCCACCGTGTCCAAATCCTGACCGGCCGCAAAGTCAATCACGCCCACAATTCAGCCAAGACGCGCACAGGTTTGGAGAGGAAAGGAGATGGTCCATGCTGAGGCACAACCACACAATGGTCAGTTCTCACTCATCCTTCCTCCCACTCATCATGACAGGCATCGATGAGCATCTCCCCCGCCAGTTTCCACGCGGGGCCACCAGGAGGTGGGTCCACCTCCACATGGCAGGTGAGGTAATCCCCCCCCCCCCGTGGTATAGGTTCGAGGGTCACGGTTTCATTTTAGAAGGTGTGTAACTTGGGATGCGGCCAACGGAAGGGCAAGAGAGTAAGTGAGCCCTGTTTGCGGGTTCGAGACCAGGGGGCCCAAGCAGTTGGAACAAGAGGCTTGCAAACACACCCGTTTTCGCTCACATTTCCATCTTTATTTACGTCGACAGCACTTTCCTCCCCGGTGATAATACCAACCAACCAAACAACTTCAATGACCGCCTGTCCCGAACGGAGTCGCGGTGAGCCGAAGCCTATCCCGGAGACACTGGGCGCAAGGCTGAAGGGGTGGGCACACCCTGGACGGGATGCCAGTCCATCGCAGTGACGCAACTAGGTACCCAGGCACACAGATGGGCGAAGGCACCGGAGCAATTGCAGGGCGAGCACCTCGCTCAAGGACACTACAGCCAGAGCCAGGGACGGAACGTCAATCTGGGGAGCCAAAGGCAGCCACGCCATCCACGACACCACCAGCTACCCTCTTCGGTGGTCATGACCATTTTTATTTGAAAGACTTGCAGCACAACTGGGCTGCTGTGCTGAGGCTTGAAACGTGGGCAGCAGATTCTTACACTTTTACACATTCATGCACTTAAGTGACATTTTTCTCCAATGTGACTTAGTGTGAGGTGGTGTACACCAAGCCAAATACACTGATTTACCACCCAGTACAATTTAGCACTGGGGTTCATGGGTGATATTTTCAACATCCCATAGAAATGAAGGCACACTGGCACAATTAATATTATAGTTATTATCATCATCATTATTACAAAGCAATATTTGTGCATAGAGTTTTTCAACAATGGCTTTTCTGTATCAAAATTTGTCAAGCCAATAAACCATAAAACTGAAAACTGAGGGAGAGACACACACACACACACACACACACACACACACACACACACACAATGCCACCACAGCAGGACATTTCAGGTTCCAGAGTAGTTGGTACTCTGCCCCCCTCTGCAGCTTTTCAAATCAATTTAGTTGTTACTGTGGAGGGCGTCCAAGAAGCCCGGTGCCCCCCCACCTCGAACTCCATCCCCGCGGTGAAACGATGCCAATTATGTTCCATCACGGCAGAACTCCTGGTGACAAGAGCCGGATGAAAGAGCGCAATTCTTTAACTTCCCCGAGCCCGGTGAGGCCTCTTTGGCCACGGTGGAGGATGGGTTTTGAATCAGCGGTGTGCCAGTGGTGGGGGGTTGTGGGGGTTGGGGGGGGTTTGGGGGGTGCAGACAAAATGGAGGGAGATGAGATCAGCAGAGACGAGGTGCCAGGGAGGGGCCGGACGGATCGAAGAGATGAAGGAGAACTGGCCGACGCACACAGACGGGGAAAAGAGGAATTTACAGACTCAAGAACGACTGCAAAATTACTAATATATTAGTATACAGTATGTACCATAAACAAATTTACATGGTGATACAATAAGACACACACTGTACCTAAACAAAATACAATTCTGAATGTAATGTTTTTCCACCTTGAACACTTCAGATTCCGTATGTCACTTACTATGATTTTTACCCATGTGACCCTTGGATACCCTTGCTTCAAACGGTACCGCTCAACATCCCCCCCCACAAAAAAAAAACACGCGGACCTAGCAACCGTCTGCTGCGCCGGTGAATATGCTCAAAGAGGAATGCAGCTGAGAGCGAGAGGAGGGTGTAGTGTTCAGAACAGCGGGGCCTCCGGCACTGAGGGCCTCTTGTTCTGTTGGAGACAATGGGGGGGGAGGGGGGGCAGGCCATCGAGTCCTTCATTCCGGGCAGGACTTTATATAAAAAAAAAAAAAAAATGCAAAACAAGCGCAGGAGCTCCATTCAGCTGGCCGGCCACCACGTTCGGGAAACGCCGATGGTCCTTCTGCAGGCGGCCAACAAAAGGCAGCACCTTCTGCTCGCGTCAGTGGAGGGAAGGACATTAATTGGAATGTCAGCACAGCATTTCTGTCTGGACATGGAAGGACAAATAAATATTATTGAACATAAGAGAGCTACACCCCCCCCAAAGTCCTTGACGCAGTTGGCTGAAGCACAACAAAGGTTTTACTACAGGGATTCATGCATGTCTGGATCGAACGGGCATCAGATAGGAGGTCACACCCCAGGGTGCCTCCTCTAAGGAGCATGTAGCCAATCAGAGGGCAGATATGAAATGACACTGAACGCTGAGGGGAGGATTCCAAATAAACCACTTCTGCTAATGATGGGGACTTTAGACTGACATTCATTCATTTATTTAGTGGAAGTTTTTCAGCTTGTGCATCTGACACCACCATGTTGCTGGTTCACATCCCTGCAGTAGCTCCTACAGAAGTGACATTCAAATAACAAATACATAGATAATCATAGCAGATGGTTTTGGACTCATTTATGGAGCTGGAAAGAAATCAGGAGAGACACGGCTCTGAAAGAGATGGGTTTGAGACTCTCCTGAATGTAGGAGGGATTCAGCAGCTCTGAGGACACAGGCAGCTCAATCCACCACAACGTGGCGGAAAGTGGAACATACGAGCTTTCGGTTTCGGACCCCCTGCAAGTAAGACAGCCAATAGGCCAGAGATGGAGGAGCACAGCATTCGTGCTGTAGGGAGTGACCAGGTCCTGTTGATATTGGGGTTTGGATCCTTTGACTGCCTTGCAGGCCATAAACCACTGGTGGAGGGAAGAGGAGGGTAGATACATGCGAACTCCGGCAGGTCAAACACCTCAACCGCAGCGTTTCATATTATTCTGGATACTGAGTGGCTGACGATGTCAGCCAATATCCTTCATCACACCTGGCTCTTAAATGGGCTCCGAGATAATTGTTATATCTGTTAATTATCTCCTCAGTAATTGTATCTATGAGACTGAGGCCCCTGCGCAACGTGACGCTCGTAACGTCAAGCTCCCATTGGATACGAGTCGGCGAACAGCGACGTTCAAAACAGAAATGAAGCGGCACACGGACCGAAATGAGCAGACGAAACTGCCGCAAACGACTCGACCAGTCTTCACGGATCCATCAATGCGGGAGACGTGAAACAGCTTAACACCCTCGGACAGAAAACGTTAACTGTGCTTCACGGGCTGAACACACACACACACACACACACACACACACACACACACACACACACACCTGATCCCAGCACCTACTACGTGGAGCTCCTCAAAGAACTACTCGTGTCACATCACAATGGTCCGTTAGCATGCCTTTGCACCAAGTGGACAGCGTGCCAGATCACTCTCTCCTCCTGAGCGCCTCAGGAGAGCGGCGTCATCGCAGTCACCCGTGTCCATCAGCGCACCCATCCCCCGACCGCTCACACACTTCTCCATCGCACGCTCTGAGCAGGGCTAACGACGGGCACTTGGGTTCCATTAGAGCGTCTGCGGTGCTCTCTGGGCTCTGGCCTCCAGGCTTCAGCACTGCCCCCCCCGACTCCCCCAGGGGCTATTAAAGCGAAGCTGAAGAGACAGTTCAGAGGTTCTGGCCCCAGGAGATCTCCTCCTTCTGCTGGCAGAGGCGTGTAGACACCTGGGATGTAGCGGAATCGCACCCGAGCCGCTCGTACAAAACACACACAGAAACACGTCAGACTCGATGGCGTGACGCATGGACCACAGCACTTCTGCGTTTCCAGGACCACAAAGCGTGCAGGAAGATGACGGCGGACTCTTCCCCGCCGGGCCATCGCTTGTTCCGATCCCACCGTTCTGTTGGGCAATACTTGGCAATCGGGTCTCAGATTGTATGACAAAGACACAAAAACAGCCTCTCTCTCTCTCCATCGTAACCTATATTCACACATGAATGTGCACGGATCTCTAGGTGCCCCCCCGTGGTACAACACTAGATGTGAGACCTCATGTCTCAAGTTATATTCATTTACTCATCTGCCACCCTCCTCTAAAGTGACTTATGGTGTTAAGCTGGGTACAGTGATTTACATTGATACAGCAGATAGGTTTTACTGCATTGATTCAGCGTATTTACCTTGATCAGGGGCACAGTAGCTGAAGCTGGGACTCCAACCCAGTCCTTTGAGTCCAAGGTGGCAGTTCTAACCACTGCACCCCCTGCTGTTCTGTGACGGTGGGACAGCAATGGCCATCCTCAGTGACAGTAAGTCACACCCGTCCACAGTGAACCATGCCCCCTGTCTGCCCAGCAGCGTTTCATCATCCTGGTGTTTCTTTCCCTCCCTTCCAGAGCTTCGTTCTTCGCTCGTTTCCAGGTCCGGAAGAGAGATGGATTACAAAGTGAATCGATGGAGCCAGAGGAATGAACACAGAGCCGATGGCGGTGAAGCGCAGACTGAGTGGAAAAAAACACTGTGTGCGTGCGCACACACACACACACACACACACACACACACACACACACACACACACCTCATCACAGTCCTTCTATTCCAATGAGCCCCATTCCATCCTGGCAGAGATGTCGCTCATTTTCCGAAGCAAAGAGGAAAGACAGGTTGCGGCAGTGCCTCGGAAAGACATGAGGAGACCCAAGAGTAATTACCTTTGTATTTACTCTACCCCAAAGCAACACACAACAGTAAAGAATATCACCAGCAGACAAACAGCTTTAGACAGACATGGGATTGTGGACACAGCTTGTGTGTGATCCCACCACGTTGCTGGTTCACACCCCCCCCGTAGCTCCTATAGAAGTGACATTCAAATAGCAAATACATAGATAATCATAGCAGACGGGTTTGGATTAATGAATGGAGCTGTCAGGAGATCAGGAGGGAAGTGGCTCTCAAAGAGACGGAGTTAAAAACCTTTTGTCAGTGCGGGATGGATTCAGCAGCTCTGAGGGACAGAAGATGCTCATTCCACCAGATCAGGGCCAAAACTGAGAACCTACAGATTTTTGATGCTGGATGCCTTTTGAGTGGGCCACCAAGCAGCCAGAGGTGGGGGAGCTCACATCACTAGGTGCTTCTTAGACCCAGAACACACAGAGAACACAATGGACCACCTGAACCACCAGTGAGATGGGACCCGATGGTGGAGCTCCTGCAGGAGCTGTTCAAACAGGAGGAACGGTGTCACTGTGACCCAGATCCGCAGGGGCAGAGCGACTTGACACTCCCCAGCGGAACTGACTTTCATCCTGCTCTTACAGAAGCTCCTTGGGTACGAGCACCTAAAATAGACTCGCGATGACAAAGAGACCTTTCCGCACACATTGGAGCTGCTCCAACCCCACAGACGTGCAAATTGCTCGCTGGCACGGCACAATGCGGCGCCACATTGTAAAACATCACACTTGGAGGTGCGACTTTAACCGTTTCCTGTTGTGTCTTTACATACTCACACAGGAGGTCGCATCCTTCCAAAGGCGGCACACGTCGCACCCGAACATATGCCCCCCGCTCAGAATTTCATCACTTTCCTTTCCTTAGAATGTTGGCAACCATCAGGTCTCAGGTTTATATCAGAGAAGATGCCAAAGTGACACAGTGGTTAGCGATGTTGCCTTGCATAGAAAGGTCTAGGGTTCAAATCCCACCTCCTGGTGTCATACCCATAATCAAGGTGCTTAACCTGCACTGAAATGGTAAAAACCTGGTTGTTCAAGTGTGTAAACCATCGTGAAGGTGATTATCTGACACTAAGTCACCTTGAACAAAGGCATTAGGCGATTAGACTAATAATAATAACAGGATAAGCACCATTAACCTTATCTAAAGCAGAGCTCTAAGTGCTTTACCACCTGCCATCCCACAAAGGAAATAGAGTGGAGTACAAAACACAGTGCTGAGGTCCAAAGACAGAGGGAACCTTCTGATGTACTTCTAGAAGATGCTTTAACATCGCATTCAATTATTCATACAAAAGTGACTCACGACGTTTACGCTGATTTACTTGTTTATTTGGAAGGGTAATAATTACAATATCAATTTAGGGTACACATCTTGATCAAGAGAACTACAGCGAGAGGTAGGATTTGGACCCAGGACCTTCCGGTGCAGGTTGGCGGCCCTAACCACTACGCCACATACTGCTGCAGGCGCATAATATTGGGTGACCCCAGTAATACATCCAGCTGTCTGCAGTAACTGAACGCGTAGCTCTGGATATGAGCATCATTTATGCCATGAAACGCCAATAAAATATCACCAAAAAAAAAATCCCTGCTTGCGCTGTCCATGTACCTCCACCGCAGAGGCACAGCACTGGCATTCGCACCTGGAGCTTAGATGAAACTGGGGGCCTCGCAGGGTGCTGTCCTGCTCTCTGCACGGACGTGCCACCAAAGAGTGATTAAAGTGAGATTTCCTGCCGAGGAGGGAGGGAGATGAAGTTACTTTCAGGATAAAGTCACCACTGAAAGGAGGCAGAAGAAATAAAAAGAAAGGAATTGGTCCTGTGCCGCAGAGATTGTGCTGAATGGAGGGAATCGACCTGGCGGGTCCATCTTTGTACTTCCATCGATCCTCAAAAGACTCCTATTCACTGACTCGTGAGGCTACCATGCCGACGGTGCACGGGTGCGTGTGTGTGTGCGGGCATACCTCCCAGCACCCTCTACGCACCTCCTGGTTCAGGCCACGGTGGTGCCCAGTTTGATCCACTGCAACTTGCTCCTGTCTGGTCTTCTGGCCTTCACCGTCAAGCCTCTACACCTCATCCAGGATGGCGACACACGAATTGTGTCGGACCTGCCAGAGTTGTCATGATTCGCTCCTCGTCTATTTCTGCTGGATTCCTGCAGCTGCCCGTTTCAAGTTCAACACTCAGGTAATGCTCAGTTTCAGCCCCAAAGTTGTAGAACGGACACCCTCTGTCCCTCAGAGCTGCCGAATCCTTTTCAACATTACCCAGCTGTATGCATGGATAAATCAGAGTGAGCAGCTTAATAACTGCTTAACAACTTTCAGTGTCTCCTACTGCTCTTCAGTCACCCTTTTTTTTTTACGCAACCCAAAATATGGTTCCTCGTGATATAAACAATCCAGTTATGAATTTTCAAAGATGCAAACAGGTTCCAGTCTGTGTATCCATCATACATTCAGCTATTGTCCTTAACTGTGTGCTCAACTGTGATGCAGTTTATTTCTTTCCGTTAGTTTTATTCCATCTATTTTCAAAAACGTTCTGTCTCCAGTACAGCCAACGTGACCTGTATTTACCTGCCAAGCTGATAGGTGGCAGTAAAGAGCACCGACACGGAACAGCAGCATGGGAGACAGACCCTGAATTCAACTCACTCCCACAGTGCTTACAGCTCCTGTCTGCTGTTTCTGGGTGCCGGTGACCAATAACAAGATGAGGAACCTTAAATGTGTTTATGGGTCAACAATCAGTCATTTTAAGTTTGCTTTAATTTAACACAGGGTATAAGACTGGAGGGGGAGGGGACACACCCAGGACGGGACACCAGTCCATCGCAAGGCACCCCAAGCAGGACTTGAACCCCAGATCCACAACAGAGCAGGCCCCAGCCAAACATCGAGGGACAGCAGCATCATTTAATTTTGTTTTTAAGATTTTGGAATTACGAACAAGGCGACTAAGTCGCTTTGGAGAGAAGCGCCGGCAACCTCAACGGCTGTAAACGAAGAGGCCATAAGGCTGCTCTCCAGCACAGGAACGAGCTCTTTGTATTGTGGCCTAATTAGCATAATATTAATTACGCCGACCGTCTGCGGTGAAAGTTGACTTGCATTTTGAAACGTAAACTGAGGAGAAAAGTATTTGGCTCAAATATGCAAAACCGCGTATGAAACAGATGGAGAAACATGAGAGCGATTAATAAGCGACTGCCTCTATTTACTTGGCAAACGGTTTTATCCAAAGCAAATTACAGTACAAGTACAGCAAATTAAATAACTCATCTGGAACTTATGACCAATGAAAATTATTTTGATAAAATTTGTTTCATTTATCCAATTACCGAGACTCGTGTTTCCGGGGCGTACGTCTGCCTGGAAGGAGCTGGGGGCTCCGCGAGGTGCCATTTACTGCGCCGAGCCCATCGTTCACGCTCTCAACACTGCCTGTATTTGCCTTTCATTCCACCGGGGATTCAACCGTAAGCGGAACGGCTACACTGTTCAGAACATATAATAAAACGCAGAGAGCTCGAGAGACCAGGACCCGGAGGAAGATGGGCCCCAGAGCCGCAGAAGGTCGAGGGGCGTGAGGGAGATGCAGGAGGAAACGAAAAGTGGAGAACGTGCTCATCCGCAGTCCACAAAGGGGGCACGTTTCACACACCGATTCCCCAAATTCAGTCCCCTATAAAACTGTTCCGAATTCAGCGATGATGGAAGAACGCGGCGTGGCGGGGGACATGTGGCCACTGGAGGTGACCTGAGGGCGTTCGTTTCGGAAACACGGCCGAGTCTTTGGATACGAGAACCGAATCCAAGCCGTCTCAGCGAAAGAAAAACCTGAGGAAATAACAATAAATACAGGACCAGATAATGGAAACTACATTAAAAATTCTCAGGGAATTGTAATCGGAAAGACAGCTATATAGGCGATTCATATTAATTTCAACGCAATTTTAATATCTACACCCCAGTAAGAGCGCCGCGCTCCTCCACCTCGGGGCCTAAAATCAAACTCCCTGTGTCCCTCAGAGCTGCTGAATCCCTCCCAGCAGTCTAGAAAGATCTCACTCTCTCTTTAAGAGCCAGTTCTCCTCTGATCTCCTGCCAGCACCATAAATGAGTCCAACACCATCTGCTATGTATTTGCTTTCTGAATGTCACTTCTATAGGAGCTACTGGAGGGACATGAACCAGCAACATGGTGGTGTCACACACAAACCTGCGTGCTCATAATCCTGTGTCTGTATCTCAAACTGTCTGTAAACATACTATAACGTAAAAACCCGTTTGCAATCAGTTGGCCACACAAGGAGTACAAAGGTAACGAACGTGAAAGGGCCAGATATCGGTGCACGAATTGGTGATCCATCAGCCACAAAAACTGCACAATTACTTAATGCAAAAAGGAAAAGATGCCAAACCGAGAGCAGTCACCAAAAAAAAAAATGAACAACGGCTCGGGAAAATAAGAGGAGTGACAGGCTGAAGCTCACTGACAGGAACAGCCCAATATTGACAGTCTGGCACATGTGGCGAAACGATGACCTTGACAACAAGCCCGCACACAAAACGACACCCTGTCTCAACACCACCACCTCACTGCGAGCTTCAGAAAGCGGCGTTTGTGGAAGAGCAACCGCTGGAATTCACGGTGTACATTCACACACGTAGAAACGGGCGGAAAACCAGCAGCAGGAAACAAGAGTGAAGAGTCGTCTTTTATTCTGTCTATTCCAGGTCGGGGCAGGACAGGCGTCTGTGTGTGTGTGTGGGAAATTGGTTGTTAGGGATGATTAAGTGTATAGGTTAGGACAGCTGCCTTGCAAGCTGAAGGTCCTGCTGCAATTTTCGACTCCGCACGGTCCTTACTCGAAGTGACATAGTAAAAGTTACCCTGCAGGTATAAATGGGTAAATCAGTGTGAGCAGCTCAGTGCACAAACCTCACACTGTAAGTGACCTTGGAGAAGAGTGCCACATAAATAAAGAGTAATAATGATCTGGAGAACTGCCTTGTGTGAGCCACTGGGTCCGATCATTGCTCTGCAGGACTGCCCGACAGTCGAGGAACACGGACCATCGAGTGACCGGATGAACCCTAAACGGCAAATATTCGTTTCGAACGACGGGCCCATATTCCAAGACGATAACTGTCTCGGTAATCGCTGCCGAATTCATTCACAGCTGGCTTCATGATCTTCGTGACCTCCAAGATGAAGCCGACCGCCTGCCGTGGCCAACCATCACTGCACTTCTAGGTACCTGATGTTCATGTTCCTTTGGGTTTCCATTATTTCATCCACGCCGCTGCAGAACACCGAGTCCTGTGACCCTCCATATCCGATAACGTCCTGCACTTGAGCTCATTACTACTATTACAGAGCTGTCTAAGTACTACAGCATCAGGGTATTTTTCTGTGCTCTTGCTCACCACACACACCCACAACACACACACCACACACACACACACACGAGCTTGTTGAAGGGCAGTGACAGTGGGGAAACAGGGGCTGAAGCCCCACAGGGCTCACGACCTTAAATTGGGAAATTAAAGGAGTAGGGGCCGGGGGGAGTAATCCAGCTGCCAGCCATGCACCTCATTAGGAAACAAAGTACAGGTGAACACACACACACACACACACACACCACACACACACAGTTGTCATATCAGCTCCCGCTTGACATGCCGGGGGTCGCTGTACACTGCGCAGGGAGAAGATGTCCGGGTGCTGTCAATCGAAGCACAAACCCCGCCCCCCGTTTATCATTTCTATTTTGATGATGTGCCACGTCCAGGAGGAGACCGGGCCATTCCCAGCACAGGAGCATGGAGTTTAAACACAGGCATCGCTGGTGAGCAGACCTTGCAGAGAAAGACGTCGTCTGTGAGGAATGTACTCGGTCTAATTTGCATAAATACTTCGTAATGAGCTCCTAATCAAATGAGTTTCAGCTGATTTTCTAAATAAAAAAATTCCTCTAGTGTCTCAGGAAACCAGAGTCCAGTGCAGGTTTAAACGGCCCATCACCCTCCTTTTCACACTAAATGACACAAGAAAAGGCGACTGTACAACCAAAGAGGATTTCCTACTGTATTCAGAATTTATTTATCCTGTATTCAGGTGGTAGCTGCACTTTTTCAAAGGAAATTTTTGAGAAGTTACTTTATTTCATTTCTTAGACACCTTTCATCCAAAGTGTCTTCCATGGCTTCCATGATCTCTCAGAACCGGACGTTGAACGGAAGTTGTCGGAGACGACAGAGTTGGACGACAAAGGAAAGAGCCCAAAGAGCAGAGGTGCAAAAAGAGGGAAGGGACCGAAGCAGCCGTGTGTCTGTAGTCCTGGGACAGCTGGTCCTGTAGCCGTTTAGCTACTGCCTGTAGGTACCATGGGTACGATCCAAAGGTCGCGGGTTCCATCCTGGATGCCTTTGGGTCCAAAGGTTGCAGGTCTGGCTGTAGTACCCTTGAGCAAGATACTTACCCTCAAATTGCTCCAGTAAAATTAACCAGCTGTTTAAATAGGTAAATCATGGTAAGCGTCTAATAATTGTAAACATGGTAGGTCACTTTGGAGAAAAGAGTCAAATAAATGTAAATGTGTGCAAAGCTCTTCGTCCGCTGTCGTCGTTTGTCACGTTGCAGAATGTATTTAGTTCACGAAACCAAACTCCTTCCACACTAAGTGGAATGTAGAAGGAAGAGGCATCGGTGCCCAAATCGTTTTGCCTTTCACAGGAAAAGTAATTGAGTTCAATGGCCCTTCGAATGAAACAAGGGGCCTTGGTCCCGCCCACAACGCTCTGTTTTCGAGAGCGGAGGCCCGACGTCCGTGCCGGGGGCCCCGCGCCTGCGGGAACCCCCCCCCCAGCGATCTCCATTGCTCCATCCCACACTGAGCGTTTCCCCTCCTTCTCCTCCACATCCATTCAGATCAGTAGGCTTCACGGCAGTGCACACGCACACACAACACTCGTATTCACATCTGTATCAAACAGCACAAAGGGATCGTAACGGTATTTTAAAGGAAGAGGAAAAAAAAATTCAGTTAATAGTGTAATTTACAGCACTGACAGTAAACCCCTATACCCCCCGCAGTGATGCTTCTCCGTCGGGCACAGAATACGTCACGGCGCCCGAGACGTGGGGATTCGGGACGGAGCAAACATTAGCGTGAAGGCGTGTGAAGATCACAGGCGTCTTGCATGTGCATTCATATTCAGTTACATTTAGTACCCATTGTTGCATTTTCAAGCACGACTCATATTTACACGCACCGAGCGAGGCGCCCACCCTCGCACGGCAGCACGCAACACACTGCCTTTCAGTGCCTCTCATTTTATTTCATTTTTGCTTCTTATGCTCAAAAACCCCTTAAGTGTCATTTGGTGTAGCCATAAATAATGCAAAAGCAACAGATTTCCTGCATTCCGCCCACACACAAATAAAATTAAACATTAATATTGAGGACAGCTACTTATCGAACAAAAGTCACCAAAAAAAACTATGTATAATACTTCTATGGTACTTACTAATTTTTTTCATGATAATCCATGTTAAAATCAGGGTGAGAAGCTGGGCCTCTCACAAATTAGCTGGAAACAAAATTGAGTGTTATTTATTTAGGGGAAAAAAACGAAGGCATGAATTTAATTTCACAGAAACAATATTAGAAGAGCCTATATTACATGAGTATTCAGTTTATATATAGACTTTTATTAAAAGAACATGGAAGAATATAGCTACATTATGTATTACATGACATTTTATACAAACTCGTATAGCAGTGTATAGACACACACACAACACCACACACACACACACACTTTCTGAACCGCTTGTCCCATACGGGGTCACGGGAACCGGAGCCTACCCGCAACACAGGGCGTAAGGCCGAGGGGAGGGACACACCCAGG